>NC_058121.1:275000-2675000 GCF_914725855.1 Thunnus albacares
GTAACCCAGCCAGCACATGCTGCACTGGTCTTGTAGCTTTCCCCCAGAGCCATCAACCCAGGTAAGGGTTGATGTCCCCACATCTTCAAATTGTAAACATATGTTCTACACAATAAGCTTCACACATATCCAAACAGCCCTTTCCCCCAAATAACTTATTTACCACGTACCAGCCAAGCCACCAGCCTCAGACCCTGTTACTTAGTGCCCCAGTGAAACATATTGGTGGATACCACAAGGCAGTCTGCATACAGGCTGCTTGATATCCTCAACTAGGGGTGTCACAATATACCGGTATTGACGATATTTAAAAAAATAAATATTGATATCATATTAATAGTACACATATTATAATGTCATGTAAATAATCCAGCGCCTCTTAAAACCCCTTAATGTTCTGTCGGCCCATCCACAGGCCGTCACACTGTTGTGTGCACAACTTTGCTATGTGCACAACCCCTGTCTTTTAAGTGGGTACTCATGCGACACATCTTTGGAAGGCTAAGATTCTTGTGATTCGATTGATGCAAACCATTTCAAGATACAACCACAACAGCAGGCACAATCAACGCCTCTGTCAGACCACCAACAAACAAACAATTACAAAAGTCACTCTACTCACCTATGAAGCCTCATATTATTCCACTGACTGATACAGCTCCAACAAAAACAGTCTTGTTAGATTGGCAGAGGTTCAGGCAATCCGATTCGGTAAAATATTTCGTCCAAAACACATTATTACATCAAAAAAATATCCATGTACGGCTGTTGCATCATTTTAAATTAGCCGGCAGATGTCCTAATCTTCCAACATATTCTGGCTGCACTCTGTCCTTTCGATTGACACCTCACTTGACCCAATAGGGGCTTACATGTCTTATCCACAGCCTACAATAGCCAATGAGAGTCCGCGCTGGAAGTAGTTCTTTGATGTAAAAACTGAGCCAATAGGAACAGATTCTGCCGATGACTGGTGCTTCAAAATTCCCAAAATGACCATATGCTGCTTTATTGCTTTTTATAAAACCACAACATGGAAATTATATATTATATTATAATTAAATAGTTTGCTCTGATTTACTTTTTATATGAACTGCTTTTCCACCATAGCACTTGTTTTGACTTTTTTATATGCACAAAGTATAGATTCAACAGGGGAACAAAGCACTATAATTTATTATTATGCTTCATTTACTCTGAAGCAGGGGTTATCTGGTGTCTCTAAATGACCTTTTTTTGGAAGACGCCTAGACCCTTAGAAAAACATGTAAAATTTTCATTTTCTGTAGTAGGCTATGTACAGTTATGGTTACCACCGACTCACTTCAGCGTAATTCATTTGCCAAAAAAGAGGCAAACCAACAATAAACAAAATTAAAGATGATTTGACTGATAGCATTATTAGGGCGAGGACCCAATTGTTTTTCGTGGGTTTGTTTGTTTGTTTGTTTCTTTATTATTACGGGACTTAAACCCTAAATTTGACCCCCTAAACAAGCTCAAAACAAAAATTTGGCACGCACATCAGGTCTGGTGAAAAATTTGATAAAATGTAAAAATTAACCCCTAAAGTGCCAAAATGTGCTCTCTGGCGCCACCTATGTAACAAAATGGCCGCCACGGCCCATAGGAATGTTGTAGAGAGATCAAACCAAAACTCAATTATTCGTCTCATCAAGACCTACAAATCATATGCTGACACCCCTGACCTAAATCCAACAGGAAGTCTGCAATCAGCCTTTCAAAATAAGACTTTGCCCCAAGTTGGACCCCAAACAAACGCTATCTCCTCCAAGGGCATTAATGGTATTGGCTACAAACTTTGATACATGACTTATGACACTGTGCTGAAAAAAAGTTGTTGAAAACTTTGTAATAACTCGAACAGTTTGGATTTAATAAGCCCTGAAAGTTGCAGTGCCACATCACACCTTACAAAGTAAACCAATGGGGAGGCAATCTATGGACTTTGATATGAACTTGAGCATGAGCATGAACTTTGTGTCAAACAGAGGCTTCTGACGTCAAAACTATAAGTCTGACCACTTTCAAACCTATGTTAATGGATTCGCCACGAAATTTCCTACTAAAAAATATTTTTAATGTAAGATTTGGCCAAAGTCATGGGATTTATGAGGATATTTCACAAGAAGTGTTCTCTAAAATCCTCCTCTTCAACTGCTCCTGGTGATATCACTCCCTCAGTGCTGTGAAACATTCCACAATACACACTCATTATAAAATCACAGGAGGAACAAGAAAAGACTGTAAAACTCACACTCTAATATCTCAAAAACAATAAAAGATAGAAAAACATGTAAATTCAAGATTTGTAGGTCAAAGTCTCGTGACTCATTTAAAGTTCAAATGAAGTCTGTATCTAAAACTAGGTGGAAGCAGTAAATGTTCAAAAAGGTGTGGGTTCGCTCACACTCTCCATTCAAATCAAACTTTGACCAGGTCATGTGGGTTAAAAGTATTTCCTTTTCTAAAAAAAGACAGAGAAAATTAGGAAAATAATTTGTTTTACACACAAAGTCATCAGTAGTTTTTTTGACTTTTTTCAATTTACTAATTGAAATTCAAGTGAATGGGCCCAAAACTTGCATGATTTTGATGACACAGGTGTGAGCAAGACAGACATGTCTCACTCTTTTGAATATTCTCATCCTGTCAATCAATCTTTCAAAATAAAAGCACACCACACTTGTAATAAATATCCCTCATTTTTAAAAAGCAAAATGATCTGATCCCGACGGGCCAGAGTGCGAGGTCCCGACCAACGCTGCTTGCAGCTTTAATTTTTATTTTTATTTATTTTTTTCAAATTTTCTATAGATATCGCATTAATGTCATTATCGTGAATTCTTTGGCAACAATAATCATGTGAAAATCTGATCGTGACAGCCCTATCCTCAACCCAGCGCGGGACTTCCATCTAATGTCAAAAGCAGTGAGCAGTATCTAAACATATGACACAGTTCTGCACCACCGTAAAACTCTCAGCTGCAATGCCTTACACAACCTTTAGAAATAAGTGTCTTGACGGGCGTAGACGTATATTCTGAAACAAATGTAAAAACTTTGGTAATCTGCTCTAACACTAGGTCATAATTAGTTTGTATTGTATTGTCTAGATCAAGTAAGTGAAACAATTGGATACTTTGAACTGTGCCACATTCTGGCCGGGATTTTTCCTTTCCCTTTCATTTAATAATGTAATAGAAGACGTATTATTATTGACCTTATAACCTAACATTTTCTCAGTCTATGCTATTCAGGGCTGTTGTATTATATTGCATTCAGGTGGTGTGGAGGAGGAGGTGTGTCTAATAACCTGGCAACAGAGTGTATATTCGACTGATTATGTTGATTAACTTTTGACATTGACACTCTAGTGACCATTGACATGTATTCATCCTGATCATGGCCCATCTCCACGTTTTCCACCATGACACTGCAACTCACTGATCCTGCCAGCAGTCTGTAACTATGTGGTACACACCTCTTTTAGGGCGGTGGCCTGATGGGAAATGTAAATGCAATACTCACCTCATTCCCTGCTGACCCCAGTCAGCAGTATCAAACTCAGTGTCAGATACTGCTCGAAGGACTGAACCTGCCACTGCTACTTCAGAAGGAAATGGAGAGACTGTCCAGGTGAGTAACTGATTTGTTTTTCCATTTGTTGAGTCTCAGTTATAATGTTGACATCTTCCTAATCCTACTATGTATTATCAGTGTAACCTGATCTATGCCATCAAACTCAACTGTTGTACAAAAACTATTAAAAACACATAAAATAACCATACTGTTGCACCGGATGACATATTCCTTCATTATGATGAACATATCCAGTGTATCCAGTAGGGCTGAATCAAGGACATCTGGACTAATATTTTGTCCTTTAACATACATGAGAGGGGCAAAATGTTTAGAACACTTTATATGATTCACTCCAGTACACCACCATCACAGATTTAAACATTTACTGACACCAAATAAGTTAATCTGTTTTTATTTTGTTCACTAGGCTAAAGCGCAACACCTCAGAGGCTTCTCGGTTTGACCAACCAACTGATAATCACCAGCATCAACTCATAGACTCAAACTCCATCAACAAAATACAAAGTCATAACATCACCAGTAGCCACAAGGGTAATGTCACTGTGGACAGTGGCTTGGATTGGTTCCACTCCAGAATTCCATCACTGTCACCAGACATGCCCTCACGAATAATTACATCAACTCAAGAAAACTTCCATAGAAAACCAAGCTCCAATTGGTCAGAAATGTCTACAGTAGCCAAACAGCCAAACTGTCAAGCTGAGAAGGAGAATCTAAGTAACACTGGCTCATTATTAAACAGTGATGTTGCTTTAAATACTGGTAGTACAGTCACATCTGTTTCAGAAGAAGACAGAAAAAGTGTGAAAAATGAAAATATTAAAGAAAAAAACTCTTTAACCCCAGAAGACATGAAGCAGTCTGGTAGACAAGAAGACAGAAAACACCCAGAGTCATCAGGGTGTGTTATTCAGAAAGCCTCTAAGAGTCTGAGAGACAGGAAACTTGGGGAGCTGGAGCTGACACATCAGCAATGTGACAAAGAAGGAGAAGAGGGGCATGGAGAGAGTGTGGTGTTCAGAGATAGTGCAAGTAAATTTGTCACTAATGTTTTAGATACAACTTCAAATTCCCACTCCAGCAGTACACCGTCAAAAGGGAAGAACTGCCCCTCAAATAACCAAGTACAGGGTAATCTGTCATCTGTCAAAGAAAGTAGATCTGAGATAGAGGACAGGAGCAAATGCACTGGGACTAAGAACATTAGTACTGTGAAAAGGGAAAAGATAGGAGCTGATGTTGAAACAGATAAAGACTTGCATGCTAGGTTGTCAGGCTTTATATTCAAGCCAAGGAAGATGAGACCTTTAGTCCACAATCAGGGCCTACATGCCAGCTCAGATGTGAGTGCAGAGTTCCACACTGAATGCAACCCAGGCAGCAGAGATCTCCACACCAACAAAGAAAGCAGAATAAGTCATCAGAAGGCAGTTTGGCATAATGAGACAGCCAGCACAGAGAAGGATAGAAGAAAGAAAAAACAGAGCCAGTGCCAGAATCCTTCGGAAGGTGGAGGCATGAGAGAACAGGTGAGCTGTGTCAGTGAGATGGTAGAGTGTTGGTCTGAAGCCAGTATCTGTTTTACATCAGAGGAGCTGGAAAGAGATCTTTTTTCATTTGGAAAGGACAAATTGACCGGAGGAAAAACAGTATTTAGAATAAAAGGGAGTAACGATACAGAAAATTTGTGTCAACAACAAAGAACCAGAGTTAACACTGGTATGGAGACTAAAGTAGAAAGCTATACTTGTACCGCCCCTTCAACACCAGTTACTTCAAAATCAGGCCTCACCAAGTCTGCTGTGGCCTCCTCAACCCTGGCTAAACTCTCCGGATTCTCTTTCACCTGCACAACTGAACCCAAGACCACAACTCAAACAAAAGTGGAAAAAAATCCTCCCTTGAGAATGGAAAGAATTACATTTAAAAGAGACAGTGTTGAATGCTTGAGAGTCAATTTTCAAGACAAGAAAAATCTAAATTCTCCTGAACACAGTCCCTTAAAAAAGAAGATCAGAACTGCAGTCAGCATGAGCAAAGCAAAGGACATATCACCACCCCTAGCCACAGAGCTCACACCAGGATGGGAACATGAACCAGGGACAGCGTCACCAACTAAAACAAAGTCCAAGTGCAGTGCAAAGCAGACAGAGCCTGTTCGTGCTGTAAACCATAGTAACAGTGTAAAAATGGTGACTGATGGTTCTGTTGACTATCAAAGCACTGGCAATATGAATAAGAGAAAGTGTTTTGAGCTGGAACCTCTACCAAGTAATGCTGTTGGTTCCCAGGGTCCGTTCTCTAAACTGTCTCTGTTTGGCTCTGCTGAGTTAAATGATGATGTTCTTGACACTGACTGGGACCAAGAGTTTTTAAAGAAAGCCAATGTCTGATATTATAGGCTGCTGTCAGAATGTGTATACAGATAAAGAAGACGACCACAATAGTGTATTTCACATCACATTTTGCTGTGAGGTGCATCAGTTCAGTACTTTGCCTGATGTATGATTTAGTTACCTTCTATAGTATGAAAATAAGAGTTAAAAGCTCAGTGAAGTTCAGATGTTCATCCTGGAATTGTATTTTTCTCTTTCTCTATTTATGCCTGAAAAGACTGTAGATCTCCACTGCAGCTGCTAGAGCTCAGGCAGATTAATTTGCTGCATGGTGGAATCATGCAAATGACTTTACATTTTAGCAAGTTATCAATGTTACACACAAGATAATTCTGGATCCATACATGTATCACCATGGTTCCCAAACTTTTTTTGACTACAGCATCCTATTAGCATTTTTTTGTCATGGAACCATTCCTGAACACAAGCCACAAAGTGTGTTGTGTTACTATGATAACCAGCAACTGTGAGTGTTACTACATTATACAACATTTTTAATAAGGTGATTCTGATACTTTTTGCCTTTTCTGTTTTAATATAATTAGAAAGGTAACATAAAACAATTAATGTAAATGTCACCTACGTTTAATGCAAAACTATATTAAAATTGCACAATAAATGTAGAATGACAAGGAAAATTTGTGGTACCCTTGCCCCATCCTCAAGGCACCTCAGGGTGCTGCAGTAACCCACTTTGGGAACCACGTAGCATATATTAAATGAAACTAAATTATACTGTGCGGATAATTCAGCAGCATGCCAGTGGTTTAGCTTGTTTTAGCCTATTCACTAGAAATGAATGTCTGTAGGATCAGGTTTTCAGGCAACAGCTTCATGGTACAATACTGTTTCTGATCATACTGTTGTAAAAACCTGTAAATATGTAGAACAGACATTAAATACACCACCAAAAGGTCTTGACTATGTTAATGTGTTGCCTGTCTCAGTTAAGTTACATTTTACTGAAATTAATGGTTTACTTTGTCAGTTCAGCCATAAAGGTTATTATTATGGATGTATTTTTTTTGTTCTGCATTGAGTATAAAATCTGGATTTGATCAAGGTTCTCAGCATAGCAGCTCAAGTTGCCTGTTGTTAGCCTTGTAGCTAAGTTATGTGACTTAATTTCCAACCACTTAACAGTTATTCTAAACATAGAATGTTTGTTGGGGACAATCAAAAAAGTAGCAGCCAAAAATGTGTCAAAGACCACATACATTACAGAGCAAAGCAAGCAGAGCTTTTGGATAAAGTAAATAGTCTCATTGACTCCAATTCAGCAACATTTCTGAGATGGACCACACCTTTTGTTACTGACATTAAAAAAAAGTTTTCTCACTTAGCCCCTCTAGTTTTAATAGTTTTGGGTCATGCACATGGTTTTGGCTTTATTTTCTGAGGTTTTGAGATCTCAACTGATAAATTCTGGGACCATCTCAAAACATTGGGAAAGGAATTATATTTGTGAAGCTCAAAGCATTCCAGGGGTCATTTGGAAGAAAGAAAATATCAAGGGGAAATCTATGTAATCAACAGTTGTTAATATTTTGAGCTTGTGAAATGGCTTGTGAATGTGTAATAAAATTTGCAGCTTTACAAATATTTTGTGCATGTGTGAAAACATTTTGTGCAGAGTCAATCTGTCCAATCAGAGGGCAGATGGTTCCATTGCACTCAGCCCCCTGCAGGTCCTGATTTTTAAGATGGACGATGGTGCGGACTCTCCCCAAGCCCCCCAGGAACAGTGCCAGGCTTTGAAACCAATTTGACATAGTGGCCAAACCATATAATTAGGACTTCAGTGTCTGTCATGTGATGCAAAAAGACTTTTGGGCCAGAGTGCATCTCTTATGAAAGAGATACATTTTTTTGAGTGTCACAACCCCCGTGAAATGACTCTTTTCACTATCAGAATTTGATCCATTCGGTCCAATAACATTTGGGAAGTCTAGAAGAGCTGCATGATTGAATTGTTTTATCTCCATTCAAGTTAGCCAGAGGGCTAAACCGAAAGTTAGCCATGTCAACTGGTGGAATTCTCCAGTGGGCATGCTCTATGGGCACATGGGGCCCAGTGCACAGTATGTTTTCATCCGGGTATTTTCTTCACAGCGGGAAATGGCTTTTTTGGCTTCATGTGCCACTGAGCAACTTTTATAGGAATGATCAGGGCCCCACCTCAGACACTGTACCCAGTTGTCTTTATACATCCATGGCTCTCCCATGACCCAAGTGGATTTAATTGTACTTGAGGAAGCTGTAGATAATAGTGGTAAACATTTAATGTGTTGTGTATTTAGCTTGCAGTTAAGTTTGCTGTTACTGTAAGGCAACACAGTTGTCCAAATGCATATTTTCAAGTTCAGGGAGGCTGCTTTATGTACCCAGAATAGAACAGTAATGTAGCTTTAAGATGTTAGCAAATGTCTGCCAGTGTTACCTAAGTAGCAGGATCAGTGCTGACAAGGAGTGTGAATCTTTGAGTTGAGATAAATTTTTCACACATCCTCATCCCCCATTTTTCGTTAAATATGTGATGTTTTAATGTATACACTGTATAACTGTATAAAGATGTTTTGATGTATACTGTATAACTCTTAGTCAGCTATCATTGTCATTTTAAACTGCTTGCACTGAAAATGAGATTGCCATAAACTAACAGACTTCCTCATTTTCTGGGAAGTTCACTTTTTTGGAGATGCATGATTTGATGATGAGTGGATTCTGAGGCAGATGTCATGGAACAGTGTCATGGAAATGAAACCTGCAATGTGATTATTATGCTCTGCTGGTTTCTTGGATACTATGCTTCTCGTTTTTTTGTACATTGTGTACAAAAAAGTTTAAACTGGAATATATTATAGCTCTGATACAATACATACATTATTTTATTACATTTCGAAGAACCACAATTTAAACTAAACTCATATATGGCATTTACAGTGAAAAGCAGCAGCTGGAGGAGCTTCTAGCTCTCTGGGTAAAGGACAGCAGTTAAATCTGTCAGTTCAATAAGTGTAAAAAAGAAGCTGTAATTGAAAAAACATCTCAGTGAAATGACAAAGCAAAATGATAATAAAACAATAATTAATTTAACAAAAGTAAAATAAAATCCATCATACTTTTGCTGGATACACACTTCTGACTGACCTGATGCTGATATGCTTCACATCTAATAATACAGCACTATAACAAAATTAATTAAGGTGATTTCCAATTAAAAACATTTTGCTGAAAACATGTTAATCATACTATAGCATGTGTGTGGCTTTGCTTTTAGTGGAAGACTGTTTGTTATTCCTGCCTTTAATTTTAATTTAAATTACAATCAATATTTAATGTCAAGTCATTCAGGTCTGTGGCAAATGTCAATGAAGTCATGTAAAGAATGGGATAATGTACTATTGCTTTGATTCACCCCTGGGATTAATACTGATGTCCATCCCTCATTTATTTCAAAAATAAGTGTATCAAGCAAAGTACATTATTCCAATTTTAGCCTGCTTGTTTGATTAATTTATATATATTTATAAATACACCAACACCGCTTAAAACACTACTCTTGACCATATTGATACACACACAAGCACAAACATCTGCATATATAAAAACATTGGGCATATTTTAATGTACAATCATCAGTGTACCAAAAAGAAAAACAGACTCAAAACACTGTGCTGTGGAACTCCATATTCAGTAGTTCTTAGATCAGATTGTGTCCTTTACATCGACCACCTGTGTGTAATTTGATAGATAGCAGTGAGTATGATTTATCCCACTACTCACCACAGACCTGATTTATTTAAAGCCTGAAGCAAAATATATAATAGGCACACAAGGTACATGTAATACTCTGACAATTTAAATCCTGATGTGACTTTTTATGTCAAACAACATTGAGTAAAGCAAGACTCAAGGCACAGGCTGGCTCAGGATCCATCTGAAAGCTGAAAACCTGAAAATCTAGACCTTCAACAAAATGTAACTCTCTCACTTAAATTGTGGTTTGGTTTATTGAAGCAGTGCATCTCCTTTGGGGGGATTGGGCCACTGCTCCTCCTTTTTCTTTCCTGCATCTTTGAGATCATCAGGTAGAACATCTCCACAAAGTTGAGGAACACAGAGAGGACAGCCATCGCCAACATGAAGACAATAAAGATGTTTTTTTCTGTGGGACGACTTATGAAGCAGTCTACTGGTGATGGACAGGGGTAGTCCGAATATGAAATCTTATTAGGCATAAGTATGAAGCCATAGAGGTAGTACTGGCCTACGATGAATGCCACTTCAAGCACGATCTTGAACAGCAGCTGTATCATGTAGCTGACCAGCAGGACACCTTTGAGCTGCACTTTGCCGTGTTCATTGGAATATTTTGGAGCTTTAATCATCCCATTCTTATCAAGTTTCTGCTCCAGACGTCTTCTAAGCTTGTTTTCTCTGCGAATCACCAGCAGGACATGGCCCAGATAAATGAGTGTTGGTGTTGAGACAATGAGGATCTGGAGGACCCAGAAGCGTGTGTGAGACATGGGGAAGGATCGATCGTAGCAGGCGTTCTTGCAGCCAGGGCTTTTGGTGTTACAGTTCATGTTTCCTTGTTCATCTCCCCATATTGTATCTATGCCAGCAGCCAGAATGAAGATCCTGAAGAGGAAAAGAACACACATCCACACCTTCCCCACTACAGTGGAGTGAGACTGCACCTTATCCAACAAACTAGACAGGATGGACCACTCCCCCATGATGAGCCAGACTCCAACAGCACTATGCGAAAGAAGATATGTCGGTCAAGTCAGTCACTTGTGTAGCACATTTTACACATAGGACAATTCAAAGTGGAGACATGACATGGCAGAATAATCAGAACAAATATGTACAGCAGTAAAACCAACAAACCAGTCCATATTTACAAACCTGACATGTTGGTTTATGTAACCTAAATTTTAAAATTCACATAATTGCTGTAGCAATTCAGGAGAAGGCAAAAATAAATCAAGCAATTAAAAAAGAAAAAAAATTACAAAATTAGAGAGCATGCCAAAGGTTATATGGTAGAAAAAGTCCATGCATACTGATTGTAAAGCGCTCTAAAAATTAGGAAAAACTGAAGATGCTATAATATCCCATATGTGGTCTACCCAAATGACCTTGCACTCAGCCCTATAAAATATGTGATGTTGTAGTTTGTAATCTGGTAGTGTGAAAACAATACAAAAATACCAAGCAAGGTGATGGCACACACTAGCATCATGTCTTCTCCAAAGAAATCAAGTCAATTTTAGTATAGCCACAAATTGAAAATGACACATTTGCTTCAAAGAGTTTTACAACAGGTGACATCCTCTGTCCTTGACTTGAGTTTAATAGGAAGGGCAACAGAGGAGGGATCCCTCTTCCAGGTAATACACACATGCATATGTACAGAACAGGGCTGGTATAATTGGCTATGGGGCCCGGGGGGCAAAATTGCGGTGTAGGCCCCACACACACGCTCAGAGCCCTTGCCATTTAAGTTTTAATTGTGCCTCAGTGGTACATATTACCAAACAAATTTGTAATTAATTAAATTACCACAAACTAATCAACAAAGCCTTGATCTAGTGCATCACTATTTTATATTTTGATATACTCAGCTTTGTTTAGTCTTACAAATCAAAGCACCAGTGCAATGAATGAACAATAGCTCACTCAGATCTTTTCAAGAGAGCCAAAAAATTCCTATTACAGAATTTTAGCTTGCTATATAGAAACAAATCAGAACAGGTTACAACAGACCACACAGACACTCAAACGCAGCCTGATTTCCTAATAAATACCATAAAAACAAAACACCAGTATTATGAAATTATTAGAGATTAAAGAATATAGGATGGAAAGATTTTATATGCAACCCTAACCCTCATGTGCACTTGTTTACAAATGTATTTTTCAGTGCACAAGGGCCACTACATTTTTAATTTGTTAAGGATTTTGAACTTTCAATGACTGGCTAATGCCAATCACAATATTATTGGATTGTAACTGCCAGATATTTGTGCCATCTCAACATACATAATATTTCCAGTTGAAAACATTTTTCAGGCGAGTTATTAACATTTTATGACAATACATTTTATCCTAGACTGTTCATTCACCAAACTTCCATTACTGAAGCATGTGAAACATAAACAAATAATTTAATACTCTGTCATGGTTTTCACATTTAACTGATTAATAATTGATATTATATTTGTACAATAACTCTTCACACAGTAATAAATTTTCCTACCGAAGTATCTGCTTTCTTCAGTCAGTCCTTGTAGTCTGACTGGTATTCTCTCACTTCCTTCTTATAATTCAGACTGACATTGCAGAATCATCAGATTCCTCCCAGGTCTGACGAACACACCCACACTCCCCAACAATGTGCTTCTCTGTCACTCAAGCATGGTGTTGAAATGGACTTATGTTGAGCAATCACAGTTCAGTTACCAACTGATGACAAAAACGGACATCAGATCAGCTGTTCCAATGTGGATGAATAACCCTTACTCCTTTTAAAAATGGCTGCTCAGGTACCCATGAGCACCATGCAGAATTTCTGGCTGCTCTAGAACACCAGCCAAGCTTCGATGAACCAGCCAAAGGGGCAGAAACAGTTTGCCTCTAGTGGGACTAATAAAGTTGTTTGTTTTGTATTTTATTGCATTGTATCGTAGAAATCCAGGGGCCCTGAAGGCTCCAGGCTTTCTGTTTATCAACTGGTTAGTGCTAATTGAAATGGTATTCAGGCATATGTACTGCAACACTACAACACAGCGTCACCAGACATAATAGGGGCCTTAAGGTGGGCCCTGCTTTACCTGATCTTGAGGCCCTGTCTCAATAGGGTCCTTTTCCTCAGGAAAAATGTAGTCTAGTAGGGTTAATAGGGGCCCAGTAGATCATTTTGGCCCTGGGCCATGACTGTAGTTGAACTGTGGCAAGCAACAAGTGCAGTCACATCAAAAATATTCAGACTGACATTGCAGAATCATCAGATTCCTCCCAGGTCTGACCAACCCACCCACACTCCCCAACAACGTGCTTCTCTGTCACGTAAGCATGACGTTAAAATGGACTTATGTTGAGCAATAACAGCTCAGCTACCAACTGCTGACAAAAACTGACATCAGATTAGCAGTTCCAATGTGGATGAATAACCCTTACTCCTTTTAAAAATGGCTGCTCAGGTACCCATGAGCACCATGCAGAATTTCTGGCTGCTCTAGAACACTGTAGCCAAGCTTCAATGAACCAGCCAAAGGGGCAGAAACAAATTTCCTCTAGTATTAAAAATAAACTTCCTTGGAATGCCTCCACTGCTTTAGGCTCTGCGGTACGAAGAGTCAGAAGTCACAGAAACAGAAAGGGCCTTTTTCCATCACAGGACCTAACATCACAAAACCTACATACATATAATTTATCCAACTTCACAGGCTATGGTTTTGTTTCCACCTTTCTCTGTCAACTTTTGGGGTGAGCTTCTGGAACAAAATTTGGGCACTAACAATGTGATACTAAATGTAAGTTCCAGGTACTTTAAGGGGTGATTGGTCAAGCACAAGGACAACTACAACAAACATGACATCTGACGCAAGGCAGAGATGTTGATACAGCACACAGCCAGACAGTGGAGGGAAAAATGAAAAAGATTAAACAAGATTATAAAAATTAAGGCTTCATAATAAACAGTAACCAAAAAACTTTTATGTCATGTTCACATACGCATAAAGGAAAATCAATAGCAGTATCAGAGCCTCCACTATTGTTGTCTGTCCCACTGCTTCCTTAAAACAAACAAAACAGGCCATATAAATGATGAGGTTGGTCGTGAGGTTGTATATATTTGAAATGTCCCAGTTTATAAAATACAGTGGAAACACATGGAAGAACCTCACACCAAAGCCTCATAAGGTTCTTAAGTTCGGGTGTGAAGCTGTGGGTTAAATACCTGCTCCAGGTGCAAATTATCTGTCACAAATACCAGGCATGGGTCTATTGCTGGGTCCTCTGGATGTGTGGAAATGAAGTGTACAATACTGTTCCAAAGTGCATGGACCAGTATCATTTTTTCATGATAAAAAATTTGATGTAGAGTCAAGGAGTCAAGATTGAGTTCATTTTAGTGGAATATCAAATCAATAGATAGTATCAACACTATGTCATTGTGACTGGTAAAGTATCATACATTATTGTTGATTTGCTAACAAATGCACTATTACCTTCAGTACATGTTGACAGTAAGTAGTATCGGTAGTATTAGCATGGACATTAGACACAGTGAGATTGGGAGGAGCCACCAAAAAGCAACTGCTATGAATACAGGCACTACTAGAGGAGCTCATTTATTCCAAGTATATCCTTGAATTTGTCACCTATCTGCAATTTGCAGTGATAGCAGTGAAGGTTTAATTTAACCTTTATTATACCATGATTGTGGAGAATATCTTCATCATTGATGATGATTTTCAGATTTACCAGCTCTGACATAGTGCCTCACCTGCATTCCCAGCAACAAGTCCTCCAGATGAAATGAGAAAATACAGCATTTGTAACTGCCCTCTAGAAAGACATGTAGATGTTTTTGTTGATCTCACCCCTCTATTGGCAGGATGACATCGTCTGTTCCTTACAAAACCATTACAAATCACTGTTCAAGTGTTATGATGTGACAACATTACGGTAAAGGTTTGGTTAGACATAGATCAATGTTTGCGTTAAAATGATTACTTCATAAAGGTTAGGAGATCTTTGTCGCCATGAGTACAGTAATGATAACTTGGTTAAGGTGAGGGAATGATTGTACTCATGTCTGTTGGTGGAAAATGGGAAATGAACAGCAGTTTACTGGGTTACTGTCAGATGTTTTGTTGAACATCCATCCACCCCCCATCCCTCTGCAGGTGTGTACATTTGGGATGCAATGTAAACATTTTGAGTAAAATGAACATATTTTACATTATTCATTATATTTAGCCATACAGTAACCTCTGACCCCCAGGCAGAAATTGTAAAAAATAAATTTTGACAAAAATTAATTATTTTTCAATAAAGTAATGCTTTTTACCTCGGAAGACCCTCTTCTCATAACTGCTATTCATTCATTCATTCATTCATTCATTCATTATTTGTTCTGCTCATGCACAGCTCCAGAAAAGAAAAAAAACCCCAAAACGATTCAAACACAACTCTCAATTTACACATTCCATGATCAAAAAACAGGAGAAAGAAGAAAATCTTATTTTGCCTGCCCCTTGCTCACGACATAAATAAACAATAGAAATAGATGATCTGTCAATTACAGTCACTTAACAAACAATACTTAGAATAACATGAGAAAAAAAGAATCAAAAGCCATACACATTAGTTCACCAGTTCACCATCAACTAAGGAAACCCATTACCTGACAACTTCATGTAGTCAAATTATTCTTTCTTTATACATTATGTACTGATGCTTACATGTATACTGATGCTTAGAATTAAATTTCCTTCTATAGTCCTCGTCCTCTGAACTAAAAACAAACAACTTCTGTAAAATGTCATATGTTCATATGTTCATATGTCTATAAGTCAACCAAATCTTTAAGATTTACTAGTCTCTACTTTATGTTGCTCATGTTGCGCCATCAGTCTGATGCTGCTCACCATGACACATAGTGAAACATGTAAATGTTAACTTCCTCCTAATTGTCCTTAACTTGCAATTTCAGATCTTCCCTTTGAGACTAATATACCTTTCTGCACATTTGCATTCCACATAACCAGGGCGTATCTTGAATCATGTACAGTCTGGGTCAGTCTGGTCACGTACAGTCTGGGTGTGCTTTGCCTCCCCCTCAAAGTGGGAGGTAAAGCAAAGTATGATTTACAGTGTGAATTAATCATAGAAAAATGTGGTGTTAAGTGTCATTAAGACTTCCTTGACAGGAACTGGTTTACACAAGATTCGTCAAAATCACGAGTTTGACTGAGTGAAACAAGAAGCTGTTGAGCAGCAGACCAAACCCACAGGACTCAACAGTATTTAAGTCTTATCCTGGTCAGCGACTCACATCATTCATTGTATTGTGCTCATGGAAAAGAATGTCTAATATCTGAGTCCTGACAGGCAAGTACATTTCATATTTCTGTAACAATGAATTAAAACACCTGCTAATTAACACAGAATTGTGTCACTGGAGGTATTTTAGTGTTTCTTTAAGGCAAATCACTTGCTGTTCCAAGACACCATATCAGCATACTTTAGTTGTTGCATATTTTGAGCGTCTTGCTTCCATCATAGACATGAGCTATATCTGTAAATTATATTGTATTTATAAAGCCATGGCTTTGAGACATCTGGGCCTGTATTTATCAAACTGCTAAAAGTGAAATTTTGGACTTAAAAAACCTTCTCATTGAATATCTTTGGAATTAAATTAAATTTAATGTTACTTTTATATTTATGTACAATATATTATATGAAGCAATATGTATTATTCACAACAGGGTAGCTTTAGTTCACCAGATGCAGCTGCTGTTTTCTTGTTTGTTATCTAAAGATGTTACACCACTTTTTATTCTTGCACTTTTAGATTTGCAAACATCTTTTTTGTGTGGTGCTAGATTCACCTTGTCACCTGTTTATTCGGATGTCATCTACCAAACTTTCTCTCAATTTTGTGTCATTTCCTATAATTCCTTCTCATGTATATGGTTGGAGGCTACCATATACATGAGCTAGTGCTCTTAGAAGTTTAATAAATATAGCTCCATAAAGGCTAAAGGGCTCATAAGACTCAGTTTTATGAATGTTAGAAATCCTAAGCTTACTTGTTGAATTATTTTCTGGTTTGCCTTTCACAGAGACATAGCTTTTGACAGACTATTGTTGTTTTCATTTTTAATATTTTTTGAAAAATCTAAGTATCTCTGGGTTTTTATCTGTTAGTAACATAAATGCTCTTTGTACTAGTCTCATTTATTTTTCAACCCACAACTGTGTGTGTTTCTCCACTTCAGATATTAGTTTCCAGACATGGGTGACTGGTCTTACCTATCCTCACTGCTAGACAAGGTTCAGTCTCACTCCACTGTAGTGGGGAAGATCTGGATGAGTGTCCTCTTCTTGTTCAGAATCTTTGTCCTCGGTGCTGCTGCAGACAAAGTCTGGGGAGATGAAGTGTCTGAATTCTACTGTGACTCTCTAGAACCAGGTTGCGAACACGCCTGCTACAACTGGATGTTCCCAATGTCCTACGTTCATTACTGGGTCCTGCAGATCATCTTTGTGTCAACACCCACCCTGGTCTACCTGGGCCATGCTGTTCACATCATTCACAAAGAGAAAAGGATGATAGAGCAGTTGCGGGGCAACACTAATGGAAATATACTGAAGAAGCCCAAATATACAGATGACAGAGGGAAGGTGAAGATAAAAGGCATCCTCTTTTGCACTTACATGACCCAGCTGGTCCTTAAAGTCATTCTAGAGGTGGGATTCAGTGTGGGCCAGTTCTACATCTTTGGACCTGTGTTCATAGTCTCCTACTTCCACTGTACTATCTCTCCACCTTGTGCTCATCTCAGCGGTGCCCAGTGTTACATTTCTCGTCCCACAGAGAAGACAATCTTCATCCTCTTCATGCTTGTAGTTTCTGGCATTTCGGTGCTCCTCAACATCATTGAAATCATCTACCTGCTCTGTAACAAGAGGAGAGACAGCAGGAAACAGATTCTAGCTCAGCAGCATGTGCTCAGTTCACAGAAGTACCCATCCAACCCAGCATGGGAGCCTATGAGCAGCCAGTGTGGAGGCTTCCCACTGCTGCCTCTGCCTGCTCAGGGTGTGTCAGGCTTCTGCAGTGATGAGAAAAACATCGACTGCATAAGTAAAGAGAAGGACACCTGATACATGAATTATACATTATACAATGTTAGATGTTCTTTTGCATACTTCACTCTAAAATGTTAACTGTTTCTTTTATATGGTCAATAGTTGGATCGTGTGAAAGGTTCTTAATGATTAAATTACATGTGCTTTGGGACAATAATGTTAATAGTTTAGAAATGACCTTTGCCGTATTTTTTCCTCAACTGAAGTTCAACTGAATAAATTAATTTACAAAAATAAGTGTTCACCATACTGCACTCTGATTTGTCAATAACACCAGTTCCCCTGTGTCAGACATGGTGAGTAGAGGCTTTACAGTTATAATAATGGACTGGACCATCTGGAAGAATTTCAGTCATTCTCCATTGAAAGTATTATTATATACATCATAATATGGCATATGTATTGTATTGACAATATGAGTTACATTGTGCTGCAAAAAATGTTCACAATTTACAATAATTATTTATTATAAGTCTGTTGGAATTAATGTTGTAAAGCAGCAGCTTTGATGTGAACCCAGTTGTTGTAAACAGATGACAGTAGCCATTTTAAAATGTAATTAGAGAGTCCAGAGCACCTCCTCAGTGCGATGAGACAGTTAATTATTGATTCACAGTAGACTGACAAGTTGTAAGTTTGGTAAATGACAATGATAGTGGGTGATTAAACAAGTTCCATTAGATAAAGTCGTAAGGTGTGGTAATGTAATGCTACAACACAGGGGTGTCACTAGAGATTTATGGTTAGGGGGGCTAAGTCTTTACCGGGGGGGCTGGGGGGAGGATTTTTTTTTATTGGCCCCAAAATGTTTGTTTGTCATGAATTTTTAGAGTAGCAATAGGTATAAAATCAGCACAATAGATCTGTCTCTTCATAGTATGTATTAGGCACAGATCTAATATGACTTAAATGCTTCCATCCACTTACAGCAGGCACAGATCAAGCAAAGGTATTGAAGTCAAGGAAAGCTATCTCCTCTCTCTTAGATACGTTGCAGGTCCTAAGTATGTTACTGATACACAGACTGATGTTTGATGTGTGAACCTCTAAAACTAAAAATCATTTAGGCTAGTTTATGCCTAGTATGAGTAATAGGCTTATGTCATAAAATTCAGTATTAATTTTAACTCAAAGCTTAAACAACTCCCACTCGCTTTCTTCTTGATCACTATCCTCCTCCTCTCCCTCTCCTCACCTGTTTTCAGTAACATGTTATTTTATTAAACTCAGATTGACTCAAGGCTTAATGAGTGATCAACCAAATTAAATTTGTATTTGTCTGAACTGGCAAAATCTCATCTGACCGGCCTTCGGCACTGACATTAACTGATTATAAACAACAATCTATGCCTACTGATATGATTGTTTTGAAATACTTAAGGGGTATATAAAAGCATAGTATGTAAAGAGCTGTCAATAACATTATTTCTATCTCTTTGGTCGTTCACACTTTGGCTGGCTGGCTCATCAGTTAGTTAGTACAGTGGAAAATGCTTATAGTGATCACGCCATCTGGATCAAATTAATCACTATAAGCAGATAATTATTATAACCTTTTTCTTTTTCTTTATTTCTCATGCAGATAACCATATAATTGACATTTGTACATTTATTACACAAATAAAAAAGTAATGAAATGGCCAGGTTTGCTATTCACTGTAGCTATTCCAAAATACAGTACAGCTGTTTCACTGCTGATGCCTCCTGACTCATTTTAAGATGGAAGCAGTGGTCAAGTGAGCTAGAGAGTGGATGAGGAGAGCGAGCAGTGGTAGCGTGAAAGCCGGTGAATGAAAGGAAGAAAACGTTATTTTCTGATTGTTTCACGGTGGTTACAAATAAACACACCTAAACCCCGCACCTCCATAGCCCTGATAATGGTGCAGCCACTAATTACAATATCATATGTGTATCATGGGAGTAAGGTAAAAAAATAAAAATAAAGTTACTGTAATTTTATTTTCCCCCATGTTTTCATGTATGAAAAGACCCAAAATGATCACTGTAAGCAGACAATTGATTACTATAAGCAAATTATTTAAACAGCATTTAGGAATGATTCTGTCCTGAGCTTTTTGATCCATATAAGTGGTTTCCACTGTATAATGTTAATGTTATATAGCCTATCCGCTTGTCTTTTCCTCACTTAAACCTAAAGTTAGCAAAAGTTAAGCAAGTAACAAATGAGTAACAACTTGATAGCTCGCTACATTGACCATAATTTGCCACAAATTCATATTAGAGCCTGGTATCTTCACTCTGTTACAACTTACTATTTCACTCTGTATATTATGTTTATCTTGGTAAAGTTTTAGCCAACATCTTGTCACAACTACAGTGTTTTCCGACTACCGTTACAGTCTCTACTGTGGGCTCTGAGTGGGCAGCACAGCCAATGGAAATGCTGGATTAGAGCAGCAGCACTAGGACCTCCCCCAGGGCGCTAAAGAAGATTTTAGCAACACCCCTGCTACAACATGTACACAGTAGTGTGATTGTAATGTTCCCACATACACCTGCATTGCATTATTTCAGTCACTAGGTGGTGCTATGCACTAGTCAAATGCAATATGTAAGACCCAAGTGGTTTAATGGAAAGTTACAAAATACACATGAACAATTCACTATCAACAGGTTTTAGTTTGACTTTAGGAGTGGTGCTTGCTGAGTGTATTTCAGTTCTTTTCACTTTAATTTGTTTTATTTTATACTTATATTATATTTATTTAGACCTCATAACCACACTAGGATCTTTATCATAAACCAAAGCTAGAGAACACTGGAAGGCATCAGAAGCAAATACTCAAACACATGGCTTTGAGGAGAAAGAGAACATAAAACAGCATACAGCCAAAATAAAAACAATCTAAGAACTAGAAAGCATCATAGGAGCTATAGGGCATCATTGGCATGATATGACAGAATAAAGCATTATAAGAATAACATTTAATAGAGAGATTTTTGGTTAAACTAGGGATTAGGATAGCAATTATTTACACTTGTTCATTATGGTTTTGTGTCAGGATTTATCTTAAAACAAGAATGAAAACAGCTGGTCAATGCACTAAAATCAACAGAATTCTTGACATCCATTGAGATGAAATCCATGCCATTAAAGTTGTTTTCAGACTCACTGACTTGTTAAAAGCAATGTAATAATAAATGTCCGCCAATTTATTACAATCACTAGTGGATGAATTAGCCAGATCTTTTACTCAATAATCAATACCACAATGTAAAAATACTCCATTACAAGCAAAAGATCTAGCATTCAAATTTATCATCAGCTAAATGTACTTAAGGAGAGGTACTCATTATGCAGAATGCCCTCTGTCAGAATGTTACATTAGTGTTAGTGTATTATTATAATTGATAGATTCATGTGAAAGCAGCATTTTAATGTTGTAGGTGGCAGAGGTAGAGCTGTTTTGAACTATTGTTTGGGTATTTTAATCGGAAACAATGTTGTAAAATTTAATCTACACAGAAACCTGTAATTCCAGCTGTGACCTAAATGAAGTGGAGTAGAAGTAAAGCAGCAAAAATGGAAATAATCAAGTAAAGTAAAACTACCTGAAAGTGCACTACTTGTGTACATATATATATTTAGTTGTCCTTCACTAGTAACATTACATTTCCACTGTGCTACTGTGACAATATAACATCAGAGGCCCTGCATCTGTTTTCCATTTTAAGTCAGGACTTTTAAGAAAGGGATAAATTCTCTCTTTTAGTTTTAGTTCGTCACCACAGCTTGTATTGTTTATGGAACAAAACAAAAAACAACAAAACAAACTAACAAACAAAAAACAAAAACAAACAAACAAAAAAGAATCCACACCTTGGCTGTCTGAGTCTTTTGTCTTCGTCCTCCCAGCAGACGGGGGCTTCGGTCTTGACGTAGAGATCAGGTGACTGTAAATTCTCTGACGGGACTGTTATAAGGGAGGTTTGACAAGTTGGGCTCAGTTTCCCTCTTGGTCTCAAACTTGGATTTCAACTTCGCTAGGGAGTGATCTCTACAAGTGACGGAAAAAGTCCCTCCGGGCCCTCTTCTTTCTATCTGTAACTTTCCAGGTAAGTTTAAAGCATTATTGTGTTTTTTTAACGTGTCTGAAGAAAGTTTCCTCGTCAGTAACCCTGTTAAAAATAGTCGGAAAAAGCTCCGGTGCGCTTCAAACTACATGCAGTGCAACTAAGAAAGTAGGGTAAAAGAATTTTCTTTCCTTTTCCTTCACTTTTAGGAAAACCGCTCCGTTTGCCTACTTCATTAATTATCTTCAACTGAATGTAACGTTCAGGAAAACTACCTTAGGCCCTCATGTACAGAGAGAAAAATGTGAAATACGACAAAGAAAAGGAATCAGAACTTAGTGGAAAAACTATTGATTCATTTATCAAACGAGGTCCGCAGTAACTCTTATAAACGTTTACTATCATTTTTTCCATCCAAAACCTCATTTTGCTGTCGCAGTGTGAGTCACTGATCTGTCCTCTGGACTTAACAACTTAAAGTAAAGTTCTGTTGTATATTTAAAGAGTCACGCCCAGAACCCAGTGACAAATTTACTTTAAAAACACTTGTTCAGTAGCCACCAGGAACCTAGAAACTAGAGAAATGCTAAATAATTTGGACTGTTTTTCATTCATATCTAGTGACTTCTCATGGAAAACCACTTCACAGAGTCGTCAGTGGGATTTCAGAGGTCTGCTAATTGGGCCATTGTGTTGGAGTCTATTGTTCTGCTCTGTCTTCGTCATTTTCCACCAGACAAACTCACTCATGTAGAAAGTGGCGGGATTTTCTCTGTCTAATAACAAAAATAAAATCACTTTACTATTTCCCTCACCTCATTATCTCCCATTTTTTACTCTTCATGTTTGACTCTCCTGAAGATTCACATGGTGAGGGGAATTTCTACAGAATGACAATGAATTCTGGATATTGGCTATTCTGGATATATTCCAGGTTGCAGGAGACATTGTATGTGCTTTATTATAAGATAAATGAGAGCACATGCTGTTTGGCACCATGTGGATTAGACTGAAGGTTCCTACTTATCCACATGAACCTCCTTATGAAGGCATGACCCTGTCCCTGCTCTCTTAAGTAAAATGTATTTTTGTATATCTGTTGGAGGTTTTTCCTTGTCACCACACACTGCTCTAAAACTTGTGACAGCCCTTCTCAGTTATATGCATGGGGCAAAGAGACCCGATTTGGAGTCTACAAACCTCCATCCATACTTTTCATATGGGATGGTTGAACAGTGAAGGTGAGAGTGCAACCTGGATTAAAATTTACAATCTGTCCTTTATCATTTAATTATAGTAAGAATCACATTGCGCTCTGCTAATTTTGCTGAAGACCCCTAAAGAACTCCAAAAATTCCCAAAAGTCTCATAGAACCCCTTAAAGGACTTCTTCTTTGTATATGAACTGAGTATTATCAGTGTATTCATTTCTATTGTTCTGGACCTTTGAGACTCTTGCATGGATACTGAGTCTACAGACAGTTATAGTTACTTTTGACCAAGGGTGGCGCTAAGTTTCAGGGGATGAGCCCAAAGGAGCACAGTGCTGCAGAGTTAACTAGTCAGTGTTTTACATCCCCTGACTAAGATTGTACTTTAATGTCAGTGAAATGTTAGTGTAACTTAGTTGGAAAGCCAGTCTATCGAGACTTTGATTGAACTTTGTCACAATGGTCAGACTTTGATTGAACTTTGTCACAATGGTCAGGACTACATTTTTAATAGGAACTCAGCTGATCCCAGACCTTTGTAATGGGCTGATTTTCCTTGAGAAAATGTTCTGTGGATCTGCAGGGCTTCTCTGTAATCACTGAGCAAAGAAGCTCACAACAGGCCTAACTGAGTAGACTTAGCTGCAGTGTCTGTTCTGCCACACACACTTATCAGATTGGGTACACATTCATGCAGCATAGTGGCTTTTTTCCAGCAACCTCATTCTCAACAGCTTGGCTAAGAAAACAGCATTCAGCAGATTTTCTTCTCTGAAGTTTTTTTGCATTTCTGCCCAGCAGACAAGCTGCGTCTGCTGATGATCAGCTTTGTTTCTTTTATTCCTTGTTTAATCTCTCCTCCTCACTGTATTTCGCAGACAAGAAAACCTGTTGAGGAATAGCTGGACTAAGGCTTGCAACAGAGTTTAAAACTTGAAACAGCAACTTTAGTTTCTGCACGAATGGAAGTAGAGGTTTAAAGACTACTGAAAGTTGTAAACATGTATAAACTCTGACATATACATTTTTAAAACAGGCTTAAAGCTGTACAACACAATAGTTAGCAGGTTTTCTTACTTGATATTGTTTGAAGGTCTGAGAAAGAAGTTTAGACATGCAGCAGAAAAATAATTTAGGTAGAATCCTCTCATGTGACTGAAATATGTTTTTTTTCCATGAGTGCTGACCAGGTTGATAACTGTGCTTGAGACTGAGAGGAGTTGATTACCTTTCTGATGCAAGAAATCTAACAATATTAAACTTTCTGTATAAATCCGATCTAAAGCACTTTTTTTGATGAATACTAAAAGGTTGTTAAAGATTTTTCTCAGTTAATGAATGAGAGATTTAATTTCAGATTTTCACATCCTTGTCTCAATTTAAAGGGCAGTGTTGCATAAACTGACCAAACTGTGTTTTCTGTCTCTGCTCTCAGTAATTGGATTAGCTTGTGTTCTGCGTCATGAAACATCTAGTTTTGTCTCCTCCAATAACAATGCTGTTTAATCACATAACGCTGCCAAAAATACCAAATGTCAAGAACGCTGAGGATGTTAATCTTCCCTAAAAATCAAAAGTTTAATTTAGATATGTTGCACTGTAGCTGTGTAAGCTCAGTACAGCAGTATGTGAGTGGTGAACATTTATGATATGTTTTAATAGTTGATACTGTCTATATATTATTGCCAGTTCAGCATTGCCCTTTTTGTTTCACCAGCTAACGCTCCCTGAGGATGGGTGACTGGAGTGCTCTTGGTCGTCTGCTGGACAAGGTCCAGGCCTACTCTACTGCGGGGGGGAAGGTTTGGCTGTCTGTCCTCTTCATCTTCAGGATCCTTGTCCTGGGTACTGCAGTGGAATCAGCCTGGGGAGACGAGCAGTCTGCCTTCAAATGTAACACCCAGCAGCCTGGTTGTGAGAATGTCTGTTACGACAAATCCTTTCCCATTTCCCACGTTCGCTTCTGGGTTCTCCAGATCATTTTTGTGTCAACGCCCACGCTCCTCTACCTGGCTCATGTCTTCTATCTGAACAGGAAGGAACAGAAATTCAAAAGGAAGGAGGATGAGCTTAAAGCCGTGCAAAATGATGGAGGTGATGTTGACATTCCACTGAAGAAAATTGAGATGAAAAAGCTTAAGTATGGCATTGAGGAGCATGGCAAAGTGAAGATGAAGGGGGCCCTGCTCAGAACCTATATAGTCAGTATTTTCTTCAAGTCTATGTTTGAGGTGGGCTTCCTGGTTATCCAGTGGTACATGTATGGCTTCAGCCTAGCTGCAGTCTACACTTGTGAGAGGGCCCCATGCCCACACAGGGTGGACTGTTTCCTGTCTCGTCCCACAGAGAAGACCGTCTTCATCATCTTCATGCTGGTGGTCTCACTGGTATCCCTGCTGCTCAACGTCATTGAGCTTTTCTATGTGTTTTTTAAGAGGATCAAAGATCGTGTGAAGGGCAAACAGCAGCCCACGCTCTACCCCAGTGGAGGCACTTTGAGCCATACCCCGAAAGAACTGTCCACCACCAAGTATGCCTACTATAATGGCTGTTCATCCCCAACTGCCCCACTTTCACCCATGTCCCCCCCAGGCTATAAGCTAGCCACAGGGGAGCGAGGAACTGGCTCATGCCGTAATTATAATAAGCAGGCAAATGAGCAGAACTGGGCCAACTATTCCACAGAGCAGAACCGTCTTGGCCAGAATGGTGGAGGAAGCACTATTTCAAACTCCCACGCACAAGCCTTTGACTTCCCCGATGATACCCATGACCATAAGAAACTGTCCTCAACAGCAGGACACGAGCTGCAGCCGCTGGCACTGATGGACGCCAGGCCTTGTAGCCGGGCCAGCAGCCGGATGAGCAGCCGAGCCAGGCCAGACGACCTGGATGTGTAAGCCCTGGTTCCACCTCCTCCCACCTCTGCCTGGCTGACGACATGTGGCAGCAGCCAGAGAATCAGGAAACACTCAATCACATAGGTTCATGCAGGAGGTGGGGCTAACCTCAATCACTGTCTTCAACATAGACTCTTAGTTCATCAGAGAGACATTAAAACTTGTTATATAACACTGTCAAAGGTACAAGTTGCAAATAATTTTGATGACTTTTACCATAACTTTTTAGTGGAGCTAACACAGCTTTAAGAAAATAGAACAGCAGGAATGGCATCTAACAGAGGTATTCCTTAGAAGCAGTTACTCCTCAGTTCAAGAACAGAGGAGCACACTGGTCAAAGTGACTTGTTTGCTTTTAACTTGCCAAGCTTACATTGAAGAAAAATTCTGTTTTCGTAGTTTCTGCTAAGCTTCCTATTGGTGACGGAATTTTACTTAACAATGAAGGTATAGTGACAGCTTTACAACAGGGTGACTTGTTAGCTGTGTCTTTTTAACATTTGACCAGGAACACCAGATACAAATTTGCCTTCTAAGCTAACTGTGGTTCATTTTTTTTATAGAAATAAATAAAAGCAGGGTCCAGTAGCGTAAGAAACAAATCCCCATCACCACATGTCCCACATCCCCAATGTTGCTAAATGATCTAAACCACTTGATTTGGAATTTAGAGAGTGAGGTGAGGGTGAACACATTTAGATTGTCCATTCTGATTGCAGACAATAATTATAACCATTGGCAGTTTGGTACAACAAACTCAAACTGCTCGTACTTGCAATTTTTCAGTTCTGACCCATATGGCACTTACAAAATAAACTCGTATTAGAGTTGTGCGTAAGGTATCTAAAACTGCGTTGTTATGGTTAGTGAAAGATCTTCTTTAGGGTTAAAAAAAAAACGACACTGAGTTTTGGTAGGACATAAGATATAAACACTCCTGTGCCAAAGCCACTTGCTTTGTACACCTAACTATTCACCCTCACCTCCTCCCTAAGAGCTATTACTGAAGAATGATGTCACACTACTTCCACCTTTGTTCCTGACAGTCATTTCAAGTACGACTGCAACAGGTCTCTTACCAAGAACGCATAAACATAGATGTTTATGTATTAGATGTTTGCACAAATGACTAATGCTGTTGTTTTTCAGGTGAGGACAGTCCCTCGCATTGATATTCACTTTTATTTTCACAGTCAAATAAGTGGTTTCTGTGATTTATTTACCCATGTGATCACTTGTATGGTGACCCTGTGCACACTGTTATAAAGCTGTGTAGCTCAGCATAAGACACAATAATAACCAACAGGAAGGATGGCCAAAAGTATGAAATAGGAAAATGAAAGACAGGTTTTTCGTCACTGATATACACACAGATACACATACAGAGACACACACATACACGTGCGCGCACACACACACACACACACACACACACACACACAGTGTCTCTACATTCCATTTTTACCGACGCTGCACTGCAGTGCTTTTCAGACATGTCTGAATTGAAAGACAGTTTGATGGATTCAGCCACACATTGAGTTGCTTGCTTAACAAAGTTTGATTTATGTTTGAATCAGCACGATTTATAATTTTTCATTTTTCTTCTGCTTTCACTCATATCATAAATATCTTATCCCAGTTTTCAATTACAATCACATTATAGTCACTCAGAGAGAGAGGCTAAAATGTCCAGTGCCATCGCATAGACAAAGAGCAACTACATGTAAAGTGTTAACCATCTGGCTCATCCTCTGCATGTGGCTTATAGTAAAACATGGTATTGGGGAGAATGCTTAACAGTTGTAGTGAATATTTATTGCTTGGCATCTATAGGACACCTACCACTTAGGGGAAAAATTGACTACTATCCAGTGTCTCTAAATCACAGAAAACATCTTATAGCAACTCCCCACAAACTGTATATTTATTGACAGTTTAAAAAATTTGCTTTTTTTCTTTAGTAACTTTGTCATTCAGTCTGAACTGTTGTTTCCTGATAAACTTTGAATTTATGTGTTGTCAATCTATGTTTTCATTTTGTGGTTTTATTTTTTTTTTCAGGTGTGTGTGAGAGTAGCAAGGCTGAGGTTTCAGGCTGCTATGACACAGCAAACATAAAGAAAGGCTTTATTACTGTCATCATTTAACAAGTGCATTCTCTTTTTTCATCATTTGTCAGAAGTAGAGACAGTAGAATGATTATCTGTGTTTTACATATTTGAGTGAATGATTCTTTTGTTTTGTAGGTAATATTTTGTCTTTCAGACTCGATGTACCCATTGCTGCTTGAGAAATAGATATTTAGTACTGTAAATCAAGCTAACTGTGTCACAATAAAAATGTGAGTTTTTAGAAGACTTCTTATAGATCTGGACTAATATTTAGTCAATTATATTAAAATGTATGCCAATGTAGCTCCACAACTACCAAACACTAGGATAAATCTCAATTTGGGCTTTTTTTTTCCTTTTTATCTGAATTTTTAAGTGTGCATCATTCTGTCGGTACTTACATGTGTCATTGACCTTTCAGCTACAATGGTGTTTGCACTGAGATCTTGGTGATAGAGGTGTAATATGATGCACACAGAAAGTGGTAAGAGTTTTCTGATATAGATGTTACTAATTTATTTTATAACACAGAAATCACTACAGTGCATAATATCAGACATCTGATCGCTGGTTTCATTGATGAGTTCTGTGAGAGATGTCTTCTTCCGTTGACAGAACAGGAACAATAGTCATTTGTTGCAGTTATTCAGACAACGCTAATCCATGGGGATCCACTGTTGTACAGTGTAAGTGCATGATAGCAAACCAACAACTCATTCATTGTATCTGTGAAAAGCTATTTTAACCAATAAATATTTTTCTTTCTTAATTATTGGTTTTATTGCAGGCTCTTCTCTTTGTCATCACTGTGGTTTGTATGAAACACAGTGTTTATTTTGGAATCTCATTATAATTTAGGTTTAGTCTATTGACAAAAATGTATATTTGTTTCAGGAACACTTTGGTCTTTCCTCATTGTCTCATTTATTCAGGTCACAGCTGTCACCAACTTTTTTTCTAAGAAAATTTTATATATCAATATCTGACCAGGCATTTCTGATCAGGAAAGATACAGTACAGCAGCTTGTTGACTCAGTATCACAGGTGAGATCAGAGGGGAGAAAAGCCTTTGTCAATGTGTATGCCGAAATCTTTAATGTATAGTCTGAGTCAGGTCACATGCTCAGTTCAGCAGTGCATTAGAATACTTCTGGTGGGACACATAAGTAGCTGACAGCCAGGTGATCTAAACAATCTCCAGTCATATTTGATGTCTCCTCCTCCTTCAGCATTTAGGCTGTGAGGACCACATTCTTGGCTAGCCAGCTGCCAAATGCCACTGCTGACTTTGTGCTGGTTACCTCCATGTATTAAATGTCTCAACATAAGATTTAGATGCCTCTCAGAGGGTTGGAAAAACAACTTCTAATAAAACCATTGTAAGACCTGCTGGTGTGTGTCAGTAATGCATTTTCATCAAACTTAAAACAAGTCTAAAGTTGGACATAGGAGGATTTCACCGTCATCAGTCTTCACATTGCTTACTCTAATTGCCACACGTTGCTGTGTCAAACTGTGCTGGCCTGTCTCCATCATGCCAGCCTTGCTCCTCTTATTATAATAAATCAGATTTACAACAGCTGTTCTTGCCCAGTCCAACTGTGTTTTTCCCATTCAAATATGGAAAATACATATGTCATTCATACATAATCCTTTCAATTTATGATGAGAGTTTTTCTGACTTAACAATTGTAACATTCATGGAGGATTGCAACTTGTGCTTAAAACAGAGGAAAACTCTGTCCAACTAAAACTGGCAAGGCCCTCTGAACACCACATATACCAAGTCATAATCCAGATAAAGGAAAGTAATAGAACTCTAGGTTTTCAGTCCTAAGGTGTGCTGTAGCTTTGATAAAGGCTTCCAAGAGACGCAGTTAAATTTCATAATATGAAAGGACATGGCTCTTTTTCACTTCTCCAAGTTTCCTATTTAATCTTTCCACAGTGCTAAATCAAACCACATGTGTGCAAAGAGCCAAGCTACAGTCTGAAGACCACATGTGGCTCAGAGACAGAGAGGGGAGGAGTGAGCGGGAACATTTAACTTTTATTAATTATTTATTCATTAAGCAGTTCTAACAGTAAGCTGAAGGTGTGAAGACCAGCGCAATAGATGTCAAATAATTCCTTTATTTCTTGTGGAACAAAAAGCTCCCTTTAATTCCATTGTTATATGGAAAGTACATACTGGGAAGAGCAGTGGATACTTTTATTTTAGTCAGGTTTATTGAAAACATTCAGATATATTTATTTAAAAAAAAAACAGTACAGACTTTGTCAGGAATAGAACAATAAAGTCCTGGACTTACTTTCATCATTGTCCCTAATGTTCTCATAGACCACAAGTCTCAATTAGACAATCAATGTTTTTTTAATAAGCAGATAAGGTAGAAGGTGTCCTAGATAACCAATTAATCATGTAATGAAAGACAAGCATTACATGACATTATTTGAAGTACAGTCTCACAATCAGTGAGATAAAAATAATGCATTAAGATAGCCACATTCTGTTTACTAATGTAATGTTGTTTGTCATCACTATGACTTTGCCAGGCAACCAGGGGAGACTCTGGTAAGTCACTGCACCAGACAAGAAATAGGTTGTGTTTGGAATAGGGGTGTGCCCGAATACAAATATGTTATTCGGCAAAGCACAAATAGTGCTGTTCGTACAAATATTTAAAAAATTATTTGTTATTGGGAAGAAAAAAAGAAACATGTCAAATACCAGTGCGCAGGTTAGTTACATTGCTATCTCGGTCTCTCTCCTCTGCTCCCGTTATGTATTTCAGCAGGTCTCACTGAGGAGAGTCACATCCACCTGCTACATGATGCACATTTCCTAATTTGGACATCAGTCCCAGAGTTGGGGGTGTTTGCTAGAGATAAAGCTGAGCTACTGACACAAGTGAAGTACTTACAAGGGACTCTCCATAACCTGTTTTTCCCCTTCTCCTTTCCACAAAGTTTGGTTGTAAAAAATAGGCAATAAATAAAAAGTGCAAAGCAAGAATCGCCTTTGAAGTTCTTCTCTACACGTTACATGCTAAACTGTCTCTGTGTTATGGGTGTATAAATAAGTAGGGGTCTGTCTGCATGTTAGCTCAGTAGTCAGCGCAGTCATTTATGATCTAGGAGACTAGAGTTCAACACCTGGTGTGGGGACCTCCTTTGTAAGATAGTTTATTCATAAGCACTTATTTGAATACTTTAATATCCTAAATTAAAAGCATAATAAAAACAAAAACTGGATTTTTAAGCCTATTTCCACTTTTATTCGAATACAAATACAAATATAAATAATTTTGCTGCCTCAACAAATATACATACAAATATAAATACCGGGCTCTCTGCACATCCCTCGTTTGGAACTGCCTATCAACGTACTATTTATACTACGTATGACGTCAAATTGAGTATGTAGTGCATTCTTACTGCATAGTATGTGGGTTTTGTGTAGGTGAGAAATGCCCAGATGTATATTAGATTAGCAATAATTTCTGAGTATGTGGCATGAGCTTACTGGACAAACTCAACTGTACCAAAATGCATTGTGTCTCTTCAGACTGTGCAATGGAGCAGATGAGCCAGGCTAAATGCTGTTGCAATTTTTGCTATAAGACTGTTAATATGTCACTTTATAGGTAACCTTTATAGGTTAATATTTTTTCAGACGAGAAAGTAACTGTGTAGCTTCTGAATATGTGGTCAGTTTATTTGTAAATCTGCTCCGACGTTTTCGGACACGTGAGGAGCAAGTTGCCGGGTGAGACCAGCCAGGTCATCTCAGCTGCTAGCAGCCTGACTTATCTGGGGAAAACATGATCCGATGAACTGATTGATGAATTGTGCAGCTCTTTGGTGATTTATCACTGGCTGTATTTTCCCCATAGCATTTTGATAAATGATATAATTCCTTTTTGAAGATAAATGTTGGTCTCACAGAATTGTAGCTGCCACATTAGTTTGTCTGAATGTAAAGTGAAGCTTCATGTTTTTACTGGACAGAACAACAGTGCTGCCTCTGGGGCTCTATTTGTACAGATATTACCACATTTACATAATATAAATGTATGAAAATGAACAGATAAGTCTATTTTGAATTTAATTTTATCTTACTAAGCGTCCTCCTCCCGTCCTCGGAAGTTTGTTCTCCTGAGTTGAACTTGCCAAGTTCAACACACCTACCTGACTGTACTATGACAAAATAATCTCAACTCAAAGCTCTGAAATGTGGCTATAATAAAAATCCAAACTGTTCTGTGGCTTAATAACCTACAAAACACATAAAAAACATATATAATAAAATAAAGTATATAATAAAAGCCATCTTTAAGTTTTTATTAAAGTACAGTGTCTTTCAATGATTGTAATTTTTGCTATGAAGACATAGTTTATATTATTACAACTGTTTTACTATATTGTAATTAATGATCTGTTTATACAGCAGCCTCCACAGGAAGAGTTATAGGTGTTGACAAATACATTAATACTCATATCTGCTAACAACATTATAGTTATTAACTGTTTATATACTGCTGATGAATGCTAAGTAGGAGAACTTAAAGTAAAGTGTTACCAGATTACTTTGTTTTACTACTATTTCTAAGGCAAAGGATGAACCTTTATTCTCAGAACCTAACTGTATAGTACACTCAAAGCCCAAAGCCCAAGGACAATGTTATTTTAAAAGGGCTAGACACTGTGCATGCGTGTTATGGTTGCTGGCTTATTTTTAGTGTGTAAATGAACATTGAGGGTGGCAGCTGTTGGACATCAATGACTAACTTATAACCAAACACCTCAGAGCCGGGGAGGAACTATGGCTTACTTGACAAAATGTGTAGGTTGTGTGTGTTTGGGAGTGTGCTCTCTAAAAATGGTCTTTAAACCAGCTGTAAGGACCATTTCTAGAGAGCAGACTCTCCAAAAAAGGTCCTTAAATTGTGACGTCATGTTCAAACCAGAACCAGCCGGCAGCAAGGAAAGGCCACAGGCCTTTGATGTCACACATTAAACTGAGCAAAGGCAGTATCAATCTGATAGATTTTACATAGATTGTTCCTATGAAGAAAAAAACATGCTTTACCACGCAAGTGAAAAGTAAGTATATTTTTCTATACTTAAATTATACTTTTAGCATAAAAAGTGTGTTAAAAGTTTAAACAAGTACATTTCTACTTATGCTGTATCAGTGCATTTTTTGGTATATCCCCAAAGTATGTAATTAATAAAAGAGCTACAAATACAATTAAAGTGTATTGAAAGTAAATTGTTGTAAAGCATATTGATAAGATACCATAACTTAATTTCCAATTTAGTACATTTGTTAAAAGTGCACTATATCTAAAATAAATGTTTAATAATATGAATATATACTTTTCAAAAACGTATTAATGTCATGTTTTTTAAAGTTTAACTGAAGTTTTAAAATCTATTTTTTATTATTGTATTTAATGTGCTTTAACAGTATATTTATAGCAAGTTCACTCCAACATGCACTTAATTTAAGATACACTTTACTTTACTTCTCAAAAGTATACATTTCAAAATTATTATTTGAAATGTGTTCAAGTATATTTTTAATAAGTATGTTAATGCCTGTATTGCATTTAAGTTGTACTACATCATAAAAGTAAATTTCTTGTTAGTGTATGTTTGTGCTTTTATAGTACAAGTCTGAAAAAGTTTACTGAAACTGTCATTTAACTTAAACTATGCTTTAGTATACTTATTTAAAGTACACTATTTATGAATGTGATTCTGGATGTGGTTAAATATATTCTTTTCAAAGTGTATTAATGTCTGTATTAATACAAAGTTTCACTTAAGAAATACTCTTCAATAGTACATTTTTATTCAGTATATTTTATATGCTTATATATATATTTATATACTTATATACATTGGAAATCGCTTATAGTGATCACGGTTACAGTGATCAACTGCTTATATAGATCAAAAAGCGTTGGGACAGAGTCATTCCTATACAAACACTATTTAAATAATTTGCTTATAGTAATCAAGTAGTCCACTTACAGTGTTCAATTTGGGTCTTTTCATACACGAAAACATATGGAAAAAAACATTTTACAGTAATTCTATTTTCTTTTTACCTTACTTCGGTTGTAGACCTATGGTGTGCGCACCATTAGCAAGTGTTGTGGTGCACCTCCACAGGGTTGTGTGGAGATGTGGTTGTGGACATGTTTATTTTTAACCGCTGTGAAACAATCAGAAAATAATGTTTTCTTCCTCTCATTCACCGGCTTTCTTGCTATCACTGCTCACTCTCCTCATCCACTCTCTAGCTCACTTGATCACTGTTTCTCTCTCTCTCTCTTTCTCTCGTCTTTTTTAAAGTAAGCAGCAAAGCCTAACTTTACTTAACGTTATGAAACAAAGTTTTTGTCTTTGTCTTCCCTCATGGCAGGGTTGTACAGTGTTATAGATTGCATTTCTCCAAAAGTTGATTCTGGTTCAACTTTCTTGCTTCGGTGCCCCTGCGGGCCCCCCCGCAGCCTAAACACACAACCATCTGCTCCCAGCTGGTGACCTGAGGCTGGTGAGGCGTGCACGTTGAAATCATGATGGAAAAAGGAAAGGAAAAAGTCATGTTCTCTCAATTAAAAATGTAGTCTCCTTGAAGCTTAAGAAAAACTGTCAAAAATGAGCCAACGAGATGCAGCACCGAAACAACAAGACAAGGCCTCCTTTATTTTTTGGGTAAGCTAACAATTTCAATTTAATTCTATGTTTCCTTTTCTGCCATATAAATGTGGAAATCAATCTGTCCAGCAATTTAAAGACCAATGCTAGTATCCAAATAGGTAATAAAAAAGGTATAACAGCCCAATTCTACCAAATAATGAGAGTGGGGGAATCTCCCATTGTGCCAAATCTGATTTTATTTGAGTACTTAATCTACCATAATTAGCTTTGTACAACTGTGATGTTTCTGGGGTGATCATGATGCCTAGATACCTAAATCCCTGTGCTGACCAGTTAAATGAAACCTCCTTATCCAATTGAGATGGCCATTTACCTATCAACATCATAGCCTCCGATTTGGATTCATTGACTTTATAACCAGACACTATCCCAAACTATTCTATCAATGATGTTATCTGCATATAGCGAAATTTTCTGTGGTCCTCTTCCATCTGATATCCTGTGTATTCCAGGATCCTCCCTTATCATTTCTGTTAGTGGCTCTATACTAATTGCAAACAATAATGGGGATAAGGGAAACCCTTGTCTGGTCCCCCTTTTCAATTTAAATTGTTCAGACATATACCCATTGACTCTAAATCTTGACAGTGGTCTGGAATACAATACTTTAACCCAATTAATAAAATCTGAATGGAATCCCATTTTCTTAAGTATATGTTTCAAATATAGCCAATCTATTCTATCACATGCTTTCTCAGCATCTAGGCTGAGAAGCATTGATGTTTGTTTAATTTCACGTGCCACTGAGGTTTTATTTAGGGTCCGTCTGATATTATTCATTCCTTGTCTTCCCGGTATGAAACCGGTCTGATCTGATTTGATTATTTTCTTGATACACGTGAACATTCTTTTAGTCCTTATTGTACTTAGTATCTTTACGTCACTGCAGAGCAAGCTTATGGGTCTGTATGATGCACAATTCGTATGGTCATTCCCTTCTTTGGGAATCACGGAAATTATTGCTTCAAACCATGTTTGAGGTGGGTCTCTCTCATTGAGAGTATAATTGAATACTCTTTGCAGAAGGGGTGTGACGTCCTTCCTAAAATATTTGTAGAACTCCCCATGTCTATTCCCGGTAACTTGTTATTTTTCAAAACTTCAATTTCCTCTTTTGTGAATGGTTCTGTCATTGCTTTTGCCTCATTTTCGTTTAATTTAGATAGATTAATTCTTCCAAATAGAATAGAATAAATCTACTCTATCCTCTACTACTGGTGGGTCATAGAATGCCTTATAGTAAACAGAGAAGGCTTCTGCTATATCTTTAGGGTGAGACACTGTTTTTTTGGAGGAACTACTCAACTTGCTTGTGCTTTTCGCAATTGAAATGCCAATAGCCAGCTGGCTCTGTTTCCTGATTTATAATATGTCTGATTAGCAAATCGAAGTGCACCTTTGGCTTTGTATGTCAGTAGGTTGTTTAATTTCCATCTGTATTGGTCAGGGGTTTTCAGAGTGTTTTCATTGTTCATTCTTTTGTGTTCCTGCTCCAATTTCTGTATGCAGTTTTATAAGTCTATTTGGTTCTTCTCACGTTGTTTTCTCGATCTAGAGGAGAGTGCAATTATTTTCCCCCTAAGTACTACTTTTGCTGCTTCCCATAAAGTAGATAATGAAACCTCTCCATTATCATTCTGTTCCAAATAATTATTTAATTCCTCTCTTATGTTTTGTACTACATCGGGATCATTTAATAGAGAAACATTCAACCTCCAGTATTTAAAATGTTTCTGTTTCCAAATTCATTGACATTACCACTGGTCCATGATCTCAAATAGTTATGGGCTCAATGTAACAATCCGTGGGCATTGTGTTTTGAAACACAGAAAAATTCAATTCGGGAGTAGCTATTATGTACTTTTGAAAAAAAGTGAAATCTCTGCCTCTAGGATGTTTTAAGCACCATATGTCTGCTAGCCCAAGCTCCTCTATCATACTGTGTAGTGCTTCAACTTTTTGTGTTTGAGGTTCTTGTTCAAATGGGCGTTTATCTATTTTTTGATTTTTAACACAATTGAAATCCCCTCCCAGTATAATTGCTCCCTTTGCGTTTTCCGCTAGTAGTGCTGCAATTTCTTAAAAGAAGCCTGAATCTTCTTCATTTGGCGCATACAAATTCAAAATAGTTATATATATGTTCCCAGCTGTACCTACAACCATTATATAGCATCCCTTTTTTATCCTCAAACACTTTTTCTGGAACAAGACATAATGATCTATGACACAAAGTTGCTACCCCTCTTTTCTTTCCATTATCACATGATGCACTAAAAACCTGCCCCACCCATCCCTTTCTCAACTTCTTGTGTTCCTTGTCATTCAAATGGGTCTCTTGCAGTAATGCTACTGAACAGTTATGTCTTCTCAACTGCTTAATAGTTTTTTTCCTCTTCATGGGATGATTGATTCCATTTATATTATAACTAATAAAATTCAACATATTAATACAAATATTAATATACTAAACTGCAGTACTTTCTATATTTTGGTTTGTACTTTGCCTTACAGTTTTGCCATGTATAGATCAAAATCCAAATGTTTTTCCTCTGTGTAAACATGTTTGCTGAGAAACACTGAACCTTAAGAACAAATAAATGATAGAACATTTTTAAACATTGCAGTAAACAATACTGAACTTCCAATTGTCCGATATTTTGCTTCAAAAACAAAGAAAAAACAACCTTTTCCTTACAAAATTGAAAGGAAGGATGTGTGATGATATCGTTCAAAGGAAGAGCTGACGAAGTTCTTATTTTGAAGACGTTTATTAGACGATGGCCATCGGGTCCATTCCATGTACAAAGATGGTCTGGGCAACGTACCACTGTCGATGCATAGCTTATATAGGGTTACGCATCTGTATCTTATCACATGAATAACATAGGTTTTCCATGGGCACTAATTTAGTTGGGAGCCCTCCAATCAAGTGGTTGACAGCTACCTCACAACATATTATGTATCACAACATACCACATCTGGAACAGTTCCAAGCTCGACCATGGGCCCATTATTTGTATCTAAAAGGCCCCCCAGAAGGGCTATACCATATTTCACCAGGTGACATGCAGACTCTGGAATGTTTATGTCACATGTCCAACACCCAAAATCAGTAAAATACATAGGGCCAGATAAAAGTCATACTAACAAAAATAAAATTTCAAAAGCATTCCATCCCCGATCTGAACTGGGCAGAGAGCTGTGACTCTTTGGGAGAAATACACAAAATGCAATTGCAACGGCCCACCAGGTTGCCCTGGGTTGGAAGACTCGTCACCTTGTTTGCAATACTCTCACCAGAGTATGCGGCATTCTTTTGCATCCCCCTCCTCATTCAGATCCTAAAATATCAGCTAAATCACTCATAGTATAGTCTTAGCTATTCTTCACTGTCTGCATATAAATCTTTTGTCGTCCGACAAATGGCTATCATATAGTATAATTGTCCACTTGGTCAACACTTTACAGTCTTTGTAATCCAGAATTATAACTTTACTCACATCACTTTAATTAACTTGTGCTGCTCCGTTGTCTCCATGGATGATGGCTCTGACATCCACGGGGTTCAGCTGCCGGTTCCTCCTCCGACTCTCCTGGGTTGTCCACTTATCTTGTATCAACTCACTCTCCAGTATGTCACACTCCTACACTTCTGTGTCAATCCCGAGCTCTTTCAGTATTGGCTGCACCTCCAGTAGCGAGGGGAACACTCTTAGTCCCATCTCTAGGAAAAGTTTAAGTTGGGCTGGGTACGGTGAATGGGCTTTGATATTCTTCTCCTTCACTTCACTTCCCGTACTCGCTTCCTTTTCCTTTGCACGTCAGGTGAGTAGTCCTGATCAAAATACACCCTCTGGCCCTGGAACTAGATGTCTCATTTTTTCCATGCCTGCTGCAGTACTATTTGTTTCACACTGAAATTCAAAAATCTTACAATTATGGATCTTGGGGGGGCTGTCGTCTCCTTCGGTTTCAGCACGAAGGCCCTGTGTGCGCTTTCCAGTTTGATATCCAGTTTTCCCCGCTGTTCCAGTGTTGTTTGTAAAAAGTCAGTTATGAATGTCAGCATGTTGCTTCTTTTCTGCGCCCTCTCTTATTCCATACATCCTAATGTTGTTGCGTCGAGGTCTGTTTTCCATGTCATCACATTTAGCAGTTAGGCTAGCCTCTCTCCTCAGCAAATAGCCCACAGCCCTTTCTTGCCGTATGATTCTATCTTCTGTGGCGCTCACTCTGTTCTCTGCTGCGGTAATGTTCATCTAGTTTCTCCATTTGCTGTTTTATTTCACCCATGGATGATTCCAGTCTGTTTAGCTCCTCCTCCTACTTGGAGTTTCCTCAACTCCATGAGCATCTCTGCTTCACTGCTTGATTCATTGGTGACACTGGCCATGAGTGATGGCGTTGCTGCTAGTGTTAGCTGCTTCGGGCCCACCTTTATTTTGTCATGTTTTGCTGTTTTAGTGTCGTTCTTGTTAATTCTCTGGTTACCGCTCATTTTAGTGGAAAGTTTGCTGTGTAGTCTGGTGGTCATTAATCAGTTTTATCTTAGTTTTAGGCTAATTTAGCTATGGGTCTGGCAGAGCTGGGTATCATGCGGCTGCCTTGGCCTTTACGTAGTGGGAAGTCCCCTATTAAAGTGTATCTTAACTACAACTTTTAATACACAAGGTCACCCTAAGTGTTTTTAATTAAACACAAACTAAGTGTGCTTTTTTTCAGCACATGAATGAATACTAAAATGCTTTTAGAAACCTGAGATAGTCTGTGTGCATACCAACTTCCACACCAGGTGCTCAAGCTGTAAAGACTGATAATTACACCTTGAGGTGGATGGGCAGTCCACGCCTTTACTTGAAGAATTTACCAACTTTTATGTAAACAGTGTCACAGCTCTTGTCAATCAGATGTATTTGTCTTTTTAATGAACTACCTCAGTATGCTATTCCCATATTTCCAGCACACTTTAATTGTATTTTGAATGCAGTAAAAATGATGTTAAAATTCGCTGACAGTATATTTTCAGTAATACACTATAAATTCAATATCAGTATTACTAAGTACCTAAGTACAACTTAAGTAGTTTCAATTTAACACAACTTCAAGTATAGTAATTTTAAACATTTTAAAAGTACACTAAAGCATATGAAATATATTTTTAGAAAATATACTTAAGTATATATTTTTTTCACATGAGCAATCTGCTATGTCCAGAGTTATTTTGTCATGAAACTACTGTACCTTAGTTTTATGAAGAACTGACCTTCCCGCTTCTTCTTCCTTGAATTTATAGGCCTAGATATTAGGGTTGTGCAGAGAGGCCAGCATTGGTATTTGTATCTGTAGCAAAATTATTTGTATTTGTAAGAGAACAGGTACCTGGATGTGCTGACATGCTACAGTAAGCATATTGTGTCATTTCAAGTTGCCGACTGTGGTTACTGATAGTGTTTTTGCTGCTCCCAGCTCAGTTAACTTTGCTATATTTCTCACTACTGTGGATAAATACCTACTGTATATATAAACCTACGCTAGTTCTACTCAAGCACTCTTCGCTCTCTCCTTCTTTTAACGACTTTTCTGGCTAATCCCACAGTTGTTAGTTATATTTAGCTCAACAGTTAGCTTAGCAGCTAAACCTAGCGAAACAGTTAGCGATGGCTTCTCTCTCTCTCCCTCTCACTCTCCTGCTCTCTCTTGCTCAGTGTGTCAAATGTTTAGTTATTCCTCTGCCTCCTTTAGTGAAAACGGTACATGTAATAAATGTAGTTTATTCGCAGTGTTGGAGGCGAGACTTAGTGAATTCGAAACGCGGCTCTGCACCATGGAAAACCAATCAGTAGCTAATGTAGTTAGCCAGCCCCCAATATCTGGTGTGGGCCGACCTAGTGTAGCTCCTACTCCCCCAGTAGTTCCCGAGCAGCTGGGAAGCCAGGGTGGTTGGGTGACTGTCTGAAGGAAGTATGGCTATACTTCCTTCAGACAGTGGTGGTGAACCGTGGGCTTCTGCTTTGGGCTCTAAGCAGAAGTCCACGGTTCACCACCAATCAGTTCATGTTTCTAACAGGTTTGCCCCACTCAGCAACACACCTGCTGAGAAACCCACTCTGATTATTGGCAGCTCCATAGTCAGACACGTGAAGTTAGTGACACCAGCAGCCATAGTTGATTTTATTCCTGGGGCCAGAGCGGGCGACCTAGAATCAAATTTAAAACTGCTGGCTAAGAATAGATGATTGTTATTCACGTTGGCGGGAACGACTCTCGTCAAAATTAATGTTGAGTCGGTGTGTACATATGCAAAAACAATGTCAGACACCATAGTTTTCTCTGGGCCCCTGCCAAACCTGACCAGTGATGACATGTATAGCTGCATGTCACAATTCAACCACTGGCTGTCGAGGTGGTGTCCAGCAAATGATGTGGGCTTCATAGATAATTGGCAGACTTTCTGGGGAAGACCTGGTCTGATTAGGAGAGACAGCATACATCCCACATCTAGAAATATGGCTGAGTTTATTAGTAGACCAAAACCATGACAACCCAGAGTTGAGACCAGGAGGCAGAGCTGCAGTCCTACATGCTTCTTTGCGCTTCCATTAGAGCAGTTACACACCCAAAACCACATAGAAACTGTGTATGTCCCCCGACCACTTAAATCAATTAAATCCAAAGTAAACAGAAGAGGATTAATTCATAAAAATCTAATAAAAATTAAAACCACTACTTCAATAGTACAACAAAATCAGAGAATTAAATGTGGACTCTTGAACATTAGATCTCTGTCATCTAAAGCCGTTCCCTCATGAGCAAGCACTTGGCGACAGCGGTAAGGAAAAACTCCCCTTTAACCGGTAGAAACCTCAAGCAGAACCCGGCTCTTGGTGGGCGGCCATCTGCTTTGACCGGTGGGTTGAGAGAGAGAAAGAAAAAGGGGGGGGGGGGGGGCAGAATGACAACAATCATAATAACAGCAGCAATAGCAGTAGCAATAGACTGCGAAGGACCGCAAAAGCTTGGCCTGCATTCCAGGGTTTCCTGCGAGATGAGAAAGCACAAAAAACTCCAGGGAAGAAGCCACGTTAGTAACATGCATTGATGTTACATGAATGAAATCATATTAATACTCACATTCCTCGAAACACTGGCTGAGGAGGTGGAGTTGGAGCCATTTTCAACTCAAGCCTAATCATCAACCCTAGACCTAAATTTAATCTTAACTCATTTGAAAGCTTTGTTCTTAGTCTCTCTCACCCAACCTGGAAAACTTTACAGACAGTTCTATTTGTTATAGTATACCGTCCTCTTGTACTCTGAATTCTTATCTGAATTCTCAGAGTTTTTATCAAACTTAGTCCTTAGTACAGATAAAGTAATTATAGTAGGTGATTTAAACAGTCATGTGGACGTCAATCATGATAGTCTTGGCACTGAGTTTATCTCATTATTAGATTCAGTTGGCTTCTCTCAGTGTGTAAATAAACCCACTCACTGTCTTAACCACACCCTCAACCTTGTTCTGACTTATGGGATTGAAATTGAACATTTAATAATTTTTCCACAAAATCTTATTTTATCAGACCATTACTTAATAATTTTTGAATTCCTATTACTGGATTGCACGCCATTAGACAAAAATGTCTTCACTAGATGTCTATCTGATAGTGCTGTAGCTAAATTTAAGGAAGCAATTCCATCAGTACTGAATTCAATGCCATGTCTCAATACTACAGATGACTCTTATGCTAAATGTAGTCCCACCCAAATTGATAATCTTGTTGATAGTGCCACAGGCTCATTGCGAATAACACTCGACCCCATTGCCCCTTTAAAAAGGAAGATAATAAAACATAAGAGGTTAGCTCCATGTTTTAACTCCCAAACCCACAAATTAAAGTAAACATCGTGAAAATTGGAAAGGCTTTGGCGTTCCACCAAAGTGGAAGAATCTAGCTTAGTCTGGCAAGATAGTCTTAAAACATATAGGAAGGCCCTCTGTAATGCCAGAGCCGCGTCACAAACGACCTCCTAACTGCATCGGACAAAGGATTTCTCTCCATACTTGCCCTGTTAGATCTTAGTGCCGCATTCGACACAACTGATCATCACATCTTATTACAGAGACTGGAACATTTAATTGGCATTAAAGGAACTGCATTAAGCTGGTTCTTATTTATCAGACCGATTTCAGTTTGTACATGTTAACGATGAATCCTCAATGAAAGCAAAAGTTAGACACAGAGCTCTACAAGGTTCTGTGCTTGGACCAATACTATTCACTTTGTGTATGCCTCCTTTAGGTAATATTATTAGGAAACACTCCATAAATTTTCATTGCAGATGATACCCAATTATATTTATCAATGAAGTCTGATGAAACCAATCAGTTAAACAAACTCCAAGCATGCTTTAAGGACATAAAGATCTGGATGACCTGCAATTTTCTACTACTAAACTTGGATAAAACTGAAGTTATTGTGCTTGGCCCTAAACACCTTAGTAACACATTATCTAATGATATAACTACTCTGGACAGCATTACCCTGGCCTCCAGCATCGCACCACCGTAAGAATCTGGGAGTTATCTTTGATCAGGATATGTCCTTTAACTCCCACATAAATCAAATTTCAAGGACTGCCTTTTTTCACTTATGTAACATTGCAAAAAATCAGGCATATCCTGTCCCAAAAAGATGCAGAAAAACTAGTCCATGAATTTGTTACTTCTAGGATGGATTATTGCAATTCCTTATTATCAGGCTGCCCTACCAAGTCTCTAAAGACTCTCCAGCTGGTCCAGAATGCAGCTGCACACTAGAAAAAGAGATCATATTTCTCAGATTTTATCTTTGTTACATTGGCTTCCTGTAAAATCTGGAATAGAATTTAAAATCCTTCTCCTAACTTACAAAGCCCTTAATGGTCAGGCACTATGATATCTTAAAGAGCTCATAGTACCATATTATGCCACTAGAACACTGGGGGAACTTCCCATGATGCACTGTGCTCCTCTCTCCTCTTCCTCCTCTCCATCTGTATGCATTCATGTCCCATCAATGCATGTTACTAACTGGGCTTCTTCCCCAGAGTTTTTCTTGCAGGAAACCCTGGGTTGCAGGCCAAACTTTGCGGTCCTTTGCAGTCCTGTTGGTCTCCTTCCCCAGCTATTGCTGCTCTTATTGTTATTGTTATGATTGTTGTTATTCTGCTCCCCCCTCCTCACCCTCCCCTCTCTTTCTTTCTCTCTCTCAACCCACCACTCAAAGCAGATGTCTGCCCACCAAGAGCCGGGGTCTGCTTGAGGTTTCTACCTGTTAAAGGGGAGTTTTTCCTTACCACTGTCTCGAAGTGCTTGCTCATGGGGGAATTGTTGGGTCTCTGTAAATTAAAGAGTACGGTCTTGACCTGCTCTATGTGAAAAGTGCCCTGAGATGACTTTTGTTGTGATTTGGCGCTATATAAATAAAAATTGATTGATTGATTGATTAATTAATTGAATAAAAGAAAAATCCTGTTTTTGTTTTTACTACACTTCTAATGTCAGGATATTAAAGTGCTAAAGTAAGTGTTCTTCCAGGCCACAGACATCTGCACTGATCAGTCAGCCACAGCTCAACTCTGCTAGAGAAAGAGATCTGCAGCTATTTATGCACTCATGACACAGAAACAGACAGTGATGGAAACTTGTGATGTTACGCATCTCAACTTGCATGCTGTTAATTGACTTTTTTTTTTATTCCTCAAGACAAATCAAACCCACTATTTGTGCTTTTCCAAATACCATATTCAGATTCGGCTCCACCCCTATTAGAAATATAGTTACTTAGCCAACTATAGTGAATATTTGATTATGGTTATGATCATGGCCTTTAAAGGGACCAATATGTAATATGTTTACTGCACTAACTCATAAAATGACCATGATATGTTATCTGAGATTAAGGAAACATGCTAAGTTGAAATACTGGCTTCTCCAACTATAATACTACAGCCAATATGTTCTCCATTGAAATTTCCATTCCAGTGCGGAACATCTGTTTTTCGTTTTGACCTGCGTGGATCCACCCACTGCCCATTACAACACCCCTGGTTGGCAGGTATGAAACAAATTGGTGCCCAAACACGACTGAAACCCACTAGATTGGTTTGTTCAGCGTTGTGACTGAATCAATGAATGTGTTCAATTTACGCTAGCTTTAGATTGCTAGGTAACTTAAATATCTTTGTGAAATTATGTAGCTAATGTTAGCTAGCTAATGTCCAGGTAATGATGTAACTAGATAACGTTACATCGCAGGGTTTCTGCCAGTGTATTGCAAGCATCTGGGATTTATTTATTTTTTAATTATTTTAAGATTGTATGTATTTTAAGATGTTCTCTGGACTAAAATGTGTTGTACAAGTAGCGTAGCTCCTGTAAGGAATAGCTCAGTGTGGACACAGAGAGTGTGTATGTGTGTGATGGTGAAAATTGCAGCTACCGCAACAACCTGCCTAACATTACTATCCGAAAGTAGGCAGACAGCGGGAGAGTTTCTGCCAAAAATATGAACTGAGACCCGGGGAGACATGAGAGCAGCTGCTTGCTAACAGCTACGTGTGTTTAGAGAGAGCAGTAGGGAGGATAGAGGTCTCGCTCCACTATGCTGCTGCTACTCTGCTGCAGATGGTGACGGGGCAGACACTTCAGTTTATAATTGTAGCATCCGTCATCCGAGTAAGTATTGATAACACGCTTAGTATTTTACAAATTAGAGTTTTTTTCAGGGTGCTTTTCACACAGAGCAGCAACAAAAAATTTTTGCTCTCTTTTTGCAAACGTTATATTTTCTAAGTAATCCGCCCAACACTGTAGGTAAGTCAGCACGCGGCTTGTGTTATTATTAGGTTTATCTCAAGCTGTGTTTTTCTTTGTTGTCTGATTGACAAGGATGATAGTAAGCTCTTATTAAGTCTTGTGAGAATGGTAAATGGTAAATGGACTGTACTTGTATAGTGCCTTTCTGGTCTCTCTGACCACTTAAAGCGCTTTTTACACCACGAGTCACATTCACCCACTCATACACATTCATACGCTGAATGGGTACAGGGGCTACCATGCGAGGTCCCAACCTGCCCATCAGAGTAATCTAACCATTCACACACATGGCACAGCCATCAGGAGCAATTTTAGGTTCAGTATCTTGCCCAAGGACACTTTGATATGTGGTCTGGAGGAGCCGGGAATCAAACCGCTGATCTTTCGATTAGTGGATGACCCGCTACCTCCTGAGCCACAGCCACCCCAAGAAGGTATGAAATGCAAAATTACATAGCCTACATTGGGAAAGCTCCCGCTGTGGTCTTGTTTATTGAGTGAGGATGCAGAGAGAGGTTTGTGGCTCCACGTGTGTAATTCATGTAGCTCTGCGTACACAGGTTGATTATAACATATTCTTTTTAGCAATGAGAGTCCACACACCTCCACCCCTAGTAAGAGGCAGAGAAAGAAGCATCACTTGATGGCCCCTGCACTATCAAGGATGTCCATCAAGTGGAACACTTTCAGAACACTTTAATCGATATTCGTTTTCAACACACATTGTGAAATGTATACGGAAATATGAATACAAAAGCATGTAGCTGAAACTAAGTAAGTTGATATAATGCAACTTGGATACATATTGTATTACCTGTGGCAAATGGCAGTTTAATGTCAGTAAAATAATCTTTGTCTCTACAGAGAAGAGCTGCCACATATAGAAGAAGGCACTGAAGTTTTGGAGAGCACCATGGATGCTTCTGAAGGCCTTGAGAGCAGGTACATATGGTCCATCACTAAACATGAAATAGTAGCTGCACCCCTCGTTTGTTTTACATTTGTGAAGTTGTTTTTTAGGGGAAGAGGTAGTGGTAATCCGAAAACCTTGCCGCTGCTCCTCTAACTATCTGTCTTGGTTAGTTGTATCAGATGTAGGTGTGGAATCTTTAGCTGCAGGTAATTCCCCTGCTATAAAATTGTTGTCAGCGTCATAAGTGACAGTCTAAAAGTGTTGCTGTTCGCTGCTGCTTACTCACATTCCCTGGTCCGTGTTGTGATAATCCCATCTTTGTCCATAAAGAAACGAGTATATTTTCAAATAAATGTAATGACCTGTAATCCAATTTCTTCAGCCGCTCAGTCGCTAAACCATCTTGTTGCAACACTTCATTGATGTTAATAATAATAATAATAATAATAATAATAATAGCAATAATAATAACAATAATCTTTATTTGTATAGCATGTTTTATACAAGAAATGCAGCTCAAAGTGCTTTACAAGAAATTACGTGCACCGAGTGCCTCACATGAAAAAAGACTTGATAATGATAATAAAGATGAGATAAAACAAAGTGAAAATACAATGCATACTTCAGTGGTGGTAATTTGAGACCTAATAAGCGAAAACTAAGGAGAAGTCAAAGCAAGTGGTCTAAAAACGTGACTTGTGGAAAATAAAAATGGACGTGGATTTTTATTAGACCTGTGGACTGCACCTACATGCTTCATGTGATAAGCTAATTAAAACCCACCTCTAATTGGGGCTCATTTCCACGTTTTTTACATGAGTCATGTTTTTGGACTACTGGCTTTGACCTCTCCTTATCAAGGAAGTGTTGCAACAAGATGGTTGCTCTCTCTGAGGCTGACCACATCTTTATAGCAGTCTATTATGATTCCTAGTATTTCCTAGTATTTCCTAATCTCAAATTTGACAGTATTGATTGGGGAACAGATGATAAAGAGGAAGAGGAAGCTGAGGGTGATAGCTCAGATGAGGAATATGTTCCTCGTCTTTGTGTATGGTATGTTATAATTCAATTATTACAGCTACTACGTCATGTTGTTCCAATGCGTCAGCTCTTACCAAACCAACCATCAGTGTCACCAAGTGTGTGCATAATGCTACAGAAAACTTGCAAAGTGTTATTATTTACAATAAAATTCAAAGTCACAGTTGACATTTTTTCCTCACTATGTACACACTCAATCCATGACCAAAATGAATCTCTATTTCCCTCTTTTAGTTTGAGCGAGGGATGCTTAGTGACTCAACCAGTATGTTAACTTTTAAATGTGATAATATATTAATATATTTCATGTCCTGACAGGATGGGTGGAACACTGCAAGCACCACCTTGCATTGACCACCTTGCATTGACCACCTTCCATTGGCAGCGGATGAGACGAGACGAGACGAGACGAGATGACATCCCTGACCTAGAGACTCCATGTGGAGTGCCAGTGCCTTCCCCCCTTTGAGGTCTCCATCACTTCCAGGGGTACAGCAAGCATCATGCAATGGGAGAGTAATTTTAACCACACTACACTGCAACCAAGTTGTTGGCCTGTGTCAATTTCTTTGCATCGAAAATGGTTTTGTGAAACTTGATTATTAGGCTCCACAAGTTTTTGGCATATATACAGAATGTGAAGCACTTGTCATTTTATACTTGTATTTGAGAATGTTAATCGTGAAAGGAAGTTGTTTCCAAGTTGATGTACCCTTATACTTGCTGTTTACTCTCAGACCTGTCCTGAGCCATACTCCAAGCCTTTAGTTCAATACGGGATGCTAGCAGGGGATTTCATGTTGGCCACTAACATCTTGCTGTCTGGGAGCAACTATTCCTAAGTTGCTCTGCTTTTCAAATTTATGAACATGGGCATTGTGGACCACAGCTCTTACTACACTATCCAGGACACCCACTGTATGGACACCATAAAGGAGTGCTGGAATGAGAAAAGAGCGGAGATAGTACAGAGCCTACAAGACAGAGATGTTGCGATCATGAGTAAGGCGCACTTTTTGTTTTTTGCTGTTGTGCTCTAAAACATTAGCTGTATGTTGATATGTAAATTCAGTGTTCAGTAAATAGTGACATTTGTTTTTATTATCTATTTCAATAGCGGATGGAGGAATGGACAGCCCCGGGCACTGTGCCCAATACTGCACATACACCACCATGGAAAATGAGTCACGGGCAATCCTCTCCATCATCACCGGGTTGAAGGAGTCAGGGCTCCGTTGTAGCAGTCAGCGTGGTGATGTCATTGGTGTGCATGGGGGTGGCGTTGTTGCCATGGTTGCAGCAGGCAGCATGGTGACGTCATCAGTGTGCAGCATGCGTCGGGTTGGCGTTAGACCCCTGGTCTCCTCTGCCTCTGCCTCTTCCCTGTCTGGTTCCTCCTCCCCCTCCTCTGCTGCCACCTCTTTCACTAGAACCTGCACTCTTTCCTCTCTCTGTCATTCCTCCTCTGGCTCTTCCTCTCCGTACTATGCCTCTTCCACCAGGACCAGGACCTGCCCTCTCTCCTCTCTCTGTTGCTCTTCCTCTCCATCCTTTTGTACCACATGGACCTGCACTCTTTTCTCTTCCTCCTCTCTCTGCCACTCTTCCTTTAGTTCATCCTCTCCACCCTTTGCCTCTTGTGGCACTGGCACCTGACCAGCCCTCACTGGCTTCACTTGACACCAGTGAGGGCACTTCATAACTGAGGTCTGCATCGGACTGCAACATGGAAGAACAGTTGGTTACTACTCAGCACTCTGGTGCCATGCCATTAGTCTCTGATATGAAAGCCTGTTGTTCCAAAATACACATTCTCCCTTGATGCGCAAGTGATCATTTTAACCCAAACCATGATCTTTCCCTAACCCTACCCAAGTGTTTTTTGTGCCTAAACCTAAGCACTTTAACTACAGCGTTGTCTCACCATAAAACATCATTAATTTTTAACAAGCATGTCAAATACACTAAGATATTAAAAACACGACGGTTAGCCAAATTGGAGCGCCTAACCCTAAGTAACATTAATGGCAGTGCGTCATTATTGGTTATCAGACACTGATACTGTTAGTTACCTGACAAGACAGACTTTATACATTAGTGAGGTCTTCTGCTAAATTCGGCATCTGATTTAATGAAATCACATGTTACAAATATTGTGTATTTGTAAAACCAGAGGTGTCAAACAGTAACACATCTTACTTGAATTAATTGCAAATGTACACATTAGCTGATCAACCTACAGTGTAGGACTTGTTCTCACTTGTCATTGTGAATGTTGTGCCCGTCTTGCGCTTGTGCAGGTTCAATGTCCTCAACCTGGCAAGCTGCGTGAGCTTCAACTCTGGGGAGGAGGGGGCAGGGGAGACAACTCTCTCCAGTATTTTGAATTTGGGCTGCAGTACCCGTTAGAAACGCTTGTTGTCAGTGTTACATATTTCTCCTTTAAGTCAAAAGACTTAAAGGGGCCATACTATGAAAAACTCACTTTTTCAATGCTTGTGCATATATATTTGGGTCTCTGATGAGCCTTCTAACACACAAGCTGTGAAATAAGAGCACCCAGTCAGTTTAGTGTGGGCTGGCTTGCTCTGTACTCATGTGATTCAACAAGCCATTCAGATTTGATGCCCCTTCTCACATCACTAGGCTAAGCTAAACTAAGCTAAGCTAAGGGCAAAAATTTGTCTGTATTGTGGGGCTGGACCAGGGGACAGAGCTGCTGCTTGCCAACAGAAGGCTGCTGATCCCCAGCGAGCTCTGTGGGAGAGAGCAAGTCGGGGGACATAGCCGTTGCTTGCCGACAGACTGTTGCTGAGTCCTGGCAAGCTCTGCAAGAGAGAGGCGGCCGGGGAGCAGAGCTGAAGACAGGAATAAACACTCAATTCTGCTCAGATCTGGATCAGTTTACCTGCAGGAGGACTTTATTTTTTAAACTTTTGGGATTAAGTGGAATTATCTTCAATCTTGCTCCTCAACCTAGCAGGAGCTAAGACTGGAGTCACACACCACCTCCGCTGCTGTCATCAGTAATAAACATCTTGAAATGCTGATGAGTTTATATAATTTTAAGGTTACACAGTATGTAGATATCATTATGTTTAAATAATAACGTTGCTGCTGTATTTATGCCTTTAGATTATGTTATTTTGAGTGTGGATGGAGAAGCTATAATGTTAGCATAGCTCTGATCACTCCAAACTCCATTCAAAAAACAAGCATTTTACAGTTGTTTATTTGTCGTGGACAGACCTGACAAAAGATGAATTCAGGCTTTTTTCAAAACGATATCATGTAGTTATTTCAGCATCCTTTTGATCAGTTTATTGCAATTAAATCACACCAAAATCTAAGCTTATTTAAACTCAAACTGGCTGTTCTGAACAGGTCCGTTAAGACACAATGAGAAGGCTGCAGTTGATCCTTGTGGTATTTTGACCAAAGCATGTTGGATACATTTTATTAAGACCTCAGGGAACTGTGTTAACTTGTGGAAAAGGGGTATAATATGGCCTCTTTAATACCTTGTGCAGCTACTGAGCTTGCATGTCAACAGATCCATTTTCACGGCAACTGTGCAAACTCCATCTGTTGAAGAAGACCATGTGATATGGTTGAAAAAAAGCTAGTAAGGGGACCTCGAGTTGGGATTTTTTTGTCATAAAACTGTGATGTTTTTTCCAGGTAGAAAGAGTGTATCTAATCAGGAGCATGGAAGATTTATGTTAATATCTGATATGTGTTCTGATAAATTCAGGACACCATTACTGTTCAGATATTGCAGATCATCCATGTCAGACTAACACATTATATTATTATTGAGGTATACACAGAAGCAAATATCAGGACAGACTAACAGACAGGGCATGGTTGATGCCAGAACATAAGGAATGGACGTGCAATCAACTTTGACAGGGGGGCATTTTGTTCACCTTAAATAGCTTTTATTTATTATTTTATTTATTTTATTTGTTTATTTAAGTGCATAATTAGACATTATCATGTTTCATGAATGAAATAAACTATGACAGTGGCATACATACATACTGTCACTTATGTGCACAGGCACGCATAGACATGTTACTGCGTACACAAAACCAGATGTTATGAAGTAACGGCTGGGTCACACAGCCTACCTCCACCTGAGCAGTGTGTGTGCGTTAGAGTTGCTGCATCTTGTAGGCCTGCGATGTCCACACAGACAGCGTTGCTGCTACTGCCAGCTCTATCTTTCCACATAGAATTTTATTTTGACAATGGCCATCAATATTGGAATGTTTCATATCATTTCATTATAAATTTCATTGAAACAACAGGCAGGAGTCCCGGTTTGAGCTAATATCACAGAAAGAGACAGGACTCGAGAAAAGAAGCTCTGTGTGTCACAGACTCTCCATACTGGAATTCCTTGCCAGAGAGGCTCCCTGCCCCAGCATGCACCGCACAGGCTGACCTGTAGTAGTGGTGACACTTCATGTCTGTAACATATGAAACTATAGTGAAAGGTGCAATTTTGCTGGTATGATGTCAATATAATAATATATCATTTTCCCTTTCTATCTTTGCTGTTTCACGCGCAGCTCACGCGGGCTGTGTGGATGCTCTAATCTGTTAACATGGACACCGAAATGAAAACCAAGAGGTTCCGCAATGCATGCACGCTGCTCACGCAGCTGTGTGTCCCAGGCATCAGATGCACAGGGGGTAATCTATTAAATATTTTGCATTTAATACAGTACTGCAGGAGGCAACTCTGTATAACAAATAAACCTATATGTAACGACAGGTTGAGTCCTCCCCACCATTTGGGGTCACTACATAGCTGTAGTATCCCAGTCCCTTCCTGTCCCACACACCTGAACCAAGTTTCCCCAATCAGTGGCACATTAACACAAGGGGTGCATCCCAAGTCTCTTAAATTGCATCCACATTTCCCTCACTTGCGTCTTTTCCTTGCGTCTTACTCCCTCCCACTGTGGATGCAAGGAGAGACGCAAGGAAACCAAGCGAGGAGAGAGGAAACGAGGAAATTTGACGTCCTGTCCTCTGAAGCGTCATGTGAAGCAACGTCGGTTTCTGATGATGGTGACAGCTGATCACAGCTGGATCAACTGTCAGTCAGCTTTAACAGCTGTAGAAACTTCTGCTGGAGTTTGTGTCTACACACAAACTGTGCTAATACTACTAAAGGTGCACAGTTATCACCGCTAGAGCAGCTGTTTCCTTTCTGCAGCCTGTTACCTGTTTAACAAACACCTAAATAAAAACCTGCATTCTGCATTTATACTGTGTCCTGCTCAGAGGCACAGGAACCATTTCTACTTGCGGAATGTGTTTATATTATTAATTGATTATTTGTATCTGTATTTTTTGATAATCCTGATAGTGAATTCATTATTCAATTACCCAGAATATGATCATTTTTTCTGAACACTGGAAAATATGTATTTGGCTAAATGTTTCAGGGAAAATGGAAATGATGTATCTCAGGACGCTCAGGAATTTTCAGCCTCACATGTGACTGAATGGAAATGATGATAAATGATGTAAAATATAAATGTGTTTAACTGTTATTATGGATAAAACTAAAGTCAGGAAGAGTCTTTCTGTCAGCAAGAAACAGTTTAATGGAGGAAATAATAGATCATGAAAAGAAAAATCTTTCTAATACATGAAGAAAGTTGTTAATGGTTCTTTTGTTGATCAGGTCGACAATTAATAGATTTTAACTATATGATGAATCAGAAAACAAGTAAAGCATAAAACTTGGGAGTGATACATTTAAATTGAATCTATAATCTGTCTCCACTTTGGTATGAAACTGCAATGATATATCAGATCAGTCAGATCAGGTGCAGCGTCCAATCAATAACTGATATCCAATAAGGGGCGTGTTGGCTGGTAAAAGACTTCCATGAAGGCTGCTCTCATGTTTTCTCGCTCCTCGCTCCTCAGAGATCCCTCCTCGCTCCTCGCTCCTCGCTCCTCCGAGCAAAATAAGAGACTTGGGATGCTCGTCAAAATGGCGCATCAGGAACAACTTCCGGTTCAGGCGAGGAGCGAGGAGCGAAGAGCCATAAAATAAGAGACTTCAGACGTACTCAAGGAGTAGCACTGTTATCCATTGTCTTCCTCTTGCTGCTGCTCCTCTGTTTGGTGCCATACTCTCCATATTGATTGGAGTGCCATATTGATTGGAGTTATACAGGCAAGCTGTGACTGCCACTGCTGCTTTGTTACATCTGAAACTCACTTGATTTTTAATTTCTTTTATTGAGTTTTAAGTGCTAGGTTTTATTCAGTGATCTTAGTGTATTTATGTTTTATTTTTTTTTTAGTATATTCCTAATTTGTTTTACATTTTGTGGTGGTTGTGAAGTTTACTTGGTGTAATTTATTTATTGTTTTTTAACTAGCTGATTCATACAGAGGTGGTGCTAACATTTAAAAGGTGGCTTTGTGCTTTTATTTATTTATACTTCTTGTGTGCTTATATATTTTGTGATTTGTTTGTAGTGTTAACGCCAACCTAAACCTAAACCTTTGTACGTTTCCCTTTTTTAGTCAATTCCTCCACCTCCCTATTTTATGTATTTTTCAAAAATCTTTTTAGTTTTTTTTTTTTTTTTTTAATTATTTTAGTTGTTGATTTAAAACAACAACTCTTTTTAATACCTTAAAAACCACGTCTCTGTTAATTCTTTTTGTGAAATTTACCTGTGTGATCGAAGTAGGAATTCATTTGATGTATTCCCTGGGTGGAATTCCCAGGGTGGCGTTGTCGGATTTTTAACTTTAACTTAGGTTTTAGACAAACCCTCATCAGGTTACATATAGATTGAGCCACCACGTTCACAGGCTACACAACAAATTACAGGATAAACACCATCTTTTAAGCCACATCAAGAAGAAGTATGCATAATTATACAACCATTCGTGTGCTCATGCAGAAACTAAGCCACAAGTGGATTTATGCACTCACCACTGGGACAGCCAGTGGTGAGTTCATACCACTAGCTGTCCTAGTCTGAGTGCATTTCCATTCATTTCACAATTTTCAAGTGAGATCATGCCCAAAAGCTAGCTGCCCAAGCTGACTCATGCGACTGTTCAACATTGCATGTCTGTGATTGGTTAAAATGTCCTTTAATACAGAGAATGAATTTTAGCACATGGCGGTCGAGGCACCAAGTGTGACACAAAGTGTAACGCGGTCAGCATGGCCTTGTGTACTTTGCGCTGTTCTGACAGGAGCCTTTTAACAATCTTTGATTGTGATCTGACATTTATTTTGATCGTGAACCATGAATCCCCAATTTCTTTCAGAATTGCTTCGGTCACAACATTGCTCATTATGCAAATAAGCTCATTTTGCATCTCATGACTTGTGTATGTGGCGTTTTGGGGAACTTACTTCACAGTTTTGGCCAAATAGGGTTCTTTCCTTATGTTGAAGTCAAATAATGAAATACTTTTTTCTGGTGCATTGAAATTTGTTTCCCTTTCTCTATATGCTGCTCTCTTTCTTTTCACTGACTGAAACAGGCCAAATGTTCCTTGGAAGTCCCATGTCTGTTAAGTTCCTTATCAGCCTCAACTGCATGTTTCCAGTCAGTGAAGCCTTTGCTAGTGAAAGCTGGATCACATTTGGATTTAGAAGAATGACATTTTCTGCATGGGTAACAGAAAGTAGCATCCTGCTTGGTGGAATATTCAAAGCTACTCCTGAGACTGTGATACCACGATGACATGAATGACCTCTTCTTAGTTCCAAAGAGACATGAGGGGTACTTCTAAAGCCTGACTTGCATGGGCCCATCTGCTCTCAAATCATCGGGGCAAATGTCAGTCTCCCTCAGCCGCTTAGCCCTGACAGCATTGCTGCAACTTGTCTGTGTGCCAGGATCAACTTGAGCTTCGTGGACACTGCCATGACTTAGGTAGGTGCTGTTCCAAACTACTTTCCTATGTGCATATTAATTGAATGATGGCTAAGTTTTGCACATTGCTTTTAGTGAGTTAGTTTTGTTTACCACCAGGAAAATGTCACATCAGTGCTACTAACCTAACGTCTCTGCATAACTATAAGCTCAACCTTGTAATATAATTGATTTGTTAGTCATACAAAGCAGATATGTTGTTTTTAATTGGCTTGGCAAGGGTTTGTTTTTCATAATAAGAAATGGCAAACTATCATTGTTTTGTGCTTTATTTGCATTACAGTGTTAAGTCTTCCATTACCAAATTGTATGACTTAATTTTACTTATAGCTGTAAAAGTATTTCAGTTGTTTTTTGTTTGTTTTTTTATTCTGGAGAGAATTCAACTGAGGGTGCAGAGTGGCATTTTTGGACAGACATGGGCCCCCAAGGCCAGCCCATAATGCCAATGCTGAGACAGGGCCAAGTATTTTCAGTACAGGCATCTTGTCACAGAGGGTCAAAACAATTCAGAACAGAACAGAAACAGAATTTAAAACTAAAAAATGTCTCACATAGGGTAGCCCAACTGCCTTTAGCTTATCTTGAAACCTACCTTACTACAGATACATACACCCAGTATTTACTTAGAAAAGGGCATTTTTCTGATTCACGTTAAGCTCGCAAGTTCATTCTTGATCTCTGAAGTAGTGTTGAGTGCTATATAAAGCTAGTAAGTGGACCCTGAGTTGAGATTCTGTCAAATCTGCATTCTTGTTCACTTGTGGTGTCTTTCCTCTGTTTAGCAGTCTGGCCTGTTTTAACACAAAGTTTTGTATAATTTGATAGTTTACCAGTGATGTGTCCAGATCTACTGTTGCTCTTTCAGCCTTGACCAGGAATTAACCAGCACTCTGGTATGAATAGGTCAAACACAGGTTGAACACTGTAATCCTGCATCAAACATGGGGTCTGTGTGTGGATCTTGTATTGGACTCTTTCTTATAGGTTCACAGTGCCTACATATCAGTGAGTGAATGGGGACTGTTTACCTGGCTGACAACCTAAGCTCCTTATCACATCCACATACTGAATTGTTGTATTTCTGCATGCCTGACAAACACACAAACACAATAGTAACTGCATGTACTATTTTAATACACAATGACCTTACAATGAGTACTTTGTGTGCAGTTGTGAAAGAGCTAAAAACAATGTACATTCTCTGATTAGCGTTGCTCACTAGCTATGGCAACTACAGTTAACATTAATCATTAATCATGCTCAGGGCTAAGGACATGAATTTGTGTCCATCCACATGTTTCACTTACAATTTAAACTTTACATACATTACACATTTTGCATTTAAAAAGTGCCCTTTGCTGTTACATGATGGCATTTAATTGCATTTTCCTACCTACCATGAACCTAGAAGTGTTTTGGTCTGCTCACATTTTCTTGAGGAAAAAGAAGTTGAAGGAAGTAAAGCAGCATGACTGTTTATCATTGCCAGTAAAATATTTCCTCTGTCAAATGTCTTTATTGATACCCAAACTATTCTCAGCAAGAGCTTGGTTTTGGTGAAAACCTATATTCAAAATGTGCATAATATTAACTCACAACAGCTCAAACTAGTTTCTCATCTGCAAGTGTTACTGACTGTTGGCTGGGAGTCACATTAACAGTAGTGCTGGGTTAGGTTAAGGTATTTTCTCTCTCTTTCTCTCTCTACAGTGTATATATATGTATATACAGTGGAAACTGCTTACAGTGATCACATTTACAGTGATCAGCTGCTTATATGGATCAAAAAGCTCAGGACAGAATCATTCCTATATAAATGTTGTGTAAATAATTGTAATATTTTTTTTAAACTACAGTGATTATATTTTCTTTTGACCTTACTCCCATAGTACATGTATAATGTGTATTTAGCGGCTGTTATCATCAAGCGTTGCGGCACACCTCTGCGGTTTTGTGTGGAGGTACAGGGTGTGGGCGTGATTATTTGTAACTGCTGTGAAACAATCAGAAAATAACATTTTATTCCTCTCATTCACTGGTTTTCCTCATCCACCCTCTAGCTCGCTCGACCACTGCTTCTTTCACTCTCGCTCTCTCTCTCTCTCTCGAGTCGGGAGGCCATCAGCAAAGCCCAACATTACTTTTAACATTATCAAATGAAGAGAAATGTCTTCCTAATGTTTTTCAATCAATCAGTCAATCAATTTTTATTTATATAGCGCCATATCACAACAGAAGTCATCTCAAGGCACTTTTCACATAGAGCAGGTCAAGACCGTACTCTTTAATATACAGAGACCCAACAATTCCCCCATGAGCAAGCACTTGGCGACAGCGGTAAGGAAAAACTCCCCTTTAACGGGTAGAAACCTCAAGCAGACCCCGGCTCTTGGTGGGCGGCCATCTGCTTTGACCGGTTGGGTTGAGAGAGAGAAAGAGAGAGGGAAAGGGGGAGGGGGGACAGAAGAAAAAAAATCACAACAACAACAACAACAAGCATGAGCAGCAACAGCCAGGGAAGGATGCCATCAGGACTGTGAAGGACCGTGAAGGTTCGGCCCGGGAGTCAGCTTTTCCTGTGAGATGAGATAGCACAAAAAACTCCGGGGAAGAAGCAAAGTTAGTGACATGCATTGATGTTACATGAATGCATACAGATGGAGAGGAGGAGAGAGGAGCTCAGTGCATCATGGGAAGTCCCCCAGCAGTCTAGGCCTATAGCAGCATAACTAAGGGCTGATCCAAGGCGAGCCTGGTCGGCCCTAACTATAAGCTTTATCAAAAAGGAAAGTTTTAAGCCTACTCTTAAACATAGAGAGGGTGTCTGCACCCCGGACTGAAACCGGTAGATGGTTCCATAGAAGAGGAGCCTGATAGCTGAAGGCTCTGCCTCCCATTCTACTTTTAGAGACTGTAGGGACCACCAGTAAGCCTGCATACTGGGAGCGCAGTGTTCTAGTGGGATAATACGGTATTATGAGCTCTTCAAGATATGAGATTTGTCTTCCCTCATGGCAGGATTGTACAGCCTTACAGGTTGCGTTTCTCCAAAAGTTGATTCTGGTTCAGGTTTCTTGTTGTGGTCCCCCTGCTGCCCCCACCCCCGCAGCCTAAATGCACAACGCACAACCCATCTGCTTCAGGCTGGGAGGTTGGTGCTGCATGCACATTGAAATCGTGACAGGAAAAAGAAAAGGAAAAAGTCATTTTCTCTCAATGAAAAATATAGTGTCCTTGAAGTGTATCATAAACTGCCAAAAACAAGCCAACGAGATGCAGCAGCGAAACAACAAGTGTTTAAACAGTTGTAGGCTACTGTATTTTGAAACAGTCAATAAAATTCAGTAAATACCAAAGCTGCCTTTTTCATTACTTTATATTCTTGTAATATATATACAAATGTCGAATAGATGGTAATCTGCATGAGAAATTAAGAAAAAGCAGTTTCCTGTATATATATATATATATATATATATATATATATATATATATATATATATATGTGTACAGTACAGACCAAAAGTTTGGACACACATTCTCATTCAAAGAGTTTTCTTTATTTTCATGACTATGAAAATTGTAGATTCACACTGAAGGCATCAAAACTATGAATTAACACATGTGGAATTATATACTTAACAAAAAAGTGTGAAACAACTGAAAATATGTCTTATATTCTAGTTTCTTCAAAGTAGCCACCTTTTGCTTTGATTACTGCTTCGCACACTCTTGGCATTCTCTTGATGAGCTTCAAGAGGTAGTCGCCTGAAATGGTCTTCCAACAGTCTTGAAGGAGTTCCCAGAGATGCTTAGCACTTGTTGGCCCTTTTGCCTTCACTCTGCGGTCCAGCTCACCCCAAACCATCTCGATTGGGTTCAGGTCCGGTGACTGTGGAGGCCAGGTCATCTGGCGCAGCACCCCATCACTCTCCTTCTTGGTCAAATAGCCCTTACACAGCCTGGAGGTGTGTTTGGGGTCATTGTCCTGTTGAAAAATAAATGATGGTCCAACTAAACGCAAACCGGATGGAATAGCATGCTGCTGCAAGATGCTGTGGTAGCCATGCTGGTTCAGTATGCCTTCAATTTGGAATAAATCCCCAACAGTGTCACCAGCAAAGCACCCCCACACCATCACACCTCCTCCTCCATGCTTCACGGTGGGAACCAGGCATGTGGAGTCCATCCGTTCACCTTTTCTGCGTCGCACAAAGACACGGTGGTTGGAACCAAAGATCTCAAAGCAGATCTCAAAGTGCAAAGCAGTAATCAGAGCAAAAGGTGGCTACTTTGAAGAAACTAGAATATAAGGCGTATTTTCAGTTGTTTTACACTTTTTTGTTAAGTACATATTTCCACATGTGTTAATTCATAGTTTTGATGCCTTCAGTGTGAATCTACAATGTCAATAGTCATGAAAAGAAAGGAAACTCATTGAATGAGAAGGTGTGTCCAAACTTTTGGTCTGTACTGTATATATATATATATATATATATATATATATATATATATATATATGTAAATCTCCCTCTCACCCCCCTCCCATGGGGGGTGGTGGTGGTGTGTCTTCCTCAAGCTCGGGCCCTCTACCAGAGGCCTGGGAGTTTGAGGGTTCTGCGCAGTATCTTAACTGTTCCTAGGACTGCGCTCTTCTGGACAGAGACCTCAGATGTTGTACCTGGAATCTGCTGGAGCCACTCTCCCAGTCTGTGGGTCACAGCCCCCAGTGCTCCAGTTACCACTGGCACCAGTGTTGCCTTTACTCCCCACATCTTTTCTAGCTCCTCTTTCAGCCCTTGGTATTTTTCGATCTTCTCGTGTTCCTTCCTCTTGATGTTGCTGTTGCTTGGGATTGCTACGTCTATCACCACTGCCTTCTTCTGTTGTCTGTCGATCAACACGATGTCCGGTTGGTTAGCCATCACCAGCTTGTCAGTCTGGATCTGGAAGTCCCACAGGATCTTGGCTTGGTCATTCTCAACCACCTTAGGAGGTGTCTTCCATTGTGACCTTGGGACCTCCAACTCATACTGTTCTGCCTTATTAGTTTGGTAATTTGTCAGCAGTTTGTATTTTGTTTAGCACCATCTGCTGGTGAGTTTTATGGCAGTAGTTTGCGGCACATGAGATGTGTCTCTAGCTGATGACATCATCAATGTGCAGGGTTTCCTGTGGGGTTCCACAAGGGTAAGTTCTTGGTCCATTGCTATTCAATCTATACATGCTTCCTCTTGGTACCATCATACAGAATCACAATGTATTCTATCATTCCTATCCTGATGACACACAGCTGTACATCTCACTTACCTTCAACCTCAGTCCTGTAAATGAGCTTGTCAGATACATTGATGACATCAACCACTGGATATCTCAAAACTTTCAAGAACTTAACAAAGAAAAAAAATGAAATTTTGATAGTAGGCCCAAAAGTACAAAGGCAGGAGATTGTATCCATGTTATCATCATTTTCTCTAAAGCACAGTGAGCATGTCAGAAACCCGGGCGTTATTATTGATGCCAATTTTAACTTCCAGCTAACTGTACACAGTTACTACAGTCGCTAATAAACACTGACAGAACCGAATGCAGTGCCACAGAAGTACAGTGTAAACTTGGTCCTAGTCCAGGGTACCTAAATAACATCACCAGCTCACCTGCAGAATGCACAAATATCACTTTAGGTTGACAATCACACTGTTGACACAGCATTTTCTGCTTTCATCTTGTACACAGAGATTCTCATTATCTGACTTGCTCACGCAAGACTTACCTGTGATTCTCCCTGCGCATACACTGCTGGTGTAGTGACACTGACATTTGCTGGTGATTTACTGGTGCTACTGCCTAACAGTGACACTGGCAATGAATAACATCATATCATAAATTTTAACTACAATGAACACTTTCTTCCCATAAATGTTATAACATATAACAGCTAGGAAACATATATATATATAGTCCAAGAAATTATTATGTTAATAACCTATATAGGACTTACTGTGCCACACAACGAACTAGGACTAGGAAAATAGCACACATTACACCAGTACTGAAAACACTTCACTGGCTGCCAATACAGTATAGAATTAATGTCAACGTACCTAAATACATTGCCAACCTGCTCACTGGCTATAGCTCAATCAGATCACTCAGATCATCAAGCCAAGTGTCTCCTGAATGTACCTAGAATTAAATCTAAGTCAGGTGAAGGTGCATTTAGTCACTACGGTGCTGTTCACTGGAACAAACTGCCTGGTGACCTGAGATGTGCTGCAACTGTATCTTCTTTTAAAAACAGTCATAAAACATTGCTTTTTTCTTCAAGATGCCATGCGTCATGTCAAGGGCTTTGACATATTAAAAGACTGTGAGGACAATCCTTGCAATCCAATTATGTCTCTTCATGCCCTTTGTTCATTAAACCTTAGCACTGAGAAGAGAAATCTCAGAGACACTAAGAGAAACAAGGCCAGTGTTCGCACCACTCAAACAGTATCTGACAATGAGAACCAAAGGTCAGACCAGAAAAAGCTACAACTCCGTGTATTCTTTGTCAAGATAATGGACACCAGCTTCATGTGTGCTCCAAGTTCACAGAGATGTTGTTGGTTGGACAACAGCTCTACGTGAAGAAGTTAGGAGACATGGAATGAGAAGTGGCCACAGCATGAAAGACAGCATGAGGACTCCTCCCAAATTGATAATCTTGTTGACAGTGCAGGCTCACTGCAAGTAACACTTGACTCCATTGCCTCCTAAAAAGGAAAATAATTAAACATAAGAGGTTAGCTCCATGGTTTCGCAAACATTGCGAAATTTTGAAAGGATTTGGGGTTCCACCAAACTATAAGAATCTCGCTTAGTCTGGCAGGATAGTCTTAAAACATATAGGAGGGCCCTCTGTCATGCCAGAGCTACCTATTACTCATCATTAATAGAGGAGAATAAAAACTGCCCTAGGTGTCTTTTCAGCACTTTGGCCAGGCTGACAGAGTCATAACTCTATAGAACCGTGTATTCCAGTGGCTCTCGGTAGTAATGACTTCATGAGCTTCTTTAATGATAACATTCTAACTATTAGAGACAAGATTCAACACCTTCTGCCCTCAAAAGGCACTGATTTATCCACAAACACAGGAACCTTAGAAACAGCTGTAAAACCTGACATATATTTAGACTGTTTTTCTCCAGTTGACCTCTCTGAATTAACTTCAACGATTTCTTCATCCAAACCATCAACCTGTCTCTTAGACCCCATCCCAACTAGGCTGCTTCAGGAAATCTTACCTACCCTTAATTAGCACTTCTTTACTAGATATGATCAATCTGTCTTTAGTAATAGGCTATGTACCACAGTCCCTTCAAGTAGCTGTAATTAGACCTCGAGAAGCCTACTCTTGATTCAGGCATCTTAGCCAACTATAGACCTATATCTAATCTTCCATTTCTTAAGGATTTTCAGTCAGGATTTAGAGCACATCATAGCACAGAGACAGCACTGGTGAAGGTCACAAATGATCTCCTGACTGCATCGGACAAAGGATTTCTGTCTGTACTTGTCTTGTTAGATCTTAGCCACATTTGACACAATTGATCATCACATCCTATTACAGAGACTAGAACATTTAATTGGCATTAAAGGAACTGCATTAAGCTGGTTTAAGTCCTATTTATCAAATTGATTTCAGTTTGTATACATTATTGATGAATCCTCTAGGAAGGCAAAAGTTAGACACGGAGTTCCACAAGGTTCTGTACTTGGGCCAATACTATTTACCTTGTATATGCTTCCTTTGGGCAATATTATTCGGAAACACTCCATAAAGTTCATTGCTATGCAGATGATACCCAAATATATTTATCAATGAAGCCAGATGAAACCAATCAGTTAACTAAACTCCAAGCGATCCATAAAGATCTGGATGACCTGCAATTTTCTGCTACTAAACTCAGATAAAAATGAAGTTATTGTGCTAGGTCCTAAACACATTATCTAATGATATAGCTACTCTAGATGGCATTACCCTGACCCCAGCACCACTGTAAGGAATCTGGGAGTTATTTTTGATCAGGGTATGTCCTTTAACTCCAACATAAAACAAATCTCAAGGACTGCCTTTTTTCACTTACACAGTATTGTAAAAATCAGGCAAATCCTTTCACAAAAAGATGCAGAAAAAATAGTCCATGAATTTGTTACTTCTAAGCTGGATTATTGCAATTCCTTATTATCAGGCTGCCCTAACAAGTCTTTAAAGACTCTCCAGCTGGTCCAGAATGCTGCTGCACATGTACTGACAAAAACTAGAAAAAGAGATATTTCTCCCATCTTAGCTTCACTGCATTGGCTTCCAGTAAAATCAAGAATTGAATTTAAAATCCTTCTCCTCACCTACAAAGCTCTTAATGGTCAGGCACCATCATATCTTAAAGAGCTCATAGTACCCTATTACTCCACTAGGACACTGCGCTCCCATAATGCAGGCTTACTTATGGTTCCTACAGTCTCCAAAAGTAGAATGGGAGGCAGAGCCTTCAGCTATCAGGCTCCTCTCCTGTGGAACCATCTTCCAGATTTGGTCCATGGGGCGGAGACCCTCTCTGTGTTTAAGAGTAGGCCTAAAACTTTCCTTTTTGATAAAGCTTATAGTTAGAACCGGCCAGGCTCGCCTTGGATCAGCCCTTAGTTATGCTGCTATAGGTCTGGACTGCCGGGGGAATTCCCATGATGCATCAAGCTCCTCCTCCTCCTCTCCATCTGTATTCATTCATGTCCCATCAATGCATGTTACTAACTTGGCTTCTTCCCCGTAGTTTTTCGTGCTTTCTCATCTCGCAGGAAACCCTGGGTTGCAGGCTGAGCCTTCGCAGTCCTTCATGGTCCTGTGGGTGTCTCTCCCTGGCTATTGCTGCTGTTATGGTTATTGTTATTGTTATGATTGCTGTTATTCTGAATTGATTGATGTTAGCAGTCCAATAGCAAGCCACAAAAAAGAGCCGTGACCTGCGGCAGTGATCAACCCTGCTGTAACTAACTAGGCAAAAGAGGGTTTACCTGGGCTATACAGTTACACTTCATGCTAGTCAAACAGTGTCATATATTTTGCAAAGCTCCAGGTCCACTACTCACAAATGTAATGTTAACTTACTACAGACATGGCCAAAAATGTTGGTACCCTTGCATTATGTTAAAATAATGCACCATTTTCCCTGAACAGTGTTGAAATGAAAAGATATTTTATTATCAATGCATGTCTATGTTTGGTTTACAGTGGAATAAAACAAAAAAGTTGTGAAAATAACTGAATTCATGCTTATTCTACAAAGACATTCTAAAATAGCCTGGTTAAAACTATTTTTACCCTTTAGAAGTTGTAAGAAATAACTGATTTGTAGTGATACTTTAAGCAGACTATTGTGTTTTAATTATCATCACAGGTTTTCTTATAATAATCTTATAATCATTCATGCAGCCAGTTTAAAAGGAGAAAATTACTCAATCTGCTGTTTTGTGCCACTGTGCATCACACTGACCATGGAAAACAGAAGGAAAACCAGAGAGTGGTCTGAAGAAAAAAGGCTATAGCCAAGCATGGTCAACATAAAAGTTACAAGACCATCTTCAAAGAGCTTGATGTTCCTGTGACTTCTGTTGCCAATATTATTAAGAAGTTTAAGGCCCATGAAACACTAGCCAACATCTCTGAACGTGGTCACAAGAGGAAAGTTGGCCTGATATTGAAAAGAAGAATTGCTCGAATGGTCGAGGATGAACTAAGGAAAACTTCAATACAGGTCCAGGCTGATCTTCAAGTTCAAGGTACAATAGTTTCAAGTCGCACCGTCCGTTGCTGTCTGAATGAAAATGGGCACCGTGGTAGAAGAACCAGGAAGACCCCACTTCTAAGAGGGAGACACAAAAAAGTTAGACTGGACTTTGCAGAAATGCATGTTGACAAGCCACAGTCCTTCTGGGAGAATATGCTTTGGACAGATGGAACAAAAGTAGAGCTTTTTGGTAAATCACACCAACCCTATATTTACAGAAGAAAAAAATGAAGCCTTCAAAGAAAAGAAAACTGTCTACCGTGAAATATGGAGGCTCAGCAATGTTTTGGGGTTGCTTAGCTGCCTCAGGCACTGGACGTCTTGAATCTGTGCAGGGCACAGTGAAATCAGAAGACTATCAAGGTATTTTGGAGTGGAACATTCTGCCCAGTGTCAGAAAGCTGTGTCTTAGTCACAGGTCAACGGTCTTCGAGCAAGATAATGACCCCAAACATACAGTGCTGCTGGAAAGCTCTGTTTCTGCATAAATATGACCTAAAACATGATCAGATTTCCATTCAAGTCCTAAAACTAGATAAAGAGACATCAGTTACACAAATTAGACAAAAACCTTACACTTGTTCATTTATTGAAGAAAATTATCCAATGTTACATATTTGTGCATGGCAAAAGTATGTGAACCTCTAGGATTATCAATACATTTGAAGGGGAAATTAGAGTTGGGTGTTTCAATCAATGAGTTGACAATCAAGTTTGAGTCTGGGAGGTCCTGCCTTAGGGGAAATTAAGGAAATTAGAGTTGGGTGTTTCAATCAATGAGTTGACAATCAAGTGTGAGTCTGGGAGGTCCTGCCTTATTTAAAGAAGAGAAATCTGGGTCTTCACTATCATAATCTGAGCTTCACAACACAGGTTTGTGGAAGTGTGTCATGGCTCAAACAAAGGATATTTCTGAGGACTTAAGAAGAAGAGTTGTTGATGCTCACCAGGCTGGAAAGGGTTACAAAACCATTTCTAAAGAGTTTGGACTCCACCGTCGTCGACTGTCAGGCAGATCATGTACAAATGGAAGACATCCAACACCATTGTTACCCTCCCCAGGAGTGGTTGAACAACAACGAGCACAGAAAGAGCAGGCGTGTAATACTCCGGCAGGCCATAAGGGACCCCAGGGTAACATATAGGAAACTAAAGGCCTCTCTTGCAGTGGTTACAGTCAATGTTCATGAGTCCACCATCAGGAGAACATTGAACATCAATGGTGTGCATGGCAGAGTTGTAAGGAGAAACCCACTACTCTCCAAAAAGAACATTGCTGCCGTCTATGGTTTGCCCAAGTGGATAAGCCAGAAGGTGATTGGAACAATGTTCTGTGGATGGGTGAGACCAAAATCGAACTTTTTGGCTTGAATGAGAAGCATTATGTTTGACGATGAGCAAACACTGCATTCCAGCATAAGAACCTTAACCCATCTGTAAAACATGGTGGTAGTATCATGGTTTGGGCTGCTTTGCTGCCTCTGAACCAGTACAGCATGCGATCATTGAGGGAGCTATGAGTTCTGAGTTGTACCAACACATTCTAAAGGAAAAATGTCAAGTTGGGAAATGGCACCCATCAAACTTGAGAGAACTGGAGCAGTTTGCTCAAGAAGAGTGGCCTGAACTACTAGTGGAGAGGTGTAGAAACCTTATTCAGAATTACAGAAAGCACTTGGCTGCAGTTATTGCCTCCAAAGGCTGTGCTACAAAATATTAAGTTAAGAGTACAATTTTCATTTGTTTTATTGTATTAATTAATATGATAAGTTGTAAATCAATATATTATATTCAATGTAAAATAAACAATGATGGATACCATATACTTCTGTCAGTTTCAACTTAATGCAAAGAATATGTAGTTTTTTTAAAAAAAGGTGGAAGGGTACCAATATTTTTTTACATCTGTTGAGCAGTGGATTAGTAAATGATATATTTTAGCCTTCCTAGTGCACCTTCTTACGGACTTTGCATTAATATGTAGCAGAACTAAGTAGACAGGAACTTGTTGCAGGGGGGTAGTTGTAGGCAAAGCAGTTCTTTTCAGTGTACTGAATCACTAGGATCAGTTCATTTAAAAGATTGATTCAAAAGATTTGTTCACCCAATCGTTGGGTGCTTGACTGGACCTCCAATTGTGTAGTCTCATTCACTGAACTGAAACATGGTTGAATGTTCAGTTAAGCTCGCTAACTAGTGAACTGAGAACAGTCGTTCATGAACGATAAGCCAGTGACCTGAGAATTTAGTTGGATAAAGATACTGTTTGCAACTCAAAAACTACTATAAAAAAGTTATGTACTAGGGATGTGCAGAGAACTCAGTATTTGTATTTATATTTATTGAAGCTGCAAAATGATTTGTATTCAAATAAAAGTGGAAATAGGTGTAAAAATCCTGTTTTCGTTTTTATTACACTTTTAATTTTAGGATATTAAATTGTTAAAATAAGTATTTATGAATAAACTATCTTACAAAGGAGGTCCCCACACCACGTCTTGAACTCAAGTCTCCCATATCATAGACAACTGAGCTGACCACTGAGCTAAAACCAGGTGCATCAAAAATGTACAGCCAGACCTGTACTTACTTATACACCCATAACACAGAAAAAGCACAGCGTGTAATGTGTAGAGAAGAACTTCAACGGCGATTCTTGCTTTGCTTTTTTCATTTATTGGCTATTTTTCAACGTACGGTAACTTTGTGGAAAGGAGAACGGGAACAACAGGTTATGGAGAGTCCATTGAGAGCAGTTAATTTGTGTCAGTAGCTCAGCTTTATCTCTGGGGAACACCCCCAACTCTACCCATGTTTTTTTCATATTGCAGGTTTCACCACGCATTGTAAACACACACATACACACACTCCATTCAGTGAGTGTATCCTTATAGCTGTCCTCTTCTCAAAACAGTAATGTTATTTGTGTGTGTGTGTGTGTGTGTGTGCACATGTGCAACACTGCGTGCAGTAACATTAAGGGCCCTATTTTAACAATCTAAAGCGCACAGTCTGAAGTGCATGGCGCAAGTGCAGTTAGGGTGTGTCAAAATCCACTTTTGCTATTTTAACAGTGGAAAATTGGTCGATGTGCCAGGCACATGGTCCATAGTCTCCTAATTAATCATGGGTGTGTTTTCGGCGTAACATGCAATAAACCAATCAGAGTGTCATCCCCCATTCCCTTTAAAAGCCAGGTGCGCTTTCACCTTGGGGGATTGCTATTATGATGGTGCATTTGCCAAGTAGAGGGAACGCTCTGCAGAGGAAACGGATCTGCTGGCACGCAAAGTGAAAGCGCATGATCCATAATGAGCACACTTGGCCCTGCTGCTCCTGGATCCTCCCGTGACCTGCTGGCAGCAGCTAGAAGCTGTCCAGATTTATTTCCTTTAGTTTAATCATTGTTTTCACCTTACTTATTTCCTCATGTCATCATGTATTGATGCAGCAGGAAAGTCGATCTGTGTTTGATCCGTTGCTGTCCGTCTGTTTAAACACCTCTGTGTTTTGCCATGATTTGGTCAAATAATTAGACTATTTAATCCATCATTTCTGCGATTAGTTAATTCTGATAAATATCATGATTAAGCATCATAACATGTATTTTTAAAAATATGTTAATGTACACAATTACAATCTTTGACATCGTAATCCTTTTATTTATAATGTTTTGCATGTTTGTGCGCTGCTGCGCGTCCTGTGTGTGTAACAAGCAGAGTGCATGTTGTGCACCTGCCTCTGTAGGCGCATATTTAGTGTGAATGCTGAAAGCTTTTGTTATCCAAATCTTCTAACACTTTATTCTTCTTTTTATTCCACATTCCGTACATTTTTTGCCGCGTTTCAACTGCTGCATACTTTGTGCTATAAAAACCATTCAAACATCAGAGTCATGTTCTAATTGACTGCAATACAGTCTGCAGGATGTGTGTCTCCTCTCACTCCGGTTTCTTAAACTTACATATTCTCTCTTCCTTCAAACACTTTTTACACATATCATTCATTCTCATGTTAAACTAGTCTTGCTTTCACTAATGATGTACAAATCTCTGGGCTTCAAGCTCTAGTTTGAGACAAATACATCTTCCTCATCAAAATGGAGATTTTTTCCTCTCATTTTTGTGAACATCTGTTGGCTCAGTGGTTTAGAACACTGTTCTCCTGATCAGCTTCACCGTAGATGACAAGGTTATGTGTTCAATAGCCCCTCACTGCAGTGCTCCTCATAATATTGCTCTCATGTACAAAGTTGCTTCACATTTTTATTCTGTACCATAATTCAATTCCACTCTAGCTTACTTTAACACTATTACCTAAAATGAGGATTGATATGTTTGTTTAACACATCTTTTCCTGTGCTACAGAGTATGTCTGAGTAGTCCAGTGATTTAAGCTCATGTCACTTCTGAACTCCTTTTAAATCAAAAGACTGAGTTTGAGTTCCGCTTAGGGCAGAACTCAGTAGAGCTGAAGGATGCAGGAGTCCACAGGTGATGTCAATCGGCTTAATGAGCTGAGCTGAACTGCTTTTTTGTCAATTTCATGCAATTGACAGACTAAACACCAAAAACTGGACTGGCATTGCTGTGTGACATGTTAGCTGGGTGCATCGTGTGTCTGTCTTACAAACATGAGGGTGTAGGTTCAATTCTACCCAGCATTTATGCTATTACTTTTCAGCTTTCTGTAATATTCCAGTGATTTTATATAATTTTTTAAAATATTAAAATTCATAATGGGAAGTCTATGGGAGGTATGTTTGAAAGCTACTGTCTCAAAAAGTAAAAGTGGTGAACTCTTCATATTTGATGTACAGTTGTCCCATGGAGAAATGCTTAATATAATAAAACATGGTATCAATGGTGCTAATGCACTTAATGGTCAATAACTCCTCAATACTGAATCAGATTGCGACCAAATTTTGGGATGTTATACACAAGGTGACCTTAAAGAAGTGTGTCACATTTCATAAAGTTCTGCCCAAAGGGGGCGCTAAGGTAACTTTATAACATGATATTTCAACAATTCTGTTGTGTTTAATGAAATGAAACTTGGTACACAACTTTTCCATGAGAATCTGCACCAATAGCCCCACCTTGTGGTCATAAATAAAACCGCCACCATACTACTTATTAACTACCAAATCTCTTAAGTGTAACATGCCATGGTAATCAAATTCTATTTGTAGAGATGGGGATCCTGAACAAGTGTTTAGTATTTTCAGCAATGCTTTGCGATTCCTTCCAGTTTCAGCATTCACATGCATTTTCCGCAGGAAATGCATTTCTAATACTATAATGATAATGCGCCCTTAAAATAAGAGTGAAACACTGCGCCATTGACTTTAGACCAGGTTTTTGTTGGTCAATAGCGCAATCGCTTTCTGCTGCCTCAAGACAGCAATGCACCAACAATGCGCCTGACCACATCTCATTTTAAGACCAACATACCCATGGGTGCTCTGAGTGGCACAAGTGTATTTGCTATTTTAACAGCTTGGGCACTGGACGGAAAAATGACAACTGTGTCCGTCTTAAACTAACAAAGACACTTGCGCTGTGCTTGGCGTCGCTTTGCGCTGGGCGTAAGATAGGGCCCTATATGTCACCTGTTTTTATGAAGCCATTTTATACGTTAATTCAATCCACTGTTTAATATTAGACATAATGGAGGATTTCCAATAATGTAAAATTATTCAAAACCAATAACCATGGTTAGACGAAACCACAACCTCCCTTATTTTGATAGTTTAATACAACTTTGTAATAATCCAAATAGACGCAAAGTGGAGGATTTGCTCAATAACATCTTATTCAATCAATCAATCTCTTTCGACAATTTTTCTGCTTTTTTCCAAAAATATAACAGGTCCCCACCACTTTACCACATCTCCAGCATGTCCTCTAGTTTTAGTTTTACCAGCACCAAGCAGTTGTAATTATTTGCAGGCCATCACAGTTTCAGCTTACATATCCTGTTGTACAAGATATATATCTAGGTACCAGGAGTTGGTTGTGGCAATCATATGTTAAGAACTCTATTAACTGTGCTGTCTACCCAGTGGGTTCACTAACATGACCTGCTGCTAAGGCAAAAACCTTTCTGAGCATTTAACCTGATAAAATGCTGCCTAAACTAAACTTTCTTATAACCATAACCATAGTTTATTTACAAAGACAAAAGCATCGGCTGCAGAGAGTGACTGAATGAATGAAATATGAATGTAATTTCTAGAGATACTTTATGCTGTATTATACACACCTAACAATATACAGTAGATGCTCATGAACATATCATCAGTTCATTATGATATTAGAGTCAAAGTAAACAAAAGCTCTAAAAATCTTTATGACAGTCTGCTGTTCTCAAAAATGCAAACATAATAATGTTTGCATTTTTGGGCATTTCAACTAATTTTGCTTTCAATAGACTGACATCCATTAACCGGTAACTAACCAGTTAGGGACTGTTAGTTATTTATGAGAGTGAAGGGGGTGGTGCAAAATGGGGGAGGTACATCAAATATTTTTTTAAGCTCTGGGGAGGGACTAGTATTTTTCATTTAGATTTAGGGGAGGGACATGCAAATTTAAATGGTTGCATTGGGTATTTATTTTAAAGTTTTTTCTTTTCAAAAAACGTGTCCTACTGTTATATGATGACAGGACTCACAAAACGTTTCTGATGAAATAAACCATTCAAACCTGCCTATTCAGTTTGTATCGGAGTGTGAAAGGTTAAATGAAAGAAGCACTTTTTGTTAGCCTATCAGAATTTTTTGCCTCCACAATTTGCTGGGAAGAAAATGCTGCTTTCAGCTCCGTGATTGGTCATCCAGCTATAATTTTACAGAGGGCTGAGTAATTCAAATGACAGTAAAATTGACCAATCATAACCATATCTTCCCTCTAAATGGGCAGGCTTTGTTGTCACTACTTTATGAAAGTTCAGCCCGCTGTACGCTGTGAATGGGTCTGGACCATTACCACTGGTAGTGTGACGAGTAGCCAGAGTCTGCACACCATTGGACAGTTATCATAACCTGCAGATATGCCAGATCCACTGCCAAATTTCAGCATCGAGAGTGGTATTCACGATACCATAACCACATGGCCCATACAAACACAAACAAGTCAAGGGAGACTGATAAGACAGAGAACTGATGAATGTCATTCATTATATAAAATCATATTGTGAACATTACTGTCCATGCTGACAATTGCTTGTCAGCTAGGAAAGCTACCATGGCTTTGCCCTGTAGGCTGACATTGTTTTGTCAGCTGACAATTACGTGGTTGCTGCCGCACGCTGACAGATTACACTCTATTTAAACAGTTTTCCTGGCCTTCGCCATTAGATGAAATGGTGCACCAGCACACTGAAATGGAGCAGACACAATCACAAACTAGTGGGGAAAAAAAACTAAACAAGCTGGGAGTAACCATGGCTAGTGAGGATTATCCATGCCTTTTTCAAGATTAACTTTTAATGAAAAGTTGGAGTTAGTCGGCAAAGGAGGACCTGCACCAGAACTAATTTATTACAGAAAACCAAGGTTCTCTTCAACTCCAGGATTTTGTTTTCAAGTAACTTTCGTTAATGCAATCATCAAAGGGTATGTTTTTAAAATCTAATAATGCTGATATTATTCTGGCCGCTGCTGCCACTGTTGTGCATGTTATGGGTTACTTTGGAAAACAGTCATTGATATGCACATGTTGCTAATGTTGGTTGTGTGTGTGCTGTGACGTGTATGTGTGTGATGTATGTGTGTGTGTCATGTGTAGACTTATTAAATGTTGGTTTTGTGTGGTAGGAAAGGGTGGCTGTCATGCACCCATATTCTGCTCACTCACTCTCAGTTCCGCAAGGTACTGAAATTTGGCACTGATTGACCTAATGTGAATAACATGAAGTAACAAATGCAAGTTAACCCACAGACCGACCTGCGTAACTGGTCAAAAATATTCTCAACAGTTAACCGATTAACGGTTATCCGTTGACACCCCTAATTTCCCTCGCAAGCTGTAAATAAGTAACTGACTTTCTCCAACAATTTACATGACTTTGTGCCAAACAACAATCTTTTTTGCTGCGTATCTATGATATTGGAGGCAAGAGATTTTCAAAAGAGGACTCATAGAAATTATAGTCTGCTCACTTATCTCTCATCACATTTTCTTTATTTAGCAAATCACTATGGAGGCAAATTACACCCTCATTTGCATAAAGTATTAATTTTAAATTGACACATTATTTGGAATATTAAAAACATTATTCAAATGCTAAAGTGTTTTCTTGGTTTTCTTTATTTGTCATTGTGAGTTTATCATGCGTGTTCTCCTGCAATAATCACAAATCCTCAAACACTTTCAATTCTCTGTTATTTTGTTCAGGTGAGTTTCCATCTGTGCTCTAATAACTGAATCTGGAATTCAGTTCAGGCTATGTATGTATACATTTGTCAATGTACTGTGTCAGAAAATGGCTTAAAGTGCATTAAGAGGCTAAACCAAACAGTTAAGACATTTAAGTCCAAACACAAGACCATTTGTAAAGGAAGGAGGAAATGGACACAGGCAATTGAGTTTAGTTAGAATAGGTTCAACCCCAGGTTTTGGGGTCACAAAACTAGCCTGTACACACACAAAACAACTGTCCCATAGTGACTGTGTGCCTTTTTTATTGCCAATTTATTTCAAACAAGAAAACATGACTCTCACCTGTCATTGGCTTGCTTACGATGCAATCAGTAATGTCTTGCTGGCTCTTTTGTAAATAAAAATGGCTGCATTTATATATATTTGTACAAAATGTCCATGATTTGTGAGCAAGAGTTTAAGAAGTTTGCTTATAGTTTCTACTCAGTCCTTTGTTTCTATGGAGCCCATAAGGGGACATGGGCAAAAAAAAATATATATATATCAAGGCCACATTTTACTACATCATGTGCACGAAATGCTATTTCTTGCACATGATGTAGTAATGATGATGATGACATACAATTAGTTCCCACATTTTAAACAATTTGTGTGCATGACATATAATGTATAATGTGACATATATTTTATCAGATCATTTTTTAATAACTTTTGAATTCCTATTACTGGATTATACACAATTAGACAAAAATGTCCTCACTAGATGTCTCTGATAGTGTTGTAGATAAATTTAAGGAAGCAATTCCGTCAGTACTGAATTCACTGTCATGTCTCAATACTACAGAGGACTCTTATGTTAACTTTAGTCCCTCCCAAATTGATAATCTTATTGATAGTGCTGCAGGCTCACTAAGACAAACACTCGACTCCATTGCCCCCTTAAAAAAGAAGATAATAAAACATAAGAGGTTTGCTCCATGGTATAACTCCCAAACCCGCAAATTAAAGCAAACATCGCGAAAATTGGAAAGGATTTGGCGTTCCACCAAAGTAGAAGAGTCTCGCTTAGTCTGGCAAGATAGTCTTAAAACATATAGGAAGGCCCTCTGTAATGCCAGAGCCGCCTATTACTCAGCATCAATAGAAGAGAATAAAAACTGCCCTAGGTTCCTTTTCAGCACTTTGGCCAGGCTGACAAAGATGATCTGATGAACTGATTTAGGCAGCTTTTTGGTGATTTAGCGCTGGCTCTAATGTCTCCTTAGCATTTTGATATATGATACAATTCCTTTTGGCAGATAAACGTTGTTCTCACAGATGAAATAAGCCACGTTAGTTTGTCTGAATGTAAAGTGAAGGTTCATGTTTTTTACTGGACTGAACCAACAGCGCTGCCTCTTGGGCTCTATATGTACAGATATCACCACATTTCAATAAATACAAATATATTAAAATACACAGATCAGTCTATAGTAAATTGTGTTTTATTTTATTAAGTGTTCTCCTGTCCTTGAAAGTTTGTACTCCAGTCAAACTTGCCTAGTCCTCAACACACCTACCTGACAAAATAATCTCAACCCAAAGCTCCACTCCGCACTTTTTTTCTCACAAAACGTAACCTCATTGACACTCATGGGCATCACACTTGTTAAACAAACAAATAATAATACATGCATAATGCCAATATTATACTTCATGTTGGACAGGTAAGTCGACTATGATGCATCTAAAGAAAGCCTAACCATGACCTAATCTAAGCACTAAATCTAGGAAACAGCCTTCTAATGGGAGGAAAACACTATGGGGGGATGGAGTGAAGACTATATGAAGCAACTTGAAAAACACTTAGTTATCTTCTCCTTTACAGTAACACTCACAGAAAGATTGAACTCCTGGATATAAGTGTCCAAAATGAGTTTTCTTTGCAGGATGGCTACACATTACACAAGCATCTCTTAGCGCATATTTGTGTACTTTTTACTTAGGAATGTTCAGTGACAAGCTCTGTAAGCAATTCATTGGTGACATGAAATTCCTACATTTCAAAAGTGGATTTCTCATTTTCAAGCAAGCCTCCCCTTCATTAAGGGACTTTAGTTGGTTTTCCTCCCTGGTGCGATTCATTTGGGCACATCTGGTGTAAACCAAAACTGCACTGCACGTAGACCCTTTAAAGGGAGTGGTCTCAGTTTAGTAGCAGAAAAATTCTGGAGTGGTTTGTTTGTGGTGGGAATGTGATCTGACTTCGATCTGGCCCAACTACAAGGCATACTTTGCAAGTTTGAGCTCAACAGCTCAAGGTACATGTTTGGATGTTCATGAGTGAAATCAACAGCTAGCAGCTAGCTGGAGAATGAATCAAGATCTGACCTGTATTAACACAAAGTATGTTGCATTCTTGATATTTGGGCAGATCAGAGCTTCTTCGGGACCTTCTTCCTGTGTTAATGGTTTAGCTCTCGCTTCACACATATCTAACCAAAGAGTGGAATGAACATGCTTACCTCGCTTAAAATTTTTTCAGTGTGATAAGAAAATGAACTAAGTTTACCATCTCATCCACTGATATGGACCAGGGTAAACCAACTACAGGTTTGAAAATGCCATAAGATACATTTCCCCCTCTTTCACATAAATAAAAGTATCCTTCCTCATCGTCCTTCCCTCCTCCACCCCCCTTTTGGCCTGCTGGCTTCTCTGTTTGAAACAACAAAGACTTTGACACATACTTAAACTACATGCCAAACACTGGATGCTTTTATAGTGGTTCTAAAACAAACACCCTCCCAGCCCAGAAATATATATTCCATTTGCTTTGTTGTTTCCTATTAATGCAGCAATTACAGTTAATTATTAATGTTTGTAATGCAGCCTGTTAGTGTGCACATGTTGTGCACAAAAGAAGCCAATGAAGTCACACTGTTAAACAAGGTGATATAAATCATGACCTCTTCATGGTTCCATTATTTCCGCATTTCCAAATGTATATGTGTTTGACTGTAGTCTTACATTTCTTCAGTGGTGGAAGAATCCTTATCTTAAGTAAAAGGGCAATACTGCACTGTAAAATACTTTTAAAGGAGTTTTTTTCTGCAGTCTGTCAATTTGTTTTCTAGACAACAAATTGGCCCCTTTTAAACGATTTTATATATATTATACTACTGGGTTATTATTACTGATGCATTACTGTGAAGCAACCGTGTCTCAGAGAAATTACGTTTTATATACGGTTATGTTTAAATATAAGCATTTTATATGTGTATTTTAAAAGTGTATTTTCATATATATATAAAGAAATTCATTTTTGTGATAGTTTTAAATAACAATTTTAATACTGTATTACAGTGGTGGTATTTGACTGTATTTTACACACTTTGTACACTTTATACAGTATAGTAATAGTCAGTACCACACTGTAAATTCTAACAAGTTAAGTTTACTTAAAAAAATGACCAATTACCTTGGGGAAAGTAAGTAAATGAACTTAACTCTGTCTAGTTGTGTGAAATAATTATGTGTTTAGAATGAACATGTGATATTTGAGTAAGCTGTACTTTTTAAAGTTGTGAACACTTAATGTATCTCAGTATAGTCAAATTCAATTAATTAATCATCAATTAATTTTTGTGGGAGGGATCATTCTTGCTGAGTTGTGTGCCAAACAAACCTGTTTTCTTATTTCTGGATATGTAGACCTGGACAGCAACATAAAACATTTATAATAGTATTTTGTCACAGTTTACCTTAATCAAAACATGAAAAAAAGATGTAAATAAAATATAATATTCAGTTCAGTAAAATAAATGCATAAAATATTCAATAGTTTTGTTAAATTGTTCAACCCTATCATATACTCACAATCAGTAAAGCTATCTCTAACCACAACTACATCTAGCTCAAAAGAGCATTTTTTAATGTTTGCAGTTTTGGGCTGAGCTTTTGTTGTCCGAGGTTCAACAGTATCTTCTGGATGAATTCAAATGTGTTACAGTGCATACTTTTTGGTGTGCAGATGGAGTGCATATATTAAGCCAAATAGAAAGTTCAAATAGGCAAAGTTCCTGAGTGTGTGTGGAAATGGTATCCATGACAATGTTTTCTTCAAGGATGATTGCAATGCTGTTTAGCTGTGATGGCGTGTCCTCAGTCATGACTGCAAGAATCCCAAAAGGCACCTGGGTGAAGTCAGCTACTGTGTCCGAATCATTCATTCAAAAATAAAAGAACACAAGTAAATAAATTTAGGTAGGATGTTATGACCCACGGTCGTAGTGTGTTCACTCCTGTAATCAAAGTGACTACAGAAGACACAGTTAAAAGTCAACCAGAAGAAACAAGCACTCCAGAATATTGTCTTGCAGAGCTCTTTTAAAAGCATATGGGTTGAAATGGATGTGTTTCAGCACTAAGCCATCTATACATCTCTACATTGATTGTCGTACTTGCATTTGACTATGTTGTGCAGTTAGGAACTGTCTTTTTCTTCAGACCAAATGGCATTACTGTTTCAGACCAAGCGACCTCAAGCCAAACAGAATCAGACCAAACAGCATCAGGCCAAATAGTGTAGCAGCAAATTCTCTTCATCTGGGAAGCTCAGATTTGGCTAAAACTTAGCATGCATATACAGAACTGTTTGTTCAGCAAAATCATATAAAACATACATATGTAGGTGCAATAAGAGATATAACCCTTTAAACACAATGTTGCATCAGGTGGAAATGGAAATTAAACACTTTCACCATGGATGAAATGGAGAATTACTTTCCCACAACATCATGCATTATCACAGGTGAGACATCAGATTTGTTTGTAACTGCCAGCTGAATAAAATCTGACATTTGTTTAATGTTAGACTATAGGCTTCAATATCTAACATGACTGCAGTTTTGGGGAATTTTACTATTTTGTCTGAGGCTGTTTTGTGTGATGCTGTTCGTCATGATTCAGTTTGACCTGAGGCCATTTGGTCTGATGCTGTTATGTAATTTGGACTGTGGCTGTTTTGTTTGAGGTCCAGTTGTACTAGACCCATGACTTGACAGAGTTTTTTCTTAGACCTGAAGCCTTTTTGTCTGTGGAACAATGCTGTCTTTTCTGAAAACTGAGAACTGAAGCTGAGGTCTGACGATGTCCTAAAATGTATATCATATGATGGACATGATGTGATCATTATAAATGACTGTACTTACTGAGCAGCTGAGGAAGAACTCACTGGAAATATCTCCAAGATACAGTGGCAGGACAGCAGTGCGTATTGTGGTGATGTCTTGGGTCTAATAGAAAAGATGACAAAAGACTATTGTCGTTTTTTTCTAACAGAAGACAAGAAAAGGCTAATTTATCTGAAAATATATATATATTATCTATCTGTATATATATATATATATATATATATATATATATATATATATATATATATATATATATTGTGTGCTCAAGTTACAACATTGAATTTTAACTGCTTGAGGTACTTGAGGTGCAGTAGTAGTAGTAGTAGTAGCAGTAGTGGTAGTAGTAGCAGCTAATATATATATATATATAAACCTAGCACAAAAAGTAAGGAAATTTGTGTTTGGTAGATTATTTCTTTGTTGTAACAGTGCTTCTTGCAATAAATCACAATGCAATAAATCTTATACCGTTGGAAAGCCTGTGTATTTCTCTTTTAAATGGTGCCACATTTGTAAGGAACATGCATTTGTGGGATGAGCAGTAGAGCTGAGTATGTGAGTTGCGCCCATGAAAAATTTGCCAAATCTTCTCTGCCAATGCCAAACAGCTTATTCTGCCATTGACTCTTGTTTGGTGCTTGGTGGATTGGATGATTGAAGTTTGAAGAAACAAGACATATTTGCAATTTAACAATTTATTCATTTAACAAACAGGAGCCTCAGTAAGGTGTGGAAGAACCATACACAGCCACGACAGCCTGGCACCTCCTCCTCATGCTGGTCACCAGCCTGGTCACACACTGCTGTGGGATGGCATCCCATTCTTCAACCAGCATTTGTCACAAGTCAGCCAACGTGGTTGTGTTGGTCACTCTGGCACAAACAGCACTCCCAAGCTGATCCCTCTGGAGATAGTCTCTGATAAACCCCACTCTGTGGGGGCAAGCATTGTCATCTTGGAGGACAGAGTTTGGTCCCAGACTGTGGAGATATGGGATTGCCACTGGTTGCAGAATCTCATCTCAATATCTCTCTGCATTGAGATTGCCTCCAATGATGAAAAGCCTAATTTTTCCAGTGAGGGAGATGCTGCCCCACACCATCAAACTGCCTCCACCAAAAGGTGTTACTCTATTGGTGCAGCAATCAGCATAGCATTCTCTGCGTATTCTCCACACTTTTACCCTATGAATCAACTGCCATAGGCAGAATCTGGACTCATCACTGAACATAACGTTCCTCCACATGTTCAGGTTCCAGTGCATATGTTGCCACCACCAGCACAAACGGGCCTGACCGTGAAGGGTAGTCATGGCAGTCCTCCTGGCAGCCCTTTGAGACCGGAGATTGGCTGTGTGCAGTCTGTTCTGGATTGTCTGGGCAGAAAGCTGTCGGCCATGTCGTCCTGCAAACCTTGACTGCAAATCTGTAGAAGACAGCCTATGGTACCTAAGTGCTGACAAGGTGAGGAAACGGTCTTCTTGGGGTGTCGTCTTCTTGGGACGCCCACTTCGCGGCCTGCCTCTGACATCTTACGTTATATGGAACTTGGCTTTCACTTTGGAGATGGTACTAGAGCTCACTCCAAATAATGCTGCAACTTGGTTTTGCGGAACACCAGCTTGAAGTTGCCCAATCGCATGGGCCCTATCCAGATCAGTCCAACGTGGCATGCTGATTCTTGGAGCAGACACCTACTGACCACTGTAGCAGGGCCTATGCTCACAGGTGCTGCCAATCAGCTTGCCTGATTGATTGATTTTTTGAGTATTTCTTAACACCACGTCTTTCGTTTCCTTCACTTATTAGAAACCACAAAAGCAAGTGTGACTTTTTCATGAGCATTTTCATACCTTCCACTATTGTCCATTCCCAGAAACTTTGAGAATGTTTGTCATTGTACAGAATTGACACATCCATTATTCATTTGCATTACAGTGATCAGATATTGGTTTCATTAATACTGGTCTATAACTGCTTCATTTTTCGTTCAAATAATCAAGGCTTAGTTCTTAACAAGCCTATATCTAATGCATTTTCTTTTCCTACTACAGCCTTATTTGTAAATCCTGTTTGTGCTATGTTTACATGTGGTCTTCAAAGGCAGAGAATTTTACCCGCAAAACTGACAAATTGAGGGATCTTTGTAAATTCAGTGGAATACATAATCAACCTCTGTTAACATGTCTTCTCCTATTATTTTCACAGTCCTCCCTCAAATGCATACGCAATGAGGAGAGAGATGCACCTTGCGAAAGCCACGCAAACTGTGACTTAAGCCTTCTGTGACTGTTTGATAATTACCGTGCGTGTATTTGGGGGAGAATGAGTCAAACCAGAAAAACAGGCACAAAAGCTGCAGTAAAAGTGGCCTTTAGACAGGTGACATGTAAAACATGGGGAGGCTGTGGCTCAGGAGGTAGAGTGGGTTGTCCACTAATCGGAAGATCGGCGGTTCAATTCCTGGCTCGTCCAGTCGACGTGTCGATGTGTCCTTGGGCAAGACACTTACCCCGGAATTGCTACTGATGGCTATGCCATCAGTGTGTGGATGTGTATGAATGATTAGATTTCCACTGATGGGCAGGTTAGGACCTTGCATGGTAGCCCCTGTACCATTCAGCGTATGAATGTGTGTGAATGGATGAATGTGATTCGTAGTGTAAAAGCGCTTTGAGTGGTCGGGAGACTAGAAAGGCACTATACGAGTACAGTCCATTTACCATAAAAGCCATGAGACCTCCAACCTTGTCTTGTGTTTTGAAGCTGAGCTTTATTAAGGTTTTTAATTAGTGAGTGGTGTTGTTTGAATAGGCTCAAACGTTTATCAGAGACAGAAAGGTGTTTATCAGGAAGCCCAGAGGCCCCCTGCATACTGCCTCCTTAGTTACCGTCTTCAAACACTCTGGGCCAGATTTACTAAGAAAATGGAATTGCACAAGTTTGCGGCTGCAATCTGCATGTATTCAGCAATTACTAAGACAGCAGCTCATTACACAGTCGGCTCCTGGACTGATCCTGGTACTGCCTCCAGCAAGTGAAGGAGAGTGCTAACAGATGCAGTACAGAGGAGGGATTTCTATGAAATCACTAAGATCAGAGAAGAAATGACATCTTGATTTTGATTCCAAAATATTTATTTCCATAATATACTCCACCTGAGAAGATGTTATAAAAATGTATATAAACACATTCATGAGAAATGAAGACAAATCAAAGACGGTCTCCATCGTCAAAGTCCTGTGCCCTGTATACCTGCCATCCTCCCTACTTCAGTGCAGTACATAAATGTAGCACTTTATTCTTTTGAAAAACACATTGCCTGTGAACATAATCCAGGCAGTGATTATGTTTCTTAATGCAATGTAATTGGGAAAACAATTAGTTAGTATATAAACATAATTTCTAGGAGACAGGGTTGCTCATGCAAATAGCTGCACACAGGTTGATATATGAAAATACAAAACTTGATGGGTCATTGGATTTTTATTTACCGTTATTTCTTACAGGCTATCAGCTTTAAGAGTGCACTGTGACAGACAACTCACAAACAAATCTGAGCAACAAGCATGTGTTACTATGATAGATTAAAATAAATTTAGATAGAGTTGGATAAAGTTAGACAGAGAAATATAAGTTACTATAGAAAAAAATGTAAAACTCTACCAGATCTGTCATAATAGGAATTTATTATTTAGGGCTTGAGAGTAAAAAGTAACTGTGTTGTGGCTGTTTGCCACAATGGCATCTACCAAAGAGTATACTCATACAAGATAATACGTCGGCGTTGTTGTTGTTTGACAGAATTATAGAGTTATAAATTGACATTTATTCAGTTTTAAGCCACATTTTTATGATGAACTTTTTAGATCTTGGACATTTTTAACCATATCTTTTAACTAGATGAAGAATTTTAGTCATCGGACTTCTGAATCTTAAGTTATCAGAGAAACAAGCCGGGCAAAAGTTAGCAGCAGCTCAGCTAACAGCCCCTACTGGACGTTCGGTGCCAGCTGAACAGTGTGAGAGAAACACTGATTTTTTACGTGAAACTGTTTTATTCAGTGTTTTTGCCTGTTTTAATCACTGGGCTGGTTTGTTCTGGAGAGGAAGAGACCTCTGAGGATAATTTGGATCCTGCTAAAAAACATCCTGAATGATGATCACTGAAGCATAGGCACCTGGTTATGTATTAAAATGGGGGAGAAAACTTGGAAAGGTACATAACTGGGGAGGGTATCTGGATGTCCTCCCCCAGAAAAAAAAAATTGTAATTCTGCAAAACTGCATTTCTACACCACCTAACCTCTTGGATTAAGTCAAGAAACAGCCAACTGCTCTAGTCTAGATTACTTAGATTGAGGGTGCTATGAAGACCAGGAATGCATCAAGAACAATATATAATTGGGTGGATGAGGACAGGAAATGATTATTAAAAGACTGGCGATTTCATATTAGAAATTATATTCATAAAAACATTATGTAGCCTAAAATGTTAGTAGGTTGCAGGCTACTAGGCCATCTTCAAGGTTAAACAAGGACAAATAATTTATATAAATGAAATAGTCTTACAGCACATCACCATATGATTTGTATAATTAAACCTGGTTAAACAATGTTAAACCTGAGAGATGCTATTCTCAATACTCACAAGGTCATCTTCAAAGTCTAACAATTGCAACAAAGTAAAAACAATTTGGATGAATGAAATGGCCCCACAACAACTATCTAATTCCAATCCCACACACAGCTTCTAGTGGTAGCTATTAGCACCACTAGCTGATGTAGTTACAATGTTATACAGGAATGAATAATCATAACTAACTGCAAAAACCATACCTTTGCCCCCCTATTTGAATAATGGGGATGCATTTGCTCCACTTGCTTCATTGCTCAGGCGCCTATGCATTGGAGTAATCCTAACCCGAAGAAGCTGGTTGTTTAACAATGAAGACAACAACTCCCATTATCCCATGCTACTTCACAATGTCATCACACTCTGTCTTTTGTTATTATTTTGAGTGCGAGGCCCCTAGCGGCAGATATTACATATTGTGCGTTTAAATAGTTTTCACTATAAATAACTCATGAACTGTGAAGTACAGAAGGAAAGTACTTTCCTCTCTTGATTCCATGGATTAAGACAAGCTAGTCAAAGAAGTTACCAACAGTACCACCATGTGACCAATTATGCAGCACAGTAATGACAAACCAGCTACCACTTTGAAAGTGCAAACAATAGCATGGCAATTCAGCAGCAGCAAAGGAACAAAATGAACGGTGCATATGTGGACACATAAGGGCCGGCGGGGGTGCTGGGGAAAGCGTTATGAGATGTTCAGTGGGAATGATTAGTGCCAGAGAGCTCTTCTGGCATTGTACAGAGGATCACCAGACTGTCAGCAAGAGACAGTTCACCAAGATAATAGTGTAGCTGGAGCACCACAATGTGTAAAGGGAATAAAGAACTTGTGTTTTAAAGCTTGGTTTTGTTTCTTTTAAACTACAATTGATTTTAAATGAAAGGATGGACTTTTAAGACTGGCTGTGGACAGGATTAGCTCTCAGATGATTGTATGTGAACTGCACAATAAACTACTTACCATCTTGTAGAAATTCAGCAGATTTTTTAAGGAAGGAACACCAGCAATTAACAGGAGCCACTAGCCCAAATACGACTGACCTGGCAAGCAAGGCAACCTGATGGAGAGAGAGACTTTGACCAGGGGTCCGTTTCACAAAGCAGCTTTAGTGAAAACTCAGAGTCTGTTAACCCTGAAATGAGGGAAACTCTGAGTTTTCCGTTTCAAAAAGGGACGTAACTCAAACCAGAGAAAGAGGGATAACTCTAGCCTGTTTCAGAGAGAGAGGTAACTTAAGCTCTTGGTCAGTTACCGTAGTAACAGACTCTATGAACCTAACCTGGTCGGGACCAGGTTTTTCTCAATGAACCTCGAGTTTCTCTCAGTCTCCGCCCTCTTTCAGAGCCACACACTCCATTTGATTTCCTCATTCATTCAGTCAGCAGACGAGTTTTGGCGTAGCCTAGTTCTGCCGTCTGTCATTTAAAAAAATCATTAAAAAAATCAGAGTCAGTATATTAGAAGTCCATTAGGCACAGTAGGTGGCGACTTTTTCACTAACATGGCATGTCCTTTTGATAACAATCCCGTGGATGAAGGTGCAGCATTACTGCGCAGAGAATTAAATATTCGTTGAGAGATGGTTATCAGACCACGCATAGATGTTCTAGCATTTCCAGACAATTATCTCTTTGAGAGATACCGTTTCATGTCACAGTCCATCATCTACATACACAACCTAATCCATCCTTACATTTGCAACATTACCAATCGTAGTCATGCTCTCACATCCCAGCAGATATTGTGTGTTGCGCTGCGTTTCTTTGCAAACGGAAGTTTTTTGTACAGTGTCGGGGCCAGCCACTGGCCTTCCTAAATTCTGGCTTATGGCCAGCTCCTCTGCCTCCGTTAGAGGTGGCGGTGCTGGACCACCACCCGTTTTACGGACATCTGCCTTCTTTCTGTTGGCTGAGTAGAAGTCTGTGTTAGTTTAAATAGGCTTAATTATTTAACAGAACATGATGTAGATGAGAAGACATTTATGTGTGTGAAACCAGCATTATGTTGGGGATAAAACAACTGCACAGTCAAACAGCCACTTAATATTTACTTTACAATGTAAAACATGATCAAAATGAGGTACCCCCATGAGATTATGTCGAGGTTTTACTTGTTTGAACAATGTTTTTATATTTCATCCTAAACTGCTGCCAAGTGCGCCTCTCCCTCGCGGGATTGGACCTAAATGAAATAAATTAATAGGCGACCAATCAAGCAGTTTTCCTCTATAATATTATTGTGATTGCAAAGGACTACATTTAAACTTACGCATTGACCCGAGCAGCAATGTTCTCCCACACCATCTCCCTTTCTTTTGCAGCTGCAGCGGTGTTGCACTTCTTTTTGAAAACATGTTCAAACTCGCCGTATTATCGCATTAAGATTTCTAGTTCTAGTGGGGTGAAAAACGCAGCCCTCCTCTTCCCCGTTGCCATGGTGACTCGTTGAATCGGGGCTCCATTGATGCTGGCTTTTTATAGTTGTGGTGCACGTGCTTAACTACAGGTGAAACTACTCCGAGTTGAATAAACTGACTCAAATCAGCTGTTCTGGAACCGGAAACTCAGAGTTTCCTATCTCAGAGTAGATCAACTCAGAGTTCAGGATTAGACACCAAGTTTGTTGAACCTGCTTTGTGAAACGGACCCCAGGACTCCTAGAAAACTGAGCACAGCCCTTACCTTGTATAGACCAGCACCTTCCAAGGTGGGTCACAATTTCATGGACAACTGGAAAGTGATTGAAAAAAATACATTGAAGCCTTAAGTAACCACCCCTTTTCCTGTGCCATAGAGCCTGAACCAATCTGGGTGTACTGCCCCATGAACTGAGTTTGGCCCGAGCTGATTTTGTAAAAAAAAAAAAAAAAAACTTGTTTAAATCTTTATTTCAGAGTTGTTGTGGTGGTTTTATGTGGTCACTCTAAAGACTCATTATTTAACAGTGCACAGAAGCTACTGTGTAACACAAGCACACCTAAAATGGAAAAAGGATATATTTACTTAGTTACAATATACTTTATGTCACGCCCCATCTGGATAGTTAAGTTACTGACCTGTTTTTGCCTTTTGACCTTACCTTTTGCCTGTTGATTTGGACACTGTTGCCTTGCTGACTACCACTGTTGCCTTACTGTGTACCAACCTCATTCTGATTAAAAGGACTGATTTTTGAACTGAGTCTGTGTCTGTGTTTGAGTCCAAGCCTGTGGTTCAGCATTGACACTTTATAGATGAATATTTATTAAATTTATGTGAAGTGCTGATTCACTCTGGTGGAAAGTCAGCAACTGGTAACACTGGTGTGATGATCAACTGAATTTTCAAAATTGTTGGTGAGATCATCATCCATGTGTCTGAGATCAATGATTCCAAGCCTTGGCCTACACTGACTTTGTCAGTACTGTAATGAAGTCCACCTACCCTGTCATTACAATGGAAACACAAAAAGACAAAAAAACACAAGACACACAGAACCTTTATGCAAAGGTCTGCTGCAATCAGTCTCTGATTACACAATCATAGTTCCTCTTACAGGCAATCTTTCGGTAATGTTGCTATGTTTTAACTTCGCACAGAAGGAAAAACCTGGTCAAGAATGGCAATGTTAAGTTGCCATACATGTGATGATCAGTGGAGGCTGGTCCATAGAGGTGGAGGAGGTTGCTCCTCCTCTATTTTTTGAGAGGCAAGAGGGAGATCAAAATATAAAAAAAGAATATTTGGTTGAAATAAACCATTACCATTACTCAGTATCATTTACAAAATATTTTTTCTCTCTTCTTCGGAAAAAATCCATTATTGAAATTCTGGTTAGAATGCTTCAACAGCGACACCTGCGGGGCAGGGGGAGAAAAGGCAGTGTGTGTGAAGTGGTGGTGGGGGGCAGTAGGAGGGAGTGAGGGGGGGTGGGGGACAGAGGAGGACGAGTGCCTGCTGTCCTCCTCAGGGCGGGATCTCTTACATCAATTTAATGTACATCTTATTTTTATGCTAATCTATGATTGGTCAAGACGCGTAAAATGACGCTCCAAGGGAGGATGTCCTCCCTAGCCAATCAACAACCAGAATGCAATATTGACATTGTATTGGTCCAATGATAGTTTACAGATTTCATCTTCAGTTCTCTCCACTGTAAGGCAGAATAGCAGCAGTAGATAACGAGCAGTAGATAGCTCCTTGTTAGCCAACGCAACAGTTAGCTTGTTGTAGCAGCCTGAAGGACTCTTTATACATCCATGGAAGGACTGTTAAGGACTGTTGTTAAGCTAACGGACGAATGGATCTGGACTGTGTGGCGCAGCAGTGGCAGGATGCCACTGGGGAGGCTGGAGAGAGAAGCAACCGGAGAAACAACCAGGAGAGTTAGCTTGTTTGTCATTGTTGCCAATGATATCAGGCTGGTTAACTAGCAGCCACAAAGTTCTGTTAACTAACAAACAAGATAACCAACAGCCACAAATGGACGTTATGACATGGATACTTAATCTCCATAATAGAAACAAGAAGACGTCAGATACAGCTTCTCTCTCTCTGTCCCTTTGGTCACTAATTTCATCTCTGATGGTTAAATGTCTCTCTGGCTGTTGTGTGAATTTATCTCCTTAACAAGAATGCAGAGATCATATAATGTGCTGTAGGTAGTTTGCTTGTTGAAGTTACAGTGAGCTGTCTGAACTCACTAATTCATTTGGAATTGATCCAGTTTTTAATTGAGTGGTTCAGTCACCTGTTGATGTTGTGTGATTAGTGAACGAGTGTGCAGGAGGTCTGGCTGCTTGCTTGTGACAATTTCTTCAGTTGGATTTTAAGCTGAGTTGCATGTTGAGTAATAAGCTTAAAGTAACTATCAATCAATCAATCTTTATTTATATAGCGCCATATCACAACAGAAGTCATCTCAAGGCACTTTTCACATAGAGCAGGTCAAGACCGTACTCTTTAATTTACAGAGACCCAACAGTTCCCCCATGAGCAAGCACTTGGCGACAGCGGTAAGGAAAAACTCCCCTTTAACGGGTAGAAACCTCAAGCAGACCCCGGCTCTTGGTGGGCGGCCATCTGCTTTGACCGGTTGGGTTGAGAGAGAGAAAGAGAGAGGGAAAGGGGGAGGGGGGACAGAAGAAAAACAATGACAACAACAAACAACAACAAGCACAAGCATCAATAGACAGGGAAGGATGCCATCAGGACTGTGAAGGACCGCGAAGGTTCGGCCCGGGAGTCAGGTTTTTCTGTGAGATGAGAAAGCACAAAAAACTCCGGGGAAGAAGCAAAGTTAGTGACATGCATTGATGTTACATGAATGCATACAGATGGAGAGGAGGAGGAGGAGAGAGGAGCTCAGTGCATCATGGGAAGTCCCCCAGTAGTCTAGGCCTATAGCAGCATAACTAAGGGCTGATCCAAGGCGAGCCTGGTCGGCCCTAACTATAAGCTTTATCAAAAAGGAAAGTTTTAAGCCTACTCTTAAACATAGAGAGGGTGTCTGCACCCCGGACTGAATCCGGTAGATGGTTCCATAGAAGAGGAGCCTGATAGTAACTAGAATAACGTGTTAACATGTCAGCTTTGTAGACTATATTTTATATGTTATGCATATAGATAAGAGTGTAAGTCATGTATTTGATACATATATTAATACTTTTTGTGAGCCTAAACTTTTAGATCTGTGAATGTTTTTAGTGTTCAATCTTTCTAGTGTTCAGCACTGATCTGTACCTGTATCAGATTATAAACTTTGTAGTACTTTATATATTTCTGTATACTAAGAAAATACATAGGAAACATGTAAATCATGTGATATGTTGTCTGTTTCTGATGAGAACATAAATCTGTTGTCACAATAGAACAATACTATAAATTTGACTGTCACTTTGTTGGTAAAATGACCCATCCTGAACCACTCCACGGCTAAAATGAGTACTTCTTTGTTGAGAAACAATATGTGTATGCTAAATGTCTTTAAAGAAGCAGCCTTTTCACCACTCAGGAGTTTATGTTTTTGAAAGCAAATCGTTTTATTGGCATGTAAAATTATCCCCCACCCCTCCGATTTCATCAGGTGGGGGACAATGATATGTATGATGTAGTTTGTTGTAAGATTCCATGTTGAGTGTCCTCCTGTCCTCCCCAATTTTTTGAGTCACCAGCCACCATTGGTGATGATATATTTTAAGGAAAAATGAAACAAAAAGACAAGGGATGTTGACATAAGTAAGTTGCATTCATGATGGGAAACAATGATTCCAGTTTTCAATGTTGAGAGCTAAATCACGTGGTGACTAAAGTCTGCCTTGACTTACTGTGCTGTCATTGGCCATTGGCCCTCAATGTTCAGGGCCCCGTCAGGTGGAAAATATTCAATTTGAATGTTGAGACTATGTGTAAACCTCTCACACTACTACACTCTCCTGACCACCAGCCCTGAGGTCTGTTGTCCGACTGATGGGCAGTTCTTCTGTGTGTCTATGGCCTCAGAACTGGGCTCCATCAGCTGACAAAAGTCATTGTATTTTCACTGTAAAATGGGCTATCATTCTGTGAGTTGCAGTTATTTTAGACTGAGTTCTGTCTGCAGAGGAAATATTCACATGAGGTGAACTACCAGCTGAACACTTAACATGAGAGGGGGACAAAAGCACTTATGGAGGAAAACTTTTCTGGCCCTGCTAGAAAAGTGTTGTCATGTCTTGAGTTAATGAGAATATTTGTGTCCTGAAACACAAACTGAGACTGAATGTTGATGTAAACCTACCAAACCTAATGCATGTTTAATCTTTCTCAAAGATTTATTCCAGTCACTTCCATAACATCACTGAAGTGGTTGAAAAGCCTCAAGAATTGCTGATGGCATCTGTGTTACTTATCACCATAAAATGTGCTTTAGGATTTTTTTCAAGCAAGGCATATTCTCCCTAATTCTCGATTTTAACTTCTGAATATATAGGTACTGTGTGCACTGCTAACAGAACTTTAAGGCAAGCTGAAAACAATGACGAGATAATGTCTGAACACGGCCTACAGGCTGTAGTCCTTTTATAAGATTAATGATTAATCTTGCGATCTCCATAGTAGCAGTGAGACACAGTAGCAGTATCAGTAGTAGTAGTAAGAGGTCAGCAATTTGTGCAAGATAATAATTAACATGAAATTCACAAAAGAAATGTTGTGTGCTTGGAAAAGGTTGAGAGGTGAACTCATTAGAAAGAGTCTGAAAATCTTGAGAAAGCGATTGTTTGGAGCTGAGGCAATTTATTTGGTTTCCTAGCTATCATGTTCCTGGGTCTTAAATGCTTTGTGAAATTCTTTGGGGTTTCCAGGCAGTGCAGTCAGCATGAAGCAGAAACAAAGAAATTATCCCTTTTATAGCTAAGTGTTTTTGGCTGTTGAAACACATGCACACACACTCACATGCACGCACGCACACACACACACACACACACACACACACACACACACACACACACACACACACACACACATCCTGCCATTCCTCCTTTCTGTACCTCCCCCTTCTCTTTCTTTCTCTCATGTTCAAAGGACTCTTTCCCACTGCACCACAAGCTCTGAGACAAGTTTTAAAGTCCACAGTCTCAGCAGTTAAAGCATCTTATCTAAACCACTATTTTGAAGCAAACACTGGGGCAAACATTAAAATGATTACCCTAAAAATCTGTTTTAATCTAATCGTAACAGTAATTAGATTACTGCTTGAAGTTTAACCTACTGCTCTGAAGGTACTTTCAGACAGTGAGTGTTTGTTCTGCGTTTTGAATGTGTGGCAGCAGGGTGCAACGCCACCACTGGCAGCTCCGGGCTACCTCAAATCCAACAGCCTAAACCATTCATCACAGGTTGCTGCTCCCAACCCTTCCAGAAATTACATCCATATTGTTTTCTTGTTTATGTTGCGTTGGCAAATGTAATTGCTGCCTGGATTCTTTTTTCAAATTAATGAAACTCTACATTAATATATTGCTCAGATGCCAGACTTATTAGAGGGCCCGAATTTAGAGATTGAGATCATAATGACTGACAGAATGATTGACTTAGTATTTCTGAAGAGAAGTTGAAGCTTTTTGAACGGGAGTCAGTTGGAGCCAGCATCTAGTCGCCATCAGCGGTGCTTTAAGGTACCGCTGATGGCGGTACCTTAAAGGTAAGGTTCTACATTGGTTCCACATTGGCCTCAAGTTGTTGCCATTTGGTGTGCAGGGACCAAATAGTTTTCAGCTTTTCAGCTTTCTCTCCATATTCCCACAGCTCTCTCGACATAATCATTCAGGAAACACCATCATGTCATTGGCCATCTCCAAACCACAAGCAACAGATAGGATTAGCAGACTCCCAAGACTACACCATTATCTGTTAGTTGTTTGTATAATTATGGCACAACATCTTTTGTGTCTGTTAACATTTGTTGTGAACAGCTGACCATAAAGAAGTTTTTTCACCTTTTCACATCCCATAGTGTGTCTTTTGGTGTGTGTATATGTATTGCCTATTTGCAGGCCTGTCCTGCCGCACACACACAGGACTGCATACACAACACACCTCGTCTCTGAACAAATCAACATCTATGAAAGCACATGAGCACTGAGAAAGTCATGGATGTGAGCATAAAAACAATTACTAAATACACTATAATGTAGTTTTAACTATATATGAGGACATGTTTTATGTGTTTATTCTAAATAACAGTCACAGTATTGCGGAATAGTTAATAATTGCTACCCTACTAACTGGGGTGTTTCTTTGTGGAGTTTACATGTTTGTTGTTTGTTTGTGTTTGTGTGCTTTTTACTCCCACTGCAGGTTAGGTCTGGGTGTTCCCATGCATGCTCCTCAATCACCCCGAACAGTATATGTGGTTTACAAAATGCAAGCATGGATGTATATATATATATCTTTTTACATATTCACTTATACATAAAATCTATAGCAGAAAGTTTTAAGTAGACGCACATCTATAAACAACTGTAATCCTACCTATGATTGATTTGTACATCTGTACAGTATGAGCACTTAATAAATACTAAAAATTACTAAAAGTTTAAATATGTAAAATTGTTTTGAGAAATTATATGGATTTATTTTATTAGTTATTTATATTTATTTACAACACATAAAATAAGTAATCTAATTCTAACTTTGCTTAAATACAGTATTTAAATAAACAATTCTGTTTGAAATTCAATAGCTTGATGTTAATAGTGTATATAAAGTCCATCTCACTTGAATAAGAAATTAACAGCTTGTTTTTGAATTAAAATACAGGAGGAGCCACTTTACAGTGTGTTACAAAGTTGTTTTGTTTGTTTTTTTGTTTGTTTTTTTGCTTTTTATACATTATACAAATCTTGAAGTTACTACTTCCTTAGTTGTTATGGTTCCAGTAATAACCATTTGGTTAAGGTTATGGGACAGTCGTAGTAATCATTTTTAAAAATCCCTCTCGACTCTGGATTATAAATGGGAAACCAACAGTGGTCTCCTGAAGGGTCTCTCTGCAGTCTTGCAGATCTACACGACACACCCACTTTACTACATGACACACACCCCCTCATGTTGTCACCATAATGGCTACATGACACACCTCCCTGACCCCTAACCCTAACCATCCCCCTCCTCATGCCTAAACCTCAACAAGTGGGCATGTCATGTAGCGATGTCTGGTGTTTTGTTGAACTGCCCATCCACCTCAACCTCCTCCATATGCAGACTTTGTCGCTATATATTGACGTTGTCTGATGTCCTCTTTTACTCCGGTCAATTACTGCAGCTTGATAGCATCTGTCACTTAAACATAAATATAAGGGTAACCCTTCTGTAGTACTCGGCTCCTAAACATTACTAGTTAGTAAGGATTACAAAAAATTTGGACTAGAATCAGAGTATACCAGATTTGAACAGGAGGCAGTTATGGCAATTTGCAACATTCAATGACCACATGAGACAAGGAGCTGTGAACTGTTACATTGTAATGTTTTTGAAAATAAAAAAAATAAATTAAATAACCTTAAGTTCAGTATACAGTGAAATTCCACAAAAATACCTCAGTTTTAATTTAGCAACAAACTATTTCTTTTGTCACTTGTCTTTGGTTTTGAACCACTGAGTTCTTTTCAACTATTTTTCTGTTTTGACTGGGTGCACCCTTATATAGGTAATCTCAATTCTCAATATTTGGATCCAACTTTAGGTAGGTAAATATTAGAAAAAAAGAGTATTGTTCTAATAAATATTATCACTTCACAATTCACTTCAACCTTACAATAGTTCATTGGCTGTGCCATCAGTGTGAAAATGTGTGTGAATGATTAGATTTCCTCTGACGGGCAGGTTGGGACCTTGCATGGTAGCCCCTGTACCCGTTCAGGGTATGAATGTGTGTGAATGGGTGAATGTGATTCGTAGTGTAAAAGCGCTTTGAGTGGTCGGAAGACTAGAAAGGCGCTATACAAGTACAGTCCATTTACCATTTACCATTCACTATTCACTGCTTCAGCAATAACAAAATCACTTTAACCAAGACACAACAATAAATGGTAAATAAATTGTCAGTACACCATATCAACAATATGAATACTCAGTCCACTCATTTAAACAAATGATGGTTACCGTTACAGTGTCACCCAGTGTCTGACTAGCACATGCTGTGTAGCCTGCCTAAAGTGCTGTGGACCTGCGTTCTGATTGGCTAAGACCATGACCTGGGTTATACTTCCTTTTACATTCCCCTAATTTCTAAGTATGTACCTGGTGAATATATGGTAAATGATAGCATATTGGGCAATTACCACTGGCAATAAGTAGGTAAATACAGAGAAACAGCTGCCACAGTAAGAAAAACCTCCACTATTACCCATCAACTCAACTAAGTATATGGTTGTGACCATTTTAGGTTGGTAATAACTCAGATATAATTGCATATTTCCTGGAAAAGTAAGGAACCAATTCTTAGAAACATCCCCTCTATTACCTATTAATACAGGTTACAATTGTAGTTATCCAAGGTTTATGTTGGTAACAGCTCAAGTTTAATTATGTACTATCTAGAAATTAACATAGTACTTTCCATTAAATTACTTTTTCTTACAAAGTCATTATTCATGGTTACACTCATTTATAAAGGGTTTATTAGATTGACCTTATACTTACCTGGTAACAACCTCCACAGGAACAGTTTTCCTCAAGTGTCATGGCACATCTTAAATACTGGATACGTTTAACGTTTTTACAATTTACTCCATAAGTAAGCTGAACCTTCCACTGGGTGTGTCTGTGTTGCGTTCTGGCTACGACATGGCAGTCGAAGCTGATCATGGCCAGTCCCACCAGAGGCGCTGATTGACAGTGTGATTCAGAAGCATTCCAGGAGTGGCTCTCTGCTCTGCACTGCTTAACATGTGCCTAGTCTATTTTTGATGGAAGTTGCATCAAGCTGCACAGAGCTGATCAAGCCGGGCAGCGAGTCAGACACAGGAACGGCATAGAGTAGCTGATCAATTTTCAAAATGAAACATCCTATGCAGACTCCCGATTGTATATCACATCACTACATCAACATTACATTATAACCTGTGGCACCAGGCCACTGCTGCCATGACTGCCCCGGTCTCTGGCCGCCTCTTCAGGTAGATGGGTGGCTCTATTCTCTCTGATGCTGCAGGAGCAAAATGCTTCACTTCTGAAATGCTCCCAGTGGGTTATGAAGCAGTGCGGAGGACGGAACAAAATCCCATCGCAGCCGGAACACAACGCAGACATAGCCGGTGGAATCAAGACATTAAAATGAACAGAGTAAGTAAACTGAAACTGTATTGTAAAACAAAGCAATGTTTAATCCCATAGTATTACAGTCCTTACCACATCCTTTCATCAAAATGGCTGGGTTCCTTTCACATACAATACAGACAAACCTGTTCTATATGTTTCATAGTGTTACTAACTAAAACATGACATATTATTGAATAAGTACGCTGAACCTGTAAAAGAAAGTAACGCATAATGACAAGGTAATTACGTTGACATTCCTTTTATTTTCAGTGGAAATGCATTTTAATAGCATTTCTAGTGTGAAATATGCATTTTATTTTTATAATCTTCATTCAGTGAATGTATATTATGTTTAGTTTGTTATTACGAAGATTTTTTCAGGCTTTCTATCATCGGAGGTTGCTATGGACACTGCTATCACTGAAACTGCGTAGTTGCATGTTTGAATCATTGCCTTTGTGTTGTGTAGTTATCTGAACTGTTATGTGTGTTATTTTATGAAACTGATGATATTGTTTGATGATATTCTTTCAATAAAAAACAGATTTTAGTGTGCTGCAGGGATAAATGGAATTTGAAATCAAGAATTTGAAAGCTTTGCACTTGGCTGATTGGAGGACCTGCTGCCTGGAATTATTTTCCACACTGTCATGTGTTAAGGTTTTCTTTTAATGATAATTTATAGCATTCTTCAACGCAAAAACAGGAAAGTGTCCTTGATAACTAAACAATGCGATAAGTTAATATTAAGGCCATCAGTTTTAATTATTTCTTCTTCGATTCTGAGAAATAAAGGTTTTTTGTCAGTTTTTGTAGTAGAACACTATAGAAAGGTTTTTTCTATCTACATTGCCCATTAGCCTCATAAACCGTTACTATGGAGACAGAGACAGTCCAATTTGCGTTACACTACAAAACTTTATTAGGGTCCAAGCAGTAAAGCTCACTGCTCGACCTTGTTCTGACTATTAAATTGAACATTTAATAGTTTTTCCACAAAATCCTTTTTTATCAGACCATTACTTAATAACTTTTGAATTCCTATAACTACACACTATTCGACAAAAATATCTTCACTAGATGTCTACCTGATAGTGCTGTGGCTAAATTTAAGGAAGCAGTTCCATCAGCACTGAATTCAATGCCATGTCTCAATACAACAGAGGGATCTTATGTTGTGTTCACACCAAATGCAAGGTGAAGTTTTCACGCTATGAGATTACATATAAAGTCAATGTAAAGACGCGAATAGACGCAAATTCATGTGCATTCACTGCGGGTGACGTGAATGACGTGAATGGTACGAGTTAAAAATATTCAACTTCAGCAACTGCCAACAGACAGCTGCTGAAAGCTGGCCAGCTCTGGAGGAGAGAGCCAGAGCACATTGGTGCTGCTGTTGCTGATTTCTGGAGGAATAAATACACACCGGACCACCACACAAGTCACACTGGATTCTGCTGTAATCCGGAGCCGTTTAGCAATGGGAAGAGTTTATTTTTTTTAACTTTTGAACTGATTTATCTTCACTTTCACATCTCAACCTAACCAGAGCTAACACCAGAGTCACACCCCCCCCTTGGCTGCTGTCATCAATAACAACCAACAACCTAAATGCTGGTGACTTTACATAGTTTTAAATGTAAACTTGTAGATATCTATGTGTTTAAATGTGTCATTGCCATATTTATGCCTTTAGATGACGTTATTTCGTGTTGATGTAGCAGCTACAATGTTTGCAAAGCATAACTCCATTCAGAAAATAAGCATTTTACAAGTTGTTTGCTTATTGTCTTGTTGACAGACCTAAAAAAGGATGAAATCAGACTTTTTTACAAATCAGCATCATGTTGTACTTATTTTGGCATCCTTTTGATTCATTTATTGCAATTAAATCATAGCAAAATCTAAGTTTATTTTGGGTTCATACCGCTTTAAGGTCTGTAGTTGTCATCTGGGAAGTGTAGTAAATAAAGGGCTTTTTGGGGGGAGTTTTGTGTGACAGGTTAATGCAGTGTCAGTATGACTGTTGTTAACAGGAGGACTGAGCTGACAGGCAGGCTGAGCTTCAGTAACATCACTGGCTGGCTCCCATTGTCCAGGTGGGGACTAGTTGGTGCCTGCCATTGTTAATGATATAAATGATCCTGTGGCCAAAGTTGCGCAAATTATGCGAATAAAAACAAACATTCCTGCATTCAAACTCGCGTGAGTAACACAAGGTGAAAGTTCGCTTCGTGTTTGGTGTGAACACAACATTATGCTAACTTTAGTCCCTCCCAAATTGATCATCTTGTTGACAGTGCCACAGGGTCACTGCGAATGAATGTTAAATGGACTGCACTTATATAGTGCCTTTCTAGGCTTTCAACCACTCAAAGCACTTTACAGTGCATGCCAACATTCACCCATTCACACACACATTCATACACTGATGGCAGGGAGCTACCATGCAAGGTGCTAATGCCAGAGCTGCCTATTACTCATCATTTATAGAGAGGAATAAACACAGCCCTAGGTTCCTTTTCAGCACTTTGGCCAGGCTGATAAAGAGTCATAACTCTATTGATCCATGTATTCCTATAGCTCTCAGTAGTAATGACTTCATGACTTCTTTAATGATAAAATTCTAGCTATTAGAGACAAAATTCATCACCTCCTGTCCTCAACAGGCATGAATTTATCCTCAAGCACAGGAACCTTAGAAACAGCAGTAAAACCTGATATATATTTAGACTGTTTTTCTCCGGTTGACCTTCCTGAACTAACTTTGATTTCTTCATCTAAACCATAAACCAGTCTCTTAGACCCCATCCCAACTAGGCTGCTTAAGGAAGTCTCACGCTTAGTTAGCACTTCTTTACTAGAAATGATAAATCCGTCTTTAGTAACAGGCCATGTGCCACAGTCCTTCAAAGTGGCTGTAATTAAACCTCTTCTTAAAAAGCCTACTCTACTCTCGATTCAGGCGTTTTAGCCAACAATAGACCTATATCTTACCTTCCCTTTCTCTCTAAGGTCCTTGAGAAAGCAGTCACCAATCGGTTGTGTAACTTTCTACTTAACAATAGTCTATTTGAGGATTTTCAGTCAGGATTTACAGTGCATCATAGCACAGAGACAGCACTGGTGAAAGTAACAAATGATCTCCTAATTGCATCTGAAAAAGGACTTCTCTCTGTACTTGTTTTGTTAGACCTTAGTGCTGCATTTGACACCACTGACCATCACATCCTATTACGGAGACTGGAACATTTAATTGGCATTAAAGGAACTGCATTAAGCTGGTTTAAGTCCTATTTATCAGATCGATTTCAGTTTGAACACATTAATGATGAATTCTCCAGGAAGGCAAAAGTTAGACATAGAATTCCACCAGGTTCCATGCATTGACCAATACTATTCACCTTATATATGCTTCCTTAGGTAATATTATTAGGAAACACTCAAAAAAAATTTCATTGTTCTGCAGATGATACCCAATTATATTTCTCAATGAAGCCAAATGAATCCAATTAATTAACTAAACTCCAAGCATGCCAAGCAAGCAAGAACATAAAGACCTGGATGACCTACTATTTTCTGCTACTAAACTAAGACAAAACTGAAGTTATTGTGCTAGGTCCTAAACACCTTAGAAAACATTACTGAATGATATAGCTACTCTAGATGGCATTGCCTTGGCTTCCAGCACCACTGTAAGGAATCTGGTAGTTATCTTTGATCAAGATATGTCCTTCAACTCCCATATAAAAGAAATTTCATGGACTGCCTTTTTTCACCTACATAATATTGCAAAAATCAGGCACATCCTGTCTCAAAAAGATGCAGAAAAACTAGTCCACACATTTGTTATGTCTAGACTGAATTATTGAAATTCCTTATTATCAGGCTGCCCCAACAATTCTCTAAAGACTCTCCAGCTGGTCCAGAATGCAGCTGCACGTGTATTGACAAAAAATAGAAAAAGAGATCATATTTCTCCCATTTTTGCTTCTCTGCACTGGCTCCCTGTGAAATCTAGACTAGAATTTAAAGTCCTTCTCCTCACCTACAAAGCCATTAATGGTCAGGCACCATCATATCTTTTACGAGCTCATAGTACTCTATTACCCCACTGGAACACGTGTGGTTCCTTGAGTCTTCAAAAGTAGAATGGGAGGCAGAGCCTTCAGCTGTCAGGCTCCTCTCCTGTTGAACCATCTTCCAGTTTCGGTCCAGGAGGCAGACACCCTCTCTACATTTAAGAGTAGGCTTAAAGCTTTCCTCCTGCTATAGGCCTAGACTGCCGGGTGACTTCCAATGATACACCTCCATGAGTTTCTCTCTCCTCTCCCCCCTCTCCATGTATAAGCATTCATATACCGTTAGTGCATGGCTTCTCTCCAGGACTTTTTGTATTTTCTCATGTTGCAGGTTTCTATGGATCATTGTCGCAGACCACCTGGTTCTGGATCGTGGGCTTCCGTGGATTGCGATTGTGGACTGCCTGCTGATGCCCACGCCTGCAATTACTATTATTACTCATATTTCTATTGTTATTTTTGTTATTATTGTTATTGGTGTGCTTCTCTGTGTCTCTCTCTCCTCTCTCCCCTCCTTCTTTCTCTCTCAGCCCAAACGGTCAAGGCAGATGGCCACCCACCTAGAGCCTGGTGTTGCTTGAGGTTTCTTCCCATTAAAGGGGAGTTCATGCCGCTGTCGCCAAGTTCTTGCCCAAGTTCTTGCTGTAAATTAAGGAGTACAGTCTAAAACTGCTCTATGTGAAAAGTGTCCTGGGATAACTTCTGTTGTGATTTGGCACTGTATAAATAAATTGACTTAAATTGTCATGTTATACTTTGTAATGTTGTGGAATATATATGATAGAAGTTCCAATAACTGCATGGACAATGGAATATTCTGTTACAAAGGATGTGGTAAAAGCCTGTTAATACCATGGAAACAAACAAGACTTCCTTTTAAAGTACAGTTTCAGCTTACTCACTGAGTAAATTGTAAAAACATCTGCAAGAATGTACCTAGTATTTAAGATGTACCATGACACTTAAGGAAAACTGTTCTTGCGGAGGTTGTTACAAGGTAAGTATAAAGTCAATCTAATAAACCCTTTATTAACGTACATAATTAAACTTGGGCTGTTACCAATATAAACCTTGGATAGCTACAATCACTGAATTGATGGGTAATGGAGGGGGTGTTTCTAAGAATTGGTTGCCTATTTTCCTAGGAAGTACACAATTATATCTGCGTTATTACCAACCTAAAACGGTCACAACTACACTGTACTTATTTGAGCTGATGGGTAATAGTGGAGGTTTTTCTTACTATTTCAGCTGTAGTTTCTCTGTATTTACCGCCTTATTACCAGTGGTAATTACCCAATAATATACTATAAGTTACTTAGTGGGTAAATAATTAGTAATTAGGGGTTTGTAAAAGGAAGGGTTACCAATATAGGTTGTTTCGAACTACTGGTCTATTGTGTGGTTTTTCTTGGGAGGACAGTCACATGTCAAAACCATAAAAAAGTGGACGTAGTCATGACGTCACCCATTGGTTTGTGAATTGCCATTTTGAAGCCTTGAGTGTCCCCATCTTGGATTTGGCCATCGCCATGTTTTATTTTTGGAGTCAGAAGTGACCATATTTGGACGAGAGCACGGAGCTGACCGTAGTGCTAGCTACTAGCTTGGTTAGCACGGTGCATTTACAATCTATGGTTAACAGTGATAATGCTAATGCTACTGCTAATTATCGCTAGAGAAAAACAGGACTAAAACCATTAAAACAAAATGTACTCACTGGAAAAACTGAACATCCGACTCATTGGTGGGTCTTTTATTACAGCCAAATGCTGAACAATACTTTTTTTAGGTGACCACTATGTTACAATTAACTTTCATGAACTGAAAACACACTTTGAAATAGCGGCAGCTAAGCCTATACTTGGTGAATCTGGGGTTTACACCATGGTTATGTTATGTAATCAGTATTGTTGCTGTGGTGGCGACTTGTCAATCCATGCCCTAAAGCATACACTGCTTTATTGTCTATGTCACTCTAAATGGGACCATAATTTACAAACTGAACATCATGCTGTATTGAAGAAGACTTGAAACTAGCAATTGAGACCATAAACTCATTAGGAAAGTGTTTACTGAGGTAATAAATCAAGTGAGAAGTAGGGTCATTTTCTAATAGACTTCCATACAATCAGACTTCTTTTTGCAGCCAGTGGAGTCACCCCCTGATGGCCATTAGAAAGAATGCAGGTTTAAGGCACTTCTGCATTGGCTTCACTTGTCAGACTGGAAGCTACCCGCTTGGTCAAAACATGTCAAAATATTCTTATATGTGCTAAAAATTGCATTATAGTGTATTACAAAGATTTTATTAAATGTTTATGTAATATTAGTACTAAATATACGTGATAAAAGTAATTCTGCTTTATGTGTGACTTTGTGATCACACTTAAAACCCTGATTAGCTCTGTCTCTCTTCAGTCTTGGTTTGATGACTGTCCGTCCATCTGTCTGTCTATGTGTCTGTCTGTCTGTCTGTCTGTTATACATCCACGGGCCTCATTTTGAAATTTTTTTGTTGTACAATGACATTCCTTCTGAAATCGTGACTTAAGCGAAGTCCTTAACCAAACAATTGTATATTAATTGCTTTCACATGGATAATATTCAATTAAAATCACAACAATAATAATGTTTAGTATGCAGTATGCACACAATAACCAAACCTTTTCTGGTTATGTCAGGAAACTGCTTGCTTGAAAGTCCTTTTGACCCTTAGGTGACCTTACAGAGCACATAGTCTATAAACAACAAATTACAAACAATTTAACTAGCTGCCATCACTTTGTTGGTTGAGGACCTTCAGTTGTGAGGTTACACTTTTATAAAAATCTGGAACACAATATGTGCAATTATTATACATTATTACAAATGTTCCTCTTACATCTTGTTTCATAAGAAATATACTATATTTATCAGTAATCCTGCAACACATGAGGATCCACATGCATCATATTATATAAAATATACATATACATACATGATTTGTATCTTTGTGTAACTGATAATTATGTGCAAATAACAAAAACAAGCAGTATGACTGAAAGATTCTTTACTTTTATAATTTATTATTATGAACTTTTATCATCTTTTATCTTTGCCAATACCATGGCCACTTGTCAACAAAAGGCCTTAGGCTATGTTATCAATTATGAAACATCAGTATCAGCGCATAAGGTATTATGATCACTTTAATTAATGCTAAGGAAATAAAACAGGCTGCAAAGATGCCTACGCATATAAGCATATCCAGTAGACTTCTGTCACAATGCATAGGCTACTATTTACACAACTGTGGAGATTTTTTGTATCTTTATGACTGTTATTGTCAGCATGACATAGCCCATTCAGTCAGAATCAGAATCTGTTTTATTAGCCAATGAGAGCACACAAAGAATGTGTCTTGATGTTTGCTCCCACAAACACAACACAGAAGAATACAAATAAGGTAGTAATAATAGTAATTAAATAATTAATCAATTTAAATTAAATGTAAAATTTATTTACAGAATGGAATAGTAATAGTTGTGAAATGGGTTATAAAACTTGAGATGAAATACCCTCCTAGTTTTACCGCCTTGCAAATAAATCCTTTTCCAACCCCACGCGCTGCCTCCTGCCTCGGTGTCCTGCTCATGGGTTCATTAGCCTAGCCTTAACAGTACGATCTGGCCACACCATGAACCCAGCAGACGCCGAGGCTTTCCACCGAGCCATTCTCCAACAGGGCACATAACTAGAGCAACACGATGAAGTCCTTAAGGGGATTATGGACAGTCTTAAGGACCTTTCTGTGAACCTTGGCAGCATCAGAGGACAGTTACCACCTGTAGCTCCCAATCTGGACCCCACTCATGACCAGCCCCCTAGCCCTTCCCCCTCTCTCCGAGAGCCCTTTGTCCCCACCCCGGAGAGATATGACGGCAACCTTGGCTCCTGCAGGGCTTTTCTAGTTCAGTGTTCCCTGGTTTTTGAGCAGCAGGCCCACACTTATGCCTCCGATCGGTCCCGTATTGCTTACCTGCTCGGCTCTCTCAAGGGAGTCGCTCTTGCTCGGGGCTCTGCAGTGTGGGAGAGGCAATCATCCATCTGCTTCTCCTACGAGGACTTCACCACGGAGATGAGGAAGGTGTTTGATCATCCTGTGTGGGGCAAGGACGCAGCCAAGCGCCTCCTCTCCCTCTGCCAGTTCTGCCATCGCGTTCCGGACTCTTGCTGCGGAGAGCAGGTGGAATGACGAGGCACTTCAGGGTGTATTCCAGGATTTCCTTAGTGACAGCGTGAAGGATGAGTTAGCCTCCCGTGATGACCCTCCCGACCTTGACCAGCTCATAGCCCTTGCCATCCGGGTGGATAACCACCTTCGGAAGCGCTGCAGGGAGAAGTCCGCCAGAACTCAACATCCTTCCCATCCCCCGTCGGTTGCTTCTTGGCGTCCACTTCTGTGTCTTCCTGAGTCAAGAAGTCAGCGCCAAGCCTGAGCCCATGCAGCTGGGCCGTGCCCGGTTGAGTGCAGAGGAGAGGGCTCGCTGTATTAACTCCCAGTCCTGCCTGTATTGTGGCCAAGCTGGTCACTTCATCTCCACCTGTCCAACGCGCCCAGTAAAAGAGTCAGCTCATCAGTAGTGGGAGAAATACTGATGAGCCAAGTAGCCAGATCATCTCCCTCTCGGCCACTACTCAACGCCACCATCTGCTGGCGCGCCCAGTCATTACATCTCCCCACTCTCATTGATTCAGGAGCCAATGAGAGTTTCATTGACCGCAACATGGCCATGCAACTGGGGATCGAGACGGAGCCCCTCGATTCAGCTCTGGAGGCCAGACCCCTTATGGTCAGCTATTGGCCCTGGTAGACCACAAAACAATTCCTGTAACCCACCGGTTGTCTGGAAACCATCAAGAGGTCATCAGTTTTCACATCATTGACTGTCCTTGCACTCCTCTGCTGCTCGGCTATCCCTGGCTCACTTTCTGTCATTCTAACTGCTTGCAATCTGCCCTAGCCCCTGCCATCATTGCCCTCCTGATCTTTCCTCTGTTCCAAAGATTTATCATGATTTGGGCCCAGTTTTCATTAAACATCTTGCCTTGTCCCTGCCACCACACCGCTCATATGACTGTGCTATTGATCTCCTGCCCGGGGCCCCTCTTCGCTGCTGTCGGTTGTACAACCTCTCCCGGCCAGAGCGGGAGGTGATGGAGAAGTATATACAGGACTCTCTGGCCGCAGGTATAATTCGACCTTCATCTTCTCTGGTGGGTGCTGGTTTCTTTTTTGTGGGTAAGAAGGATGGGACCCTGAGACCATGCATTGATTTTCGTGGCTTAAATAATATCACTATAAAAAACAAATACTCTCTGCCTCTTATCAGTTCTGCTTTTGCCCCCCTTCATGGAGCCACCATCTTCTCCAAACTGGACCTGCGGAATGCCTACCACCTTGTCTGTATCCGGGAGGGGGACGAATGGAAGACAGGTTTCAACACACCTCTGGGGCACTTTGAGTACCTTGTCATGCCATTTGGATTAACTAACGCTCCTGCTGTCTTCCAGGCTCTAGTTAATGATGTCCTCCGAGACATGAACAACCGCTTCATTTCCGTCTATCTGGATGACATCCTGATTTTCTCCCAGTCCCCTGAGAAGCATGAGAATCATGTACGGCAGGTACTCCAACGCTTACTCGAAAACAAACTCTATGTCAAACCAGAGAAGTGTGTGTTCCATGTCCCCACAGTGTCGTTCCTAGGCTATGTGATCACACAAGGAGAGGTGCAGATGGACCCCGCCAAAGTTACCACTGTGTCAGAGTGGTCAGCACCCACTAACCGCAAGCAACTGCAACGGTTCCTGGGGTTCGCTAATTTTTATCGGAGATTCATCCGGAATTATAGCTGCATCGCCACTTTTTTTTCCCGTAGACTCTCTCTTGCTGAGAGGAACTATGGCGTCATTGGTTTGAGGGCTCCGACCAACCCTCCGTCGTTTGGACCGACCATAAGAACCTCTCCTACATCCAGTCAGCTAAGCGGTTAAATGCAGGGCTCGGGCCCAGGCTGACCACCACCGCACCCTAGCACCCGTCTATTCACCCGGCCAGAAGGTATGGCTCCTCTCTAAGGACCTCCCTCTTCGGGTGGAGTCCAAGAAATTGTTTCTCCGTTATGTTGGTCCCTTTGAGATTGACTCTGTTATCAATCCCTGTGCTGTCCGTCTGAAACTCCCTCCTTCTCTTCGGATCCATTCCACTTTCCATGTGTCCCAGCTCAAACCTGTCTCCTTCAGTCCCCTGTCGCCCCCAGTGCCAGCTCCTCCCCCTCCCCGGCTTATCGACGACCACCCGGCGTACATTGTGCGGCGGCTATTGGATGTGCGCCGCCGGGTATTGGATGTGCGCCGCCGGGGCTGTGGCCTGCAGTACTTGGTGGACTGGGAGGGCCTGATATTGGACCCTTCCCTCATCCGGGACTTTCATCGGCAACACCCTGGCCGTCCCGCCCGTGCGCCAGGTGGCGCCCGTGGGGGGGGGGTTACTGTCATGCCCTCCACTTCTGCCTCCTCCTAGTGGGTGTGTGTGCATGTGTGTGTGTCTCTCTCTCTCTCTCGTGTCTGGGTTCTAATTGCAGGAGTGGAGACAGGTGTGCGGGAGTCGGGCGAACAGCTGCCATTCATCAGGAGGTCTGCTTAAATATTGGGTGCAACCTCCTACTCGCCGCCAGATCGTAGACTCTGTTCATACAGTCAGTCACGCTTCCAGCCTACTTGTTACTGTTCTGTCAGTATCCAACAATTTCCTAACCTTTGTTTCTCTGTGCCTGCAGAAGACCTCAGCCTGACCCCGGCCCTGTCTCCAGTCCTCCTGCCTCGCCGGCTCAGCCCATCCCTCTACGTGGCTCCCCACTCCATCCCCTATACCCATCCTCACGCCCAGCCCAAGCCCCCAGGTTCCCCAGCTACCAGTCCAGACCTTGGCCCCAGCCTCCCAGTTTAACCGCCTTGCAAATAAATCCTTTTCCAACCCCATCTTAATCAGATTGGAATAAATTCTGTAATTACAATTTTGTAACAAGTAACACAAAGCGGACTGTCTTTGTCTCCATAGCAATGGTGGTTGAGGATCATGGGTAATGTAGCCTTCTGTGGTCGGGTTAACATTATGTCAGTAGACTGCCTCAGCAGTTGCTCTGAGCATCTAATATTGCTGCAAATGGGTTTACATTGGAGTTAGTTGAAAGCCCAGTGTGTATCCAAAGGGTACCCTGTGCATCTGTAAGAGATGCAGAGGGGCATGACAAAGCATCTGTATTTGATGACCTGGGAATGACAACGGGTTGAAATGGAATAGATACTGCATAAATTAATCAAACAAAGTAAACCCTAAACTGGCTAAAGGGCAGTATCAGTAAAACAGCCAACACAACAAACATCTTACATTTCCATATAATGCTGCTTTTCCCTTTCGAGGTAACAGTCTTTAAGTTATTCCACACTCATAACTAATGAAATGCCACTAAGAGATTCGGAAGGAGCAGACTCCCACTATCTTCCCCTCATTCGGTTCTTTGATATATGAGAAAGATTGCCAACATAGATATTTGAATGATGAGTTCATCAAATATTATAAAACCTTTTATCAGATACTGTACTTCAACCTTCATATAGATGTTGAAAATGGAACCATACCCTAAACACTAGCCAGCTTCTTGTTTATCCCTGTGGTGAAAATGCTTTGAGGCTGACAGAGGAAGGCGATACCTCGCTCCAAACCTCAGCCTGTGATTACGGTTTTTGATGATTATAGTTTACAATAGGGTTACTGCAGGGCTTCATCTCAGCCACCTCACCACACTAGGACTGCAGGGGCGTTGTCCACAGAGCAGCCAGGATCTGTCCTACATTGGAGTCCAGGCTCCTTCATCACCTTTGGTACTGGTGAACAGTAGCATGTGGTATGAGGTTAAAATGACGTTCAGTGTAGAACATAGTTAATATACACTTCACCAGACAAAATCATGAACTCTAAAAGAAGATGGGAAATTGCTGTCTGTTTCTAATATTAGTCATTCAAACTCTGCATTCTAAAACTCAGTTGATAAACCAAGTTTGGGGCTTGCCTCAACGTTTACTGGCCTACAGTACTTTAATAAAAGGGCAGTTTTGAAACAAATTAGGACAAGGACGGAAAAAAAGAAACTATTCATGCTTGTTTAGCCTTTTTATACCATAGAAAAAAAGACATGAGACCACATCAGACAAGAAAACAATGCCTACAGCTTGTAATTATGTTTGAAATGTGGTAACTAGAATATTGAGATTTCCAATTATTTTCAAAGAAGACAAGAAAGGAAACAACCTTCAGGAGATATACGTCTTTGCTTCACATGGTTCCACTTTACAGGCTTGAAGAGAAACAAACAAATTGCACCTCATTTGGTTGGGCTGGGTATTTTTAACTGCTTTTGGCTGGCAAAGCCACAGCACAATCAATTGCATGCTCGAGAACAGCACTGACTCGGCAGAAAAAGCCATGCCATGTGTACAGCCTCTTTCACACACACACACACACACACACACACACACACACACACACACACACACACACACACACACACACACACTGTATACAGTATCCAGTGGTTTTACATGAGAAAGTTGCAGCTCTTTCTCTTTGTGGCCTGGCTTGACTCTCCCTAACAAGACTGAGTCAGCAAGTTGCTAGTTGCTCCAGCAGTAAACTGACTGACTGGACTGGATGGATGCTGTGCCTGGTGAGTAATACTGACCACTACAATGCTTACTCATGCTCGTTCAACTTAAAGGATATGGCTGGCGATTTCTTTTCTTTTTCTTTTTTTTTTACATAGTTTGTATTGTAAACAATGATATTTTTCCATGGCTTTTCAATGCTAACATATGATATTAGCTTTAGAAAATGAAGTGCTGTGTACCTGGTTGTGGGTTGTGGTCCAAACCACACAATTATATACACGACAGAAATTCCACTTTTTCCCTTCGAATACTTTTTCCCATGAATACATCAAATCCCACCATTTCTTCCTGTATGTCCGATGTCTATTTATACTCAGGGGATCAACTCTGATCCTGACATTGTACATTTCTCAAAGAACTTAAATACAAAGTGAAGAGGTTGTGTTATGGAGCACAACAAGTTAGTGAAGCTCTGTAAATGGAACAGCACTCTTGTGCATGCTCAGTGGCATCTACCTTACACAGAACTACTCTCTAGAGTTTGAAATGTGATCGCTCTTATAAGTCTTTGGATCTGTTTCTAAACAACCTAACATAACCAATCTCTTCATAATGAAGGAACATGTCACCGAGTGCAGTAGTGTGACTCATTGACATGTTTTTAATAGTTTTTGGACAATAACAGAGGTCTATGGCACAGAGGAATATGACATATCGGACTTTGATACATACACAATACTTGTAATTAGGATTATTTCATTGTTGGTTTGGATACAAACATGAGATTTGTTGACTAGAAAAATATAGAAAATCGCCAGTCATATCCTTAAATGTACAGATGATAGACCCATTTGCATAAAAACAGAGAGTGAAGTCCACACAGTCAAAAGCACAAACAAGCACTCTTGTTTGTGCTTTTGACTTCAACAGAAAATCCTGATACCTTTCTCCTGTGTCCTGTGTGCAGAAGCAGCTGAAACACTGATCGGTGCTGTGAAACATCTGAACTCCCACCTCTTGATTCCCCTTCTGAGAATGTGTGGGCTTTCAGAGAAGTGCTTTCTCAGCCATTCTGTATGTGTGTGTGTGTGTGTGTGTGTGCGTGTGTGTATGTATGTGTGTGTGTCTCTGTGTTTGTTTGTTAAAATAATGTATCTTTGAAAGTACAGAATAGAACAGAATCTGTGTGTTTGTGTGTATTTGCATTGTCTTTATGTTACCATATGTTCCTCTTATAAAGAGTACATTAGTGATTTAGTATTGCATTTCCATAAGTTGGGGGGACTTGCTACAGACAGACAGAAATAAAATGATCAAATACCAAGCAGCATGGACTAAATGTCAGGAATCCTTATAGTGGTTAAAGCTCCAAAACCACTGGCCTACACTGCCCATGATACAATTCGATAGTGCGTTTTGATAAGACCCTCCACTTCACTGTTTTCTCCATCTGAAACAAATTAACAATAAAAAAACTTGTAATGTGACATACTGTGTGCACAATTTAAAAACAACAATGAACTATAATGTAATGGGGCATTCCACAATTTACCATGTCAAAGTCAGTTTTCTAGACATAGTTAGTACAACTCAGCCTGTGAAAACATTTGTATAATACAGATTTGGCTCTGGAGGAGCTTGGTTAATTCTGAGAAAATAACCCTGACAGACTACTCACCACATGTACTACATTTTTTCATCACATCTATAACATTACTGATTCATTTTTGTTAATCTTTCAGTACTGACTTCTTTTCTTTTGCAATTTCAGACCCTCAAGATAACCATCTGTTCAGTATACACATTGGAAATTATATATTTTTTATGTACTATACATACTGTGTATTCAATGTACAGTCAATTCTGTTTAATGTACATGGACAGTTCTGTACCTTACTGTTTTTTAGCTTTTAGCTATATCCATTTGACTTGCTGTAATGTACAGTATATTACAGTATATTATCACTGTGCAGTGTAATAATAATAAAAATAATAATAATACATCAAACTTACATAATGCTTTTCAGGATACTCAAAGACACTTTACAAAGGAAGCAACAAAACAAAAAGAAATAATGTCCATGAGTAAAGTGAACATATTAGAAGGTGTATATTCACAACATATTACAGCTAGTGTTACAGTCCTATCTTCTGTTTTCTTTATTCTATTTTATATTTTATTTAGTATATTGTAGTTATTGGATACAGTTTGGCTCTTAGTTGCTTTTGTTTCTCACCTACCTCATTTGTATTTGGGTAAGACTTTAAGTCCACCTATTTAGCATTTATAATCATATAATATAATATATTAATTAATGGTTTCCAGCAGGTAGATATAAGTGTTTGATAATGTATTTGGCAACAACTACAACTCCTCCTGTGGGTATCCATAACTGGAGGCTGCTGTATAAACAGTGAATGACAATACAGTAAAACACAGTGGTAGTAATATAAAATGTGTCTTTATCTGAGGTGTTATAAATGTTGATGAATATTGTGTGTAATGGTGTGTTATAAACCTTTTTTGAAATGTTTATATACTGTTTATACGTCTTAAATGGGGGCACTTAGGTAATGTGTTATTGTGGCTGCTGTAACACTGCAATTTCCCTTTGGGACTACAGTAATAAACCACTGATGTGATAGTAGTGTCACACAAAAGCTGTGCTACAAACTTGGGTGTGGGCATTTACCCAGTAGGGAAGGTCTAAGGTGAGATGCTATTAAATTGTATTATTAGAAATGTTTGTGTTTTTAGAGCTTGATTCACACTAGGGAAATTTTCAGTCAGGATATCTTGCCTCTGCTGCTTCAATTTTTGCCATTCTTTAAATTTGTCTCTAATAAGTTTCCCAACTTTATGGGGTTGCAATACTAAATCACCGGAGTACTCATTTGAAACTGTTCAGTAATGTTTACTTTTAATGGAAAGTGTAAATAGAAAAAGAGTACATATAAATGCTAACCCCATGTCTAGCAAGCGTAGTGTGAGCAGCATGTTTATCAAAGCAGTGCTCCGTCTGTGTGTCTACTAGGGATGTACAGAGAGCCCACTATTTGTAATTGTATCTGTATTTATTGAGGCTGCAAAATTATTTGTATTTGTATTTGAATAAAAGTGGAAAGAAGCTTAAAAATCCTGTTTTTGTTTTTGTTTTTGTTTTTATTACACTTTCAATTTTAGAAAATGAAAGTGTTAAAATAAGTGTTCATGAATAAGCTACCTTATGAAGGAGGTCCCCACACCGAGTCTTGAACTGGAGTCTTCCAGATCACAGACGACTGCGCTGACTACTAAGCTAAAACTTCACTCATTGCCTCATTGCAGACAGACCTCTACCTATTTATACACCCGTAACACAGAGACTGCACACCATGTAATGTGTAGAGAAGAACTTCAAAGGTGAGTCTTGCTTTGAACTTTTCATTTATTGCCTATTTTTTACAACCTAACTTTGTGAAAAGGAGAAAGGGAACAGCAGGTTATGGAGAGTCTCTTGGGAGCACTTTGAGTGTGTCAGTAGCTCAGCTTTATCTCTGGGGAACACCCCTAACTCTGGGAGTGATGTCCAAATAAGGAAATGTGCATCATGTAGAAGGTGGATGTGACTCCCTTGTTGAGACCTGATGATAGATGCAATAGTGGAGCAGAGGTAGAGAGACTAAGATAGTGATGTAACTGACCTGCGCGCTGGTATTTGAATTTTTTTTTTCTTCCCGAAAAACAAATAATTTTAAAAATATTTGTCTGAAACAAATATTCGTAAAAAATCCACTATTTGTGCTTTGCCGAATAAAGTATTTGTATTCAGACACACCACTAGTGTCTACACAGGACGAGTTCAGGTACAGTGTTGAGCATAGGTTGCCTGTGTTTTGGAAACGCTCAGAGTCCAATACACAATTGTAGTTATGCACGTAAAATTAAGGAAAATAGACTTGAAGTGAAATAAACACTTAAGATTGTGTTTACACCTGCGAGACACAGCTGAGACACCAGCCTGCATGGAGCTGGTGCAGACAGCTGCATAGATTTAAATGAGAGCATATATCTGCTGCGTGAGACCTGAGTAAAAAACATGTCTCTTTTACTTGCAGTCTAGACACGGGGTAACTCTTATGACCAAAATGAACAGAGGATCTCACCCTTGTGCTTTACCTGTTTTAGGTGGCCTGAAGCAGCTGCTTAGTTCAGATCTGCATCAGTCTGGCTCTGGTATTAGACTGTACTGTCAGAAGTCAGCCACAGATCTGTCCCTGTGCTGAGCCAAGCTAATCCTGTATTATCAGAAGGTTTTGGAGTTGCCATTCCAGAGGTGCAGTTTCTGTAGTAAATTTTACACTTTATGGTTCTTACACAATAAATGGCTCAGTCATGCATACAGTCTCCTCCTCCATCTCTCCCTCTCTCTGTCTCTCTTTTATACACAACACACACTCCCTCTCTCTCTCTCTCTCTCTCTCTCTCTCTCTCTCTCTCTCTCTCTCTCTTACTCTCTCATGAAGTATTTTTTAGTTGAACTTTGAGCTTTGCTGGAAGCCTGTCAGGGGTGGTGGAGGAGAGACACAGAGAGAGGAGGCAGAGAGAGATTTTCAATGTGAGCTCTAGTTACTCCCCAGTGTTATAATAAATGATGTATTTACTGCTTAATAAAATCTGAGATCTTTCTGACAAAAAACTGATGTAGTTTTGTAATAACTAAAAGAGCCCTGACAACAAAATCATCCAATTAAACAATTTGCATGGTCTCATTTTCATCCAAATTAAAAGTTACCTTTACAAGTCCACACTCTCAGTGCAGTTTCACTTGCTTCAGGATTTGCTAGAAATGAGTGTCAGCATCTCAAGACAAGAGAGGATGAGACAGATAGTGGCAGTCTGCCTGCACTTACAGGTACATTTCCTGCTTTTGTAATGGAAACAAATAGCACCCTAAAATCCCCTTATTTCTTGTTCTAAAGGTTGATCATCTGCCAAAGGTTGCTAGTTGGGAAAATGTAAGCTTAAATTGCTCTAAGCTGTTTGAACAGAAAATCAATCAGATTAAGTTCTGAGATATATGAATACAACAATATAAAAACATTCCTGCAAACAAACCTTTTCATAATTAGATAACTATTAAAGGATAACTACTAAATTGTTTTTGTTTTTTTACACCAAACATATAATCACATAGGTCTGTTTTGGCATATGATGTCAGGTGATTTTTCCAAAAAACTGCTGTTCCTGCTCAAAATTAGCTTATTTGTGCATGCTTGGATTTGAAAATTCAGATCAGCTGAATCCTCTGCCCCTCCCTAATCATGATAGGACTCTGAGGTCTATTCCGTGTATCAGCTAACGTGCTTTCAGTTTGCACCTCTCACACAGAGCTGCTGTGCTAGCAGGCCTGATAAGAGATGGCAGAGAGACGACAAACTGTGGTAATGCAAATAACCCAAAGATTTATTCCTTTTTTGTGGCAGTAAACACAACACATGGGCCACCAATAACTAACTGTGCTATATTCAGAGCTTAATAAGATATTCAGGGCTGATGACAGTAACGTTAACCATGATAAACAGCGGGGCTACGGTTACGTACTGACACTCCCCCACAGACACACACACCAGAGCGGAGAAAACAGAGCAAGTAGAGCGAGCGGGGTCGGAGGGAGGAGTATCATTTATAAAGTGATGGCTTCAACTTGATAAAAAGTGTACGAACATTTCTGTCCATGTGGCCTCACACACAAAGTCACCAGTGAAAGGAGCGTTAACAACTCCACCACGATTCCCTGTTGGTCTGATGGCAAGAAAGCAGCGGACAGTGCAGCAGGTAAGAGGCTAACAGTAGCAAGTAGCTATATTAGCTGTTATTTGCTGGCATGCATGACTAACATAACGCTGATACCATGGCCACTTGCAAACAATTAACAGGCAGTGTCAAATCACTTAAGGAGCAATATGCTCTGAGAAAAAAATGGTCTTCCTGCATTATTGTCATATTGGTTTGCCAGGAGATGCTGGCTAACAGTGAAGACCAGCTGATTGAGCTAACATAATCTGATTTAATCTGAGCATCATCATAACCTCCAAGTATTGAATGAGACCCGAGTACACAGCAACAGGGACATGTATCAAATGAAATCACATTTATTGGTTACTTCACTGTATACACAAGTGTATAGGCAAGTGAAAGTCCTGGGTGACAGACAAAGACATTACCCAATAGACCCTAGTCTAAAAATGTAATAGACCTGATTTAATGCAGGGTTAGAGTGTTGAAGCAATGCAGTGTATGAGGTTAACACAAGTGCCACTGTTTTTCTGTTGCACTGACTTGTCCTCCCTGCAGACACAGATGTTTCACCTGAACATCACAGTGAAGGACCACTTGGTGTCACAGCTTTGGATCAGCAGTCTGCTGCAGTGTTTCCAGAAGTGCTCACTGGGTCACGCACAAGTGGACGTTAGATACACAGCTGATCCTGGAACCTGACAGCACATTCTTCTGAAGCACATTTTACCCAAGAAATAAAGATAAATGACTAGATTGACTAGATTCTGCTGAGCTAATACTGTACTCTGAGTATGAACAGTGTCATATGCTCTGATTATATCATACACTCTAATGAGAGGAGGGAAAATCATACTACTTACACATAACCATCATGCACAAACATAAGTAAAACACAAACACAAGATGTTGCTTATGTTGGCTTGTGTGAGACTGGGAGTTAATTTCTGGGAGGACAGTAATGAGTGCTCAGGCTGCAGGACATTTGGAACAAACATAACTGAGTCCTTTCTAATCCTTCATTGCTCAGGCTGCATTAACATGTCTTATGTAATGATACTGCAGGGTGCTGACTGTGAGACAATGGCTTTATTCTCACAGGACTGATATTACAAATAGACCTCTTGCCTTCAGAATGTACATTTGTATATACATTCACTGAGCGCTTTATTAGGAAAACCTGTGCAGTCTAATGCAATCCAATACAACAGCCCTGCCATACATCTTACTTTCACAAAACTTATACATTTTCAATTCTTGGTGACATTGTCAGAAAGGTGATAATTCGATTTTATATTTATTTTTGAGGTTGTAGTGGGTGGTGGTGGTGTAGTTTAGTGCATTATACTGAAAAGTGCTCCTAATAATTTTCCACCCCATTAACATACATGAGGAGGCAAAATATGAGGAACACTTTTCAATATCATGCATATATATGAAGCGGCAACCTCAAGGGCTGACACAGTCCAAAATCTCCCTTAGGTGTTCAATGGGGTTGAGATCTGGTGACTGTGAAGGCCATAGCATATGATTCACATCATTTTCATGGTCATCAAACCGTTCAGTGACCCCTTGTGCCCTGTGAATTGGGGCATTGTCATCCTGGAAGAGACCACTCCCATCTGGATAAAAATGTTTCATCATAGGATAAAGATGATGACTCAGAACAACTTTGTATTGATTTGCAGTGACCCTTCTCTCTAAGGGGACAAGTGGACCCAAACCATCCCAGCAAAATGTGCCCCAAAGCATAAAAGATTCACCAGATCCCCTCACTGTAGGGGTCAAGCATTCACACCTGTACCAATTTTTCCTTTAATTTGTCACCTGTCTGTATAAAGGGCTCATTCTAAGCAACAAAAACACAATGATTCTAATTTTCAGGTGATTATACACTAGTCAAAACATACTTATGAATATTATATTCCATTTCTGCCAAGTCCGTTCCACTAGATGCCACTAAATCTTACACACTCTTTTAACAAGTGTTGAATTCATCATATACAGACTATATATTAATACTCACATCCGTTTCATAGTCTGTAGCACTGGTGATGCTGACACCTTAAAAATAAAGTATGTACCAGTAACTGCTATTTTTCAAAAGATATTTAACCAGTGATGTTTGTCATTAAGTGACACTTTGATTTCATTAGTCTAATATAGACGGAAGGCTGTAAAATTCATTCATTTGAAAGCATTCTTCTTTAAATCAAAAAGCTGCATACTCCTAAGAGCCTGACTAGTGGCCCATTTTCTGTTTATTGAATCAAGAATTGGTGTTGCATTGAGAATCAACTCAGAAATGAATTTAAAATTTTTACTTTGTTTGTCAATGACATGCCATTTCTTTGGTTAAAAGTGAATTTGCTTATCTAAAAATCAACTTCAAAGGTAAACTACATAGTTTTGTGTTTGCACCTCCTAGTGCCCTAAAATCCAAATTTCCCCCCAGCTTTCTGTTGTTCCCTATCGTATTGAGACTATCTCTCCACTCCGTTACATATTCCATATGTATGGGGAATGATCCCCCTGCTGTCAAGGTACGTGGATACTTCTTTAAGACACAGTGGTCACGCCCCATGGTTTACCTATAAAGCACCTGTGCTGGTGTGTAATTATTGTTGTTGATTGTTTGACAAAAAGAAAAGAAAGCTAAAAGAGATAGCATGAGCCAACATCTCTCTGCCTCCAGAGGCTAATCCCGAGGTGGTTAGACACCAGTGTGCCCCTGCGGCATATTGTCAGCTGTTGCTGGCTGACGCACTCAGTGGTAGTCCGTGTTGAGCACTGGGTCAGCTGCATACATACACTACATAAATCAAAGAAAAAGCAGAAAAGTGGGTTATAGACTGGCCTAGCTGTGTTAGCAGCAGAGTTAGTGTCCCAAGGGGCTAGTGGTAAACACAGTGGTTACCAGTACTTCCAGGGTTCTGCCAGTGCCCACCCCCTGAGAAACAAAGAGTGGTGGGTGTCAAGATGGCTACCCTCCATGAGCACTTCTGTGTGGGTTGTGGGGGTGTCCATGCCTTTGGAAGATGGTCATGACAAATGTGTGCTGTGTTTGGGGCATCAGTATGCCATATTGTACAGGGAGAACCCTGGCTCACCTCTTTCTGGCATGCCCAAGGGGAAAGTTGGGAGACTGGCAGAACACTCCTCGAACACTCCCATGGCCAAGGAGAGTGTTCGAGGACGCCAACAACTGGAGGTCGGCGTAGCGCTGACCCCCTTCCTACCCCCACTCCGGTGTTGGAGGAGGAGGAAGTAGACTCAGAGGATGTTGATGTAGAGACTGTCCTCTTTTCTGAGGGTGATGGCCACAGCTTATCCTGTGGACAGATGGCAGGCAACACCTCATTGGCTCGCCGTTTCAATGAGGTTATTGGCAGTTCGAATCTCTGGCTACTACACGCAAGGGGTCTGCATCGTGTCAGAGATTTTTGAACATGCATGACAGGGAGCAGGTTGCATGCGGATCGCTCCCTCCAGTGGACCAGGCCCTCTCTCTGCTTATTTCTCCTTCCAGCTCCATACTTGGACGCCTTGCCCTAGCAAGAATTGCAGGGTGATGGATAGCCTGCTTGCTAAGCTGCACAGGGCCAGCTGGTCTTCACAGACACGTCCCCTGCAGGCTGGGGCGCCGTCCACAAGGGCTGCAGGGTCAACAGCTGCTGGAGTGGCTATTGGCTGACTCAGCACATAAATGTCCTGGAGCTGAAGGCTGTTCTTCTTGCTCTCCAACAGTTTCTGCTGAAGCTGAGGGCTCACCACATCATCGTCAGGACTGACAGCATGGTCACAGCGGCCTGTTTCAACAGGCAGGGGGGCCTAGGCTCCCCCGTCTTGTGCAAGCTGGTGACTGAACTATGACAGTGGGCTTTTTGCTCGCTCAGAGCCACACATGTGCCGGGACCATTGAAGCAGCAGATACCATGTCAAGAGATGGTCCACACCCAGGGGAGTGGAGACTCCATCCTCAGGTGGTCTAGGGGATCTGGCACCACTTCGCCAGGGTGGAGATCGACTTGTTCACTTCCAGAGAGTCAGCTCATTGTTGACTCTTCTTCTCCCTGAGGGACAACAATCCTCCCCTGGGGAGCTCTGGCACACCCATGGCCTCTGGGTCTGCTCTATGCCTTCCCTCCTTTCACTCCTCTCCAGGCCCTTCTCTGGAGGATTCAGGTGGACAGGGTGAGGCTGGTTCTGATGGCTCCTTTTTAGCCCCACATGCTGTGGTTCTTGGCGATCCTTACTCTTCTAGATGGTGTGGGAGCTCCCGCTTCAGAGAGACTTGCTGTCTCAGGCGAGCGGGACCCTGTTTCACCCCTTCCCAGCAGAGCTCAGACTGGTGGCCTGGCTCCTGAGAGGGACAGGCTCCTGGCTTTAGGCTTGCCTGAACCTGTGATGGGGGTTGTGCAGGAGGCCCAGGCACCATCCACTAGGGTTGCGTGGAAGCAATTCAGCAGGCATATGCCTCCTCGGGTGTGCCTGTCCCATCCCGGGCTCGGGCCCACTCGACTCAGGATATGGCGACCTCATGGGCCTTGTGGCGGGGAGCTTCTCTTGATACCATATGCACTGCAGCCACATGGTCTTCTCAGTCCACCTTTGCCCAATTCTACTGCCTGAATGTGGCAGCCAGCCCCTCCTTCAGGGAGCGGGTGCTGGGTCTGCCTCCTCAGTAGCTGGCTGGGCATCTTTTTTTGTCTTCCTCCGTCAGCTTTGTGTCTTGCAGGCTGATCTGAGTGGCTGCGCCGTCCACATGTTTGGCCTCTGTATCTTTTTTTCCCAGGGCCTTTTTCTGTTTCTTTGGTTCAATCTTGTGACTTGCAGACTTATCTTTGTGGCCCTCCTGCCTCCCAGGCTTGGCTTTTACATCTTACGGGGCCTTGACCTGGTTGGTAGTGGACATTTGTGAATAGTTGGTTTGTCACAGTGTTGTGGGCTTGTGGGCTGCACTGTCTCCTCATGGTCTGACTTGAAGTGTTACCCCATACATATGGAATATGTAACGGAGTGGAGAGATAGTCTCTTCACTCAGACAACCAAGGTTACAACATAACCAAACAACATCTTCAAACGTACCTGCGACTTGTGTTGTTGTGTTGTCAGTGAGCTGGAGGAAATTATGAAATTGGAGAGCTATTTAGTGCCATAAATGATCATGCAATAAATATTTAAGGAATTCTTTGTTTTTAAAAAATGCTCAAGAGTGAATCTACTAAAAAAAAGCTTAAGTGTTTAAGATTCAGGCCAATGGTCAGCACCTACCAGCACAGTAGAAAAGGGGGCAGTATCAAGTAGAATGACAGCGGACTGTACTGGACCGTGCTTGTTAACTGTAGTTCAGCTTTCATTATTGTAGAGGAGTGTCAGTGGAATGACCTGTTCAGGCATTTAGACAGATACTGTCATCAGAGTGTAAAAGGATATCACATCCATGTCACACTAACATGTTGACATGAACTATGATGAACCTTAATATCACTGACAATTCCAGGAATGAACAGGCCACAGGGAGTTGATGGGCCATTATGATGAACTAGCTCATCCACAACATCAGTGAGAAGACTGTTTTTCACCCAGCCACAAGTCATCTATGTCGTATCTCATCTGATCTCAATAAGTGGAATGGTGATTGTAGTAGCAGAACCATAGGTAATAGTGGTTGTACTCAGAATCATGGTAAAAAATCTATATTTAATGCCAATTCTACAATTGCAAGTAACAATAACAACCATGAGGACAACAAAACAAGTAGAAGGACCAGCAAGTCACCAGGATTAGTCAAATCAAAATTTAGACAAATCCTGAATATTCCAACATTGGGCAATCACTCCCAGGAATCTGATCTGGTTAACTGAGTTGAATCTGCTCTAGAGGAGGTTAGTCCTGCAGCATAGCATTTACCATCATGATATAGCCAAAAGTGAGCCAGCTTCATGATACCAGAAATCCTGAATTAAGTCCAAAGATAGCTGGCTTACCTAGAATCTTGCTTTATGATACAGGCCTGTACTGTTTAGCAGATTATCTCTGGTCTCAGACTACAGTCAACTAGTAATACAACCTTCTGTCCACACTGAATCACAAAACAATCTTTGTTCAAAGTTGTATCCAACACTGATTAATCTCATTTTACTTAGGTCCTTAGAGGATATGAATAATGTAAATACAATTTGTAATTACAATTAGCTGCATTTCTCACTGAGGTTACTGAAAATATACAGATCAGGCTGGTTTCAAGACCGCAAATAGCACATTTATTAGGATATGTACTTTAAAATATGATAAAAATACAAGAAAAATAGATAAAAGAATGGGAATTAGAAGTACAATCAAAGTAAAGCTAATAAAGATAATTTTAGACTCGAGTCTGAGTCCTCTGGCTGTGGAAACATCAAGTCAAATGTCAGCTTACAGGATACAGATACCGTGTGAATGGGAGGAGCTTGCAGAAATCACACCCTTAACCCTCACATTCAACACACACACACACACACACACACACACACACGCAGTGGCAGGCTTTTTATTTTTGCTCCCTGGAGCACTAAACAAGCAATTAGTCGTGATTTGAAAACTTTATGATGAGAAAAAGCTGTTGTAAAAAACATTGGTCACTTTCATTTCACTCTGAGGCACCAAAACAAATCCTTTAATTGCATCTCCATCTCTTGTTATAGACAAACCAGATGCAAAAACAATATGGTGCCTAGTTACAGGTCAGTGTGGGTGGGGTTGTTGGTCTAAAATTGGTCAAATTTAAATATATTGACTCAGTTATCAGCCTATTTAAAAAAAAGTTTTTAATTATAGAATGTTGCTTAAAAGCCCTAAATTCCCAGAAAGAATACCAAGGATGTGACCTCAGTGTCCCTAATGATAACTATGACCTGAAAAAACAGCACATTCTTTTCCAGGCAGCAATGTGAACATCTACTGTTTCTGCAGCTAAAATTACAGTTACATGAAAAGAAACATGGTCATCAACATTATTCTAAATATTACAAGATACATTTATGTTGAAAAAGTAGAATAAGTATAAAACTATTAGTGGCGAGCATTATTCCAATCTGAGTGTATGCAAATATACAGTGTACATGTATTTAATGCTAGTTCTCTCTAATGCAGCTGTAGACCCACACACACACACACACACACACACACACACACACACACACACACACACACAAAATAAATATTTTGTATGTAGTGTATCCCCAAAAGACATACACAGGTCATCCATGTCAGCATTTAGCCTTGAGCAGGGAGGCAGGAAATAGACAAATGACCGCCATTCCATGTCTGCTGTGTGTTTACAATTATGTTACAGCTACACCCATACATCTGTCCTTTAATACTCTAACTATCATTATAAAGTTGCTGTTGAAATGCATAGCTGAGATGTAACATTTTCATTCGAACTGGGCACTTCCACATCATGCAAATAAAACATTGTGTGCAGCAACAGCTGAGCAATACATTTCTTTAGTTGTATGGGTGCACTCCATTGTATGTTATGTGTAATATCGGTGTAACATGAGGCTACTATATGTATCTGTATCCATATCATCTGTTTATACCACAAAAATATCTGTATTCAGATTTATACCAGAGATACCTGTGGCTTAAACTGGAAGTTAATATAAATAGTCTGCTTTATGTACTTTTTTTACTACCATTTCTACTCCTTTTACGTATATCTATAAATTATATTTATTATATTTATATCTTCAAAAAAGTTGAACCAAAAGCAGTGCAACTGTTAATCACCTGGGAAGACATAAATGTCAATGAAATTAGAACAGGAGTTTAGTGGAAAAATGCATTAATCAGAAATGCTTTGGCCATATTGCATGATTGCATGATGAGCTTCTATCTGCAAGCCATCAATCAGACTGTTGAACTCTGGCACTTTGGTGCAGAGTGTATGTATGTTCATGTATGTTCACAAACACAAACACTCTCCTCTCCACTTCCTCCAATATGCAATATAGGCTAATGTATATTTTTATGTTCGTCTTGCATTTTATTATATGATCTAATTGGATTTTTAAATAGACAAAAAGTGGGGTAGCAAAACCATAACTTTGCTCCCCCTAATTGAATAATGAGGATGCATTTGCTCCATCTGCTCCATTGCTATGCATGTGACAATAGAACCTCTTGAATCTTGAATGGTTTTCTTTAAAAACTTCCAGAAACCAGATGAATTTACTGTGTGTGTGTACTATTTCCTGCTTCCTAGTTAGTCGGTGGGCTACAACATGCTACTTAAGAGCACAAATAACGAATTGATGATGGCTTTGTGCATGTCTTGCACATTTGTTGACTGTATCAGTCTTTCCAGAGATGGACAAGAAGTTTGCCCTTTCCCATAGGCTTGTGATATGAGGAACTATTTTGTAGTATTCAATAAAGCATTAAATCCCTTTAAACTCCAATACTTGGTAAAATGGTGAAAGAGACATCTCACTGTATAACAAACACGTCTTGGGTAAACTATGAATCTCACTCTCTCTAATCACTGATGAGAGGCTAAAGGAAAAATCCTGGCTTTAATAATCCAATATAATGTCTCTAAATATATGAATTAACCTATTCAGGTACACAGCATGTGATTAGAAATAACAGCACAAACAGTATCTCAGCTTTGACCATGTACCAACTGAATACAGAAATTCCACATATCAAAATACAACAAAACCCAATATGAAAAATAAAAGACAAAACAGAAAGACCTGGGTAATTTAGCTTTTAGTCTGTGTTAACCTGAGTGCACTCTTTGTTTTAATTTGTTCTTTAGAAAAGCTTGTTGATGTGCTTAAATTTGGGGCTTATGAAGAAACAGAAGTACCTCTGTGTGTAGAGTGAGAGCAGCTCCTACCACGTCTGCAGAAATCAGTCATCTGCGATGACCACTGAAGCTCCTCCAGACCGCAGTCTCCACTCTCGTCTGTGCAGAGATGAAAGCGACCAACATCTCTGCCATAATGGCGGCAGTTTGGCTAAGCTAAACTGACTAGCTTGCTTCACAGTCAAAAAAACAAAACAAAAACACTTTTCAAACAGTCCCAAAACTCACACATGTCAGAACATGTTAACCAACAGTTCATAATCTAGTTCACAGTCCAACACAAAAATATACATGATCAACACTATATGACCTGTGACGACCATGGATGTATTATAAGAGCCCGATACTGGACTAAAAATGGTGCCCATTCAGTCCTATAGGAATTACTCAGCAGGAACATATGCCAAAAAAAGTTGGTGTTTCCCCCACAGGCCCCACCTGTGAGTTCCTGCACAGCCCATAGATTTTACATTGTGATGATGTCACAAATTTTTAAATTGCTTTTCTTGGCTCAAGGAAAGTTTTTCAAATATAAAACCTTCATGGATCAAATATTCAATAATAGAGAGAGTCCTAATTGACCTTGTTTGCAGTTCAAGGTGTCCTGTCAACAGTTTTAGAGATGTCTCTTTTACAATGGTGGTCTATGGGGAAAATGCTTTTTGGGCTGCAGGGGGATTTTTTGCTGCAATACCGCGAATGACCACTGGGAAAAACTGGTTGCAAGGCTGAGCGGTGGTGCCCTATCCATTGTGACGACTCTCACAAGTGTGCGACTCCCTGCTCTACACCATTTTGTCTCTCTGTCTCCCTCCAACTCAGTGTCCTCCTCGCGTGATTACTCAGAGGTCAAGAGGAAATCAAACTCTTACAGGTCATTAATTCTCTAAAGTAAACAAGAATTATTATTAAGCTTTTAAGTACTAAACAAGCCTTGAAACATCTTGAAAAAATATACATATTGATTGTAAATCACTAAATCACTGTCAGAGCATAGTAATATATGGATAGTTGAATGATAACTCTTCTTATAGATGCACAAAACATTTCAATAAATCTAATGCAAATCAACATCAATTGAATAGGAGTTATGCATCTTATAAATAACTGGCAATAATTCACACAAAAAGATACAAAATAACGAATGCAAATAAGGTTATTACAACAGTAAGAGCAAAACTGACACATAATATATTCAGCTTGGTTTTACTGACACTGAACACAAAAATAATAAGAAAAAATGTTTTTGCAATGAACTACTGGCCTGACTTCAATCCCAATTTGAAAACAACCTTTCTTCCCTTTACCATATTCAGCACTGTATTTTAAATCCTTTTTTTTTTCAGTTCAGGTTTATTTATATAGCGCCAAATCACAACAAAAGTCATCTCAGGGCACTTTTCACATAGAGCAGGTCTAGAAAATACTCTTTAATTTATAGAGACCCAACAATTCCCCCATGAGCAAGCACTTGGTGACAGTAGTAAGGAAAAACTCCCCTTTAACGGGAAGAAACCTCAAGCAGAACCCAGCTCTAGGTGGGCGGTCATCTGCTTTGACCGTTTGGGTTGCCCTGTTCTTTGTATTACGCCTGTTCACATGTTCTGCTGTAAAGTAGTTGTACTTGAAGTAGTTTAAAAAATATTTTTAAAGAAGACTGAATTACTTGTAACTGCTGCTGCAATGCCTCTGTTTCTTAATTGGTGGTTTTGAGCCCTGTTTCCACTCCTTGTCTGCAATGCTTCTTATTTTATTGAGCTTTAAGCCTCAGTTATACCTTTAGTTTTCAATCGTGATTAGGATTGTCTTTTCACAGCAAGATGGTTCTGGGTTGAATCCACTTACATGGATGACAATGGATGGAAGGAAATATACTGAATGGGTGTTTCATCCAGAAAAACATCAGTGTTGGAAATCTTACTAGTCATGGTAGACATTCAACCATCCTGGTATTACACGGGAATGTTTGTACATGATTACAATTGTTGATAAATGCCAAATCATGCTTTCTATGTCTGTGAGGCCGTGGGGGTCCACGTTGCTTCACGTGACGTAAATTTCATCATCTGCCCATGTCCGTGAGGGTCCATGCAGACCTCTTTGCAGATGTCCGTGTAGTCTAAAATTTTTAGCTGTACGCAGATGTCCACAGAGGGGTCTGTATGCATCTGTACGCATTGTAAATGCGTCAACTGCACATGTGCTAGAAAAGTCAGAATGTCTGTCTTGTCTACTGTATGTATGTACTGTACTTCCTATTCTCATTAAGCTGTTACTTTTCTTTTCTCAACTTTTTCTTGTTGTTCAGCAACATACAGGAATTCAGCTGCATTCAGACTGAAAACAGCCCTGTGTGAAACAAAACAAGTGACTGTGCTGGTGTGGGCGTGTTGTTTGAAGTGCTGGTGAGACAATGAAATGTGATCCAGCAAGTCTGGTTGGAGTAACAGATTATTGCATTTAAAGCTTATCAGAAAAACACTGCACAGTTTGTAATATTCACAGACTGGATTTTACAACTCCGGAAATTTATCACGCTGCAACCCTGTTTACTAATGTGTACATTTGGAATGCGTCTGTGTCTGCGGACCCCCAACTGTAGTATATATGGAACCGTGTGTGTGTCAGAGGTCCGCGTGCAAGTCCACAGCTGTCCGCAGAACACAGAAACCATGAATTGACCTTAACACCTCTTTGACAGCAGCAGCAATTCAATCAACAATACAGTCATGTCATAATATAATATATATAATAATATAGAACCCTATGTACGCCATTCACAATATGTGCAACTGACTCTAAGTGTTGATCAAAGTCAGAATGCAATACATAATGTGGATGGTGATTTCCAGGGTTCCATAAAGCAAGATTATACTTAGCCTGCAACACCTGAAATCTGACATTCACAGTAAAGCAAAGCATGTTGTTCTTGATGTTATATGTTGGAGTGTGTATGTTCCGTTATAACTGAGTGTGTCTCACACGCAAACGCATCTCTCTCTCTCTCTCTCTCACACACACACACACACACAAACACACACACACACACACACACACACACACACACACACACACACATTTAATTTATGTGTCTAATGCAAACAAACAAACACACACAGCTGGATAAACAACCTTACAACATGAAAAGGTTAAAAACACAAATTGTGTTTCTTTTAGGACTAAATATAAAACTTTTGTGAAATTACAACATTTTTCAGCCATTACCAAGTGGGTCAACTCATGTGTGAGGAACAAAAGGACACTTGACTCTGACTGTGTGGTCACATAGCTGCTAACAAGCCAAAAGCTAACATAATAGATGACGTATTATTCTTGTAATTCTTAAAACAATATTAAATGATTGTCTGTACATCAGGTCACATCTCTGGCTGCCAAAAATTATTTCAGAAGATCAGTACAAATACATCAGAACTGACTATATCTGTTTGGCTTAGATTTCTTTGGAATGGGTAATTGTTTCTCTTTGTTGTGTTTTAAAAAAATATATTATTAGCCAAAGCAAAAACAGCTGTATTTCTGAGCAAATAAATTAATCTATGGAAACATTTCATAATCTGAGTTAGGCAATTAGTTTGAATGAGATTAGTATTATTAGATGCTGGGCAAACTATGCTCAATTATTTAACTCTGCCTTGGTCAAAATAAAAATGATCCAGTAAGAGTCATAACTGAATACGTGCTCTAACTGTGTTCATTTGCTCTAACTGTGTTCATTTAAGATCCATCTTTCATTTGTTTCACTCTAGATTATTCACAAATGTCCTACTGAGACATGTACTTTCCTTATTCTTTCTGTTATTGTTGCACTGCTGTGGGCTGGGAGGAACAGTATTTCATTTTTTTGTGTATGCAAATACACAACGAAATGACAATAAACTAAATCTTGAATCTTGAGTCTGAATTACCTGGAGCAAAGTACTGTGAAGTTTAAATTTAATTAGTTTCCAAATCTACACAACCTTGTGAGCTCAGTTGTCACTAAAATTTGAGTCCACTAAGATTGAGTCCATCAAGTTCAGAGATGTGTCAGACCTGCTATCTGAAATATGGTGAATGCCTCGCCTCCATACCATAAAGTTATAATCTGTAACATTTTCATTAAATCACATTCCATTTTTGACACTATTACTGGTCAGCTTTTTTCCACCTACATTCAATGTATTTGCACCCTGTAATTGACTCTATATAGAGTAGTTTCCATTGCTGCTTGTAGAGTCTGCCTTTGCCTTGCAGGATTCAAATTGTGTCCTTATGTGTGTAGGGTTTACACAGGAAACGATGCCTGCAGACACTGGACAAGATGGATGTGGAGGACAACAGCAGGTGCTAGCCACTGCTGACTGTCTACTTTGTTAAAACAACATAAGATGATTAATCCTCTCAGATCATGGCTTGTTTGGTTGCACTGGAATCAGGCAAAATGTTCAATTACATGAATATACCTGGAATATACACGTGCAAAAAAACAAACAAACAAGCATACACAAACAGACTGGGACATTAAGGTATATTAAGAAATATATAACAAAACTGTGGCATTTATAACAAACACCAAATAATATGCTGGAATATTGAAATTATGTGCAATGCTCTATACCAGTAAAGTAAGAATGCAAAGTGGCATAGTGTACGTGTATATGTGTGTGTGTGTGTGTGTGTGTGTGTGTGAGTGTGTAGGGATGACACCATCGTGGTGGTACAGCCTCCTCAGTGTTATTCCAGGCCAGATGACTGTGGAGCATGAGAGCAGCTCAGGAAATTCATATCTGCCAGGAGTAAATCATTGTTCAGTGTGTTTGGAGTGAACACCTCCTATTATTATTGTAATGAGAGGGTTCAGGTGGATCAAGCCTATGTGGAGCCTGTTCTCTGACTTCTGAAGAGGGGTTATGACCTCTAGGTGTGGTGATAGCTGCTGTGGATGAGGGTGGAGAGAGTTCAGGCGTCTCATGCCTGTTTCTTCAGGTCTCCAACAGCAACTTTTTGGGCGTCTGCTCTATTATTTCTGTGCTTCCTAAGACACACACACTCAAAATACTTAATGTCGGGCTTGGGCTAGGTTTCCTACAGACATGTTTTCTGTAAGCTTAATATAATACGTGCACATTGTTTCATAGTAAGTGAAAATAGCCAAGTGGCTGTCAGTACCTACTTTAAAACAGTGGTACCCAACCTATGGATCAATACCTCTCCAAGGGGTTAGAAGGTAAATCTCTGGCCGCAACTTGGTGCCACAGCTAAATGTGGTATCAAAGGCAACATCCCTGACTCTGGCTATGCCATGAAAGTTTTGGTTTAGTAGTTACTGATTTTCCCTTTGTCAAATGAACAATATCCCCTAAAATCTTGAAAGTAGAACAGCTAACAGCATTTTTCTCATGATATGACCCGGGTTAAAACTCAACCAAAACCATAAATAAAGCCAATATGGAATATACAGCCAGAGTTCCTTCACCAAGATGTGGCTTTCTTGGGATACATGGACTTGTACCCACAGCAAGAGACTATAGAGGAGTTGGGGTGACGGGGTGGTGGAAGCACCCACTCCAACCTTGGCTGATGAGGTGCCGGAGAAACTGCATTTATTAGATTTATTTAGATATTTACAACTCCGGGCCATTGTTCTCTCCAAGCTAACCAAAGCTGTGGGACCTGTCGAAGGGTTTTATTGCGGGTATGTACATGGTTTCAGGCCTGGACTCTTATCGGACGTTGCACGAAGGAGATAAATATCACTTCATGTGTCCACTATGTGGCACTAGAGAACAACCACTAATTATACAACATGTTGCTGTACATCATGTGTAGACCACACCATGTAAATTTCATGTAAATGGGATGATGTTTGTCATATAAGGCTGACTTCCTGTTGTCAATAGGTGGTGCTATGACTATGACTTAAAATTAATACATAGATGTGGTCAGGCTGGGACTCTTATGAAGCATGAGAAATTTGAATTTCACCACGTTGTCACGGCAACAACGTTCAATGAAAACTCAAGATTTTGATAACTTTTCATTGTAAAGGTCTTTTGATGACACAGACTCAAACACAGCTTCATGTTTCATGGCGAATAATGTGTCACCATGGCAACAGCTTTTGATGAAAACTCAAAAGCTTCATCGTTTAGCATCATCAACGACTTACAGCTTAGCTGACCAAATCTTAGGTGGATCTGGTTAACCTGCTAGGAGTAGTTAGTAAAACTATGGGGCCTATAACTTTCTGTTGCCAGTAGGTGGCACTATTAATATGATTCAATATGAGCCTGTATATGTCTTCAGACCAGGGCTCTTATCAAAGATGAAATTTGGGAAAGATCTGACCATGTGGTGTCGAGTTACAACAGTTTGTTTTGCAATAGCAAAACATTGAAATTTGCCACATCACCACGGCAACGGCATTCAATGAAAACTCACAATATTCATGACATGGAATCATGAAGGTCTTAAGGCTTTTCTGACCAAAGTTGAAGTGGATCTGTTCAACCTGCTAGGTACAGGTGGTAAAAGCACAGCACCTGTAACTTCCTTTTGTCAGTAGGTGGCGCGATGACCATGACTCAATATTCACACATAGCTGTGTTCAGGTCAGGACTCTTATGAAGTGTGAGAAACTTGGGGCAGATTGGACGATGAACCATTAAGTTACAAGAACTTTCTGTTTCATGACAAAACATCAAAGTTTGCTGCGTCTCCACAGCAACAGTTTTTGATAACTTGTTATTGCAAAGGTCTTTAGATTGACCGGTTGGGTTAAATCTCTAGGAGGAATTTGTTAAAACATATTGCCTGCAAATGGCAAAATCTGCAAAAAATCGCAAATTAAATTCAAAATGGCCGACTTCCTTTTGGATTTGGGCATCTGGCCATGATACATGTCACTACCAGATTTCGTTCATGTATGTCAATTTTTGACGGAAATGGAATCTAAGACTTGGAATGAAATATTGACTGTACAAAGGAAATATGGACTGTGCTATGGACAAAGAAATGAAGTGTATGAAATATATGAAGATGACAAGAGCAAATATTAAATGTGATGTACATGAATAATTAAATTATGTAACAGTGGAGGATGAATGCAATACTCAATCTTTGGTTCAGTTTGATGAAATGTATGAAAGTGACAAAAGCAGGGATTAAAGGCAGGATGTGATATGTAAAGTCCAGTTTGATAACCCCGTCTTCATCCCGTTTATATGGCCATGGTACAAGATTTGATACACTTAGGATACATCTCTGGTTCCTCACTTTTAGCTCCTCTGGTAGCCTTTTGTCTCCTCACTTCTTGCCTCTGAGATGCATTTAAGGACTTGGAGCATCCTTGATTATGGTAGACCTTGAGCAATTTCTGGACTAAGGAGCGAGGATGGGAGGAAGCACACCTTATGTATCAGCCCTGTGATGTGGTTGTCTATGGGTTATAACTCTAAATAGATTTTTTTTTACAACTGCATCGGTCAGAGTGGGGAACCTCCTATATACAACTTTTTCATAAGCTGTAAGTATTCTTTATTCATATTTTTGGGCACCGTGCTCTTTCAATGGAAACTGTGTTGTTTAGCTACTGCATCTATGCTAACCTTGGAATAAATGTTACTGTACCATTGGAACAACTGCAGAAGTCATAGCCTTATTTACAGGTAAAACCAGCATCTATTAATGATAGGTATTGCCTTGGAAACTGATACTGCAAATGAAGCAATTACAGTCACATATTGTAATTGTAGTCATGGTTTAGGAAAGGTAAATAAGCAAAAACAAACAAGATCACGGTGTCAGTGCTGTCTTTCTTTACTGTTTATCAAGACTACTACAAAAATACACTGCATTGCAGGGGTTCCTATATTGTATTGTAATCCTACAAGAAATACAAGGCTGTTCACCCTTTTTGCCATTTTACTGCAAACAAAATGATGAAATCCTGAAATGTTGATTAAAATTTCAGTATGTGGTACTTTCCAAACTCCAACCTTCCAAATGCCTTAAATCTGTTTTAAGTTTGAAGTGGAAAACAGAACCTCAGCTTGCCACAATGTCTGTTATTGTAGTCCCAGCTCTTGAATACAGCATAAAGCCTGCAGGAGATGATAGTAATTATCTCAGTGATTTAAGTGCCACTTAAGACTGAAGATTAGACATTTGGCCACAAATTAGGCATGTGAGGATATCAAATGAGAATTATCATTATTTACAGTGTGATCTCAGCAGCTAGCCAGGCACTAAATGAGAACTTGATGTTTGCACTGACATCCATGCACTGAGATAATTATTGCTCACAGGCTGGATGATGATACAGCATAGAGCTGATTACACTGCCTCACAGCAGACTGAAAAATAAAGACGGTCCAGAAAGAAAAGGAGACCATGTAGCTACACACACATACACATAAACTGATGGAAGTGTGTGCGTGTGCGTGCACGTGCGCGTGCGTGTGCATGTGCGTGTATGTGTGTATGTGTGTATGTGTGTTTGTGCATGCGTGCGTGTGTATGCTGACAAAGATGCCATGTGTGTTTGTTGACATTCTTCGGGTTGCCTGGTCACATTCAGTACTCCTCTATGCCTTGCTTATGAGAACAGTAAATGCCGTCATGGATTGCTTCTTCATGTAATTGTCCTCCCAACTCCCTTTGCACACAAACACACATGCATGCACGCACACATACACCCGCACACATACACCCACACACACGCACAAATAAACCCACAAACCCAAATGATCAAATCGTGCCCTCTTTTCTCCGTCGTTGTTGAGTTCGTTGTAGACAGGCTTCATTAACAGGGAACAGAGAGCAGAGGAAACCACACTGAGGACAGATGTTTCCAACCATCACAGGTAGTAATTTGGACTTTTAACCATATGGGGGGGCCTATTGTCTGAGAGGCCTATCCACTCAGGAAATCCATAAAAATCCACAGTCCAAAAATTGCTGTTCTAATAAAACTTGTTTCTACAAATAAATCAACATCTGCATGGTCTCTGAGTGATAGACTTGACTAACCTTGAATGTTGACCATCAGTTATAGTATGCATTGTTTTTTTTAAGTTTTATTTTTATAAAGAACAGGAAAATACTGTGACACTGTCGCATATGAAATGCTTGTAGACAAAAATCTGCCTCAACAGCTTCCAGACTTAAATTGCTGTAAAGACTGCAGTGGACAAACTGGCCATATGTACATATAGTAGTTTGACAGAGAAACGACACTATCTCTCTCTGTCTTTGTTTTTTTCTCTCTCTCTTTCTTTTACTCTCAGCAGCAGTAAGATACTGGCAGGTTTAGCATTCAAAGAGTCACCTTAACTGCAAAAAACATTTTGTCACTTACTTTTAGTGATATCTAACCATACAGATTGCTTTATGTGACATTGTTTCTGGAAAGAGATGTCTCTGTATCATTTTTAAATGTATTTTTTAATGCTGTGAGCAGCAGTAACCAAACCTGGACAAATAAAACCGAAACAATTAGTATGGATAGACACCAACGGAGGTGAGTTAAAAAAATATTATATATATGCATGATATACATAAATCTTTTTTTATATTCAAAATGGACCCTTTAAGTATCACACTTTAGGAAATGGCCATATTGAATGTGTTGTAGGTAGTGTCACTACACATAAGAATGCTACACTAGGTTGTGAGTGCAACAGCAACTGCTGTCCCATGTGAAGGAGTTCAAGTATCTCGAGGTATGATGGAACGTCAGATCTACGCACACACACACACATGCACACACACAGTTCATGAACATTTTGTATCCCAGTGGAACAAAAGTGGCCTGTTATGTTGTTAATCTTCCATGAACATCAGAGGAGTCTGGCCCTGCTGGCTTTGTTCCAGACGGTAATACAGTGAGCTGCTCCTCTGACCTCCTGTGTAACATTCCTGAAGGACATCCTGAAGACGAACAATGGCAGAGAACAAAGCTGGTCGGCAGTTCCCAAGCTCCCCTCTGTCCCTATACTCAACACTGGCAATAAAACCAGGATGGACATGACACCATGCTAACTCTGGACTCTGAGAGTGACCCCCTCTGACAAGTTTCTTTCTAGTCAAACTAACCTGAATGTGACATTCTTAACCCATGTAGTTGAGACTTTCCAGTTTAAATTAAACTCTGTATGCTGTAAAATGCAAGTATTTGATAAAACATTATAATGGGGAAAAGTAGTGATCTAAGAAACATTTAAAATAGTGTTGATGATAGCATAAAAGCACTTGACGAAACAGTGCAAAAGCCTTAGTGAATTTGAACCACAGTATATAAATTACTGTTGTGTTGTCACTGTTCCTTTTATGCTGCAGTACAGACCATTATACAGGTTATAGAAACCACATACACACACACTTTCTGGAATCCTGTGTATAAGACAGTGTAAGGGGACAGGACACCAAACTAAAAGTAGACAGGCTGAGAGATGTGGTTAGTGTTTGCATGCATTTACGTGCATGCATGTGTGACCACATGGCTCCTCCTGTAAGATCCAGAAACATTTTCTAAACTTGACTGGGGATGACTGCACACCACAATTCACTGCTGAGGCGAGCTCACAGCACAGCCATCTGCTTCCGTTTGTCACAACACAGATTGTATCTCCATTTAAACAGCTCACAGCTTTGTCATCACTGAAGAGGAAGATTAGCCTTTGATTTAACAAAAAGTAATGTAGATATGCCATTAAAACCTCTGTATTATTAATCCACTACTTGAAAAATATTTATATTTAATGATAGATACTATGGGACTGTGCAGAGGGCCCAGTATTTGTATTTGTATCTGTATTTATTGAGGCAGAAAAATTATTTGTATTCGTATTTGAATAAAAGTGGAGAGAGGCTTAAAAATGCTGTTTTTGTTTTGATTACGTTTTTCATTTTAGAAAATAAATGTGTTACAATAAGTGTTCATGAATAAACTACCTTACAGAGAAGGTCCCCACACCGGGTCTCGAGCTGGAGTCTCCAAGATCATAGATGACTGCGCTGACTACTGAGCTAAAACTTTACTCATCACCTCATTGCAGGCAGACCTCTACCTATTTATACACCCATATATTGGCCATCTCTAGGCCATCGTAGTGCCTTGAGATGACTTCTGTTGTGATATGGCGCTATATAAATAAAGATTGATTGATTGATTGATAACACAGAGACAGCACACCGTGTAACGTGTAAGGAAGAACTTCAAAGGTGACTCTTGCTTTGCGCTTTTCATTCATTGCCTATTTTTTACAACCTAACTTTGTGGAAAGGAGAAGGGGAACAACAGGTTATGGAGAGTCCCTTAGGAGCACTTTGCATGTGTCAGTAGCTCAGCTTTGTCTCTGGGGAACACCTCCAACTCCGGGAGCGATGTCCAAATTAGGAAATGTGCATCATGTAGCAGGTGGATGTGACTCCCCTTGTTGAGACCTGCTGATAGATGTAACAGCAGAGCAGAGGACAGAGACTGAGAAAGCCTGCACGCTGGTATTTGATGTTTTTTTTTTCTTTCCAAATACAAATAACTTTTAAAATATTTGTATGAAACAAATATCTGTAAAAAAAAACAAAAAAAACAACAACACTATTTGTGCTTTGCTGAATAACGTATTTGTATTCGGTATCTGTATCCTATACCCTAGTATATTATTTTCATTTTTGCTACAAAGAGAGCATAGCTTTATGTATGACTGATGCTCGATTCTAGCGTCTTTTAAGTATAATATTAACTGGTATAAAGATTATAGATTAAAAATACAAAATATTTTTCTTCAAGCTGCCTACAGCCCCATCAACCTCCAGCAATATGACAGGTCAGCCTTTATGTATCCTGAGAGGAAAAATGCAGGGCAAAAAGCGCTCTGTGCAATATTCGCTGCTGATCTTTAACTTTCTTGCTGTGAGTTTTTACCAAATCAGATCGTTCATCTATATTTTGCTAGCTGGACAGTGAGAGGATGTCTTTGTGTTTACAGTGTTTACATGTCAGTAAGAAAATCAAGCTGAAATTATAAAAGTGAGGGGGATGAAAATAAGACTTTGAAAAGTGAGATGGTCCCTCCTGTCCCCAGTGGAAGTTACATACACCCTTGCCATCTTTAATACCCACTTGAGGTGTTCCACCTAGATTTTTAAAAATTGGCTATTTCTTATGGTAAGATGCTATGATGACTTAGGACATAAAGGTTTTAAAGGTTTTATGACACTGTTTAATGGGTAGAAATCTCAAAGGTTGAATATTGGGAAGTTGTACCTGGATTCTTTTCTAGCTTGTTATGCCACATATCACAATGTCTTGACTTTGTACTAGATTGTACATTGGAAAGAACTTTAGTATAAAGTCAAGAGCACAAGCTAGCAAATCTCTGTAAAGATCTCAGCAATTACGTTGGTGAGTAGAATGTTATGACAATGGACAAAACAAAGAATATAAGACCTTCCTATAAAACAGAATGATCCTTTAGCATGTAGAGTGTACAATAGTCCCCTCAGAAAGAATGTTATAAATATGCAGTTGGAAAATGGGAACACCCAACTACCTCAAAAATATTCGATACAGTACTTGAGTTAAGTACTTTGCACCTCTGATGTTAACACTATTAAACATTACAAAAAACATGTTTCCAACTCCCTCACAGAGAAAATCTGGGTTTAATGGACTCTCCCTCCTATTTATTTGTCTTGACACATCTGCTCAAACAGCCATGTCCAACAAAGATCAGACACTGTTTATTGACAGAGGGAGACATCCAACCCGCCTGAGAGCTTTGTTATCTCCCTCCCAGCAGCTGCAGAAGGGGCTCTGATATGACAATAATAACAATAAAGTGAATCCTTTCAGTGCAGAATAACAGTATAGTCACCACTGAGCTCTGGCTCCATGCTGTTGTGCCCACTGAGCCAGCAGGTGCTGAGATGTAGAGGAGAAAAACAGTTGACTGTTATTTGCAGCTAAAGTGAAGTAGATCAACACCAGCCAACAATGGAAAGAATATTATTACAAGAATCATTTTAGTGACTGCCATGAGACTGGGTTGTAGAAGTTAAACATTGTGCTACTTAGGATAAATAAAGTAATAAAAACTAATAAACTAACTAACTAATAAAAACGGAATCATTTATACATACACAACTGTTAGTCTTATCTCTGGAACATCTTGGTGAAAATATATAATTGAAAATATGAAAAGCTATTGATCCCAAAAAATATTATGAGAGAGAAAGGTATTCCTTCTGTAAAGGGGCATGTGGGTGGTGACATGATTTTTTTGCTATTCATTGCAATCTACATTCCACTTGTAACAAGACTCTTTTTTATATAAAATGATAGGGGGAATAGGAGGAGGCTCAGTGGTACCTCTTCACAAGTTTTTCATACTGTAAATGTTAAATAGTCAATATAAATCTTGAACTGCACAACAATGATACACTGTGTCACAGAGTCACATTAGATTTTGTACAGTACTCACCTGTACGGTACTTCAGAGTCTAGACACAGTCTGTAATTTCCTAAAGCCTAATCGGTGCACATGGATGTAACCACAGTTCCATTTACCAGCAAACAAGCCATGATGGCTGTGCCACTGTCTCTGGGTATTGAACTGGAGTCTCCAAGATCATAGATGACTGCGCTGACTACAGAGCTAAAACGTGTAGGGAACAACTCCAAAGGCAATTCTTGCTTTGCACTTTTCATTTATTGCCTATTTTTTTTACAATATAACTTTGTGGAAAGGAGAAGGGGAACAACAGGTTATGGAGAGTCCCTTGGGAGTACTTTGCATGTGTCAGTAGCTTAGCTTTATCTCTGAGGAACACCCCCAATTCCGGGAGTGATGTCCAAATAAGGAAATGCATCATGTAGCAGGTGGATGTGACTTCCCTTATTTATTAATTTATTTTACATTCTTTTTAGTTATTATTCTCTGTATATTATCTTATGCTTTATCATGTATCCTCAAGATGTTTAGCTATTAATAAATGTCTTCATTTATCATAAAATTGTTTGGTTGTTTCTTTGAGCTGCAGTAAACAGAGGTCACTGTTTGGGACAAAAACGATTATGAGACTGATTCATTGATTAAATTGAACAAGGGTTAGTGTTCCCTCCTGGAACTAACAAATCCTAACCAAAAAGGAGGTGGTGCCCCCAATAACGAGGTAAATCATTAATAAAGCATTAATACTCCTACATAGTGAACGAAGACTGTTTTGTTGTTTGCACTTCAACTATGATTGAAATCTGTGTCTTATCAGCATTTAGCTGCAGGGAATTGAGACATTTTATGTAGCTTGTTGACATTGCTCTGAAAGTTTTTTTCAGGGTCAAAGTTTAGATAAATCTGAGTATCGTTGGTGTAAAAGCGGAAACTAATATATTATGTCTGCATTTAAAGTGGCATGGAGGAAGCATATAAATGGAAAAGAAGATTGGACCTAGCATTGAGTCTTGGGGCACCCCGTAGTGAACACCCATTGTGGCTGACCTAGAATCAGCGATACCAATACAGAAGTGTCCTGTCAGGTAGGACCTGAACCATTTCAGAGCAGTGCCACTGATATCAATCCAGTTCTCAAGACAGTCCAAGAGGATATCATGGTCAGTGGTACTGAATGGTGTGCTTAGGTCCAGGAGAACAAAAATGGATTTATAGCCAACATCAGCTGACAGCAATAAGTCATTAATGGCTTTGAGAAGAGCAGCTTCAATACTATGTTTTTTTTCTAAAACCAGATTGGAATTTCTCAAAAATATTATTTTCATGAGTATTATAAAGCAGTTGATCTGCTACAGCCTTTTCTAAAATCTTAGCTAAAAATGAGAGCTTAGACATAGGCCTGAAATTGTTAAGATCAGAGGAATCAAGAGAAAAAAGTAGTTTTAAAATTTTCAGAATAGAGGGAAAAACTGTAATAAAAACATCCTTTAGAAATTTTACAGTAGGAATATTTAAAGGACAGGCTGAGGGTTTCATTTTCATTCAGTCAGTGAAGATGGAGAAATTGGATTGAATGAGCAGAGGGAAACTGTACAGGGATTCTCAGCAATAATGGAGAATCTGAGGGAGAAATGCAACTTCTAATAATTGAGACCTTCTGGGTAAAAAAGGAAAGAAATTTGTCTCATTTCTCAGGGGTGGCATTTAATATCTGGCCTGGGGGAAGTGACCTAAGATGTTCCAGGTGAACTTTGAATTTAAATGATTTCCACAAATGTTCCACCTTGCAGCATTTTTGTTTGAGCTTTGAGCTCACTTGCAGAAAGAGGCAATATAGAGAAACTAGTGGGAATATTGAAGGCAGTATTAAATTTAGCAACAGAGGATGAGTTAAAAGTTCTAGATCTAGTTCTGGGGATTGTAATGCAGATAGAACAAGGCAACACCATGGTAAATATGAGGCACTGGTGGTCAGAGGTACAGGCATCCACAAATTCAACATCAGAAATTGTTATACCATGGGACAGGAATAGATCCAGAGTGTGACCTTTTGAATGAGTGGGTACAGTCAGAGCACATGATAGGTTAAAAGACTCAATAAGGTTTAAGAGCTCCAGGCCCAGGGGTCGTCAGGGCAACATGGATATTAAAGTCTCAAAGGATCAGAAAGTTATCAAATCTAGGCAGAATTGAGGACAGCAATTCAGTGTATTTGCTGATAAAACTGGGATCATATCTAGGTGGTCTATATGTTATAAAACATACACAAGGAGAGCTCCCTTTAATGAGGAAAGGAAGTGCTTCAAAGGTGCTAAACGGCCCCAAATCAATGCTGGAGCATTTACAATTTTATATAATAAGGCAAGCCACAGACACAACACATAAATAAGACAACTTTGGAATTACCTGAAGTCACATTTCTCCTCTTTTGATGGAGACCAAACTGACTGAAGTAACTGAGTGTACTGGAATAAGTAAAAAAAAAAGAAAAAAAAAAGGATTTCACACTACTGAAAAAAGTAATGACATTACTGTAACATGTTAAAAAGTAATGCGTTACTGCCCAACAAGGATTATAAGACATGGCTTTAATAGCCTGTTTCCACAGAGAGAGAGGTAGTCTTGTACCAGTAATAGGGGTGTAATGGTACATGTATTCATCCCAAACTGTCATGGTACGGATGTTAAGGTTTGCTGCATGCAGTCGTACAACTGCATGCAGCGAACACTCTCTTACCTAAACAATTACTGTCAAAATAGTTAAAATAGTTAAACTATCCACTTACCCTATGGTACGATTGTCATCCATGTCGGCGTCAACGACTCCCGATTATGCCAATTGGAAGTCACCAAAATTAATGTTGAGTTGGTGTGTACATTTGCAAAAACAATGTCGGACTCCGTAATTTTCTCTGAACCGCTGCCTAATCTGACCAGTGATGACATGTATAGCCGCATGTCACAATTCAACTGCTGGTTGTCGAGGTGGTGTCCAGCAAATGATGTGGGCTTCATAGACAATTGGCAGACTTTCTGGGGAAGACCTGGTCTGATTAGGAGAGACGGCATACATCCCACTTTGGATGGAGCTGCTCTCGTATCTAGAAATATGGCCAAGTTTATTAGTAGATCAAAACTATGACAACCCAGAGTTGAGACCAGGAAGCAGAGCTGCAGTCCTACACGCTTCTCTGTGCTTCCATTAGAGCAGTTACCCACCCAAAACTACATAGAGACTGTGTCTGTCCCCGGACCACTTAAATCAATTAAATCCAAAGTAAACAAAAGAAGAGTCATTCATGAAAATCTAGTAAAAATTAAAACCACTACTGCAATAGTACAACAAAATAAGATAATTAAATGTGGACTCTTGAACATTAGATCTCTATCATCTAAAGCTGTTTTAGTAAACGATTTAATTTCAGATCATCATATTGATTTATTTTGTCTTACTGAAACCTGGCTGTGTCATGAAGAATATGTCAGCCTAAATGAATCCACTCCCCCCAGTCATATTAATACTCATATTCCTCAAGACACTGGCCGAGGAGGAGGAGTTGCAGCCATTTTCAACTCAAGCCTAATCATCAACCCTAGACCTAAATTTAATTATAACTCATTCGAAAGCCTTGTTCTTAGTCTCTCTCAGCCAACCTGGAAAACTTAACAGCCAGTTCTATTTGTTATAGTGTACCGTCCTCCTGGTCCGTACTCTGAATTCCTATCTGAATTCTCAGAGTTTTTGTCGTATTTAGTCCTTAGTATAGATAAAGTAATTATAGTAGGTGATTTTAATATTCATGTGGACGTTGATAGTGACAGTCTCAGCACTGCATTGATCTCATTATTAGACTCAATTGGCTTCTCTCAGTGTGTAAATAATCCCACTCACCGTCTTAACCACACCCTAGACCTTGTTCTGACTTATGGGATTGAAATTGAACATTTCATAATTTTTCCACAAAATCCTATTCTATCAGATCATTTCTTAATAATTTTTGAATTCCTATTACTGGATTACACACCATTAGACAAAAATGTCCTCACTAGATGTCTCTCTGATGGTGTTGTAGATAAATTTAAGGAAGCAATTCCATCAGTACTGAATTCACTGCCATGTCTCAATACTACAGAGGACTCTTATGTTAACTTTAGTCCCTCCCAAATTGATAATCTTGTTGATAGTGCTGCAGGCTCATTAAGAAAAACACTCAACTCCATCACCCCCTTAAAAAAGAAGATAATAAAATATAATAGGTTAGCTCCATGGTATAACTCCCAAACCCGCAAATTAAAGCAAACATCGCGAAAATTGGAAAGGATTTGGCGTTCCACCAAAGTAGAAGAATCTCGCTTAGTCTGGCAAGATAGTCTTAAAACATATAGGAAGGCCCTTTGTAATGCCAGAGCCGCCTATTACTCAGCATTAATAGAAGAGAATAAAAACTGCCCTAGGTTCCTTTTCAGCACTTTGGCCAGGCTGACAAAGAGTCATAACTCTATTGATCCATGTATTCATATTGCTCTCAGTAGTAACGACTTTATGAGCTTCTTTAATGATAAAATTCTAACTATTAGAGACAAAATTAACCACCTCCTGCCCTCAATAGGCACCGTTCCCAAACACAGGCACCTTAGAAACAGCTGTAAATCCTGACATATATTTGGACTGTTTTTCTCCAGTAGACTTTCCTGAACTAACTTCAATGATTTGTTCAGCTAAATCATCAACCTGTCTCTTAGATCCCATCCCAACTAGGCTGCTTAAGGAAGCCTTACCCTTAGTGAGCACTTCTTTGCTAGATATGATCAATCTGTCTTTAGTAACAGGCTATGTACCACAGTCCTTTAAAGTAGCTGTAATTAAACCTCTTCTTAAGAAGCCTACTCTAGATTCAGGCACTTTAGCCAATTATAGACCTATATCTAATCTTCCATTTCTCTCTAAGATCCTTGAGAAAGCAGTCTTTAATCAGTTATGTGACTTTCTACATAACAATAGTTTATTTGAGGATTTTCAGTCAGGATTTAGAGCACATCATAGCACAGAGACAGCACTGGTGAAAGTCACAAATTACCTCCTAACTGCATCGGACAAAGGATTTGTCTCCATACTTGTCCTGTTAGATCTTAGTGCCGCATTCGACACAATTGACCATCAAATCCTTTTGCAGAGACTGGAACATTTAATTGGCATTAAAGGAACTGCATTAAGCTGGTTTCAGTCCTATTTATCAGACCGATTTCAGTTTGTACATGTTAATGATTAATCCTCCATGAAGGCAAAAGTTAGACACGGAGTTCCACAAGGTTCTGTACTTGGACCAATACTATTCACTTTGTATATGCCTCCTTTAGGTAATATTATTAGGAAACACTCCATAAATTTTCATTGTTATGCAGATGATACTCAATTATATTTATCAGTGAAGCCTGATGAAACCAATCAGTGAAACAAACTCCAAGCATGCCTTAAGGACATAAAGACTTGGATGACCTGCAATTTTCTACTACTAAACTCAGATAAAACTGAAGTTATTGTGCTTGGCCCTAAACACCTTAAAAACACATTATCTAATGACATAGCTACTCTGGATGGCATTACCCTGGCCTCCAGCACCACCGTAAGGAATCTGGGAGTTATCTTTGATCAGGATATGTCCTTTAACTCCCACATAAATCAAATCTTAAGGACTGCCTTTTTTCACTTACGTAACATTGCAAAAATCAGGCACATCCTGTCCCAAAAACTAGTCCATGCATTTGTTACTTCTAGGCTGGATTATTGCAATTCCTTATTATCAGGCTGCCCTAAAAAGTCTCTAAAGACTCTCCAGCTGGTCCAGAATGCAGCTGCACGTGTACTGACTAAAACTAGAAAAAGATATCACATTTCTTCCATTTTAGCTTCGCTAAATTGGCTTCCTGTAAAATCTAGAATAGAATTTAAAATCCTTCTCCTAACTTACAAAGCCCTTAATGGTCAGGCACTATCATCAGCTTGAAGAGCTCATAATACCGTATTATCCCACTAGAACACTGTGCTCCCAGAATGCAGGCTTACTAGTGGTTCCTACAGTCTTTAAAAGTAGAATGGGAGGCAGAGCCCTCAGCTATCAGGCTCCTCTCTTATGGAACCATCTTCCAGATTCAGTCCGGGGTGCAGATACCCTCTCTATGTTTAAGAGTAGGCTTAAAACTTTCCTTTTTGATAAAGCTTATAGTTAGGGCTGACCAGGCTCACCTTGGATCAGCCCTTAGGTATGCTGCTATAGGCCTAGACTGCTGGGGGACTTCCATGATGCACTGAGCTCCTCTCTCCTCCTCCTCCTCCTCTCCATCTGTATGCATTCATGTAATATTAGTGCATGTCACTAACTTGGCTTCTTGCCCAGAGTTTTTTGTGCTTCCTCATCTCACAGGAAACCCTGGGTTGCAGGCCGAGCCTTTGCCGTCCTTCGCAGTCCTGTTGGCATCCTTCCCTAGCTATTGCTACTGCTATTGCTGCTGTTATTGTTATTGTTATGATTGCTGTTATTCTGCCCCCCCCCCCCCCCCCCCCCCCTCCCCCTTTCCCTCTTTCTTACTCTCTCTCAACCCAACCAGTCAAAGCAGATGGCCGCCCACCAAGAACCGGATTCTCCTTGAGGTTTCTATCCGTTAAAGGGGAGTTTTTCCTTACCGCTGTTGCCAAGTGCTTGCTCATGGGGGAATTGTTGGGTCTCTGTAAATTAAAGAGTATGGTCTTGACCTGCTCTATGTGAAAAGTGCCCTGACATGACTTTTGTTGTGATTTGGCGCTATATAAATAAAGATTGATTGATAAAAATTGATTGATCACTTGTTATGTTACTTTAGTTATTCAGCAGTCTGTCAAAGTTGCCTTTAAAAAACTCAAAATCCTCCACACCCACACACTGCATCTTTTGTCTGCACAATTCACACACCCTCCTATTCTGAACTAAACTAGCATCAGGTGACTCCTGAATGTAGGGATACCTGTGGCTAATGTTAGCAAGCAGCAGCTTCTTAGGAGGCAGCTAAGAACACACAACATGTGAATAGGACAACTTTGGAAATACCGCTGAGCAGTCTGTCAGATGAACACAGAGACTAGACTGATATCAACCCTCCATTAATCCCGCTAAGACAGTGAGCAAATGGACCTCCAAGTGTAACACAATGGGTACTGATTACTGAAAAAAATAATTAAATTACCGTAACTCGTTACAAAGTAATGCATTATCATTCTTAGTATTTGTGTTTGCTGCAGCCCACAGAATGATTTCGGCATTGTAAAAGATGTTGGTTGTATGAATTTAAATTGGACAAACAAGGAGTGGTGGGTTACCAACCTCAGTGGCTAAGTCAGCATTTCCACAAAAAAAACTTCTACAGGTCTGCTGGTGGAAACATAACATAAAGCAGCAGCACGAAGAGTTCAGTTTGAATTAATAGCAGTTTTTATACAGCAATGGACCACCTAATGGGTAATACCTGACAAGTTTTAATTAATGATGCAGGGACAAATAACCACCCATTTTTAGAAATTACACTAATGGACACAATCATGCCAGCTTCAGAATTCAATGTGACCATTACTGCAAAGATGTCAAGAAGCTTGTATCTGTAGGACAGGTATCTCTTAGATGTCAAGTTATTTTTTTGCTGTTGCGTCTTTGTTGTATTGTCCTGGTTCTTTTCTTAGTTCTTGATGTTTGGTTCTAACACTACTCTTACTAATTTGTGCACGGAGGAAGGATGTCTGCCCGAAGCATCCATGTATAAATAAATTAATTGTAGTGCTGTCCTTTTCATGATTTGAGGTTTCCCAGAACATCCATGACTCTCACAAGTTTGCCTCACTATTTTTTTGGTATTAAAGTAGTTCCAGTGAAAATAATTCCCAGCAAGGTCGTGACTAAGAATTACTGAGCCAGAGTAACCTAGGCATTGTTCCTGTAAAGAAAAAATGCTAATGATGATGAACTTTTAAAAAGTAATTTATCAGATATCGTTTTTCACTGCTTTGAGCACCACATACAAAAAAAAATCCCACCCACTTCCATTGTACTTGGTTGGAGACTGAAAATGAGTGGAGGGATGATTTCATTTTGTTCAACTTCACTTACAGTGACTCATCCTGATGATGAGTATTAAAGGTATTTACTTTTCATTTTCTACTGTTGTCTTAAGCAGGTCAAAGTTACATTTTTAGTGTGTGAGTATTCTTAGGATTAGAAGAGCACTGAAGTAGTCTTGGTCATACAATAAATGCCAGGCTGGGTGTGTTTGTGCCTGGGTTAGGTCTGAGCTGGCAGCTTGGGTATGCCAGTTGGCCTGACAGGCCTCCTCCAGTCTCTCACTAATAGGTGCTAATTGCATTCCATCCTTGCTGGTCAGTAGCCAGAGGGAATGTGGCTGTTATTACGGTGGAGCCCTGGAGCAACAGGCCATCAGCACATTCTTCTGCACTCAATCAAAATATGCCTCTTGCAACCACAAAGGTGTGAGGCAGGCTGCCTGACACTCAGTTTCTGAGTGAAGATGGAAGTGTGCCGCTGTCGCCAAGTGTTTTCTGACAGGAATGTTTGGTCCCTGTAAATTAAAGAGCATGGTCTAGACCTGCTCTATGTGAAAAGTGCCCTGAGATAAGATCTGTTGTTATTTGGTGCTATATAAGCTCTCCTCTGCAAGTGGTCTGTGTTTTGCAAGATTAGTTTTGATGATTTGTACATTTGATGTGTAAATTATGTTTTTGTACATTTGTATTTCAATCACGATACAACAACTTGCTATGTGCTGCTTCATTTGAATGAACCTCCCACCTGTTTGCATCACTACTCCTACCTGTGCACCATGCATTCTCTGCACTGGTCACAGAAATACCACATATATAGGCAAAGGGAGTTTAAAGGTCAGGAACCATACCATACTAACTGTGAGTTAAACCTGTGTCCATTCCTATATTTAACCGTCTCTGCATTTACAGTTCCCTACAGGACCACTCATTGGTTTCATACAGTAATACAGGGTGCAGTTTGCATCACCTTGTGAACCGTGCCAGGAATGCATGTTAAACAAGCACATGGTAACTTTCAAACTGATGCTTTTGCAAAATTTGTTAACTAGTAACACATCCAGTCCATATCTGTTCTTCTTTGAGAAAGAATAAAAAACTAAAAGTGAGAGATTTTTACTTTTTATTCTTTGGTTTCATGATAATGCCCCTAAATTTTGCATTAATTCAACAGAGTACTGTTAGTTATCCACCTACCTAGATGGAGATCTTGTTTCCATACAGCTAATCAAATCTTTGCATAAAGCAGTAACAAAGCATTCTATTGACAGTCACACTGAGCCTGATAGCATCCTGCTGCACAACACAAGAGCCACAGACTCTGAACAACAACCCATATTAGCTTTCCTGCTAAAGTCTCCTTCTTATCTAACTTACAAATATGAACACACATCTTGTCCTGCAACTTAGCTTGTTGAACAAGCCACCAAAAAAACATTAACTGGGGGAAAAGTGCACCGCTAATGTCAGTTAGCAGGTGAGCTAGCTAGCTTTTTTTAAGGTTATGTTTTTGGGAATTTTTGCCTTTAAATTGGCAGCTGATAGTGGAGATGTAGACAGGGAACAAGGGGGAGAGAGAGAGGGGTATTACATATAACAAGGGTCACCAGGCGGAGTTGAACCGGGGATGTTGCAGTTATGTGGCCATAACCATTGGGCTACCACAGCATACCACTCTGGACCCATTAGATGCTGGTGTGGTTCTTAGTCACCACTGCTAACAACACAATGTTTGCCCAAGCAGTTTGTTTACATTGCCTCTCATTCCCTATGGTGTAACACTGGGACTCTGGCAGCCTGCCATCTGCTGTCAATCAAACACAGACACAGAAACACCCCTCTCTGATATTTCTCCAAAGAGCTTCTTTTGTCCTGTTATTAATAATTAGTATTAAATATACATTGAAAAAACACACTGACATTATTTTTGACTGCAAAAAGAGATGACTCTCAAGTCAAGTCACTTTTATTTATATTTCTCCAAATCATAACAGAAGTTATCTCAGGGCACTTTTCACATAGAGCAGGTCTAGACCGTACTCTATGGGAGAGGGGAGAATGAGAGTTAGAGAGAGAGAGAGAGAGAGAGAGAGAGAGAGAGAGAGAGAGTGCATAGCAAAATGCAAGTTCCACATAGAGAATAAATAAAATAAATAAGAAACACCTGCAGAAATCAACAGGAGGAGAGAGGAGACAGACAAGATGCCAAGTTAGTAACATGCATTAATGGGACATGAATGCGTACAGATGGAGAGGGAAAGGAGGAGAGAGGAGCTCAGTGCATCATGGGAAGTCCCCCAGCAGTCTAGGCCTATAGCAGCATAACTAGGGGATAGGGGCAAGCCTTAGCCTGCCTAAAATATAAGCTTTATCAAAAGGAAATTGTTAAGTCTATTCTTAAATGTAGAGAGGGTGTCTGCCTCCTGGACCCCAACTGGAAGATGGTTCCATAGGAGAGGAGCCTGACAGTTGTAGGCTGACTGCCATTCTACTTTTGGAGATCCTAGGAAGCCTACATTCAGGTAGTGCAGTGTTCTAGTGGGGTAACAGGGTACTGTGGATTAGGGGTGTGCCCGAATACAAATACATTATTCGGCAAAGTTTTCTACAAATATTTATTTTGTACAAATATTTTAAAAATTATTTGTTTTCGGGAAGAAATAAAAACGTTAAATACCAATGCGCAGGTCGGTTACATCACTATCTCAGTCTGTCTCTTCTGTCTCTATCTATCAGCAAGTCTCAGTAAGGGGAGTCACATTCATGATGCACATTTCCTTATTTGGACATCACTCCCAGAGTTGAGGGTGTTCCCCAGAGACTAAGCTGAGCTACTGACACATGCAAAGTGCTCTCAAGGGACTCTCCATAACCCATTTCCCCCCTTCTCCTTTCCACAAAGTTAGGTTGTAAAAAACAGGAAATAAATGAAAAGTGCAAAGCAATAATCACCTTTGACCTCTACCTATAAATAGGTAGAGGTCTGTCTGCAATGAGGCGATGAGTAAAGTTTTATCTCAGAAGTCAGCGCAGTCATCTATGATCTGGGAGACTCCAGTTTGAGACCTGGTGGACTAGTTTTTCTGCATCTTTTTGAGACAGGATGTGCCTGATTTTTGCAATGTTATGTAGGTGAAAAAAGGCAGTCGTTGAAATTTGTTTTATGTGGGAATTTAGTAGCAGAAAATTGCAGGTCATCAGGGCCTTTATGTCCTTATATATAAATATAATTGGATATCATCTGCATTGCAATGAAACTTTATGGAGTGTTTCCTATAATATTGCCTTAAGGAAGAATATACATGTATAAGGTGAATAGTATTGGTCCAAGCACAGAAATTTGTGGAACTCCTTGTCTAATTTTTGCATGCATGGAGGATTCATTGTCAATGTGTACAAACTGAAATTGATCTGATAAATAGGACTTAAACCAGCTTAATGCAATTCTTTTAATGCCAATTGAATGTTCCTGTCTCTGGGGAGGATGTGATGGTCATTGGTGTCAAATGCAGCACTAAGATCTAACAAGACAAGTACAGAGAGAAGCCCTTTGTCCAATGCATTAGGTCATTTGTAACTTTCACCAGCGCTGTCTCTGTGCTATGATGCACTCTAAATCCTGACTGAAAATCCTCAAATTAACTATTTTTATGTAGAAAGTCACACAACTGATTGGCGATTGCTTTCACAAGGATCTTAGAGAGAAAGGGAAGGTTAGATATAGATCTATAGTTGGCTAAAACACCTGAATCAAGAGTAGGCTTTTTAAGAAGAGGTTTAATTACAGCTACTTTAAAGAACTGTGGTACATAGCCTGTTACTAAAGAAAGATTGATCATATCTAGTAAAGAAGCGCTAACTAAGGGTAAGACTTCCTTAAGCAGCCTAGTTGGGATGGGGTGTAAGAGACAGGTTGATGGTTTAGATGAAGAAATTGTTGAAGTTAGTTCAGGAAGGTCAATTGGAGAAAAACTAAAACTAAATCCAAATATCAATCAAATATAATAGTCTAAAAGACAGTGAAGACAGTGAGAAAAAGCTAGGAAGGAAGTCCTTTCCCTAACCTTAACCAAGTTTTTGTGCCTAAACATAACCAAACTTTAACCACAGATTGAAAAAAGTCATATCATTGGATTGTAATGGTTTGATAAATGATTTTGTTCTGATAATGGCTTGTCAGGCTTACGACTTATTCAGCTGACCATTTATTAACATAACTTATGTGTAAATCTGTTTAAAGCAACAGGGGAGGCCTACACTGAAGGCCATCACTCTAACCATGAAAACACCCAGACTGCAGTTAATAATCTGCAGTTAGTAATACATCTCTATGACAATGAAGCAATCTACAACCTCTGAAGATGGCCATGAGACATGGCTGAAAGCTTCAGAAACACCAATTATGTGGACTTTGTATTGAGACATTTTTTTAATCAGAAGTGTATATTTGTGTTTTTTGTTAGGAGCTTTTGTTTTTGAAATAAAAGTCAATCCCATTTTGTTTTGATTTTTTATTTCAAAACAGAGTTTAACACAAGTCTAAAGACTGGCTCCAAGAAATCACAGAGCAGAGAAAACAGTATGACAAAAGAGAGAGGAGAGACATGGAACAAATCAGTCTGGTTAGTATGTCTCGGGTTCTCTGTTGTTCTCCCACTGGTCATTGTGTAAGAGTGTACTGAGGACTAGAACCCTGGAACCTTGCCAACTGAAGACAGAGGAGGATACAGTATATTAAAGTAAAACACCAGCTCCCACACAGTATGGATGAAGAACAATGCTCTCATCCAGTGAAACATTAGCAGTGTTAATATCGGTGGGAACTGCTCCCCCACCTGAGGAGTCATTTCTTAACTGGTCTATGGTCAATGGGATACTCTGAAGGCCTCTCACTTTGTGTTTGTGTGTGTGTGTGTGTGTGTGTGTGTGTGTGTGTGTGTGTGTGTGTGTGTATGTGTGTGTGTGTGTGAGTGAGTGTGTGCGTGAGTGTGTGAGTGTGTGAGAAATAGATGTGGGAACACACTGAAGGGAAGCTGACTGTGTTGGTGCCCGTCTCTCTCTTTCTCTGTCTTCCCAGCAGGTCATTGTGAGCTGATGACCAGAGAGGAAGAAAATTAACTCTTATCCTTCCTGCCTCTCCTCAGTTCATTTATCTGCTTCCCAGTATTGTTTGCTGCCATAGAGCAGATGAGTAGCACACACACAAGCCAAATACGAATGTAGCCATTTTGTTGATGAGCAGTGGACAGAGGGTTTATGAAGCATATAATTTTATAAAAGGGCTTGGTACTGCTTGGACATATTCAATCAGTTGTAATATATTCCTAAAAACCCATGACAACATGACCTGTAGAGCAATGCAAAACAGTGGGATCTAACATCAATATTTAGGATACTGACATTGAGTTAAATGGCTCCCTGTTCTATAATGACTTCATTGGGCCCTGGCACTGAAGCCAAGGCACTGTTTCTTTCTTTCTTTATTATTATGAGACTACACACCTAAATTTGACCCCCTAAACATGCTCAAAAACAAATTTGGCACACACATCAGGTCTGGTGAAAAATTTGATAAAATGTAAAAATTAACCCCCAAAGTGCCAAAATGTGCTCTCTAGCGCCACCTATGTAACTAAAATTGCCGCCATGGCCCGTAGGAATGTTGTAGAGAGATCAAACTAAATATCAATTATTCATCTTATCAAGACCTACAAATCATACACTGACACCCCTGACGTAAATCCAACAGGAAGTCCGCAATTAGCCTTTCAAAATAAAACTTTGCCCCAATTTTGGCCCCCGAACAAACACTATCTCCTCCGAGGGTGTTAATGATATCGGCTTCAAACTTTATTAGATGACTTATGACACTATGCTGAAAAAAAGTTCTCAAAAACTTTGTAATAACTCACACGGTTTAGATTTTGTAAGCCCTGAAAGTTGCAGTGCCACATCACCCTTACAATGTAAAACAATGGGGAGGCATGACTTTTGTGTCAAACAGAGGCTTATGAGATCTTAACTATAAGTCTGACTATTTTCAAACCTGTATTAATGGATTTCCCATGAAATTTTCTACTAAAAATGTGATTTTTAATGTAAGATTTGGCCAAAGTCATGGGATTTATGAGGAGATTTGACAAGAAGAGTGACATTCTCCTCTCCAACTGAGAGGGAGAGAGAGAATAGGAGGGGGGTGGGTGGGTGTGGGGGTTGTGGGGGGTTCATTTTTGTAGGATACAGCAGAAAGGTCTATATACATACAGTACATTATATATAAACTTTGTATGAAGTTTGGTGTCATTATCATTTATTTTACAATAATTATAGGTCTTATATGTATAATTCAGTAGAAGGGATGACCTATGAGAGGAAGGGAAAAAATGGAGTGAGAGTGACAGTTTAGTGATAAAGTGCTGCAGAGAAATAAAATCAAAACGGGGGAGGCATGGACTTTGTGTCAAAAAGAGGCTTCTGACATCTAAATTTTAAGTCTGACCACTTTCAAACATGTATCAATGGATTCGCCACGAAATTTCTTACTACAATATGATTTTTAATGTAATATTTGGCCAAAGTAATGGGATTTCTGTGGAGATATCACCAGAAGTGATACCAGAACTGCTCCTCGTTATGTGACTCCCTCAGTGCTGTGAAACATTCCGCAATACACTCAACATAAAATAACAGGAGGAGCGAAAAAAGACTTTAAAAGTCAGACTCTAATATCTCAAAAACAGTAAAAGATAGAAAAAACATGTAAATTAATAAAATGTGTAGGTCTGTATCTAAAACTATGTGGAAGCAGTAAATGTTCAAAATGGTGTGGGTTTGCTCACATCCTCCATTCAAATATATGAGTATTTTTACCTTTAAATTTGACGTAGGTGAATGAAATTTGGCAGGCACATGTATCATGTCCAAATGCACAAAAAAGCCTCTTGGAGCTATACTCTAAGTCCAACCGGAAGTCAGCCATTTTGAATTAACTTACCCATTTTTGCTGTTTTTGCCATTTGTAGACATTGTATTTCAACAAACTCCTCCAAGAGATTTGAATCAACTGACTTCAAATTTGGTAGGTGTCATCTTAAGAGCTTTACGATGAAAAGCTATCAAAATCATGAGTTTTCGTGGAATGCCCTTGATATGGGGTGCCGGTCAATTTGCATGTCTTGCCATGAAACAGGAAATTGTTGTAACTCCACTACACTTTGTACAGTCTGGCCCAAATGTCCTGAACACATCTACATATCATTATTGACTCATAGTCATAGCACCACCAATTGATAACAGGAAGTCAGCAGCCATTTTGGAACAAAGTTGCTTTGATTTACATGAAATTCAGTGGGATCATTTCTCTCATCATTCTACACAGAAATATTTTTTTTTTTAGGATTTTTTTGCCAGACAGGAAGTCAGCTTTTTTGGATTTTATGCGTAAATTTTCAACAATTTTGGAATAAATATTGAATTTCAATAATACAAACACATGTTCGAGGCCTTTAGAATGCACAAAAACTCATTGTAATTTGCAGGTATTTTTCTACTAGTAAGTATTTTGATTTGATATCACAAATGGGCTTGGGCGTGACACATCAGCTCTATAGTACCCGCTAATTACTTTTAGCATTTTTGAGGTAAGGGGTGCTCAAAAACTCACAAAAGTTTGCACATCCATCAGAACTGGCCTGAATTCATACCTGATATGGATCTTGCTGAGATGTGGCAACATGGCTTGATAGCGCCCCCTACAATATTTAAAAATCAAGGCCCCAACCTTTAAATTTGACGTAGATGAACAAAATTTGGTAGGTATATGTATCATGTCGAGTTGCACAAAAAAGCCTCTTGGTGCCATACCCTAAATCCAACAGGAAGTCAGTCATATTGAACTTACTTTGCAATTTTAGCACAGTTTTTGCCATATGCAAGCATTGTATTTTAACAAACTCCTCTTAGAGATTTGACCCAACCGACTTTGAATTTTGTCTGTGTCATCTTAAGACATCTGCAATGAAAAGTTATCAAATATTGACTTTTCACAGAACGACTTTCCACCTTGATGTGCTTTGCATGTTTGCATGTTTGCAATTTGCATGTTTGCAATTTGCATGTTTCGCAATGAAACAGGGAGTTGTTGTAACTCCACTGGACTATGCTTGAGTCCAGGCATGTCAATATTAAGTCATAGTCATAGCACCACCTTCAGAAAACAGGAAGTCAGCCTTCTGTGATAAATATCATCTGATCTACATGGAATTTACAAGGTGTGGTCCACACATGATATATGGCAAATTGACATATAGTTGGTGGGTGCTCTCTAGCTCCACATAGTGGACACAGGAAGTGGTATTTAACTCCTTTGTGCAACGTCAGATACTCATGACAATGCATATGCATGTCAGGGGACCTTCACTAATTGTATTGCTGCATTAATGACCCACTTGTGTAGCACTGTCTACTGGCAACAGAAAGCAAGCCCTATGTGACAAAATTCCTTTGATTTACATGAAATTTAAGGTGTGTGGTGTACATTTGATATTTAAGGTGTGTGATGTACCTTCTGTATATATTTATTCTTGAGCCAAATAAATTCTTACAATTAAAAAAGTCACAATTCATTTTGTTTTGCTTCTTAACAACTGCATGTCATGATTAACTGTTAATTGATTTGTCCATACCATTACTCTAAATGAAGGTGAGGGTCTTCTAAAAATAGTGTATGGTTCAATGATGTAACACACGTTTATTTGCTCAGAAACAATTCACTATAGTTACTTTATTTTAAAAGAAACAATAACACAAGAAATATTACATAGCAAATAAAATGTACATAAGTAACCTATTCACGTTATAAAGCACCTCAAACTAAACATAGCACAAAAAGTAAGGAAAATTGTGTAGATTAGATATTAGATTATTTCTTTGTTGTAACAATGCTTCTTGGCAATAAATCTTTTACCGTTGGAAAGCCTGTTTATTTCTCTTTTAAATGGTGCCACATTTGTAAGGAACATGCATTTGTGGGATGAGCAGTAGAGCTGAGTATGTGAGTTGCGCCCATGAAAAATATGCCAAATCTTCTCTGCCAATGCCAAACTGCTTATTCTGCCATTGACTCTTGTTTGGTGTTTGGTGGATTGGATGATTGAATTCTGAAGAAACAAGACATATTGGCAATTTAACAATTTATTCATTTAACGAACAGGAGCCTCAGTAGCATGTGGAAGAACCATACACACCCACAACAGCCTGGCACCTCCTCCTCATGCTGGTCACCAGCCTGGTCACACACTTCTGTGGGATGGCATCCCATTCTTCAACCAGCATTTATCAAAAGTCAGCGAGCATGGTTGTGTTGGTCACTCTGGCATGAACAGCACGCCCAAGCCGATCCCACAAGTGTTCAATGAGGTTGAGGTCAGGACTGCTGGCAGGCTATTCCATCCTCTCCACTCCCAAATTCTGGAGGTAGTCTCAGATAAACCCCACTCTGTGGGGGCGAGTGTTGTCATCTTGGAGGATAGAGTTTGGTCCCAGACTGTGGAGATATGGGATTGCCACTGGTTGCAGAATCGCATCTCGATATCTCTCTGCATTGAGATTGCCTCCAATGATGACAAGCCTTGTTTTTCCAGTGAGGGAGATACTGCCCCACACCATCACACTGCCTCCACCAAAAGATGTTACTCTATCGGTGCAGCAATCAGCATAGCGTTCTCCACATCTTCTCCACACTTTGACCCTACGATCCAACTGCCGTAGGCAGAATCTGGACTCATCGCTGAACATAAGGTTCCTCCACATGTTCAGGTTCCAGTTGCCGACACCAGCGCAAACGGGCCTGAAGGTGAAGGGCAGTCATGGCAGGCCTCCTAGCAGCCCTATGAGACTGGAGATTGGCTGCGTGCAGTCTGTTCCGGATTGTCTGGGCAGAAAGCTGTCAGCCATATCATCCTGCAAACCTTGACTGCAAATCTGTAGAAGACAGCCTACTGACAGCCAGCTGACAGGGTAAGGAAATGGTCATCTTGGGGTGTCTTCTTGGGACACCCACTTGGCGGCCTTTCTCTGACATCCCCTGTTATATGGAACTTGGCCTTCACTTTGGAGATGGCACTAGGGCTCACTCCAAATAATGTCAAAACTTGGTTTTGCGGAACACCAGCTTGAAGTTGCTGTATCGTACTGGCCCTATCCAGATGGTGACATGCCGATTCTTGGAGCAGACATTTACTGACCACTGTAGCAGGGCCCATGCTCAAAACCAGAAGCTCAAAACAAGTCAATAGCAACAGCAAAATATGATGTTTGGCATTGGCAGAGAAGATTTGGCATATTTTTCAAGGGCACAACCCACATACTCTCTGCTCATCCCACAAATGCATGTTCCTTATAAATGTGGCACCATTTAAAAGGGAAATAAACAGGCTTTCCAACGGTATACGTTTTATTGCCAAGAAGTATTGTTACAACAAAGAAATAATTTACCAAACACAAATTTTCTCACTTTTTGTGCTATGTTTATTTACAATTGAAAAATTGAAATGACAGCTACATCCTCATACAGATGAAACTGTGCTTTCTGTGACACTCTGGATATCAGATTCTCTACAACAGCCATTTGGGATGATAACTGTGTGACCTGGACCAAGAGTTCCACACTGCCACACAAATACTGTCTGTGATCCTCCAATCCTCCTCTGGCAGGTCAACTATTACCTGGGTGTCACTCCTGATCCTCTGTGCAACACTCCCTCCTGCTATATGTGAGCCTCCATATGCAACAGCATTGGCATTGTCTCTAGTCACTGGTTGTAGCACATTTACTCTCCACAGCTGTCGGTATTTCCCTGCATTTCTGACCGACACACTGAGCAGGATCCTCAGTACCAGGATCACTGACACCTTCTGCACTGTTTTTGGCAGCCCCTGCTGTGCGCCTGTCCACTACTCACACTTCCAACGGACCGTCAGCTCAAAGAAGCACCCACAGGGATGAAATCACCATCAGCTTTCCCTGTGCCAACAAACAGAATAAAATTAAAATGCAAACCAAGAGCGGCACAGGAAATATAATCAAAATCCTGCATATTTACTGACCTACTGGAAACCTTACCTAAGCTAATAGCTGACGCTAACTTTGTCTTAATAAGCAAGCAAATATAAACCTGATACTATCTTCACATTTACAACGAAGCTTCTGTAATCTCACAGGAACCAGATTGTTCTTAAGCCACAAAATTGTAAACAGTAAGGCGTGTGCTAGTGTTCATGTCTAACTAGATGTGTAATTACGGTACATGTCATCATAAGCCTCTTTTATACAGAGAACCAGCATTATAGCTGTAAAGAGGATCCGCCTTTGAGCCACCTTTGCTTTTTTACACTGAACCACACAAACCCAGCATAAAGGTACATAAAGCAGCCTTCCTGAACATGAAAATATACATTTGGACAACTGCGTTGCCTTACAATAACAGTGAACTGGAAAAATTGACTCTGCATTTGATCAATCAGACTCACACATCAAAACAGAGTCAAAATTCATACTCGTAACTTGCGGTTTGTAGTTGTAACTTCAGTGTCACACACACAGGTAGGAAATTTGTGTGTCTGTCTCTCAGACATTTTGAAACCTCACTGTTGAAAAAAATCCTGCACAAATTTTAATTACACATACACAAAATATTTCTACAGCCACAAAAACGATTTTATACATGTGCAGATTATATCCGTGTGCACAAAACTTTTTCACACATGCACAAACTATTTCTACAGCTGCAAAACTTTATTACACATTCACAAACCATTTCACAAACTCAAAATATTTATGACCATTATTTGATTCCATAAACTTTAGCGATCCCATGACTTCATTTAATGCCTTAATCTGATCAAAATTCAGAAATATTCAATACGATCAACCTTATACCATTATGCCTCAGCATACTAGCATTGTCACTGTGTGCATGTTACGATGCTGACTGTGGCATTTAGCTCAAAGCACTGCTGTGCCTAACTGCAGCCTCACTGAGCTGCGAGCATGGCTGTAGACTCTTTTTCTAGCATGGCTGTAGGCTCTGCTGTTAGTCCAAATATACTTTGCACTTTTGTAAAGCATATTTGGACAGCACAGTGATCTACAGTAAGAGAGCACACACTTTTGCCAAAATTGTCACCTGTTCACCAAGACTGACTTGTGTCTGACCCACATTCTTTCACCGACCCATTCAGATCGACTGCCAACAAAGGTTTAATCCATGTCACTGTGTTGGTCTGAAAGGGGGATGATTCCTGCCCATCTCTTCAGCTTCAGTCCCTCCTTTTTTATTTTGCATCCTTCTTCTGAGCAGAGACACTCTGATCATTAGCAAGTTACCGGAATCCTCGGATGTTGTCCAAAAAAGGGCCAAATGAGCACATGTACCCACACTTACACATATACCCACACACAGACACACACTTGTCAGTATCAGCCTTCCATAGCATGAAAGACTCACACACACTAATCCCTGTCGGCGGCCTCTTTGTTTTCAGCATCATTTAACTTCTTTACAGGTGACTGAGTGACCCCTGCCTAGAGATTAACTAATTTCTTTAACAACTCTGAGCAGTGTGTCACATTTACTATTGTCTCTGCCTTCAGACATGCTGGAAAGCCAGGGAATTGAGCTCATATGTGTGTATGTGTATTAGGGGAGTCACGATTTTGATTTTAAATAGAAAATTGAGCAAAATGATTATTCAATTTCGACCTGTGAAACCAAAAGTAGGATCGGCAATTCTCCAGTATTTTTTTTTCTTTCCACCTTCGCCTACTTACGCACATCCGGTGCTCATCAAAGAAAGAAAGAAAAAAAGAAAAAAAAACATTTCAAAGATAACACCACCTAACTTACCAGTAGCCTGCAACTGCTTTCCTTTTTGTGACAGCATGGCACATGGCCACTGCCGGAGATCATGGAGAAAAAACAGAACTGGAAAATCCCCCCACTTCCCTGAAGTTACCTGTGTGGCAACATTTTGCCCCATGAGTTGTGAAAACAACAAAGGCGCTGTTGACAGAAGACAGAAGTTGGAAGTAGTGACAGATTCAAACTTCCTGGATCAATAACTCATAAGCAAAACATTGTCAAAGCACAAACAGCGCCTCTTTCCTACCATAGTTGAGATACAACCTAATTTTCACCAAAATGAGCCGTTCTCCAACATGGACAAATAACATTGTTTTTTCTATGTATAGCTGGCTGTGAGACTGTCTAAAAAGAATGGATTGCAGCCGCTGATAGCACCATGAATTGCACATCATTTGCAACCACTATCTACCCTGTCTCAAGATCCAATTCACAAAAGATATTGCGGTGCAAACACACCCATAAAATTTTGCAGCTGAGTGTGATTTGCCCTTGTTTTGTGTCTGACTGAGTGAGCGGAGCAGTTTCCAGTGTTTCAGACTTTACTCAACATTTCAGCACACACATTGGTCTATAATGAAAACTGCAGAGAGCACAAAAGCCTCGAATTGCATGTCTGTAATTAGCAGAGGTGCGCACACACAGAGCTCTCCACAATCACAAACCAACTTTCATGTATTTTGCTTCTTCTCTAGTATTTCACGTCTATAACATAATCTATTGAAATGACAAAATACAGCTATTAGTGAGACTCAGGCACGTCTGAAACAGATTAATGACTGAATCTCACAATAATGTTGCTCAGGTGTCACTGAATGTATCTGCAATATTGCAGAAACATCAGTACTGATGTTATGTTTGTTGCCCACAGCTGGCTGCGTGTCACAGTTGGCTACAGCATCGTACAGTAGCTAAACAGATAAGTGTGTCTCCAAACTGAGAAAGAGGCTGTGCGCATTTACACACACACAGCACAGCAGCAGTAACTTTTTTTAACACCGGCTTGGTCAGGATCTGACAGTAATTAATGTTCTGTGTTCTGCCACACATCTATACAGGTCAGCTGTTACACACTGATTCAGGTTTATACAGCGGAATTGTTTGTAATAAAGCAGCCCTCATGGATGAATCCTGAGCTCCATCAGCACTGTCAGGACACTTTTATTTTAAGTAGCTAAAAGTCTGAGATAAGCCTACCACCTCATACCCACTTGATCCAGTATTTGACTAAAGATTTTGTTGGATATCATTCAATATCAATTCAATATCGTTTAATACCTTACAAGCTTGAAGATTTCAAGAGAGAGAGAGAGTGCGACAGAGGAGACAGAGTGAGTGAGTGTGCTTCAGTTACCACCAACTCTCTGAAGACGCAAATAATTTCACTCGCTCATTTGCATAGAAAGGGGCCAATTTTGCGCCAAATGTATGCATAATATCTCATTTACAATTATGAAAATTGCAAAGGAGCACCAAGACACTATTTGCTTGGCAGCACGTTTAGGGGTGCATTTCACCCTTTGCTGGTGCTTTGTGAATTACACTGTTTCTTTTTTTTGTCTCATTTGCGCAGGTTTAGCTACAAAAGCTGCACAATCCTTTTGTGAATTTGCCCCTTAGTTTCAGAAACTCAAGTTATTGTAAGGTACCCTTCTGCCATCTAGTGGCTCTTTTTTTGTTTTTATATTTAACAGTTGCCAGTTGACTGGTGAAATAAGTTGTTATTAGATTTAAAATAAATTATTTAAATTTGACTATATGCCATTATACTACTATCAGCTAAAATCATCTTAGAAGAGATTATGTTCAAAGAGTAGATAGACACTGTGTAAAAAGTAGGAGTGTGCCCGAATACAAATACATTATTTGGCAAAGCACAAATAGTGGGTTTTTTGCAAACATTTATTTTGCATAAATATTTTAAAAAATATTTGTTTTTGGGAAGAAAAAAAAAACATGTTAAATACCAGCATGCAGGTCGGTGACATTGCTATCTCAGTCTCTCTCCTCTGCTCCACTGCTTTGTCTATCAGCAGGTCTAAACGAGGGGAGTCATATCCACCTGCTACATGACGCACATTTCCTTATTTGGACATCACTCTCAGAGTTGGGGGTGTTCCCCAGAGATAAAGCTGAGCTAGTGACACAAGCGAACTGCTCTGAAGGGACTTTCCATAACCTGTTGTTGCTTTTTTCTTTTCCACAAAGGTAGGTTGTAAAAGATAGGCCATAAATAAAAAGTGCAAAACAAGAATCACCTTTGAAGTTCTTCCCTACATGTTACACACTGTGCTGTTTATATGTCATGGGTGCATAAATACGTAGAGGTCTGTCTGCAAATTTGCAACGCACTTGGTTTTAGCTCAGTAGTAGCACAGTCATCTATAATCTCGGAGACTGGACTTTGAGACCCGGTGTGGGGACCTCCTTCGTATGATAGTTTATTCATAGACACTTATTTGAACACTTTAATATCTTGAAATTAAGTGTAATAAAAACTAAAACTACACCTATTTCCACTTTTATTGATGAGTCAAGAAGGAGCCATAAAAGAACGGGAGAGTATGATAGTCTCAATGATCAGAGGAGAGTTGCAGTGATTGCTAGTGTCACCACTTGGCATTCAGGATCTACAGTATCATTCAGGCTTCAAGCTTCTGGTTTGTGACCTTCAGTTTTGTCAAGTGAAATGACAACTGTCACTATGAAATTTTTATCAGTTATAGCTTATTACTGTTAATTCTGTAAATCAGCCAATTAGTTAGTAGTTAGTCCTAGTTATTTAGTTTCCCTCATCATAATACCTTGTTAGAGAAATAGTTAAATTAAACGTGCAGGGGTGAAATTTCGATGCATTGTATTGTAATCCAGATCAATCAATATTAAATAAATCTTCCAAAACCCTTGTCAGTGAAAAACTAGAAGAATTCCTTTGTGACAAAGTATGAAGCTGAGCTTCCCTTAACTTTAATGTAGAAACTGGTGATATGAGGTAATATGTGCACATACAAATACTGGGCTCTTGGCACATCGCTCGTAATAAGAAGCTTGATGAGTCAAGAAGGAGCCATGAAAGAGCAGAAGAGTACAGAAGGTTATATGTGTATGACATTTCATCTGAGTGATCAAAATGCAGATGTGTTTTTTTGTTTTTTTTTAAATGCATGCCAGAGTTATTTTGGGCTCCAAAACTTTTTTTATAATTGATTGATTGATCTTGTAATAAAAGGTAACTCAAATAACTTGCCTGCCTGCCAGAAAGGGCGTTAGAACTGATAAATATATATCAGTTATAGCTTTCTGAGTTGATGCAATGGTCTGAAGTGCCAACTCTGAGCAGCCCTGGTGCCAGCGGAAAGTAACTGGCCAGACATTTGGTTTTTATGGATGGGCCTTAACAACCCCCCGGGTCCCCACCCCCATCCAACCTGCACAAACATCAGCCACATTTATTTTGCACACAGTAATGCATCAACAATCACTCATCGCTGTGCAACAGTTGCCAACGTGTACAGTGCTGTGCAATAAGTAAACCTGTACGACAGACACTAGGTACAATAGGTTTTAGCCTCCTGCTGGCACACCCGCCTCCCATGTCCAAGGTCATGAGTTCAAGTCCAATGCATGATTGTGCTTGTTTACACAATGCAGGTTACAGCTGCAGTTTAATTTTATGACTATTGCGGCACCAAATACAAGTCATATAATCATTATAGGCCCATAGTGAAGCATACATATACGATACAAGAATTGCGTCACCAAAATGCACGCATGTGCCCTTACACAAACACACACACACACGTGCACACACGCACACAGACATACACAGACCAACATGAGTTCAAGTGCCATAAAGTCTAAATGGCCACAATAAAGGGGAACATCAATGTCCAAAAACAAAACTCATACAACACTGGCAAGTAAAGCCTGCATGCATCCTTCTGTCCACTCACAAGTGGTGCAAGCATAAGAGTATTGCACGAATCAATCAATAGCCTCAAGTATTAAAGCCCATTCTTACCCTTAAAACATCTTCTTCCTGGTACTTGTGGCAAGGTCCTTGGTTAGAGAGGTAAAGTCCAGGGTTCTAACAGTGTCCCTTTCCAATGACATGTTAAATCAAGTGTGATTCCCTTTTAATAACTTGTTTCGATCGTTAGCCCTGGCATGCTCCCTTATGGCAGTTAGCCACTTTCAAACTTCCTGCTACGGCGTCAAACATATAGTCAAACACCAACAAACAGCCAATGGACAGTTTACATTTCAGAGCAGAGACACTAAACAAGAGGAGAGATATCTCACTTCGCTCTAAATCCAGACACTACAACCAGACAAAAAAAACATACAAATGAGGCAGGAGTTTTTTTTTCCTCCCTGTGAATTTTATTTTATTTTTTTCTCCTGACCCTCATGAGCCCTTTCATGTACAGGCTTACTGGAGTTTAAGCCCCGGTAGTGCATTAAAACTGTCAATGCTGATTTCTCCTGGGAGGTCCAAATTCCTGGATGGGCAGGCCTGACCCCCCAGGGGCCCACCCAGAACTCCAGGTCTGACTCTGTGTCAACTGTGAATATCCTGAGTTGGGGACAACCCTAAAATATATACTTCAACTTCTGAGCGAGTGAAATGGCAGCTGCTGTCTACCAGATTTTGGACTTTGGGTTGGCTTTTGTGCACATCATGTTGACACAGGAAAGGGTCAATGACAAACTGCTGCCACAAGGTTGGAAGCACACTATTGTCTAATCTTCTGTGTATGCTTGAGAATTAAGGGAATGGTTCAACATTTTCAACCTGTTCAACATGTTCAACCTGGACTCTTATCGGCAATTGAACAAAGGAGTTAATTATTACTTCCTGTGTCCACTATGTGGCACTAGAAAAGACCTAGTAATTATATATGTCATGTTATTGTATTTCACGTGTAGACAACACAGTGTAAGTTTTATGTAAATCAGATGGTGTTTGTTACATAAGGCTGACTTCCTGTTGTCAGTAGGTGGTGCTATGACTGACTCAATGTTGACATGTAGATGTTACAGCAAGTTCTTGTTGAATGTTTTGGGCAAATTTTTCCAGTATGCCACTTCAACGGTGTACCAAGAAAACTCAAAGCTTTGTAATTTAACATCGCAAAGGTTTTTATGTCACCTACCAAATTTGAAGTTGCTCGGGTTAATTCTCTAGGAGGAGCTCACTAAAGTACAACACCTGTAGATGGCTTCAAACTGTGAAAAGATTGCACTTTAAGTTCCTGTTGGACTTAGGGTATGGCTCTAGTTACATTTGCCTATGAAATTTTGTCAAATCTACATCAAATTTAAAGGTGGGAACTTTGACTTTGAAATCTTTTAGGGAGCATCCTCAAGCCATTTTGCCACACCCAAGCTGAAGACCCATATCAGATATCAAATTTCACCACTTCTGATGAATGTAAAAAGTTGCATTAGTTTTCACACAACTCTAGCACCTCAAACATGTTAAGTGTGATCAGGGAGCGCTGTAGATCCGACGTGCCATGCTCGAGCCTAGTTGCAATATCAAATCAAAATACTTACTACAGTGGAAACCACTTATAGTGATCATGGTTACAGTGATCAACCGCTTATATGGATCAAAAAGCAAGGGGCAGAATCATTCCTATACAAATGCTGTTTAAATAATTTGCTTATAATAATCAAGTAGTCCACTTACAGTGTTCATTTTGGGTCTTTTCATACATAAAAACATATGGAAAAACATTTTGAAACTACGTTAATTCTATTTACTCCCATGATACATGTAGGATATGCAATTAGTGGCTGTGGCACCGTTATCAGGCGTTGCGGCACACCTCTTGTTCCTCTCATTCACTGGCTTTCTCACTACCACTGCTTGCTCTCCTCATCCACTGTAGCTTGCGCGACCACAGCTTCTCTCTCTCTCTCTCCTTTCTCTCTCGCTCTCTCTCTCTCTCTCTCGTTTTTTTAAAATGAGTCAGGAAGTGGAAATCAAAGCCTAACTTTACTTTTAACATTATCAAATGAAGAGAAATGTCATCCCCTCTTCCTAGTAATGTTTTGTCCTCCCTCATGGTAGGGTTACAGCTCTAATCAGTCTGATCATCGGCTGTGATTTGCCACTGTGATGTTACAGGTTGCATTTCCATAAAAGTTGATTCTGGTTCAACTTTCTCCCCCCTCCTCCCTGAGCTGCTGCGGCCCCCATCCCCGCAGCCTAAGCACACAACCTGTCTGCTTCCAGCTGGTTACCTGAGGCTGGTGCTGCATGCACATTGAAATCATGATGGGAAAAAAGTCTCTCATTGAAAAACGTAGTCTTCTTGAAACTTAACACAAACCATCAAAAATGAGCTGATGAGATGCAGCAGCAAAACAACATGCATTTAACCAGCTGTTCAGTATTTTGAAACAGTTACTAAAATTCAGTAAATAGAGAAGCTGAATGTTTCATTACTTTATATTAATGTAATAAATATACAAATATCAATTAGATGGTAATCTGCATAACAAATAAAGAAAAAGAAAAAAATTCAGTTATAATAATCATTTGCTTATAGTGATCAATTTGACCCAGACGGACATGATCACTATAAGCGGTTTCCACTGTAGTTTGAACATGGATGCAAAGTTTTGAGTTTTTTGCATCCTAAAGGCCTCAAACATGTGTTCATAAAATGAAAATTGATGCACAAAATCCAAAATGGTTGACTTTATGTTCAGTGAAAAATTTTCAAAAAATATGTGTTATGTCCAGTAGGGCTGTGCCTGAATACAAATACGTATTCGGCAAAGCACAAATAGTGGGTTTTTTTCTGATTATTTGTTTTGAACAAATATAAAAATTATTTGTTTTTGGGAAGAAAAAAAACCCATGTCAAATACCAGCACACAGGTCGGTTACATCGCTATCTCAGATTCTCTCCTCCGCTCCCCTGTTACGTCTATCAGCAGGTCTCAATGAGAGGAGTCACATCCACCTGCTACATGATGCACATTTCCTTATTTAGACATCACTTGGGGGTGTTCCCCAGAGGCAAAGCTGAGCTGACACACGCTAATTGCTCCCAAGGGACTCTCCATAACCTGTTGTTCCTTCGTAAGGTAGTTTATTCATGAACACTTATTGTAACACCTTAATTTTCTAAAATTAAAAGTGTCAAAAAAACAAAAACAGGATTTTTAGGCCTCTTTCCACTTTTGTCCAAATACAGATACAAATAATTTTGCTGCCTCAACAAATATAGATACAAATACAAATACTGGGTTCTCTGCACATCCCTAATGTCCAGTATGATGACAGAACTGATCTCACTGAATTTCATTAACAACCAAGCAACAGTTGGAGTATTAATACTCCATTATTTCATTTCCTTGTTATTGGTAGCACCACCTCCTTTATGGTTAGGATTTGTTAGTGCCGGGAGGGAGTACCAACCCATGTTCAGTTTAATCAATGAATCAGTCTCATAATAGTAAGTTCTTGTCCCAAACAGTGGCAGTGTAGTGTTTACTGCAGCTCCAAGAAACAACCAACCACTTTTAGGATAAATGAAGACATTTATTAATAGCTAAATGAAGAAATACAGAAAAAAATTAAAGCTGCAAGCAGTGTTGGTCAGGACCTCGCACTCTGGCCCGTCAGGATCAGATCATTTTCTGATGATTGACTCTAGTTTGATTGACGTGTACTGTCAGCTGTATGAGGATGAGAATTTTCTGCAGGGTAAGACATGTCTGTCTTGCTCACATCTGTGTCATCAAAATTATGCAAGTTTTGGGCCCATTGAATTTCAATTAGTAAATTGAAAACTCTTGATGAGTTTGTGTGTAAAACATATTAATTTCCTAATTTTCATCAAGTCTATTTTTAGAAAAGGAAAGACTTTTAACCTACATGATCTGGTCAAAGTTTGATTGAAATGTGTACTGTCAGGTGTGGAGAGACAATTAGTAACTGCAGCTGGACACAGAAAAATACTCATACATTTGAATGGAGAGTGTGAGCGAACCTACACCTTTTTGAACATTTACTGCTTCCACATAGTTTTAGATACAGTCTTCATTTGAACTTTAAATGAGTCACGAGACTTTGACCTACAAATCTTTTCCATGTTTTTTCTATCTTTTACTGTTTTTGAGATATTAGAGTCTGAGTTTTAAAGTCTTTTCTTGCTCCTCCTGTGATTTTGTAAAGTGTGTGAGTATTGTGGAATGTTTCACAGCACTGAGGGAGGAGCAGATGGAGAGGAGTACACTTCTAGTGAAATCTCCACATAAATCCCATTACTTTGGCCAAATCTTACATTAAAAATAATATTATAGTAGGAAATTTCATGGCAATACATTGATACAGGTTTGAAAGTGGTCAGATTTATAGTTTAGACGTCAGAAGCCTCTGTCTGACAGAAAGTCCATGCCTCCCCCATTGTTTTACATTGTAAGGGGTACATTTGATGTGATGTGGCACTGCAAATTTCACTGCTCATAAAATCCAAACCGTTCAAGTTCTTACAAGGTTTTTAACAACTTTTCTTCAGCACAGTGTCATAAGTCATCAATTAAAGTTTGAAGCTGATACCATTAACGCCCTCGGAGAAGGTAGCATTTGTTCGGAGGCCAAAATTGAGGCAAAGTCTTATTTTGAAAGGCTAATTGCGGACTTCCTGTTGGATTTAGGACCTGATGTGCGTACCAAATTTTGTGAGTTTTTGAGCATGTTTAGAGGGCATTTTAGGTGTGACGTCCCGTAATAATAAAGAAAGAAAGAGAAAAACGAAAACACATTAAAGCTGCAAGCAGCAATGATCGGGCCCTCGCGTCCCTGCGTATGTCGGGGCACGGCGCTGGTGAAGGGCTTCTGTCACGGGCATGTAGGTGTCCCCAGACTTGGGCTGTTTTCAGACAGTGCAAGGGGAGATTAATGTCACATCCTCAATTACCTACTCTGCCTGCTGCAGGGGCTGCTTCATTGAAATGTCGTAGGGGGCGCTATGGAGCCCGTTTGCATCACTGACTAAATATTATCATGTAGACGTGTTCAGGCCTGGACTGTTTTCAAATGTCAGGTTTCAGGCAAATCCGACCATGTACACTAAAGTTATAGCAATTTCCTCTGTCATGGCAAAACAGCAAAACTCAACGCCACACCACGGCCACACCCTTCAATGCTAAATAAATCTTTTGATAACTTTTGATCATACACTAGTGTAGATGACACACACTGATTTTGAAGTTGTTACGGTGAATTCTGTAGGAGGAGTTCGTTAAAATACAAGGTATGCGAAATGGTCAAAAAAACGCGAAAATTGACCAGTTTTTTAAAGATGGCCGACTTCCTGTAGGACTTACAATATGGCTCCAAGAGGCTTTTTTGTGCATCTTGACATGATACATAAGCCTCCCGAATTTCATTTTTCTAGGTTAATCTGGAAGGCGGGGCAACAATTTTGAAATTTTCAAGGGGGCGCTGTTGAGCCAGATTGTCACATCTATGCAAATGACATATCCAGGATTTTAACTGGTGTCACTCCAGACATGTGTGCCAAGTTTCGTGACTGTAGACCTATCCCTTGTCCCTAAAGTACAGCATCGTATTTCATGGTGAAGGATGTGTCGCCATGGCAACGGCATTTGGTCATGGGTCATGACCTGCTAATTGTAGCATCACCAAGGTCTTACATCTTAGCTGAGTCAATTTCAGGTGCATCAGCCAAATTTCCTAGGAGTAATACAACAAAGAACGACGCATGATACTTCCTGTTGCCAGTAGGTGGCTCTATGACTGTCACCAAATATGGGCCTGAAAATGTGTTCAGACCGGGACTCTTAACAAGAATATGAAATTTAGAAAAAGATCAGACCATGTGGAGTCAAGTTATAAGGCTTTGAAATTTCATGGCGAGACATCGAAATTCGCCGCGTCGTCATGGCAACACCTTTCGATGAAAAGTCACCAACTTCATAATATACGATCTCCAAGGTCTTTAGGCTATTCTGAGTAAATTTGAGGTGGATCCCATCACCATGCGACCCGCAGAGCGTCAAAGTGTAAAACATGTAACTTCCTGTTGCCAATAGGTGGCGCTATGACTTAGATCCAATATTGACACATGGATGTGTTCAGGACGGGACTCTTTCCAAGCACAAAAGGTTTGGGTCTCTTAGGATCGTGCATGCCGGAGTTATGGCCGTTTGAATTTTCACAGCGAAGGATCAAAATTCGCCGCCCGACCACACCCCCTCGGCAATGTCGAAAACTCACCGTTTTGATAACTTTTCATCTCCCAAGTCTGTAGATGATACTGACTGAATTTGAAGTTGCTGAGGTCAAATCCCTAGGAGGAGTTCGTTAAAGTACGTGGGCTAAAAACGCATAAAATCTGCGATTTTCACCAGAACTGACGCGCACGCCAATTTTCGTGAGTTTTGGTACACGTTTGTAGAAGTTATTTGAGGTCAAAGAGTTGTAATAATAACAATAATAATAATAATGTTAATAATAATAATAATTCCTTTGGAAACAAGAGGGCTTCGCGCTGGTCAGTGCTCGGGCCCTAATTAAAGCTGCATTGAACGGGCCTTCGCGCCCTTGCGCACGTCGGGCCGCGGCGCAATCGAAGGGCTTCTGTGATGGGCATGTAGATGTCTTCAGACCTGGGCTGTTTTCAGACAGTGCAAAAAGGAGATAAACATCACTTCCTTTGTCCACTATTTTTCCCGCTGTTGGGGCTGCTTTACTGAAATTTTGTAGGGGGCGCTATTCAGCCAGTTTGCATCACTGATGGAATATTGTCATGTACACGTATTCAGGCCGGGAGTCTTATCAAACATGTAAAGTTTGGTGCAGACTGGAGCATTTACAAAACAGTTATAGTAACCTCCTCTGTCATGGCGAAACATCAAATCTACATAGTGTGAGGATGAGAATTTTCTGCAGGGTGAGACATGGCTGCCTTGCTCACACCTGTGTCATAAAAATCATGCAAGTTTTGTGCCCATTCACTTGAATTTCAATTAGTAAATTGAAAACCCTTGATGAGTTTGTGTGTAAAACAAATTAATTTCCTAATTTTCATCAAGTCTATTTTTAGGAATGTAAAGACTTTTAACTAGTGATGTATGACACTGGATTTTTGCCGATATCCGATATGCTGTTATTTCCAACTCATTATGGCCGATTGCCGATGCCGATATATGCACATATTTTTACCAGATTGCTGAGGAGGCTATTATGCATGCAAGCATAGATTATACTATGATCAAGAAAGACAATATATGAAGGAAGAACTTAGGAAGACTGGAGTTCAGTAGCTCAGCATTAAAGTTCTTCCCTTATATAGGCTATAGTCTTTCTTGATCATTAGTACAATATATGATTGCATGTGTAATAGTCTCCTCAGCCAAGTGGGAAAAAATATGTGCATATATCAACATCGGCAATTGGCAAAAATGACAGTCAAAAAGTAATCGTGTTAAATAATTGTGATCCAATATTGAACAAGATAATCATGATTATGATTTTTGCCATAATCGAGCACCCCTAAAAACAACATAAATTGTGATTTACATACACACACACACACACACACACACACACAAAGAGTTTAAATATGTAAGTGATAAATTGTATGTATGTATGTAATGAATTGTTTTCTTTAAGAAACTGTTACTTGAACATTTTTCATTGTGCTCCTAAAGTTATATGTGTGCTCCTAATTTTTTTCTCTCTCCTCTCTCTCCCTCTCAGCTGGAGAGAAGGATTTCAGAGTACTCTTCTTGTGAAATATCCTCATAAATCCCATGACCTTGGCCATATCTTACATTAAAAATCAGATTTTTTTGTAGGAATTTTCGTTGTGAATCCATTGATACACGTTTGAAAGTGGTCGGACTTATAGTTTAGACGTCATACGCCCCAGTTTGGCACAAAGTCCATGCCCAGAGATTGCCTCCCCGTTGGTTTACATTGTAAGGTGTGATGTGGCACTCCAACTTTCGGGGCTTACTAGATCTAAACTGTTCGAGTTATTACAAAGTTTTTAATAACTTTTCTTCTTCAGCACAGTGTCATAAGTCATATATTAAAGTTTGAAGCCAATACCATGAATGCCCTAGGAGTAGATAGTGTTTATTCAAGGTCCAAAATTGGCACAAAGTCATACATTCATGGGTGAACTGTGGACTTCCTGTTGGATTTAGGTCAGGGGTGTCAGCATATGATTTGTAGGTCTTGATGAGACGAATAATTGAGTTTTGGTTCGATCTCTCTACGACATTCCTGTGGGCCGTAGTGGCCATTTTAGATACATAGGTGGCGCTCTCAAGCACATTTTAGGCACTTTGGAGGTTAATTTTTACATTTTATCAAATTTTTCACCAGACCTGATGTGCATGCCAAATTTGGTGACTTTTTGAACATGTTTAGGGGGTCAAATTTAGGGTTGAAGTGGCGTATTAATAAAGAATAATAAGAAAGAAAGAAACAGACGAAATACAATAGGGTCTTTGCCCTTTGGGCTCAGGCCCTAATTAAAGCTGCAAGCAGCAATGATCGGGCCCTCGCACTCTTGCGCACGTTGGGGTGCAGCGCAGTCGAAGAGCTTTTATTGAGGGCATACAGATGTGTTCAGGACCAGACTCTTATCGAACATTGCACGAAGGAGTTAAATATAATTTCCTGTGTCCACTATGTGGTGCGAGAGAACATCCATTAAGTGTACATTATGTTGCTGCATATCAACTGTAGACCGCACCTTGAAAATTTCACGTAAATCAGATGATGTTTGTCGTATGAGACTGACTTCCTGTTGTCAAAAGATGGTGCTATGACTATGACTCAATATAGACATGTAGATGTATTCAGGCCAGGGCTCTTATCATCCATGAGAAATTTGATGCACGTTGGACGATGTACATTCAAGTTACAACAACTTTCTGCTTCAGTTGTAGTTCGCTGCATCACCACGGCAACAGCGTTCAATGAAATCTAAAGATTTTGATAACTTTTCATCATAAAGGTCTTTAGATGACACTGACCAAATTTGAAGTTGGTCAAATTAAATCTCAAGGAGAAATTCATTAAAATGCAACAGCTGTATATTGCTGTCTTTCTTTTGGAAGAAAAAAAAAATCCTTCAGATACAAGAGGCCTTCGCACCGCTAGGTGCTTGGGTCCTAATTCCTTCAATAACAAGAGGGCTTTCGCACTGTTGGTGCTCGGGCCCCAATAATAATAATAATAATAATAATGATAATCTTTACAAAAACAATAGGTTCCTTGCACTTTCAGTACTAGGGACTGTTGGGCCCCTGGCACTTTCGTTCTTGGGCACTAAATATTGATGAACAGCCTTAGGTTTGTATCTTTTCAAAATTACAGCTGAATATATGAGCAACTTTTTGCAATATCTTGCTAAGCAAAGGTCAGACTGACAAAAATACTCTATGAATTCCACTCCAACGTGAGATGAAAAACGTTATAAATCAAACGTCACTCACTTGTTTTGTCAGAGTCATGGGTGGCTGCACTGACATGTTATTCTTACTAATGTATTTTTAAACATTGCTTTTGTAGTTCTGTATTACTAGAACCTTTGGTTGATGAAACATAAACTACACAGGGATAGAAGTATATATTATGAGTAGTTAGTCATGAATATATATCAGGAAAAGTACAAAATGAAAACTGATGTATGTGTGCTTTTTTTATGAACTACTGTACTGTTCAAGTAACATATATGTCCTGGGAGTCTATTCAAGTAATATATATGTCCTCTAAATCTCAAGAGGCTTTTTAATGAATGTTTGAATTAAACAGATGGTTTTCTGGTGGAGACTATAAAGGAAAAATCTGCCAGGAAGCCCCAACAGTTGTCAGTAAAAGAGAGTTAGGGAAAGGCCAACGGTCTTACTGGAGTTTAATGAGAGATATTTCTGTGGGATTTCTGCACTAATTACCTTCCCCAACATCTCAGCCCAGACTGCCAGCTTCTCTCCCCTACTGTTTCATCAAAAGCTCTAAAAGCCCCCAAGAATGTAAGATTGGCCATCACACTACTCATCAGCAGGCCTGCAGAAGAAAGCATGAGAAAATGTTCCATATGACTGAGACACAAGTTGAGAAGTTGCTACAACTGTTTCTAATGCAAAAATGTTCGATTACTTTGGCAATCTATACCTGTGTTTGTGTTTGCTTAGTGGCTACAGATGGTTTTAAAAAAACAAATGTATATGACACAGTGAATGATTAAAATACCAATGCCAATTTTTACATTCCATACAGTCATTTGTGGGTCCTGTTGCTTCATAGGGGAACAAAGTGAAGTAAGCTAAGTTAAGAATGCAACTTTGCTGACTAAGGATGCAACTAACCTCTAAGATTGGACAGAACTTTGTAACTGACTGAACATTCAACCCGGTCTATAAGGGTAGACAATCATGCATTTGAGAAAAATGGAGAGGTTTCCTTTAACCAACTTAACTTTAAAGGACTGGATCAAAATGTTATGATTAAAAGTATTGCCTCCTCACCAATCAGCTCTCTGGAAAAATTAAGTCCCTATTGTCACACTTATTGTGATCTAGATATAGACAAAATCATTCTATTCATATTATTGACGAAGAGTGTTATTATTGATAATTTTGCTTTCCAAGATAATAAATATAAAGCATGCACAGCAACTGGTTCAAGTCTGCCGATTTCAAATTTATCAAAATGTATCTTCATGTATGCATTATGAATGTGAATATGCTCAGGGGAAATAAAACTGCTGACATGGCTTTGTGTCAGGCAGTCAAAGAGCATAACAGCCGATACTGTGGGCAGCTCCTCTGCTGTGTGATGACTGGAGTATTTTCCTCTAAATGTTCATGTTGAGATTAAAGAGCATAATGTAAAGGTTCAAAGGAAACAGGATAAGATAAGACCAAATCAGAGCTCATGCCAGCCTGATGAGTAGAAAGCTGCCTTTGGTGGATTCTTGGAATTGATACGGGGAAGAAACTATAACCTGATTACACCTACTGAAGAATGATAGCTATTAATATCTAAAGAACTGTGCTGATTACAATGTACACTGGGTCATCAAGATAGTGGTGTCTTCAACAGGCGCCAAACACAAGCCTGACAGATGTGATGATAATATCAGTCTACCTCTGTTTTCTTCTACTCTCATGGGTTTTTAAAGACTTGGACTCAGTAGACACATCAGTATATCCTCTGACTGATAGTAATCAGCAGTAGCTGCAAATAAAATCAAACCTGAATGCATTCAGAGATCATATAATTTTCCAAGGCTGTACAGTCCTCTAAAACATCTGGCCACTAAACCGGCTAAATCTAAAAAAAGTTTTTTTCAAGTGTGAAATCAACATGCATCCACTTTAGAATTTTAGGTTGTTTCAGGAACCTTTTCCATCCACAACAAAACACTAAATCTAAACTTTGTCACCTCCCTCTCTAAATGAGCAATAACGGTATCATCATGTATATCATCATAGCCAAACACACAATTTACAGTATTAGTTCTCTTTTTTTTTTGATTCTGTACGACAACTGAACAAGCACAGTAATACAATATTGGAGTAGTAATACAGTGATTTGATCACGGCCCATAAATGCTACCTGTTAACCAAGGTGAACAGCTGCTCTTTTGTTTTAACATCATGGCATTTAAATGAGTGTTCACAGAGAAAGTTGGAGGCAACAGAAAGCTGAATTCTGTCACATTTGTGTCTGCGGGGGCTTACATCAATTTTCCTTTTCTATAATAAAAGATCATAGATTTACCCACTCTAGTTTTGAGTGTGATTAAATGCCTGCATGGTGTAGATCACTGGTCCCCATTCTGGTGGTTGTGATGCCCAGGGGGTCCCAAATAATTATCATATGAGATAAGGATTTCTGCTAAAATTTTGTCTGACTTTTCTCTAATCTTTTTTTTTCTTTTTTGTTTTTGAAGCCCTTCTTCAGGACTATTCAACTGAACTCTGTGGTTTAACTGCTCACAACTAACAGACATTTGAAACCTGTAACAAGGCAAAAGGTAAGTAGGTTTGGTTCACTTTAAAGAGTTACTCTCCAAACCATTGGGGAACTAATGGTGTAGGTGAAAGGCAAAAAAGAATAAAACATGTGTTTTCATATTTAGCTGGTTTACTGTGGACAACTGTCTATAAAGCTGTACAATCAATATTTCACCAGCAGGGGTCAAGGGATTGATCCTGGACCCTCCACCACTTTGGTCCAGACTGAAATAGCTCAACTATGTGAAATATATCAAGCACTGGTACAAATATTCATGCTCCTCTCAGGATGAATTGTAATAACTTTGGTGATCCTCTGACTTTTCATCTAGCACCATAATCAGGTCAAAATTTTAATTCATCTAATACTTTGGTTTATGACGAAAACTAATTACCTCTGCCTCAGCTGTACATTGTGGCTGTTTTCCAAATCACTCCTTATTTATTATATAGTGCACAATATTTACCCTCTGCCATTTTAGTGTCCTAATGCTGAATGAGTAAATGTATCCACTATTTAGTGCCCTAAAAAATTCCACAATGGACTAAAAAAGCAGTGTAGTGAGAAAAGGGAGGAGGTATTCCAGGCGCCCCTGATTCCAGAAGTAAAAAATCCTATTCATTTTTCCCACAGATGTTACATTACTCAGAGTTTGAGTGCTTGTACAGCTTGAATCAGTGTGAAACCCTCCCAGTTAAACCCTCAGTACAAAACAACTGTTAAAAAATATCTGGTTCTTTGATAAAAAGTCTAAGGTACAAGGCTGTGTACATATAAATTTCAGGGTAAAAGTTAACTACAACTCCAAAGGTGCATTTCAGCAAGAAACAGATCACTGTGCTTAAACTTTGGTCACACATGCCACTAACAGCAGGAAGAAGCAGTGTAAAGAAAACAGATTTTACAATCTACAGAGTTAATCACTTCAGTTTTGAGTTCTGGGTCACTTTTGAGTGAATTTATCAACTATGAAGCTGAAGTTGATTATGCTCTGATTTGCGCCCACTGCTTCTTCTTCATAGCAACAGCAGCCTAGGCTCATGGGTATTGTAGTATTCTTAGCTGTCTGCAAAAATCATGGACAAAAGGGAATTTCTCAGAAACAAAGTTGAAAAAACTGAAACTGGTGGTCAGAATATAAACCTATAGGATCATTACATTATCCTGAGAGTCCTGAGTTTCTATGTTCAGTATTATTGAGTAGCACATTTTGAAATGGGAGTACAGAATGGGAAAAAACAATTCTAGAACCAGCAACCCCTCACACTTCTGTTGAGTGTCTGTTATATAGGGAGTAATGAATGAATGAACAAGGGAGTGACTTCGGACATAGCCTGTGCCATCTTACTTTAGCATGTTAGCATGCTAATGTTAGCATTTAGCTCAAAGTGCCACTGCACCTAAGTATAGCCTCACAGAGGCTACTAACAAAATCTCTAATACACCAGTCTATGCTACCTGCTCCATGAAGAAAATCTTTTTGGGCTGCAGGGAATATTTTTTGTTGCTGCGCCATAACTGGCCACTGGGACAAACTGACAGCAATGCTGACTCAGTGCACCACAACTCTCTGAATACATGTATGATTTAAGTAGTCCACTGTTTGCCGACATGTTCACCATAACAACTTTAGTCTATAAGGTAACAGTTTGTCAATGCTGTGTTTATAGCCTGTTGCACTGCCCCCAAGTGCCCAAAAATATAAATTAATACTACTTTAAGTGACTTTGACTGATTAATTAGATTAGATGTTCATCATCTAGATAGAATGCCCATGTTTACTCTGTATTTTCATATCAAGTGAGAATGCACCGACATGAGTTTATTAGCTGTACCTGTATGATGAAATGCAATCCAGGACAACAGCTCTGCAATGAATCATATATTTGTGAATGTGTGTGTGTCAGTGTCTATTGGAGTGTGACAGAAAAGTGCTGATTCACCTTTATGGTCATTTTTAAGAGTGCAGTTAGTGGTGATGTTATATTGGAAAATATCATATTGACAGGATATTGTATTATTCTTTCCCCCTCATGTATGCAGTAAATAGGGGTGGACAACACTTGCATTGGGAGAATTAAAGTCAGACAAAGCTCATTGCAGTGTCACAAATGTGTCCTACTAAAAATCACATGAAACCAATTGATGAACTGCTGATTGAGTTACAAAACTTCTCTATGTATCTAGCAATCTAGGAGTTAACACAAGTCCTTCGGCTGTGCTGTTCTATGAACAAACTCTAGGTAGTCCTGTTGATGTTGTGCAACCATCAGCAACAAAAGCACCATGGTACTTTTATTTTGGATGTGCCTGGGAAAACGTGAAAAGCACACTGAGAAGCCCAACCTCCACACTGCCTCTTTGAAGCCCCACTTTGATAGAGACTGTGCCAAAGTTGGAATGAAAAGCTCATTTTGCCTCCTACTCTGAACAGCAAAGTACCCAGAAACCCCTCCAAGGTCTCCTCTCAATCCCAGTGCTCTGTTATATGAAAAGGCAACATGCTTTGAACACTGTGTGGACCTGTTTGGATTAGGGTGTAATGCTTTCATTATTTAGACAGCAAGCTGCAACAGGCAGTAGTGTGTTACAGTAGTATGGTTCAAAACATACACACACCTACACATCCAGTGGTTCTGGTATCTGATAATGCCCTGCTACCCCAGGACCACATAATATCACTGTAATCACAATGTTTCAGTAACCAGTGGAGACAAAATAATGTAATGCAGCGTTCTCCCTCCTACCTAAGCATTGCGTCACACTAACATTTCAGCAGAAAAACTGTCATAAAGTTTGTTTGCTCTTGGTTCAAGTGACTGAATGACTGGGTCACTTGCTTCTTTTCTTTCTCCTTCTACTTCTGACTATGGTGTGCCTAAGAAACGATACAGGTACCAGAGATAAGTACAAAATTCATAAATAAATAGACTTTCTCATATTGTATTACAATGTACAACAACCAACATTCAAAACAAAGGAAACTTGCAGCCCCCTATCAGTCTCAGAGCCACGGTGAAACTTCCGTTTCAGAAGTATGTATACCTCAGTCAAAATCGAAAAAATCCAGCACTGCAACATAACCTTCTCAACAATATGTCATCTCGTTCATTCAATTTGTCAAGACAGGGATGTTAAATTAATTTGTCAAGGACCCTGGAAAAGAGACCAAATGAACACAAATCACACAGTAACTAGTCACAGCATCCAATGGGAAGAGGTCAGAGGTCATCAATCAGGAGTCAGTGGACAGCTGGAGAAAGATCAAGGGGGATATTCACATCTTACACCAGCAACCATCTTTGAAGAAAACACGAACCTTTGAGTTTATATTATTTTGTACCACACTGTTCTCAAAGGTCTAGAATGAACTGATATTACATGCTCAAATGTAATATCATTGTTTATTTCATATTTCTGTTTTTAACTGTTGTTTGGGGTCCCACAGATCCCCCTGCTGTATGTGTAAAACTCATGACACTCATTTCTAAATTAATTAAATTTTTCCCTTAAATTCTTTTTTCTTCTGACCTTAAAACCCAATATGTAGTGATTAGATATAACCCTTTTGCCACAAATTGAGCTTGCACATTTGATGAAGTTGATGTTAATTGTATTTGGGGTCAATTAGACCCAGTACCAAACTCCCTGTCAGGCCCCTGATAAACAAACCGTTCTAAAACTGCAATAACAGAAAGATTCTTTTCAGATTTGGGAGGTGTAGTGCTGTGTAAAAACTAACAGATGTAGAGCTGATGAAAATCAGCTGCAGTGGCCATGTGCAGAATATCATAGAATGAAATAACTTGAAATACTTTGTCATTGACTGTAATCTGGGGTTCAGCAGAATCATCCAATATCAACTTCAAAACAGCTAAATGTCAGTTCTAATTCATTTCTCTGATAAAGGGTTTTTTTTTTTTTTTTTTTTAGCTTTCTTCACTCTGTACTTTTTAAAAGAATCTATAACTATTGCAGTTAGGGAACAGAAAATACTTGATCCTTTATTGTGGCTGCTTGGTCAATCAGTATGGGTGGTCACAGGATATTTCGTGCATCTCTGTTGTATGTACACTTGGATTTTATGTGTTTGTGCTCTATCTAATCCAATCACCCAGAATGCAGGTTCAAATTAACTTTACTTTTTGCACATAGGAGGCCAATAAAGCACAAGTGGAATTTATCCATGCCTGTAGGCCATGTGCTTAAAATCTCACATTTAGCAAGCTTGTGCTCTGCTACATCTACTAAATCTGTTACTGAGCCTCTGCTAGCACTACCATTTAAACAGGCTGACAGATTGCTGAGTAACCATGTGTTTAGAGGGCAACATCATTATTGGAGAGAGTGAACAAAATAACATGAAATTCCTCATAAACACAGTGATTTAGTAAGTAAAGAGTAGGTTTAGATCTGCTGACTGCTCGGTGGTGTGTGTCCTCACATGCCCCGGCCCTGGAAGAAATGAAAAGGTTTCACTCAGACTGTACACACACACACACACACACACACACACACACACACACACACACACACACACACACACACACTACCTTCAGCTAACTGTAGACACACCCAGTCATTTTCTTAGACCTAGAGAGCAGACTGTAATTCACACATCCTACAGGTTCTGTATCTCTGTCACACACAATGTGGGTAACTTCAGCTCTGTCTTCCACACAGTGGTAGTGTCTGTCTCTCACCTTCTTGTCTCACTCATTCAGTATGTTGGACGCTTGTAAAGTCCTCCCAGCCCGACATGACTTTCAGACTGGCATGCTAATTGAAAACAGCACTGTTCCCCTGCTTCCTGCCTTTTCAACTGCCTTGTATAGACATGACACACACACACACACACGCTCGCTGTCAAACACACATACCACACGAGTGTATGCTGTAATTGCTTAGAAATAGCATTGTTGGCTGTGCAGTAAAACTGTTCTTTATACCCAATTTAGCAATTCCAAATATATTGATTTGGTGTGTTCTCTGTCCCACATGTACCTCTAAAGTCTGGCCCTGTGGGGTATGGAGACAGGAATGAATAAAAGCTGGATTTGCCAGGATGCTGTTTTATATGAAAATACTGAATATGTAGGAGTTGAATGCTGACATGCCCAACGGGTCTGTCCATCCAAAACAAGACAATATGACAAACAGCTTCTGAACTCACTTTCTTCTGAGGTCTGTTGTCTTCGTTTTTCACTGCTGTAAAGTAGCATGTGTCAGAGTCACACACTATAACACACATAGTGCTAACAATGTCATACTAGTCAAAGTGTTTGTCAGTATGTAGGAATTTTCTTTTTTAAAATCATAAAAGAATAAAGGGTTTGAATTACCACACACGACCTTATGATACACTGTACACTTACCACTGCACCACATGTTGGCACATTGGAACTGGAATAAAAAATGGGTGCCAGACAGTGCTCTAAACCAGCAGCTGGCGCAGAACACACGGTTTTATGGGTAAAAGGTTTTCTTTCGTCTGGCTTGATTATACTGTAAAAATGAGAAGCTATTAGACCTTTATGTTTTACCAATTTGTAATTTCCAGTTTTAAATAAAATTTTTATATTACACATAATGCTCTTTCAGCTTGTTTTATTTACAGATGTATTTTGTCTTTCCTGGGAGAACTGTTTAATGTTTCAAGATAAATGTCTAAATTTCTGTTTACAGTGGAAATCACTCATGGTAATCACGTCTGTCTGGGTCAAGTTGATCACTATAAGCGGATGATTATTATAACCGATTTTTTTTCTTTTTCTTTATTTCTAACACACACAGATTACCATCTAATTGACACAATTGTATATTTATTACATGAATATAAAGTAATGAAACAGACAGCTTCGCTATTTACTGAATTTTATTGACTGTTTCAAAATACAGTAGCCTACAACTGTTTAAACACTTGTTGTTTTGCTGCTGCATCTCGTTGGCTCATTTTTGGCAGTTTGTCATGAACTTCAAGGAGACTACGTTTTTCATTGAGAGACACTCTTTTTCCCATCACAATTTCTGGAAGCAGACGGTTGGCTGCTTGGGTGGGGGCAGTGAGAAAGTTGAACCAGAATCAACTTTTAGAGAAACGCAATCCGCAACACTGAGGTGACCAACCACAGCCGGTGATCAGACTGATTAGAGCTGTACAACCCTGCCATGAGGGAGGACAAAAACATTACTAAGAAGAGGGGATGACATTTCTATTTGTTTGATAACATTAAAAGTAAAGTTAGGCTTCACGACTCATTTTAAAAAAGGTGAGAGAGAGAGAGAGAGAAGCAGTGGTCAAGCGAGATAGAGAGTGGATGAGGAGAGCGAGCAGTGGTAGCGAGAAAGCCTGTCTGATAGTTCCTGTTTCACGGTGGTTACAAATAAACATGCCCGCACCTTGCACCTCCACACAAACCCGCAGAGCTGCATTGCAACGCTGATAATGGTGAGGCTGCCACTAATTGCATATCATAAATGTATGATGGGAGTAAGGTAAAAAAAAATAGAATTACCATAGTTTTAACATTTTTTCCATATGTTTATTCATGTATGGAAATACTCAAAACGGGTTGGTAGGAAATGGTAAATAGTTTCTTTTAACCATTGACCATGATTGTTCTCTGAACCTTAAAGTGCAACTTCACCGCTTTTCATGTTGTTTTCTATGGTTCTAATATAGGAAGTACCTACAGTGCATTCAGACAGTATTCAGACACCTTCACTTTTTACAGACTTTGTTATGTTGCAGCCTCATGCTGATTTCATTTTTCCCTCATAAATCTACACTCAATACCCCATACTGACAAAGTGAAGACAGAATTTTAGACTTTTTTTTCAATTTTTTTCTCCAAAGATGTTCAATTGGGTTCAAGTCAGGGCTCTGGCTAGGCCACTCAAGGACATTACAGAGTTGTCCCTAAGCCACTCCTGCATTGTCTTGACTGCATGCTTAGGGTCATTTTCATGTAGAAAGGTAAACCTTCGGCCCAGTCTGAGGTCCTGAGCGCTCTGGACAAGGTTTTCATTAAGGATATCTCTGTACTTTGCTGCGTTCAGCTTTCCCTCAACCCTGACCAGTCGACCAGTCCCCCTGAAAAACACCCCCACAGCATGATGCTGGCACCACCATGTTTCACCATTGGGATGGTATTGGGCAGGTGATGAGCAGTGCCTAGTTTCCTCCAGACATGACACTTAGAATTGAGGCCAAACAGTTCAATTTTGGTGTCATTAGACCAGAGAATCTTGTTTCTCACAGTATGACAGTCCTTGAGGAGCTTTTTTGCAAACTCCAAGCAGGCTTTCCTGTGTCTTTCACTGTGGAGAGGCTTCTGTCTGGCCACTTTGCCATAAAACCCAGATCGGTGCAGTGTTGCAATGATGGTTGTCCTTCTGGAAGTTTCTCCTATCTCCACACAGGATCTCTGGAGCTCAGCCAGAGTAACCATCGGGGTTCTTGTTCACCTCTGTTACCAAGGCCCTTCTCCCCCGATTGCTCAGTTTGGCCAGGCAGTGAGCTCTAGGAAGAATCCTGGTTGTTCCACACTTCATCCATTTAAGAATTATGTAGGCCACTGTGCTCTTGGGAACCTTCGATGCAGCAGAATTTTTTGTAGCCCTCCCTAGATCTGTGTCTGGACACAAACCTGCCTCTGAGCTCTGCAGGCAGTTCCTTCAACCTCATGGCTTGGTTTTTGCTCTGATATGCATTGTCAGTTGTGAGACCTTATATAGACAGGTGTGTTCCTTTCCAAATCATGCCCAATCAATTGAATTTACCACAGGTGGACTCCAATCTAGGTGTAGAAATATCTCAAAGATGATCAAGAGAAATGGAAGGCACCTGAGCTAAATTTCAGGTGTCATAGCAAAGGGTCTGAGTACGTTTGTCAACGTGATATTTCAGTTTTTCTTTTTTAATTATTTTGCAAAAAATTCTAAAATTTTGGGTTAGAGTGTAGATTGATGAGGGAAAAAATTAATTTAAACAATTTCAGCATAAAGGCTCAAACGCACTGAAAGCAATAATTGATGCACATCAAATGATGCTCCTATGGTGCACTGCAGGCATCAGATTTGAAATTCCAACACCACAGAGCCAACACAGGTTTTTCATTTTGTTCTTTGTATTAACGGCTGCATTAGTTGAATATAATGAATGAATGAAAAGGAGAAATGCAGAGGAGGAAAATGAAACTGAAACTAAGAGCATCTGTGTCCACAGTAAATCATCTGTTGACTGTTGGATGGTTATTTATTTGTGCTTTAAAATGTAAATGCCATGAAATAATCAGAATGTAACGTTTTATATCTCTCATTCAGCAGTTTTGTTCTCACTACCGCTCACTTTCCTTATTCGACCACCGCCACACTGTCTTTCTCTCTCTCTCACTCGCTCACTCGCTGGTGCTCTGCTGGCTTGCGCAATCTCTCTCTTTTTCAGCTGCAGAGAAAACAGCTTTGGTCACTGGGTCCTCATTTGACGTTCCAAAATCAAAACAAGGTTGGAGTTGGGGCGTCAAGACAGTTTTACGCGCCTCATAACACTTTTAGTGCGTGTTCAGCCAATAAAAACAATAGGTGTACTTCAAAAAGCGCACGTCAGACGCTTCCAGTGCGTTTAGGCCTTAAGGCTGCAACATAACAAAATGTGAAAAAAGGGGTCTGAATACTTTCTGAATGTACTGTGTATATGAATGACATTAAACTTTCCTCTGTCTTGTGAATGGAGCAGAAAGAATGGAGACAGAACTGAAAACGTCACCCTGTAACAAACTTCACGGTACTTTGGTAAATCTGACTTTGTTTTCTCTCAGAAAATTATATAAGACTTTGCCAACTCTAAATACAGAACAGAACAATGGTGAGTGTGTGTTACCTGTAACTCATGCAGCTGCATCCAGCTTGAGCACAATCAGGTCCCAGTTCCTCGTTGTCCATAGCAGTAAAAAAAAAACAGCATTTGGTTGTAGTTTTTTACCACTTTGTCCAACATTGTTTTTCAAACCAAACTGAAATGGAAACTGCAGACTCTGAGGTTGCTCTGGCAGCAGCTATGTGCTCTGGCAGTAATCCAGCTTGTGTGCAGCTCTTGGTAAGTTTGCAAAGTTGTTGCGGTTATCGTGGTGGTAGAGCTTCCCTGAGATCCGTTTTTCTTTTTCTGGCATGGTAAATGGTAAATGGACTGTACTTGTATAGCGCCTTTCTAGTCTTCCAACCACTCAAAGCGCTTTTACACTATCAATCACATTCACCCATTCATATGCTGAATGGATACAGGGGCTACCATGCAAGGTCCCAACCTGCCACTCAGAGGAAATCTAATCATTCACACACATTCACACACTGATGGCACAGCCATCAGGAGCAATTTGGGGTTAAGCATCTTGCCCAAGGACACGTCGACGTGCGGACTGGAGGAGTTGGGAATTGAAATGACCTGCTCTACCTCCTGAGCCACAGCCGTCCACAATATACACTGCCAGACGCTGCCATAATAAACTGTATTGACCACTCATCAATTAAATATTTAGTATCTTTCACTTATATTTTGTGTAACTGTAAAGTTTTGTCAGCATTTATTAAATGGCAGTTACATTAATTTTAGAGTTTTTGAGGTTTTTATATCATTCTGTAGCTTCACATTAGTGTTTCATATGTATTCAAATCCAAAAATTTTGGTTGAAGTACGTAAGTAAGTAGTTTTTGCTTTAAAATGCTATTGCTATTATGTAATAATGCTATTATTACTATTACCAAGCCCTTCTAAAAACTTTTTCGCACGTGACCTGACATAGGTTTCTGCATGATGAATGGTAGAGTGGGCGCATCAGCACCCTGGGTCTAACCCACGTCACTGCTTTTTGCTACCAGCTGAGTGGGCATTTCCATTTGAAAAACCTGGAAAGGAACGCCGGTGGAGTCATCCTTTAAAAAACCAAAAACATCCATGATAATGGTACTCCACAAAGCAAGTTCAGACAGTTAGCCAGGTAACTAAATGTTTCTGCAAAATATGATGAAATTTTGTTTATTATTAGCTGAGTTTGGTGCTTATTTGTACTATGAGTTGACATTAGTGTTAGCTCACTTTAGGCTAATAAATGCTTGGTCATATTCTCTTTTGCCATTGAAAAAAACATGCTTTGTTGACTACATAAGGTTATGAAAAAGGAGAGAATTTTAATTAGGTCATCCCATTGTTAGCTACTGATTTCCACAACCATATCATACTTTTAAAGTTGTGACATATGACATGTGAGCGGCTGTTGATGTAGAGAGAGAGAGGAAAGCACCGCTGTTCAAATTAAAGGAACGAGCCTTCGCACCCTTGCGCACGTCGGGGCGCGGTGCAGTCCAAGGGCTTCTGTCACAGGCATGTAGATGTCTCCAGACCTAGGCTGACAGGTCTGACTTTACAAACATGTAAAGTTTGGTGCGACCGGAGCATGTACAATAAAGTTATAGCAACTTCCTCTGTCATGGCGAAACATCAAATCTCAACGTGTGTGAGGATGACAGTTTTCTGCAGGGTGAGACATGTCTGTCTTGCTCACCCCTGTGTCATCAAAATTATGCAAGTTTTGCGCCCATTCACTTTAATTTCAATAAATAAATTGAAAACTTTTGATGAGTTTGTGTGTAAAAGAAATGAACTTTCTAATTTTCATCAAGTCTATTTTTAGAAACGTAAAATGTGTACTGTCAGGTGTGGAGAGACAATAAGTAACTGCAGCTGGACACAGAAAGATACTCATATATTTGAATGGACACACTTTTTTGAACAGTTACTGCCTCCACATAATTTTAGATACAAACTTCATTTGAACTTTAAATGAGTCACGAGACTTTGACCTTCAAATCTTGAATTTACATGTGTTTTCTATCCTTTACTCTTCGAGGCGTGGTCCAAGGGCTTCTGTCACAAGCATGTAGATGTTGTCAGACCTGGGCTAACAGGTCTGACTCCATCCCTCCCCTTTCGTCCCTCCTTCTCTCTCTCAGTTGGAGTACTCTTCTTGTTAAATATCCTCATAAATCCCATACTGTTGGCCAAATCTTACATTAAAAATCACATTGTAGTAGGAATTTTCGTCGCAAATCCATTGATACAGGTTTGAAAGTGGTCAGACTTATAGTTTAGACGTCAGAACCATTTGTTTGACACAAAGTCCTTGCGCAGAGATTGCCTCCCCATTGATTTACATTGTAAGGTGCGATGTGGAACTACAACTTTCAGGGCTGACAGGATGTATCACTCTTTTTGAAAATACCTTTTCTCTTCATCTTTTTGGTTTATAACAGCAGTTGGCAACCAGCATATTAAGTACATTATAGTCACCCTACGCTTCGTACTGTGGACCAAAAATTAAATCCTACACATTAATCCTGTCCGTATAATAAACTCAAAAAGACAAAAACAAAAACACTGCTGCTCCACCCACTTGGCGTGTTCATTAAAGTTATAATGCTGAGCCCAAAAACTCTAGTTTTCCTGAGTTCTTCCCTCATATATTGTCCCTCTTGACCATTAGTGCAATATACAATTGCAGGTGTAATAGTGTCCTCAGCCAAGTGGGAAAAATATGTGCTATATCACCATAACATATCACATAACATAATGAGTCAAAAACTAATCATGTTAAATAAACGTGATCTCAATACTGAGGAAAAATAATCGTGATTATGATTTTTGCCACAATCAGTCATCCCTAAAAACAACATAAATTTTGATTTACATACACACACACACACACACACACAAACAGTTTAAATATGTATGTAATGAATTGTTTACTTTAATAAACTGTTACTTGAACACTTTGTGCTCCTGAATTTCTATGTGTGCCCCAAAATTTTTCATGTGTGAGCACATGTACTCCTTCAGAAAAAATTAAGCATTTAACACTGCTGTCAGATGTGTAGAAACAATAAGTAACTGCAGCTGGACACAGAAAAATAGTCATATATTTAAATGGAGAGTATAAGCGAACCACTAGGTGCTCGGGCCTTAATAGAGGAAAAACTGCAGTACAGAGCTACAAATTTTAGTTATGATTTTATTTTTCTACTGCGCTTTATCACTTAACAGTCACCCTCTATCCATTTTTTCCCTTCCCCTCATAGGTCATCCCCACTACTGATTATACATATAAAACCTACAATTATTGTAAAATAAATGATAATAACCCCAAACTTCATACAAAGTTTGTATATAATGTACTGTAAGTATATAGACCTTTCTGCTATATCCTATAAAACTGAGCTACATTCAACTGTCATACCCATCTCCCGCCTTTCTTCCCTCCTTCTCCCTCTCAGATTGAGAGTAGGATTTCAGAGCACTCTTCTAATGGAAATATCTTCATAAATCCCATGACTTTGGCCAAATCATACATTAAAAATCACATTTTAGTAGGAATTTTCATCGCAAATCCATTGATACAGGTTTGAAAGTGGTCAGAGTTATAGTTTAGATGTCAGAAGCCTCTGTTTGACACAAAGTCCATGCCTCCCCCATTGTTTTACATTGTAAGGGGTACATTTGATGTGATGTGGCACTCCAACTTTCGGGGCTTATCAAATCTAAACCGTTCAAGTTATTACAAAGTTTTTAATAAATTTTGTTCAGCACAGTGTGATAAGTCATGTATTAAAGTTTGAAGCCGATATCATTAACGCCCTCGGAGGAGATAGTGTTTCTTGGGAGTCCAAAATTGGCACAAAGTCGTACTTTGATGGGCATATTGCGGACTTCCTGTTGGATTTAAGTCAGGGGTGTCAGCATATGATTTGTAGGTCTTGATGAGACAAATAATTGAGTTTTGGATCAATCTGTCTACGACATTCTTATGGGCTGTGGCGGCCATATTAGATACATAGGTGGCGCTCTCAAGCACATTTTGGCACTTTGGGGGTTGATTTTTACATTTTATCATATTTTTAACCAACCTGATGTGTGTGCCAAATTTGGTGAGTTTTTGAGCATGTTTAGGGGGTCAAATTTAGGGTTTAAGTGGTGAGATAATAAAGAAAGAATAAGAAAGAAACAAACACATAAAATACAATAGGGTCTTAGCCCCTTGGGGGCTCAGGCCCTAATAAGAAAGAAACAAACACATAAAATACAATAGGGTCTTCGCCCCTTTGGGGCTCAGGCCCTAATAAATGACTGATGTGCATAAAAGTGGTAAATTTAAATAGTCCACAAACTAATATCCAACCAGGATTTGGTTTCTGACATATAGTCAATCTCTGCTAATGACTGCACTTCAGTATGCGCACTTTGATATGGACTGAATGAATGAGGAATTGCAAGAGTGTCTGACTCTGTAAGAAGGAGGAGACAGAGAGAAACTCAAGGTTTGTTGAAGAAAACCTGCCAGTGAGTTACCGTGGTAACTGACCCTAGGTTTAAGTGACCTCTCTTTTTGGAGCTGAAAACTCTGAGTTTTCCTCATCTCAGGGTTAAAAACTCAGAGTTTTCACCAAACCAGCTCTTTGGAATACACCCGAGAAAACCACCCCCCTGCTGAGTAGTGATGTGCAGAGGGCCCAGTATTTAGGGCTCGAGCCCAAAGGGCAAAGGTCCATTTTGTGTGTTTGTTTGTTTGTTTCTTTATTATTCCACCACTTAAACCCTAAATTTGACCCCCTAAACATGCTCAAAAACTCACCAAATTTGGCATGCACATCAGGTATGGTGAAAAATTTGATAAAATGTAAAAATTAATCCTCTAAGTGCCAAAATGTGCTCTCTAGGGCCACCTATGTAACTAAAATGGCTGCCACAGCCCATAGGAATGTCGTAGAGAGATCAAACCAAAACTCAATTATTTGTCTGATCAAGACCTGCAAATCATATGCTGACACCCCTGACCTAAATCCAACAGGAAGTCCGCAATTAGACTGTCAATCCGAGACTTTGCCCAAATTTTGGCCCCCGAACAAATGCTATCTCCACTGAGGGCGTTCATGGTATTGGCTTCAAACTTTAATATATGACTTATGACACTGTGCTGAAGAAGAAAAGTTATTAAAAACTTTGTAATAACTCGAACAGTTTAGATCTAGAAAGCCCCGAAAGTTGGAGTGCCACATCACACCTTACAATGTAAACCAACGGGGAGGCAATCTCTGGGCATGGACTTTGTGCCAAACTGGGGCGTATGACGTCTAAACTATAAGTCCGACCACTTTCAAACGTGTATCAATGGATTCGCAACGAAAATTCCTACAAAAAAATCTGATTTTTAATGTAAGATATGGCCAAGGTCATGGGATTTATGAGGATATTTCACAAGAAGAGTACTCTGAAATCCTTCTCTCCAGCTGAGAGGGAGAGAGAGGAGAGAGAAAAAAATTAGGAGCACACATATAACTTTAGGAGCACAATGAAAAATGTTCAAGTAACAGTTTCTTAAAGAAAACAATTCATTACATACATACATACAATTTATCACTTACATATTTAAACTCTTTGTGTGTGTGTGTGTGTGTGTGTGTGTGTGTGTATGTAAATCACAATTTATGTTGTTTTTAGGGGTGCTCGATTATGGCAAAAATCATAATCATGATTATCTTGTTCAATATTGGATCACAATTATTTAACACGATTACTTTTTGACTGTCATTTTTGCCAATTGCCGATGTTGATATATGCACATATTTTTTCCCACTTGGCTGAGGAGACTATTACACATGCAATCATATATTGTACTAATGATCAAGAAAGACTATAGCCTATATAAGGGAAGAACTTTAATGCTGAGCTACTGAACTCCAGTCTTCCTAAGTTCTTCCTTCATATATTGTCTTTCTTGATCATAGTATAATCTATGCTTGCATGCATAATAGCCTCCTCAGCAATCTGGTAAAAATATGTGCATATATCGGCATCAGCAATCGGCCACAATGAGTTGGAAATAACAGCATATCAGATATCGGCAAAAATCCACTGAGGGCGTTCATGGTATTGGCTTCAAACTTTAATATATGACTTATGACACTGTGCTGAAAAAAAAAGTTGTTAAAAAACTCGAACAGTTTGGATTCGATAAGCTCTGGCAGTCGCAGTGCCACATCACATCAAATGTACCCCTTACAATGTAAAACAATGGGGGAGGCATGGACTTTGTGTCAAACAGAGGCTTCTGACATCTAAACTATAACTCTGACCACTTTCAAACATGTATCAATGGATTCGTCACGAAATTTCCTACTAAAAAATATGATTTTTAATGTAAGATTTGGCCAAAGTCGTGGGAGTTATGAGGAGATTTCATAAGAAGAGTACTTTGAAATTCTCCTCTCCAACTGAGAGGGAGAGAGAGAGAGAATAGGAGGGGGTGGGTGGGTGTGGGGGTTGAATGGAGCTCATTTTTGTAGGATACAGCAGAAAGGTCTATGTACATACATTACATTACATACAAACTTTGTATGAAGTTTGGTGTTATTATCATTTATTTTACAAAAATTATAGTAAATATAGTCTTATATGTATAATTCAGTAGTGGGGATGACCGATGAGGGAAAGGAAAAAATTGAGTGAGAGTGACAGTTAAGTAATAAAGTGCTGTAGAAAAATAAAATCAAAACTAAAATTTGTAGCTCTGTACTGCAGTTTTTCCTTTATTAGGGCCTGAGCACCTAGCAGTTTGCTCATATTCTCCATTCAAATATAGTGTGTCCAGCTGTAGTTACTTATTGTCTCTACACACCTGACAGTACACATTTCAATCAAACAATTCAATCAAACTTTGACCAGGTCATGTGGGTTAAAAGTCTTTACTTTTCTAAAAATAAACTTGATGAAAATTAGGAAATTAATTTGTTTTACACACAAACTCATCAAGAGTTTTGAATTTACTAATTGAAATGCAAGTGAACTTGCATAATTTTGATGACACAGGTGTGAGTAAGGCAGACATATCTCACCGTGCAGAAAATTCTCATCCTCACATTGTTGAGATTTGATGTTTCGCCATGACAGAGGAAATTGCTATAACTTGTAATATTGTAAATGCTCTGGCCTGAACACATCTACATGACAATATTCCATCAGTGATGCAAACTGGCTGAATAGCGCTCCCTACGAATTTTCAGCGAAGCAGCCCCAGCAGCAGGCAAAATAGTGGACAAAGGAAGTGATGTTCATCTCCTTCTTGCACTGGCTGAAAACAGCCCGGGTCTGAAGACATCTGACAGTAGGAGACAGCTGAAGACTTTATTTGCCTCGTCGTTAGTCATATAAAATGTAAATTAACTTATCAAACAGACTTTCTCAATTCACTCAGTTCTTCTGATAAATTCCGTGTCATGTTTCACAAAGCAGAACTCTGATTTAATGAAATCATGTTATGACTTTTCTTTTTATAGATTCAATGTAAACAAATCACAGAAACACAGATCATTTAGGCTACAAAATAAATACCATACAAACATACCAACTGTAAATATAAAACTGGCCACCCAGAATATATATTTTTCTTGCCGATGGATAGCAAGGGAGTATTTTCTTTCATAAAATAAAATTCATTAATTTAACCATGCAATAGCCTCAGAAAGGCTAAATTACAACATAAGGCTACTGTTTCAAAGTCAAATAGTACATTTATTAATCAGAGGAATTGCAAAAATCATTCAAAATCAGCAAGGGGAGATGCAAAGAAATAGCTGTTTGCAGCTTGCAGCTCTCTTTCTCTCTCTCAAACAAACAAAACTACAAACAGTCATGTGTGCTGTTATTATTCATGTACAAGTCAAAGAAAAATTCATGTCTCCAAGTGTGGTCTGCTACTTAGAGCTTTAATAAATGCACTACTATTTGCAAATAGGTTTCCAAGTGGACTGGTTGACAGGATAGAGTGACCATATTTTCAAATCCCCAAACCGGGACCCTTATGTCTACTGCATGTTCATACACATGCACATGTATGTGCATGGATATGGATGCATCATAGGCATTTTCATCAGCATTGGGGACAATTATTTCAGTGCTGAGGACACCTACCGAGTGCACCTTGTATGTTATGTCTCTCAAAAACCACCAAGGTATTTGTCAGTGTGCACAAGCACAGGCTGCTGGCTAAATTGCCAGCTGTGACACATTCTCTGCCAGCTTTTTTTTGTTTGTTTTTTTGTTAAACAAAACAAGGTAAAAATCCCTTTGTGCCCTATAAATAACTATATAGGCTGTAACATAAAAATAACTAACTTACTTTTTCACAACACTATGCCAAGAGCTGGTCATGAGTTTACAAAGATTAAAATATTAAATGTTAAATATTAAATCACACTTGTACCTTGTTAATAACAAAAACCGAAAAAGAGCCTTTAAAGAAAGTTACCTTTAAGAAGATTGCTGGGTACTTTATGCTTTGCAGTCTTTCTTCTTAATAACAGCTTATTTTCTGGACCTCTTAGCTTTCAGGGAAACCACCACTTGGCCATCTTAATATGAAATATTATATCAGCATTTTGAAGGATATTTTCTTGTTATGATTGATGCTTTTGCTAAAACATAATTGCAACAAATAAAGTCCTTGATTTGCTTTTTAGCAAAGAGATTTTATAAGCTTATTTTTAATAGAGGTGTTTTAGATATTAGATTCATTTTTTATACTGTGTGTAAGAAAGCTTATTATACTGTATGTGCACTGTGAAGTGGAAAAGTACTGGACGTGAGAAACTTACAATTCACATGTTCCCAGAATTTAGTTATAGGTCAGCTTAACCTCAACTTCTGCTTTCAGCTAACAAAAAAGAAAGCGTGAGACTGCGCCAATTCAACTGTGAAAAACAATGCCACATATAGGCTCATGGTCTTAAGCTGTGCACTCTAAGAGACAGGTGATGTTGATCCATAGGTTGTGCAAAGCAGGATGTTTGTCTCTTGACGGTTGAAGTTTCAGATCACCTTGAGGCGTGGCCGAAGGTATGGAGTCAGATACCACGAAAAAGAGAAGCAGGACGCCGTCAACCAATGAGAAGACGACAACAACCCGGTTGCACATTTCTTGATCTATGTATTATAAAATACTGGGTCAGGGAGAGATAGTGAGTCAGACTTCGTGAACTGACAGACACTCTGTTGCTTGTCAGGGAAACTATAGTCAGACCCAGAGCTCTGTAATATTGCATATTCTACTGGTACTAAAATAAAGCTGATTTTGAGCCTAACAATACCTTCTCCTATTGCTTCACTAAAAGAACACGTGAGGACCAGATCAGGCAGAACAGCACAAGTCCTCAACAATTTCCACCGCGCACGACTGAAAATGTACTCTTACATTGTATGCAGAATGCAGCATTTTCGTTGTTGGGTACTTTACGGAGGAAGAAGTAAGCCTCCTGGGTCTCTTTAGATAAGATCGACTCTCTGTTCGGCAGAAAGAGCTGCAAGCATCATAGGCTAGCAACAGCCTTGACAATGACACATTGATTTAATGACACAAACACAGACAAAATGTCTTTATACTGGGTTAGCTAATAATGAGTGGGACAGAACATGATAAAATCTATGTAAGTGCTAAAAACAAGTATAATATTATAATTATTATTTTAATTATGAGGAAAACCGGGACAACTTGGTAGTGAATGTTGAAAACCAGGACATTTTAGTGTTTTACAGATATTTGTCAGGACTCAGGACACCCAGCTTGAAACTGGGATAATCTTAGACAAACCGGGATGTTTGGTCACCGTATGACAAGACAGTAATCCTCGCTCAGCCAGTAACAATTTATTAATACAATGGGAAATCCCATAGAAAAATGGCAAAGCTAACAGAGTTAGCATTACCCTATTCAACTTAAAACAATTACTAGATGTGTACACAAAATGGTCTTTATGAACCTGTAATAACTTTTAACATGTAACAAGAGCATTACCAAACAAACAACATGACATGAGAGCCTTGAATTAAAGGTCCAGTGTGTAGTATTTAGTGGCATCTAACAGAACAGACTTGGTAAGAATTGAATAGAATATTTATAAGTATGTTTTAATTAGTATCTAATCAGCTGAAAATAAAGATTGTTGTGTTTTCATTACCTTAGAATAAGCCTTTATATCTACATAGGGAGTGGGTCCCCCTCCATGGAGGCCGCCATGTTGCATTGCCATGTTCCTAAAATAGCGCAGAACGGACAAACCTAACACTGGCTCTAGTGAGGGCCTTACACATCTTTAGATTTAGTGGTTGGCCACCGGAAATGCACTGATTGGAAGGGTTACGGTTAGGGTTAGGGTAGAAGAGAGAGTGGTTGCTCTTCCCACCAAACGTTTTGTATTGTGAGAAATTTTTGAAACCAAAATCTGATAAATGGAGGATCATGCTTATTATTTAGGAAAATCACAGGAGCGTGAATTGTCACTGTCAAAGAAACAAAAACATGAAGAAGCTTAACGAAATTGAGACAAACGACAGCATAAAATGAAGATAAACATTGGTGTTGCCTTTCCCAGATGGAAATCCCTGATGAGAAAGAAGCGTTTTCTGCTGGACAGGTAAGAATGTAATATATATTTATTTCGCCCTACTGGTAATGGTTCAAAACCTAGATGATGTACAATGTTTATAAGCAGCACATTAGTTTCCCTGAAAAGAAATGCCGCCACGTATAACGTTAAATATTAGCATACTGTAGCCTCAGTTTGTGCCTCTCACAGAGCTGGTGGTCTGATAAGAGACAACAGAGAGGCGATGTCGTGCTAATCACCCAAAGATTTATTCATTTTCTGTGGCAGTAAGACAACACATGGACCAATAACTAACTAAGATATTTAGGGCTGATGTGCTAAAGACAGTAAGTCAGAGTAATGAGTTAGTGTGAGAGATAAACCGAAGAGAAGTCAGCTCATCACCGAGTTAATACATTCTGTGAATATTGTGTGTGTGTGTGTGTGTGTGTGTGTGGGGGGGGGGGGGGGGGGGGATATGAAATTTCTACCAGGGTTTTAATTTTACATTTATCAGTCAAAAGTAGAATTTGTGTGTTATTTATTTTGGTATGTTTATCCAGGCCAGCCAAGGCTCCCAGCATCTTAGGACGTAACATAATGTATTACAGGTGTATGTGGCTATGTCATGTAGCACTTGATGATGATGTTGCCGTTGTTTCTCAAGCTATGAGAGAGGTCCTGCAGCATCGATGCATGGTATTGCCTATATCTTCATTCTAAAGTGACAGTGTAATAGGTCAGGGGTATTTCACCATGTGCCATTGATGAATACCTTTGGTGTGGTATTGGTCTGACACTTGGGCTTGTCAGCTATTATATGTGCAGCAATTTGACTGCTGGAAGGTGATCAGATAAGTTTAATCACACTGCCTTTAGTGTTCAAACAGACTAATGATTCGGTAGCTTATTCTGTCTTTATCAGAGTCAACTCTGAAGAACACAGAATAAGCTGTCAAAATGTTTGTGTGTTTGAACAGTAAAAGCTGCATGTTTATGTTATCCTTTTATTGTCCAGATTGAAAAGGATGTCCAAAAATGTTTCTGTTAAATCAAAGATATTTATATTACAAATGTCATTATTCTTAGTGCTGTTTTTTACATTTTAATTTTGTGGTCCAAACTAGTAAATTATAGTTTACATAACCTGAAGTGGTAATGAAAATTAATCCGTAACATGTACTACAATGCCCTGTTCTGAGGATCAGTGGTATTCCAACTTCACCATTGTTTTATGCTGCTTTACAAAACATAAATAATGAAAATATAAATTAATGGTGGAAGTGTTAATGACAATATACTGACTGCAGGGAAGTACTGTCATTGTATAATTATATATTAATATGTATATCATTGCAATAATTACAGCATGTTCATCTGATGAATATCTTTTATTTGGTAAACTTGCAAATTTAAATTGAACAAATGCGAATATATAAACAAAAAATTATTATCCAGAAAATATATAAATATAGAAAATGTATAGAACAAGTATAAAAATAAATTAAATATCAAAAATATAAGAAATAAATATGAGATGATTTGATGCCTTCATGATGAACAGGCAGGTGTGTGAGTACCTGAGATACTGTGTCGACATTCCAGAGGGCCTGGAGGGAAACTCAGAGGCCAGGTGTGAAACCAACGTACTGGAACTTGTCCCTGATCCTCCAAACACCGCAACTGGGGATGACAAGTTGGTTTCCCTGGCCTAAAGAGCCATGCTGTCAATAGATAAAATGTCTATAGGCAGCATAATGGTATCCCGGTTGTCATCCCCAGGCTTCCTGGTTTGGCCTAATACCGTAATGTCCTCCTGGTACTGCCTGTGAATGCGTAAAAAGCCCTCTTCAAGGCAGTTCTGGGAGAAGTGCAGTATTAGGTTCATACAATTTGCAGGGTCCTGGCCACAGTATTTCCTCTCCTGGTCCATAGGCATGTCCTTACAGTTACCACAAGTACACCATCGTACCCCTGGCACTCCAGCAAATGGTGGGACACCATGTCTGCGCTGATGTATCATCAAGGCATCAAAAATTAACCCTTGCTGCCTCTGAAGGAGCTTGCTGGTGAGCTGCCTGCGCTCCTCCAAGGTCATCTCTTCAAGAAGTCTCTGAAAAAATAAAACATAGGAAAAACACAGATAAGGCTTTATAAATGATAAGTTTCATGATATGTTGGAAATATGGTAAAGTTTCATGATATGTTGGAAATATGGTAAAGGTAGTGCAGAATATGGATTATAGGCTGTCCAGTGTTCCCAAACATGTCTACAACAATAACATGATTTTTAAAAAAGGCAAAATATTGCTGCATGATACTGTTCCTATATAGTATTTATATAATCATTCAGTAGTATTGCTGATGTTTTCAGTAGCCTCTTTTATACAGAGAACCTGCATTATAGTCGTAAAGAGGATCGGCCTTTGCCTTTTTACACCGAACCACACAAAGCCAGCATAAAGCTGCCTACGTGTGTGCTTTTACATAGCATGCCGGCATCGATGAAGATTAGACTGATCAGAGCTGTAAATTCTGAGGGAGGACAAAGACGTTACTAGCATGAGGGGAGGACATTTCTCTTTCTCTCTTTCTCTCTTTCTGTCGGCTTCCCAACTCACTTTTAAAAAAAGACGAGAGAAAAAGAGAGACAGAGAGAGAGACAGCAGCTGTGGTCGAGTGAGCTAAACAGTGAATGAAGGGAGCGCTGGTAGTGAGGAAACCGGTGAATCAGATCAATAAATGTTATTTTCTGATTGTTTTACAGTGGTTAGGTTCTAAAGCACAAACACACCCACGCCCTCACACACCTCAACCCTGCAGCTGTACGCCGCACTGCCTGATTTGGTCTGAATACGGGCTACACAGAACAGCTGGGCAGATTACAGGCGCAGTATTCCTGCCTTGGACGGGCTGTGTAAAAGGGGCTACTGACTCACGTTACACTGCGATAACACATCAAACTATACAGACTAAAGTAATGTAAAGCACAGAGCTGCTATGTTAATACCACTTTGTGTTGTATTGGTATTGTTAATATCGTGCAGAACAGATAGGAATATAATAAAACAATTTTATAAATAACATTGCAAACCGCAGTTGCTTCCCTTCGGTCCCTTTGGAGGGTTTCCAGCCTCTCCTCTTCTTCCCTTGCTTCCGCGGTGCTGGTTTTTGCTCTCCTCCCTCGCCTGGCCCTGCCTGCAGCACACCTCTACCTCACCCTCACCCTCGCCCTCTTTCTCTCCCTCTAACCCCCGGTACTTAACTCTGCAAACGGATAATAAAATATGTAATGTTATCCTGCCAACGCTATCTCGCTATCAATAACACCTAATGTTAGAAAAAAATAATCGTTAGTTTTGTTTAGCAAAACGTTGCTAATGTTAGCTTGTATTACCAAAACAATAAAACACTCATAATTGCTATCTATAACCTACAGTATTGTTGGATCTCACTAGTGGACCACATGTTTCAAGACTAAGAAACCTGAGCCTGTGGTTGTTCACACCTAAGGTGTAAAGCTCAACCCATGGATCCAGGTTAACAAAACCAGAAAACCCCCTCCTCCTCATTCTCTTTTTCCCCTCACAGCTGGAGCAGCTCTCTGCTGGAGCAGCTCTCTGCTCTCTTGTGTGGCCTGCTCACAGCAGACACACACAGAACTCTTTTTCTTTACAACAGAAGATGCAAGAGCCTGCCTAAGACTCAGAAACTGAAGTTATATAGTGCCAATGCCTGCATCTTTCAGCTTTGGAGCCAAACCCTTCTCAGCCTGTCTCTTCCATGGATTCACCAGCTAAGAAGCAGAACACCACAAAGCATCTCTTTCTTCATGGACTGGTAACAACTGGGCATAGCCTAGCAACATATAGTGAAGCATAGCCTGGCTAAGCAAGAATGTTTAACTCTGCAAAGAACTCCAAAATCCTTCAACCATAACTAGTTATTGATATGGTAATTTTGTTTATAGGTATTAAGTTTATGGTTAAGCAAACAACAAAGTTCCAAATTGATAGATTAGTACACTTTGAGATTGAATGGCTATCTTTTTCTCTGACTCCAGGGTGTTGCCCCATTATTATTAATTCTTATTAATACTTTTATTGATTTTAATAATTAATAATTATCTTGATAATCATTAATTATTGCTGATAGCCAAACTTGTTGCCAAGGCCCAACAGTATTATAGACTAAATAACTAAATACGTCTTCACCTCATCGCTTGACTTGTTAGAATTGTAGCTACTTGTTCTTGAAGGCCACCATAGCTTCTGGAACTTCTCCAAAGTCTTAGGAAGGGGAAGGGTGACTGGCGGAGTGTTTCAATCTAGAGCCTCACCGTTAGAGGCTGCTAAATACCACACATACTACACACTGGACCTTTAATACATGACAAAGGTAAAGTGCCACACACAACTACAGCATGTGCGATAAGTTAAGCTACAAGCAAGATAGCTCCCTGCAGTCAGTCAGTTACTTCTGCAGTTGCTTCACTTCCGGTGGTGTCAAGGAGTGGAAATGCCAAGCCCCCAGGAACAGTGCCAGGCTGTGAAGCCAATTTGACATAGTTTTCTCTGGTCATAGGGCACCAATTTAAAAAATAATTGAACATTTCTAATACATAGGTGACCTAGTTTTAGGAAATCATCATCACCAAACATTAACTATAGCAGTATTGGATACTTTTTGCAATGGTCTGTATGCAATGGTTTTGGAAGAATGATCAGGAAATGGTTATGCAGTATGTGTTGTTCTAAAAGACAATTACATGTATTGTTTTGTTTAATTTTGAGAACTTGTTGTATCAGGCAAATTCAGGAAGTCTAGTTTGAGTATTAGATCGATGAGTTTGAAGTCAAACTTTAAGACAGGATTTCTCAGGAAACGTATCCAAGATGCAATTATTTTGTCTTTTGTTGCTATGATTGCAAAGGAAAAATTCAAAATACAGGTTACAAAATAATCAACCGAAATGTGTGCTTACACATATCTGACTGGCCAACACAGTGCCTTGCTGGATGATGTTGCAATGCAGCACTAATTTAGCCAGGTTAAACTTTTTGCCCAATGACCCTTCATCCGGGCAGGAGGAGAATTCTGACAGAAATAATGTCAGTGTCAGTCAAAGGCAATAACATAAACAGATATGACCATTGGTGTAAAAATGTTATAGTCTAATAATAACAATAAAATGATTAAAATATAACCAAACAAATGTACATTTGTCTAAGTCAAGTTCTTGTGAAAATGCAATTATTTTGATGACAAATATCACTGTTTATGCTATAACGACATGTTAGACCATAAACTCAATATGTATCACTTTTAGACATACATGTAAACAGGCATTATCTATAATGACCGTTAACAGCAGTGAGTGTAAACTCAAGAAAGTGGTGTTTTAGTGTTTTTGCTGGTCACGAATAGGGTGTTTTCATCCAAACACACACACACACACACACACACACACACACACACACACACACACACACACACACACACACTTCATTCCAGAGCCTTTTGGTTTTAGCGCCTTAGCAACCACCCAGAGCAGCTCTGATAGTTACAGAAACACTGCTCATATTTAACCCTAGTGGTCACACTCATGTCTAAACTATACGCATCCCTGTGCCTGTAAGAAGCCGTAAGGTCTAGGTTCTAAGTTCTGCCTTGTTTCCAATATACATCATTGAAAAGACAACACTATCTGCATCAGCACAAACGTGGTCCTCTTTATACGCTGTTTGGTGGGTTCAGTAACAGTTGTGGAAAAACAATGGAAAAAGTGGCACTAATACGGATTTTCCTTTACATTTACATGTGTGATGACTTTTAAATGTCAGTATTGTTAAATTAGTAGTAGAGCTCGAACCACAGTAGTAGAACAGAGCAGAAAGACCAACTCCAGAACAGCTCCAACCCTGCTGACCAGCTCTCCAGTGCAGTGTGTGTCCCTCTGGACAGACCGCTGCCAGTCTGTCTCCCTCTGCTCCATACGGTTGTAAAAACCCTCCGTTGCTTGAGTCTCTCCTGAATACAAAGATGGAGAGGTGATGGTGAAAAATTTGGTGGATAACCCACTTCTGGATATAGTGATATCATTTCTGAGGATTTTTTTTCTTCAAGAGAAAATAAAATATAATCATGCAGTGTTTGATTGCACTGTCCACTACTGGTGGAATAAATAGCTCAGTACTTGAAATGTTCCATGATTTTGAAAATATCAACATAACATTTCTGGAAAACACATCAGACATTTATGTCCTGCATTATTAGTTGCCATGTTGCAAACCAGCTGTCGCAGTCCTCCTCACTGAGAGAACCTAAAGTTGGATTTAGTATCATTATATTAGTTCTCCTGAGCAGAGCTGAAATTTAGATTCAGGATCTTATCCCTAAAGGGAGAATGGTGAAAACCGTTGAGCCCAGTATCTCAGCCCAGTATCCATCATGTTCATATATTGGTTGATTCTCAGTATTTACGTCCAATGACAATGTTTAGTGACAATGCAGGAAGTAGTTCTTTAAGTTCATTTAGTTCTTTTAGCTCTTTAAGTAGTGAGGCTAAAAGTAAGTCGGGGCGCATACGACTTTCAAGCAGAGGAAGTTTGCATCCTATCACAGACCTGTGGGCTAATGGGTATATTTCAATTAAGCTTCAATAATGTATGCCTGGATTTTTGGTTTTAGTTTAACGTAAAATAGAAGGGGCTGTGTCCAAAATATCAATATTACTTATATCACAACAAACAATTCTATGCCTCTTTGTATTATACATTAGAAAATAATCTTTTGTATACAGAATGGGAATGAGAAAAATGAGTATAGTCCCATCCTACTGGATAGAAGTCCCTCCATTTGTCAACAATTCCCATCTTCCGCATAACAGTACTCATTTTCTCATTTGTCTTATTATTATTGGTACTCGGCCTTGATGAGTTAAGGTTATCATTCGTCAGTATGTCTAGCTCGGAGGGGAAACTTTTGTCAAAAGCAAAGAGCCCTCCTGGTTGACAAGTCTCACAACGAGCAACTTCAGGGGAGTGTTCTCATCAGCCAGTCTCTGCTAAAGGGACCCATGGGTAGGTTCCACCTGAAAAGGGAAATCCAGCAGTGTATCCAAAAGCTCCCTCAAAAATGTCTCAGTCCGCTGCAGTGTCCCCCGATTCTGAGACTTCAGTAACACCATAAATGAATGAAAGTTGTTCCTTGCGAAATTCGTGCAGGGCGTTTCCAGAGCGTGAAAGGCAACACTCCGCACTCCTTATTTGGAAGGTCCTGGCTCCAAATGGAAAATTTGGCGCAGACAATAAGCTGCAATTCTGAGCTTCAAACCAGCTCCAATGCAACCAAGGGGTGATATCTCACTTCGCTACCTCTATCTTTATGTATAGTCTGTTGGCGGACCTGAAGAATTGTCTGTTTCCAGCTCTTGAAACTTAATACCTAAGACTTTTCAGTCACAGATAAAAAGCCTTTGATTTTTCTGAATGAATCTTTACAGATTATTTTACATATGTACATGTAAAGTCTAATGCAAATTTACAGATTTGTGTAAACATTTACAAATCTTCATACATTTGCAAATCTGAATACATGCTTGCAGATTTATGTACACATTCACAAATCTGAGTACGCATGTAGAGATTGTACGAATTCACAAATCTGAGTACGCACATGGATTAAAATACAATCACACACTTCTCCTCACACATTTGCAAATTATATTTCTAGAATTATACCCCCGTAGTTTTCTCTGCCATTGCTTTAATTAACTTGACTCAATTAACTTGGGAGCTGGGAGGGTGAATACAGATAGCAGAATTATACATATCGCTTTTACTGTAATTACAACAAGTGGCAGTGGCAGCACTGTGAAGGGGGGAGACGCCTATGAAGCCAGAAGCAGATGGGTAGAGTCATCAGTACCTGGCTGAGATGGAGTAAGAGCTGTGAGTTTCACTGAGGACTGTTAGTTTTGGATGGACTGTGTTGTCGACATCACTGCAGAGGGAGGGCCATAGGATCTTCATTAATATCACAGCTCAGAAATCTCCCTTTTTGATTGTCCTGGCTGGCTGTCAGGCTGGGGCAGAAGGGCCAGTAGTCGCACATGATGACAAGAGGCAGGTGATTGAAGAGGACAAGTCGAAATGACTCCAGAGGGACTAAGAGTAATCTGCTGACTGTAACTGAATGTGTGTTTGTGAGGGTTGTGTACCTCTGCAGAGCCATCAGTATTTTGAGTTGTCTGAGTCTTTGTACAAAGAAACTGCTAACTTAAGTGCACCAGGCTCACCGTTGGTGAAGGATTGGTGAATGCTGGTGGAGTATGGAACTGATTGGGTGACCAATCACAAAATGAAATGAATACATCTTGAACTTGGACCTGAAAAGTGGGACATTTTGCAAAATAAACTTCATATAATCTTCAGAAAGGACTGTAAAGAAGAGGTAACAGCAAATCTTTTTAAATTTAAATTTTTAAATCAAAACAATAGCTAGCTGTCAACTGCTAAATGCTAACTGCCAACAACAGGAGAAACTACACTAAAGAAGCTAACAGAAGAGTTATTTTTTGATGAGAAGAAGAGAAATTAAGGGGTCCTTGTTGGTGGCAATCTCTCTTTCCATGAGCTGGTGTGATAGCGGTGTGACCGATGTTTGCGATGACCTCTCCTAGATCCGCCTACACAGTGTCTTTGTCCATGTCTATGTCTATGTCGTGTCATCATGTGGAGTGCAAGGGAAATATGTCTATGATGGTCAGTTTCTTTTGGACATTTTTAACAAAGACTTTTGCATGAGAAATACTGGCTGGAAGAAATAAATCAGCTGAGCGAGCTTGGTCTGCTACGCTCAGTGGTTCCAAAGGAGACCACGGACTTGCTTGGAGCTGCGCCAGAGAGGAAACATCAAAAGCTGTGCAACAAGTGAGGCAAGTGTGGAGGGATGCAAGCTAGGCTAACTGCTAACCAATACAAACCAACAGTCATGCTGGCTAATGTTTGTTCTCTGGACTGCAAAATGGATAATATAATCCCCCCATCAGTGCTGGTCACTTGTTGACATGCACCAACATCGAACTGAGATGTGTACTTTCTCTCTACATGCACTTTAATGCACTGTGCTGCTAACTGTTCATTCCTTTTTTGTTTGTTTGTTTTTACTCTGGGATTCATATGTTCTTATCATTTTTAAGTATTTTTAGATATATATTTTTATCTTTTCTGTTGTTGCACTGCTGTGGGCTCGGAGGAACAGAATTTAGTTTTTTTGTGTACGCAAGTACACAACAAAGTGACAATAAACTAAATCTTGAATCTGGAATCTTGAAGAAATAGCTAATTTCTTTAAGCATCTACTGGAAAATAATATGAAGTTAACTGATAGCCATGATTACAAACGCTTTATTTCCAGGTCTGCAGTTTCCTGGTAAGAAGGTAATAATTAGCAAGTAACTTGTTTGATATTTCTTAAAAATCACCCCAACATTTACCCCAAAATGTATAGCAAATTACCCCAACATTAAGAATTATATTCTGCTATTTCCTAATAAGCAGTTACGGTACAGTTTTTTAGAATCACATGCTGAAACTATGCATGAACCAAACACACCAAACCATTACTTCTGACCAATGTATAAGCACTATTCACCTGTTTCCATGTAGAAAGCAGAACTCAAGTCATTACAACTAAACACAAAACACACAACACACATCCCTCAAGATGTAAACGATAACAAGTTTTACTGTTCAGCCAACAATCAGATACATGAAAGGGCCACAGGGGAGTTGAGATGTTTTAGAACAATGGATGCCAATTGTGAGGAGAAAGCTAGAAGAAGAGAGAATGTGAATTAGAGGAGGTAGACGAGGATGAGGAAGAGTAAGGGCAAGAACGTTTATCTGTAATGACATTTGTGGACACTTGTATTGTGTAGAGTGGAGTGGAGGGAGTGGACCCAAACGCAGGAGACTGCAGGCAACAGGAACAACAGAATAAAACAAAACAAAGGATCCAACAAGACTGAGCTGAAAACCAAGACTTAAATACAAACTGAACGAATGAGGGAATGGGGAAAAGATGACTAAGCAGAGAACAGGCAAGGAGCTGACTGGTGGGGGAAAAGAATGGGAGCAGGGAAGGACTAACAAGGCTGATACAGGGCAGGTGTGGAGGGAAAAACAGTACAGGAACACAGGAGAAAAAAGAAAACAAAAACAGAGAAAACAAAATAAGTAGGTTCAAGAAATCCTTAAATGCTGGCAGGCCAAATGCAATCAATGTGAGAGAGATTTAAATAGTGGCTATCATTTGATGTATTTCTTGTATATATCATATATTTTACAAATATTTTCAAACTAAGGGGTCAATGATAGTCTGTCGTTTAATGCCTGCTCTACATATCAACCTACTGTGTCTATCTTTAAGTTGACTGTATGCATGTATATGTTATTCAGCCTCTAACAGTTAGTTTATGTGGCTGTACTTTTGTCAGTCAGTGGTAAGACAAATCATAGTTATGTAGATTTCTATGTCTCTTTAATGTGTTGATCTGGCAAGCCTTTAGATGACAATGTTGTTTGGTTTCAACTGAATATGATAGTAATGTCATTGTGTCAATTCTGGCATGTATGTTTGTGATGAAATCCTACTCCTAGGCTAGTTGAACTCTTGAACTTGTTTCTATTTGAGGGTTGTTTGCTGACCTTTGGGGTCAACTGCAAATCTGTTCAATTCAGTTCAGTTCTATTTTATTTATATAGCACCAAATCACAACAAAAGTCATCTCAGGGCAATTCTGTCTCTACTCCTCTACTCTACCGGTTGGGTTGAGGGGGGGGGGGGCAACAACAGCAACAACAACAACAATAGATACATGATTAGCAACAACAAACAGCAGCAACGCCAGGAGAAGGAAATCCCCACAGCCAAGGGCCAGAGCCTGGTCCCTGGCTGTGCACAAAGAACTCCAGGGAAGAAGTCAAATTAGTAACATGCAGTAATGGTATATGAATACATACGGATGAAGAGGAGGAGAAAGGTGCTCAGTGTATCATGGGAAGTCCCCCAGCAATCTAGGCCTATAGCAGCATAACTGCCTATAGCCTATAGCAGGCCTGACCAAGCTCGGTCAGGCCTAACTATAAGCTTTATCAAAAAGGAAAGTTTTAAGCCTACTCTTAAACATAAAGAGGGTGTCTGCCCCCTGGACTGAATCTAGAAGATGGTTCCACAGGAGAGGAGCCTGATAGCTGAAGGCTCTGCCTCCCATTCTACTTTTGGGGACTGTAAGAACCACAGGTAAGCCTGCATTCTGGGAGTGCAGTGTTTTAGTGGGGTAATAGGGTATTATGAGCTCTTTAAGATGTTTAAGATAGGATGGTGCCTGACCATGAAGAGCTTTGTAGGTGAGGAGAAGAATTTTAAATTCAATTCTGGATTTTACTGGAAGACAATGCAGTGAAGCTAAGATGGGAGAAATATGATCTCTTTTTCTAGTTTTTGTCAGTACACATACAGCAGCATTCTGGACCAGCTAATAAGGAATTGCAGTAATCCAGCCTGGAAGTAACAAATACGTGGATTATTTTTTCTGCATCTTTTTGAGAAAGGATGTGCCTGATTTTTGCATTATTGTGTAAGTGAAAAAAGGCAGTCCTTGAAATTTGTTTTATGTGGGAGTTAAATGACATATCCTGATCAAAAATAACTCCCAGATTCCTGACAGTTGTGCTTTTGCCTTCCTGGAAGATTCATCATTAACATGTACAAACTGAAATCGATCTGATAAATAAGACGTAAAACAGCTTAATGCAGTTCGTTTGATGCCAATTAAATGTTCCAGTCTCTGCAACAGGATGTGATGATCAATTGTGTCAAATGCGGCACTAAGATCTAACAAGACAAGTACAGAGAGAAGTCCTTTGTGCGATGCAGTCAGGAGGTCATTTGTGACCTTCACCAATGCTGTCTCTGTGCTATGCTGCACTCTAAATCTTGGCTGAAAATCTTCAAATAAACTATTGTTGTGTAGAAAGTTACATATCTGACTAGCAACTGCTTTCTTAAGGAGAAATGGAAAATTAGGTATAAGTCCATAGTTGGCTAAGACGCCTGAATCAAGAGTAGGCTTCTTAAGAAGAGGTTTAATTACAGCTACTTTAAAGGACTGTGGTACATAGCCTGTTACTAAAGACAGATTGATCATATCTAATAAAGAAGTGCTAATTAAGGGTAAGACTTCCTTAAGCAGCCTAGTTGGGATGGGGTCTAAGAGACAGGTTGATGGTTTGGATGAAGAAATCATTTAACTTATTTCAGAAAGGTCAACTGAAGAAATACAGTCCAAATATATGTCAGGTTTCACAACTGCTTCTAAGGTTCCTGAGTTTGTGGATAAATCGGTGCCTGTTGAGGGCAGAAGGTGTTGAATTTTGTCTCTAACAGTTAGTATTTTATCAATAAAAAAGCTCATGAAGTCATTACTGCCGAGAGCCATTGGAATACACGGATCAACAGAGTTATGATTCTTTGTCAGCTTGGCCAAAGTACTGAGAAGAAACCTAGGGCTGTTTTGATTCTCCTCTATTAATGATGAGTAATAGGCAGCTATGGAATTACAGAGGGCCTTCCTCTATGTTTTAAAACTATCTTGGCAGGCTAAGCGAGATTCTTCTAATTTGGTGGAACGCCAAATCCTTCCTTCCTTCCTTTGCTTTAATTTGTGGGTTTGGGAGTTAAACCATGGAGCTAACCTCTTATGTTTTATTATTTTCCTTTTTAAGGGGTTGATGGAGTCAAGTGTTATTTGCAGTGAGTCTGCAGCACTATCAACAAGATTATCAATTTGGGAGGGACTAAAATTAGCATAGAAGTCCTCTGTAGTATTGAGACATGGCATTGAAACTCTGAGAATTCAGATAAGAATTCATATGGTGCCAGTATTCGTACAGGCCAGGAGGATGGTACACACTAACAAATAGAATTGTCTGTAAAGTTTTCCAGGTTGGGTGAGAAATATTAAGAACAAGGCTTTCGAATGAGTTATAATTAAATTTAGATCTAGGGTTGATAATAAGGAGGAATGTGAGTATTAATATGACTTGGGGGAGTGGATTCTGCTCCTTGACTCTGCAGGGTGTGAGGACTGCAGAGGCAGCGATTCAAAGTTTATGACTTTGCTGAAAACTTTATCCAAAATATGAGATATTCATGTCTTTTTATGTTTGTGGTGAATGAAACTCACAAGAGAAGTTTCAGCCATCTGAGGCTCATTAAGAGCTATTTGCATTCCTGCATGGATGAGGCCAGACTACCCAACATCGCTTTGCTGTGTGTTGAGTGGGACAAATACATTGACAAAGACAAAGTAGTTGGCAGGTTTGCCACCATGAAGGAGAGGAGGATGAAGTTTTATAAAGGGACTGTGATATGTACATAGTTCGTTAACCTGTTCGGATTATTTTGTTCTAGGGAGGATGGTGGAATACACAAATAGACTACTCTAAACTACAAGCTGAGCAGGGACAACAATTGGTGAGTGAAACATCTATAATTAGTCTTTATTAATTTAAAGTTTTGGTTATGAAGAAATCAATCGCAATATTAAATTAATCTATTGTTTAATTCCATTATTACTGCATTTAGGCACCTGCCTATGTCACTGCCTGTACTGATGTAGACAGTCTACTTTATTTTATGTTTATGTTATTCCTGTGTTAGAAAGACATGGTACTGAGATAGTGCACCTGGCCTGTTGCTGTCTATTGGCGGTGGTGCTGAACTGTTGCAATGATGCACAAAGAGCAAGGTGTGCTGTCCTCGGTGCTGAAACATTTTAACACACCTGGCAACCTGTAGCTTTTTTGTTCTTCAGAACAAGCTTGTCTAACAAAGTTGCTTCATTGTATGTTTTCTTAGACATAGGCTTGCTTGGCTCAAAAAGTGACAATTTGCATTTATGGATAGGATATGATATATCAGCTATTTTACAGTAGTAAATGACTAGTAATAAAATGACTTTATCAGAGGGGCCCTTGAGAATGCTCCTCCCCCTCTGTGCTGACAGTTTAGCTTTGCCCCTGGCACTAAGCAAATGGGGGTGAGGATATACTCTCATCTTAAGGGAAAATAGTTAAGTCTTGTTGTGTATGGGGGTGCTGAGTAATGATAAAGAGTTGAGAGGGATTTGGCTTTTTCAAATTTTCATTTGCGAAGAACAAACATGCTCAAAGACAATTCTGGATTCAGCATCTGAAAAGGGAGGAGATCTGGGACAGGCCAACCGCTTGTGTCAGTTGAAAAGACAAGTGATTTACATTGTCAGGAGTTGGGAAAACCTGGCTGCCTCATCTTCATGACTGAATTTGTGGGAAGCATTTTGTGACAAGATCTATGTCTCTTCATTTTCAGTTTTAAAGAAACAACTAATTTTAATTTTAACTCATTTTAATTTTCATTGTATCAATTCAAATGTTACAGTAATGACTGAAAATGAACATGGAAATAAATAAATTTTCAGATTTCACATATCTCTACAATTCAAATCAACTGCCAGTTGTCTACCCAGAAGTGACTGTTGTTGTTAGCTGTTAGTTGTTGTTTCGGTCTAGAAATCAGTAAAGGGAAAGAATACTGATTAAAAATTGGATAGAAAATATAAACAAAATGTCAGTCCTATTGAAGGTACTTGCTGAGTTATTTCTATAAAATCATGCATGTCAATGGGTGATGGGTTGTCTACATCAGGCTGAGCCTCACCAACTCAAGCCAAACACCAAGCCTAGACCTCAACTACTCCATCATTGACAACAGGGCTGTCAACTACTGTGCCTGGTAAGTCTATGAGTTGTTATCCCCCAGATTCTGTTTTGCCATGGGCCTACACTCATTGCCTATCACAAACAGGCAAGGACAACTTGGAGCCCCGCTCTCAGTGAATATCAAAACTGACCCCCTCTAAGCTATAATGTCCATGTAAAAGAATGTAGGCCTAATTCAAAAGGCATATAATTCCTCTATATTCTGATATGAGCCTAATTATGCCTATCAATTAACTTGGTAGAACTATATAAAATAAATTACCAGCTAAAACTGCTTATTGGGATATATTATTACACAATTATTTGGTTGTAATTTCCAATAAATTTCAAAGAACGTATCTGCTAATTACCAATTACTTACCAGGAAACAGCAGACCTGATAATAAAGCGTTGTAATCCTGTAAATTAACTTTGTATTAGCCTACTTTCTGGAAATGTATTTAAAAAATTACCAGCTATTTAATACCTGCTTATTGGGAAATAGTGGGATATAATTATTAAATAATGTTGGCATAATTTTCAATAAATTTTGAGGTAAATTTTGATGGGGCTCCTGTGGCTCAGGAGGTAGAGCAGGTCATCCACTAATCAGAAGATCGGTGGTTCAATTCCCGGCTCCTCCAGTCCACATACCGATGTGTCCTTGGGCAAGACACTTAACCCCAAATTGCTCCTGATGGCTGTGCCATCAGTGTATGAATGTGTGTGAATGGTTAGTTTCCTCTGATGGGCAGGTTGAGACCTTGCATGGTAGCCCCTGTACCCATTCAGCATATGAATGTGTGTGAATGGGTGAATGTGATTCGTAGTGTAAGCACTTTGAGTGGTCGGAAGACTAGAAAGGCACTATACAAGTACAGTCCATTTACCATTTAATTTGGGGATAATTTCAAAGAAATTTATATGTTACTTGCTAATTATCACCTACTTACTATGAAATTCGTGGACCTGTAAAATGAAGTGTTACCCAAAACTTCAATGCTAACCAGCTAACCTCAGGTGGCTAACTCACCAGGATAATCCATTAATTTGGAGGGAAACACCTGTGGGAGTCCCAAAGTTTCCCTTTCCACAGCTAGTCTGTATTTTAGCAGCTTTCTCTCCCTCTGGCAACACCAGCTCCACTTGGTTTTAAAAATGTAATGTAATGTAAATCTTACATTAGAATGCCTTATTTTACTCTTTCCAAACTAACTAATTTTTGCCCACACACCTGTCTGAGTAGCGTATGCTGTGGTAACTGATTGGGGACTAGAGGCTTCTCTGCATACAGCCGCCTAGCTAGCATCTACTGATCGGCTTGCATGTGTGGCATTCAAGGAATATTGGTAAATTCTAGCATCTACCTATAGTTTGCATGTGAGGTGTTTAGGGGACATCTGTAACTTGTAGCTACAGAAAATAACCTGGGTTACATAAACATACAGTAAATTCAAGAAAAACAATTCCGAAGTTTCTCAAAAATAAGGGATATATACAATATTGGAGAGGGAAAAAAAGTCATTATTCATATTTTGCTTCAGCATCCTGTTTTTGTGCAGCATCAGGCCAGAGGTTTTCATCTACATCTGCATTATCCATTTTGACAAAGTATGAATACAACTCTCAAGTTCATGTGATCATATTATGTACTGTATTTCAACCATGCCAGGTACACTCCATACAGTAATACAGTAGAGCATACAGCTGGTAAGAGAGCAGAGTACAGAACTTTTTGATAGCAGTAAAATTTGTTTTTAAGAAATTTCCGCAAATAATTATTAAATAACATTGGAGTAATTTAAGATAAATTTGGGGGTAATTTAAGGGTAATTTCAAAGAAATTTCAAATATTCTACTTGCTTATTATCACCTACATACCATGACATTTCTGGACCTGTAAAATGAAGTGTTACCAAGGTACTTTCTACCAAAGAATAGAAATTTGTTGACAGTGTGTTCTCTGGATTATTGAGAGTAACTGGGACACTAATTCCATAAAGAGATATTGCTGCTGAAATTTTCAAATGTAATTTTTCAATGCTTTAAGCACCACAAACTAGCTTTCATTCACCTCCATTTTATTGTTGTGGAGGCAGATATGGAATTTCAGGGATGATACGCTAACCAATAACTATGTCTAACTAGCATACTTCTGGCTAACATTGATATGATGATCAATTATTCTATTACAAATGCCAAAATGTGAAGATGACAATAAATATATTTATTTATTTATCAATTGATAGTTTATTTTTTCTAATACACCACCCATGTTTACAGCATTGACATCCTTACTATAAAGAATACATTTATTTATTGTAAACTTGTTTATAACAACCTCACTCTATCTTTTTAATATGTAGTCTCATTAATATCAGACCTTAATTGCTTGTTGACAAGACCCTTAGAATAACTTCTCATGCTGTTGAACTGATTAATAATTACCTAAAGCCCTCAGACTCCATTGTTTAGAAAGGCTATTGGTCTTTTACAAATAAACTGGTTAAGGCTGTATTCAAACCAAATCTGGCAATGGATTCCTCCTACTCATTTGAATGAAGGTTGTGCATTTAGGCTGTGGGAGTGGGGATTGCGTAGGGTGCAGAGAAAAACTGCAGTAGCTGTGTGGGAAGAAGTTGAACCAAAATCAATTTTTGATGAAACGCAACCTGACATAATGCTAAGGAGGCAGACAGAGAGGCTAAAGGCCTCATCCCGTAGCAGGTTTTGCTTCATCTATCTTCAATTTTGTATAAATGTATTAGTGTTCCAACTTTAGGCCAATCATAACATATTTGGAAATTGAAAATATGTTTACTTTTTAACTTACTAAACTTGCTAATCACAGTCAGCTGACACTTTGCGCTGTAATTTTGCAGTCTATAACTTCACAGTGCACGACCAACACTTTTAGTTGCGCAGCACAGTTTTTGGTGGCTGTCTGGACACTTTCAGTATGCTGTTAAAAAACAAATACCACCCAATCCGGTTATATGGGCATTACAATAAAGTGATTGGCTTTGCATGCAGTAATCCAATAATGTGTAGATCTTTACATTGGTAATGTCTGGTATTGAAGCTAAACAATGGAATTCTACTCCTTTTCAGGGTTTAGTCTTGGTTTAAGCAGAGAATAAAATCTTGTCTGACTCTTTTAGTCTTGGTAGCTCTGTTGTGGGCAGAAGCATGTTGAATGCAACAGCAGTCCATCAGTTGTTCTGGTGATGAGGAAATGTTACAGAGCTGGTACAATGTTCCTCTGACTCACAGCCACAACCCACCGTCAGCAGACATGGAAAAAAGGAAAAACATTTTGAATTTTTCCAAGACAAACAAAAATAATATTTCCTGTTGTTGAACCTTTGGTCATAATTGCTTTTTTTATATTTCCATTCCAAATCCCATCAGATACTTGGGCTTAAAGTCATGGAAGATAAGCAGGATTAGTACTGATGGTGCCATGATGTGCCCACTGCGGTACAGAGGCAATGTTTGTACTATGATCTAAATGAAGTGTAAAAAGTATGCAGTATGTCAGCCCTTTTTTAACAGCAATTATGACTCTCCTACACAGAGGAAAAATACCTGGCTGCATTTGGATTTAATAAGAAGCATTTATGCAACCTTAAGTCATTATTGAAGAGGAATTCTACCTTTCACTAAAGCAGCTTCTGACCTTCGTGACTGATAGCTGTTGGCTTCATTCACCCAAGATTTGGTTTGGAAAATTCCATTCTGCCACAGTCAAATTATCATTGGAGCCTAGACTCAGATTATTCCTTTAAACTGACGTCAAAAGCTTGTCAACATGGCACATTAGCTACCAATGGTCCTCTGAAGCTTCTCTCAAGGTCCAATATTTGTAACCCCCTGTTTTCTTCTCTTTACATGGACAAATATATCATATAAATACAGTATATAAATTCCTGAGATTAGTTCCCCTGATTCCAAAGTACCTGCAACTTTTGGTCGAAAAGGGATTTACAAAGCTTAGCATGTGTGTGTCCTGGTCCTCATTAGGATGTAGAACATGTAATGGAAGACCAGTTGGGTGGAAAATGTTAAATGACACTTTGGATGGCTTGATATTTTATTTAACATATTTACATATGTAACAGCGTAAACAAGCTTTACCATTTTGAGGTGTGGAATATGGGCTGTTCCCTTTTCGAAGGCAAGTCAGCAAAACATATTGTTCAATTAGCTCTACAGAAGACTAGACTAACATTTCGAACCCAAAACCAAACTGCTAAATATTTTACCATTAATTAACATGATTTTTTTTCTTTTTTGTGACATGTTACAAGTCACATTGGTTACAGAGTAACAGCAAAAGTCACATGAAAAAGTCATGATAATGGAACAAAACAAAGAAGACAAATGCAGAGAAGAAGCTGTTGGTGTGTCTGTGGCTGCAGGATGGCAGAGCTCCATGTCCAGCAAGGTGCCACACTGCACTCAGCTGACATTCTGTAGAAGATCCATGCTCTGCTTTCACTGGTGGAGCATCTGGGGCTGCAAAGGTTGTGATTACACCTGGTGCTGAGCTGAGCAGTTTGTGAACATTGCAAAAAACCACAACAATGTAATAATATTAAGGATGATGTCATTATAGGTTAGGTTAGCATTAATGTACCTCGGCATTAAAAAAAAATTGCATCTACCATAATTAATCACTGATTGAATTAATCACCCGGCTAGCATGTTAAGTGACCCAAATTGAACACACCCGCACTGTTGTGTGACCAACAGGTGCATGCAGGGTCTGGTAACAATGGTCATCGTGGATCCTCCAGCAGTGACTTCTACATTCAATTTGGAACTTTTATCTTCAGTTAAGTATGCACAACATCTCTGCTGTTTGTGACAATCCTTGTCAAAAAAGTCAAATGTTTGAAAGCCTTAAGGAGGAGTAATTTCATCAAGGCTATACTGAGGAAGGCAGTTTTATTTGTAATTAATAATCAGATGTACACAGGCTGCAAAGTGCCCATCTTAAGAAGGTGGATTTATTGTTGTTTTGGACAAAACGGCTTGATGATGTGATTCATACACACTGTGATGTTTTGCACCGTGTATACGTTAAATGACCTACTATTTACTTTTATTTAAGTACATGTTTATATGTAATTTTATTTCTACCTGAGTAAAATTTCTTTGAAGTAACAATATTTTTACTTAAGTAAACTATTTATGTATCTGACACATTCTGTATCTGTATTGTTGTATCTGACTTACTCCCAATACTGAAGGTATCATATTAAAATATTGCTATTAATACTGCTGTTTGTTATTTTTGCCACATTTTGCTGACCGCAAACTAGATCCAAAATGGAACTGGCTATTGGAACCCATCTCTAATGGCAAAAATACTGACTGATTGGGCAGTTGGACATTTTTTTTTACCTCTTAGCCAAGGTGCCTATGTGGCAGGTCAGTTTCCCTCAGTCTTGAGTCACACTAGGTGGTAACTTTTCCCTCATAATATATATATATATATATATATATATATGTGTGTGTGTGTGTGTGTGTGTGTGTGTGTGTGTGTGTGTGTGTGTGTGTGTGTGTGTGTTTATTGTGGTTTACTTGTGTGTGTATTTTTCATTACAATGTCTAAGTTACTAAAACTATGTGAATACTCTTCAAAGGCACTTCAGCAGTATTGCAACACATGTTTCCTAAAACATTTATCAGCACCACTTAGAAATGCATTTCTTCAAATGATTTGTGTTGACTAAGCTCTTCCCACAGGAAACAAATGAGCACAGAGGAAGCAGTCACTTTGTAAAGCTGCTCCTCTGGGAACAGACCCTGGTCATGACTTAGCACTAAAAAAAACCCCTCTGCAGCACATACAAACAAAGCAAAACTTGGGCGCAAGGACGCAAACTTGTTTCCCTATAGTTGAGGTCTTGGTTGTGTTACAGTCTGTCAATCTTACTGAAATGACCTTGTAGACAATCTGGAGTACCATGGAAAGGCTGATAAACAAGTATCAATGCCTTATTACCTAAAGTGGCTATAATATATATATATATATATATATATATATATATATATATATATATATATATATATAACAATGTATCAAGAATGTGTAATATAAAAGGCGTGGATCGTAGTAGAACCTACAGAGAATACTGTTTTGTTACTGTTTTGGTTCACTCAGTGCTCTCAAGGAATTGTTTTTGACCACAGCAGGCAGCTGTTTTGAGAGAAATGGCTCTAAAAACCCACTGTGCACTACCTGCTCAGCACTAAACAGCAAAAAGACACAGGTAGTGACTAGCTGGTGAACTAAGTAGAGCATTTGGCACAGAGCTAAAAAAAATGTTTTATTTGAAAAAATGTAGCACAGAGCTAAAAGAGAGTGAATATTGTACTTACAATCACCAAATAGTCAGAAACATGACTCCAAATGAATGATGATGTTGCTCTGCTGGACTGCTGGATGTGAATGGGAAAAATAACTTCCCATTCAGTCTCTATCTTGTTTGTGGACTTTGATGATTAAATAAAAAAAACACTGAGAGCTGCATCCAAACAGATGTTGTTCTTTGCATGCATGCGTGTGCGTGACACAGACAGAATCTAAACAAAGAGCATCCCTCAACTTTAGCTCATAGTACAAAGTGACAGATGAAACATAGGGATTCAACATGACAAAATAACAATGGTAAGATTTGTTTTATTGTTGCTGAATGTTCAATCTATTAAAACAAGTTAATATAAACGATGGACAGAGAGATAGCGGTTTGCTATAGCTGGCCAGCTAATGTTAGCCTCTGTTAGCTAGCTAATTAGCGATGCATTTTTTTGTTAAACAACCAAGAGCCACTGTATCAAATTGGCTCTTCTTTGACACGCATCCTCTTTAACAGAGCTGGTGTGTTGGCTACTAAAAACAATGTGCTATTGACTGTTGTAACATAGCCGGCAAACCATGTAGCCTATGCAAAGTTCACGTTTAGCCAGAGGGAAACTAGCAGTAATTTAGCCTGTTGTGGTGGTGAGTGAAACAACTGTGCAGACAACTTTATAGGCTACATGTAACAGCCTCTGTGGCAACAGCCCATCCTCTGGTTATAATGCCCTACCTCAGCAAATTGCTACACGAGAGGTAGGGCATTACCTCCCTTTCTCTCCCTGTGCAGCAACTGGGTGTGGTCACAAGAACAATAGACCACATCGGATCACACCTTGCTTTGATCATGGGTGTCAGCAAAAGGACTCCACTTGAATTCAGAGGAAGGAGAGAACAACCTCACAAAGACGATAATCCAGAATACACCCAGTGAAGCCAGCTCGTATATCCCATGGGAATTCATGACCAACAAATCAAATAGAATTTTTTTTCATCAATTGCTCCATTTGCTTTGTGGGCACAATAAGAACAATGTGGCGCCTTGCTACATTTCTCAGTGACACAGTTGATGAGTAAGGCTGCAGTGTGCTGTAAGAATGAGAATCTGCCATCTCCATTATATCATTATTATAAATCACTTTGTCTTTTTTAAAAAAGAAAAAGTTTAATCATTCGGTCATATTCACATTTCTCTTGAACAACTTAACAACCTAAGTGTCTCTAATAGGATGTCAGGTTCAAAATAACAAAAACTATTACAAACTGCGTCATTTCAGGAAAGCCACTTCATATTCAGCTATTTAAGCCTGCTGGTCATTTTATGCAGGTCTGGTAGGACTGCTGGTACAGCTGTGTTGTGTAGTACTGCTGTGTTAAACAGTGCAGTTGTTGCATAAAATGCTCTCATATCCACAGAACCCCCCTAAGAAAAAAAAATATTCATGTGTAAATCTGTGCACATGGTCTATAAATCATGCTCTTGGATTCATAATCATTCATAATTCAAAGTATTTACAATTGTTTGTACTGATATGACATATGTTGTCATACTTTGATAAGACATCTGGCATTAAACTGTATGGTGCCTCTCTGGATCGCTGCATTCTTTATTACAGAAGAATTAGGCCTGGCTGTGTATGTGATCACTGATTAATAAAAATTCTAAATTAATTTATTATAATCTTTTCAATAACTGTAAAGACCCAGCACCATGTGGATCTTCGTCCTTTGCACTGAAAAGCACACTGTGTTCCGATGTGAAATCCAGTCTTGGTAGGTACAGTTAGGGACTCAGAAAGTAGACATGTGAAACCCCAGCAAAAGCATCTGAGATGTGCTACACTCCATCCATAGCTGTCTTCCCTAGTGTCTCACAAGGTCTCTACTCTGCTCCTTATATGAGAAAATGTTTTGTTAAGTTTCAAATAGATGTCTTAAATGAAGACCTCATAAAGAAAACAAGTGACTATGAGGTTATTCTTTCCTCTCTATTATAATTATGTTTACATCCACAATGAACAATGTAGTAGTTGTAGCTTTAGTTTTTAATTATAACTTAAGTCCTCCCATATAAGTGGACAAAAGATAATTTGACCAGTTAAAAGAAACTTCAGTCATGATATCTAATAATTGGTGTCAAACTGTTTGTAATCCCAGTGAACACTTGCAGGAACTGCACACTGGACTTTTGCCTTGTCTAATTTTCGGCAAGTGACTCCACCTGCTCAGCTGGACTGAGGACACCCACTGCCATGTCCTAAAATTGGCAGACTACCTGAAAAAGGGGGCAACAGTTGCTTCACTCTTCACACAGTATGGATATGAACACAATTAAACTACTCAAAACCAAGTCAGCACTTTCATTTCAGTCATTGTTTCATTTCAAATCAAATATGCCGGAGCCAAAACAACCTAAATGTGTCACTGTCTGAATGATGGACTCTGCTCTCTACTTACCAGCTGCTACTTTCCCTTTGGCTGTTTCCAGGTTATCTTGGTGCAGTCATAGGGTGAGTTTTTGCATCAGCCTACCAATGGAGGTCCCACACCTATCACATAGGGACACATGACATTTATAAGGTTATGTAGAATATTTGTGAACACAAAGACCACACCAGATCTTACACTTTGGTTCCACCAGGCATGGCTGCATGGCATTCTGGCTGCGATACAGGTTTGTTCCGTCCTCTGCACAGCTTCATACCCCAGCATTTCAGAAATGGACCATTTTAACTATAGTCAATCCAGCCGCCATACAGTTGCCCTGCTGCTACAGTAATTACAGTACCCTCAAAGCAAAGATGAATGAACACCAAGTTACCATTATTACTGCAGTAGCAGCGCAATTGAACTACTCGATTTTAATGATTTGCTCAGATTTAGTTGATTTGGTCATTTTCTTTGATTTTTGTGCTTGTACAGTGGGTAAGTAGGCTACGTAGTTAATTGATTTATTTGTCTGTTTTAATTGCGTTCATTGTCGATATACGATGAGGAGTCTTCACGGGGTGTTTTATTTTGAAAGTTGACTGCATTCTCTATGCTCTTTCTGTTTCTGACCTCCTGCCTAGCTTGATCTGCTCTGTGCAGCTTGACACAGCTTCCATCAAAAATAGACTAGGCGCATCTGTTTAGCAGAGTAGAGCAGAATAGAGAGCTGCTTCTGGGATGCTTCTGAAATGTAATGTGGCGCATCTGGTGGGATCACAAGCATTGACTAGAGTGGCCGCGATCAGCCAGAACACGACGCAACCGTGCCCAGTGGGATCAAGCTGTTATAATAAATCCAAAATGCATGTCAAAACACCCCCAATCCTTACATATATGTCTAAAGGTGTTTTTATTACTAGCAGCTCCTTTGCTGGTTGAATGCCTAATTTATATTTTTAATCTGACTGTGGACTTTGGTTCCTTTGCATAAAGAGGGTCAGTCCAATGACCTATATAATTTCTAAACTATCATGTCTAGCTAAATTGTTAGAGAAACTGGTGAAATCAGGTGAAAACATTTTTATCTCAACACTCCATTTTAAAATCGAATCAATCAGGATTTATACCTGGGTATAGTACTGTGATGGCAGCATCGAAAATCTTAAATGATGTTGCTAGTGCATTAAATAACAAGCAGGACTGTGTCGTCATTTTTATTGATTCATCTAAGGCTTTTGATACCGTCGATCATCAAATTCTTTTGAAACGCCTGGAATCTACTGGATTTGATGAAAATCGTGGTTTGCAAATTATCTCAGTGGTAGAACGCAAGCTGCTGTTGCTGATGGCTATTAGTCCAGCTTTATGAGTGTTAACAAAGGTGTGCCACAGGATTCTATTCTAGGACCAAATTTATTAACAATTTTTATAAATGACTTAGGAGAAAATGAAAACAAACAGTACAACTCATCTGTACACGGACAATGCTCTTCTCCACACAACAGTGCCCTCTGTTGCCCAGGCGGTTCAAAACTTGCATTTTGATTTCTGTGCTGTACACTGTGCAGTAGCTCCTGGCCTAAAAAGTGAAGCCAATGTGGAAGTACCATAAACCTGCGTTCTTTCTAATAGCCAGCAGGGGGTGACTCCGTTGGCTGCAAAAAGAAGTCCAATTGCATGGAAGTCTATGAGAAAATACCCCTACTTCTCACTTGATTTAGTACATCAGTAAACACTTTCCAAACGAGTTTATGGTCTCAATCGCTAGTTTCAAGTCTTCTTCAATACAGCATGATGTTCATTTTGTAAATTATGGTCCCATTTAGAGTAAAATAGATGATAAAGCAGCGTATGCTTTAGAGCGGGCTACGTTGTGATTGACAAGTTGCTTTGATGGTGACAATGTTGATTACGTAACGTAACCATGGCATAATCTCAGAGTATGGGTGTAGCTGCTGCTATTTCACAGTTCATTTTCAGTTCATGAAAGTTAATTGTAATATTTTTGTCACCAAAAAAAGTCTTGTTCAGTGTTTGTTTGTGATAAAAGACCCTCTAAGGAGTCAAATGTTCAGTTTTTCTGACATTTTGTTTGAATGGTTTTAGGCCTGTTTTCGCTAGCGGAAATTAGCATTAGCATTAGCATTATCACTGTTAACTATAGATTGTAAATGCACCGTGCTAACCAAGCTAGCAGCTAGCGCTATGGTCAGCTCAACCCTGTTGTCCAAATATAGTCACTTCTGACTCCAAAAATCAAACATGGTGACAGTCAAATCCAAGATGGCGATTGTCAAATCGCTAAACTCGAGGCTCTAAAACAGCAGTTCACAAACCAGTGGGTGACATCATGGTGACTATGTCCATATTTTATACAGTCTATGGCTGTACAGCAAATTTTAATTTATCTTAAATTGCTGTTAAGCTCAGATAAAACAAAATGCATGCTGTTTTCTAAAAAATTGACTAATAGTTCCTCTGAAGTGAATATTACTACCCTTAATGGCACACTAATTGAAAGAGTATCCTCTTATACATACCTTGGTGTCTGGTTTGACGACAAGCTGTGATTCAAAAAACATATTGATGAAATGACTAAGTCTTTAAAAGCAAAACTGGCATTCTTTTATAGAAATAAGCATGTATTACTGAGAATTATAGAAAGCAAGTTGTTCAGTCCACCTTTTTATCTGTTATGTACTATTTAATTTATATGCATTATCCTGCTTCTACTCTTCAATCTCTTGACGTAGTATATCATTCTGCCCTAAGGTTCATAACTGGGGATGGCTTTAGAGCTCATCATTGCAATCTTTATCAGAAAGTTGGGTGGCAATCGATGGCAGTGAGAAGAGAATGGCACTTCATTCTATTTATATACGAAGCTCTCTTTGACAAACTTCCTGGGTACATTACATGTCTTATTAACTATAGTTCATATTCATACTGCATTTGGTCCAAAGACTATTTGGTCCTTGAAAATCAATGGGTTTGTTTATGTGAATGTATGTTTTAATGGAGCTTTAAGTTTTATGTGCATATATTGCTTTTTATTGCTTAATGTTTTGTATTATGTTTTTTTATGGCTTTTATATATTGCTTTTATTGTTTCTATATTTTATATTGCTTATTGCTTATCTGTTCATATTTTCTTTTTATATTTGCCCATTACCTTTATTGTTTCCTATATTTTATATTTGTATTGTAATCAGGGTGTCCTTATGAAAGCTCTCAATGGCCTACCCTGTCTAACTCACTTCTACTATAAATGTAGACATTTCACACAGACTTAGATGAGCAAATATCCAAATGAGGTGCAAAGCACACAGTGAACACTGTGCAATGCACAACACAATATAGCATTAAATCTACCTTATGGACAAGCAGTCACACTGTAAATGGAAGTCTCTAGTGACACAAAGTTTGGCTAACAAGTAAGGAAGCTAATGTTAGCTGCTTCCCTGTTAACCTCAAACTAAAAGGTTGGTTTTGAAATGAAAGACCATTAATACTAATCCAATGTGCAACATAATGTAGCATTAAATCTATTCTTAAATATAGATAAGTTCGACTTACTTGGCAGATGCATTCATTCGTTTGAGTGCATGGATTGCAAATTCGTGGGCATGGTTTACAAATCTGTGGGCATGGATTACAGATTTACACATGAATGTTTTTTTTTTTTCTCAGTTAACCCCAGGAGGGCTCTGTACATATAATATCAATAACAATAGAATCTGCCAAAGTTATGAAATAAAACCTAGATTGTAAAAACTATGTATATAAAAGTTTGCTTCAATTTCCCCAAAGGAATAATTATTATTCCTTATTCCTACAAACAATAAAGCATTTGACTGGAGTTCACAGTTAATAGCTGCATGGAGGAACTGAATTACTCAGAGCAGCTCCCATACTCCCTCAAGTATAACTGTGGATGAATTGCATGTGTTTCCACCACAGAATGGAGGATATGAGGCATGTTTATATATAAACAGAACTCTGTGTGTGTGTGTGTGTGTGTGTGTGTGTGTGTGTGTGTGTGTTCAGCTCTGTCTGACTCTTGCCGGAACCACATGTTCCCCACACACAGTTGCCATAGTGAGAAGTTCCTGTCATCCCACAGTGTGACACACACACATAGATTTAATAATGTGGAAAGGCAGGCAATTCTGACGACAGATATTGTTTTTCTGCCATGTTAGAGCTGGGCTGTAGATGTGTCAGATTTTGCTCGGCCCTGTTTGTCAGTTTCCTCAGAGTTCAATCTTTTGTGTGTGTGTGTGTGTGTGTGTGTGTGTGTGTGTGTGTGTGTGTGTGTGTGTGTGTGTGTGTGTTTTCTTTATAGCAGGATGTTTGGCTGTGCGTTGGAGCTCTCTTCACGTGCTCTGACTGTCGTAGGCAGGGAAGCAGAAACCACATGTGGCATTCTTCCTGAACTTCTGGAGATACAAACACCCTCTGCTGATTAAAAATAAAACTACAGGACACTGCACATATGTGACCGACATATCAAAAACAGTTTTATATAAATTGAACTTATACATTGCATGTATGTACTGTACTATATTGTATGTACGTATTGCTCACTACTTGTAAAATGATCTGCTTTTACATGTGTTTGAGCAGTCTATCAATGCAAACACAAAACTTTGCAGTGAGTCCCCTAGGATTTTTTTCAGCAGTGGTGCTCTTGTGTGCGACGCCATGACCTGTATTTGCACACACCAGCAGTGGAATAACTTAAAACTAACCTACAATTGTTTCAGATATGTTTATTCATGTTCTTAGAGTCATGTGCATGATAATTTACCAGGACACCAGAAGGGCTCTGGAGGCCCAGATAGCTGTAGTTGTAATAAATGTCAAAGAATGAAATGCCTCAACACAGGTAATGCACATTTTTTTCTTTTATTGAACATAGATATAAATAGAAAATAAAATGAATAACATATTAAATGACAAAAGATAGAAAATAATAACTCCCATAATACTACTGGCTCATTACATTGCACCATTAATACACTTCAACAATACTAAGCAGCCTCAATGGCATAGGCTACATCCAATCAACAAATCCTCTCAACAAATTGATACCACCTGAGCCTACACTCTTTGCTAATAACAACCACTTCTCTTTGGACATTCAGAAACATTGACTTTGTTGAGCAAATTTCTTTTCATTATGGCTGAAATACCAAGGGAAACAGCATACCAGAGCCTAATCTTAGGTAGTGTCAGTCAGTTTCTGCTCCCTGAAATTGTTTGTTGTTGACCACCCCTACTAGAAGTACATCAACAATGTGGGCTCTGTGTAGGAGCCCCTGTGTCTAACCATATGGGCCGACATACCTCCACTGACCTCCCTGCCTAAGTGTGACAGCTGCATCCGCCTCATCCAAAAGATCAAGGAGCTGATGATGAAAAACTCTTGGATATGCTGGTGTCTTTTGCTCCTGAACTGTGACAGTGGAATTTGTAGACAGTAACACACCTGATTCATATGATCATCTTGCCATCAAGTTCTGCAGCAGCCTGATAACGACCCAGTCATTTGAATCAGGTTTGGTGGAGTAGGGAAACATCTATGACATCCAGGGCAGGGATGCCCCAGGACCAGGATTAAAAAAACACTGCAATAAACATTGTCTTCATCATCATTTTTCTGATTTAATGTTTATGTTTCCCCTTGCATTAGCCAATGCAACATTTAGCTTGTTGTAGCAGCCCTAAAGGACTGTTGAGGACTGTTGTTAAGCTAACAGCAGAATGGATCTGGACTGGGGGGCGTGGCAGTGGCAGGATGCTACCGGGGAGCAGATGGAGAGCTCCGCTGTGCTAGTGCAGCTGTTGAAGAGTTACAGTGAACTGTCTTATTATGATTATTCTCTAGTTTTCTCATACAAGCTTTCTCTAAGGGGTAGTTTCACAGTAAGGTCTATTCTTGACTAAAATGGCCCATTTAAGTATTGAGGAACAAAACTCACCTTCTGAGTTGTGCATTAAAATAAGAGATAATGTAGGTTAAAATGATCTGCTTTTGAAGTTATGATTATTAATTCTTGTATAACATCACAAGTACATCAGTTAGTGATGCTATTGAGAATAGCTCCCACTAGAACCTGTGTATAAATAAACAGGTGGGATTGGAATTAGATAGTTGTTGTGGGGCCATTTCATTCATGCAAATTGTTTGTACTTTGTTGCAATTGTTGAGTTTGAAGATGGCCTTGTGAGTACTGAGAATAGCAACCCTCAGGTTTAACATTGTTTAACCAGGTTCAGTTATCCAAATCTTTATTAGTGTGGATGCTGACAAGCATTCACACTATTGTTATCCAAGTCTTTATTTGTATTTGTTATCTTCACTCTTTATTTATTGTGTGGGAGCTGCGAACCACCTCACACACTATGTTCTCTTCGCTCTTCATTTATTGTGTGGGAGCTGCAAACCACCTCACACACTGTTATCGTCGCTCTTTATTGTGTGATTGCTGAAAGCAATCAGACTTTGTTCCTTTCACTCTTTATTATTGTTATCCAAATCTTTATTTGTAGTAGTTATTGACCATTAAGTGCATTAGGCCACACCTTCAAAATGTTGCTAACCAATAACAGACAGACTGTAAGTATATCTGAAAACAAGTGAATAAGTTGTGTTCGGGGTCCTCTAAACATGGTATGTACCAAGTTTGGTGAAGATTGAAATATGTGCCAACAGAAGCAAAACATATGTTTATTAAAAAAAACAAAATGGCGGAAATTTTTTCAGGCACAAATGGGGTTGGCCTATTTCAATCTTATCAGCATCATCCAAGGAAAATCCTGACCAAATATTTTTTTGATAGGACTTACTGTTCATGAGTTATTAGCCAAAATGCAAAACATTTAATAACTGACCATACGGTGGCGCTATTGGTACCATGTTTAAATGTAATAAGCACTTTCTGATGTGATACCTGTACCTCAAGTATAAACAGTCTAGCACTTTTAGTTTTTGAAATATTACCTTTCAAACGTTCCTCCCATACACTTTCCAATATAAATTTTAATATTAAAAAAATGATATAAAATCACTGGATTACGATAGAAAGCTGAAAAGTAATAACATAGATGTCGTGAAAGAGCTGAACATATTGATATTTGAACGTTTTCTGTGGCTCAAAGTATGGAGGAGTTGAAAGCTTGCAAAAACATATACGGAAGAATAAAAAGAACTAGAAAATGCAATTTCTGTAGAAATTGCGTGTGATTGCTGAAAGCAAATTTAGATTGCATGACTGGAAGCTGAACACTATTGAAAAATCTAGCAAGATTAAAATCTGCAATGGGTGAAACTGAACCTGCATCCTCATGTTTGTAAGACACACATGCTATGAACTGAGCTAACATGTCACACAGCAATGCTGGGCTAGATTCTGCTGTTTAGTCTGTCACTTGCATGAAATTGACAATAATGTTAATGTAAGTTAAAGGGGAATTGACTTACGGTACATGATAGAGAGACTTTGTACATGACAGCAATATTATGAGGAGCACTGCAGTGAGTGGATATTGAACACACAACCTTGTCTTCTAAGGGATAGCTGATCATGAGAGCAGTGTTCTGAGCCAACAGACACTCCCAGTAATGAGAGGAAAAAATCTCCATTTTGAAGATGAAAATGTATTTGTCTCAAACCAGAGCTTGAAGCCCAGAGATTTGTACATCATTAGTGAAAACATGACTAGTTTAACATGAGAATGAATGATATGTGTAAAAAGTATTTGAAGGAAGAGAGAATCTGTAAGTTTAAGAAACCGGAGTGAGAGGAGACACACATCCTGCAGACTGTATTGCAGTCAATGAGACCATGACAGGGACTCTCTATCAATTAAGGTTCAGATCTCAAAAACTATAAGTCCTATGTGAAATGTACTTACATATTGAGAGAGAGGAGGCTTGTGGCAACATACTGCGACAAGGTATGTGCTTGAGGAGTTAAAATTGTGGGAGTGACAGCAGTTTAGAAAAACATTTCTGGTCTAAAATTATCTGTGCTCTCCACTGTGCCTGATCACATGACACACTGGTGAGACCTGAAAAAGTCTGAAAAACCCCTGACTTTGGGCTTAAATTGCTGAAAAACTACAAAAGATATCACTAAACAATCTGATAACTTTGAAAGTTCAAAGTTTTGTGAACATTTTACAGTTTGAATGGCGTCTGTACGATAAGGGGCTTCCGAGCAGTTGAGTGTCAAACTGACCAAGGCTCCAACTCAGTTGAACGGTTCATCCCATAGACTGCCATTATAAATTTTAATGTTTTAAAAAATGATTTTAAATCACTGAAACATGTTACATTTCAGAAAAATACAAGCACACATCTGCTGAATGAGCTGCACAGATTGACAGTTGAATGGTTTTTATAGCACAAAGTATGCAGCAGTTGAAACGCGGCAAAAAACGTACGGAAGACGGAATAAGAATAAAGAGTGAGAAGAACAATGTTATTCAGACATCAGAGCGACATGCTGAATTGCCATTGATAAACATAGGGATGCATGTCTGACAGGGGCTGTATATTGGGGGAGGTAGAGTGGGTCATCCACTATTTGGAAGATCAGTGGTTCGATTCCTGGCTCCTCCTGTCCACATGTTGAAGTATCCTTGGGCAAGATACTGAAACCCAATTCCTAATAATAGTAGATCCTACTGATGCGTACATTGGTACATTGCATGGCAGCCCCTGCCATCAGCATATCAATGTGTGTGTGTGAATGTGCTTAATAAAAGTGCTTTGAGTGGTCAGAAGACTAGAAAGGCGCTATCTAAGTGCTGTCCATTTACCATATAAACATCTTAGAGAATACCTAACTATCTGAGTCTTTATACAAATTTTTAGAGCAGGAAATAAATTTTATTTCTTTATTCTTCATTCGTTTTTAGGTATTACATCTCTTATGAAATATAATTTCAGATTAGTACATTAAAATACAAACTTAAAAGGTGCTATCCAGGCATTTAATATTTGTAATTGACCAGACACGTCTCCAGATTCCTCCAAAAATTGAAAGAAAGCCAATTTATTCCCCTTAATATCCAGTGTTAAACTGTGGCCTGCTGTGGTCACATAGGGCAGGGTTCCATTCGTTGGTGGGACCTTTTGTCAGCGCAAAGGGTAGGGCTGGAATGAGGGTGTGGCTATATCCACCACTGGGGAAAGGGTCTACTGCTTGGCAAGGAAGGACCAGAATGGGGCTAGAGATCAGGCAATATTGCTGTGTGTTTGCAATTAACTGTAACCACTAAGAAAGGTGGGGCCACATCAGTACGAGTGGTCTGTTTCAGGTGCTGGGGTTGGGGTCTGCTATATACACACAATACAGTCTGTCAAAACCTTTTCAGGTCATTCAAAGGCAAATTTTAGCTGAACTTCCAGGAAATCAGTATAAGAAAAATGTAATTAATATACATTTCCATCCACTGCCATTATGCAAATATAAGGAGTTTGGTCACACAGATAAACAACTGGTGGTGCTAATTGTCCAGTCAATTCCATTAAACCATCACAGAAGAATAGGGCACAACAAAATGACAGAATTAAAAGAGCCAGACTATGAAAAACACATAAAACAGGTGCACCTAATGATAGTGAAAACAGGTGATCATCAAGTTGTGAAAAGAAGGTAAAACTGTTCTGCTCTAAAAGTCATTCTGTTGCAGTTAGTGCACTCATGTATGGATATGTGCCCATATGTAATGGCTGATTGTCAGCACTTACCAAGAAATCTTAAATTAATGTGTTGTGTTAGTGTATTCTTGATCAGTTTAGCTCACCTTATGTTACCTAAGTAGGTGGTAGGTTCCAGTTTGGTGAGGCTTAGAAAGTGGGTCAGTGGTAGGAGGGTAGGTAGTAACTTGACAGACAGGAGGGGAAGGGGATGACGAGCAACAAAAGTGGCCAGCTGGAATTAAACCAGGATGTTAAGGTTACTTGGTATGCATCTGACACCAGTAGCCTGTAAGGGCATCCTTTACCTAAAACTTTGTTATAGGTCTTCAAACTACTGTGTGTTCTCAGATAGATTCTGTGTCAGGGAATGGTAAATGGACTACATTTATATATTGCCTTTCTAGTCATTCTAGACCATTCAAATTCAGATTCAGAAGATTCAGATTCAGAAAACTTTATTGTCTGTTGTGACAGAAAAGATGTGACTCAGAATACTGTACAAAACTCAGACTAATATATAGCGTGCAAAGTGGTATATAGTGGAATTCATTGTTAATTCATCGTTTGTTAAAATACTTATGGCAGTAGGAATGAAGGAGTTCCAGTAAGTGTTTCTGTTGGCCAGAGGGACTTCATAGCAGTGGCCTGATGGTAGTAGCTGGAAAGACTTGTGCAGGGGGTGAGTGGGATCCTTTATAATGAGGTTGGTTTTTCTTTCAACTGCTCGGGTATAGAGTACTGATAATTGAGTTTGGATTTTGCCGCTTATTTTACTTGCTTGGTTAATGATCGGTAGAGCTTTGATTTGTTCTTGACAGAGATGGAATTGAACCCGAATGTGATGTTGAAAGTGAGTATAGATTTGATGAGTAATTTGTACACAGCTGCTAGAATGTCCTTCTTGACAAGCTTTTGAGTTTCCAGAGTCATTGTTCCAGACTAGAATGGTTTTTGTTTGTATATTGTCTGATTTCAATTTTTGTCTGTATTTTGGAAGCAGCAGAATGACATTATGGTCAGAACGGCCGAGTCTTTGAAACATAGGCACCTTGTATGTTACCAAAACACAGATCTAGTGTTCTGTCAAGTCTGGTGGGTGACTGCTCCAAGTTAGGGAGTAGTGTGGTGATATCACATCTGTTAAAATCCCCTACACAGGCTGTTCGCTCTCTCCAATTTACAGCTTTGTTGTAGCAGTCAACAATATGTTCAGCCGCGAATGTGTTGTCAGGCCCAGGGGCACAAACTAGAATAATTGTGAGTCGAGTTTGATAAGTGCAGAAAGTAAATTCATTTTGTTGCCTAATGATCGCACGTTAGACAGAGTTATAGCAAGTAGTGGGAGCCTCCCGCCTTGTCTCCGCATTCTGTTCCTGATTCCTCCTCTGGATCCCCTTCTCCTATGAATGCGCTTGGTGTGATATTTCCTAAGTAAACACTGAGGTATCCTGTTAAGGAAAGATGATGTTGCTCATAAATCCAGGGAGACAAGCTGCAGATCCAGCAGATTATCCCATGAATAGGTGAGTCTTCCTCCATATTGTGTAGTGGGATTTGCTGGTGCAGTCCAGATCGCATAAGCTGGTTCTAGGAAGGCAATGAGGCCACAAACTTATGTCAGCGTAGGAGTAATACTTCTTGTTTTTGATTATACACTTGACGTTTTACAGAAAACATAAAAACAACTATAAAAACATACAAACACACGGAGCACTGCATGTTGCAAGTCACTGATGGCAGAGATTGCCATACAAGGTGCCTGTTCATCAGGATGAGTTTCAAATCATTCACACACACTCACAGCCTTTGGGAGCAATTTGGGGTTCAGTATTTTGCCCAAGGACACTTCAACAAACCTGGAGGAACTGGGGATCAAACCACAGATCTTCCGATTAGTCGACGACTCCCTCTACCTGCTGTCCTCTGCCAAAAAGAACCATGATTCAACTCCTGTTAACAAGCTAACATCCCTCTATTAATATGCTGTCCCTACATTTGGAGTTTTGCTGAGTGAAACATGCAGCAGGTGTTTTCTGAGCACCTGTTGGCATGTTCTTGACAAACAGCATGTGTTTTAAACACAGATGATAGTTTTGATGTTTTTCTGTAAATACTTCCTCATGGAGATTAAACATAAATACCTAAGATGCTGCTCTGGAGGAGAGAGTTCAGTCACAGAGCTGAAAATAGCTCCAGCTTTATTTCATTATGATGATATGAAGAGAAAGCAAAAACTATCTGCTGTCCAAGGAGAGCTCATGTGTTTAATCCGTGCGTGTGACTAAGAATACAATCTATGGTGAAGAGACAACACCCCAAGACATGTGGACGAGGTTGAGAACCTCAGTGATTGGATTAACCAATAATGACTTTAAGTGGTACACATGTGCTCACTTTCTTTCTCTCTCTTTCTTACACACATACACACACACACACACACACACACACACACACACACACACACACCCCACTGCAGTTGACATGGGATGTCTTCCATTGTGACGGGCTGAAGATCAAACACTCTGTCTGTAGTGCAGCTGGCCTGCTCCACAGTGCTCATATGGTGTAGAGGAAGACACGTCCACACTGGCAAGGTGAGCACACACATAACATCCACACACTGACAGAAGAGGTGCTTTTACTTAAAGGATGATGTGTAATTGGTTGGCAACAGTTCTATAATTTCTCTCACCATTTTAATCTGATTAGTAATGAAAGGGCCTCTCAGTTGTTCAGTTATTTCTGTTTGAAGGTTCTTCATCCGTTTTTGGACAAGTTTTGCACAAGACTTGTGTTTACTGAAAGATGACATTTATAAGGTGATTTCTGGTCAAGCTCAGCTTGTATTGATTCCTGTTAAACATTTCCACTCACTATAGCTTTCACCATAGTTTAACTTTACACTGCACCTCATGTACTGTATGTGCATTTTTGCCCCACTGCAGCAGGGCCAATGATGGAGCTGATCAGTAGTGGTCTCATTTTTATGTTATGAAAACAATGTACTCACAAGTTATTTGCTGAAATCACAGAATGCAGCAACATCATTCAAAACATGTAAAAAGTCAAAGGACCAGACAGATGTAGTTGTAAATATATTGGAGAATCTATGCTAAGGAGCACTAAACAGTGGCAGCTGGTCAATAGAGAGAGCAAATTTTGATATTACTTCATGTGACATCATACAGTGTGATATTTACCACAAACATGAATCTATTTTGTACTCTCTTTCGTAATGGGCGCTGTCCCAGTCATGCAATACACACTAATTCAAACTATCTTCCTCCTGAGCCCTCCTCCATCTAATACAAGTAAATAGATGTAAAAAGGGTGCAGAAGCCAATCAAACAATGACATTCATGAGTGATTGGCTGAGTTGCCAATCAAGAGCCCACACAATGGAGGCTGTCCCTGTTTGAAATTCTCATGCTATCAGCAATTGTAGCTTATTGTTAGAAAAACAGAGACTGTTAGGCACTTTATTTCAGTCTTTAGTCAGGCAGCAACACAACACAAAAGGAACGGTCAACAGCAAGATGATAGGCTGAACTGTAGGCTATTGTATTATATTTATGGTGTGTATACTGCCACATACAATGTGTAATGAATGCATATATTGTACATAGTCTACATAGCATACACTATGACCTTGTCAATATGCATTTTTATGGAATAATAGTGATTTTATTTCATCACCATGATTTTGATTTAGCCATATCAATATTCCTTGGAATGTTACAGCCAAATTTCTCCATTTGTCTTTTCTCAATGTAATATATAACTGTTTTTAGGGATCTGGTTTCTTATTATTTTAAAGTAGTTAAAGTACATGTCAGACTCACTGTAATGATCAAGTTGTCACCATAATTAACTGACAAGGGATTGAGTCTTGGTTTCCACTTGACCAGTTATTGTAGGGTCTGGAGTGAGATTTAGGGTTGCATTCTTTAAGGACAGGGTTACATTCTTCCTTTGCAGTGTTAAAGGACAGGATTTGAAGAGCCACACATGGAGGAGAATGATTATCTGCTTTAATCCTCATATCTCTCAGAAAGTCTATTGGCAGAAGAGGAAATATCTCATTTTGTTTCTATCCACTGCTACCCAGCTGAAAAGAATGTTATTACTCTGGCCTTCCCAAGTGTCCCACCTTTCCTGGCCACTGGTCTACAGGCTGCTTCAGAGGCTTTTCCACCCTGATAAGAATGCATTTCTGGGTGAAACACTGAGGACATGGGACATTTTGTTAGTGAAATACATATTAATATACCATAAGTATCAACCTTCAGAAAGATATAATAGCAGGTAACATAATGTGGTTGTGTGCTGTATTCCTCCAAGTGTAGCACACAGCATATCATTGACTTGGTTTAAGTAGTCTTACAACAAAAAGGTCTTGGGTTTGAACCAGGACTTACTGTGTGAGGTGTGTATGTTTTCCCCTGCTTGTGTTGCTTTCCTCTGGGTGCTCCAGTTTCCTCTCACAGTCCAAAGACATGCAGGTTAGGTTGACTGGAGACTGTAAATTGCCCATGGGTGTGAATGTAAGTGTGGTTGCCTGTCTGTATGTCAGCCTTATGGATAGACTTCAGACCTCCCCATGATGAACCTCACCTCTTGCCCAGAGGGAGTGGGGATAAGTTCCCGCCCGTACACAGGATAACCAGGTTGAGATAATGGATGGGGTTATTGTGCTGTGTCACTGCTTTAAAAATCATTTTAAAATTTGCATTTGATTTTATCCATCCATGCATCCATTCATCCATCCATCCAGAGTCTTGGCTCAATCTCTATTACTAGCATTACGTTAAGTACATTTACAGTAAGTGTCTTTGACAAGGGAATTACTAAACTATACAGCAGCACTGAGTCAAGTTGGGATTGTGTGTCAAAGTTGGCAGTATTTGGGATTGTATCTGAGGTCTTACCATACGGTCTTACATACATTTTTCAGTTTCATGGCTGTGAAGATATCCATTCACTGATATTGATAGTTTTATACAGAAGCTGCTGAAACACAATGTTAAAATAATTACACCTATATTAAAACCTCCAGTTATTCAGTCTTACCCAGTTCACTATTTTTGTTGAGATGGAAAAGTCTACCAGCTCACCAGCTTACATTCAACTGAGCTGTAACCAAGCTTCTCTTACCTTGTTTCTTCCAAACAGAAAAAGAAGTGCCCTGTTTCTGATTTCCAGGCTATGGGAGAGTGTGTCCACAAATGTACAAAACCAGCATGTTTGGCCCTTAATGAAAAAGTAAAACTGCAATGAATGGTCCAATAAAAAGAACCAGGTATTCTCAGCCCAATCTGAGTGCCGCTCTGTAATTAATCCCTGAATCAATTTTATTGCACCCAACAGTTTTATGATGCAGTCCTCCGGTATGTGCAATGAAAGCACAGCAAAGCAACTCTTGTCTTGCTTCATTTTTGAAAATAGCTGGAGATTTAGTTGTATGGCAATTCACACCATCAGTGCCAGATACAAATGGTCTCAGAAATTTGGTGAAAAAATAATGAAATCCTTCTGGACAGCAGATGCCTGTAGGTTGAACCAATGAGTCAACATAAGCTGTAATGAAATAAACAGGCCTTTCCAACTTGGGCAATTTATTTAACAAACTGGGAAAGAAAAGCATCCATTAATCCTCCAGTTAACTTTCAGCTAAAGTTTTAAATGATACATTTAAAGAAGCATGACTGGTGGCTAGTATATTACAGGAATGTGATGCTGGACATATCTTCCTATAGAGTTATGTTCATACACATATCTTATATGTCTAGACTGCTTCATTCATATAAATATACAATAGTTTCAGTGGATGTTTGTGATGGGATTAAGTGTGTGCACAGACAAGGAACATAAAACTACATAGAAGGACCAAGTGTCAATAAAGACAGCAACATAACAAGTAGTTGTTGTGGGGTAAAGTGCACAAATCACCAAATGATGGTGGAAATGTTCAATGTCTCAAGAGAGAAACATGATCTGTCTGATATCAGAACTTCAGTAAACCCGGTGTAATCAAACTACCACACAGCAAACCTGGAGCCAGGTAGTATTCTATGAATACCATAAACAATGCAGAGAGAGAGGAGGAATAGAGGGCTAGAGATATTTGTATTTGTGTCTATATTTGTTGAGGCAGCAAAATTATTTGTGTTTGTATTTGTATTCAAATAAAAGTGTAAAGATGCTTAAAAATCCTGTTTTTGTTTTTACTACGCTTTTAATTTTAGAAAATTAAAGTGTTACAATAAGTGTTCATACCTTATGAAGGATGTCCCCACACCAGGTCTCGAACTGGAGTATCTCAGATCATAGATGACTGTGCTGACTACTGAGCTAAAACTTAACTCATCGCCTCATTGCAGACAGACCTCTACCTACTTAAACACCCATAACACAGAGACAGCACACCGTGTAACGTGTAGAGAAGAACTTCAAAAGTGATTCTTGCTTTGCACTTTTCATTTATTGCCTATTTTTTACAACCTAACTTTGTGGAAAGGAGAAAAACAGGTTATAGAGAGCCCCTTTGAGCACTTTGTGTGTGTCAGTAGCTCAACTTTATCTCTGGGGAACAACATAAATTAGGCAATATGCATCATGTGGTAGGAGCATGTGACTCTCTTCGTCGAGACCTGCTGATAGAGGTAACAGAGGAGCAAAGGAGAGAGACTGACTTAGCAATGTAACCGACCTGCGTGCTGTTATTTGACATGGGGTTTTTTTTCTTCCCAAATACAAATAATTTTTAAAATATCAAAATATAGCATGTCAATCCAGCCATGCAGTTGATTCTAGTGATATAGTCAAAGCCCTGGCTTTTAAAGAGTAAGTACACTATCATTTTCTGTGAGGGGTCTCCCTGACTGTATATTGAAAATGAGACAGAGGAAGCAGTGGGTGAGTGATGAATAAATGATTCTATGAGGTGTGGCCTCGAGCTTACGTAATGTGTGACCATGCAGGTGGTGTGGAGACATAGGGACACAGGCTGTGTAGTGATGTAAAGCTGGTAGTCAGAGCTAACAAGCTATAAGCAGCTACTGTCGGACTCTTCATGCCTGTGCTGGAAAGACAGATAGTCTGGTTGAACTAGAGTGGCACCAGCCTACCTTGTTGCTATGTGTTTATAGCTGCTTTAAGGAGAAGTGAGTTTGTCAGGCTCTGTGATTGGTGCTTTACTGTTTGGAGTTTCAATGTGTGACTTAGTCATGGTTGCCTATAAAGTGCAATTCATGTTTGATAGAGGAGGCAGACTGATGGGAGAATGTATCGTGTTATGAGTTTTAGAGAAAAATTACAAAGACGTGTCAGAAAAAAGCAAACACGTGTGCACATCTCCTGTACTGACAAAGTTTTATATGAGTAAAACTTACTAAAAACTAACTATTTATTGTAGGCATCTAATATTATGAACATAAAACATTTGGCACATCTCTAGTGTCTGGATTTTTCTTTTTTTCTTTTTGCTGGGAAACCACATGGAATGTCATATGGTCTACTGGTACTGAGAGAGAGAGAGAGAGAGAGAGAGAGAGAGAGAGAGAGTGTGTGTGTGTGTGTGTGTGTGTGTGTGTGTGTGTGTGTGTGTGTGTGTGTGTGTGTGTGTGTGTGTGTGTGTGTGTGTGTGCATGTGCGTATGGTGGGAGGCTCTGTGTTGTTAATCCAAGCTCACCGGTCATGGTCTGGGACACCAGAATCAGGTAATTTCCCACCACTTAAAGGAGCTAGTTTGGATTATTAGTGCTACTTGCTGCCACCTCACTGAAATTCCTTGTGTCATGTCAGCTAGCTAGAGCTGTCAGTTGTCTACCATTGTGTGGTTGGAAGTAAGAAAAAGTTGAAAGTAGAGTAGTGCTCCAATTCAGTTTTAAAAAAGTAATGTGCCTCCTGGCAGAATGTACATCCCTGATTGTTCATAACTGGAAAATCTGTCTATTAATTTATCTTGTGAGAACAAAATGTTAACTTGTAAGAAAAGTCACTATCAAGGAGGAGCTAAGATCTATTTTCCAAACTAAGAGGCAACACAATCTATTTATTTTAGAAACAAGTTGATACAGGCACCATCACAATACTCTTTAAAAGTTGTGGAGGAAGGTTGGAGGTTTTAATCTGTTGTCACAGTGAGGTCATAATGTCTCCACAGTGCAATGGCCTTCCTGAACCATTGGCAATTTTAAGAAGCTTCCCTTTCATTAAGTAATTTGTTCCATTACTGATCACTAGCTTGCCAGGCTAATGCTAATTCATAGCTATTCTCTGTTTATCTTCCTGCTTCCCAGTGAGCATCTGCTTTCAACACATGACAGGAATTGACACAGGCGACTAGCATAGAGTCAGTAAGAGAAAGAGACAGAGAGAATTTTCTCATTAAATAACATATGAATATACTTCAACCCGAGCCCGATAAAGCCATGTGTATGCATAATTCTGTTTTATAAATATAAGTCATTGTTGAGGTGGGCAGTGTAGTGGTTGCTTGCTGTTAAGCTGGGGTGCTAGTCAGAATCTCAGTCTGACAGAAAGAAATTGTAAATTACAGCCTACAACCCTACAGAGGAACAGGTGCAGGTACCAATCCCTTAAACTACAAGTACACACAAAATACAGCATCAAGCAAGAAACACACAACAGAAAAAATCAATGTTCCCCACAGTGTATTAAACAAACCTTGACAGTCCAAAATCATACATGCAACATACAGTGTCCTGTTCAACCCAACCCCAGAGTCAATTTCTCAGTCTTTATCAGTCTGTGTCACTATGCATAAAGTCAAGACTTTCTTGGTTCCACAAGTATCAATCAATCAATCAATTTTTATTTATATAGCGCCATATCACAACAAAAGTCATCTCAAAGCACTTTTCACATAGAGCAGGTCAAGACCGTACTCTTTAATTTACAGAGACCCAACAATTCCCCCATGAGCAAGCACTTGGCGACAGCGGTAAGGAAAAACTCCCCTTTAACGGGTAGAAACCTCAAGCAGAACCCGGCTCTTGGTGGGCGGCCATCTGCTTTGACCGGTTGGGTTGAGAGAGAGAAAGAGAGAGGGAAAGGGGGAGGGGGGGACAGAAGAACAACAATCATAACAATAACAATAAGTATAAGCAGCAATAGCCAGGGAAGGATGCCATCAGGAATGTGAAGGACCGCGAAGGCTCGGCCCAGAAACCAGGGTTTCCTGTGAGATGAGAAAGCACAAAAAACTCCGGGAAGAAGCAAAGTTATTGACATGCATTGATGTTACATGAATGCATACAGATGGAGAGGAGGAGGAGGAGAGAGGAGCTGTGCCGGGAGGAGGAACTTCTTCGAGGTCAGGAACATCACTTGGTTCCTAGGTGGCCATGTCTGCAGCAGTGCTCATTTGGTCTTCTTCACAACTGTCCTCTGCTCTTGTTTGAACAGACTGGATCTGTGCTCACAGGGTTCTATTGGTGTCCTGCACCAATAGAACCTAGGTTAATAACAACCAGTTAGTGTGTATGCGAATTACTCTACAACCTATCCTATCAAGATGTTAATGAGGTGGCTTCAGTACCACTGGTGGGTAATAGCTGTTTACTGTGTTAGGGGCTAAACAACTAGTATGCAAAATGCTAACAACTCTCTGCTAACACAACCACTAGTGCTCACTGTATACACTACAAAAATGATTAATAATTCAGAAATTATTAATTATTGATTATTGGAGTGTGTATGGTTATTAGTAATAATAATTCATATTCAATTATCAATTCATTCATTATCATAGATAATTATGAACTATGAAATCAACAAAATATTAATATTAATTAATAATATGGGGCACCAACTGTTAAGAGAGCCTCACGGGGGGACGCAACTGTCAGATCTGTGAGGAGCATGGTTGGTTATTAGCAATAATTAATAATTACCAGAGATAATTATTCTTTGGGTCCAGCTTGGTTCCTCAGCTCGGATGCTGACAGGGCCGTCCTTGCACTCTGTCGGCAGATTTCATGGCAAGCTGATCCTCAGCAGCATGGCGGAGAAAACAGCAGAGTTAACTTGGTTGAAGAACGAGGCAGAGAAGTTATCTGCATCTTCCTGAAGAAATCCTTTTCTTCCATCTGCAAGCAGTAAGAGTGCGGTGTTGCAGCAGCAGCGGTTTCCCTCAGATCCGATGATTGTGTTTGGTTGAACACGGGTCAAAGTTTCAGCTTGTCCAGCAAGGGGAGAAACTTCCAGTCGGTGGGGGAAAAACATGTGCATGGGGGTTACCTCCTTCAGGAAACTGGCTCATGAAGAGACAGAGCTTCCCCCCCAGTGCAGTTACAATGGAAGCAATAATTTCTGGGTGTGCTCAGTTTTTAAAGGGCGGTGACGTCACAGCTGTGTCACTGTGACTTCCTCTGGTTTTGGAGTGTCTCTGCCAATGACACGAGAGTTTCTGGTTTAACACCTAGGTGTGAACTGAGCAGTGCATGTTGGGATTTGGAGTCTGAAACGGACTCCCTTTGTTTCACTGGGCACCCTTCCTGTTATCAGGCTTTGGAATTTGCATGCAGGCCTGCCTTTGTCTCAGGCACATGGAGTATGAGGCCCAACAGGTACCAATCCCTTAAACTACAAGTATACACAAAATACAGCAGCAAGCAAGACACACACAATTTCTCAGTCTTTATCAGTCTATATCACTATCTATAAAGTTCTCTTACTCAAGAATTTCTTGGTTTTCTGCAGAATGGGAGTTCCCCAAAGTTACACAGAGTGAAACCTCTCGTCAGTATTGCAACTTTGTAATGGGATGGACTGTAATGACGAGTAGCCTAAGAAATTAACAAATGGCAGATTTTTTGATGTGCTGCCAGAGGTTGGCAGGCTATCGACAGACACTCTTGGATGGTCTGTCCTCTTCCCTTGTGTGTGTTAGCAAGTAAGTACAAGCCATACTGCTTTCTTAAGTTCAGTCATTTATTCATATAGAGGTGCTCTAAGCCAGGGATGGGGAGGAGGACAAAGAAAGAGAGAATGAGAGGTTGCTGGTATACAGCTTTTCTCTAAAGGGGGAGAGATGGCCATTGGGATGACAGCACATTGAAGTGAAACTGCAGGATCATACCTGTACTGGACTGGACTTCCTGAGTCTCAGTGGGCTGCAAATGGATGCTGTGTGCAAATGGATGTGACAGAATTTGTAGTGGTTCAGGAGCAACAGCAGGAAAATATATTGCCTTGAAAAGGACACTAACAACTTTACCGAATGGACTGGGAAGGGCCTGCTGTCCTTTTAATCAGCCGGTGTGCCGCTCACCGTACCCTCCCCAGCCTGGATGCAAAGTTGTTGCACAATGCAGTGGAGAAAGCTCAGTTGGATGGAGGTGGAAAGAGTCAGTTATGCGACCTGCTACAGAGGAATGCAGATGTGTACCTCCTCATTGGGCTGAACAAATATTCTGACACAAAATCTTTGTAGCTCAGGACACTCCAATTAAACAAAAATCCTACCGAGTCTCCCCTGTGAAACTCAAGGTGATGAAGGAACTAGTGGAGGAAATGCTGGCAGCTTACATCATCGAATGCTTATCTTCAGCTTGGGCATCTCCTGTGGTCCTCATTCCTAAAAGTTGCCCTTTTTTTAGGAACTAACCTTACCAAATAACCTAATGGTAGTCCAGCGGCTCCTTGGCATGTTCGGCTGGTACCATCAGTTCGTCCTGAACTTCTCTCAGCTGGCAGAATCTCTGAATGCACTGAAGTGCAAGTGAGCCAAATTTAAGTGGACATCTGAGTGCTAGTCTGCTTTTGAAACCCTGAAGACATGTCTGGTCTCCTCACCCATCTTAAGGCATCCAGACTTTGACCCCCCTTTTGTTGTTTACACTGATGCCAGTGACGTGGTCTTGGAGCCTTGCTTGCCCAATGTAGGACATCTTGGATGATTCATGGATAATTCAGCCTATCTTTAATTTCAAACTGAGAGACATGCCTGACCCCTGGACCCCGAACTGACCTCTTTGCCAAGTGGGTGTCTGTTGGCAGGACACTACCCAAAATTTACACACAAAATAGAGATTGAATAGACCTCCTGAGAGACCATTTTTTACCAATAACTGAATTATGGCATTAACTAAAAGCATAAATGACCTCTGGGGTCATTTGAACCAGGAGAAAGGACCAGATATGGACAGAGAACCCCCTTCTCTTATCTAAACAGACTAAGCCATAAACTTTAACTCACATTCCTGGAGTCTCTCCTGCAAATCTGAGCCAAACTGAAGTTACATGTAAATTAAATGTCTAATAAATATGTAAGTTATATAATGTTATTTGTCATGTAAATACACAAAGAATGGTATAACTTTGATAGTTGTGTGGTAATCTACTGAGGAGATATTAAATTTTCATTTACTTTGAACTATGCAATGGTATTTTAAAATCACCTAAGTGTTTAACTTTTGATCTAGTAACCTCATAGGCAATCATATTTAAATAGTTAAATTAGATCACTAGTTGTATTGAAAAAGTGAATTTTCTGAAGTAATAGAAATGTAAAGATATGATTGAAGAATTTCAGGTTGAAGTTTTCCTGTATTATTGAACAACAGTCATACTGAATATTTTTATATTATGAAGTAAGCGTTATGCTATTTGAATATGTTTCTGAAAGTTTAATCTAGTCACATAGCCATTGCTGTAACTTTATTTCATTTCACTATAGTATTAAAACTTTTATTTCAGTGTAGATGGTTTGAGATGTGCAGATGGTTTGAGAAAGTTGAATCAATTAAGGTTGGATGTCTAGACATTAGAACATGTTGATATGAAGGTTTATGTTTGATATGTTGAATAAAAAATGGATTTATCACAAAATGAATGTATAATGTTGAAATGTTTTCTGAATGGTTTTACAATATATGGTACATGACATGTTCAGAGATAATGACTGAAGTGTGAATGCATTTGAAACTCAAAACTTAATTCCCCAGTGTAAGAACATTATTCACCATCTTAAGTCTAAGTAAACCATACCATAAAGTCCCTGAAACAAAGATATTGAATATTCATCAGTAATTTGGTGTGAAAATGTGTTATACACTTAACAACAACACTTAAACACTCTACTTATCTTGTTCAAAATTATAAAAACAACCTCAGAAGAATTTTTCTCTGAGCTGGTCTCCAGAACTCATGAGAAATTTCTTATGACATCTCTTTCCTTTATGTTTCGACCAAGTATGTGTTTATTTTAATTTTACTGAAACAAGTTTAGTTTGTTTTTGTTTTAATTTGTAACATTAACTTGTGTTTCCACGTACAGTATTTTATTTTTGAAGTGAATGTCGCTGAAGATTTGAGTGTAGTCAGATTAAAATTTATTTGGCACTCAGCCAGCCAAAGCCTGAATTCTGCATTCAAACTGAAAGGCAGATAGTGACACTTGAATCTGGATCTCTACCTGCTTGCTGAGAGCAGTACTGCAAACTAGGAGTTAAGCCAGCCTGAAGACTCTTTCAGAGCAGCCTGAAATGGATTGATTCCTCTTCGCCGATGTTCAACACCACTGCACTCACAAAGACATTCCCACAGTCCACAGCTTGATCTGGACTCTTTAACTGCCAAACACAGCTGGACCAATGCTGGACCTGCTGAGACATCACCTCCACAGTGATGAAACTCTTCAACAGTAAGGCATAACATGGCTTTTTAAACAAGGGTTGATGTCACATTAAAATTACATTACAATTAAAAGACAATTTCTTTAGAGAAGTTGAATTAGCTTTCCCTTATCATCCATTGCAATATATTAGCCTGAGTAACACTTTGAGCCACTATTTCTCAACCATTTTCTTTATTTTATCTTATCATTTATAGGCCTCATTATTCTTTTATTTATTATCTTCTGCTTTATCATGTATCCTCAAGATGCTCAGCTAGTAATAAATGTCTTCATATATCCTAGGAAGCTGTGGTTGTGGTTTCCTTTGAGCACAGTAAACAAAGGTCACCATCGGGACAAGAACTTCTGGTTTTGAGACTGATTAATTGACCACATTGAGAATTACTTCAAGCTTCCTCCAGACATTAAAGGTTACTTCTAGGAGGTGGTGCCAAGACGAGGTTATGTTTTCTATTAATAAGTGTTATGTTACATCACGGAAGATTCTTCACTGTAGTCACCAACTACTCAGCGCTGCTATGGGTCTTTAAAATCCAAAGACCCAGTGCACATCTCACCCTGTGGGTCCTCCTGCTACAGGAATTTAGTTTTGCTGTGGAATACAGGAAAGAAAAATATAACACCCATCCAGATGCCTTATCCAGAGCCCCTCATGATTCCACCACCACCACCTGCCACTCACCACCTGCCTGTGCCACCCTGTTGTCAGTCAAAGGGGAAGGAGGAAAGGATCTGCCCATCTCAGATGACCAGATATGGAGAGCACAGCAGGAGCACTTGTACCAGGCTGTGATGGACAAGGGAGAAGTCACTTCAATGACTCCACAACGTACACCATTTTGGAGGACAAGGTATATTGAGTGCTAATAAGAGCTCATAATACCGTATTATCCCACTAGAACACTGTGCTCCCAGAATGCAGGCTTACTGGTGGTTCCTACAGTCTTTAAAAGTAGAATGGGAGGCAGAGCCTTCAGCTATCAGGCTCCTCTCCTATGGAACCATCTACCAGATTCGGTCCGGGGTGCAGATACCCTCTCTATGTTTAAGAGTAGGCTTAAAACTTTCCTTTTTGATAAAGCTTATAGTTAGGGCTGACCAGGCTCACTTTGGATCAGCCCTTAGGTATGCTGCTATAGGCCTAGACTGCTGGGGGACTTCTCATGATGCACTGAGCTCCTCTCTCCTCCTCCTCCTCTCCATCTGTATACATTCATGTAACATCAATGCATGTCAATAACTTTGCTTCTTCCCCAGAGTTTTTTTTGTGCTTTCTCATCTCCCAGGAAACCCTGGGTTCTGGGCCGAGCCTTCGCGGTCCTTCACAGTCCTGTTGGCATCCTTCCCTGGCTATTGCTGCTTATACTTATTATTATTGTTATGATTGGTGTTCTACTGTCCCCCCCTCCCCCTTTCCCTCTCTCTTTCTCTCTCTCAACCCAACAGGTCAAAGCAGATGGCCGCCCACCAAGAGCCGGGTTTTGCTTGAGGTTTCTACCTGTTAAAGGGGAGTTTTTCCTTACCGCTGTTGCCAAGTGCTTGCTCATGGGGGCATTGTTGGGTCTCTGTAAATTAAAGAGTTCGGACTTGACCTGCTCTATGTGAAAAGTGCCTTGAGATGACTTTTGTTGTGATATGGCGCTATATAAATAAAAATTGATTGATTGAATTGATTGACAACCAGCCAAAGCCTGCCTTCAGGTAAAGGAGCAGATGACCCCAGTCCACCAGGAGATGCCAGCTAGCAACCTAGTGACCACTGGTGGTGCAGTCTCCAACCTCGTCAGTCCAGATGACTGGCAAGTGCCTCCATCAGCCCACTCAATGGATGCAGGTGCCCCACACTCTGAGGGTGCACCCCCCTCAATCCTCAGCCACACCCCCTCATGTCCAGATCGAAGGGGGGAGGATCACTCCCAAGAGGAGAGTGGCGTGGGTGCCTCAGGGCCCCCCGTGACCAGCGAGTTGTATGCATTGCAGAGCTTGCGCCCCTGTCTCGACAGGACTCCATCCCCACCACGAAGAGGAAGAAGTCATCTTCATCACTATGACGACCGGAGAGACTCTGGAGTCTCTGATGTTGCAGACATTCCGCCGTCACATTGACACCAAGGCTTGTGCACTTGACAGCTCGAGTCCCTCACAAGCAAAGTCGAAGACTTCGACTCAGATAGTCAAGATTCAGACATTGACAACTATCACCACGAAGTTGAATGCTACCTGGGTGAGTTACTTCACCTCATGCACTCTGCTAGAGAGCAGGAAGATGACATCGGAGTCCTGTGGATCCACACCTCAGAAGACACCAACCTAGAACTGGAAGGCAACAAGATGCCTTGCATCAGGATGGATGGCAGGACAGGACCTCCCAGGCGCTGACCACCTCACCAGCTGGCTGGGAAATGAAACCACAGGGGTGATGACCAAACCCACCCCCTGACTGAGCTTTTTCAGCCATTTCTACTCCATGAATGGATGGAGCAGTCTCCACACCGAAGGGGGGTTGAGCCACTGTGGTAGTGTCCCCTCCAGTTAAGCGTAGTGTACTGTACCCACAACCTCAGCATGCACTAACGCTTACTACACTCCATCCAGTGCCATAGACACCGTGAATCTGTAGTCTGTTTCCCCATAACCTTTGCATGCTTTAGATACTGTCAGGTGTGAGGTCAGGTGTAACATAGGTGAGTAAGTAAGTTAGACTAAGTCTGCTGATACCATTGTTATGCAACTTCCATGTGATATATGGTCTTGGCATTGCACTCCAAATTCAGTTACAACTAGGATTCACACATCACTTACAGGTACATTCAACACACACAGGCAAGACTGGACACCCTCCTTCCCATTCAGCACACCAGTCTGCACCATTCCACTGGCTAACTCCAGCCTCTTTCAGGAGTGAGCCTATTAACTTAACCACCTTTCCTTTTTATGTACCTCGATTAGTTAGAACACTGCCCAGACTTTGCCTCAGACTTTGCCTCTGTAACTGCCCAAACAAGCATCTTTGAACTCCGAACTGTTTCAACTGTTTCAACTCTTTCTTGTTCTCAGGAAAATACAGACTGTTCCAGCCTCCTGCTTGTTCTCAGGAACACATGGACTGTGTAACCATCAGGTTACTTCCAATCCACAGGAACTGTTCAGCCCTTGCGTTGATCTGAAGATTGTGGCCAGCAACCCACTCTTCAGACCAAAGGGGGGAATGTTGGGCCTCATACTCTGTGTGCCTGAGACAAAGGCAGGCCTGCATGCAAGTTCCAAAGCCTGATATTCCTAAAAGGAATATTAATAATATTGCTTCCATTGTAACTGCCTGGCGGGGGGAGGCTCTGTCCCTCTGTGAGCCAGCTTACTGAAGGAGATAACCCTGTGTTTGTCCCACTGTGTATTTTAGAATAATATTTTATTGATCAAAGCATTTGTTAACTTTGTTAATTTTGCTAAGTTTAATAATACTGTTATATCTTTAAAGAGAAGTCTTTTGTCATTATTGTGTTTTATATATTGTGAAAAGTGGCTGATTGAGGGAGTCAGAGCTTGAATCCATACCTTCTTTGTTCACCTGTGAATGCTGATATCCCACAGATATTAACATTCTGGGTGAACTCTTTTACTAGACTACCTTATTGTGTGGTTATTGGTCCCGGTTTCCGGGTGGTGCCCCATAACTATTAATTCATATTAATAATTGCATTATTTTGTATAATTAATAATTATCTCTGAGTAATTATTAATCAATAATTATCTCTGATAATTGTTAATTATTGCTAATAACCAACCGTGCACCTCACTGATCTGACAGTTGCATCCGCCTGTGAGGCTCTCCAACAGTTGGTGCCCCATATTATTTATTAATATTAATAATTTCTTGATTTCATAATTCCTAATTATCTATGACAATTTTTTACATTTTTTTTTTACATTTTTTTTTGCTACAGAGCACATGCACAAGGGTAATCTCTACTTCCTGCACTCCCTCACATTCCCACAGTACATGTGGCCCCTGGAGCACTTTAAGGTTGTAACCAAGTGGGGAAATGAAATAGGAGATGAGTAAAGATAAGATGAGTCTGTGAAGCTGCTTCAGTTATACAAACCTGTGTTGCAGAGATTAACATGGGAACAAGGCCCTGCCTCCATGGATGATCTTACTTCACACCACAGACATTCTGACCCTCCCCCTGTGATGACAGTAAGCTTCACCCCAAGGCTCTATCCAAGGACTAGGCCCATGTACCATCACAGTCCCCCACCTGTGAGGTGTTAGTGTTAAACTGTACACCTCTGTACCTTGTCCCTGTGGTGGCATGCAGTGGGGCAGGGGTATCTGAAGCTGTTGATATATGATGGGCAAAAAACACTAATAATCATAAAAATGTATTGTTGATTATTATATATGTATTATTGGGTGGCTGTGGCTTAGGAGGTAGAGCGGGTCGTCCTCTAATCAGAAGACTGGCGGTTCGATTCCCAGCTCCTCCAGTCCGCATGTCGATGTGTCCTAGGGCAAGATACTTCACCCCAAATTGCTCCTGATGGCTGTGCCATCAGTGTGTGAATGATTAGATTTCCTCTGATGGGCAGGTTGGGACCTTGCATGGTAGCCCCTGTACCCATTCAGCGTATGAATGTGTGTGAATGGGTGAATGTGATTCATAGTGTAAAAGCACTTTGAGTGGTTGGAAGACTAGAAAGGCGCTATACAAGTACAGTCCATTTACCATTAATCATTGACTTCATTTTTATTCACAATAAAAAATATTGGCTGAAGCTTAGAATTTACTGTTGGTCTGTCTTCTTAAGATGCTGGGTCAATCAATAACTTTATTATGCGATTACTAATGAGCTGTGCCAGCACATTTGACTCCAACCCACAATTTTTTAAAAACATTTTGAAAACAAGTAGGATCTTTGTCAAACATTTTGACCTTGGAGTTTTGTGGCTTGGAGTGTGCAGGTGCTACTTTTTGCATTGATGCTGCCTTTCGAAAAGGCTTGCACATACATGATGTGTGTACATTTCAGTTTTAGGGGGCAATCAAAACCTCACAGTAGAAGTGCGCCTTGCTCGAGGATTAGGATGCCACCCATGAGCAGCAATGTCCCTGGATCTTGTCTGGGCAGGGTCCTTTGTAGCAGTCCTCTCTCTCTCATCTTCTGTCATCTCTTTACTGTCTGTAATGAAGGCATACAAATGCCCCTAAAAACACCACAGTGTTGATAGGTTACATAATACAAATAAGAATCACACAGTCATGAATCCCTCTCTACGCACTGCAAATAAGGTTTTGAATTGTTAATAGCAGTTCAGGAAGAACAAAATGAATTCATCATTCAGTAAGTTAGTACCAAACTCAAGCTGTGGAACAAAAGAAGTTGGAGGGATGTGCCATCTTTTCCGTTTGGAGCCAGGACATTCCAAATAAGGAATGCAGGGCGTTGGACCAAAGCTAACACTAACTTACCGGGAACACCGAGTGCTGCAGACTTGTGCTAACATTAGCTAACTAACATGGCAGGTATCATTATCAAGTAACATTAAACTTATTGAAATATTGCAACAGTAGTCCGACTCAGTGTGAGTGAACTGTCAATCACAGCTTTAAATCAATGCCCACACAGCAGACATCAAAGCTACTATTTGTCTTTATATCTTATTAACGGAGAAATAATTTCCAAAATGACTGCCAGCACACTTATTAGAGGGCCCGAATTCAGAGATTGAGGCTATAATCACTCATTGAAAAAATTTAGACTTAGTATTTCATGACAGAAGTTGATGCTTTTTGAATCTAGTGACTGTCAGTGGTTTTGCACTTCCACATTGGCTTTAATTTCAAGCTGTGGTTGTTGCTGCTAAGTTGAATTAGGTAAGACCATCAAAGAAATGTACAGCTGTATGTGTTAGTAATTCATACCCACACCAACAATTTCTTTTTTGTATTTTCCATATTTCCTTGTATCCTTTTTGCTTGTATCTTGTATAATTTGGTACTGCTGTGGTCCAATTAGGGAGGAAATAGGAAACAAGCTGCTACCCAAAGAAGTACTTAAAAGTTAATGAAATTGGCCAGCTCTTCTTGAGACAGGGTCACATGGCTTCTTTATGCAGTATGTGTGAGTGTGTTTCTTTGTGTGTGGGGGTGGGGGTCAGTGGGATAAGTAGGATCGCATGGTTTGTAGAAAAAAATGAAGGCTAACTGGAGTTTTTTTTAGAATGTGAAATTAACCCTCCCCTCTGTATTTGTGCAAAGCCTCTAAAACACCCTGTCATGTGTGTGTGTGTGTGTGTGTGTGTGTGAGTGTGTGTGTGTGAGTGTGTGTGTGTGTGTGTGTGTGTGTGTGTGTGTGTGTGTGTAACAACACTGCTGTGCTCACATTATAAAATGATCAGCTTTGCAGAAAGTCAGTTAATTCCTATTCTTTCCCTAAGTTAGTCATTTTCAGCTGTTGTTTCTTATAATTTTAGCCAGTTTTAGCATTGTTTTTTGTTTCACAATTCAAATCTCTGTCGTTCTCGTGTCATCTTGGGAATGAAGGTGCATTAACTATTGTATGGATTATATCACATCAGGAGTGACTGATGTGGAGCTCAACAAGCTCCTTGATCCCTTGAGGGACAAATGCCATCTCACTTTGGAATTGGAAAATAATGGGGGCTTAACCAAGCCTGTTGATGGCCTGTTTTCCTATTTTTATGGCCCTTTTCTGTGCCTGTAGCACCCCTGCATCCTGAGGGATGATCACTTTGGAGAAGGTAGCACAACTCCTTACAGGAGACGTCCAAGAAATTTGTTATCCTTTCTCATGATGGATGCAACCTAGGTCATGATGTTGACAGGGCAAATTTCGGTGCTGCCTGCCTGGGCTTCAAATGTTCACTTTGAGGGATTCTGAGGGTTTCTTACGGGACCAGTATAGTCTATCACATGTGTTGGTCAGATGGTCAAATAGCTTCAGAAATCCCATCCCCCCACACCTTTCTGACATCGGATTGGCTGTGTACAGCTATTTCTGTAACTTTCTAAAACCGCCAATCTGAAATTCACACCCACTTCACACTGGGATTGGTCAGCTGTGCAGAGGTGAGAAATTCGCAGTCTGACAATCTGAAATTCACACCCACTTCATACTGGGATTGGTCAGCTGTGCAGAGGCAAGAAAATGTAAAGGGTTTTAAATCTCAAGCTCTTTTTACATTCCAGACATGAACATTTTAGTTCATTTTAGTTTAGTCATTTAACTTTGCACTGAAACAGCTATGACTGCCTTCCCGGCATCACTATGACTGCCTTCCCGGAAAGACTATCAAAAATATACGCTGTTATTCCTGCATTTCAACAATATCATGCCCCCCCCCCCCCTCTTCTTTTCGCTACCACCTTTGAATGTAACTGTTGAGAACAACTATTGACACTTTTCATTTCTGACATGGTTGAACAACTTGTTGTATAAACCAGTTTTGATCAACCATAAACTGACCCTTACTGTGCTGCCAATTGGTATGTCTCCAAAAAACCTCCAGCTGAGGCCTTAATTCCCCTGCTTTCATAATGGGGCCTCATGTTTGTTCATGGCATCTAAAATGTTGATGTAATCCTGTTTTTTTTTTTTTTTTGGAAGGAGTGCACGGCAAATTATCATGAATGATAAGGTAATGTTTCCTCAGTTTACTCAAAATGTAGAAAATACATACACAATTTATAAAAAACAAACAAACAAAAAAACTGTGAAATACCAACAACAAATCTGAAAAATGGGGAGAAATCATCATGAGACTGATATTTCCTCACTGTAAGTGTATACTCAAATGAGGAAAATACTGCGATTTCCCCATGTGGTACTTAGGTGGTGACATACACAATCAATAACAGGCTGGCAGATTAAGACTATTTTGCATATCACTTATAATACTTTTATAGCTATAATACCATGTCTTCGACCTCCAGCACTCAGCTCCTTCCCTGTGGCAAGAACAAGTGCTTCACCTGGACTGTTCTTCTCCAGAACTAATGAAGTGGTCCTATACCAGCAAACAAAATCATTTTGAGCTGAAAAATATTTTGGAGGATGCATGTTTCTTTGGAATTCATTATCCTCACTCTTTTCTAGACCTCTTCCTCTTGCTTTGTCTCTGTATCACTACACAGCAGCTCACCTCAGCGCTGTATGTTTGTTTAGACATCTGGTAGGTGAAGCTGTGGAAAAGTGATACAGAAACAAAGTAGTTAGATCAGTTTGGAAGTAAGAGGGCTGGAAAAAAGCACGGGTAGTGACTCCCAAACAAAAATGTGTTGTTGAGCATCCTTCAAAACATTTTTTCAGCTCAAAGTGGTGGTGTTTGCTGGTCCAGATCCACTTCAATTTTGGAGAAGAACCGTTCAGGTGAAGCTCTCGTTCTTGCCACAGGGAAGGAGCTAATGGGTCAAACCTGGAGGATCGGGAGGAGCAAGTACCACTGTATGAAGAAGAACCACAACTATCACTTTTACCTAGTTTGATTAATCTTGAACTGACTAATTGATATTGCTGTAGGTGTATGCGGAGTTCCAACAGATTACAAACCAGAACCTGCCCAACACATTCTACGCTGAGCTTGACCACAATCTTCTTTAACTGATGACCTTATTCAGACAGAAGGTGTCTAAAACTGGGAGAGCAGCAGATGCTTTAGCTGAAATTTTAAAAATCCATGATGGCCAGGTGAAAAGATTATTACACATTTCATAGGCTGAACCTCTGTAACACTGGACAGGTTGAATGATTCAAATGTTAGTCCACTTTGTTTTTGCTATTTGTCTGATTGCATCAAAGGTTACTTGTGGATATATGTTCTGATTGGACTGTTTAAAATAAGGTTTGTCCAGTAAACTTCACAGTCAACAGTATGTGCACTTCTATTTTTATCATTGTAGGAATTACATGACATCCAAACCAGGTATACCACTGTTCTCCAGGCTCTTCCTATGTACCTGTGCAAGGAAGTCTCTGAATTTTTCAGAATCTACACAGTGAGTGTCCTTAACAGTACCACTCTATATTAAGTGAACAGTTTATCAAAATACAAACATGTTTTCGCACTTAAGGGCCTTCCACACAGAACAATAACTATAAATATATAGTTTTAAATATCTTTCTAACTCAAGTGGATGGCAGAGTCCACACCACAACTATAATGATAACAGTGGCGAGTGATATTGTTTGGATCACTTTCAGAGCGATATGATGAATGATAGAAACACTGACAGCCAATCAAAATCCATCCCCTAAACCATACGGCACGACAAAATCTTCATCTAGCCTGAAATTTCCAGTAAAACTTCAAAACCTGCATATATCACCTTAATTCTGGAAACTGACCGATGACTTTGTTTATTTATATTTATTTATTTCACTAACTAAGACCACACCATTTGTGTAGAGTTTTAAGAAATAGTTTATTGGGATTGGCAGGAAGATTCAGAAAAGAATAAGATGAGAGTCGATTGCGATGGGATGTTTGGGGTTGATGAGAGGGGGTAAAAGGGTCACTCACTGGGGAATGGGAGCCGGGGGGGGGGGGGGGGGGTGGGGGGGGTAGAATGGCGGCGAATGGTTGAAGTTGAGTCGAGGCTGGACCACGGATGGAGACTCAGGGTGGGGGCATGTCTCAATGAGCAAATCTGCTTCATCATCCTCCAGTGGTTCCACAGAAAGGATCCAGGACGGCCGGAGTTCAAACCCAGGACCTTCTTGCTGTGAGGCTACAGTGCTAACCACTGAGCCACCATGTCACCCACTGAGAGAATAGAAGAGGAGAATGGGGTTTGAGGGGGGGTGGTTTGAGAGAACTGTGGATATAAATGGAACTGTGGAAATGGACAGACACGCCAATAGAGGTGTGCGCAGGTAAATGGCTTAGAGAGGCGCAGGTGATTTGGATTAACGAGGCACAGGTGTTTGAATTAGTGAGAGGGAGTGGGGCGTGGTCTTGTTCCTGAACTTAGTTATAATAACTTCATTTAAATGTGGTTTTGCTCCTTATCACCATGGACTGATGTACTGTAAATTGGACCAGAATGACACCCACAGGTGATTTCTTTAGATAGGCTAGTCTGTCTTTATTATACAAGGTTTCTGGAACTTTGTTCTCCATTATAATGAAAAAACACGACAAAGTTAGCAACCCTTTTAGGCTTCAGATCCGTGCTCATACTGTGTGTCCCTGACACAGTGTAATAAGGGCTTGTCATCTGTCTGCTTTTGTGCATCACGCCTCAGTGTCAGCTACTGTTGGTCGGTAGTTTGCTCTGTAAATAACAGCACAGCAACTAGTGTCCTGAAATACTTCTGAGCAACACATTGAATCACCACCCGCCTGTGAACCCATACCCTTCTGATTTTTTTCTTTCTCTGTGCAATGTACAGCTAGTAGCTTGACTGATTCCTGTGTGTAGAACACAGATCTTCTGTTTTTCACCTCTTCATGTGTGGACTGTTCACAAACCAGACCTCAAAAACATAGTTCTAACTAAAATATGAACAATTTACAAACATAATTCACAGAGTTGGATGAGTTGCGTAGAGCTTTATTGGTGTGCAGCAAGATCTTTTGACTTGAACATTTTTGAATCTTTTCTATGAATGACCAACATCCTAATAGATCAAGTGGCTGACATCTATCTTAAGCAGTGGTCTATTTTTTTTTTGGATGCTGACTGCTGAATTTTCAAAATATAACTGAAAGAAGAAAGTAGATCTGGTGATCTGGAAAACCGGAAACTGGAAACAGAAACTTTATTACTCACTATAGGTAAACTTGGAAAAACAAGACTAGGGGTGTGTTCAAAATCGCATACTAACATACTGCCTACTACATCCTCAAAGAGTATGTACTGCATACTGCGTACTAAATAAACGATTAAGTATGCCTTTACAGCAGACTGTTTACACTGAAGTTTGCAGCCAAGTATTCCAGAATGCATTTCGCACCAACCGGCAGCAATAGCGGAGATTTTAAAGCAGACGAAAAGCTGTTGTAATTTGTAGCACTGCTAATATGTAATTTTATTCATTTTCAATATTTTTTCAGGCGAGAAAGTAACCATACAGATTAACAATGTGTGGTCAGTTTATCCAAATAACGCCTGTTCGTAAATTTGCTCCAACATTTTCAGAGATGTGTGCCTATGGGAGCCGCTGGCCGGGACTAGCCGGTCATCTCAGCTGCTAACAGCCCTACTCCTGCGTCATCATCTCGGGAAGAACATGATCCGATGAACTGATCTGTGCAGCTCTCTGGTGATTTACCGCTTGCTCTAATGTCTCTGCAGCATTTTGATATATGATATAATTCCTTTTGGAAGATAAATGTTAGTCTAACAGATGAAATCTAACAATTGCAGCTGCCACATTAGTTTGAATGTAAAGCTTCGTGTTTTTACTGAACAGAACAGCGCTGCCTCTGCGGCTCTACAGATTGTCACCACATTTCAATAAATATAAATTTAATAAAATGAACAGATCAGTCTATATTAAATTTTGTTTTATTTTATTAAGCTACATAATAGTTTGGATTTTTATTCCAGTTACATTACAGACTGAATAACATAATTTACTGCATCTCTCTTTCAAAGAGGTTATTTTTTGGTGAGGAAAAAAGTGTTAGTGGAGCTTTGAGTTGAGATTATTTTGTCACAGTACAGTCAGATACATAACCACGGGAACATGATTTCAGGTGGGGGTCCAGGGTTACTGACTATTAATGCCCCCACAAAAGTTTTTGAGTTCATTAAATACCTGCAGCGATGCCCCCCGCAGAGGCGCTGTGCGCATTTACGCACAAGGCACATCGGTGTAACTTCATTGATTATTTAAATATCCAGACACGCCGACAGGTTCGGTCAAGATCTAATATTAATTAATGTTCTGTGTGTTCTGTGATCTATTACACACACACAGCCCAGGTTTATACAGTGAAATTGTTTGGAGTAAAGCCGTCCTCCTGATAATTCCCTGAGCTCCATCAGATCTGTCTAAAAATATTATTTCAGAAGCTAAAAGATTAATTCTCTTTCTCTGTCCTGTCAAGTTGATAATTACTATTCTTAGCACCTTGGAGCAGCACCCTGACTGCCCGCGACTACGGTCAGGTAGCTGGGTTGAGGACTTGGCAAGTTTGACTCAGGAGTACAAACTTCCGAGGACCAGGGGACGCTTAACCAGGGGACCAGGGGATGCTGATTTGTTCATTTTAATCCATTTATATGTACGTAAATGTGGTGAAATGTGTACATATAGAGCCCCAGAGGCAGCGCTATTGTTCTGTCCAGTAAAAACATGCAGTTTCACTTTACATTCAGACAAACTAATGTGGCATTTACAATTGTTAGATTTCATCTGTGAGACTAACATTTATCTCCCAAAAGGAATTATATCATATAACAAAGAGCTGAAACGATCAGTTCATGGATCATGTTCTCCCCAAGATGACGATGGACGTTGACCATCTGATCATCTCAAGAGTCGGGCTGCTAGCAGCTGAGATGACCGGCTGGTCCCGGCCAGCAGCTCCTCACATATCCAAAAACGTTGGAGCAAATTTACAAACAGGTGTTATTTGGATAACTTGACTCCATATTGTGAATCTAAATGGTTACTTTCTTACCTGAAAAAATATTAAAACTTAATAAAGTGACATATTAACAGTCCTACAGTGAAAATTACAACAGCTTTTAGCCTGGCTCATTTCCTCCATTGCACAGTCTGAAGAGACGCAATGCATTGTGGGGCAGTTGAGTATGTCCAGTAAGCTCATGCCACATACTCAGAAATTCTTGCTAATGTAGTATACATCCAGGTATTTCTTGCATACACAAAATCCACATACTATGCAGTTGTAACGCACTACATACTCAATTTGACGTCATACTTAGTATGAATAGTACGTTAGTATGCGATTTTGAACACAGCCTAGGTCAAACCTAGTATATGGCTGGACCGTGTATGGTCCATGTGGAAACTGTGGCCAGTGTGTGACAGAGATAGTTGGTGGTAGTGTCTATAATGTGAATTCCTGGATTTTAAATGTTCATCTGTATTTTTCCGTAGTGCTCCCAGTAATATTTGCTGGTAAAGTGTACTGAAGTAGCATATCACATGACATGGTCAAGCTACGTTTATGTCAAAAAAAAAGGTTATAAATGCATTTGCAAGAACAAAACTTTCCACTCATATCTTGGGATGTTTAATTGAAAAAGCACTTATTTTAATTGTAATTGTAACTATTCTTATTATCTGTTAACTCCTCCTGCACTTTCATTTGTTTCTCCACTGTAAACGCCCCCTGAGGACATATTAGAAACTGTTCGTACTAATATATTATGAAAGAGTAACAGCCAATGAGGAGACTCCAACACTGGGCTGGCCGCACCAATAGTGTAACTTCATCATTCAGTCAGTCAGTCAGTGATGGACTGACATTCAGGGTCATTAAATTCATATAATGCTTAATTCAATACATTGTATACATTTCCTCCTGGACAACTTTTCAGGCTCACAAATCTTTTCTTGCTTTAATCCCTGGTAAAGTGTGCCTTTGTACTACTTGGAATTTTTTCAACCCAGCACCTGCTCAGATGTGCATGTGATCACCTATTACAAGTACCTAATCTCCTCCTTTGCTATGTGACCTAAACATGACTGTTAATATGAAAGTACATCATAATACTATACTATTAATAAGTACAGCATAATAACGGTTTGTAAAATCCTCTGGTTCATACAATCTTCTAGTTCATGACTAGCATATACATACCCACTACATTTCAGCTATTTCAGAGGACTGACCAACACTTTTGAATTCAAGAGGTTTTACTTGGTCTGGAAGATAGTAAACTGTCACCCAAGTTGCAGACTCTCAAGAACAACTTGATACATGTGTAGAAATTAATCTGGTGTTGGGTAGGGCATTACTGGACAGTTTATGGCATTATTTAAATTTCATCAAAGTTGCTGCCCTGTCGCCCTGTTCAGATTTAGCCAAAAGTACACATTGCCTTTGCATTTTACATACTTATTTAAAAGGTTTAAAAGGTTATTTCTTTTATTTCTTTTATTTTTTAAATTTCTTTTCTGTCTTTTAAATATTAACAGTGCAGTGAGAGAGGGCAAGAGAATACTGTTCAATAGAAGACATTTACTCAAGCTGTTGAAGTTAGTTGTACTCAATGTAATTGAGGCAATGTGTTGCCAAAAAGTTTTTAAGTTTTGACTCACATGCATTTGAGTTTAATCAGTCAATGTGCTTGACTTGAGTAATTTAAGAAAAATACAAAAGTGTGTACTCATTTATTTTAAGTTCTGTTGACTTAGTTCCATGGGAGATGTGAATGAAAACTATAAGTCACATTAACTGAAAATATTTGAATTGACTGATAAGCACTTTAATTTGACTGTAATGAAAAGGTGCATGTAGCATGTAATCCAAATATTTAAGCTCTGAAAATATTTGACTTTTAAGTTCATCAACTTAAAAAAAATAAGGCAATGAGTTGCCTTACTTGTTTTGAGTTCTGTTAACTTATCCTGTTCTGTTTACAGTGTGTGGATTGATGGTGAGATGTCTTTATGTTTGGTATGATGGATTTTCCTTGTTCGTATTTCACTCTTCTTTTCATGCAGGGGTGTCCTTGAGCTGCTTGCCCTTTTGGACTTGGACACTACTGAGACCTACTGAGACTGAGATGTAACTTGTGAATAAACAATCATCATAATCTAAACCACTTGTCACCACCCACCACCTTTATACAGTTTTATATGAAACAATGACATACCTGGCATTAGTGTAGGATGACAGGATCTTGGACAGAAGATAATCATTAGCAGCTATGAACACTGAGACATATCTGAATAGTTGTGCTTGGCCTACTAATGGCAGCCTGAAAAATTGGCCCCGACAGGCAGGCAGGCTGGCGTCAAGGTTGGCAGAGAGATACTAAGAGAGAGGGAAAGGGTGAGTGAGCGAGAGAGAAGCTGGCATGAAAAGAGAGGATCTGAACTGCAGCCAGCTTTTGATGCTTAAATGGAGAACCAACAGCAGAGAGGGGCTCAGTTGTCCGGACAGTTAAAACAGCAGAACACTGTTTTCTGTGTGTGTGTGTGTGTGTGTGTGTGTGTGTGTGTGTGTGTGTGTGTGTGTGTGTGTGTGTGTGTGTGCATGTGCGTGTGTGCATCTGTATGTGTGTGATCAAAACTCTTTTATTTCCCTTTTATATCTAGTTCAATAAATGTCCCCCGGTTGTCATTGTGCACAAAGAGAATCAGAACAACATTGCAGCAGCTCTTTCCTGCTGGAACTTTGTGGTTCTGAATACAGATCTGCTCAGACATCAAAACATTTGCAAAATCAGATGTGTTGCACATATAGCAATGTCCCCACATTGCTACACTGAAACACAGGCTGTTTCAAATTTATTTCATATGTTGGTTAGAGACAACCCATCGGGGATGGGGTTGCTTCTGTCTCTCCAACTCAGATGAGGTGAATAAATGGAACAAGTTGTCTGTTGCTCGTTCTTCCCTGGATCATCTTAGGTCTTTCTCTGCCATAACCTCACACTTGCAGTGTACCAAGCTGGGTGCATGGGAACGTGCAACAAGGCCTCTTAGTGTTTTCTGAGAGGCAGCCTGCCTAGCATGGGGTGGCTTCTCCTCCAGTCAAGTCAAGTCAAGCTTTTTTGTCAATCCACAGTATGCGTAGAACATACAGTGGAGTGAAATGTTGCTCCTCCAGGGCAGCAGTGTAACATATATGACTGCAGCTGCCACTGTTACAGTACTGCTGTTTACTGTACTACTGATTTTGCAGATGGTAGACTACATGACAGGAGAGTAGATTACATGACAATTAGGCATCTGACAATCTATGTGAGAAAGTGACAAGTGTGCACAATAAATACAGAATATAAAATCCAAAATATACATAACAGTAAAAACAAAAATGTTCACATTTAAAAAATGTAAACATAAGTGTAAGAAGCACTGGATAGCACTAATTAAAGTGGTTTGTGCATCTGTTGTTAAGTGAGAGTATGAAGGTTATGGATTTGTGTGCACAGGGTATGGTGCAGTGTTATTCTTTTTAGTCCAGAAGAGGTTTTGGGGTGTGGGGACACAGTACATTTAGGATCCTGACAGCCTTGGGGAGGAAGCTTTTGCAGAGTGATCTTCCCAACTGTGTTCACCTCTGTATGGTCTTCCAGTCTGAGATATTGCAGTTTCCATATCAGACGTTGAACAGTTTCTCAGGATGCTGTAGAAAGTGGTCAGGATGGCTGGGGAGGCACTTGCTTTCCTCAACTTTTGCAGCAGGAGGAGGTGCAGCTGAGCCTTGCAAGCAATGTGGTGTTAGTGGTCCAGGGGAGATCATCCATGATTTGCACTCCCAAGAACTTGGTGCTGCTGACTCTCTTGGCAGCAGAGCCATCAATGATCAGGGGGCAGTGGTGGGTTACAGTTCTCCTGAAGTCAACAACAATCTCTTTTTTTCCCTATGTTTAGGGAGAGATTATTGTTTTTGCCCCACTTGGCCAGTTGGTCAGTTGGCCCACCTTCTTTCTGTATGATGTTTCATCATTGTTGCTGATAAGGCCCACCAGTGCTATCAGTGAACCTAATGATGTGATTTGAGTTCTGCTGCCGATCCAGACTGACTGTAGACTCCCAGTAAGGAAGTCCAAGACCCACTTGCAGAGGGTTGAGGCTCAACATGTCCAGTTTCCCCACCAGTGTCAATGAATCTGTTGGCCTGATATGCAATTTGAGAGGGTCCAAGGTACTGGAGGGGATGGATTTGTTATGCTGCATGACTAGCCCCTCAAAGCATTTCATGATGATCGGCATCGGTGTGACAGGGCGCTAGTCATTCAAGCAGGATGCAGATGACTTTTTTGGCACTGGTATGATCATGGTGAACTTGAAGCACTGGGGACAGACAGCCTGACTCAGTGAGGTGAAAAGTCAGTGAGGACATCTTTTAGTTGTTCTGCAAAGTCTTTGAGTATATGTCCAGATATACTGTCAGGTCCTGTAGCCTTGTGGGATTAATGTGTCATATATCCTTGTTGTCTGTGAAACGTCCATTTATTTTTTGAGTATGCATACGTCTGGCTTCCCTGATGCCACACGACAGATTGGCTCTAGCTGTTCTGAGGGCTGCTTTGTCTCCTGATCTGAAAGCAGCATACCAGACCTTCAACAGCAAGTGGACTTCCCCTGTCAGCCATGCTTTCTGGTTGGCCCATATAGTTGTAGTCTTGGTGACAGTATCAATCAGTACATTTCTTGATGTAAGCTTCATTGTTTTCTTTTTGACATCTGTATGCAGACTACAAAACAGAGTGAGTGAATAATGGTGATTTGGAGAAATGAGCAATGCCCAGACTGAGTGGGTGATCCATGATCCATGGTGATGAAGATACAGAAAAATAGAAATGCATGCCAAAAATAGCATATTGTCAATATTTTAGAGACTCCTCAAAATTTCACAAATCATGTTATCAGGCTCCCCATGGCTCCCCTGTAGTTCGCACCCTGATTCTGTGTTTAGAGTAGTCCTGGAGCGCAGTGGTGGCCCCCTCGGGCTATATTCTGATCTGCTTCAAAACTGGTTTGGTAACTTTCACCTGAGGTCTATATATAGGCCTTATCAGAAGTGAGATATGGTCTGACTAGCTGCTGTGGGGGCAGGGTGAGGCCTTGTATGCATGTTTTATAAATGTGTAAATGGTCCAGTATGTGGTAAAGTTCACATGGTGGTGGAATTTTGCAGGACTATTTTGGTTTGTGCAATTGACATTCCCTGCCACAATAAAAAAAATCCTCAAGGGTAAGCCATCTGCTGCTCTGAGATGATGCTGTAAGTCAGTGCCTCATTCACATTTGCGCTCAGAAGTATATACACAGCCACAATAACAAAGTCTGTGAATTCCCTCAGCAGATAGTAAGGCTGGCACTTTACAATCACATACTGCCCATGTGATTAACAGTGGTTATACACTCATGGCAACCCTCTTGACACTACTATACTGAACAGTGATGCTACTCTGTCTGCTCTGTGGAAAGTTAGCTTGTCCCGCTAAATGGCAGTGTCCGCAATGTTGTCAGTCATGATTGTGTGAAAACAAAAACATATTCAATTTATTCAATTGAATTTTATTTATATAGCGCCAATTTACAACAAAAGTCATCTCAGGGCACTTTTCACATAGAGCAGGTCTAGAACATACTCTTTAATTTACAGAGACCCAACAAACCCCCCATGAGCAAGCACTTGGCGATAGCAGTAAGGAAAAACTGCTTTTTAATGGGAAGAAAATTCAAGCAGAACCTGGCTCTGGGTGGGCAGCCATCTGCTTTGACTGGTTGGGTTGAGAGAGAAAGAAAGAGCAACTAACAACAACAAACAGCAGTAACAGCTGGAGAAGGACGACCCCTGTTCCTTCGGGTTTCCATCGCAGTCCCTCCTGTTGTTCTGGGTGGTTGTCTGTAGCTTAATATAATCCAGATTGTTGTCCAGTGAGTGTGCGTTCACTAGCAGGATGGTCAGAGGCAGTCTGAAGAGGTGGTTAGTGGTCTCATCACATCATCCTTTGACATTGTTGCTGCTACCTTCAGCGTATTCATTTTGGCCTTTCAAGCTGTTATGGCCCTCTGCCATAAAGTTTGTGTGTTATTGTGCAGCGTTTTCATAGCAGAGTGGGAGCTCTGTCTTTTCTGTGTTGGATCTGTGTTTATTGCCAGGTGCTGGTTCCAGCCCAGATTGGCTGTCCCTCCGTGCCGTGGCCGCCAGGGATTGGCTGGCCAAAGATGCCAGTCTTCTTAGCATCCGGGGTTTCCAGGTGACGCCGGGGGTCGGAGCTGGCAGCGGAGCCTCGTCCCTCCACTTTTCTGTCAAGCATTGTGTGTGTGTGTGTTGAATGTCTCGGTGATGTGAGCTTAGACTGTTTTCTTGTTTATGCTGTAGATGCTCTAGAAGTTCGGGGATAGCTCTCACTTGTAAATAGTTAAGACCACTAAACTCTTGAAGCAGTAGGGTGAATCGCCATTTCTTTTTGTACACTGTTTTTCTCCTGTTTATGTTACCATAGGGAGTTGGGTTTAAAAAATGTCTTTTGTTTACTCTTTTGTTTGATTAGGGATTAGTTAGGAGTTGTTTTGGGTTAGATAGTTGTTTTTTGTTTATTATTTTGGCCTTGATTCATCCTGAAGCTCAGCTTCATTAATTGAAAATTAAGTCATTCCACAAGGAATACAGTCTGATCACATTTTTTTGTCATACTGCTTATTTGTGGTAGCAGTAAAGTCCCTCTTTTTTGCATTCATCGCCCTCCGCTTCTTTGTCTTTATGTTGCGCTCTCATGCCCCTAGACCCGGGTGTAACATAAATTGGGGACTCGTCCGCTCTTTTTTCCTGTGCTGGCCAGAGCAGGTTAGGTTGGTTGTTTCATGTTTTTGGTTGGCAGTTTTTCTTTGTGTGTGGTGGTATAACATGTCTCGACTTTCATTCGATATGGACGATTTTGCACAAGATCCCACTCTTGATGAGTTGGATAGATGCACAAAAGCAGATTTGTTCTTGATGGCAAATTTCTTAATATCTTTGTCCCTTAGAATGCACGTAAGGCAGAGATCAAAAGTTGTTTAACAGAACAGTTGGTGGAGACGGGTATAGTTAAACCTGTGAAGCCTAAAATGGTTTGTGCACCTGAGGGTTTAGACGCGGAGGTTGGAGCGGCGGCTGCCACAGCCACACAAGCTCTCAGTGGCCGGGTGGAGGTAGGGGCAGAGGCTCCTGTTTCCCTCAGGCTTCAGGCACAGATCTGATCGCGCTGACACAGGCCGTGGTGGACACATCTTTCCACCACTTCTTCTGAACAATTTGATGTGAGTAGGCACAATTCTTTGGTTCCACCTTTTAGAGAGAGTGAGGTTGATTCATATTTTAGTGCTTTTGAACGGATTGCAAAAACCTTAAGGTGGCCAAAAGATGTGTGGAGTTTGTTGCTCCAGTGTAAACTGGTGGGAAAGGCCCAGGAGGTGTGTGTCAGTTTGTCCATTGATGAAAGTTTAGACTATGTTGTTGTGAAAACCACTGTGCTGCGGGCTTATGAATTGGTGCCTGAGGCATATCGCCAAAAATTCCACACCTGTGAAAAATCTGCCAACCAAACTCATGTAGAGTTCGCATGAGAAGAAACTGTTTTGTTTGATAAGTGGTGTGGTGACAAACTGTCCAAAGCTTTCAGCATTCACACTAATAACTAGAAAATGCAATTTCTGTAGAAATTGCGTGTAATTGCTGAAAGCGCATTTAGATTACATAACTGGAAGCTGAACACTATTGAAAAATCTACCAAGATTAAAATCAGCAATGGGTGAATTGAACTACAACCTCATGTTTGTAAGACAGACATGCTATGCACTGAGCTAACATGTCACACAAAAATATCAGGCCAGATTCTGGTAGTTAGCCTGTCACTTGCATGAAATTGACAAAACAGCAGTTCAGCTCAGCTCATTAAGCAGATTGACATCACCTGGACTCCTTCATCCTTCAACTCTACTGAGTTCTGCCCTAAGCAGGGCTCGAACTCACAACCTTTGGATCTAAAAGAAGTCCAGAAATGACATGACCTTAAACCACTGGACTACTCAGACTAGATCTGTAGAATTGGAAAAGATATATTTAACAAGAATAGCAATTAAGGTTCAGATCTCAAAAACTATAAGTCCTATGTGAAATGTATTTACATATTGAGAGAAAGGAGGCTTGTGGAAACATACTGAGACAAGATATGTGCTTGAGGAGTTAAAATTGTGGGAATGACAGCAGTTTAGAAAAACATTTCCGGTCTAAAATTATCTGTGCTCTCCACTGTGCCTGATCACATGACACACTGGTGAGACCTGAAAAAGTCTGAAAAACCCCTGACTTTGGGCTTAAATTGCTTAAAAACTATAAAAGATATCACTAAACAATCTGATAACTTTGAAAGTTCAAAGTTTTGTGAACATTTTACAGTTTGAATGGCGTCTGTACGATAAGGGATTTCCGAGCAGTTGAGTGTCAAAGTGACCAAGATTCCAACTCAGTTGGACGGTTCGTCCCATAGACTGCCATTATAAATTTTAATGTTTTAAAAAATTATATAAAATCGCTGAAACATGTTACATTTCAGAAAAATACAAGCACACATTTGCTGAAGGAGCTGCACAGATTGATGTTTGAATGTTTTTTATAGCACAAGGTATGCAGCAGTTGAGACACGGCACAAAATGTATGGAAGACGGAATAATAAGAATAAAGAGTGAAAAGAACAATGTGTGATTGCTTTCAGTAATCACACAAATGTATACAGAGAAAATATTCACTTCAGGCAGAGGCACAAACAGTATATGAACAAATGTTACAGCAATAATGCTGAACATAAACAGAAAAAACAGCAGTATATTAACAATCGATACAGAAACGATGTTGACTTCACGCAGAAGCAAACACAGTATATTACCAACTGATACAGAAACGATGTTGATTTCAGGCAGAAGCAAACACAATATATCACAAACTGATACAGAAACAATGTTAACTTCAGGCAGAAACAAAAACACAAGCAGTGATCTTATGTCACTCAGCGTTATGCTCATGACCAAGCATTCATGTTTAGACACAGACAACTCATGAGACAACAAATGCGAGACAGGTATAAGAACAATCTTGCATTTAGGAGTGTGTAGAACATGAGGTGTGCAATGAAAATAAAAAGGAAGTACAGACAAATAAATACACAAACACGTGACAGTGACAGAGAGGGTGACAACTCTTTGATCAAGGAGGCCATATCTGTTTTCAGATCAAAAATTAAGGCCGGCCCCACTTATGTGTGCACTGCGTGTCATAAGGCTTCATTTCCAAACCTAGTACAACCCTGCACAAGGTCAAATTATGTCAGAGATCCAGAGGTGGATCCTGACAGGAAAGTATGTTAATGTTTGTTGAGATGACTGCAGCATTAGATGCCTGATGAGAGGAGGAAAGAATGGATGTGTTCCACCTGCCATAAATACCTTAAAAATGGATCCATGCCCACCCTTGCTGCCAACAACTTGGAGCTTGCTGACATTCCACCTGAACTGTCTGACCTCAACATTTTGGAGAGACATCTCATAGCCAAGTGCATACCATTTGCCAAGATTATTCTACTCCCCAAAGGCAGACAAAGAGCCATACGTGGTAATGTGGTATGTGTCCCATCTGAGGTGCAGGAAACAGTTCATGCTTTACCCAGACTGAGAAGTGAGTCTCAAGTCATGAGAGTGAGAGACAATTATGTTACAGAGGTCATAAGCTGTTCCAGACTGTCACATGGTCTAAACTAGTGCAGGCATTGCATAAACTCAAACACATTCACCCACAGTATAAGGATGTAACTATCAGAGATGAGGCTGAGTTATATGACCCAACACTTCCCAATGAGGAGGATGATGATGATGATGATCACGATGATTTGATGGAAATTGACAGGTGTGAGAGTAACGCACTGTGTGAGGCAGAACACTATCCTGAAAATGAACAACAAAACAATGTCATGCTGCTTGGTGATGACAGTCAACCACAGGAGCAGAGAGATGACTCAGAACAAGAAGGTGACATCCTTAATGGTGGTTTTGCTCTCTAATCATACCTCCAGCCACCTGAGGTTGCAGAGGAGATATTATGTTTCAGTGAAGGAATCTACTCTTTTGCCCCTGCTGGAAGGACCAGTCCAGTTAGCTTTCTCAGAACACCTAAACTGGAAGCCATGGCTTTCCCTGTTCAGTTCCCTACCAGCAAAAACACACTGGATGAAAAGAGACGCATTACAGTAACACTCAACGGTTATTTCAAAACAAGCCTTTTCTCTATTGATGACCATTTTGCCAAAGGCACAAATTACTTGTTCTTTGCACAGTTTGTGACTGAAATACACTTGGCCAATTCAAATATGACAATACAGCTACGTAAAGGAAAAGCTCTGACCCGAGATGGATGCAAAATAACCTCAGGAATGTTATAAGATAAATGAGAGGTTGAGAAACTGGTGCAGAATAAAGATGCAGTCAGATTCATGCAGCCACTCAGAGGGACACCAGCCTATTGGGAGAAAACAACAAAAGATCTTTTTGCCATGATCAGACAGCTGGGAACTCCTACATTCTTTTTTACATTTTCTGCAGCTGAAATGCATTGGCCTGAAGTAATTGAGGCAATAAAATCGCAGCAGGGTGAAGAAGTCAATTTTGAGGAGCTCAACTGGTCCACAAAGTGTGACATACTGTGAAGCAATCCTGTGACAACAACACGCATGTTTGATAAACATGTTGAAGCATTATTCAGAGATTTAATCTTGCACAGTCTCCTGCACAACCCCTTGGCAAAGTTGTTGACTACTTTTACAGAGTGGAGCTTCAGCACAGAAGAAGCCCAAACATACACTGCCTCAAATAGGTAGAAGGTGCACCTGTGTTTGATGAAGCTGATGATCGGACTGTGTGTGATTTTGTGTCCAAATACATCACTGCTCAACTACCTTACCCACACACTCAACCTGACCTGTGCAAGAAAGTCACAGAAGTGAAAATGCACAGCAAAAAGCATTCGAGGACATGATTCAAAAGTCCTGGGTCTGATTGCAGATTTGGCTTTCCCAAACCACCCTGCAGAGAAACAATGATAATGAGACCCAATGAGGACAATGATCAACTACAAGTGGAAGAAGCAAAGCGAAAGCTCAGACAGCTGAACCTGTTGTTGAATGAGCCTTTCTCTGCCTCCCTAAGTTTGGAGCAGCTTCTGGCTTGATGTAATTTAACAATCGAAGAGTATGAGCAATGCTTGTGTATGATGAACGAATCTGATGCAGTGATATTGAAGCGTGATCCAAAGGACTGCTGGGTAAATGGATATAATCCCCATCTGTTTGAAGCTTTGAACAGTAATCTTGATGTAAGTTATATACTGAACGCATACTGAGCAATAGTTTACCTCACAAGTTACATAACTAAGAAGGAGGATGTTCTGAGTACCTCAAAACAGTCATTCAGAACTCCAACATGGACAATGTCAATGAATATGATAAAATATAGGGAAATCATGCAGGCATACTCAAAAAAGAGAGAAGTCAGCACTCAGGAGTGTGTGACTCGTGTGTGGTATTAACATATTCATACCAACAGATGACAATGCACTAAGAATGAGTCGTCCACTGTCATACCTGGAAAGCACTGCAACAGAGAGTGAAAATGTGTGAATGACATCTTACACTGAAAAATACAAATCCAGGCCTGAAACACCAGAGTTTGAGGAGATGTGCTTGGCATATTTTGCAGCTACTTGCAGGACTGTCTATGGAGAACAGACAAAGGGCAGAAATGTTTTTCCACTGTTAAATGACATGGGATTTGTTCAAAGGAGAAGTAATGATAAGCCTGCCATAATCAGATTTCACTGACCCTCAGAGAAAAAGTATCCAGAGCAATACTATAGAATATTGCTGAAACTTTACCTCCTTTACTGATTAGACCAGGAACTGAAAAGACAGTCTTTTCCCATGTATGAGTCCTTCTACAATGGTGGCACAGCTCAACTGCCAGGTTATAACCATCATGTGTCAGTCAAACATTGTCAAACAAAACAGGGAGAAATATGAGAAAAAGAGCAAGGAGATTGAGAATGCTGTCGAAGAGTATGAACAGTACAGAGGTGTGATTGATGAATGGTCTAACCTTGCACCTGAATCTGAACTAGTGAAGCTGGACTATATTAAAGAACGTGAGACAAGAGAACCAGACTGTGTAAATGAACAAGAAAATGTGCCAGACTACAGCCTTCAGGGTAATGCTGCTATAGAATGTAGAGGTATCAAAGAGGTCCCTGAAATACATCATGTACTGTTTTGGCAAATGTTTCAGAATCTGAACCAGAAGCAAGCCTGTGTATTCTACGCAGTTTGAGATTGGTGCATAAAGCGAGCATGTGGCCGAAATCCAGATCAGTTTTTCTTTTACATAAACAGAACTGCTGGAACAGGGAAGTCACATCTTATCAAATGCATCTACTCAGAGGCATCTAAGATACTGTGCAAACTGCCAAGACATGCTGAGGATGCTGACATTTCAAAACCCACTGTCCTGTTGACTGCTTTCACTGGAACCGCGGCCTTTAACATCTTAGGCACAATGCTGCACTCTCTCCTCAAGCTACCAAGAAGCCTTAAACCCCCATTTCAAGGACTTGGCAACTAATTGGATGAAGTCAGATGTGAGCTTTTCAATGCTGAGATCGTTATCATTGATGAAGTGTCCATGTTGTCAAAGCCCCTTTTTGCCTATGTTGATGCAAGACTCAAACAGATCAAAGGCAGTCAGAGACCCTTTGGGAGAATGTCAGTAATAGCTGTTGGAGATTTCTTTCAGTTACCACCAGTGTGACAGGCTAAACCTCTCTATGTGCATGACCCATTAGAGATTGACTTGTAGCTGGAACACTTTCAGATGATCACTCTGACTGAGATTATGCATCAGGTGGATGATGTTGCCTTTGCAGAGATGTTGCACCAGATCCATGTGAAAGAAAAGTCAGATAAGTTGTCTGAGGCAGACAGAGCTTTGCTTTCACAAGCTGTCACTGAACCAGCACTCTGCCCAACTGATGTCCTGCACAGTTTTGCAACTAATAAACAAGTAGCTGCCCACAACTCAAAATCAAAATTGATGCTGATGACTATAGAAAGGACCCACGAAATGGCAAGCCCAACCATTTAAAGGAGGTAGAAATGAGTTACCAGATACACTACAAGTTGCTGAAGGTGCTCGTGTTATGCTCACCAGAAACATAGATGTTTCTCAAGGGTTAGTGAATGGTTTGTTTGCTACTCTGTTCAGGTGTGCAGCTATTTCTCTGTTATGTCAGCTACAAAAACTAAATTAGAGAATAGAGTTGATGTAACAAAAAACTCCTTCTGTCATTGATATTAATCATTCCCTTTTTGTCTTTTAAGTATTTGTTACTCAGAAGATACAATAGCATCCCTTAATAACATTACATTTCCAAATAAAGTAATGTTAAAGTTTAACTTTCTCTCCTTTTGTCCATAAATATTCTCTTATGTATATATATATATATATATATATATATATATATATATATATATATATATATATATACGTGTGTGTGTGTGTGTGTGTGTGTGTGTGTGTGTGTGTGTGTGTACAGGGCTGCTTGAAAGTTTGTGAACCCTTTAGAATTTTCTGTATTTCTGCATAAATATGACCTAAAATGTGATCAAATATTTATACACGTCCAAAAACTAGATTAAGGGAACCCAATTAAACAAATAAGGCAAAAAAATCATTTTTTAAATTTTTTGTCATTTATTTATTGAGGAAAATTATCCAATCTCACATATTTGTGGGAGGCAAAAGTATGTGAACCCTTGCTTTCAGTAACTGGTGTGAGCCCCTTTTACAGCAATAACTTCAACTAAACGTTTCCAGTAACTGTTTATCAACTCTGCACATCGGCTTGGCGGAATTTTAGCCCATTACTCCTTACAGAACAGTCTCAACTCAGGGATGTTGGTGGGCTTCTCAACATGAATTACATGCTTCAGGTCCTTCCACAGCATTTCTTTAGGATTAAGGTCAGGACTTTGACTCAGCCATTCCAAAACATTATCTTTCTTCTGCTTTAACCATTCTTTGGTAGAACGACTTGTGTGTTTAGGGTTGTTGTCTTACTGCATGACACACTTTCTTTTGAACTTCAGTTCACAGACAGATACCATGACATTTTCCTGTAGAATTGGCTAGTACAACTCAGAACTCATAGCTCCATAAATGATTGCAAGCTGTCCTGGATCAGAGGCAGCAAAGCGGCCCAAACCATGATACTACCACCACCATGTTTCACAGATAGGTTAAGATTCTTTTTCTGGAATGCAGTGTTTGCTCAATGCCAAACATAACACTTCTTATTCAAGCCAAAAAGTATGATTTTGGTCTTATCCATCCACAGAACATTGTTCCAATCACCTTCTGGCTTATTGACGTGATCTTGAGCAAACCGTACACAGCAGCAATGTTCTTTTTGGAGAGTAGTGGGTTTCTCCTTGCAACTCTGCCATGCACACTATAGATGTTCAATGTTCTCCTGATGGTGGACTCATTAACACCGACTGTAGCCACTGCAAGAGAGACCTTTAGTTTCCTAGATATTACCCTGAGGTATCTTAGCTGTTCCTAGGACTGCACTCTTTTGGACAGAGACCTCAGATGTTGTACCTGGAATCTGCTGGAGCCACTCTCCCAGTTTGTGGGTCACAGCCCCCAGTGCTCTGATTACAACTGGCACCACTGGTGCCTTTACTCCCCACATCTTTTCTAGCTCCTCTTTCAGCCCTTGGTATTTTTCAAGCTTCTCGTGTTCCTTCTTCCTGATGTTGCTGTTACCTGGGACTTCTACGTCTATCACCACTGCCTTCTTCTGGTGTTTGTCAATCAACATGATGTCCGGTTGGTTAGCTATCACCAGTTTATCAGTCTGGATCTGGAAGTCCCACAGGATCTTGGCTTGGTCATTCTCAACCACCTTAGGAGGTGTCTTCCATTGTGACCTTGGGACTTCCAGCCCATACTCAGTGCAGATGTCCCTGTGCAGTATGCCAGCCACTTGGTTATGGCGTTCCATTTATGCTGTTCCTGCCTGCATCTTACACCCTGCTATTATGTGCTGAACTGTCTCAGGAGCATGTTTGCACAGCCTACACCTGGGGTCCTGTCTGGTGTGGTAGATCCCCGCCTCTATTGATCTTGTACTAAGTTCCTGTTCTTGTGCTGCCATGATTAGTGCTTCTGTGCTGTCTTTCAGTTCAGCCTTTTCCAGCCACTGGTAGGATTTCTTGATATCAGCCACCGCTTCTATCTATCAGTGGTATGTGCTGTGCAGGGGCTTGTCCCTCCATGATGAGTCCTCCTCCTCCTCTGAATCATCAGGATTCTGCTGTCTAAGGTATTCACTTAGCACACTTAGCCGTCTTCCTGATGAATTCCTGGATCTTGGTTGTTTCATCCTGGACAGTGGCTCTGATGCTCACCAGTCCTCCGCCTCCCTCATCCGCTGCTTAGTGCACAGTCTCAGGGTGCTGGACTTGGGATGAAACCATCCATGCATTGTGAGGAGCTTCCTTGTCTTGATATCAGTGGCCTCTATCTCCTCCTTTGGCCAGCTTATTATACCAGCAGGGTATCTGATGACTGGCAGGGCGTACATGTTGATGGCTCGTGTCTTGTTCTTCCCATTCAGCCGAGGTAGGTATTTGGCTGTGGCAAACTTCCTTGTGGCCTCCTCATGGTTCCCATTTGCCTGAGTAGAGCACAGAATAGGGATCTGTTGGAATGCTACCAGATGTATATATATATATATATATGTGTGTGTGTGTGTGTGTGTGTGTGTGTGTGTGTATAGTATATATAGTATTTCTTTTTCTTCTTCTTTTTTTTTTTTAGCATTTTATGTCTTTATTGGATAGCAACAGTTGAGTGATGACAAGAAATGAGGAGCTGCCAGAATTGAACTGTTGACATTGCAGTTATGTTAGCAAAATTTTTAAATTTAAAATTAAGTAATAATTTTACTATTGTCTGTTCAGCAGTATATTACATTAACTCATTTCATTCCTTTCATCGTACATTTTTGCAAGTTTAAAATAAATAGAATGTGTGTTTTTACTTTTTTATGTTTTTATAATTATTTACTTTTAACAATAAGGGAAGAAAAACAGAGACATTGTCACATGTTAACGTGTTTTTCTGATACTTTGGGGTTTACATTGCAAACATCCACAGGTGAGTTGAGACCGTTTCACCTGGCACTGACTCGATAGCAATTAGCAATCACTTTGTGGTTTTGCAAGGCAAGCTCATGTGAACCTGCAGCAGCACAGAAAACTTCACAAGAGGCAAGGGTCTTCCAAGTCTCATGTTTTAGCATCATTGAAAACAAATGGGCATGAATGTGACTGAGTGCTAAGCTTAATGTGTGTGTGTGTGTGTGTGTGTGTGTGTGTGTGTGTGTGTGTATGTACTGATGTGAGTCTATGGCTCTGCATATATGTGCACATGAATACCCCTTTGTCCCAATGATGTAGTATCCCATGGGTGCCAATTGTTTGCCTGCTGTTTCAGAAGCCTGGTCACAGGGCTTCCCAGCCTCATTTTGAACCTCACTGCCTTTGTGTTCTGGACACACACACACATCATTTATGGATTCATGGATTCTTTTGTGAAATAACACCTAGGACAAGTTCTTAACAAAGACTGATCTTAGCCCTAATTAATATTTTAATATTTTAATAAAAGTTTGAGAACTGACGAAAAAAAAGACTAAGGTAGAAGAACACCCACTAATACGCGCAGCACCCAGCCAAGAGAGGCCTGGTCAGGGTGCCAGTGTCTAGGGCATCACCAGGGAGGTGGCACCCAAACAACCTAGCACAAACACTGCATTTCTTCAGCAGCAAAAGATCCAGCTTAGCAACAGCTTTGTCTGTCCTGTTTGCCAAACTCAAACAGCACAAACACACACATGCACAGATGCACAGGAACACACACACACGCACACACACACACACACATACACACACACACACACACACACTATCCATACTCTGAATGATAGGCTTTTCATGTATAAAACATGCAGGGATACTATGGACTGAAGCCATCTGGGGATACCAGGGGGTGTTACATAACATCAGCTATTAAAAGGGATGAAAAGCCCATTAATACAACTTAATATCTGCTACAGCAGGAGTGATTTTTCATCTCATCCCACTCTGCTGTTCATTGTAACGCTCCTTTCCTCACTTCAGTATCAGCATCAACAAAAAACTAAGAATATTTTCTCATCTCTCCATCAGGATGCTTCACCATCTCTGAATCTTTTTAAGAGAGCAACCCAAAAGCTTTGTGTATAACACAAGTTTTCTGCAGTATAAGAGATAAGTAATAACAAGCTCTGCATAAAGGAACGACTGCTTTGATTGTACATGTTACCATCTCTGGATCCCTTGTTGGATGCTTCAAATAAAGTGGCAGTTCAACTATTTCACATTTCAAAGTCAGTTAACTGCTCATATTAAGCACTACTCAGCCTGTTAAAACAGAAGTGTAATGTGTTCTGTGGTGACATCACCAGGGTGTCTCAGCCTGTGTTACAAACTGGAGGTGTGGAGTTTGACAGACAAGGTTGCGTACCAGGCAGGAAGGGTCTCATGAAAGACACAATAGTGTTGCATAATGGGAAGTGTAAGATCCAGTGTTTTTGGAGATTGACCTGTAATAGGGACTAGAAATCAGGATATCTCTGCTTCTGCTGCATCAATTTTGACATTAGAATGTTACTACTATGGTCTTGTCAAACTTGAATCTTGTAAGATTATGGTAGTAACATAAATCTAAGTAGGAGAACACACATATTTAACCTATTTAAACCAATGTGTCCATTCTATTCCATAATGGTGTAGCGCTGCAACCCCATATAAAGGGCAGAAGATGTTATTTGGCAGTTGAAACTTTTAAAGGGTTGTTAAAAAAAAGCAGGTCAGCAGGCTGGAGTATGTGCTACTCCATTTCAATTGACCAGTGACCGGCCTTTTACCTTCTAAGCCTCACTTAACTGGAATGTACTATCTACTCAGGTTACCACAGGGTGAGCTACACTGATACAAAGCTTTCAGAACATATTGAACATTGATGTAGAATTTCTCTGTCACTGCTTAAAATCACAGTTTTCTCTGGTCACATACGCACAGCCACAAGTGCACCAAATTATACAGAATGTCATTTACCACACAACAGTTTTATCCTTCCTACCGCAACTTGACAGAGCCATGGCTCACTGCTTAGAGAGTCTAAATATGCACACCTGTTGTCACTAGCAATGATTAAGCAGACGCTCTGCCCTACCACCACAAAACTCTCAAAGAAACATCACAACAAGATTGAAGCTCTTCAACAAAATATAACATTGTCAAACACAAAGTACTCAACTGAAACCTGTATTCCATTATTTGTGTGACATGACTGTTCTGTGTGGTGATACAGTGACAACTTGAGTGGAAAATAAATCACAAGGTGTGATGATTAATCTTTATGCTGTTAGCCAGTCAGAGTATGTACTAACCCATTTTTCTGCAACTTCTATGTGTCCAGGTTAAAGTATCATAAATTCAGTGGACCCTAAAGTGTTCTAAGGTCAGACACATATAAATGTGTGTGTTTGTGTGTGTGTGTGTGTGTGTGTGTTTGTGTGTCAAGGTAAAAAATATGGATGTAGCAACCGTGATATCATCCATTGGTTTCTGAAGAGAGGTTTTGAAGCTTAAATTGGGCAGATCCAGCCGTCACCATCTTGGCAGTGCCTGACTCCGCCTAACTCCCAGCTAATCCAAAATGGGCAAAGAGGTGGAGCTGAGGCGGGCCGAATGAAGCATGGTTGCTGAAACAAACCACCTAGTGGCTAGTGACCTGTCACTCAAAGTGGCCATGTCCTTAATTATGCATAACTTTACAGATTAATAAAATCTAAATGGGTGAGTTGTAAAAAAAAAATCATCCCGCTGTACAGTTATCATGAAAGAGGAAATTAGCTATCAAGACCAAAACCATTTTTTGTACCAGGCTGTAAACATGTTTATTTCTGCTGTGAAATTGGGCATTTTAACATGGGGGTCTATGAGGATTGACTTGCTATTGGATCCAGCCTCAAGTGGCCATTCAAGGAACTGCAGTTTTTGGCACTTCTGCATTGGTTTATTTTTTCAGCCCTGGAGGGTTGCTGCTTCGTGTGCATATATAATCCCTCCAACATTTTCTTGGTCTGGACCAGGGTCTCCTATTGGGCTTGCTTACTTCACAGATCATAAACTAATCAGAGCATTAACCACCCTGGAGGTGAAAACTGATATGTGGATTCACTGTTAAATTGAAAGATTTGCCATCAGGCTCAGTTCTTTCTTCACCCTGACAGTCCAGCGCCTGCCTTATTGTAGCAGCCTCACTCCATTGTATGCTCACTTTTTGAATAAAACCTTGAAATACTTGAACACCTTTAATTGGGGTGGCAACTTGCTTCCAACTTGAGGGGGCAGTCATCCATTTTCCAGACGAGGACATGTAATGGTACTGCTAATGTTTCAATTTGTAATGCTGTGCCTTCACATTTAATGGGAAATATTTTTACTTCACATATTTATAGGTTGAATATACCCTTATGTGCCTTTTAATTTGTAGTCTTCTCACTTTTCATGTGCAAGATTTTACTTTTGTCCAAGAGTGTTGCCAGTGAACAAGCTTTTCTTTGCAGTGGAAGTTATGACAATAAATTGAATGTTGTGCTGTGTGCACAATGTCTGTGTCCACTCACAACCTGTTCCTTCCTTCCTTCCTCCCTTCCCTCTTCTTTCCTTGTGACCTTGCTTCTTGTTGCCAAATTCTTTACAGTTCCCTGCTTCATAACTGCAGAGTGGTAGACTGGTAGATAAAAACACAGAACTCACATACTGCTAATATAAGTGTCAGTTGCCTGTGAATCAAGGCCAGATAAAGAGAATAAAGAGAATGTTCCATTACAACATCAAGTTGCAGTCATAACTTGTTTTTTGCTGTCATCTTCTTCATGGATTTATAACTTTATCTCATATCTGCTCCATATATCCATGTCTTATTGTTTGTCTTGTGCAAGCAATGAATGTTCTGAGGTCAGCATTTTGTTGCTGTGTGTATGTGTGTGTCTTTTCTTCTCAGGGGGTAAAATGCTTTGAGTCAAATCTACAGGGGATTGTTGGTTTTTATTAAAGTTGTCTGGTGACTCCACTGCTTTAAGGCCTCAGGAAATTAAAACGTTGTTATAAAGGTAGTATTTCTGAGAAGAGCACTGTTGAGTTCAAAGACGTTGTTTGGAATCCAGAGTCTGAGAGGAGATTTGCTACCAGTGCAGACATGTTTTGATTCACATGAAAACATTGGATTCGAAATGAGAGATGTGCAAAAATGTTAGCAAAAGCAATTCCTAAACTATTAGATTTTTGCCCCACCACCCCTGAAGCAGCTACTTAATTTGTTTAATTTGTTTATGCCTGTGGATAACAATTAGTTCACGTTATATGTATGTGTTATATGCTATAGTAATAAGCTGAACAGATTCAAGTATGCAAACATTTGCATATTTATTCTCAGTAGTGAGAACTGAGATCTAGATGCAATGGCAGCTTCAACTTAAAGGGGACCTATTCTGCACATTTCCAGGTCTATATTTTTAATCTGGGACTATACTGGAATATCTTTGCATGATTTACTGTTCAAAAGACTCCTTATTTATCTTATACTGACCCTTTAAGCACCTCTTCAGTTAAGCCTCTTTCTGAAACGGGCGCTAAAATGCCAACTGAAGTGGAAAATGTCTGCTGTCAGAAAAAAAACAAAGCTAACATAGATACTAAAATGTTATTTTGATGTTGCCAAACGACTGTATGGTATCTCTCTGCACCATTGGTTATTTGTATGTTTGTAGACTGTTTGGCAAGAATGTGTACATACATTTACCAAGAAGACCATAGTTTGACAGGCTTTTGGCTTCTAATATCTTCACTTGAGCATAACTGCTGTGCGTGCTGTGCCTGGAGCAAATGACCATATAAAGAAATCTGTGACCAGCTGACATCTATGTGTCTTGAAAGCAGAAAAAAACGTTGGAATCCTAGCACTCAAAGCAGTCCGAAGCCTGAGCTTTGTGCTTACAGGGATTAATTTATCATACATTTACCTCACTATTTGAAACTCTGGCCACATTTTATATGAACATCTGGCATTGTAACATTATATTTATGAAAGAAAATAAGGAAAAACATAATAGATCCCCTTTAAATTAAAAATAAGTGCTCATCCTTAAGTTGGTTACTTTAATTTGTTAACACAGAGAAAGAAGACAAAAAAGCAATGGAACTCTGCTTTTAAAGTGGTGCTCACACTGTCTTATTCATGCTCACTGTTATTGGCTCATTGAGCTGACTAGGCCTATAAAAGAGATAAACCTACCCTCAGCCTTGATATGATTGTTTGCTCTTTGGAGTTTTTCCCTATTGTTTTCATTCCTCCTACTTTTTGCTTTATTTTATATAAATGACATCCTTTGTTTCCTTCATCCTAATGCTTTTGCTAGGCAGTCATGATATTGCTCTGTATTACTGCTTTAGCTTCAGCTTTACTAAAAGCTACCTCCATTATTCTATACTATTTCAGAGTTTGTTTAGCCAGTGAGTCTGCCATTTCATCCCCTCCCCTATAAGCTGGTATACACATAAACCTGACTGCTGTTTCTATATGATGTAGTCTGAATATTGTTTTATAAATATTTCATAGAGTATATCTGGTCTGTTTTGGGATGACATGGACTGCAATAATAACATCACTGATAATGAGTCTGAGCATAATATAACCTCTTTTTTTTTAGCTTATTTTGCTCTATCCACTGCAATGCTTTTACAATGGCTAACATCTTGACTGTACAGTATACACTATTAAGTGATCTGGTATTCTTTCCTTAATGTTAATATGTAAATCCGGGACAACAAAAGCAAACCCAGTATTTCCATTCTTAGATTCTTTTGATGCATCTGTATATATTGGAATAAATGTTTTATGTGTTATTTCATAGTCTTTCATCAACTTTATCTGCCCAATTTCCTTTTCTTTTATCTTTTTTATTTTGTCTTGAATATAAAAATCTAAACATACATGGGGGATAGTCCCTAATCTGTGGAAAATGTCCATAATTGTGCCGGTGCCCAAAAATAATAGACCCAGGGAATGTAATGACTTGTTTTTAAAGAATAGTGTTAAAACAATTCCTTTATGAGGTTTCACCTCTTTTGGACCCTAACCAATTTGCCCACCACATCGAGAGAGGTGTTGAGGATGCACTGCTAACTGTGATTAACAATATCTATGAGTACCTTGAACAAGCTCAAAGCCTGGTCAAAATTGTGTTTGTGGATTTCAGCAGCGCCTTCAACACCATCCAACCCCATCTGATGGTGGGCAAGCTGGTGGATCTGCGGGTAAATCCAAAGCTCATTTTGTGGATCAACAACTTCTTAACTCACTGAAGTCAGCAAGTTTGTTTCAATTCCACTGTATCATCCCTTAAAACTAATACAGTTACCCCTCAAGGGTATGTTTTATCTCCCATTTTATGCACTCTGTATAAAACTCAACACACCAATGACTGTCAAGCATCTGCTTCAGCTCACATTTACTTTAAATATGCAGATGATACAGTACTGGTAGGCTATTTGAAATCTGATAACTCATTGGTGGAAGGTTCTCAAAGGGAGACACAAGGTTTTATCCAGTGGTGTTCAAATAATTTTGTTGCAGTAAATGTAAAGAAAACGAAAGAGATGGTCATAGATTTCAGAAGGAAAAAGACTACAGTTCCCCTCACCATGATTAAGAGTGACCTAGTTGAGAGGGTGTCAACTTACAAATATCTTGGAGTTGAAATTGACAGTCACTTAAGATTTGATGAATGTGCACTTAGTAAGACTAAGAAACTACAGCAAAGGCTTTTTTTTCTTAGTTTCTAATGGTCTCTTATGCACCATTAGAAACATGCAGGCTCAAAATCATGCCAAATTGCAGTGCAAGATCAAGACAGCGAGTAGGATTATTGGGGTTGATCAGGCGTCTGCAGCACAACTGTATAATGACCTTATTTTTTTAAAAAAAGCTGAGCAGATCCATAATGATCATACCCATCCTCTCTACCTAAAATTCAGAGGGAGTAGTAGGTCAAACGGCAGAATCCTGCAGCAGAAAATTAGAACAACATGGTACAGCAAATCATTTGCACCTACGGCAATCAGATTACTAAATGAAAGATAGATGTGCACCTATATTATTAATTTGGTGTATTTGTACTGTGTATACTGAACTTGAATTGTATTTTGATTGTGGGCACTTTGGATTGTGTAGGCCTATGTTGTATACTTATACTATATATTTGGACTGAATATTGGTTATGATATACTTTTTATAGTGTGTGTTTTCAGGATATTTTGTTTTACTATTATTACTATTATTTACCATTTATTTAGATTGTATATGGGACTGGAAAGAGTATATGATGATTTTTATATTTTTATTTTTTTAGGATATTGTGTTGTTGGGTGTGTGCCTGTGTGCACAGGTGCCTATGCATGTGTGTCTGTTTATGTACATTGCACTTCTGTGTTTTAATTGAGATGTGTACGACTACATGAATTTCTCCTAGTGGCATAATAAAGTTTCTCTTAGTGGCATTATAAAGCTTACCTTGAAAGTCACTATGATGGAGTCACTGGGTAAGGTACTGTATAACTGTATCTTTTCTCATGTAATCTCATTTGTTGGGCCTCATACTCCATGTGCATGAGACAAAGGCGGGCCTGCATGCAACTCACAAAGCCTGATAACAGGAAAGGGCACCCAGTGAAACAAAGGGAATCCGTTTCAGACTCCATATCCCAACATGCACTGCTCCGTTCACACCTAGATGTTAAACTGAAAACTGGAGTCTCATTGGCAGAGACGCTCCAAAACAGAGGAAGTCACAGTGACACAGCTGTGTCCTGTGACTTTAAAAACTGAGTGCACCCTAGAAATGATTGCTTCCATTGTAACTGTGCTGGGGGGGGAGTTCTGTCCCTCTGTGAGCCGGTTTACTGAAGGAGGTAACCCTGTGCACGTGCTTTTTCCCCACCTACTGAAATTTTCTCCCCTCGCTGGATGAGCTGAAACTTTGACCCATGTTCAACCAAACACAATCACCAGATCCAAGGGAGACCACTGCTGCTGCAACACAGCGCTCTCACTGCCTGCAGAAGGAAGAAAAGGATTTCCTGAGGCAGATGCAGATAACTTCTCTGCCCGCCCTTCAACCAAGTCGACTCTCCTGGTTTCTCCACCACACTGCTGAGGATCAACTTGCCGTGGAACCCGCCAAGAGAGCGTGAAGACTGCCCTGTCAGCATCTGAGCTGAGGAACTGAGCCGGACCCAAAGATAGACTCAAACACACACTCCACTCGCTTTCTGAAGCAACCAAATAAGAGTTTTAAGTCTGGACAGAGACAATGTTAGATTGTGTGTTATTTACAGTCTCAGTGCTGTTGTTAGCTGTTAGCTTTTAAGCTTTATTGCTGTCATTTTGTTGTGTGAATTGACAGACTGTTGAGTCCCTTTATGCTGTTTTATTCTGAGGAGTATTGGAAGCTTGCTGCCTGTTTAGTTGTGTTTACCACGCTAGACTGTTTTGTGTTTGTCCCACTCGGGACTACTGCTGTGTTTGTGCCACCACAAGAAAGTAAGTTCCTTTGTCGATCAGAAACCAGACAATGTGCATAACAGACTGCCCTCTCTTGTGACTAACCCACACATGCGCACGCACACACACACACATATACACACACATCTTCTCACACATCTGATAGTCAGATAACATGGGACGGTTGCCATCTTGCCCTCACACACACACACACACACACACGCATTCACCTGCATGTGTTCAATACCGTACATAGCTATTGTTTCTGTGTTTGCTTAGGTAGAACTAGATTTTAGAATAGTTGTTTATTGATTAAAGCATTTGTAAAATTTGTTAATTCTGCTAAGTTTAATAAACACTATTATATCTTTAAAGAGAAGTCTTTTGTCATTATTGTGATTATGTATTGTGAAAAGTGGCTGATAGAGGGAGTCAGAGCTCGAATTCATACCTTCTTTGTTCACCTGTGGATATTGATATCCCTCAGATATTAACATTCTAGGTGAACTCCTTTATGAGACTACCTTATTGTTATTATTATTATTATTGGTTATTGGTCCCGGTTTCTGGCTGTAATTATAAATCCATATTAATAATTTCATTAATTTTTGTAAATTTGCTAATAACCAACCATGTTCCTCACAGATCTGACAGTTGTGTACTTCTGTGAGGCTCTTTAACAGTTGGTGCCCCATATTATTCTTTAGGGACTGAGCCCAAAAGGCAGGGGACTACCGTAAAACAGTAGGGTCCGAGCCCAAAGGGCGAAGGCCCTATTGTATTTCGTGTGTTTGTTTCTTTCTTCTTTCTTTCTTTATTATTCTGCCAATTCAGACCTAAATTTGATCCCCTAAACTTGCTCAAAAACTCACTAAATTTGGCACGTACATCAGGTCTGGTGAAAAGTTTGATAAAAATGTAAAAATGAATCCCCAAAGTGCCAAAATGTGCCCTCTGCCACCACCTATGTAACTAAAATGGCCGCCACGGCCTGTAGGAATGTCGTAGAGAGATCAAACCAAAACTCAATTATTCATCTCATTAAGACCTACAAATTATATGCTGACACCCCTGACCTAAATACAACAGGAAGCCCGCAATTAGCCTTTCAAAATAAGACTTTACCTCAAGTTTGGCCCCGGAACAAACACTATCTCCTCTGAGGGCATTAATGGTATCAGCTTCAAACTTTATTAGATGACTTATGACACTATGTTGAAAAAAAGTTGTTAAAAACTTTGTAATAACTCGAACGGTTTGGATTTTATAAGCCCTGAAAGTTGCAGTGCCACATCACATCAAATGTACCCCTTACAATGTAAAACAATGGGGGGAGCATGGACTTTGTGTCAAACAGAGGTATAAGTCTGACCACTTTCAAACCTGTATCAATGGATTTGCCATGAAATTTCCTGCTAAAAAATATGATTTGTGTAATGTAAGATTTAGCCAAAGTCATGGGATTTATGAGGAGATTTCACAAGAATCATACTCTAAAATTCTACTCTCCAACTGAGAGAGAGAGAGAGAGAGAATAGGAGGAAAGAAAGGGGGGTGGTGGATGTCCCACATATATTTCTCCTACCTGCCCATGTCATGTGACTTGGGGTTACACCACAGCTGTTACCTCCCATGAGGGGGATGGAGAGGACGAGAGAAGATCTCGGGTGGGTGTGGGAGTTGAATGGAGTTCATATTTGTAAGATACAGCAGAAAGGTCTATATACATACAGTACATTATATACAAATTTTGCATGACGTTTGGTGTTATTAGGGCCTGAGCCCCAAAGGGCCAAGACCCTCTTGTATCTGTTCTGTTTGTTTCTTTCTTTCTTATTATTACACCACTTGAACCCTAAATTTGACCCCCTAAACATGCTCATAAACTCACCAAATTTGGCAGGTACATCAGGTCTGGTGAAAAATTTGATAAAATGTAAAAATTAACCCCCAAAGTGCCAAAATGTGCTCTATAGCACCACCTATGTCACTAATATGACCGCCACAGCCCATATGAATGTTATAGAGAGATCAAACCAAAACTCAATTATTTGTCTCATCAAGACCTACAAATCATATGCTGACACCCCTGACCTAAATCCAACAGGAAGTCTGCTATAAGCCCATCAAAGTATGACTTTGCGCCAATTTTGGACCCCGAACAAATGCTATCTTCTCCTGGGACATTGATGGTATCAGCTTCAAACTTTGATCCATGACTTATGACACTGTGCTGAACAAAAGTTCTTAAAAACATTTTAATGACTCGAAAGGTTTAGATTTTATACACTCTCCATTCAAATATATGAGTATTTTTCTGTGTCCAGCTGCAGTTACTTATTGTCTCTACACATCTGACAGCAGTGTTCAAAGCTTACTTTTTTGTCAAGGAGTACATGTGTTCCTAAATGAAAAAAATTAGGAGCACACAGAAATTTAGGAGCACACTGAAAAATGTTCAAGTAACTGTTTATTAAAGACAACAATTTATCATGTACATATATAAATGCTGTGTGTGTGTGTGTGTATGTTAATCAAAATTTATGTTCTCTTTAGGGGGTGCTTGATTATGGCAAAATGCATAATCACAATTATTTTTGTTCGATATTGACATCACGGTTATTTAACACAATTACTTTTTGGCAATTGCCTATATATGCACATAATTTTTCCCACTTGGCTGAGTAAACTATTACACATGCAAGCATAGTTTGTACTGAGTATGATCCAAAAAGACAATATATGAGGGAAGAACTCAGGAAGACTAGAGTTCCAGAGCTCAGCATTAAAACTTTAATGAACCTGCCAAGTGGGTGGAGTAGCAGTTTTTTGGGGTTTTTTTGAGTTTATTAGACAGACAGGATTGATGTGTAGGATTTAATATTTGGTCTACAGTCCAAAGCGGAGGGTGGCGGTAATGTGCCTAATATGCTAGTTGCCAACTGCTGTTATAACCCAAAAATTGGAGAATAAGAGGTTTTTTCAAACAGTGTGATAAATCCTGTCAGCCGAGGGATTTCCTATCTGTGCAGCTGAACACAGCAACTCCTCCACGGACTGTTTCACCCTGATGGTCCTGGTGTTTCTTCCGCAGGCTTCATGTCACTTAACTGCCCGACAGACCCCCTGGTTCTTCCCACTTTAACCTGAATTACAAACCAGGGCTCGGTGGTTTGGTTGGATCCAAACAGAGAGCTGAGGCTAGCTGAGAGCTGAGCAGAGGCTAACTGGTTGTGCTTTCTTCCGGTCATGCTGCAGCTAATGCTCTGTTAGCCTTATTAGCGTCACCACTTTCTGTATCCATCGTTTCAACTTTAAATCCTTCTAGCATTTCATATAGTCTTATGGTTGTAATTTGCAGTCGCACAGTGTGCAAGTAAATTATTTTTCCACTTCGCACATATCTGTTTTTAGGTACAAATGCGAGTGAAATACTCGCACTGTAGAGCCCTGTGACAGTACAAATTTCAATCAAACTATGACCAGGTCATGTGGGTTAAAAGTGTTAAAAGTGCACAATTGTGATGACACAGCTGTGAGCAACTTGCCTTATATGACAAACATCATCTGATTCACATGAAATTTTCAAGGTGTGCTCTACAGTTGTTATACAGTGATATGATGTTTATTGAAAGCGTGTTTTCTAGCACCATATAGTGGACACAGGAAATTATATTTAACTCCTTCATGCAATGTTAGATAACAGACAACTAAAGTTACATGTCTTAGTCCAGCAAGTACTCGTGGCACCATACATTTAAACGTACAACAGACATGAAGTGCAATCAGGCAGATTCCCAGAGCCATGGAGACAAGCTTTGTGATTCGTCAGCTTCCAGAAAGTCCCAGAAAACGCCATTTTATTGACATGATTGGTGCTACTAGTGGCTCGATTACTAGGCGTTGTGATGGCCTGATGACGTGTCATCATGCAAGCTTACAAAAACAGCCTGCTTGAGCTTGGCTCTTCCTACTTGGTCTCACCGACATTGAGGTAAGACATGTTTTCATCTCTGTTACCACTGAGATTTGATGTTTCACCATGACAGAGGAAGTTGCTATAACTTTATTGTACATGCTCCAGTCTGCACCAAACTTTACATATTTGATAAGAGTCCCGGCCTGAACATGTCTACATGACAAGATTTTATCAGTGATGCAAACTGGCTGAATAGCGCCCCCTACGAAATTGCAGCAAAGCAGCTCCAGCAGCAGGCAAAATAGTGGACCATATAGAAGACATCTACATGCACGTGACAGAAGCCCTTTGACTGTGCCACGGCCCGACATGCGCAAAGGCGCGAGGGCCCATTCAACACTGCTTGCAGCTTTAATATTCAATTAGCCTTTGAAAATTATGGGCTTTCTTTAATACTTTAAAAGCTCTATTCCTTTCTTTAATGGCTTTACTGCATTCCTCTGTCCACCATGGGACTGCTTTCCTATTCATTTTCTCTTTGCTTCTGGGAATTGATAAATTTGCTGCTTTTAGTACTTCTCTAAACTTCATCTTTTTCTATATCTTGATTTGAGTCTATTTCCCTACTTTTCAGCTCACACAAATACTCAAATTGATCCCATTTTGCTTTACTAAATATCCACTTTGCTTCTTTTTCCTCTATCCTTACTTCCCTGTCTACGTGTATTTTACTAAATATTGGGTTAGTGATCACTACTGACTGTTGAGTCTTCCCATAATTCCCACTCACATATCCCTGCCACCTCTCTTGATACCAATGTCAAATCTAGTGCTAAAATGTTACCTGTGTACACATCTATCCATGTCCATCTCCCATCATTAAGACACTCCAAGTTACTATCCTCCAATAGTTGTTCTATTATCTCACAATTTATATGTCTTTTCCCCTCCCTGTGCTATGTAATGTGCTATGTGAGTACAAATCCCCACACCAAAAGATATGGTTTCTAGTCTGTCCTTGAATCTGATTTAATTCATTGATATCTAGCTTTATGCATGGGTAACAACAATTTATGATGGTGAACTGTCCTTCATTTGTCCATATTTCTACTACTATATATTCGTCCACTTTTCCCTTACATACCACTCTGAATGACATATTCTCCTTGATAAATGTAGCACACCCTCCAATAGCCCCTGCTCCCTATTACACCTAACAGCAAATTAAAGATTCTAAAATCCACATTTGGTTTCAATCCTATTTTCTGTACACAAACAACTTCTGGTATACTTGGCAATTGATCAATAATTTTTTTAAGGTCTTGTCCGTTTGCCACTAATGTTCTTGTAACTCATGATCACTCTTGGCTTGTCTGAGATCATTTCTCACCTCCACTCATGTTAGTTCATTAATATTCAGATGATTTGCTTCTCATTTTACTATTATTTGTATTCTTTCTGTTTTTTATTTTGTTTCCATTGTAGCATATATGACTCCTGCTATGAGAGTGACTAATCTCTTTATATCAATCCACACTTTACCCTCTTTTGGCGGTTCCTGCTGTTTGTTATGTTGCCTTTGTGCATTCTTCAATCTCCCACCTTTCAGTTGTGCCTTTATTTAATCCATGGTGACCTCAACTGGTATTCCCCAAATCACTTCATAATTCCACCTGCTTCCCTTCTCCACATAGCTTGCACTTATCACTTTACATTTTCCTACTTCCTTCAGCCTACACGCCCTTTCTTTCTGCTCTTTATTCCCACATATGATCAACAGATTCCAATCTCTCAAAACTTTGGCCATTATTATCTCACCAACTTGATTTTTTAATTTTGTAGTTAACTTCACTGGGCTCATAGAGTGAACTTCATTCTCTTTATTAAATCTGAGTATTGCCTGTGTATCCCTACAGTGTTAAAATGTGTGCACTTCATACAAAACAATGAAAGATTTAAAGCAAATCAGCAGATTCTACATCAAACAAACTGTGCAATTTTAATTGTTGGGTGTGGTTGACTGCAAATGAAATTAACCTGCGTATGTAGCAAACTAATAAGGTGAGAGAGTGTGAATTGGGATAATATTACCATGTGTGACTGTGGCCATCACAGTTTCTAATCCTCAATGTCAATCTGCAAAGTTAATGTTTGGGGTGATTAAACACATACTATGGCTTACAAATTGAAAGAAAACTTTTGATTTAATGTCAACTTGTGTATTCCCTGATTGAATTTACTTTAAAGGAGTCATATCCTGATTCCAGCATTATCCGGGTGTGGTTTGGTGTGTCAGATAGGATGAGGGGCCTTTTTGGCATCAGTGCTCTCATCACATCACAACCTGTCTATGCTGTATATAAAGTACATATGTAGACACTGCACAGCCCAGCTGTTTGTGCATTTCTGTCTGAGGTTCATTTGAACTTGCTGGTAAATGATGTGAGGACAGAATCACTTTCATTTATTTTTTCTATTTTCTTAACCAATTTTAGACTTTCTACCCTTTTGGATTCCCACATCTCTGATTAGCATGTTCTAGTGTTTTAGCAGATGTAATGTAATGTAATGCAATCTGATCTAATCTAAGATCTAATCTAATCTAAGAGATGCACAAATATGGAATGTCAGGGCTGATAACGATGATATTATCTGTTTGTTGTGGCCAACATCAATATGATAACTGATAATTTTATTATTACAAATGCAAGAATGTGAAGATAACAATAAATATATATTTTTAGATTGACAGTTTATTTTTCTAATACAGCATTCACATCCTAACAATAAAAAATACATTTTTTTATTGTAAACTTGTTTATAACAACCTTACATTATCTTTTTAATATGTAGACTAATTAATAGTAGAGCTTATTTCCTTACTGAAAAGACCGTTAGAATAACTTTTCATAATGTTGATTAATAATTAACTAAAGCCTTCAGACTCAACTGTTTAGAAGGGCTGCTGGTCTTTTACAATAAACTGGTTAACAGCTCTGTGACATAATTTCTGCTTTCCTCTGTCCTCCTCCCTCTGCTGCTGCTGGTCAGAGACTCAATGATGGTGGAGAGGAGGAGCTGGCTGGTCTCAGCCAGCCAATCAATACATACCGTTATTGTTCATTTTGAGCTCGTTCGGAACAGTTCACTATCAGCATAATGAGCTCTGTATGGCTGTAAAACATACCAGCTATGGATGAGAGGGGACAGAAAGTTGACTGTAGGCAGAGAAGTCACAGGTGTCACATTTGTGCCATAGGTTTATGTTCTGCTTGTTCAACAGTTGTTTGATTAATTGCTTGTGCTGGCTCCCTTACTGGCGGACTTTGTTGCACTTATGGCAGCAAACAGTCACAGTCAACTCAAGTAAAGTATAACCTAAAGTCTGTTGCATTTTTTCGACTGTGGCCTCTTTGCTCTGCTGCCATCTGTGTGATTGCATGCACGTGTGTGTGTGTGTGTGTGTGTGTGTGTGTGTGTGTGTGTGTGTGTGTGTGTGGAGCTCAGCCATACCACCTGTGCAAAGAGGTCCTGAAAGAGAGCAGAGGAGAGGAGATGGAGACCCCATATTCAGAACTGCATTTTGAGTGGTGCCCTTAGTCAGCAGCCAAGTCTCTGCTGTATTATCAGGCATAATTATTGGATGAAATTCCATTATCAGAAGACTACAATAGTTAGGGACCGAGCCCAAAAGGCAGAGGACCCTATTGTTTTTCATGTGTTTGTTTCTTTCTTTCCCTCTTTATTTATTTATTATTACGGGACTTCACACCTATGTTGTAGAGAGATCAAACCAAAACTAAATTATTCATCTCATCAAGACCTACAAATCATACAGTGACACCCCTGACCTAAATCCAACAGGAAGTCCACAATTAGCCAATATTAGCCTTTCAAAATAAGACTTTGCCCCTATTTTGGCCCCCACACAAACGCTATCTCCTCCAAGGGTGTTAATGGTATCGGCTTCAAACTTTATTAGGTGACTTATGACACTATGTTGAAAAAAAGTTGTTAAAAACTTTGTAATAACTCGAACGGTTTGGATTTTATAAGCCCTCAAAGTTGCAGTGCCTCATCACAATGTAAAACAATGGGGAGGCCTCTGTTTGAACTTTGTGTCAAACAGAGGCTTCTGATGTCTAAACAATAAGTCTGACCACTTTCAAACTTGTATCAGTGGATTCGCCACAAAATTTCCTACTAAAATATTATTTTTGATGTGAAATTTGGCCAAAGTCATGGGATTTATGAGGATATATGTCACAAGAAGCGTACTCTAACATTCTCCTCTCCAACTGCTCCTGGGCATGTCACTCCCTCAGTGCTGTGACACATTTCGCAATACACACTCATCACAAAATCATAGGAGGAACAAGAAAAGATTTTAAAACTAACACTCTAATATCTCAAAAACAGTAAAAGATAGAAAAAAACATGTAAATACAAGATTTGTAGGTCAAAGTCTCATAACTCATTTAAAGTTCAAATGATGTCTGTATCTAAAACTATGTGGAAGCAGCAAATGTTCAAAAATGTTCGCTCACACTCTCCATTCAAATATATGAGTATTTTTGTGTCCAGCTGCAGTTACTTATTGCCTCTACACAAATGACAGTACACATTTCAATCAAACTTTGACCAGGTCATGTGGGTTAAAAGTCTTTACTTTTCTAAAAATAGACTTGATGAAAATTAGGAAATTAATTTGTTTTACACAGAAACTCATCAAGAGTTTTCAATTTACTAATTGAAATTCACGTGAATGGGCCCAAAACTTGCATAATTTTGATGACGTAGGTGTGAGCAAGACAGACATGTCTCACCCTGCAGAAAATTCTCATCCTCACACAACTGACAGTAAATCAAACTTTCAAAATAAAAGCACACCACACTTGTAAGAAATAACCCTCATTTTTAAAAAGCAAAATGACCTGATCCCGATGGGCCAGAGTGCGAGGTCCTGACCAACGTTGCTTGCAGCTTTAAATCATATTTAAAATTTTCTAATCTAATCTAATCTAATCTAATCTAATCTAATCTAATCTAATCTAATCTAATCTAATCTAATCTAATCTAATCTAACCTAACCTAATCTAATCTAATCTAATGTGACACATTTGTCCAGTAACTATAAATAGGCGATGAGTTTAACAAGAACAAAGTGAATAAAGAAGCTCAAACAGATAGTGTTTACTGGATCAGAAGAAAAAAAGAGGTTATGTGATGCTGCCGTCTCAACCAGTTTTCAAACCCAATATTTGAAAGTCTGTGTTTTGAAACCCAAATCTTCATTCAAACCCTACTGTGCCAGCTTCAACCTGCCTGCAGAAAGGAACAACAGGAAGGATTTTGGCCATGTTCACACATAACATTAGATGTTAATGTTTGTCTCAAACATGTTTCTGTCTCCTCTAGATAATTTTAGCCACACTAGAGCTTGGGTGTAGCAAAGGCTATGTCAGTCAGTTGGTTGGTCCAGACTGAAATATCATAAAAACTAGTGGATGAATTGCCATGAAAAGTTATACAGACCAGTAAAAGAGGATAAATCACACACATGATTAAGGTTAGATCAAACCCTGGGCATAACTGATAGGGATCTATATCTATATATCTGTGCTATTTATATACTCCCAGTAGATTCACCTTATTTTGAAGAGGACTTTTTTGAAACTCTCCATTCAGAAATTGCCTTTTTCCAAGCCCAGGGAAACATGCTTCTAACTGGAGATATGAATAGACGAACAGGAACTGAACCTGATGTCATTGACCCACAGGGCAACAGCCATGTGTTTGGTCAGTCCTCTCTGTTTACAACACCAACCATTACCCATTGGAACATCCTTGACTCTGAAATAAATCAAAGTGGCAGGAGGTAGTGAATCTCTGTCGGGCCTTAGGCCTGTACATAGTTATCAATAGGTTAAGAGGGGACTCTTTAGGGAGATTCACATACTCGTCATCTTTTAGGTCTAGTGTAGTAGAGTATTCAGTCACTGACATGGACCCCTCCACTATCAGTGCATTCACTGTTAGCCAGCAATATCCTCTTTCGGACCACAACCAAATAAATGTGTTCCTTAAACTCTCAGGTCAAATGAGTGACACAAAAAGGGAACCCTGTAAGCTGTATAAATTAAATACTACTTACAAATGGGCCCCAGACAGTGGAGACAAATTAGTGACCTTGAACTCACCTAATCTGATGAAGGACATAACAATATATATCAATATGTGCCTATCAGAGATGGTGTAAACAGGGCCTTTGAGGATATAAATATGATATTTCATAAGGAAGCTATTAAAGCTGACCTTATAAAACAAAAAACAGAATGCTAACAAGTGATTTCATCAAGAATGCAAGTCCATCAGAAAAAAACATCGCCAGCCAAACAACCCTGCCTTACGTACTAGGTACAATGAAATTTTAAGCAAATATGAATGTACAATTAAAGCTGCAAGCAGAGATTAACGGGCCCTCGCACCTCATGCATGCCGGAGGGAGCTGCAGGAGTGGAATCCGAATTGGAAGTCTGTTTACATGGCTCTGAATTGTCAGGATTATCAGACACTCTGGGAATGGGTAAAATATTGTGCGCACAGTATGTGGTTCTGTAGATGACTTATTAGAAATTGTGTATACATTTGGTGAACTATGTGTCATTTAGGCCTCATTTAATGTTGCACATAGGCAGTACTATGTAAGTGAAATATTAATGCAGCAATATACCTACCAGAGGGCAACTGACATGGATATACATTTTTATGAATATTGGACATTGCATTTAGGAAATCATTTTCACTTCCTGTGTCCACTATGTGGTGCTAGAGAATGCCCACTAATTATATGTCATGTTGCTGTATATTATGTGTACACCACACAATGTAAATTTTATGTAAATCGAATGATGTTTGTCACATAAGGCTGTTTCCTGTCAGTAGGTGGCGCTATGACTATGACTCAATAATGACGTAGATGTGTTCAGGCTTTTTATCAAACATGAGAGGTTTGGGGCGGATTGGACAATGTAAAGTAGAGTTACAACACCTTCCTGTTCAATGCCCCAAACATGTTTTGCACAAAATTCACTGGCACACCACGCCAAGGGAAAATGTGAAGTCACTTGGGTTAAATCTCTAGGAGGAACTTGTTAAAATACAAAGCCTGCAAATGGCAAAAAGTGCGCAAAAATCGCAAAGTAAATTCAAAATGGCCGACTTCCTGTTGGACTTAGGGTATGGATCCAAGAGGCTTTTTTGTGTGTCTGGATATTATACATGTGCCTACCAAATTTTGTTCATCTAAATCAAAGTTAAAGGTGGGGACTTTGACTTTGAAATTTTCTATGACTACAACTCAATATTCACATGTAGATGTATTCAGGGTGGGACTCTTAGCATGATTCTTAGCAAGCATGACCAATTTGGGGCAGATTGTACAACTTACATTCAAGTTACAACAACTTCCCTTTTCATGGCGAAACATCGAAGTTCACCACGTTGCCACAGCAACAGAGTTCAGTGAAAACATTAATTCATTGCAAAGGTCTTTAGATGACACACATCAATTTTCAAGTCAGTCCGGTTATATCTAGGAGGAGTTTGTTAAAATACACCTGGAAATGGCTAAAAGTGTGCGAAAACCGCAAAGTAAATTCAAAATGGCTGACTTCCTGTTGGATTTAGGGTATTGTTCCGAGAGGCTTTTTTGTGTGTCTGGACATGATACATGTGCCAATTTCGTTCACATCACATCGTTCTACATCAAATTTAAAGGTGGAGGCTTTTAACTTGAAATTTTCTAGGGGGCACCCTTGAGTCATATTACCACATCAAAGCCGAAAACCCATATCAGACAACTAAACACTCCCTGTCTGATGCGCGTGCCAAGTTTCATGAGTTTTCAAGCATCTCTAGCCCCTTTAAAACAGCTTCCTGTTTCATGGTGAATAATGTGTGTCACCATGGTTACAGCTTTTGATAGAAACTCGAAAGCTTCACAATTTAGCATCATCAACGTCTTACAATTTGGCTGACAAAATTTTAGGTGGCTCTGGTTAACCTGCTAAGAGTAGTTAATAAGTTAAGTTAAGTTGATAATGTGGACTCTAGTTACAACAGTTCATTTTGCAATGGCGAAACATCGAAATTCATTGTGTTGCCAGGGCAATGGTATTCAATGAAAACTCACAATATTCACAATATAGAATCATCAGGGTCTTAAGGCTTTTCTTACCAAATTTGAGGTGGATCTGTTCAACTTGCTAGGCACAGGTCATAAAAGTACAACACCTGTAACTTTCTATTGCCAGTATGTGGCACTATGACTATGACTATTGACACATATATATATTCAGGTTGGTAATCTCATCAAGCATGAGAAATTTGGTGCAGGTTGGAAGATGTATGTACAAGTTATAAAAACTTCCTGATTCATGGCAAAGCATCAAAGTTTGCCTCGTCACCACGGCAAGGGCGTTCAGTGAACATGACATGATACATGTGCCTTCCAAATTTCATTCATCTACGCAACTTTAAGGGTGGATACTTTTAATTTGGAATTTTGTAGGGGACGCCCCGAGCCATTTTGCCATGCCCATGCCCTAGACCAGGGCTATTCAACTTCAATGGCAAGTGGGCCAAATAGGAAAATCACTGGGGGTCCATGGGCCACACAGAATACTTTGTCAATTAATGGCTATAAATAACTTAAAGTATAATGTTAATAGATATATTACTACATTACAATCAATTCCAGACAGCAGGTAGTCCATACAAAAAGTAGGAGTAGTAAGTTTTCTGACAGGTCCATATCCACAAATGTAGAAAACAAGATGAATATAGTAAAACAGTATCCATCAGACTAATAGTAAAATGGCCTGTTTATAATATCTCAACAACATTCCCAAGCATACATAAGGAACTTTTAAGAGGTCCATGTCCATAAATGCCAAATGCAAGATGAACATAGTAAAACAGTAGCCATCAGACTAACAATAAATGAGCATGTTCATGATACTATCAAAAACAGACATATGGTGCTTATAGCATGTCCATATCCATATTTGTTAAAGGTGAGAACAGTAAAAAAGTATCCAGACTAACAATAAGTAGGCCTGTTTGAATCATCATAAAAAAGATCTATAGTCTTTGCATTTTCACTAAGATAGCATTACATGCCTCAATCAGGTGATTTACTACTACAGAACTACCATACAAATCAGACTTCTGTCATTTTGAGCCTGTTTGATTCAGTGAGAGAAATTACACTGCTTTGGTTTTGCTATTTCAACACAGTTTGGTTCAAAAAGATAGGCCTCACAGTTCATGAGTTATAAGCCAAAATGTAAAACACGTAATAACTGACCACATGGTGGCACTATAGGTCGCATTTTATTATATATGAAGCAGTTCCACATGGGCCACCTGTTAATCAAGTTTGAACACTTTAGCACTTTTAGTTTTTGAGATATGAGCCTTCAAACATTGCTCCCATTGACTTTCCATTATAAATTTTAATGCTTTAAAAAATTATATAAAATCAATGGAATATATTAGAGATGAGAAAAGTAATAGCACACATCTCCTTGTGGGTATGTACAATTTGACATTGAAACGAAGTTGATACGACAAATCCTGTAGGACTAGTTAGACTGTGAAAAATGGCAAAATAAATAATGCAATTTCTGTAGAAATTGTGTGTGATTGCTGAAAGCGAATAACTGGAAGATGAACACTATTGAAAAATCTACCAAGATTAAAATCAGCAATGGGTGGAATTGAACCTACACCCTCATGTTTGTAAGACAGATATGCCATGCACTGAGCTAACATGTCACACAGTAATATCAGGCCAGATTCTGCTATTTATCCTGTCACTTGCTTGAAATTGACAAAAGCTCAGCTCAGCACAGCTCAGCTCAGCTCAGCTCAACACAGCACAGCAGATTGACATCACCTGGACTCCTTTAACTCTACTGAGTTCTGCCCTAAGCAGGGCTCGAACTCACAACCTTTGGATCTAAAAGGAGTTCAGAACGACATGACCTTAAACCACTGGACTACTCAGTCTAGAGCTAAAGTACTGGAAAAGATATATTTAACAATAATAGCAATCCACACTTTAGGTAATAATGTTAAGGTGAGCTAGAGAGGAATTGACTTATGGTACATGATAGAGATGGAAAGCAACTTTGTACACAGCAGCAAGATTATGAGTAGCACTGTAGTGAGCAGGTATTGAACACACAACCTTGTCATCTAAGGGATAGCTGATTACAAGAGCAGTGTTCTAAACCACTGAGCCAACAGACATTCCCAGGAATAAGAGGAAAAAAATCTCCATTTTGATGATGAGAATGTATTTGTCTCAAACTAGAGCTTGAAGCCCAGAGATTTGTACATCATTAGTGAAAGCAAGACTAGTTTAACATGAGAATGAATGATATGTGTAAAAAGTGTTTGAAGGTGAGAATCTGTAAGTTTAAGAAACTGCAGTGAGAGGAGACACACATCCTGCAGACTGTACTGCAGTCAATGAGAACATGACAGGGACTCTCTATCAATTAAGGTTCAGATCTCAAAAACTATAAGTCCTATGTGAAATGTACTTACATTTTGAGAGAGAGGAGGCTTGTGGCAACATACTGAGGCAAGATATGAGCTTGAGGAGTTAAAACTGTGGAAGTGAGAGCTGTATGGTAGTGAAGTATGGGGTCCACTCAGTCGTCATAGCTAGCTATACACATTGGGACAAACATCCAACAGAATCTTTACATGCAGAATTCTGCAGTTACATTTTACACAGAAAAACACCAACAGATGCATGTAGAGCAGAATTAAGCAGATACCCACTAATATTTAAAATTCAAGAGAGCACTCAAATTTTTAATTACCTTAAATCCAGCCCCTTAGACATTCCTTCCAAATTCAAGAGCTGAGCCCAGAAAAGAGTCCCCTATGTCAGTTGGTGCTGAGACTAGCTTCTGTCTGAGACACACTCTGACCAGTCTCACATCAACACTGCTTTCCAAACAACAATCAGAGTAAAAACAGTTATAACGCAATGTAAAACAAAACCTGTCTAGAAAGACGAAACTAAAAGCTAAAGTTGATTAGAATGTTATCTGGCCCTAAAAAGAGATAATAATAATAATAATAATAATAATAATAACTTTATTTGTATAGCACCTTTCATACAAGAATTGCAGCTCAGAGTGCTTCACATGAAAAATTCATAAAAAGAACATAAAAGCATGTAAAAAACAATGTAATATAAGATGGAAAATAAAACCCACTTGATATGTCAATAAAAATAAGATAAGTGAAAATATAATAAATAGAATGCATACTTCAGTGGTGGTAATTTGAGACTTAAAAGTATTTTGCTTTATGTACACAATCAACACCTAGGTCTCTGAAGCCATAAACAAATAGAACCTCCCTTTTCCCAACAGACACAGAGTCACCACCAGTCTTGATTAACTGAAATAAGCCTCTTTCAGCTTACCCCAGAACATCTTCCCATGGGTTTAACCTAACTGTGTGTCTTATCTGTGTCAGGGGCAACCCGAAGCTGCACTGGAAAAAAAACAATCTTAGTGGTGCTGCAGGGGTTAAAAAACACATACCACAGTCTTTTTTCTCAAATCTACACTTTAACAAATTTCCCTTTAAAATTACAGTAAACTAATGGCAGCTGTAGTTGCCAACATTTTACCATTTTTTATAGTTTTACCACAGTAATTTACTTTAACAGTTAATTGCTGTATATTACATATACCGTAAATAACAATATGTCTGCAATCTTAATGGTCCAGTAATGAGATCAGCTCATTTTTACATTTTAAAAATGCATAACTCTTAACATCAAGCACAAAAGAGTAGGAGACAAGTGACAGCTTTATGGAACTGAACATCCATTCAAAGGCTTTCAAATATGACAAATATATTCAAGTATGTTTGAAAAAATAATTCTCAAGGTTCACGCCCTTTCAAGGGGGGTCAGTGTAAACCTGTTAATTATAATATCCTGAGCTGCCATCAAAACTTTGTCATGAGTCTAAACAGCAACTACTTTGCAAACTACTGTTTAAAAAAATATAAAAGCACAAATAAATAGATTACAGGATAACACATTTTGTGATGCTTTCGAATATCCTGGGTTATAATTGGGGAAAGTTTGGCATCCAGGCTTCCAGGCTCACATCTCACTGAGTGAGAAAGAAACAAGAATGAAAATCGAGCACAGAGTGAGAAAAAGAGAAATGAAACCATTGAATGGGAGAGAGAAACATTTCATTCAAGAAGGACACCTAACTTACATTCATGAAGTGACATTAAGTTCTTCAGAAGAGTGGTGATGAGGATTCACTGTGAGCTTGTTTGTCTTCTTGGCATTACTTTCCCCAGCTGGCCTCTGTTCCATTCTCAGGGTTAATCACAATGAAGTACCTGAAAGCAACATGAAACAAATCACTAATATGTCCCAGGTTTTACTACAGCTTGGCAACAAACTACAGTATATATGCAGCAACCTAGCTCCAGCTTAGAAACACACTTGAGCTAAAATAACCAACATAACCACTCTATCTTTTGGGGCTCAGCAGCCAACATGTTTTAATCAACTTGGCTACATATTTGAATAAACTTTAACTGTTATGTGCTTCAGATAGAAGGCTATTATTGATTATGAAATGAAAGCAAACAAGGATAAACAAGGTGTAGGTATAGATCAGGCCAGACTAATGTTAGTATTCAAGAGTTCTAGAGAAAACAGTCATCAAAAAATAATCTTTAAACTCGACTTGCAAGCAGTAGTGAAAATGTTTAAATACCAGTAATTCAAACTTCCAACTGAAAATGCTCTCTTGTGCCTGCCAGGTACTTGCTAACATAATACCAATCTAACGTTAGCAAAAATGAAACGTAGTCACTTATTGGGTAACCAGATGCACAAATGTAATTCTATTTTCTCAGTATGATGTTACTGAACATTTGGTTTGATTCCACAAAGGAGAATGAACAATGATTATGTTTAGTTATTCCTCTGCCTCCTTTAGTGATAGTGGTACGTGTAATAAGTGTAGTTTGTTTGCAGTACTGGAGGCAAGGCTTAGTGAATTGGAAGCGCGGCTCCACACCATGGAAAAACAATCAGCAGCTAATGTAGTTAACCAGCCCCCAGTAGCCAGTGCGGGCCGACCTAGCGTAGCTCCCACTCCCCCGGTAGCTCCCAAGCAGCCGGGAAGCCAGGGTGGCTGGGTGACTGTCCGAAGGAAGCATAGCCCTAAGCAGAAGCCCATGGTTCACCACCAACCAGTTCACGTTTCAAACAGGTTCTGCCCACTCAGTGACACACCCGCTGAGAAACAAACTCTGATTATTGGCAGCTCCATAGTCAGAAACGTGAAGTTAGCGACACCAGCAGCCATAGTTAAATGTATTCCTGGGGCCAGAGCGGGCGACACTGAGTCAAATTTAAAACCGCTGGCTAAGAATAAACGTAAATATGGTACTATTGTCATCCATGTAGGCGGCAACAACTCCCGATTACGCCAATCGGAGGTCGCCAAAATTAATGTTGAGTCGGTGTGTACATTTGCAAAAACAATGTCAGACTCCGTAATTTTCTCTGGACCGCTGCCTAATCTGACCAGTGATGACATGTATCGCCGCATGTCACAATTCAACTGCTGGCTGTCGAGGTGGTGTCCAGCAAACGATGTGGGCTTCATAGATAATTGGCAGACTTTCTGGGGAGGACCTGGTCTGATTAGGAGAGACAGCATACATCCCACTTTGGATGGAGCTGCTCTCATATCTAGAAATATGGCTGAGTTTATTGGTAGACCAAAACCATGACAACCCAGAGTTGAGACCAGGAAGCAGAGTTGCAGTCTTACACGCTTCTCTGCGCTTCCATTAGAGCAGTTACCCACCCAAAACCACATAGAGACTGTGTCTGTCCCCCGACCACTTAAATCAATTAAATCCAAAGTAAACAAAAGAAGAGTCATACATAAAAATCTAGTAAAAATTAAAAACGCTACTGCAATAGTACAACAAAATAAGATTATTAAATGTGGACTCTTGAACATTAGATCTCTGTCATCTAAAGCAGTATTAGTAAACGATTTAACTTCAGATCATCATATTGATTTATTTTGTCTTACTGAAACCTAGCTGTGTCATGAAGAATATGTCAGCCTTAATGAATCCACTCCCCCCAGTCATATTAACACTCATATTCCTCGAGACACTGGCCGAGGAGGAGGAGTCGCAGCCATTTTCAACTCAAGCCTAATCATCAACCCTAGACCTAAATTTAATTATAACTCATTCGAAAGCCTTGTTCTTAGTCTCTCTCAGCCAACCTGGAAAACTTTACAGACAGTTCTATGTGTTATAGTGTACCGTCCTCCTGGCCCGTACTCTGAATTCCTATCTGAATTCTCAGAGTTTTTGTTGTATTTAGTCCTTAGTACAGATAAAGTAATTATAGTAGGTGATTTTAATATTCATGTGGACGTCGATTATGACAGTCTCAGTACTGCATTTATCTCATTATTAGACTCAATTGGCTTCTCTCAGTGTGTAAATAATCCCACTCACTGTCTTAACCACACCCTAGACCTTGTTCTGACTTATGGGATTGAAATTGAACATTTAATAATTTTTCCACAAAATCCTATTCTATCAGATCATTTTTTAATAACTTTTGAATTCCTATTACTGAATTACACACCATTAGACAAAAATGTCCTCACTAGATGTCTATCTGATAGTGTTGTAGATAAATTTAAGGAAGCAATTCCATCAGTACTGAATTCACTGCCATGTCTCAATACTACAGAGGACTCTTATGTTAACTTTAGTCCCTCTCAAATTGATAATCTTGTTGATAGTGCTGCAGGCTCATTAAGAAAAACACTCGACTCCATCACCCCCTTAAAAAGGAAGATAATAAAACATAAGAGGTTAAGCTCCATGATATAACTCCCAAACCCGCAAATTAAAGCAAACATCGCGAAAATTGGAAAGGTATTTGGCATTCCACCAAAGTGGAAGAATCTCTCTTAGTCTGGCAAGATAGTCTTAAAACATATAGGAAGGCCCTCTGTAATGCCAGAGCCACCTATTAATCAGCATTAATAGAAGAGAATAAAAACAGCCCTAGGTTCCTTTTCAGCACTTTGGCCAGGTTGACAAAGAGTCATAACTCTGTTGATCCATGTATTCCTATAGCTCTCAGTAGTAATGACTTTATAAGCTTCTTTATTGATAAAATTCTAACTATTAGAGACAAAATTAACCACCTCCTGCCCTCAACAGGCACCATTCAGTCCCCAAACACAGGCACCTTAGAAACAGCTGTAAATCCTGACATATATTTGGACTGTTTTTCTCCAGTCAACTTTTCTGAACTAACTTCAATGATTTGTTCAGCTAAACCATCAACCTGTCTCTTAGACCCCATCCCAACTAGGTTGCTTAAGGAAGCCTTACCTTTAGTTAGCACTTCTTTACTAGATATGATCAATCTGTCTTTAGTAACAGGCTATGTACCACAGTCCTTTAAAGTAGCTGTAATTAAACCTCTTCTTAAGAAGCCTACTCTTGATTCAGGTGTTTTAGCCAATTATAGACCTATATCTAACCTTCCATTTCTCTCTAAGATCCTTGAGAAAGCAGTCTCTAATCAGTTATGTGACTTTCTACATAACAATAGTTTATTTGAGGATTTTCAGTCAGGATTTAGGGCACATCATAGCACAGAGATAGCACTGGTGAAAGTCACAAATGACCTTCTGACTGCATCAGACAAAGGACTTCTCTCTATACTTGTCCTGTTAGATCTTAGTGCCGCATTCGACACAATTGACCCTCAGATCCTTTTGCAGAGACTGGAACATTTAATTGGCATTAAAGGAACTGCATTAAGCTGGTTTAAGTCCTATTTATCAGACCGATTTCAGTTTGTACACGTTAATGATTAATCCTCCGTGAAGGCAAGGGTTAGACACGGAGTTCCACAAGGTTCTTTACTTGGACCAATACTATTCACCTTGTATATGCTTCCTTTAGGTAATATTATTAGGAAACACTCCATAAATTTTCATTGTTATGCAGATGATACCCAAATACCCAACTTATCAATGAAGCCAGATGAAACCAATCAGTTAAACAAACTCCTTATTATCAGGCTGCCCTAACAAGTCTCTAAAGACTCTCCAGCTGGTCCAGAATGCAGCTGCACGTGTACTGACTAAAACTAGAAAAAGAGATCACATTTCTCCCATTTTAGCTTCACTACATTGGCTTCCTGTATTGGCATCTGGAATACAATTTAAAATCCTTCTCCTCACCTACAAAGCCTTTAATGGTCAGGCACCATCGTATCTTAAAGAGATTAGTATCCTATTATCCCACGAGAACAATGCACTCCCAGAATGCAGGCTTACTTGTTGTTCCTACAGTCTGCAAAAATAGAATGGGAGGCAGAGCCTTCAGCTATCAGGCCCCTCTCCTGTGGAACCATCTTCCAGATTCGGTCCTGGGGGCAGATACCCTCTCTATGTTTAAGAGTAGGCTTAAAACTTTCCTTTTTGATAAAGTTTATAGTTATAGCTAGCCAGACTTGCCTTGGATCAGCCCTTAGTTATGCTGCTATAGGCCTTGACTGCCGGGGCACTTCCCATGATGCATTGAGCTCCTCTCTCCTCCTCTTCCTCCTCCTCTCCATCTGTATGCATTTATGTACCATTAATGTATGTTACTAACTTAGCTTCTTCCCTGGAGTTTTTGTGCTTTCTCGTCTCACAGAAAAATCCGGAGTCTGAGTTGTGGGCCATGGCTGCAGGGATGGTGGCATGGTCCTGTAAGTGTCCTGCCTTGAAACCTTCTCCTGCCATTATTGTTATTATTGTTACAAGTCATATCTCTGTTATTATTATCGTTGTTATTATCGTTGTTATTATGCTTCTCTGTGTCTCTCTCCCCCCTGTCCCACTCCCTCATTCTTTCTCTCTCAACCCAACAAGTCAAGACAGATGGCTGCCCACCTAGAGCCCGGTTCTGCTTAAAGTTTCTTCCCATTAAAGGGGAGTTTTTCCTTGCCACTGTTGCCAAGTGCTAGCTCATGGGGTAATGTCGGGTCTCTGTAAATTAAAGAGTACAGTCTAGACCTGCTCTATGTGAAATGTCCCCTGGGATAACTTTTTTTATGATTTGGCTCTATATAAATAAAACCGAAAGTGAAAATTAAAAGAAGTGCAGCAGTGCATAAGTAGGAAGTTGACAGAGAAGCTAGGTGAAGGCTTAAGTGAAAAGTTAAGTTTTTAATTTTCTTTTAAAATATCTAGCGAGCTAGTTTCCCTGATATCTATCAGTAGTGTAATCTATAGAGATTATGAATTAGCAGAATATTTCTCTAATGTCAGAGATAGACAGCAGAAACAGATCCTAACCAAGTACAGGCTCAGTGACCACAAATTGGCAATCGAAAAAGGATGTCACAAAAAATCATGGCAACCAAAAGAAAACAGAATATGTGGTCACTGTTTGACAGATGAGGTTGAGACAGAATTTCAGATTTCAAGATTTAGTTTATTGTCATTTTCTTGTGTATTTGCATACAAAAAAAATGAAACATACATAGTATATACTATGTATGTGTATACATATATATGTGTGTGGTGTGTGTGTGTGTGTGTGTGTGTGTGTGTGTGTGTATGTGTGTGTAGATACATATATATACTAAATACAAATACAATACAATACAATACAAAAAATTAATATAAATCAATCTTAATGTTATGTCACTGTAACTTTGTTTAATTGACTCTTGATGCTTTGGCAATATTGTTATTGTGACAATCATGCCAATAAAGCAAATTTGAATTCAGTGATCTTCTGAGAAGAAGTTGAATAAGTTGACTCAGTTCTCATTCTACAATTGCATAAAATCAGAAGATGACATAGAAAGTGTTTTATTTAGGTGTCATGTGGGCAGAAAGAGGGGCAGATTTCTTAAAACCCTTTAGTTTATTGTTGGCTCCAACAGGGCCCCATAAGAAGAGTCCTTTGTTGTATTCTTCTTGATTTTAGGCCCTGCAGCAGCTTCCACAATCCCATCATGCTTCAGTCATGTTAGTCTGGCTGTAAGAGTCTATCCCAGTGAAATGCAGTGATTAACCCACAAAGGTTATCGTCTCCTGGAGTTAGTGTGGTTAGTGTGTGTGTGTGTGTTAGTGTATACAGAATAACAATAATAGGGCCTTGACCTCTTTACTGACTCCATACTGTCAGATGATTAAAGAAGGCCCTCTGCTGGACACTTAGAGCTAAACCCTGTTTCTGTGAGGCCACACACAAATGTACATACAAGCATTCAGACCTCATTCAGACCAACAGAGTGACCCTGGGTAAACCCACATCAGGAGTCCATCTGTATGGGTCAACGCAAGTCAGTCATCCCTTCTCTCGACCAGGGTTGGATGCAGGTCAAGGCTGCCTGACTTTGATGACCTGGCGTTGCTACCAGGAATGTAAATAAATTAAATAGTATGTCTCTGCTAACAGTGGAAACAGGCTGTCTCATAAATGGGTCCAACAGGCATGTATGACAGGGGGGGACTCAATGCGCGTCTGCTGTCTGAAAGTGGTATCAGGCACAGAGTGTGAGGGAGAGGATTAGTTAGAAGCAAATAATAAGCTTCTCCAGGACAACCTAGAATCTCTTCTGAACAAGCCTAAACTCAATAAAGAAACCAAACACAACACAGCAACCCTGAACATTTCCTCCCTCTGCAAAAAATTTAAAACTATTGTTAATTATCTTTTAAAAGTGAGGAGTAACTGCATCTGGCATCCAAATGCAGTGACTGCCGAGCCTTTTCATTTAACCTCAGTCTTATTTTTGTCATTTTGACCATCATTACTATCACTAATGATGATATTCTTATAATAAAGTTAAAGGGTAACTGCACACTCAAATTCTGCTAGCTTCAACCTTCACCATATTTTAAAAAATGCTTGGGACAGTTTTGACGTACAGCTGGGTATCATCACCATGGCAATGGAAAGACATCCAGACATGTCTGCTGATGACACATCCAAGGGGGAGCATGTAGAGAGTAAACAGGATGGGGCCAAGAACCGATCCTTGTGGGACACCACAGTGACAGGGAGAGGTCTAGACCTGCATCCTCCAGTGAGAAATACTCAGTCCTACCTGAAAGGTAGGATTGAAACCACTTGCAGACCAACCAAGTGCAGAGTCTGACATTCCAATGGTGATGTGGGGGTGCTCTTATTGAATACAGTGTGAAATGCAGCTTTCAGGTCAAGGAGAATCAGGAGAGCAGGGGACCCTGCATCAGCTGCCATGAGCAGGTTATTCACAGCCCTAAGCAAAGTTGTTTCAGTGCTGTGTGCTGAACGAAAACCTGACTGAAAGTTTAGGTTGTTATGTTTAAAGTGGTCCTGAAGCTGAGAAGCAAACACCTACTCCAACACCTAGTCCCCTTGGATATTGTTAGAGCTATTAAAATGAATGGTATAAACTGCTGTGTGACTTGGAAGTGTGGAGAGATCACCCAGAAGTAAAAGCCAGCCCAGGTGTGTGTGTTAAGTGGTGTCATTACAGGTACTTGATTTTCAGGGAATGTTCATTTTAACTATGGCTATTCTGCTTACCCTCTGTGCAAAGGCTTTTTTATTTTTTTGAGTAAAAAATAAAACAATATAATGCAGAAAATGAAGCAGAGTATACCATTTATTCATAAGTTTGTTGTAAACCACACCCACTTCAAGTATAATAAATCTGAATACAGATATTTTTGTCACATCTCATATAGAGACCTCAGTTTGGGTTAACCAAGGCAATGGGGTGTAATAGGGGCCACTTTCATGGTTTTTACTTATTTTACTTCAGCTGGTCAGAGTATCAGCACAGTGCTGCAAGTATAATATGTTTGTGTTACTTACTCTGATCTTGCTGCTGTCCTGGCTTTATTCTCAGCCACATTTGAATGAAATGATTCCTTGCTAAACTGCTGCTGCCATTTTTCAGTCTGTGAATGCTCTGCAGACCACCATGTACTCCACACTGATGGAAGCATAAAGGCTTTTTTGCTTTCAACTAATTTATTTTGAAGTTGCTTTACACATACTGAGCTGCATGAGGTTTCCCTGTCCCCAGAGCACAAAATTACCCACTGAATCTGTTTGGTTGTGTGAGAGGCTTAATTAACATTCCCTGAGTGTTTACAGTCAATTATTCAACACAGTGGTTTTCTGTGGGAGCTACTCATTACTGTCACAGAGGAAACAAATCCTCTCTCTAAGGGACAGGAATCCCCAGGGAAAGGATCTTTGCTCAAAAGAAGAAGTTATTTAAAAAGCCTTTAAGTTAAGCACTATATCTACTAGTATGATATCCACTAATCCTGAAAAATCATCAGAGCAAAAGAGAGAGTGACCCTGTTGAGTGTTTGTGGTTCAGTGCATTGCAGCTGGTGACAATGTGAGCAGCCAAGCTGTGAGCTGTGGGATGGAGTGTTGAACTGTTGAGCATTTAAAACCCATGTAAATATACAGAAGTCATTCAAGCACTCTGCACTGCAATGTTTCTCACACTGCTGAGGATATACAACCTTCCCCTGCCAAGGTTTACAGTTTGATAAATGCATGCATGTTACAGGGTCATTTGGCATATCCACTGGTTAGATATAAAACAAACCAGCTGCTTCTGTGCCCACATGCATGTATACAGTATGCAACATACAGACACAGTCACAGAGCACATACGCATACACATGCAAACTCTCCCACCACTTAACAAGTGTGTAGCTCTGCCACTGATGAGCAAACATGTAATTACACTTCATTCTCAGATGCTCCTACTTACTTTTTTATACATTCTCTCTTTTTTTCTCTTCCTGTCGGTTCTTCTGTATACTGCAGGTTGTGTCACATGTGGCTGAGGAGACGCCATGAGGGAGAATATACACCAGCACATTTGCATTTCTGATGGTCTGTTCTGGTTACTATAAAGGAGCTGCTTACAACTTCGTTAAAGTCTGGGGTGAGGGATAACAAGCGGGGGAGTTAATAATTCAGACTGGAGCAGTACTATGTGTTGAAGGAAGATCCAGGTTAACATCCACTACAATGTCTAAAGCAGCAGCAGCATCTTCAGCCCTCCATCAGTGTCTACACAGGATACAATCAGGCACAGCATTGTATATAGGTCATTCACCCCTTGGTGGGGTCAAACATGGGACCTCGAAGGGTATTTCTTCCTTGTGGGACCTCTCTCAGATTTAGATTCTTATGGGCTTTAAACAGATAGTACAGAAATATGATATATCCAGGAAGAATCTCTTTTGATTTTTTCTGATAAGATCAAGAGAAAACCTGTTTTCCTCATTGATTTGAATGTTTTCAGCACTGAGAAACACACACCAATCAGTGCCCTATACAACAATTTAAGGTGCAATTCCTCTGCTGGCATTCAGGAACTGCTGGGAGAGGGAATTATGTGTACAGATTACAGAAAACATGTGGAAGGTATTTGGAATATTACAAAAAGAAAAAACTCAATTTGTAAGTGATCAAGAGCATTGCAATTTAAAATACTACACAAAGTACATTATCTCCTTATAAATCCTGCCCCCTGCTACTAGTGGCCTTGCTCCTTGTCTATTGTACTGCCCTCACACTACAAAAAAACGAAAAGATATCTTGTATCAAATTGAAAACATCTTGGGAACTACTTTTCTGAGCATGTGCATAGCTATTGCACGTCATAGAATAAAGATGGTTTGCCTTAACATTCTGAGGAGGGAAATTACTACTTCAATTACTTTACTTCTGTGAGGCTCCCATGATCTCTGGTTGGTATTAAATACTAATGGAGTAATATTTCACTTTACCACTAGCTTTTAAAGTAACTGCTGCTGTGTTGTGACACTGACTTTCAGAATGATATACAATGTTTGACAGTAGAGAATGATGTTATGTGTCACCTGAGCTGAACAATGTTAAAGCACTTGAAAAATTAGCTGCAGGTAGTTTTTCACAATAACATTATATTTTCATAACTAAATAAGCAAAAATCAAAGTTAAGTTCAAAAAAATCCCTGTCTTTAGGTGTTATTTACTTTGAGTTTAACAGTCAAAAACAAAAAGCTAATCCTCTTTAAATGACAGTGAGTTGACAACATAAGCAAACAACCCCACAACTGCCATCACATTTTGGCAGACAACATGAAGGGGCTGAAGAGAGTTAGTGAAGTTGACTTGCTGACATTATTTCTTCCCCACTAGATCATAAATCATAAGCAAAAAATCAAATGCACCACAACCACACCCGCTTTCATCCAGTCAAAAAAGTCGAAAAACCAAACCAAGTCAAACCAGTAGCAGTACAGTCAGTTAGAAAACATGAGGGGACTATGTGGTTCCTATGTGGTTCCTATCTGGATCCTTTTTTCCCCAGTAAGACTGTACATGAAAAAAATGTGTTTTTGCAGTTCTACATGATACATCATCATTTAATGAAGCTTTTTTTCCAGGTCCAGTGCTTCTCACTACATCACTATTTTAATTTAAACAATCCTGTTAGATCAGCACTAACAAGGAGAGATGGGATATCATCAGATTATTGACACACAGCTGAAACCAGCTACTTGCCGAACCAGATCAGCAATAATATGCAATCACTTTATACTATTAGTGCTGAGCCCCAACTAGATCCCAATGTGACATTCTTAGTGGTATTTGCTGCTCTAATTGGATTAACACCTCAACACACATGCTGCCAATTAACAGGGGGCTAAATTGGGGGCAATTACATTCACTTAAAAATAGAAACATAAATGGTGTGAAACAAAACAGTGATTCCTTTAACTAGTCCCCATGAAGTTCTTGCCTCATTTATTGATGCAGGTTTAGCCACATTACACGTGTATTGCAATTTTGGGATGTGACTGCCAAACCTGTAAATCCCAATTTATTTGCCTCAGTCATCTAATCATTGCTGCAGAGAATGGAACATTTGTACAACACAAAGAAATGGAATGTTGTACCAAGATGTTTAAGTGTTACCTCACAGTTTTCCCATTAATAAATATGCATTTCACCTTATCACTGATTGTTATAATGTAATAATGATTAATGGTTACACTAACTGTTCTAAAAACCTAGTGGCAGAAAAATATGTTTTTTCTGAGACTCAGGAAGTGATGTTTCATGTTTGTTTGGAATAATGCCTGGATGGTGCATATTTTCAGATCAGTCAGAGGCTGAGCTGATACAAAAACGTACCATATGTGCATTGCGTGTGCACATGGAGTGTTCTTACATATCTAAATAGCAGCTAACATCTGTACAGTCAATACATAGTGGCAAATAAACATAAACCATGCCCAAAATCACCCATCAGACACTTGATAGTTTACTCAATAGTGAGCAGTAAATTGAGATTTTGGTATCTTACTAATCGTCATGGTTTTGCATCATCACTGATATCTGTACAGTTGCACAATAGTAATTTTCACACCTCAATGCATTGTGGGATTGCTGCCAACTGTGTTCAATAAAAAAAAAGATATTGTATGTCATATTTTATAAGATTTTGACCTGATAATGCCAACATTGCAAAGTTCACAGAGTGTCAAAAATGATAAACACGTCACTCTCTAGGGAACATGAATCATGGAAATCTGTCCGTTACAGTTTATCTTTGTGCAAAAGTGGGTAATGTTCAATTTCATGTTTACATACTACTAATTTGCAACAGAAAATATAAGTAATGTAACACTGTCCTGATTAGGTTTTATATCAAACCTATATCACAAAATGTTCACTGACAACATGCTGACTGAATGAACACCAGACCAACCCACTCACAGCATCCACTGAGAGGGGTTTAAAGGTCATCGACCAGGAGTCAGTGGACAACCAGAGAAATGTTAGGGAGGACATTCACATATGACACAAAAGACCATCTATGAACAGAGATAGAGGTTGAAATATTAAATGACATTCTACAAGATTAAACGGTAACATTTATTTACTTACTAACACACACACACACACACTGTACCTTGGCCCTGGCAAGGACAGAAAAATCATTGTATCAAATACTGACTGACGCAGGGCAAAAACACAGCACTGAGCATTGTCAGTAAATACTACAGCACTGACTGCTTAGCATACTGTAGACTCAACCAGGCCCAGGCAGATTACAACTTCAGAACTGCAACACATTCATTTGCACATGCAGCTTGTTTATCTCTCTATTTCCTCACAATCCTCCATGCACATTAACAAAGTACCAACTGAAGCGGACAGAAACCTGCTCCCTCTACCACCCACCTACCCACGCACACACGCACACACATACACACACACACACACAGCAGTGAACAGACCGTCTCTTATCCACTCAACAAATGTTAGCCCAGAGACAATCTGAGCATTTATAGCCTCAATAACTCAATCTGCTTCATTAGAAGTCACAATTCTGCTGGAGAGGCCTTTAACAGGGCCCCATAAGAAGAGTCCTTTGTTGTATTCTTCTTGATTTGAGGCCCTGCAGCAGCTTCCACAATCCCATCATGCTTCAGTCATGTTAGTCTGGCTGTAAAAGTCCATCCCAGTGAAATACAGTGATTAACTCACAAAGGTTATCGTCTCCTGGAGTTAGTGTGGTTAGTCTGTGTGTGTGTGTGTGTGTGTGTGTGTGTGTGTGTGTGTGTGTGTGTGTGTGTGTGTGTGTGTGTGTCCTTATGAGGCAAAATGTCATTTCTGAGGTTCTGGTTAGGGTAAGGGATAAGGTGTGAATTGAGGTTAGATTAAGGTTAGGGTTAGGCATGAATTGGTTATGGTCAAGCTTAGGGTTTGGGTGAGGCTGTCCACAATGAATGGAAGTCAATGCAATGTCCTAACAAGGATAGCTGTGTAAATTTGTGTTTCTTTGTGCACTGTGTGTGTGTATGTGTATTATGCAGGGTTGTGTGAGCGTCAGGATGTATCCAGAATGTCTAAATAACTTCACAATAGGGGGTTCCCCTGTGTAAAGGCCAAAGCTAAGCAAAGACAAAGAGGGAGCCTGACTTCCTAAAGTGCACCCACGGGTGGGGGTGGGAGTGGGAGTGGAGGGGGGAACCTGTTGATTGTAGTGTTTAACTTACTTTTAAGAACTGAAGGTAAGGCTATTCTAGTAAAGTGCTTGAAGGCAAAATGGGCCTAAATGTTGATTCATCAAACTAATTATAAAAAGACTACATTCACTTTAGGAATGTTGGACTTTCCCTCCCTTATTTTAATGGTACTTTTAATTAATCTGAATCTACAGACATGATGTGGATAAGTTAGTCCAAGCAAACAGACAGTCACTGCATGGACTCAGCAGTTGGTGATATTTAGCCGATTACACACTGGAACTACATTCACTGAGAGTCTCTAATTACACACATAGATACAGATGCTGTATTCTCTGGCATAAAACCTCAGTATGCTTCAAACAAACTGCTTGTCAGATCATTCTAAAAGTGTCTGAAACCCCCTTTCCAATAGTGGAACCCAAAACCGACAACCTGACTATCACACCCACTTTATGCAGCAACAACTGAATGCAACACCATGAATGCCTTCCAGGATAGAAATGTGTCTGAAAGTGTGCATGGTTTTCCCTATTAGGATAATTCATGGCATCCAGACTCTTAACATTGATGGATGGAATTGGTGTACGAAAGTTGTAATTCCTTCCTATCCTTCTTTATATTTCCCAACATAGAACTGGTGGTGCCCAAAAGAGATCTTTTCCAGTTAAAAGACTCCTAACTGCAGGCATTGAAGAAATAGTGCACAATCTCAGAGGGAATGAAGAATTCTCAATGTCTGACATCACATCTGTTCTAGATTACCAGCAGGTGTGAACATTGTTGGTGAGAAAAGCTTCCATAGCATATGAGAAAAACCTTAGGCAACTAACACGCTTTCTCAAATTCCCAGTGACAAAGTGTATCTACAGTGACCCTGTCCTAAGTGTTGAATGTGATGCTTTTCAACCCTTTGGGGTCATCTTTCAGTCATGAGGAATTGCAATCACTATTGAATGGGCGAGGAAGCTCTTTTGTAACAAGGTTTTATTGTTTTTCCAGTGCTTTTAATACCTTGTTAAACTATGTTTATCTTACACACTCTGCCCACCTCATTTGATGTAGCATTACAACAGCATACATTTGTGTGGTGTTAACACTGTTGATGCATAATTTCACTTTATGTTTGTTACTGTCCCTCACAGGTGTGTTCTCGAGGTCACAGCCGTTGGAAGTGGAACTTCCAGCTTGCTTTCAAGTTTGGCATGGAGACAGGGGACTTCGTCCTGGCCAAAAACATGCTCCTCTCAGGAAACACTTATAATATTAAAGCTGCAGGGATGATCGGGCCCTTGCATGCATGTTGGGAAACGCCACAGTCGAAGTGCTGTTATTGTGGAGCAACACAATAAAGCAACACATTTACCAGAGGGCAACTGACATGGATGTATACATTTTCATGAATATTGGACATCGCATATAGCAGATGACTCTGACTTCCTGCGACCACTATGTGATGTTCAAGAGCACTGACTAGTTTTAAGTCACGTTGCTGTATATCATGTGTAGAACAGACCATGTAAATTTCATGTAAATTGGACAATGTTTGTCACAAAATGCTGACTTCCTGTTGTCAGTAGGAAGTATGACTATAACTATGACTCAATATGTGCATATAGATGTCTTCAGGCCTGGAGTCTTATTCAGCATGTGAAATTTGGGGCAGATTGGACAATGTAGAGTCAAGTCACAACAGCTTCTTCTTTCATGGTGAAACATGGAAATTTTCTGCATTGCCACAGCAACAGCATTCCACGACAACATAAAAGCTTTGCAGTTTGGTATCATGAAGATCTTGAGATTTTGCTGGCCAAATTTGAAGTCTCTATGGTGAATTCTCTAGGAGGAGTTTGTTTAAGTATAAGGCCTGTAAATGACAAACACTGTGCAAAAATTGCATAGTAAAATTTTAATTTTTTAATTTAATTTAATTTAATTTAATTAATTTGAAAATTTCTAGGGGTCGTCTTTGGAGTTATAGAGAGTCCCTTGGGAGCACTTCGTGTGTCAGTAGCTCAGCTTTAACTCTAGGGAACACTCCCAACTCCGGGAGTGGTGTCCAAATTAGGAAATGTGCATCATGTAGCAAGTGGATGTGACTCCCCTCGTTGAGACCTGCTGATGGATGTAACAGTGGAGCAGAGGACAGAGACTGAGATAACGATGTTACTCAGCTGCACACTGGTACTTGACGTGGTTTGTTTTTTTTTCCCTAAAACAAATAATTTGTATTCGGGCCCACCCCAACTAGAGTACACCAATTAATTATTATTATTAGAAGTTCAGGTTTGGGTCTCTTAGGATCATGTATGTTGGAATTATGGCCATTTCAATTTTCATGGCGAAGGATCGAAATTCACCACCCTGCGATGCCCCCTTGGGAATGTCAAAAACTCACTGTTTTGATAACTTTTCATCTGGTCTGTAAATGATACTGACTGAATTTGAAGTTGCTGAGGACTTCGTTAAAGTATGCAGGCTGGAAATGGTAACATTGGCGTCAAAATCACAACTTTGATCCAAAATGGCCGACTTCCGGTTGGACTTAGGGTATAGCTCCAAGAGACTTTTTGGTTTCATATGCATACCGAATTTCATTGTTCTACAACAATCCGTATCGAGGGGCTCAATTTTCTTAATTTTCTACAGGGCGCTATCGAGCCATTTTGCCACGTCCATGTTCGAGACCTATAAAATATCAAATTTTTCACCACTTTTGATGTATGTGCGAAGGTTAACTTTTCGTGCATGTTCAGGTCCTAAAAAATGTGTTTGTTTCGGAATAATAATAATAATTAAAGCTGCAAGCAGCAATGATTGGGCCCTCGCACCCTTGCGCACTTCGGGATGCGGTGCAGTCAAAGGGCGTCTGTCATGGGCATGTAGATGTCTTCAGAGGTGGGCTGTTTTCAGACACTGCGAGAAGGAGAAAAACATCATTTCCTTTGTCCACTATTTTGCCTGATGCTGGGGCTGCTTCATTGAAGTTTCGTAGGGGGCGCTATTGACCCAGTTTGCATCACTGACTGAATATTGGCATGTAAACGTGTTCAGGCCTGGACTGTTATCAAACGTGAAGTTTTAGGCAGATCCGACGATGTACACTAAAGTTATAGCAATTTCCTCTGTCATGGCGAAACATCAAAACTCAACGCCACGCCACAGCCACGCACTTCAATGATAGCTAAATCTTTTGATAACCTTTGATCACATAGTAGTCTAGATGACACACACCGATTTTGAAGTTGTTATGATGAATTCTGTAGGAGGAGTTTGTTAAAATATAAGACATGCAAAATCGCCAAAATTGACCACTAAATTCAAAATGGCTGACTTCCTGTTGGGTTTCAGCTATGGGTCCAGAGACTTTTTTGTGTGCCCTGGCATGATACATGTTTGTACCAATTTTCATACATGTAGATTTAACATGGCGTGGGGGCTGCTTCATTGAAATATTGTAGGGGGTGCAGTAGAGCCATTCTGCCACACTTACACCAGCCACCGATACGATATTACAGACTTTAAGACCTGCCATGTGTGTGCAAAGTTTTGTGAGTTTTCAAGCATGTCTGGCCCTTAAAAACAGCTTTGTATTTTGTGGCGAACAATGTGTTGCCATGGCAACGGCTTTTGATGAAAACTCAAAGGCTTCAGGGGTTATCATCATCAAGGTCTTACACCTTGGCTGACCAAATTTTATGTGTTTCTGACTAACCTGCTAGGGGTAGTTAGCAAAAGAGTGGCGCTTAAAACTTCCTGTTACAAGTAGGTGGCGCTATGACTGTCATTAAATATGGGCCTTTACATGTCTTAAGACTGGGACTCTTAACAAGCATATGAAATTTGGAAAAGATCAGATCATGTGGAGTCAAGTTATAGGGCTTAACTCTGATGCCGTCCCAACCGTCATGGGCTGAGGTGGTTCATCACGGCCGAAGGAGGGATCCGGTTAAAGGGAGAGTCTCCCCGCCACCTCCATTCACTCTCTCTAACCGCTTCATTTCCCTGATGCACCAGGCTCCTCCTCCGTCCTGGTGATGCCCCTGCAGTCCCGCCAGTGTCCGAGCCATCAGATTGCACTCCGGCTCTGGCCCCTCCTGTCACCGCTGTGTCTCCTCCACTTGTGGCCAGCGCAGAACGGGCGGCTCACTGCTCCACGAATGGGAATAGGCGCCGTAGGATGCTGCGGGAGGCCATCATCAGACACTCAGAAGATCTTCCTCGGGCTGAGCCTCCTCACTCCTGCCCACCTGCACAGACTCTCCCACCTGAACAGCTGTCATCGCAGACGGAGCACCCGCTGCCCAGTCCAGGTAGCTTGCACACTTCACCTCCTCGTCCTCTCATTCCTCCCACCACATTAATCATCGGTGACTCCATAACCAGGGACATCCATTTCATCAATGCTATTAAACGCTGTTTCCCTGGTCCCACAATACCCGTGATTATGGATAAAATCCTCTGCTTGCTGCCCTCACTCCCAGTCTCCATTACACGCATAGTACTGCATGTAGGGTCAAATGACACTTCCTGTCGGAAGTCTGAGCACACCAAAAATGAGTTAAACCTCCTTTTCAGCGTTTTAAAGGACACTGGAAAGTCTATTTTTATCAGCAGGCCTATTCCCTCATTTGGGCGCGGAGCTGAGCACTTTACCCGCATTCTTAGCCTGAACACCTGGCTCCACTCTGCATTTAGCGTTCAAAACTTGTTTTTTATTGACAATTTTAACCTGTTCTGGGATCGCGCATCGCTCTTCAAAGGAGACAGGATTCATCCCAACAGGCAGGGTACCCCAATGCTGTTGGCAAACTTTCAACATGCAATCCACACCCACTCCGGAGCCCCCTTCTTCCTCTCCTGTCTCATCCCATCCCTTCGTCTCATGTGTGAGCACCCCCTATCGTCCGCCAGCAGCAACAGCAGCAGCAGCAGCTTTTTCACTTCAGGTCCTGGCTCACTCATTCCAGTTGTCAGGAACAGGGTATCCCATCCACGCTCCTCTGCGCATGGCAGATCAGACCCTCGGTACCTGCGCCCCTTGGCCTGTGCTGCTGCCAACAATGCTAACAATGACTCTGTGCCCCTCAGGTTAGCACTGTTGAACGCTCACTCCATCCTAAATAAATCCTTTTTATTGAACAACTTTTTTATCTCAAAAGGATTGGTCTTTCTGTTTCTGACTGAGACTTGGCAGAAATGTACAGATTACAGCCCTTTTATTGAACTGTGCCCACCTGATTGCACTATTACTCACTATTGATTGTACTCCGAGATCCACAGGCCGGGGTGGAGGTCTTGCTGTGGTCCTGAAGAAATGCTTTCAGAGTCGGCCAGTGAAGACTGCATTCTTCACCGCTTTTGAACTGCAGTTAACCAAAGTTGGTCTCGCTAATCCATTTTATTGTATTTTAATTTATCGACCCCCTGGTTTTAACAATTCTTTTATATCTGAATTTAGCGTCCCTGTTAGCTTGACTTTTAGCTCAACCTTCTTCTCCTCAAAGTGTTTTCAATGCGTTTAGTCACAGTAGCTCTCGATGGCATAATTCACTCATGCTTGGGGTACAAATATAAATAATAATACAAATATAAGGCAACCCCGATTACAAGACAATGCCCCCTTTTCCAACACCTATTTTTGGAAAAATAACGTTACTTTTTGAATATAACTTACATCATAGTATAGTTACATACTCACACGCTCTCCTGCCAGGCTCCTGGAAGCAGTCAAAAATTATTTTCTCTAGCAGTTACCATTAATGATAAGCTCCTTATCATCTGTGGCAGTGGTATTTGGCAGCTTGACATATTTCATTTTGGCAGTAGAGATGTTGGAAGACATTTTGGACTCGTTTTCACTTGTCATGAATTTATTTCCTCCATGGCAGAAAAACACATTACACAAGTCTTAAGAAACTCCTGCCCATAATGCCCACACAACCCATAATGCAACACTGTGTGTAGGAGTCGGTTTTACACCAGTACTTTACCCATTCAAAAAGAATATCTGATTCATTCATTTATTCATTCATTCAGTTTTATTTATATAGTGCCAAGTCACAAAAAAGTCATCTCAGGGCACTTTTCACATAGAGCAGGTCTAGACCATACTCTTTAATTTACAGAGACCCAACAATTCCCCCATGAGCAAGCACTTGGCGACAGCGGTAAAGAAAAACTCCCTGGGGTTTCCTGCAGATAAGGAAACCCCAGGGACTGAGACTGTAGGAACCACCAGTAAGCATGTATTCTGTGAGCACAGCGTTCTAGTGGGGTAATAGGATACTATGAGCTTTTTAAGATATGAAGGTGTCTGACCATTAAGAGCTTTGTAGGTGAGGAGACGGATTTTAAATTCAATTCTAGATTTTACTGGAAGCCAATGCAGCAAAGCTAAGATGGGAGAAATATGATCTCTTTTTTTGTTTGTCTTTGTTTTTGTCAGTACACAGGCAGCAGCATTCTGGACCAGCTAGAGAGTCTTTAGAGACTTGTTAGGGTAGCCTGATAATAAAGAATTGCAATAATCCAGCCTAGAAGTAACAAATGCGTGGAGTATTTTTCTGCATCTTTTTGAGAAAGGATGTGCCTGATTTTTGCAATATTATGTAAGTGACAAAAGACAGTCCTTGAAATTTGTTTTATGTGGGAGTTGAAGGACATATCCTGATCAAAAATAACCCCCAGACTCCTTACAGTGGTGCTGAACAAATCATTGAAGTTAGTTCAGGAAAGTCGACTGGAGAAAAACAGTCCAAATATATGTCAGGATCTACAGCTGTTTCTAAGGTTCCTGTGTCTGGGGATAAATCAGTGCCTGTTGAGGGCATGAGGTGATGAATTTTGTCTCTAATAGTTAGAATTTTATCATTAAAGAAGCTCATAAAGTTGTTACTACTGAGAGCTATATGAATACATGGATCAAGAGAGTTATGACTCTTTGTCAGCCTGGCCAAAGTGCTACAAAGGAACCTAGGGCTGTTTTTATTCTCCTCTATTAATGCTAAGTAATAGGCGGCTTTGGCATTACAGAGGGCCCTCTTATATGTTTTTTATCCTATCTTCTCCTATCTTTCCAGGCTAAGGCTTCTAGTTTGGTGGAATGCCAGATCCTTTCCAATTGCAAGTTTGGGAGTTAAACCATGGCACTAACCTTATGTTTTATTATTTTCCTTTTTAAGGGGGTGATGGAGGGTGATGGAGTCAACTGTTTGCAGTGAGCCAGTGGTACTATCAACAAGATTATCAATTTGAGAGGGACTAAAATTGACACAGGAGTCCTCTGTAGTATTGAGATGTAGTATTGAATTCAATACTGATGGAATTGCTTCCTTAAATTTAGCTATAGCACTATCAGATAGACATCTAGTGAAGACATTTTTGTCTAATGGTGTGTAATCAACTAATAGGAATTCAAAAGTTATCAAGTAATGGTCTGATAAAATAGGATTTTGTGGAAAAACTATCAGATGTTCAATTTCGATGTCATAAATCAGCACAAGATCAAGGGTGTGATTAAGAGAGTGAGTGGGCTTATTTACACTCTGAGAGAAACCAATTGAGTCTAATAATGAGATAAACACAGTGCTAAGACTATCATTATGGACATCCACATGAATATTGAAATCACCTACTATAATTACTTTATCTGTACTATGGACTAAGTTTGATAAAAACTCTGAGAATTCAGACAAGAATTCAGAGTATGGACCAGGAGGATAGTACAGTATAACAAATAGAATTGGCTGTAAAGTTTTCCAGGTTGGGTGAGAGATATTAAGAACAAGGCTTTCGAATGAGTTATAATTAAATTTAGGTCTAGGGTTGACAATAAGGCTTGAGTTGATGATGGCTGCGACTCCACCTCCTTGGCCAGTATCTCGCGGAATATGAGTATTAATATGACTGAGGGGAGTGGATTCATTAAAGCTGACATATTCCTCATGACACAGCCAGGTTTCAGTAAGACAAAATAAATCAATATGATGATCTGAGATTAGATTGTTTACTCATACAGCTTTAGATGATAGTGATCTAATGTTTAAGAGTCCACATTTAATTCTCCTATTTTGTTGTACAATTGCAGACATGGTGTTAATTTGTTTTAGATTTTTATGAATGACTCCTCTTTTGTTTATTTTAGATTTAATTGACTTATGTAGTCGGGGGGGAAAGTAACTGCCCTAATGGAAGCGCAGAGAAGCGTGTAAGACTGCAACTCTGCCTCCTGGTCTCAACTCTGGGTTGTCATGGTTTTGGTCTGCTAATAAACTCAGCCATATTTCTAGATATGAGAGCTGCTCCATCCAAAGCGGGATGTATGCCTTCTCTCCTAATTAGACCAGGCCTTCCTCAGAAAGTCTGCCAATTGTCTATGAAGCCCACATCGTTTGCTGGACACCACCTCGACAGCCAGCAGTTGAATGATGACATGCTATACATGTCATCACTGGTGAGATTAGGCAGGGGCCCAGAGAAAACTACAGAGTCCGACATTGTTTTTGCATATGTACACACCAACTCAACATTAATTTTGGTGACCTGTCACCTGCTCTGGCCCCAGAAATACATTTGACTATGGCTGCTGGTGTTGCTAACTTCACGTTCCTCACTATGGAGCTGCCAATAATCAGAGTTTGTTTCTCACCAGATGTGTCGCTGAGTGGGGAGTAGAGAGAACCCTTATTTTACTCTTTTCAAACTTACTTTTGGCCACACACCTGTCTGAGTAGTGTGACCTGCAGTAACTGAAGGGAAACTAGAAACTTCTCTGTGCACAGCTGCCTAGCTAGTGTCTACCTGCATGTTCAAAGATATTATATATAATAAGAATTCAAAGATACAGCATAGCTTACTGGTAGCCTGAGACACAGAAATACATTGGCAGATTTGAACTTCATGGATCAATAACTCATAAGTGAAACGTTGATATAACACAAATGACGCCTCTTTCCTACCATAGTAACAAGCTACAACCTAATTTTCACCAAAACAAACCGTCCTCTGAGCTCGACTAATAACACTGGTCTCCGTACAGCTGGCTGTGAGATGAGTGCACAGGGACTGTCTACAAAGTGCAAAACTTAAACTTAGTTTGCTGCAGGTGAGGAAACTCAAATTGTTGTTGTAAAGTACCCTTCTGCCATCTAGTGGCTGTTTGTTTTGTTTTCGTGTTTAACAGTTTGTTCCCAATTGACTGGTGCAATAAGCTGTTGTTATTACATTTTAAATCATCATTTACATTTGACCATATGGCCTTAGTGTAGTACATTCTCCCCCCAAAAATATGGTAGTTATATCACAATTGATACCATGTAGCCTATCCTTTAAAGAATAATTTGAAAGTGTAAATGACAGTTGTCAGGGCATAAAACCAATTGATCTGTTAATCTTTACAAATCAAGACTAACAATGGTGTAGCTGTCAGTGCTGAAAAAAATGTTTAAATCAAAATCAAATCAAATTGTGGATTTGGAGAATCATCAACAGCCTCATCAACAGATGCAGTGGAGTTTGTCCCTCTTCGCCAGCCTGGGTTTACTGTTTATCTGGGGACAGACTGACAGAGGCTAATCTGATGGTGCTGCATCATACCCCTTTCATGCCCCTCAGTTCCAATCATTTTTTTCCTCTTTTATAGAGCACATCCACTTTCTTCATTGGTAGCTCAAACAATGCTTTGCAGGAGGAAATGGGCATGTACTTTGACATACAAACCAAAAATTGCAGACTGATTGGATGTTGTTGCATTTATTTCTGCTGTGTGCTAGGCTGTTAGATTTATTCATATCGAGTCAAAAATGTCAGAAGTTTATCATCATAATTGACATAACTTTTATTGCAATCCCGTATCGCCCATCCCTACTTTAAGTTAAGTAATGAAATTCCCAAGGAATAGGCAGATATAATACATTACAAGCTGGTTATAAGTCACTATAAGTGTTCATTGTTTACATAAGTAAAGTTAAGAAAAAAAATTAAAAACTATGCAAGAACGACACAAAACGTTGTAGAATTCATTTGTTTAGCGGGTCATAACAGACAATTGAGCACTCCAATTTGACAAAGCACAACTAAATGATGGACATTTAAGTTTCACTAATGTAATGTTTCCCCAAAAAACTCACTCTAAAGACTCAATTGTCTCAAATTATTGATAATGGGGGTCTAATGGTACATGTCTTTGTCCCGGACCGTCACGGTATGCGCATTACGGTTCGGTGCATGTAATTGTACGAAGAATACGCTCCTTGACCCGAACGATTACTGTCAAAATAGTTTAATAATCCACTTAGTCTGACATGCAGAACAATAACTCTAGAGTGCAAATTCCACCCTGAATGTTTTGGCAGCGAACCACTAGCATGCTCATTAGTATGTTAGCTGGGTAGCCTGGGTTACTCTGCCATCAGAATGACAAACGAAAGATCCATATAATAACACTGACTGGGTGCAACACTGTTATTAGAATAGGCTCCTTTTTTCGCCTTTCTCTATTTCTCTGTATAGCCTCTTCAGGTTAGGCTAACCCATTGTTGCTAACTGCAGGGCACACATATTACGCACTGCCCTATTCCTTAAAAGGAGCTACGCTACCAAGAGTTTCCTAGGCAACAACACAGAGGTTAACTCACATTTTGGAACAGCACTGCACAGAGGCTCCCAAATGCTATTGATTTCCATATTAATGGATATTTGGCATTATTTTTGGCATAAAAAATATTTTTTTGTGAACTTGGTGTACTGTTACACCCCACAATGAGTAATACCTGAAACAATTTCTGTTTTACCTGTAGTAGTATATTTTACTTTTATGTAAATGTTTGATCAACAAAAGTGACTCATTAAAAAAAACTTGGTGAGTGATAAGCACCAGTAATGCATTATAAAATGATTGTTATGATACTTGACCTTATGTCATTATATAATGCTTCATAATGTATTATGATCATTGTTATAAAGCATTATGAATGTTTATAAGTGCATATAATTATAATTATACAGTGCTATAAGCAGATTATAACACATTATAAGTATATTTTATAATGCATTATAGACATAGGCATCCTAGAAACTGTTACCATATTGATTTTAGTCATTGTAAGGGTTTAATTCTGTGTGGTTGCAGATTTAATTCTTGTAATCCTAATTTGATGGACAATGAAACAAGGAAATTCAGACTGTGTGATAACTGCTCTGCCCACTTGTGTTCAGGCTTTTTTGTGTTTTTTTGAGGGACAATTCTATCTGTGAGTGAAGCTGCTTCGTCTGTCATCCAGATCATCATCGCTGCTCGTAGATACCTTCATCTTGGTGGGATGCTGACATGTGGATGTTGCTCTTTCCCAAAGGGCAATAGATAGGAACCAAATCAAAGGAAACCAAATGAAGGACCATTCTATTTTATTTTTATTTTTCCTGAGATCTCAGATTAACTTTTTCTTTTCTTTTTTTCTGTGGCACAATTGAGTTGAAGATTTGCATCAAACAAAGAATTTTTGTTTTTTCTAAAGAGATGCTTTGAATGTATAAAAAGAAGCTATCAGGAAAATGAAACAGGACAGAATGCCTTCATAAATATATTATCTATTTTTTTTCCTAAGTCAGTGGTTGTGTGTGTTTTGTGTGGCCTGGAAGTCTTCTCTCTTTGTAGAGTCTGCTACAACCAATCTTCTTACTGAAGCTAATGCATTTAGTGAACCTAGGAAACTGGGCGAACTTGTAGACATAAAGCAAGCATATATTCAAACACACACACAAACAGGTTATTATAGTTTTCTCTTTTGAATTAGCCTGTTATTTCCATGTTCAATTTGGTTAAGCTTCAGTTTAATTTTCAGTAGTTTGTTTTTATTAGTTTTGTTTTTATCAGAGATTGTTGGAGAGTGTATGAAAGACTGTCACAAAATGGTTACATCCATTATCATGTCAACCATAGACGACACTTTGTGTATCCACAGGCAGGGTCTCATACACAACATATTGAGAGAGCCTGCAAGGAGAACATCTACTGCTTCAGGGGGAACCAAACAGCCACAGCTCTTAAGATGAACCTCAGATGCATCAAGTGGAACCACTGGTTGGCCAAAAAACAGTGTGATGGAGTGGTTGGACACCTTTTTAAAGACATATATAAAAAATAAATAAATATAAAAAGTGATGTTTAACTTGTTGAGTGGTGTGAAGACATTATTATCAGACAATAAGCAAGAAGGACTTTAAAAATGGGCAATTTGTAACTTGATTCTTGATTATTAAGTTGTATTTGTCTGTGACTAGCAATTTATGATGGCTGCAATTTTTCAAAAAAAAAGGATATTTAGGAAATTTGTTACAAAGTTGGACTGATCTGCTGAAATTATACAGAAATTGGTGAGAATGTGAATGATTACATACTTCAATGTACTGGACTGCAGAAATTAGACAGAAACTACTTAGAAATTAAGCTGCAATAACTCACTTCAATTTAGGGGTCCGCTCAGTAGAAATTAGACAGAAACTACTTGGAAATTAAGTTGCAACAACTCACTTACTTACCATGAAATTTGAGGTACTTCTTTTAAAATGTAAAATTTCACTTGATTTTATACATTCTATGTATTCTATGTTTTAACTTTGTTTTTTTATTTTATGTTGTTTTATTTTATCATGTGTTCTATTTTCACTTTATTTTATCTTATATCAAAACATTTTATTTTCCCTCTTACATTTACATGTTTTAATGTTCATTTTATGCCTTTTATATCTTTCTTAATGTGAAGCACTTGGTGCATGTAATTTATTTTTGTATGAAAGGTGCTATACAAATAAAGTTATTATTATTGTTATAAATACATAGATATTATATATATAATTAATATATATATCAATCCTAATGTTATGTTAACGTTATATTGGAATATTATGGAATATAATATGTTGTGACATTTTGAATTTGAATTTGAGTTTGTAATTTCTGGCCACAAGCTATGCAGATTTGCAACTTGTTAATTGAGTTAAAAATCTTTCTGGGGGATTGAGCACTTTTGGCCCTATGAGGTGCGGTCAGGCACATTGTTGGCGCATTGCTATCTTGAGGCAGCAGAAAGCGATTGCACTATTGACCAACAAAAACCTGGTCTGAAGTCAATGGTACAGTGTTTCACTTATTTTAAGGGCGCATTATGAAGACAGTAATATGCGCCTACATAGGTGGGTGCACAACATGCATACACTCTGCTTGTTACAGACACATGGATGCACAGCAGCGCACAGACATTCAAAAGATGACAAAAGGATTACAATGTGAAAGATCGTTATTGTGTAGATTAACATATTTTTAAAAATACATGTCATAATGGTTAGTCATAATATTTATCAGTGTTCATAATGGATCATGCGCTTTCACTTTGCACACAAGCAGATCCAGTTCCTCTGCAGAGAAGCATTCCTTCTTACTACTTGGCAAATGCGCCATTATCATAGTAATCTGCCAAGGTGCAAGCACCCCTGGCTTTTAAAGGGGATGGGAGATGACATTCTGATTGGTTTATTGCATGTTATGCCCAAAACACACCCATGATTAATTAAGAGACTAAGGACATCCCTTTTGAACCATGTGCCTGGAGCTCCAACCATTTTTTCCAGCGTTAAACTAGCAAAAGTGGATTTGGACACACCCTCAGGGGTGCTGGATTCATTACAGAAATGCGGGGGCCAAAAAGTTTCTGTGTGCATGTGTGTGTGTTTGTGTGTGTGTGTGTTAAGGCCTTTTCATATTTTCTGCAGACACAGATGCACTCCACATGTGCGCACTAATTGTTGTGAATATTACCACTGTGCAGTGTTTTTCTGATCAGCCTTTAAATGCAATAATCTGTTACTCCAACTGGACTGCTGGATCATGTGTCATTGTCTCACCAACATTTTAAACAACATGCCCACACAAACGCAGCCCCTTGCATTGTTTTACACAGGACTGTTTTCAGCAGGGGCGATCACAAGGGCTGCTATGTTACAAACAATTCCATCGTATAAACCCGGAATCTGTGTGTAACAGCTGACCTCTTTATATACAGTCAATAGTGTAGATGTGTAGCAGAACACAGAACATTTAGTACCGTCAGATCCTGACAGCAGCAGTGAGCAACAAACAGAACTTCAGTACTGATGTTTCTGCAACATCCCGGACACATTCAATGACACCTGAGCGACATCAGTGTAAAATTCAGACATTAATCTATCATGTTTCAGACCTGCCTGAGTCACATTTATAGCTGGAGTCTATTCTGACAGACATTTCAGTAGATTATGTTATAGATGAGAAAAACTAGAGAAGTAAAAGCAGCAAAATACATGAAAGTTGGTTTGTGATTGTGGAGAGCTCTGTGTGTGTGCACCTCTGCTAATTAAAGACACGCAATTTGAGGCTTTTGTGCTCTCTTAAGTTTTCATTATGGACCAATCTGTGTGCTGAAATGTGGAGAAAAGCCTGAAACACTGGAAACAGCTCCACTCACTGTAAACAGCAACTTTACTGCCTGTAATACATCCATGCCCTGTATGTGCATTGTTATGAGCAGCACCGTATTTCTCCCCCTCCCCCTGTCGCCATACATTAAGTTCCACTCTGTTACATTAAAATACCAGTTTTCAGGAGCAGAAATATGCAGGGCTCGGCTGAAATCATTCAGGGCTGAAGCAGTGGCAGCCCCGGACCCAAAGCCTTGGCATCGTGCTCACAGCTGTTGTGTTCACTGTTGCTGTTGACATGAACACAAACGAGATGTGCACTTTTTACCGTAATGGTTGCAATATAGGGGCATTTGAGGGCATACAGTGATTCATGACTTAAAAAGAATGTGGGAGGAGGGTAAAGCGGGGGGGCAATGGCCCTTTGGCCCCACTGTTTCCAGCGCCAGTGCACACCCTAAATGCACTTGCACCATGTGCCTCAGACTGTGCACTTTAGATTGTTAAAATAGGGCCCTTTGTGTCATAGAGGTAGCAGATGTTTGTCTAAACCCTCTCTGGCTCTCTCTCTGAGCCAACAGAAAAGTTAGTAGTGACAAGGACTGCAGAGCATCACATTCCACAATAACAATGTGTTAGTTGAACATACTGATAATTTAGGTCTTTTTAGAGCCTTACCGATAGTGCTACTAGTAGTGCTAGAGGAAAAGCTACACATTCATAAAAACCATTAACATATTCAGTAAATTTTATGTTAGCCTATAGCCATTAGATTATGAAATATCTTTTCAACAAAGTCAACATTTTGACCCAAGAGTGGAGGACCATATATAAGGACCAGAAGAAAGCTCATTTAGTGTGCAAAAAAAGAAAGAGTTCATGTTATGAGGTTATTTGCAAACATCCTTTAGTGACAATTAATATCTACACCAAATTTAATGGCAATTAGGCCAAAAGCTGTTGAGCTGACTTGCTCACCACTGTGTGGGACAGACAGACTGGCATCACCCTCCTTAGGCCCCGGAGCAGACATTCGAATTGTTGTGGCAGTGGAAAACAACACCTGTTTCTGAGCCTGAGCTGTAAAACAATTTAAGTGATAACTATGATATGTTTTTGCAGTGCCATCTAGATAGTAGATACACATGAAGAACACAAGAAAAATGTAGAAATGCGCATGCAAACACACACCCTCACACACACACACACACACAAATATGACATATGGCCAGTGATGTCTTCCAACTAGTCTTGCATTGTTCTCTATGGCCTCTGGTAACTTATTGTTTCAAGCTGCTGAGTTTGTAGCCAGAGGCCTGTACTAGGAAGCAGGATTTGGCATTAGCTAGGTAACTTCAGGTTTAACTCTGGGTTTTCAGGGTTACAACGGTGGTTAACTTCAGAGGATCAGATCATAATCTGTCAACACCCCAACCACTGACCAATCAGATCACTGGAAAAAAGAGTATTCATTCCTAGAGGATCCCAATATAGACAAAAGTCCTGAGTTTACAAGTTGACAAGTACAAAAGAGCAATATATATTTTTATAGGTCAGTAGAAACATTTTATTGTTCCAGGCTTTCCATTTCCACTCTGGTTTTAAAACAGAGGTTCTAACAAATGGAAAGATCGTTTACAACACTAAACATATAATAGTGATGATTTTAGCTGCATTTTAATTGTTTAGTTGATTTTCTCCCCAGAGTGATAGCTGACAGTGTGGATGATTTTACACTCTGATTCCATCGCTGCAGCTCAGAATAACATGAGACAACTGTGTGAAACTGGAAATAAAAACCAAAGATTGTCTTTTCGTAGAAAAATAATCCTCACGCTGTTAATTGGCTCCCATGATTATAAACGTAACATTTGGGTCAGATAGACCTCATCAGTCATTACTACTTTCCCACTCTTTGCTTTGGTAGAAGAAACAGTCTGGCATGACTTTTAAGTTTTTTTATGTGTGTTGCAGTCACCCATTCTTGGGACTTGCTGTCATTTCCCTGTCACAAATTTGTGTAGCTGAATATTGAAATCCCTCTGAGTTATCTTATATTAACAGCATCAGTTAAGATAAAGAGGCATATCTATTGAGTTACACTTAATAAGTTTGAAAGTGCAGTAAAAATGCATGCATTGGCAGTCTAGGATGCTTAAAACCTGCTTGACTGACTCTGAAACATATTTATTCATCAGGTTAAGTAAATCTGAGGTCAGCAGTAATGCTGCTCTTTTTTTTTTCTTTGGGGTCTTCTTTGTCCCGTAATATTAATCAAGTAATAAGATAACAAATACTATAAAACCAATGTCCAAGTTCTCCATCCAAAGGAAAATGTCTGTTCTTTCCAACTACTCTGTGTTGCAACTTCACAGCACAGTTCAGTATGCAGCTTCTTACCTGTTCTGCAACGCCCATCTTGACTGTCATAAAAATAAAATAACATTAAAAAAAGGTCACAAAATGCCCCAAAGCTTTGTATTATATATTTAGGTTCAAATGACCTGTTTTAATAATTACAAAAAAATGGATTTTAACACAGTGTTTCTCTAACTTTAACAAAGTACTTTGAACTCAAACCATGTTCTTTCCCTATACCTAAATTTAGGGAAAGCTGCTCTGTTTACAGAGCTTCGCTAGCTTGTTGTGCTACATATTACAACATCTTGACTTTGCAGTGAAGTTTTACAAAGTAGCACACAGTCAAGTGGTTGTTCTTTGTAGCACAACAAGCTAGCAGAGTCATGTTCCCACTAGGGATGTGCAGAGGAGCCAGTATTTGTATTTGTATCTGCATTTGTTGAGGCAGCGAAATTATTTGCAGTTTGAAAAAAAAAAAAAGATTTTGAATTTGAAAAATTGTGAGTTATACATTCTGACTGCATACCCATATACATTTTTCATTGTTTTTACAAACTTTTCTTTTTTGTTTAAAATTACCCAAAAACTAAATGGCTCTTATAAAAACTTAATGCTAGGAATTCTTGTCCCAATTTATGTCCAAATTGAGAGGAAGTGAATTCTACTCTGCAGATAAAAAGGTGGTATGTCCCTGTCTATATTATAGTATAGACAGGGATAGTATTAGGTCCATTCATCTTGTCCAGTAAGAAATGAAACTTCCTTGTGTCACCTGTGTGGTTGTAATGCGCTCTAATTCCTACTCCTCCATAATCTCTCTTGTGTCAGAGTTAAGGAATGCCCTAATTACAGCCATTTTAAAGGAGTGGGTGACGTCTTTTCATGTAATATTACCCTCCAATCCAATTAGGCCAACACTGTCAACCTCAGTCTGCAGTGATGGCCTTCACCTGGCAAGTTAGACCCACCTACTTAATGGTTCTATCAAATTCACCTGTCTCTATTGAGTATCTACGACAGTCTAATCCTCTCCATCTGCTGAAGTTTTACTTAGGAAGTTCTTTGAAAAGGATGGTTTTCTGCCCAGCATTTACTCAGGATACCAACTACTCTGTATACTAATAGACCCACTCAGTGTATTTTATCAGGCGCTAGCCTTTACAGGTCACACAGACAGCTGCCAATATTTTTTATTAACTTTCACCAAAGGTTTGCTGTTATGTTGGTTTGTTGCTTTTTCAGGGCAGGTAGGTAACTTAGGTACTACCTTTAGCTAGTAGTCAATCAGCTAAATAATGGATAGGAGAAATAACAATGATGATAATTATACCATGTGAACAAGTACAGCATTGGGCTCTATTTTCATGAACCCAGGGTTGCAGCACAGATTGCAGTCAAGTACACCCTTTTTTAAGTTGAATTAACTTTTATGGAACATTGATTATACATGAATTATTATACACGGTATTTTCATGAGCAACAGGTCACAATTTTACTCTGCATCACAATAATCCATACAATAACCATCTGCATTTTATACCTAGATAGTGAAATATATAAAATGAAAGTAGAGTTTAAAATGTGGTCTAGTATTTTGTCGTTTTTTTTTTCTGAAATTACTTTTAACGTTTAAATCCATTAGATTTGACTTTTTTTAAATGAAAAAACAACTACTGATATTTTGGCAGATAGGTTGTAGACATAGTACTGACAACACACAGGGTGTAAATACAGTATTGACAGCACACAGAGTGTAAACACAGTCCTGACAATAGACGGGTTGTTAACATAGTACTGGCAACAGATGGGTTGTAAACATAGTACTGGCAACAGACAGGGTGTAAATACAGTACTGACAACACACAGAGTGTAGACACAGTACTGACAACACACAGATTATGAACATAGTACTGACAACACACAGGTTATGAACATAGTACTGACAACACACAGGGTGTAAATACAGTACTGACAAAACACAGGTTGTAAACACAGTACTGACAAAACACAGGTTGTAAATATAGTACTGGCAACAGACAGGTTGTGAACATAGTACTCACAACAGACAGGTTGTAAACATAGTACTGGCAATAGATGGGTTGTAAATGTAATACTGACAACAGACAGGTTGTGTAAAATAGCAAGAGAAGTATACAGCAGTTCTGGCAGCATGCTGGTTTAACAGTGCTGACAGCAGTCAGGGTTTACAGTGAATCAAGAGTTCCATCTAGTGACCAATTGTTGACAGGAATTCATTAAAAATCACTAGGCTATAACTCTCAAACTCTGATTTTCCCACCTATGGGGAACTGCCAAAGGGGCCATCTTAAACACAAATCCTCATTAGGGAAGATAACCCTGATAATACCTTTTTACCCCCCAATGAAATTTTAATATTGAGATAAGGTGAAATGTGCATGGAATACATGCTGAGCAGTACTAAGAACAGATGGGTTGTATACAGTAGTACTGACAGCAGACAGGCTCGGTAAACTGTACAGCAGAGCAAAAAGGCTGTAGACATAGTCTTGTGACCAGAAGGTCTCTGAGTTAATCACCAGATTAGAAGGATGAATATGGATGGGTGGAATGTGTAGAGTAGTACTGAAATCAGGCACCAAAGGTAGCAGAAACTTTCAAAATTTCCACCCTCCTCCCTCCTCTGACTGCTCCATCTGCTCCTCTTCTGAGGTTCACAATCTGGCCATTATCTTTGACTCCACCATTACATTTGAGCTGTACATAAAATCCATAACCATGTGTACTTTCTTCCACCTGACGAACATCTCCAGACTCTGGCCATCACTTCCTGTGTCATTGTCCCTGTCATTGCAGAGACCCTCATCCATGCATTTGTTATATCTCACCTGGGGTCCGTTCCACAAAGCAGGTTTAGAGAAAACTCAGAGTCTGTTAACCCTGAAATGAGGGAAACTCTGAGTTTTCCGTTTCAAAAAGGGAGGTAACTCAAACCAAAGAAAGAGGGATAACTCTAGCCTGTTTCAGAGAGAGGTAACTTAAGCTCTTGGTCAGTTACCGTAATAACAGACTCTATGAACCTAACCTGGTCGGGACCAGGTTTTTCTCAATGAACCTCAAGTTTCTCTCAGTCTCCGCCTTCTTTCAGAGCCACACACTCCATTTGATTTCCTCATTCATTCAGTCAGCAGGCGAGTTTTGGCGTAGCCTAGTTCTGCTGCCTGTCATTTAAAAAAATCATTTAAAAAAATCAGAGTCAGTATATTAGAAGTCCATTAGGCACAGTAAGTGGCGACTTTTTCACTAACATTGCATGTCCTTTTGATAACAATCTCATGGATGAAGGTGCAGCATTACTGTGCAGAGAATTAAATATGCGTCAAGAGATGGTTATCAGACTGCGCATAGATGTTCTAGCATTTCCAGACAATTATCTTTTTGAGCGGTACCGTTTCACGCCACAGTTCATCATCTACATACACAACCTAATCCGTCCTTACATTACCAATTGTAGTCATGCTCTCACATCCCAGCAGATATTGTGTGTTGCGTTGCGTTTCTTTGCAAACGGAAGCTTTTTGTACAATGTCGGAGCCAGCCACTGGCCTTCCTAAATTCTGGCTTATGGCCAGCTCCTCTGCCTCCGTTAGAGGTGGCGGTGCTGGGCCACCACTCGTTTTACGGGCATCTGCCTTCTTTCTGTTGGCTGAGTAGAAGTCTGTGTTAGTTTAAATAGGCTTAATTATTTAACAGAACATGATGTAGATGAGAAGACATTTATGTATGTGAAACCAGCATTATGTTGGGGATAAAACAACTGCACAGTCAAACAGCCACTTAATATTTACTTTACAATGTAAAACATGATCAAAATGAGGTACCCCCATGAGATTATGTCGAGGTTTTACTTGTTTGAACAATGTTTTTATATTTCATCCTAAACTGCTGCTAAGTGCGCTTCTCCTCTGCGGCATTGCACCTAAATGAAATAAATTAATAGGCGACCATTCAAGCAGTTTTCCTCTGTAATATTATTGTGATTACAGAGGACTACATTTAAACTTACAAATTGACCCGAGCAGCAATGTTCTCCCACGCCGTCTCCCTCTCTTTTGCAGCTGCAGCGGTGTTGCACTTCTTTCTGAAAACATGCTCAAACTCGCCGTATGAGCGAATTAAGATTTCTAGTTCTAGTGGGGCGAAAAATGCAGCCCTCGTCTTCCCCATTGCCATGGTGACTCGTTGAATCAGGGCTCCATTGATGCTGCCTTTTTATAGTTGTGGTGCACACGCTTAACTCCAGGTGAAACTACACCGAGTTGATTAAACTGAGTCAAATCAGCTGTTCTGGAACCGGAAACTCAGAGTTTCCTATCTCAGAGTAGATCAACTCAGAGTTCAGGATTAGACTCAGAGTTTGTTGAACCTGCTTTGTGAAACGGACCCCTGGACTACTAAAACAGAATCCTAATTGGACTACCCAATAGAACTGACAGCACAATGACCCCAGCCTACAGCATCTCCACAGGCTCCCTTTCGAGTTTAAAATTCTTCTATCTGCATCTGCATCCCTCCTCTAATGGGGGCGTCTCATCATTCACACCAGGCTGTGTAATGCGGAAGACTAAGCCTTCAGTGCTGCTATAGGTTTGCACTGCATTGAGAATTTATGCAACAGGAGGGTTCCTAAATGTTGTTGGTGACACCATGGGTCTCAGCAAATATTCAGTGTCATGGGTTGTACACAGGGAATCAAGGGCACTTTCAAATAAGCTCAATCAGTTTCCAAACCAACCTGCTGAGCTAAACAAAATCAAAAGTGAGTTCAGCACTGCAATGTTTCCCAACATTGTAGGGGTTATTGATGGGACATATGTCAGAATCTAGGCACCGTGAAATTGATGAACATTTGTTTGCAAACAGAAAAGGATATCGCAGCCTAAACATTCAGGCTGTCTGTGATCCCGATCTATGGTTCCTCAACTGTGTTGCCTGTTGGCCCAGATCCATTCATGACTTGTGAATATTGCAATACTCTCAACTTAACCTTACCTTTGAACAAGGCATCATAGATGGAGTCCTGTTGGGGGACTCTGATTACCCTCTGAAACCAGGGCTCCTTACTCCCTTTATGAACCCTATAACACATGCACAGAGGAATTACAATGCCTTCTTTGGAGTATTGAAGAGGCATTTTCACTGTCTTCATGGAGAACTGAGAATAGCACCTGACAGAGTTAGCAACATCATCTATGCGACTGTTGTGCTGCATAACATGGCAAGGTATCTGACAAAAACAGGCTGTTTTAAATGTAAGCTATTTCAAATATTAATTATGTGTATAATTTTTTCCTATTAATTCTACAACTTTAATCAAGATTGTTTACTTAATCATAAGGGATCTCCAGCTTCCTGACCCAGAAGGAGATGAATATTGGAAGATGTATGTTGACAGACTTTTCTCTGCCTGAAATCACAATTAAAAATCACATGAAACTGAGCCACTGTGTTGCCTGCCTCCCCTGTCCATTCAGTTACATAAATAGATATTAAACAATATAACAAATAATACTGTCTCAGTTTATTTTTTATAACTCAGGTGTTACAAGAAAACATTAACTTTCCCACAAGACAATTAACATATATGCATAATGCTCATTCAATAAATTATTCTGATGAATTAATAAATAATTACTTAATCTCTTAAAATAATTACTGCAGTCTCAGTAATCTCATATTAAAACTTGCCTCAATTACAGAAACTTCTAGGTATTAGGAGTACACAACATATTTACTCCATTAACTGCATCTCCAACTTCAATTTATCTTGCTGAGGCTTTAAGACATCCATTTCAAGCAGCAATTTTCTTTCCTCAAGTTGGAAATTTTGGTATTGTTTGTTTAGCACCATACACAGAGTTGCAGTGGTTCCCTCCGACAGTGATGGGCAGACCTCTCCACTCGGACCGGCTGCAGCTGACTCGATCTCAGCATCTCCCGTCCTCTCTCCTCTCTGATCGCCTGGCTCCGATTCTCCTGCTCCCTGCCTCTCTTCCTCTGCTGTCTCATTAAGACTGCTCAAGGACAGGCTGACTAAGAAAAATAAAGACCCAAAGCACTGCTTTATTCTGAAGCCCATGTTATAGCTTTTGTTGACATGTAACTTGCCGGTAGCTACCTTGTAGGCTGTATCATTAAAACATTAGCTAGCTAGCCACCAGCTCAACATTATCATACCAAATTTACCGTCACAAAGTAATTTTTTTTTCTTTTGACTGATGTGACCAAAACAATCACTAGAGACATTATTGGCTAATGTTGTTGCTAATGGCTGTCATTTGCCTCTGTCTCTCCCTCTTGACTCGGTGGGCTGCTGTTAGCACCAGCACTGGGCAGTGGGTGGGGGAGCCCTGCTAAGTTAGTTGTACCACTGTTGACCCCACATACTCTGCTTTCCTGTCCACCATTTATCCCCCAAACAGAGGCAACTGCCCACCGTTCATCTTCAGCACTATTTCTGTAGTGTCTTTAAGCTTCTCCTGTGGTCCTCCTCCTCTTTTAGGATTTCTTCTTTTGAACATTTCTTTCTTTGCGTCTTGTACCATGTTTTTATATCTTTTTTGAATGTTTTTGATGCTCCTGTCAACCGAGGAATTAATCCTACTTACTGTTGCTTCGATTTTTGTCCTTATCAGGTTTTTCATATTGTTACTCTCTTCACTGAATTTTCCTTGTAAAATGTCCTTGTAACTGTTGAATTCTTCCAAAACACAAACATTTTCTGCTTGGGTAAACAGATCTAAGCAGTTGGATTTGGGTACTTGGTAGGCCATTTTTTTTACTTTGAAAAAAGTCTTAATTTACTTACTTTATATCTACATAGGGAGTAGGTCCTCTTCCACGGAGGCCACCAGGTTGCACCGCCATGTTACTACAGTAGTCCAGAACAGACAAACCAAACACTGGCTCTAGACAGGGCCATTCATGTTTTTCGCAAGTTTTGTAGCCACCATAGGTTCTCCGACATGCTTGGAAGGGGAGTGGGAGGGGGAGGGATATTTAGCTGGTTGCAATCTGCAACCTCACCGCTAATGCCACTAAAATCTACACAAAGGTCCTTTAAACTAAGTTTATGCAACTGGCCCCAGGTCGATTCACAGACTGGCAGGACAAATCTGGGTGAAAAGAAAGTAATGTGAATAGACAGGTACTGACAGTAAAGCTTGTGCAATGTTACTGACAGATTATTGTTATAGATACACCATGTACAGTGGTACTGAAAGCAGACAGGTCTAGTAGTACTGATAAGACACAACTCTCATACAGTAGTGCTGATAGCAGACACTATTACTGGAAAGCAGGTTTTGTATAAATCAAGGATTCCATCTAGTGGTCAGTTAATGATGTCTCTTGTTGCTGTCCAGGTTGTGAAGACTTTCAAATATGAATGCTGCCGCTCAAATATGCTGCCAATATTAGATGTATCTCTTTAAATTGAGTGAATTTTTCTAGACATGTTGATGATTCAGCAGTCACCATGTTTCATGTATAATAGTGCACAACTTTACTTGGCATCATAATTGTAGTACCCTGCTACATTTGTTTACATATTACATTTTGTTTACATATTGTTTCTTTATGTATATCAGTTCACAATTATACATTATATCTCTGAATATGTTCTGGTTCAATTATTGCTGGAGTGTAACTTTTGCATTCATTTATATAATTTATATTAATTTATACCATTTGTTATTAGCCAGTGCCAATCAGGAGAGGAGTGTTTTGGAGCTGTTTTCAGTCAGTAATTCTACAAAAACTGCTGCAAACGCCATAACCACATGTGGATTGTTGTTAGTTAGCTATTGCCCTCGCTACCTGGGATGAGAAGACTGTGTTTGTGGGAAACACAATGTGCACCAAGTTTCTGAGTGAGTATGGATGCTATCTGAGAACTGTAATGATATGGACATTTATAGTTAGAAGATAGGAAATGTATTAGTGTTTGTGAATTTCTGGATAGTGTGCTTCGGACACAGCCACACATGCTGCTGCTGTGGAAGTGCTCAGGCCTTGCCACTGCATGCCAGTGAAACCTGTCTTTTGCATACAGACAGAGCCTCAGGGCTGGTTTCTCCATTGCACAACTCACCACTGGACAGAGATTTTGAAAAGACAGTTACAGGTTTGTTATTCGGGTTAAAGTGGGAAGAAGCAGCAGGTCTGACAGGCAGCTTGAGTGAAGTGGAGCCTGCGGAGGAAGCACCTGGACCGTCTGAGTGAAATAGTCCATCAAGGGAAGCACAGGCAGGCGGTGGAGGAGATGGCAACATATTGGCCTCTCATAATCGGCAGAAATCACCGATGCCGATATTTCATTTTAAAGCTTTTATTGGCCGATACCGATGACGTGCCGATAATATCGTGCATCCCTAGTAAAAAGTACAACACATGGGAGTTTTGAGCTCACAATAACAGTATAGCTATAAAATAAGCTAACTAGCTAACTTCTTTGCACCCTAGTCAGAGTCATATGTCCAAAATTGTTAATTACTGTAGACACATCCTAATTGTAAATTTTAGTAGACTCTCAGATGTGAACAGGTATGCCATAACGGGGAGGCTGTGGCTCAGGAGTTAGAGCGAGTCGTCCACTAATTGGAAGATCGGCAGTTCGATTCCCGGCTCCTCCAGTCCACATGCCGATGTGTCCTTGGGCAAGATACTTAACCCCAAATTGCTCCTGATGCCATCAGTTTATGAATGTGTGTGAATGGTTAGTGTCCTCTGATGGGTAGGTTGGGACCTTGCATGGGTGAATGTGATTTGAAGTGTAAAAGCACTTTGAGTGGTCAGAAGACTAGAAAGGCAACAGTACAGTCTGTTTACCATAACATACTGTAAAATGAGAATTGAGTGGATGGACCACATAATGATGAATATAATAAGCATCTGCAGTTAAATACTATCATAGTGTCACATATGACATAGAGGTAAAAAATAAAATGTGGTCTAGAATTTTGCATATCCTAATTAATTTTTTTATTTCTAAAATTACTTTTCAAGTTTTATTCAGTTAGATTTGTTTTGCACACATAAATCTAGGAGCCACATGTTATCCTGCTAATGATCCATAAATAAAATAACAAATTTCTGTTTCTTTTGTTTTGTTCCGCTATAAAATTTAAACCAATCATTGTATCTATCTATCATATGATTAGTTGAAGAAGTAGTAACTTTAACACATAGTACATGTTTCTCTAACCTTAATAAAGTGATAATTTTAACCCAAACCAGGATCTTTCACTAGACCTAACCAAGTGGTATTTGTGCCTAAACCTAAACAGACCTTAACTTTAGTATTGTCACCTCATAAAACATCATTATTTTTTTAACAGTGATTTGTAACAGTTTTAGAAAGCACAGATAAATGACGTTGTCCTGCAGATTACTGCCAATAGGGCTGCCAGATAAGAAAATGCTCATATGTGTCATTCTAGAGTCACATGGTTGACTTGTTGCTTTAAAGAGAGTCACCAGAGTAAAGAAAAGAAGAAAATGCTGCCAGTATATGATGCTAGCTATTGTGGATGACAGATGCTGGTAAGAATCACTCATTTACCTTTATTTTGTCTTGCAAGCATGTGATAATCAGAATAAATAGGCAAGGAGCCAGGTCCAGCCCTCATGATGTTTTCTGCTACCTTTTTTCACTATTATTTTCTGTTAGCCTATACCTTGGGCCATCTCAAGTTGATAATGAGCACCGCCAACTCGGGGCCGTTTGGTCTCAGGGTGCCCAAAACCCCTTTTTTGGGACATGTTTCTGACTAAATTATGTAAATGAAAATATTAAGGTACAACAATCACATAAATAGTCATAAGTCTGAATAGCCAGGCTGGACCTGAATAGCCAGGCTGAATAGCCAGGTCCAGGCTTTCTCTTCCACATCTGCCCTCTCTTGGGTCTCAGTCAATGAGCTTGTATATAATTTCATTCTAAAATTGCAAATGTTATTGATGCCATTGTACCCACTAAGGTGAAGGTGGTCTCTGGTAAGAAAAGATCTCCATGGAGATGCCACACTGGTCAGAATAGAAAAAAGAGTGTTGAAAAGCTGAACACGGGTGGCAAAAAACAAATCTCCAGGTTCATTAAGAGATCTGTAAAGAGAGACTTCACATTTATAGTTTGGAACTGAGCAAAGCAAGGCGGTCTTCCCACAGGCCCTGAAAACTGCTGTCATCAAGCCATTCTTAAAAAAGAATAATCTAGACACTTCACTAATGAGCAACAATAGGCCCATATCAAACCTCCCGTTTTCAGGTAAAATCACTTAAAAAGCTGTTTTTCAACAGCTTAACAGCTTTGTGGCACTAAACAACCATTTTGATGTCTTCAGGATTTCGACCACACCACAGCACTCAGACTACTCTTGTTAATGTCTTCAATGTCATACACCTGAACACTGACAGTGGCAGAATTTCAATATTAGTATTTCTGGATCTCAGTGCTGCGTTTGTCATGGTCGACTTCAACATTTTACCAGACAGACTGGAAAACTGGGTGGTTTGGTTTGAATACTAACTAAATGACAGGGACTGGTTTGTGTTTATAGGTAATTACACTTCTGTTCAACATCTATGAAATTTTACGGGTCCACAAATTTCATGGTAATTAGGTGGTAATTCTTCTTTGAAATTACCCCAAAATTACCCCAAAATTACCCCAGCATTTACCTCAAATTTCATGGTAAGTAAGTGAGTTGTGTGAGTCTAATTTCTATTGAGCAGATCCCTAAATTGAAGTGAGTTGTTGCAGCGTAATTTCCAAGTAATTTCCGCCTAACTTCTGTGGATCATACCAGCTTAACTTCCAACTAGTTTCTGTCTATTTTCTACTGAGTGGACCCCTAAATTGAAGTCTAATTTCTGCAGGCCAGTAAATTAAATTACGTTTTTTAACCATTCTCACCAATTTCTGTATTATTTCAGCAGATCAGTCCAACCTTGAAACAAATTTTCTTAAATATCCTTTTTTTTAAAAATTGTAGCCACCATAAATTGCTAGTTACCGACAAATACAACTTCATAATCAAGAATCAAGTTACAAATTGTCCATTTTAAAAGTCCTTGCTTGCCTATTGAGGCCTGATAATAATGTCTTCACACCACTCAACAAATCAAATGTCACTTTTTATATTTTGAGACAATACATTAACAAAGAAATTAAATTTATGGTTAAATTTAAGGTTTCTGACATGAAAACACAGTTGTGTTACTGTTGGGTCTCAAACCACGAGGTCACACAGAGAAGGCCTACATGTAACCTGTGAAGCCTGACCACGAGGTGCTTTTTCCTTTGTTTCCCCCGAGACAAAGGAATAGTGCCAAAATGCTGCTTACAGACAATGGGAGTCCATTGCAAACTCCATTTCTAAGGATGCTTTGCGATTTTCACACCTCAGCAGGGAACAGTCAACATACAGTCTCTCATTGGCAGAGACGCTCCAGCACAGCGGAGCGTCCTGATGACGCAGCCATGACATCACCGCCCCTTTAAAAACTGAATGTGCCCTGAAGCACACACCTTTCCCATGTTGCTGAGCTAGGGGTAACTTCTGTTCCTCTGTGAGTCAGCTTGACTAAAGGGGGTACCCCACGCACGTGTTTTCCCCTCATCGAAGGCTCACCTCGCCAGATGAGACGAGACTTCGCCCATGTTCACTCACAACCGCTGCTGCAACCAGCGTCCTCAAATTCCCTCGAGAAAGAAGAAACAGAGTTTCTTCAGGAAGACGTGGAACTTCACACACCCTGCTCGCTTTCTGAAGCGACCAAGTAAGAGGCATAAGTCTGGGCAGAGGCAGTGTTAGTTGTGTGTTCTTTTCAGCATCAGTTGCTGTTGTTTAGCATTTAGCTTTTTAGCTTTATTGCTATTGTTCTTGTTGTGTGAATTAATGGACCGCCTAGTCCATTTTCTCTGTTTTACTCTTAGGAGTATTTTAAGTTTGCTGCCTGTTTAGTTGTGTTCACCACGCTAGACTGTTTTGTGTTTGTCCCGCTCAGGACTACTGCTGTGTTTGTGCCACCGTGAGTGAGGAAGTAAGTTGCTTTGTCGATCAGAAACCAGACAACGTGCGTTACAGACTGCCGTCCATACGCATACTGTCTGTGGAAGTGCTTCTCTTCCCCTCACGATCGCGTCCCCTCCTTCTTCTCCCTCTCTTGCGACTAACACACACATGCACGCACACACATACATGCACCAACATCTTTTTGCACATCTGATGGCCAGATAACGTCAGACATAGCTTTGCTTTGTCTTTCCTTATCCACCATCAGACACGTGTTCTTCACGGAATTGGGTGAGTGCAAGACGCCAACCACCAGGCGGCGCCATCTTGCTTCTGTCTAACCAAGACACCACTGTACTTCCGCCATTCGGTTCTCCCGTGATGTGACTTCCTCCCGTAGTCACGTCCGCGTCGCAGACCAACGACGTCATCACATCAGGCCAAGTCGCCATCTTGGCACACACGCACTCACACCCACTCACATACACACACACACATGCATTCCCCTGCATGTGTTCAACCCTATACATAGCTGTTGTGTTTTGTTTGGTAGAATTAGATTTTAGAAGTTGTTTATTGAATGAAGCATTTCTTAACTTTGTTAATTTTGCTAAGTTTAATAAACACTGTTATATCTTTAAAGAGAAGTTCTTTTGTCATTATTGTGTGTAACATATTGTGAAAAGTGGCTGACTGAAGGAGCCAGAGCTCGAATTCAACCCTTCTTTGTTCACCCTTGAATGTTGATATCTCTCAGATATTAACATTCTAGGTGAACTCCTTTTATGAGACTACCTTGTTTGGTTATTGGTCCCGGTTTCTGGGTGGTGCCCCGTATTTGTTAATTCTATTGATTGTTATAATTAGTTAATTATCTTTGATAATTGATAATTATTGCAAATAATCAACTGTGTTCCTCACAGATCCAACTGTTGGTGCCCGAATTATTAAGGTTAACAATAATTATCTATGATAATTATGAATTATTGCTAATAACCAAATGCACTACTGCCTGTCCCAACATTACTTTTACACCTTAAATAACACTCTGATGTCTTTAAAAAGGTGTCCAACCACTCCATCATGTTTTTTCGCCAACCAGTGGTTCCACTCGATGAATCTGAGGTTCATCTTAAGAGCTGTGGCCGAGCGGTTCCCCCTGAAGCAATAGATATTCTCCTTATAAGAACGCCACGCTATCAATATGTTGTTGTTGAGACCCTGTCTGTGGATACACAAAGTGTTGCCTATGGTTGACATGATAATGGATGGAAACATCTTTGATACGCTCTCCAACAATCCGTGATAAAAACAAAACTACTGAAAATTAAACTGAAGCTAAACCAAATCGACATGAAATTCAAAAATAGTATAGAAACAACAGGCTAATTCAAAAGAGAAAAATATAATAACTCTACAAGGAGAAAAGACCTCCAGGCCACATAAAACACACACTACCGCTGACTTAGGAAAAATAATAGAAAATATATTTATAAAGGCATTGTGTCCTGTTTCATTTTCCTGATAGCTTCTTTGTATACATTCAAAGCATCTCTGTAGAAAAAAATCAAAATTTCTTCGTTTGATGTAAATCTTCAATTCAATTGTACCACAAATTAAATGTATCCTCTCTGGACCAAAATGCACTTATTATCAGTTATCAGTTCTTGACAGTCTTTGTTTTCCCTCAAGTTACTTTAAGGTTATTAGTCTTATCTTGTCTTGAGTTCCTTCACTTCAAATGTTCATTTAACTTTGTTTGTCAACTTTGAGTTTCTTTATGACATCAGTTGTAGTCAGTTTTTAGTATGTCTTGGGCCCAACAAGAAAAAAATAATCTGAGATCTTAGGAAAAATTAAAATAAAATAGAATGCTCCTTAGTTTGGTTGCCTTTGACTTGGTTCCTATTGCCCCCTTGGAACAGAGCAACATCCACATGTCAGCATCCTGCCAAGATGAAGGTATCCACAAGCAGCGGTGACAATCTGGATGACAGACGAAGCAGCTCTGCTCACAGATAGAATCGTCCCTCAAAAAAACACAAAACAGCCCAAACACAAGTGTGCAGAGCAGTTATCACACAGTCTGAATTTCCTTGTTTCATTGTCCATCAAATTAGAATTTCATGAATTCAATCTGCACACACTCAGAATTAAACCCTTATAATGACTATAGTTGGCATTTTAGCCAACTATAGACCTATATCTAATCTTCCCTTTCTCTCAAGATCCTTGAGAAAGCAGTCTCTGATGAGTTATGTGATTTTCTACATAACAATAGTTTATTTGCGGATTTTGAGTCAGGATTTAGAGCACATCATAGCACAGAGACAGCACTAGTGAAAGTCACAAACGACCTCCTAACTGCATCGGAGAAAGGATTTGTCTCCCTACTTGTCTTGTTAGATCTTAGTGCCGCACACAATTGACCATCACATCCTATTACAGAGACTGGAGCATTTAATTGGCATTAAAGGAAGTGTATTAAGCTGGTTTAAATCCTATTTATCATACTGATTTCAGATTGTACAAGTTAACGATGAATCCACCATGAAGGCAAAAGTTAGACACAGTGTTCCACAACGTTCTGTGCTTGGACCAATACTATTCACCTTGTATATGCTTCCTTTAGGTAATATTATTAGGAAACACTCCATAAATTTTCATTGTTATGCAGATGACACCCAATTATATTTATCAATGAAACCTGATGAAACCAATCAGTTAAACAAACTCCAAGCATGCCTTAAGGACATAAAGACCTGGATGACCTGCAATTTTCTACTACTAAACTCAGATAAAACTGAAGTTATTGTGTTTGGCCCTAAACACCTTAGAAACACATTATCTAATGATATAGCTATTCTGGGTGGCATTACCCTGGCCTCCAGCACCAAAACTAGTACAAAACTGCAATAGATGCAGCAAAACTAGTACAAGCATTGGTTACCTCTAGGCTGGATTCTTGCAATTCCTTATTATCAGGCTGCCCCAAGAAGTCTCTAAAGACTCTCCAGCTGGTCCAGAATGCAGTTGCATGTGACAAAAACTGACAGAAGAGATCATATTTCTCCAATTTTAGCTTCTCTACACTGGCTTCCTATAAAATCTTTAAATCTTTAGCCCTTAATGGTCAGGCACCATCATATCTTAAAGAGCTCATAGTACCCTAAAATCGCACTAGAACACTACGCTACTAGAATGCATTCTTACTTGTTGTTCCTTGTTTCTCCAAAAATACAATGTGAGGCAGAGCCTTCAGGTATCAGGCTCCTCTCCTGTGGAACCATCTTCCAATTTTGGTCCGGGAGGCAGACATCCTCTCTATGTTTAAGAACAATGACTCTACCTCACCGAAACAAGCTCCTGGGGAATAATTTCTGAGGAATGATCTAGTTTTCTTTTCATAAGCTGTGTCTGTTAAAACTTTCCTTTTTTGTGATCAAATGTTTATTGAAATAAAACAAAACAAGGTTGTAGATCACCAAGCATATTGGGAACTCCACTCAGGGAACAGAAATGAAAAAGACAAGAGAAATAAATTAAATGACCATAAATAAATTAATAAATGATGTGACAAGAACTGAGTATCACAAGGCAAGGACTCAAGCACGACTCAGGCACTAAACAAACAAAAATCAAAGTCTCTTTACTTGGGGAAAAAAGGGTCAGAACATGAGAAGGTAGTAAAACACAGGCAGACAAATCCAAGGGAGTAAGCTGAGGCAAGGTCAAAAACTGGACTTAAATCAAACACTAAGCTAACTAACACTAGAAATGGCTGGGACTCTTGTCATGGGGAACAGGAAAAGACAACCAAGCACAAGGGGAAGGCAGAGGGTACATCCCAAGTCTCTTATATAATAATTCCTCATTCCTCTATCCTTGCTTGAACCAGAAGTTGTTCTGGTCCGCCATTTTGAAGGGCATTTTGAAGGGCATTTTGAAGATTAAACTCAAGTGTATCACTCCCAAGTTTATTAGGATATTTTATTTGTTTTCTGATTCATCATCTAGTTAAAAATCTGTTAACTGTCAGTCTGATCAACAAGTAAAACCATAAACAACTTTCTTCATTTATTAGACAGATTTTTCTTTTCAAAATTAAAGTCAAGGAGAGTTTGTCTGTCAGCAAGTTTAAACACATTTATATTTTACTACATTTGTCGTCATTTCCATTCAGTCACATGTGAGGCTGGAAATTCCTGAGCGTGGGGTTTCATATGAGTTACATAATTTCAGTTTTCCCCCAAAACATTTAGCCAAATAAATAATTTCCAGTGTTCAAAAGATACTCTGATCATATTCTGGGTTATTAAATAATGAATTCACAATCAGAATATCAATACATTCAGACTCAAATAATTAATGAATAATATGAATGTATTTTGCCAGTCAAAATGGTTCCTGTGCCTCTGAGCAGGACACAGTACACAGTATAAATGCAGAATGCAGGTTTTTAATTCAAGTGCAGGTGGTTGTCAAACAGGTAACAGGCTGCAGAGAGAAAACAGCTGCTCTGGTAATGATAACTCTGCACCTTTATTAGTATTAGCATAGCGCACATGCGTGCAGACACAAACTCCATCAAAAGTCACTACAGCTGTTAAAGCCGACTGACAGCTGATCCAGCTGTGGCTGTCATCAGAAACAGATGTTGCTTCACATGATGCCTCGGTAGAAAGGAAGTCTCATGTTTCTAAAAACATATTTCCTCGTTTCCTCTCTCCTCGCTTTGTTTCCTTGTGTCTCTCCATGCATGCACAGTGGGAGGGACTAAGATGCAATGAGAGGACGCAAGTGAGGGAAACATGGATGCAATTTAAGAGACTTGGGATGTACCCACAGACTACATACACTAGGAGAGGGGAGACAATGAGACACCGGTGCAACACATTAGGGTGGGGCAGACAATAACAGCAGCAGGAAACACACAAGGGCAGGAAGTAAATTGGAAATGAGAGGGGGAGTTAGTGATTACAAAATAAGACAGGAAATGCATGAAATAATAAAGAAAACATGAAAACATGACCTAGGAAGCAGAGCAGGACATGACATAATTAAAAAAGGGGGGGGCGCAATTATTTCTGGGTTGGCAGTTATACCCACCCTTAGACAGTATAACAAGTCACTGTGTTGAGTATATCAAATCAGCACACTTAGAGCAGATTAGCTCATCCACAGTTCAACTCAAATAAATACAGTACAGTTTGGCATACAGAGAAGTATTGATAAACATGGGTATTCAGCTCCAATATACTGTATAGTAAGTTAATTTTATATTGTTCCAAATCAATATATCAAAAACTCCCTGTACACTAGGAATCAAATCTATCTATCCAACAGATATGACCCATTACTTCCCGTGAGCTGTAACACCTACACTTCCCATCAGTAGACAAAGACAACACAAACAACAGATGGATATCCAATACACACAAAACCTAAATTAAATTAAAAAAACGATGGGTCAATATAAATGTACAAATAAAACACCCCAGATCCAGAACTGCCATTCATAGCAAATCCTAAACCACAAAAATAACAGAGATAACACACAATATATGATAATTAAAGATATACACTCATAAACATACACATACATGTACATGACCCAAAAAACTAATTAGAAAGGGTTACATTAGAGTAAATTAGATCAATGCAAGTGTGACCTGCCCAACTGGCGGGTAAGGCACTGCTAACCACACCTTAACCTGGGTCCACCCAAGACCACCTACTCTATACAGGTCAACACACAGATAAGTGTAAAGAAAATTAAACAAAGATGTGGCTTCGAGTACAATTGTATCAAAAAATTTAAAAAGATAAATTTAAAAAACAGCAATGTTGTAATACAACCAAAGACCACTTTATTAATATAAAACAGGATAATAACTGCCATGCAGGTATTTAAGATTTTAAAATACCACACACCGACCGTCACATGTCATGCTGTTTCTGAGCCAATGAGAAAAAAATTGAAATTATTCCTGACTCTGAAAAGGAAAAAAAGATATGATTAACAAACCAGGCTGACTGGAACAGGAGAGCCTTTTACCACTTCTATTTCACCATGTGTTCACAGCACCGCAATCAACTAATTGACTCAGTTGAAGAAGAGCGGGGCAGAGAAGTTACACATCTTCCTGAAGAAATCTGTTTCTTCCTTCTGCAGGAGGTGAGAGTGCTGGTTGCAGCAGCGGTCTCTCTTGGATTTGGGGATGGTGTTTGGGTGAACACAGGCGAAGTCTCGTCTCGTCCGGCGAGGGGAAAGACTTCAGTGAGGGAAAAACACATGCGTGAGGTACCTACATTAGTGAGACTGACTCACAGAAGGACAAAGTTCCTCCTAGCTCAGTTCACAATGAAGGTGTGTTCTTCAGGGTGCGTTCACTTTTTAAAGGGGCGGTGATGTCATGGCTGTGTCATCATGACACTCCTCTGTGCAGGAGCGTCTCCGCCGATGAGGGACTGTTTGTTGAGACTATTTCCTGTTTAGCGCCCAGGTGCCAAATTGCAAAGCATCAGTGGAAATGGAATCTGTGAGCTGTTTTTGGTGCTGTTCCTTTATCTCAGGGGGAACAGAGGAAAAACACCTCATGGCCAGGCCTCAGGGTTTACACGTAGGCCTTCTTTGTGTGACTGCATGGTTTGAGGCCCAACATCCCCCCTTTGGTCTGAAGAGTGGGGTGCTGGCCACAATCTTCGGAGCAACCTAAGGGCCGAACAGTGCCAGTGGGTTAGAAGTAACCTGGTGGTTACACAGTCCATGTGCTCCTGAGACAGGTGGGAAGCTGGAACAGTCTGTATTTCCTGAAAACAAGAAAGAGTTGAAACAGTCCATACAGTTCACCTTTCACATTTCAGAGGCTTGTCTGGGCAGCTACTGAGGAAAAGTCTGAGGCAAAGTCTGAGGCAAAGTTCGAGGCAAAGTCTGGCTAGTTACAGAGGCAGAGTATGGGCAATGTTCTAACAAACCTATGTACATTCAGTATTAACCAACACAATCCTTTTGCTGCTCTTTGGTTATCACCACTAAACACAACACAAAGGTCATGAAAGAAAAGAAAAGGAAAAAGGAAAGGTGGTTAAGTCAATAGGCTCACTCCTGACAGAAGTTGGAGTTAGCCAGTGGAATGGCGCAGACTGGTGTGCTGAACGGGAAGGAGGGAGTCCAGTCTGGCCTGTGTGTTTTGAATGTACCTGTAAGAGATGTGTGAATCCTAGCCGTTACTGGATTTGAAGTGCAATGCCAAAACTATATGTCAGATGTGTTTGTGAAGGTTGCATAGCAGTAGTAGTAGCAGATCTAACTTACCTACTCACCTATGTTACACCTGACGTCAAAGCTGACATAATCTAAGGCATGCAAGGGTTATGGGGAAACAAAAGGCAAACTGACGTGAACATGGTACCGGAGGGAGTGGTAGTAAGTGTTAGTGCATGCTGAAGTTGTGAGTAAAGTCCACTACGCTTAACTGGAGGGGACACTACCACGGTGGCTCCACCGCCCTTCAATGTGGAAGCCGCTCCATGCCTCCAGGGAGTGGAAATAGCTGGAAAGGCCCAGTCAGGGGGAAGGTCTGGTCATCACCCCAGGGGTTTTGTGTCCCACCCCACTGGCAAGGTGGTTGCCGCCTGGGAGGTCCTGTTCTGCCAACCATCTTGACGTGAGGCATCTTGTTGCCTTTCAGCACTAGGTTGGCATCTCCTGAGGTGTGGATCCACAGGACTCCAGAGTCGTCTTCCTGCCCTCTAGCAGGGCGCATGAGGTGATGTAACTCACCTGTTCGACTTGGAGTCATCGATGTCTGAATCTTGAGTCAAGTGAAAACTTGACTTTTGTGATAGCTGGGTATGTAGAGAGCCTCTGCATTGGCACACCAGTTAAAGCATGAGGACCAGTTTCGAGAGCAGTACAACAGTTTATTATCTTATCCACAGGTTCACAAGTAATAGTTGACTGGCAGATGTTGATGAAAATGATGATGATGATGATTTGAAGGTTAAAGAGTGCATCTGATGCACAGTCAACAGGAGAAGGAAGCTAATATGCACAGCTCACCATGCTGCAGCAGACAATGGGAAAAGACTGAGCAAGGCCTGAGCCAGGCCTCTAATCAGTTCAGGTGTGGCTTGTTAGATGGTGTCCCGCCCACCTAGGTCTGGGCAGGAAGGAGGATTTTCTACAATCTGAGTTGAAGCATTCAACGTTGCTTGTGAGGGACTTGAGCTGTCGAGTGTGCAAGCGTTGGCGTCGATGTGACAGCGGACTGTCTGAAACATCTGAGGCTCCAGAGTCACTCAGGTCGCCATGGCGATAAGGATGACTTCTTCCTCTTCGTGGTAGGGATGGAGTTCTGCTGAGACAGGGGTGCGAGCTCTGCAAATTCCTCCACACAGAATCAAGATCCTTAAAAAATGTGTTGGGGGAGAGAGAAGTAGAATGGAAAATAAGATATTGATTCGAGGAAGTATGTTCAGAGACATTTTATAACAGAGACACAACCATGGAGACCAGCATCCGAAACAGACTGACTGTTAAGATCTTTCTTCACTTTAGTAAAAACTGACTTGAAATTATCTTTAACTAGGTGTGATATTGTAGGTCTGATTTGGATACCTAAGTAAGTAAAGCCATGATTTTGTAAGGAGACTGTGTTGGGACGGGCAGTAGTGCGTTTGGTTATTAGCAATAATTCATAATTATCATAGATAATTATGAATTATGAAAATAAGATATTGTTAACCTTAATCAATAATTCAGGCACCAACTGTTGGATCTGTGAGGAACACAGTTGATTATTTGCAATAATTATCAATTATCAAGGATAATTAACTAATTATGACAATAGAATTATTAATATGACTTAACAAATACGGGGCACCACCCGGAAACCGGGACCAATAACCAAACAAGGTAGTCTCATAAATATATCTGAGAGATATCAACATTCAAGGATGAACAAAGAAGGGTGAATTCGAGCTCTGACTCCTTCAATCAGCCACTTTTCACAATATTAGACACAATAATGACAGAAGAACTTCTCTTTAAAGATATAGCAGTGTTTATTAAACTTAGCAAAATTAACAAAGTTAACAAAAGCTTCATTCAATAAACGTCTATTCTAAAATCTAATCCTACCAAACAACACAAACAGCTATGTATAGGGTTGGACACATGCAGGGGAATGCATGTGTGTGTGTGTGTGTGTGTGTGTGTGTGTGTGCACGTGCGTGTGTGTGACAAGATGGCGACGGGGCCTGACGTGATGACGTCGTCGGTCTGCGACGCGGATGGGACTATGGGAGAAAGTCACGTCACGCGAGAACCGGATGGCAGAAATGTGGCGGTATCTTGGTTAGACAGAAGCAAGACGGCGCCCCCTGGTGGACGGCATCTCGCACTCACCCACTTCTGTGAAAAACACACGTGTCTGATGGTGGATAAAGAAAGACGTTATCTGACCATCAGATGCGCAAAAGATCTCGGTGCGTGTATGTGTGTGTGCGTGCGCGTGTATGTGTTAGTCAGAAGAGAGAGGGAAGAAGGAAAGAAAGCGATTGTGAGAGGAAGAGAAGTGGTTCCTTTGTCCACAGACAGTGTGTGTACGGACGGCAGTCTGTAACGCACGTTGTCTGGTTTCTGACCAACAAAGCAACTTACTTTCTCTCTCATGATGGCACAAACACAGCAGTAGTCCCGAACGGGACAAACACAAAACAGTCTAGCATGGTGAACACAACTAAACAGGCAGCAAACTTAAAATACTCCTAAGAGTAAGCAGAGAAAAATGGACTCGGCGGTCCGTCAACAGCACAACAAACAATAGCAAAAGCTAAGAGCTAAATGCTAAGCAACAGCAACTGATGCTGATAAGAACACACAATTAACACTGCCTCTGCCCAGACTCATGCCTCTTACTTGGTCGCTTCAGAAAGCAAGCAGGGTTTGTGTGTAGTCCGTCCTTATGTCCGGCTTTGTCCTGGGCTTGGATGCAGACGGTGGCCGTTCTCGCACGGTCGGCGAAGAGCACGGCAGTTGGCTCTCGGCGGCGTCGCGGAGAGAACAGCAGAGTCGACTCGGTGAAGAAGCGTTTCTTCCTTCGAGGGAATTTGAGGACGCTGGTTGCAGCAGCGGTCTCTCTCGGATCCGGGAATGTGTTCGGGTGAACACGGGCGAAGTCTCGTCTCGTCCGGTGAGGGGAGTCTTCGATGAGGGGAAAACACGTGCGTGGGGTACCCCCTTTAGTCAGCTGACTCCAAGAGGAACAGTAGTTACTCCTAGCTCAGTGACATGGGAAAGGCGTGTGCTTCAGGGCACATTCAGTTTTTAAAGGGGCGGTGATGTCATGGCTGTGTCATCAGGACGCTCCGCTGTGCAGGAGCATCTCCGCCAATGAGACTGTATGTTGACTGCTCCCTGCTGAGGTGTGAAAATCGCAAAGCATCCTTGGAAATGGAGTTTGCAATGGACTCCCGTTGTCTAAGCAGCATTTTTGGTGCTATTCCTTTGTCTCGGGTGAAACAAAGGAACAAACACCTCGTGGTCAGGCCTCACAGGTTACATGTTGGCCTTCTCTGTGTGACCTCATGGTTTGAGGCCCAACAACTGGAAGGTGAATTAGATCAAGCTTAATACTTGTCTCATATAGTGGCATAATTATTGATTTTGACAAGTTTATTTTATAACCAGAGAAGGTGCCAAATGTGTGGAAGAGATTCAGTACATGGGGTACAGAGTTAGCTATGTCTGGGAGGTACAATAAAATGTTATCTGCATAAAGAGAAATATAATGAGATGTTCCTTTAATCATGATGGGAGATATGGCATGGTTTTCCCTGCTGCCTGGGCTAATGGTTCCAATGAAAGCACAAACAGACTAGGGGAAAGTGGGCAGCACTGCCTGGTCCCTCTTGTTAAAACAAAGTCGGAAGAGCCAGGGTGACCAGTTTGGACATCTGTGGTAGGAGAGGAATAAAGCGTGTGCACCATTTTCATAAAGGAAACTCTAAAGCCAAAGTGTTGCAAAACAGCCCATAAATAAATTACAGATACTTTCTGTATCTAAAGATAAAACTGCCCAAGGATGATCATCAGAGGAAGCTTCAGTTATATGTAATAAAAGGTGTATACTGTCTGAGGCCAAACGGCTCTTACCAAAACTGGTCTGATCTGGGTGAATTAGGGAAGTGATGCAGGAATCCAACCTTCTTGAAAGTACTTTGGTAAACTTTCCTTTTTTGATAATGCTTATAGTTAGGTCTGGCCCAGGCTTGCCTTGGACCAGCCCCCAATTATGCTGTTATAGGCTTAGACTGCCAGGGGATTTCCCATGATGCACCAAGCACCTCTCTCCTCCACCCCCTCTCCATCTGTACACATTCATGTACCATTAATGCTTGTCACTAACTTGGCTTCTACCCTGGAGTTTTTGTGCTTTCTTGTCTCACAGGTTTCTATGGATTGTGATCATGGACCACCTGGTTATGCATCACAGGCTCCCATGGATCGTGGTTGCGGACTGCCTGCTTCCATGGTCATGCTTGATGCCCATGTCTGTTATTATTATTATTATTATTGTTAGTCATATTTCTATTGTTATTGCTGTTATTATTGTTATTATTGTTGTTGTTGTGCATCTCTGTGTCTCTCTCTCCCCTCTGCCCCTCTCTCTTTCTCTCTCAACCCAACCAGTCAAGGTAGATGGCTGCCCATGTAGAGTCCAGTTTTGCTCAAGCTTTCTTCCCATTAAAGGGGAGTTTTTCCTTGCCGCTGTCGCCAAGTGCTTGCTCAAGGGGGAATATTGCGTCTCTGTAAATTAAGGAGTACCATCTAGACCTGCTCTTTTTGAAAAGTGCCTTGAGATAACTTCTGTTGTGATTTGGGGTTATATAAATAAAACCGACTTGACTTAACAGGGGAAAATCATCAGAGCAGCTGTCTGTGTGAGGACATGACAGTCTGCTGTCTCCAGCACCCGTTGAATGGTCGGTGAGGGCTGGCAAACTGGAGAGAGAGAGGCCATGGCCAATTCACATATCAGAAAGCAGACAGAAAGCACGGTATAGATAAGCTTCCATTTTATTAAATTTATGAATCCACCTCGAATCCGAGACAGTGTCACAGAAACCCCCATGTTTGTTTGTGCTCCAAGTCTGTTTGTATTGTGTTTAGTGTAAGCGTAAGCTGAACAGGCAGCTGTATTGTCATATGGGTGGATAAGTTTCCACTGGGCTGCTGTGGTCCATAATTGGTTTGACAGTCATCCACAATTTCAAGTTCTCCCCCTTCCACTTTACTCAACATTGATGTGGAGGCATGCCAGGGCTGGACACGACACTCATGACAGTACTTGCCCTGATGTTTGGCCAGAGAGGACATTGCTGGTGATGTTGATGAGGTGTTGTGGCCAGATCCACATTGAAGATGGGATGGACTTAGACTGTAATTGCAAGATACTGTATTTTGTTTACAGTACAGTAACTATGTTCATGTCATTTTCAGTTAAAGTAATTGTGTCTGATACTGAGTATTGAGAAACAAATTTGTTTCCCCATTGCATTTGTGTTCATAGTCTATATTTATAGCATGCTTTGAAGATGTCAAAGACTCAATAATAGTGTTTTATACTTAGCACATCAGTGTGCAGTTGGCATGTGGAAAGAGTTATTTATTTGGAGTTTAGGGGAGAACGGGGTAAATAGAGCCAGTGGATGATTTACGTAACCATAAACAAAAGTAATCATGTGACCACAAATTAAGAAAGTATAGTTCACATTACTCAATCCATCTTAGACTCAAGCACATGGAGATAGTGGTCAGAAAAACAGAGCAAAAAAAAGACTTTTGTCATGCAAAGTGAATTCATCATGTTACTAAAGTTATCAGTCTTGTATCTTAACTTAAAAAGATAAGTTTTGTACATTATTACATGTTAATTTAAGTCAGTGTAAGCTACAAAACAAGGTCATAAACTTAGCATAACTGTGGATCTGAGCCACTGTGTGAAACAGTTTTGTCAAAATGGAGGTTGTGGAGTAAAACATGCCAGTGATGTTGGGGCAGGTTGAGTCAATGAGTCAATTTACCCCCAAAAATGATTTTCTCATATTCTAGAGACTAGAGACACTGTTCATGTTTGATCGCTGTTACAAGTGCCACAATGTTGATGAATCAATACCTAATTGTTGACTAATGTTAAGTGTAAGCTACACACAAACATGCTATACATACAGACAGGTGACAAATTAAAGGAAAAGCCAACATAAAGTGTCTTAGTAAGGTGTTGGACCACCACGTGCTGCCAGAACAGCTTCAATACACCTTGGCATTGATTCTACAAGTCTCTGGAACTCTTCTGGAGGGATGAACACCATTCTTCCAAAAGATATTTCCTCATTTGGTGTTTTGATGATGGTGGTGGAGAGCGCTGTCTAACATGTCAGTCCAAAACTTCCCATAGGTGTTCAATTGTATTGAGATCTGATGACTGTGAATGTCATAGCATATGATTCACATCATTTTCATACTCATCAAACCATTCAGTGACCCCTCCTGCCCTATGGATGGGGACGTTGTCATCCTAGAAGAGACCACTCCCATCAGGATAGAAATGTTTCATCATAGGATAAAGGTGATCACTCAAAACAACTTTGTATTGATTTGCAGTGACCCTTCCCTCTAAGGGGACAAGTGGACCCAAACCATGACAGCAAAATGCCCCCCACAGCATAACAGAGCCACCAGATCCCCTCACTGTAGGGGTCAAACATTCAGACCTGTACCAGTTTTTCCTTTAATTTGTCACTCATCTGTATACATTTTTTACACACACATTCTTTCTGTACCTAATACAAAAAGATTTGAGTTTATTCTTTACTGAAAAAATGTTTAGGTAACATGTTGAACAGGACACAAACATATGGTTTTACTTAAAAGTACAAGTTTTGCCTTTGTTAAATTGATGGCATTTATAAAGTTCAAAATTATTCTTAATCTTATAATTAATTTGTTTGATTTTGTGTAATTTAGTGTGTAATCAGTATTTAATGGTAACACTATTTACCCATAGAGCACTCAATTTTCCCCATCCCCTTGCTCATTTTACCCCTACCTTGGGGCAAATTGTGCCATAGGACTAACTTTTTTTGATGGCTCATTGTTCTAAAACCATAATAATTAGATAACTTGTTTTCATTTCCATGGGTACACAACAACTTGAGGTATATATAGTAACTATTACTTGAAACAAATACACTTTCATTTTGCAGTAAAATCATCAAATGCAAAAAGTGGCTCATGTTACCCCGTTCTCCCCTATGTGTAAATCTGTGACGCAAAAATACCATTTGCTGAAGAGTTTAGATAGTTTTGAATTAAGTGTTTGCTTTTGCAAGAGATGTAAGATATTTTGTATTTTGTGTATACGTTTTTAGTTTTTGTGTGTAGAGTTTAGACAGAGAGGGTCCTAGTTTCAGAAATTGTGTTTTAGCGATAGTAAAAAATTATCCTTATTGATAGCAGGTCCCTACCTTTTCCGGTAGAAGCTAATGTCGTGTTTTCTGCTTTGTGGTTGTGGTTTCTGTTTTGCCATTGTGTTTTGTGAGTTGTGTTTTGTTATTTGCCGTTTTGTTTTGTGAGTTGTTGGTGTGTGATTCCTATTTGTCGTTGTGATTTCCTATACCCCATTGTGTTTTTTGATTTGCCGTTGTGATTTGCACTTCACAGCCACTGTGAGTTATTGTTTGAAAACGTATGGAAGAAAGAGAGCAATAAATAAAGACTTGAAGCACAAAAGCTTTTCAGCATTCACACTAATTAATTCATGTGGATTCCTGCACATATTGGTATGAAATGAGCTGGCCAGAGAATACGCAAAAGGAGCAACAAGACACTACTATGTCATTCAAAGAAAAGTAGGACAAATGAGAGGAAGCAATAGAAAGGAGGAGGACAGTATATCAAGGATGAGGTTTGGTCACACACAGTACATTAAACATATTGAATAAGCATGCTTCGGGTAGATGTGCATTGTGGACTACAGGAAACGGTGGAGCATGTATTTTTATACTGTCCTAGATATCAAAACTAGATATTAGAGAAATGCTACAGAGGAGGTCAGATGATGTAGGGTACATGGCTATTTTCAGATCTTTAGAAAACACAGAAAATTTATAGGAGAATTTAAGGTAATAATATAGTAACCGTTCTGATCCACACTCCAATTCAGAAGGTGGCGGTAATGCATCCAAAAGTTGTTTGTCAACCGCCAATAAACAACAAAAGAAGAAATAAAATTCAACACAGTGTGACTTCAACTTCACATTCCCTATACGCAACATTCGTTCATAACGCTGTACAAGTCATTGAAAGTAGTTTTTGATGGTAAATTCTCACGTTGTCTATGGAAAACAATAGACCTGAGTCAGCCTTTTGGAACTATTCGAAACTACATGAGTCACATTACTCACTGTCGCAACTCTCTCCTCTGTACGACTCTGGTTGGAGACAAAGCAGTGAAATGGTCCTTTTTCTGTTTTCTAAGACTCATTTTGTCATTTTGGATGTTCATCTGGGACACGTACACAACTCTCTTTTTGTTTGCATGGAACTCCACGTGAGGACTCTTACGTAAACTCATTTTTGACCAATCCGATTCCCTATAATAGAAACGGAAGTTGTAAGTCATTGGCATTTTCCTCAAAGCGACAGACTTCTCTAGCTCCTCACTCAGGAGACAAAACAGAGCTATTATTGCGCATCTTCGGACAAAGTACATTTGTCGTTGAATATTCGAGATGAAACACAACTCGAACGTCCCAGCTTTCCTCACCAAGCTGTGGACACTGGTCGAGGATGCAGACACCAATGAATGTATTTGCTGGAGCCAGGTAACGTTAACGCTAAAACTATGCACACTTAGCATGGCAGTTAGAAAAGCTAACGCAAAGAACACAGCTAATTGGGTGATGAGATTAGCCTTGCGTTAATGTAGCAAGTGTAGAATCTCGCCACACCACGAAATTAAAAATGAGCAGTTATGGTTCATCAGCCATGCCTGCCAACGTTACGCCACCGACTCGTTTCAGCGTATAGGTTATAGCGATTAGCAAACAGCTAAAGCTAAACATCATTATTTCCCTTCATTTTGTACCGGTTGGCAAGCTAAACACTGACAAATCCAGCCCCTGCGTCATCTCAATATCATTTCAGTTTTGAGCACTGAGTCATTATAAAGCTGTGTGCACAGTTTTAGGGCTAGGAGTTCAATGACACACCAAAATAGATCCAGTAACGTTAGCCCTCTGAGGAGCTGTTCTGTATGTCATGGTGTTGATTGTTTCCAGGAGGGCAACAGCTTCCTGGTGTTGGATGAGCAGCGTTTTGCCAAGGAGATCCTCCCCAAGTTCTTCAAGCACAACAACATGGCCAGCTTCATCAGGCAGCTCAATATGTGTAAGACTGTATTCATTGCTTTGTGTTAGTAACTATCAGAGCACACACTTTCTGCTTTTAGCCAGTGCTTTGTAGTTGTTTTGGACTGACCCAGCATGTCTGCTGAATAGGGCTGTTTGATTCTGTCTTTGTTAGTCTGATCAGCAGTGACACAAACACAGTAAACCTATACTATCAGGATTAGTTTAAATACAAACAGGTATATAGCCTGGCAGGTGATTGTACTAGTACTGACACATCTCTACACCAAGCCAAAAAGCAGAGACAGAGATCAGTGTTCATTCAGTGGGCAGATCAAGGGGCAAATGCTATGGTATCCACAACACACTGTGTAAACATTTTATCAGCTGGTGGACAGAGTTGCTTTGTATTAAGAAGCTGGAGACAGTGGAGTGGTCCAGTGCAGAATATCTGGTTTGGGGTTAAGGTTAAGGTCATTGATTTATAAATTAATTATTTTAGTCATCTTGTTGTGACTGAATAATGACAACCATTTGAACGACTGGGCAATACTGTACTTTCCAACAGTGACATATATCACAGTATGGAAAATACATGCAAAATCACATGTAAATATACCAATGATCAAATCAATTAACTATGGCACAGTGTTGTGCATCACATAAGACCGAACTTGCATGTGATTCCAGTAAGGAATGTGCACTATGGATATGATGGTATATGTGATTTTATATCTCAACATATATCATGATATAGTTAAAGCAGCTTTAATCAATATTTTTCATAATAACGATGTATTAAATGACAGTGTGTAATGTGAGAGGTGTGGCTCTTAGCAATGAATCTACAGAGAATTATCAGTGACTCTGCACCTCCCCTTGGCTTTACGGAGCTTTATAGTGATTTTCAGCTCATTGTCTAGTTGTCTGGCTGCAAGTTAACTGTTTTGGTTCACTCTCAGTGCTCTCATAGCGTTGTTTTGGGCCCCAGCAGGCAGTTATTTTCAGAGAAAAGTCTCCAAAAAAGCCATTGTACACTACCTGCTCAGCAGCAAACAGACACAGTAGACTAGCTGGTGAACGTAGTTGAGCATTTAGCAGCTAAAGAGCCAGATATTTCCATCAGGAGTTGGTAGAGAGCAAAAACAGAGCTAAAAGACAGTGAGTTACGTTCACCAGGTGGACAGAAACATGACTCTAAATGAATGATAGTGTTACTCTGAATGTAATGATAAGTCAGTGTTGTGTTCAGTACTCAAGTGGCCAAAAAAAATCAGTTATTGCAGGTTTAAGTTCAAAAAATAATCGAGAAGCAGTTCATTGGATAAAATAAACAGGTAGGAATGTCTGGTTTTGGCTAATCCAGTGAATGAAATACCTGACAAATGAAAGTTCTTAATCAAACTGATGCAAAAATAATTTTTGAAAAATCCAATATTGCCATTTAACAGACCTGTTCAATGATACGCAACAATACCAAAAATGGCCTAACACAACCAGAAACATTAAAGTTTTAGCTATCATGGCATAAACAGTATGTCGTAATCTCTGACAACTGACTAATTAGTTAGTGTCTTATGGTACATATCATCATGTTTCCTAACTTTTCTTAATTCCACTGAAAATGGATAAACAGTCTTATTAAATTATTGCCCATCCCTAACCAATGTTGTCTACTCTGGTCATGACTGCAAAAATGACTGATTGCATTAATTTCAGTTAAGGTCTTAACACTACAGATGGGCAGTGCTTTGGACTGTACCATGTAAATAAATCTGATACGAAAGACCTGCAATTATTGTTGACACTGTGTCAGAGGTTTTGATTAATTTTTGAGACTAATTTATGGTGATACTGTGATACCAAGTAAAAGACCATAATAGAATACCAGTGTACATCATACATCACCAGCAACTCAGATCCTGACTGTTTGAAGCTGTGTCCAGAATGCATTATGATATCCTCTGAGCTTCTGATTTTCTCAGATGACACTTAGAAACATGTTTGTTGCTGTATTTAATGTGTCTGTGTGTCTATGTGCAGATGGATTCCGTAAAGTGATGCATATTGACACAGGCATTGTGAAACAGGAGAGAGACGGTCCAGTGGAGTTTCAGCACCCCTACTTCAAACATGGACAAGATGACCTGCTGGAGAACATCAAGAGGAAGGTTGAATCATCTCTCACTTAACCTGACACAAAGGCTGGGGTTAGCTATTTGGAGTGATTCTATTGCACATGGAAATTTCGTGCTGATTTAATATTTTTGATCCATTGTCTTAAGTTTTGTGATTATATAATCAGGGGTTAAAGTTCTCAAGCACCAGGCCTAATTTCAGGCATAGAGCAATTTTAAATTCATATAATACTTAATTCAGTACATAGTACACATTTCCTCCTGGACAATTTTTCAGGCTCACAAATATTTTCTTGGTTTAATCCCCTCATAATTCATAATTTAAAACGTAACCAAGACTCTCAGTGATTCCAACAGTGCTCGACAAGCATAGGTTGCTGCCTTTAGTAAAGAATGGATGACTCAAAAAACATTCCAAATGACCCCTCCATCTTGTCTCCTTTTCTGATTTGCTGGCTAATGTCACGTCTTGTGTAAAACACATTTTATTTAGATCATAGTTGTTCTGTCCTTTATGTTTCCTGCTGCTCCAGTGTCCAGTGTTGAGATAATGTAAAAACAAGATTTGATTGTAATTTCTGTCTCTCAGGTCTCTAACACTCGGCCAGAGGACAATAAGATCCGACAGGAAGACCTGACCAAGATCTTGGCAAGTGTTCAGAGTGTTCACAGCAAGCAGGAGAACATTGACGTTAGGCTGGCAACACTGAAGAGGTCAGTGTACAGCTCATCGCGGAAAGTGGACAGAACAACAACCTCAGAGATGTTCAATGTCGATAATTCAGTCACGGTTGGTTGAGGGTCTGTATTTACCAAGCTTCTCAGGATCACTCCCAGGATATGCATTGAAAGTTAACCTAGGACTAAAAACATTCCTACCCCAAAGTAGGACTTGATACACATTTATGAAGCGTCCTACACTGACTTTCATACTGACCTGTGAGTCGGTTTGATCAGGAGGAAGGTCAATAATACTGACCTGTGAGTTGGTTTGAGCGTGATGAAGGTCAATACTACTGACCTGTTAGTTGGTTTGAGCGGGAGGAAAGTCAGTAATACTGACCTGTGAGTCGGTTTGAGTGGATGGAAGGTCACTACTGACCTGTGAGAAAGTTTCAGTGGGAGGAAGGTCAATAATACTAACCTGTGAGTCGGTTTGAGTGGGAGGAAGGTCAATAATACTGATCTGAGTCGGTTTGATTAGGAGGGAGGTCAAATATACTGACCCATGAATTTTTGATTGGACAGAAGGACATTAATTTTGACCAGCAATCCATATTTGTGTAAGTGGCAGGTCATTTTCCCTCAAACAATGCAGTATTGCAGCTTTACAGTAATACTGTGGCTAGTCACAGCAGGTGTTAAGTCCTTCCTTGACAACGCTTTGGATCATACTGCAAGGACCATTAGACAGTTATGGTCTTGATTTGAATAAACACAATTAATCATAAACATAACCACCACTTGTATTTGTTGGTTTATTTAACAGGGACAGTGCACATTAAGAAACATTGCTGTATATGCGCCAGAGTTAGCCAAAAGGCTATTTTTCATCTGTAGTCTCTGGACAGATGTAACAAAGTCACCCTAAAAACAATATGAGATTGAAATTACAAAGTTATTGAGATGACTTATAAGCATGCAGAACAAATAATACAATGAAAAAAAGAATATATTAATGTTAATAAAAAACATCATTCAGGATAATGAATTAAATGAATTAAGGACAATGATAAAAAAAACAGTTAAATAACACTCAGAGACACTGAATTGATTGTTTTTACTGTTTTATGCTTGGAAATCTTGAGGAGGGTCAATCCTATACTCTAAAGTATCCTAAAGGCCGGAGACAATAGTACCATACAATATTAATCTTGTAGTCTGTCAGAATGTGGCTTTTTCCTGATACCCCACTTAACTCTGTGCCACTATGCTTGATATTTATGTGAAAGAAATACAACTTTATATCTGTCTAAATTATCAGATAAAGTAACCTTAGTCTTTTTTCCATTCTCATCTGCTCCACAAAGTATAATCTTTCATTCATAAAGTATATATTTTATCCCCATTCTGTGTAGAGTAGCTTATAAGTGAGGGTACAGGTTTGTAGTTATAAATCTTGATTTTTGGTTTGCTAAAGGGGACCTATTATGCTTTTACTTATTTTCAGTAATATATATATATATATATATATATATATATGTTACAATGTGTTTATGTTAAAAGGGCCGACGTGTTAAATAATGAGTTGAACGTATGTTGAAGTAATTCCTGTGGGCAAAAAGCACCAGCTTCAGACTGCTCTGAACGCTCAATTTACAACGTTTTTTTCTACTTTCAGCCCAAGCCATCATTGGCTCATGATTTACATGGTTATCTGCTCCATGCACAGTGTGTGAGTTCACTGCTCCACTCCGCCAACATTATGGTATTTTTCCATTGTTTTGGGGGTAGTCACGCCGAGCCATGACTCCATTACACATCACTCTAAAGTACAATAATACGGTCATCTGCAGCTCTTCATCAAACATCATCATCACACAATAAAAGTCTCCTGTTATATAGTCGTTTAAAAGCTTTAACTTTGAAGCAGTAAAGCAGGAAATGTTGGGTTTGCATCGGCAGTAACTTAACATGACTCTGACACATGCTGCCCCTGGGCAGCTTCCGGAAAGCTGGCCAATCAGAACAGAGTGGGCTCATCAGGAGGGGGGCCTCAAAGAGACAGGAATTCAAACAGACTGTTAAGAGACAGAGGCTGAACTGAGGGACTGCATAAAGGGCCAGTATAAGATAAATAAAGAGTGATTTGAACTATTAATCATGCAAAGCTACTCTAGTGGAGTCCAAAAATAAAAATTTAGAGATGGAAATGAGCATAATAGTCCTTTTTAAGCACTGTAGGTGTGGCAGCCCTTTAAAGTTATAATATGTAACTATTCTGCATTAAAACGTCTGAAAGGACTAGATCTATTTTATATATTTTGTTTAGTTGTGTACTTACATTATCCCAAATGTTTCCAAAAATTTTCAAACCTAGAGAAATACATAATCTTAATCAAGGTAAAAGTCTGTTTCATTTGGTCGCCTGTCAATGGTGTCATACCCCCTCTACCAAAGAGTGTACTCCCACACGACGGTGATCATCTTGTGTGTGTGCATTGCCATTATGGCAAACAGCCACAACGGCGTCTACCAGAGAGCATACACATTCAAGATAATACACCAGCGTTGTGGTTGTCTGCCAGAAACTCTGTCACAAATTGACTTCTATTCAGTTTTAAGTTTAAGTTTTAAGCCACACTTTTATGATAAACTTTTTAGATCTTGGTGGTTAAGTATATTTTTTAACCAGATGAAGGATTTTGTCATTGGACATCTGGATCTTATGTTATCAGAGAAACAAGCTGAGCAAACATTAGTGGCAGCTCAGCTCACACAGCCCCTCCTGGATGTCCTCTGCCCACTGAACAGCCTCGGAGAAACACAAATTTTTTTAAAAAAAAATTTTTTAAATGTGAAACTGCTTCATTCAGTGTTTTTACCGGTTGTAATCCCCATGTTTTGGAGAGGAGAACTCTGCAGATAATTCGGCTCCCGGTAAAAAACCTCCTGAATGTCTGGATCTTAAGTTGTCAAAGAAACAAGCTGAGCAATTAAAGCTGCAAGCAGCGTTGAACGGGCCCTCGCGCCTCAATGCACGTTGGGCCGCGGCACAGTCGAAGGGCTTCTGTCACAGGCATGTAGATGTCTTCAGACCCGGGCTGTTTTCAGAAAGTGCAAGAAGGAGATAAACATCACTTCCTTTGTCCACTGTTTTGCCTGCTGCTGGGGCTGCTTCGCTGAAATTTCGTAGGGGGCGCTATTCAGCCAGTTTGCATCACTGATAGAATATTGTCATGTAGACGTGTTCAGGCCAGGAGTCTTATCAAATATGTAAAGTTTGGTGCAGATTGGAGCATGTACAATAAGGTTATAGCAACTTCCTCTGTCACAGCGAAGCATGAAATCTCAATGGTGCGAGGATGAGAATGTTCTCCAGGGTGACATGTCTGTCTTGCTCACACCTGTGGCATCAAAATTATGCAAGTTTTGGGTCCATTCACTTGAATTTCAATTGGTAAATTGAAACTTTGGATGAGTTTGTGTGTAAAACAAATGAATTTCCTAATTTTCATCAAGTTTATTTTTAGAAAACAAAAGACTTTTAACCCACATGACCTAGTCAAAGTTTGATTGAAATGTGTAGTCTCAGGTGTGTAGAGACATAACTGTAATACTGTAATAAGTAACTGTAGCTGGACACAGAAAAATACTCCTATATTTCAATGGAGAGTGTGAGCAAACTGCTAGGTGCTTGGGCCCTAATAAAGGAAAAACTGCAGTACAGAGCTACAAATTTTAGTTTTGATTTTATTTTTCTGGCAGCACTTTATCACTAAACTGTCACTCTCACTCAATGAGCTCCATTCAATGCCCACACCCACCCCCACCCCCTCCTAATTTCTCTCTCTCCCTCTCAGTTGAAGAGGAGAATGTCACTCTTCTTGTGAAATATCCTCATAAATCCCATGACTTTGGCCAAATCCTACATTAAAAAGCACATTTTTTTGTAGGAAATTTCGTCGCAAATCCATTGATACAGGTTTCAAAGTGGTCAGACTTATAGTTTAGACATCAGCACCATTTGTTTGACACAAAGTCCATGCCAAGAGATTGCCTCCCCATTGGTTTACATTGTAAGGTGTGATGTGGCACTACAACTTTCAGGGCTTACAATATCTAAACCGTTTGAGTTATTACAAAGTTTTTAATAACTTTTGTTCAGCACAGTATAATAAGACATGTACTAAAGTTTGAAGTCGATACCATTAATGCCCTAGGAGGAGATAGTGTTTGATCGGGGTCCAAAATTGCCACAAAGTCATACTTTCATGGGCATATGGCGGACTTCCTGTTGGATTTAGGTCAGGGGTGTCAGCATATGATTTGTAGGTCTTGATGAGACGAATAATTTTGGTTCTGGTTTTGGTTCCATCTCTCTACGACTTTCCTGCGGGCCGTGGCAGCCATATTAGATACATAGGTGGCGCTATAGAGCACATTTTGGCACTTTGGGGGTTAATTTTTACATTTTATCAAATTTTCACCAGACCTGTTGTGCGTGCCAAATTTTGTGAGTTTTTGAGCATGTTTAGGGAGTCAAATTAAGGGTTGAAGTGGTGTAATAATAAAGAAAGAAGAAAAAAGAAACAAACACATGAAATACAATAGAGTCTTTGCCCCTTTGGGTCTCAGGCCCCAATAAAGGTATAGCAACTTCCTCTGTCATGGCGAAGCATCAAATCTCAACAGTGTGAGTATGAGAATTTTCTGCAGGGTGAGACATGTCTGCCTTGCTCACACCTGTGTCATCAAAATCATGCAAGTTTTGCACCCATTCACTTGAATTTCAATTAGTAAACTGAAAACTCTTGATGAGTTTGTGTGTGAAACAAATTAATTTCCTAATTTTCATCAAGTCTATTTTTAGAAAAGGAAAGACTTTTAACTAGGGATGCACGATATTGGATTTTTTGCCAACATCCTGTATGCCGACATTTCCAACTCATTGTGGCCGGTTGCCGATGCCAATACCGATATATGCACATATTTTTTTCCAGCTGGCTGAGGAGACTATTATGCGTGCAAGCATAGATTATACTATGATCAAGAAAGGCAATATATGAAGGAAGAACTTAGGAAGACTGGAGTTCAGTAGCTCAGCATTAAAACTTTAATGAACCTGCCAAGTTGGTGGAGCAGTAGAGTTTTCTTTGAGTTAGGATTTAATCTCTGGTCCACACTCCGGAGCAGAAGGTGGCGGTAATGCACCTAATACGCTGGTTGCCATCAGCCGGCATAAACCAAAAAGAAGTTTTTTTCCCCAAACAGAGTGGTACATCCTGGCAGCCGAAGTGTTTCCTATCTGTGCAGCTGAACACAGCAGCTCCTCACGCCGACGGTCCTGGTGTTTCCTCCGCAGGCTCCACTTCACTCAGCTGCCCGACAGACCCGCTGCTTCTTCCCACTTTAACCTGAATAACTAACCAGGGCTCAGTGCTCTGGTTGGATCCACCTCGAGAGCCGAGGCTAACTTAAGCTGGGAGGCTAGCGGAGCGTTAGCTGCAGCATGACCGGAGGGAAGCACAGCCAGCTGGCCTGCGGAGGAAGTACCAGGACTGTCAGGGTGACACAGTCCATTGAGGGGAGCACACTCAGGCGGTGGAGGGGAAGGTGACATATTGGCCTCTCATAATCGGCAGCATTTGCCGATGCCGATATTTCATTTTAGAGCTTTTATCGGCTGATACCAATGACTTGCCGATAATATCGTGCATCCCTACTTTTAACCCACATGACCTGGTCAAAGTTTGATTGAAATTTGTACTGTCAGGTGTGTAGAGACAATAAGTAACTGCAGCTGGACACAGAAAAATATTCATACATTTGAACAGAGAGTGTAAGCGAACCGCTAGGTGCTCGGGCCCTAATAAAGGAAAAACTGCAGTACAGAGCTACAAATTTTAGTTTTGATTTTATTTTTCTGTAGCACTTTATCACTGTCACTCTCACTCCATTTTTTCCCCTTCCCTTCATAGGTCATCCCCACTACTGAATTATACATATAAGACCTATAATTATTGTAAAATAAATGATAATAATAGCAAACTTCATACAAAGTTTGTTTATAATGTACTGTGTGTATATAGACCTTTCTGCTGTGTCCTACAAAAATGAGCTCCATACAACCCCCACACCCACCCCCCCCCCCATTCTCTCTCTCTCCCTCTCAGTTGGAGAGGAGAATGTCACTCTTCTTGTGAAATCTCCTCATAAATCCCATGACTTTGGCCAAATCTTCCGAAAAAATCATACTTTTTTGTAGGACATTTCGTCACAAATCCATTGATAGAGGTTTGAAAGTGGTCAGACTTATAGTTCAGATGTCAGAAGCCTCAGTTTGACACAAAGTCCATGCCCATAGATTGCCGCCTCATTGGTTTACACTGTAAGGTGTGATGTGGCAATGCTGCTTTCAGGGCTTATAAAATCTAAACCATTCGAGTTATTACAAAGTTTTTAACAACTTTTGTTCAGCACAGTGTCATAAGTCATGTACAAAAGTTTGAAGCAGATACCATTAACGCCCTCAGAGGAGAAAGCGTTTGTTCAGGGTCCAAAATTGGGACAAAGCCATACTTTGAAATTGAGATTGCGGACTTCCTGTTGGATTTAGGTCTGGGGTGTGAGTGTATGATTTGTAGGTCTTGATGAGACGAATAACCCAGTTTTGGTTCGATCTCTCTACGACATTCCTATGGGCTGTGGGGGCCATATTAGTGACACAGGTGGTGCTAGAGAGCACATTTTGGCACATTGGGGGATAATTTTTACAAGACCTGATGTGCGTGCCAAATTTGGTGAGTTTTTGAGCATGTTTAGGGGTCAAATTTAGGGTTTAATGGGCATAATAAGAAAGAATAAGAAAGAAACAAAACACAAAATATAATAGGGCCTTTGCCCTTTGGGCTCGGGTCCTAAATATTAGGTCTGTTTGTTTTGAAGAGGAGGAGACCTGCGGATAATTCAGCTCCTGGTAAAAACCTCATGAACGATGAACACTGAAGTAAACCAGGAGAAGCTGACTGCAATGATGGCAATGGTGGTTGTTTAACAATGAACACAACAACTCCCATGATGCCACGCTACTTCACCACATCATCAAACTCTGTCTTTTGTTACTGTTTTGAGAGACCCCTTTGTGGCAGAATTTACATATTGTGTGTTTAAGAGTGATTATTCGTTCTTCCTTCTCGATCAACTCCAGCCATGAATCCACCCCATGAATGCCAGATTGCCCAAATACTACTAAAGACACCTTTGGGTCACTTTCTTGGACTTGTGAGTCACTGGAAGGGCAGACAACAGCACCGTCTACTGTGCCTGGTCAGTGCCCATGCACTGGACAGGTCAAAAAATATTCCCAAGCCCTACTGCTCCACTATGTGAAATAGCTCAAATAAAAAATAATGAGATACTGACCGATCTTTCAATAAGTTCATTGTCATCAAGTGTTCCCAAAACATCTCTCCTTTTATTTCTGCCTGAATGCCATCTCCTGGAAGCTCCTAACAGGTTAGGACACCTCTGGACCTCTCCTAAATATTGACAGATATAGGAGCAATTTCCTAAATTAAGACAACTGATAAAATGCTTTTACTCTTAGTCCTAAAAGTAGCATCACTTTGAATTTTTAGCCAGTTAGGAGTGATTTCCTGCTCTGGGAAGCTTGATAAATCAGTCCCCAGTACTGCATTCCTTCAAATGTAAATTAACTTAACTCATTATGTTTAGGGAGAATGAAGCACTGTGGAGGGAGATCTCTGATCTGAGACAGAAACATGCCCACCAACAGCAACTCATCAAGAAGGTAAGGTTGGGACCATGTTGAATCCATTTAGACTATACCACTAATAATCAGAATGAGTAAAATACATTAATCAGAAAGGCTGGCTCATCTGGAATAAAATTATATTGTAGTTAAAACCTTCACTATCCATTTAGCTGATGGAATCTTTACATTTTCAGAGAATCTGCACTCTTCTTGTGCATGCTTTCCAACTTTCATCATTTACAAGCTCTTTCTACCTACTGCCATTATGTATGGTGGTATTATTTGTAAGGGATTAAAAGTAACTCCAACACATCAGTTTGTTCTGATAAAACCAGTATTTGAGTGTAAGCAGCAGTAAACCAATAGCAGTACCTAGTACTCAACGCAACTCCAGCTTCATCAAAAGTGTGGTTGGGGTGTGTGCATATTAGAAATATAACCAGGACTATTCATCTGAATTAGTGCCCATGTGAACATTTTTGTGGGATTCTTCCATTAAACCGATGACTTTTGGATGGAAAAACCACAGCCAGTTTTCTTCAGATCTTAAATCCAGTTGCATTTTCTGTTAAATCTTTGACACTTTTGTTTCTTTTCAGTTGATACATTTCATCGTCACATTGGTACAGAACAATCGCATCCTGAATTTAAAACGCAAAAGGTGAGTTGACACTGTTACATCCTTCAGCTGGGATTAGTGTGAGAGTACAAGTCCATTAAATGAATGACCCTCCAAACTCACTGGTCACCCATCATAATCGAGAAAGGCCAGGATCCTCCTAGTGGCACTGGCAGGTAGTGGCACCTGAGTGGCAGCCTTTGGTATCTCACTGGCAGGCACTGGCACCTGAATGGCAGCCCGTGGCACCTCACTGGCAGGTAATGGCACCTTAGTGGCAGCCTGTGACTTGCTGTCATCGAGGCCTTTGCCAAATATCCTGGTTACAACAATGAAAAACAAATCCACTATTTTATTATTGTCAGAGTGAAATTGTTTTAGGCAGGCTGCTGTAACTCAAGATGAGACATCTAAGCGAGGTGGCATATAGGGATAATAAAACACAAAAAAGAAGAACAAGAAGTTCCCCACATGTGTAATTGCAAAATATCATTTCATTAATTTACTGTGTTAAATAAAAGTAGTACTCCTCTTATGCAAGGAATCCCTAAACATATACAATAATAAGATGAAAGAAGTTTTTCTTATACAGTAATAATTAATTATTGTTGTTGTTATTTCTATTATTGTTATTATTACAATTATTATCTTTATACATTATATAACTGCTATAAATATAAATATATTATTTTTGTTATATTATAGTTATCTTACTACTACTACTACTAATAATAATAATAATAATAATAAGAAGAAGAAGAAGAAGAAGAAGAAGGCTAATAATAATTAATGAAAACAAGACTGCCAAGGTTTATGTGTGTCGTAATATACATTTCCTCTCCTCGATTAGGCTCTGTGATAAGATATACTTTATTGTCCCTTTGGGGAAATTGGCCTTTGACTCATAGTATCACAAAAAATATAATCAATATCAACAAAAAATGCATCCTGATCATAAACAAATAGAAGAGCACATACCTACATATATGCCCCTCACCCCAGAATACTACACGTCCTGTGCTTTTGCTTTGACTTTACTGTTAAGAATGTTGATGGATGTAGGCACCATTAAGTTTTTAAAACAAATGGGTTTACACTTGGGTACTCTATATCGTCTGCCAGAGGGTAGAAGTCTGTGACATATTTCTTAGTGGGCAGTTGCTGACATTTGATTTTAAAAAAAAGTTTGAAAATGTTAATGGGCTAATTAAATAACACAATTAATACAAGGGTTCAGTGGCTACAACAGTGAACTCACCACAACGCTTTACAAATTGACAAGATTGCAAAAAATCATAGGATAATCATATGAGTGATGATAATTAATAATTTGGACATGTCCACTTTTGTCAAAGTCAATCAGCTGGATTAACATAGTCAAAGGCCAGCATGTACAAAATATGAGGTACTGTCATTTATATGGGTGCAACTGCATAGTTTTAATATAGAAACGTGACATAATTTTCAACAACTGTAAGACAACAGAAATCCAGAAGTCATAGAAAGCCCTCTGCCGACAGAATTTAAATACCACTCTTTAATTGTGAATATAAAGAAAGTTTACAGAGAGTGACTTACTAAACTGCACTGTATGTTTCTCTTGAAATTAAGTGACAAAATGGAATTATGACATTGTATTTTTGAGGGGTTTTGGACGCTCGCAAACTCATGAAAATCAGTACACGTCAGAATTGGCGAAAATTGCAAAGTTTTGTGGTGATTGGGCTTGGGCGTGGCCAGTGGGCTCCATAGCACCCTCAAAGACAGGGCCATTTTGGAACAAATGTTCTTTGATCATGATATTCGGTGGGTTCATTGCTCTCATCATCCTTGACATAATACTTTCTTTTTTTTTTCAAAAAAAAGGGGGGGGGAGTGAGAGAGAGAGATATGCACGTGATTCAAGATGGCGCGGCTTCTGGGGGAAGTCACGGAAGACGTGTGTTAGTATGTTAGTAAAAGAGAGAGGGAAAGAGAAGGGGAAAGACCGACTCTCCATCCCGCGACCGTGAGAGGAGAGCGGTGGTTATTTTATCTACCGAGAACCCACATACGGACGGTGGTCTGTACGCGTGTTGTCTCTTCTCGGTGGAGCAGCGAAGAAACGCAGGATGGTCCACTCAGTCGGTAGACAGCAAGGTGTAGAAGTTATACGTTTCTCCGTGAAGAAACTCTTTTCCTCCTTCTGCAGGTAACCGTGATAGTGTTGTGTTGCAACAACAGTCTCTTGTGGATCCGGTAAAAGTGTTCAGGCGAATGCGGGTCAAAGTCTCGTCTCGTCCAGCGAGGGCTCCAAAGAAAAACGAGAATAAGCACACGTGTACAGTTCCTCTTCAACGGTAATCTGGCTTGATCGAAAAAACGAACCTTCCCTGTGCACAGATACACTAACAGTGAACGAGATTTGTTGCCAAACCGTGTTTAAAAAGGGAGTGATGTCACGGCTCCTTTGACATGACTCCCTGTGTTGTTGATACGTCTCTGCCAATCAGAGACGAGAGCCTGACACTTCCTGCTGGGTCGCACCTAGGTGCGAAATTGCAAGGCATCAGTGGAAATGGAGTCTGTGAGCGGATTCCTTTGTTTCCAGGGAATAAAGGCACAGAGGCGGCCTCGTGGCCAGGCCTCGGAGTTTGCATGTAGGCTTTTCTCTGTGTGACATTATGGTGGAGGCCAAACAAAAGTTTGGTGCAGACAGGAACATTTGCAAGAAAGTTAGAGCAACTTCCTCCGTCATGGCAAAGCATCAAATCTCAACGGTGTGAGGATGAGAATTTTCTGCAGGGTGAGACATGTCTGTCTTTCTCACACCTGTGTCATCAAAATTATGCAAGTTTTGGGCCCATTCACTTGAATTTTAATTAGTAAATTGAAAACTCTTGATGAGTTTGTGTGTAAAACAAATTAAATTCCTAATTTTCATTAAGTCTACTTTTAGAAAAGGAAAGACTTTTAACCCACATGACCTGGTCAAAGTTGATTGAAATGTGTACTGTCAGGTGTTTAGAGACAATACGTAACTGCAGCTGGACACAGGAAAATACTCATACATTTGAATGGGCAGTGTGAGCAAACCCACACCTCTTTGAACATTTACTTCTTCCACGTAGTTTTAGATATAAACTTCATTTGAACTGTAAATGAGTCACAAGACAATAGCTAAATCTTTTGATAACTTTTGATCACAAACTAGTCTAGATGACACACACTGATTTTGAAGTTGTTACGATGAATGAGTTCACCAAACTCCTTCCTGACTGACTTCCTGTTGGGTTTACGCCATGCGTCCTTGTGCGCCCTGGCATGATACATGTGTGTACTGATTTTCGTACATGTAGGTGTAACGTGGTGCGGGGCTGCTTTGTTGAAATATTGTAGAGGGCGCTGTCGAGCCATTCTCCCACACCTATGCCCGCCTCCTTTACAATATCACTGACTTTAAGACCTTTCATGTGTGTGCAAAGTTTTGTGAGTTTTCAAGCATGGCTAGCCCCTTAAAAACAGCTTCTTACTGTGTGGCGAACAATGAAGTATCCATTTCATAACGTCCACTTGTGGCTGTTTGTCATCTTGTTTGTTAGTTGACAGAACTTTGTTGCTGCTGGTTAACCAGTCTGATTATTAGCAACAATGACAAACAAGCTAACTCTCCTGGTTGTTTCATTAAAATTATGTTGTTAATTTAAATGAAATGTTGGGCAGCTGTGGCTCAAAAACTAGAGCGGGTCATCCACTAATCAGAAGATCTGCGGTTTGATTCCCGGCTCCTCCAGTCTGCATGTGGAAGTGTCCTTTGGCAAGATACTGAACCCTAAATTGCCTTTGATGGCTGTGCCATCAGTGTATGAATATGTGTGAATGGGTAGTTCCCTCTGATGGGCAGTTTGGGACCTTGCATGGTAATCCCTGTACCCATTCAGTGTATGAATGTGCGTGTGAATGGGTGAATGTGACACGTAGTGTAAAAGCACTGTGAGTGGTTGGAAGACTAGAAAGGCGCTATACAAGTACAGTCCAGTTACCATTTACTATTTAATTTTCTATTGTTGTTGAGAGGAGTTCACGTCAGAGCAGTGTGTCAGGCCACAGCACGTCACTGTAGTCCCACTGAGGGTCCAGCCTGGACAGCTGAGGCAGCAAGGTCCAAGGCTACGCCAGCAGTGCTTAGCTCTCCAGCCGCTCCCCAGCAGTATCCTGCCACACCGCCCAATCCAAATCCATTCTCCTGTTAGCTTAACAACAGTCCTTCAGGGCTGCTACAACAAATCAACTGTTGCATTGGCTAACAGAAGCTGCTATCTACTGCTCCATAAAAGAAGTGAAACGTAACCGCTAAATCTGAAAATAGGAAATTTGGACTATCGCTTTACCACATACAGTTGTAGAGATTTGAAGATGAAATTTGGAAACTGTCAATGGACCAACGTGATGTCAATATTGTATTCTGGTTGTTGATTGGTTAGGGAGGACGTCCTCCCCTGGAGCTTCATTTTACATATTTTGGCCAATCATAGACAAGCATGAAAAAAATTAAGTACATTAAATTGATATAAGAGATCGTGGAGGACAGCAGGAACACGTCCTCCTCTGCCCCCCACCACTACTTAGACACACTGCCCTTTCTCCTCCTGCCTGCCCTGCAGGTGTTGCTGTTGAAGCATTTTGATCAGAATTTCAACAATGGATTTTTTTTCGATGGAGACAGAAAAAATATTTATAAATGATACTTGTATCAACCAATTACTTCTACAACTTTTTAAATATTTTGATCTCTCTCTTGCCTCTCAAAAATAGAGGAGAAGCAATCTGTCACTGTACAGTCTGAACAACTAATAATTTAATCAAGAATATAATCCTAGTCTGATTAGAGCTGTGACAAAAGATTACCATCATTGATTAATCTGACACTTAATCATTTGGTCTGTAAAATGTCAGAAAACTGTCCAATATACTTACTACTAAATTTATATTTACAAATTTATACGGCTAAGTGTGTGGAGTTAGGGTAACACTAACCCCTGTGTGCGTGTGTGTGTGGCTGCTGTGCCATGTCGTGCTCTGCGCTCTGTATATTTTCCTGCCTTTTTTTTTTCTTTTGCCAATCACATGCCAAATTAAACGCAGTCAGTTTTTAATTCAGGTCTGCATATTGAAGTTTAGAGAGATTATCACCTTTTCCCAACCAGTGCCAGTACTAGAAATACTGCAGGTGTTTAAGAATGTATCTTTATTTCATGATAGGCCACATGTAAATAATAAGCTGCAGTTGATTATTTTCTATATCAATTAGTCATTTGTATGCTTTTGATTACTTGATTAAACATGTAGTCATTATAACTACCAAAATGAATGACAAATTCCCATCACCTTATCAGAGCTTAAAGGGATGCCTGAAAAGTACTTATTTTTGTTTGACCACTACTAATTTGAATTGACAGTAATATGAAAGGGATCAAGCACATCTTCATTTTTAAATCTGTAAATATTGTGTAGTGTATTTGCACTAATGTACTGTAAACTATGATCAGCAGGCCAATTCTTATGAACAGCAATGGAAAGAAGCCCAAATACATTCATCAGATCTATGATGACAAAGTGTGCGTGGAACAGGTCAGTAACAAGCACTACCTAGTAACATAAACATGGGAAGTATTACCTATAGTATACACCAGTGAATTACTGTCATCAGGTTAGGGGTGTAACGGCACGCATATCCATCACAAACCGTCAATTGCTTTCAAAATAGTTTAATAATCCACTTAGTCCAATGTGCGGAACAATATTTCTAGAGCACAAATTCTACCTGGAACGTTTTGGCAGTGCACCACTTAGATGTAGCAGGCTTGTGAATGTATGTTAGCTGGCTTAGCCAAGGTAGCTATTATTAAAATATGCTCCAACCCTGCTGGATTTGGAGCTAGTTTGAACCACTTTATATACAGATAGAGTTAGACCATAAATCGGCATAAAATAGCTGTCAGCAGGTGCAGAAAAAGAGAGGTTGTTTTCCTCTCCACTGCAGCACAACTACACTTTTTCAGTAATAGTTATGGCCAATGAGCCATTGTTGGATGTTTACATTTTTCAAAATGAAGGACCAAAATATTATTTTCTATCTTTCTTTTTTTTTTGCTGTACCGAAATTGTACCGAACCATGACCCCAAAACCGAGATACATACCAAACCGTGACTTTTGTGTGCCGTTACACCCCTACATCAGGTACTTCCTTATTTTATGTGTTAAAGTAAATATCATTGAATATACTGTATGGTGTGTTATATAGGAGAAATAGTGAGAATGGACTTCTCTGCAACCTATACTCTTGTCTGTGTGTGTGTCCTGTTAAGTCGTCTGTCAACAGTCTGAATGGTGTGAAGGGTTCCGACATATCAGATGATGTTATCATCTGTGACCTGACGGAGAATGAAGCAGAGCTGACGGCTGAGGTCACAGAGGGGTCACCCAGAGCCTATGAACAGAGGTAAGACTACTGACCTGACACTATTTACACTATCCTACTGCATTTAAAGTGCTAGTATATGTTATACATGAGAGTAAACTTTGAATAGCTGCAAGACAAATGGAAAGTGTCTGCTCTGAAATTATGCTTACCATAGTGTCTATGTTAGCGAGACAACAACCTCCTGCTCCATGTCTTCACTGCAGTGATAAACTGTACTCTCACATCGTCCATAGCAGTCTGGCACAGCTCAGATAGTCCAACCCACAAGAAACTTTCAACACACTTTCAACAAGTTGCTGAAAATGATTGGCATCCCCCTTCCATCCATTGAACTGTGTACGTAAAACAAACTGTAAAAAGCCCCAGGAAATTGATCTCAGATTCACACACTCAAAACACTGCATGCTCCTCCTGCTATGGAAGGCGTTGTAACACAATAGACACAATATTTTAAAACCAGCTTTCCGTCACTGCAACAGTAACCCCGAACACTGGCAGACAGCCAGATTCTCTGTACATTCAATATATAAATAAATAAATATAAATTACACCAAAATAATTGAGATCATATTATTGTAGTGATTGTTGAGATGCATGTTGTGTGGAGAGTGATCAATACTAAAATGATCATTCATCATGGCACTTTGAGAGGCAAGAGGTTAGATAGATAGATACATAGATAGATATTACTTTATTGAACCCCGAAGGGAAATTCAAATTGTCAAGAGCTCATCAAAATATAAAAACAAAAGAAACCCCCCAAAAAAACAAAAAAAAAACTATCCAGTCAATTCAGGAAGAATTGAACAGTCTTATTGCTGTGGGGACGAAGGATCTCCTGAATCGCTCCATTCTGCAGCACAATAAGAGGAGCCGACTGCTGCAGCTACTCCTCTGTCGCTCCAGGAGGCTATGGAGAGGGTGTCTGCTATTGTCCATTATAGCTTTCAGTTTGTTCAGTGTGCCTCTCTCCACCACACATCTTAGCGGGTCCAATCTCCTGCCCAGCACTGAGCCCGCTTTTTTGACCAGCTTGCCTAATCGCTTGGTGTTTTTGTCTGTAAGGCTGCCTCCCCAGCACACTGCAGCAAAAAAGAGTGCACTGGCCACCACCGTGTGGTAGAACATGGTCATCATTTCCACACACATCAAAGGACCTCAGTGTCCGCAGGAAGAACAAGCAGCTCTGCCCCTTCCTGTAGAGGGCGTCAGTGTTAGGGGACCAGTCCAGCTTGTCATCCACAAGGACCCCTAGATATTTGTAGGTGTGCACCACTTCAATGTCCACCCCACAGATTTTCACTGGCTCTAGAGGGGGCTTAGACCTGCGGAAATCCATAATCATTTCCTTTGTTTTTGAGGTGTTCAGTTGAAGGTGTTTTTTTCGACTCCAGTCACTGAAGGCTGTTATTAGATCCCTGTATTCGGATTCCTGTCCATTCCTGATACACGCCACAATAGCAGTGTCATCCGAGTATTTCTGGATGTGGCAGGACTGAGAATTGTATTTGAAGTCCGAGGTATATAATGTGAACAGGAATGGAGCCAGTACAGTCCCCTGTGGAGCCCCCGTGCTGCTCATTACTGTCCCAGAAACACAGTTCCCCAACCTGACAAACTGTGGCCTTTCTGTCAGGTAATCAGTGATCCAGGAAACAAAGGAGGGATTCACTCCCATCTCTCTGAGCTTGTCTTTGAGTATGATGGGTTTGATGGAGTTGAATGCACTTGAAAAATCAAAGAACATGATTCTTACATAAGTGCCTGATTCCTCCAGATGAGAGAGAGCACGGTGGAGCATGTAAAGGACAGCATCATCCACTCCAATGTGTTCTTTGTATGCAAACTACAGAGGATCAGGTTTGTCTTTGACCTCAAGCCTCAGTAGGCGTAGAAGCAGACGCTCCAGGGTCTTCATGATGTGCAACATTTTATTTTTGGTACCGGTACAATACAAGATGTTTTCCACAGACCCGGGACCCACCCCAACCGTAGACTCAGGTTGAAGATCTTCTTGAGAGATTGACACAGTTGGGCAGCACAGTCTTTAAGCAGCCTTGGACACACACCATCTGGGCCAGCTGCCTTCCCAGAGTAAGTCTCCCGAGCTCCAACTTCACCTCCATCTCTAGTAGCTGCAGCAGTCAAAATGGACACATGTATAGGAGGAGGAGAAGGAGGAACTGTGGTGGAGAAACACATATGTGGAGAAGAAGAAGGAGCCGCAGTGGAGATGCATCCATGTGGAGGAGAAGGAGCAGCAGTGGAAGTGGTTGTGGCCACAGTGTCAAATCTGTTGAAGAACTGGTTAAGGTCATTGGCTCTGTCCACATCACCCACTATTGGCTGTCTTTTCTTTTTGTTGTAGCCAGAGATGGTGTTGATTCCTATCCACAACTCCCAGATGTTGCTGTGTTGTAAATTTCTTTCAATTTTCTTTTTGTATTCCACCTTTGCCATCAGCAGTTGCCTTGGGAGAAATGTACACAAGTATTGTTATGATATGACTGAATTCTCTTGGTACATAGTATGGTCTCATACCAACTGCCAGTAATTCAATATCTGGACAGCACATCTTCTACTTGACAGTAATATGTAAGGGATTACACCATCTCTGATTCACAAATAAAGCCAGTCCTCTATGGAGCTATTTCCCTATCCTACCTATTCAAGAGCATGGCATATCAATTTGAGAGCATAATTTATTGATTTCACATTCAAATTTTGTAATTTGTCCCTCAAAACCCTGCCCTCGCACTCAAATTTTTGGGACCCGCAGTTGTTGTTCTCCCAGGCTGGTTAGCAGCTCCTCCATTCGGACTGCTGCTAGTGCAAAGCCACTGACACGGTTAGCTTAGCCTGTTAGCACCAGCTAATTACAACGGTGGGTCCCAAAAGGAAGTAAAACTACAACTGTGGGTCCTTGTAACGCTTATCACTTCAATTTTTCATATAAAAAATGAAGTTCAAGTGACCATCTCGCCTTCTCACATGGGCGTAACCATAGAAACATTTATGATGAAGGTGACATCGTTTTCTCCTCCAGCACACCAACAGGCAGGCACTGTGCCATGCGGCTACTATAATACTGTATGTAGCTACTTTCATAAAAATCACGGGTGCTGGTGTATTAATGAACGTGAAATGTTTTATTCCAAAAGTCATAAATAAAGCAAGGGAAGTACATTTTATAAAGCCCTGGAGGGCGGGAGTGGATGAACCCAGTTAAAGAGTGCCCGCCTGTACGGGACACTCTAAGAAGTAAAGCGAACAAGTTTGCAAGGGGGCAGGGATCATTTCATTGGTCAACACTAAACCTGGCCTTCTATTGGTTGGGGGATTTTGACAGGGTTGTTGCACAAAAAATCCAAGAGCAGAGGAGAAATCTGAGAGCAGAAGTTTCACGAGGGCGCAGAAGCAGCCTGAGTGCAAGGAGAAGAGCTGAAGCTTGGGAGCAGGAAATCTGTGCAAGCAACATTATATTTGAGTGCAAGCACACAATATGAGCAGAAACAGAGCAAATCTAAGTGCAAGCAGAGGCTATTTGAGTGCGAGGGCAGGGGTTTTGAGGGACAAATTACAAAATTTGAATGTGAAATCAATAAATTATCCTCTCAAATTGATATACCACGCTCTTGAATAAAGATAGGGAAAAAGCTCCATTGTCCTCCTCCTTTCTTCTTTCCACTAGCTTTAGTGTCTCTGTCCATCCGTATGAGAGTGAAGCCAGGTAGTTCCATACAGGAATCAGAGATGTTTTAATTCAACCAGGTTTCAGTAAAACACATGAGGTTGCACTCACGGTATACTTTCTGAGTCTTCACCAATATCTCCAGCTCATCACTTTTGTTGGGCAGAGAGTTGACATTTCCCATGATGACCGATGGTGGAAAGGGCTTATATCTCCATTTCCTGGCCTTCACCTTTGCACCAGCACAGCAACCACGAAAACACCTCTTTATCTCCGCTATAATAGGGTGGTATCCTCCAGATTTGCTCAATTTCAATGAAAGAAGCTCTTCTCTTGAGTAAACTCTTCTCCCCACAGAAATATCCATCAGCAATTGACTAGAAATACAACAAGAATAAAGTAAAAATTTAGTAAAAATTGAGAGCTACCAGACTTTGCTGCTGCTTGTTGAAGCGCATGTTCTAGAATTGTAGACAGAAATCCTTGACTTATATTATCACGCAGTGTGTTTACATGCATTATTTACACATTTAATGTCTATTACACCAGAGACCTATAGGTCAGCATAATGCTTCAGGGTGGAGGGAGAGACAGAGTCTAGTCCATCTGCTTTGCTGGGGTTCTGTCTCTTAAAGAGCCTGTTGAAGTCACTCTCCGAGATGGAGAGAGGTGTTGAAGGGGGGGAAGAGGCCTCAGAGCCTGTATTCAGACCAAATCAGGTGTTGCAGAGCACTGCTGCTGGGTTGCATGGAAGTATGTGAGGGTGTGGGTATGTTTATTTGTGCTGTAGAACGTAATCACTGTGAAACAATCAGAAAATAACATTTTATTGATCTGATTCACCAGCTTTCTCGCTATCTCCGCTCCCTCTCTTTATTCACTCTCTAGCTCACTTGACCACAGCTGCTCCCTCTCTCACTCACTGGTGCTCTCATCTCTCTCTCTCTCTTTTTCTCTTATCTTTTTTAAAATGAGTCAGAAAGTTGTCAGCAAAGCCTAACTTTACCTTTAACGTCATCAAATGAAGAGAAATGTCCTCCCCTCTTCCTAGTAACGTCTTTGTCCTTCCCCATGGCAAGGTTGTACAATTCTGATCAGTCTGATCGCCGGTATAACATCGGGGTGCGTTTCTCCAAAAGTTGTTCAACTTTCTTGCCGCAGGCCGCTGTGGCTCCTCTGCAGCCCCCACCGCTGCAGCCTAAACGCACTACCCCCATTCAAATGAATGGAAGGACTAGCATTTCCACCACAGAGCCTGATTTAGAGTGAATTTAGCTGGGGGCTAAATTCACACAAACTCAGTTTGTGTGAGTTCAACCCTAATAAATTGCAAACAGTGAAAATGTCTTCTAGATTTAGGTGTTAACCAATATAGGAACTCATACATGAAACAGTGATAGGTTCTATAAGGACACCTCAAAACAAATCTAGACTTACTTATTATTATAGACTATTATAGAGTCAAAATGGGGCTTAAAAGAAAGTTGAGAATCAAGCCAGAGACCCAGATATTTAAATTCCTCTACTTTCTTGAGTGGTGTGACAAATTATTTTTTAAATTCAAAGAATTAGGTCTAGTGCCAAAAACATACTGTAAGACATAAATGTGTGTCTACCTTTGAATAAGTTTGGAAAAAGACTTGAACATCTAGTTTTTCTTGTGCCGGTGCACAGAGAGGCCCCAAAACCTTCCCCCAAGTATGAGCTCTCTGGAAAAAGAAGAACGCCTGTAGGGAATAAAAGTTTTGCTTGATGCCTTGATTTGATAAATAAATAAAGTGTTTTAATTGCAAAAGCAGAATGAGGGGATTCCCTTTACTATAAACTTTGGTTAAGTGTGTATATCAGTCAGCAATATGTCTTTTGTTAATAACATGCTGTTTGAAACTCCCTCAGTGATGTAGAAATCGTGGAAGTAGAACTGGACAACTACACAGGGTTGCCAGGTGAGACAGAGGCGAGCACCACCTGCACAGACGACACCAAACTGACAGAGGCTGCTGTGTTGGCAGCAGTAGAGGAGCAGAGGAGCAGCACTTCGGACAGCAGTGAACCAAACAGCAGTGCCCTGCAGCTCAATAAACCGTCAGGCCTCAGTCTGGAAGACCCGGTCAAAATGATGGACTCCATACTGAATGAGAACGGAGCAATATCACAGAACATCAACCTGCTGGGAAAGTAAGTACATCAAGGTAGATCACAAGAAAAATGCAGTTTATGTTGGGGTCTATAAAGAATGGGCTGGTAGTGAACTACAGGAAATGGTCCTACCAGTGTTCTTGAAAATCCGTCATTTTCCATGTGTTTTATATAACATTGTTAACAGTTCATTGTACTATTGCTAAGACAAAGGGAAGAATTTTGATGCATTTTTCTGTATTGAGTTGAAAGTAAACATGGACCATTGACTTAATGTACTGTATACACATGCAAAATACTGCTCTTCATTCTGCCTAAAAACTAGAAAGAATCCTACTTTGGATATTTGACCAACGTATATTTGATATGAGTTAGAGCTAGACCAATAAATTGGCTGATATTACCTTATTGCAGATATAGGTATCAGCATGAAACTGTGGCTGTGTCCCAAATCACTCCCTATTTACTATACAGTGCACTACATTTACCCTCTGCCATTTTACAGGGTGTCTGAATTCTGAGTGTGTAGATGCTCCACACTATAGATGTGATATGTACTGTTGTGCAACTCTTGACATTGATGACACACAATGATGTTGATTCTGAAATCTTGGTTTTCTGCTTCGGACTGGGTGATTAATCAGATTTTATTTTCATTTATGATTTTGGCTGCCAAGGATTTTGAAAACAAGATAATCGAGATAAAACGATTATTGTGCCGCATTCTGTTTGGAAATAATGTTCTGTTTTTGTCTTGTGTTGTAAATCCAGTGCACAGTGTGTAGGAGTAGCGGGACAGCGCAGTGAGAGGCAGAGCAGAGGTCTTCCCCACAGCATGAATGTGTCTGAATTTAACAGTCAAATGTTCAGTGGTGAACTGACTTATTTAGTCATCTACAGGCTACTTTATTTTAGTTTCAGTTGGACTTAGGATGCTATTATTTTAGATACGTGGACGCTTCGCCCCGTATAACGATCTCTCCTTTCATCAAGCCAAGTGGCGCCGTGCATTCTCTGACTGCAGTCATTATTGTTCACATGCTTACTTGTAAAAAGCTGATTAGAAACCTGGTTATGCTTATACATGGCAGAGAAATCGGTGTTCTCCAGGGAATAAAATCTACCTTTGGAAACCAGGTTTTTCAATTACTGAAAGCAGGTTTCTTGTTTACATGACCGTTAAGAAATCAGCTTTCTGGAGAAAACCAGCTGTAACCTGGTTACTACTGGTTACATGCATCTTGACAATCACTAAATAATATTTTTATTTATTTATATATTGAATATATGTTTAGTAGTTTTCAGCAGGTTGTGGAAGTGCACTACAGCACAGTTGATCTTATTTTTATCTAAGATATTTTTATTTATTTTTATATTATTTATTTAAATATGTATTTATATATTATACATTCATTTTATTTATTTATCTATTTTTTTAATGTTTTTTATATTTAAGGTTCAAGGAAATCCACTGTTAAAAAGACACATTTTTTAAAAAGTTCAATAAATGTATGTTCTTTCCAAAATCAGTGAGTAATCATATAAAATAATTGTAATATCAGTATTGACCAAAATAATCATGATTTTTGCTATAATTGAGTGTCTTTATTACTGCTCCCTACTGAGTAAACTGTTGAGTGTCTGTGTATAGGGAGTAGTGAATGATTGATCCTGCGAGGGAAATTATTGTGTTATACCAGCATAGCCAACTATAGTCAAGAAAAACTGACAATAACATGTTACAACAAATGGCAAAAAATGAACAAATGACAATAAATTAAAAGGCAGAATTGCAGGTCTGCGTAGCAAGACACTCAAGTATTGAATAGTTACAGTATGTGCAATATATATATCAAAAACAGTAATAGTAGAGAAAAAGAGTAATAATAAGGTGCACAAGACAAAGTGGCAATGAATAATAGATATACTGTATATGATATAAGTCTGAAAAACAATATTTACAGGTGTAGTGCAGTGGTTGGTAATGCAACAGAGATGAGCTGTTCTGCAGTGTTATGGTGAAAAGTAAGAATGATGTCCTGTGTGGTTCTTTATGACAGCGGAGCTGATTGAGTCTGTTGGAAAATGAGCCCCTCTGTCTCTTTAGTGTGTCAAGGAGGGGGTGGGATGGATTGTTCATAATGGAGAGCAGTTTGTTCAGTGACTTCCTGTTCCTCACTGACTCAAATGTCTCTAGGTTTTGACAAATGATAGATCTGGCCTTGTGAATGAGTTTGTTGATCCTGCTGGCACCTCTGGCACTGATGCTACTCCCCCAGCAGACCACAGCACATTAGATGACACTCACAACCACAGACTGGTAGAAGATCTCCAGCATCTTGTTGCATACATTGTCTATACAATATCTGAGTTTCCTCAGAAAATAGAGTCTGCTCATCCCCCTCTTGTACACAGCGTCAGTCTTGGTCCTCCAGTCCAGTCCGTTGCTCAAGTGGGCACCCAGGTAGTTGTAGTGCTCCACTACTCCAACCGTCTCTCCCATGATGTTAATGAGCCTGGTCACAGTCCTCATCTTACTGTTCACTCAGTACCTGAGGTGTACTGAGTGAACAGAAATAGAGACAGGACAGTCCCCTGTGGTGCTCCTGTGTTAATGACCACATCAGACAGGGAGCTCCCCAGCTGCACAAACTGGGGCCTGTCTGACAGATAGTCAGCAATCCAGGAGACAGTAGGCGCAATGACACCCATCCTGAGCACCTTCTCACTTAGTAGAAGTGGTGGGATGGTATTACTGGCGCTGGGAAAAATTAAAAAACATGATTCTCACAGTGCCACCACTTCCATCCAGGTGAGAGTGAATGCGCTGCAGCAGGTAGATAACAGCATCATCCACACCAACATGAGGCTGGTACGCAAACTGAAGAGGGTCCAGAGCTGGTTTCACCTGGGGTTCAAGGTGGCCAGAACCAGTCTCTCAAGTGCCTTCATGACATGAATGAACAAGGGAGTGATTTCAGACACAGCCAATGTTTCCACTGCATAGTTTGTCCACAAGAGAGGACTGCCAAGTTTATTTTTACATTTCAAGATGCCCCACTCACTACATATCTTGGTCATACTTCTTTTAAGAACCACATTTAATCAATTCTGATCAAAACAATCAACATCTCACAAATGTATGTCAGTATCAGCCTCAAAAAGCCAGTATCAGTCAGGGTCTAATGACTCCATCTCAAGTTTGTCATCTACAAACAACTTGATTAAATACATCAGAAACTGAAATTCTTTTTAACTCTGAAACAAAAATAGAAGTGAGTGATAAAGCAAAACCTTAATAAAGCTGTGATACTGCCCTCATCCTCCAAAAAACCAGAATGAATATCGGGACTACCTACTGGGTCATGGACACATGAAAGCAAGATTCTGACCTATGTGTTTTTTACTTAATTTATATATTATGGTTGTTTCCACAGTGGCTGTTTTTAAAGTGCCCTCCAATGGGCAGCCACAGTCCTGATACCACCCTGCAGTGTTACTCATTCTGGAGCAATGTGCTGTTGATACATTGATGTTGAAATACTACAAGTGCAGAATAATAATAATGATAATAATAAAAATAAGAGTTGCAAGATACTAATGGAGTGTGTGTGTGTATGTGTGTCAGGATGGAGCTGATGGACTATCTGGACAGTATTGATTGCAGTCTAGAGGACTTCCAGGCCATGCTTTATGGAAAACAGTTTGGCATGGATTTTGATGCCCTAGAGGTAAAATGACATCACTTACACACTAAAGCAAAACACATTCACCTGATCAATACATCCTCAGACTGAACACAACATATCTAATTGGTTCCCGTTCAGCTTTATGGATCAGCTGACAAACACACTGTTGAGAATGTGACATCATGCTCACAAATTTCCATACCTATCAAGGTAATTTGGTTGTAGGAAGCAATGTGAAACATGAAGTTAACATAATTATGTGTCAGAATCACAGGGCAAAGAAGTTTTTCTAGAAGCATGACTGAGCACAGAGGCTCAGACAGCAGCATGTAGAGTCATCAGAGCAGAACACAGCAGACAGGTAGCATTTAGAGTGAGGGGCATGACTCAGCTGATGGTGGCTGTTGTTCCATCCGCACATGAAGATAAGTCAAAGGTAATGTGCTAACCATGCAATTCAATATAACAGCTCTGCCATAATTCCTACTTTTACGAAGCTTATATATTTTCACTTTTTGTTGATGTTGTCAGAAAGGTGATAATTCTACTTTGTTATTGAGGTCATACTCCAGTACACCACAGTCCATTTAAGCTATAATATGTAACTATTGTGCATTAAAATGTCTAAAAACAACTAGACCTATGTTATATATTTTGTTGAGTGGTGTACTTACATTATCCCAAATGTTTCCAACAATTTTCAAACTCAGAGAAATCTGTAATTTTAATCAAGGTAATGGTCCGTTTGATTTGGTCACCTGTCAATGGCGTCACACCCCTGTATCAAAGAGTATACACACACAAGATGCATGTGTCGGCATTGTGTTTGTCCGCTACAATTGCGTCTACCAAAGATCATACACATACAAGATAAAACATCGGCATTGTGGCTGTTTGCCACAATGGTGTCCACCAAAGAATATATGCATACAAGATATGTCGGCTTTGTGGTTGTTCAACAGAAACTTTTATAACTGGACTTTTATGCAGTTTTAAGCCGCGTTTTTATGATAAACGCTTTAGATCTTGGTCGTTTTTGACTATCTTTTAACCAGATGAAGGATTTTAGTAATCAGATGTCTGGATCTTAAGTTATCAGAGAAACAAGCTAGGCAAACGTTAGCAGCAGCTCGGCTAGCAGCCCCTCCTGGAAGTCCGGTGCTCGCCAAACATCTTTGGATAAATATTGATTTTTCAGGTGAAACAGCTTTATTCAGTATTTTTACCGATTTTTATTCCTGTGTATGTTTGTTTTTGGTGAATAATTTGGCTCCCGGTAGAAACCTGCTGAACTTCTTGATCTTAAGTTATCAGAGAAACAATCTGAGCAAACGTTAGCAGCAGCTCAGCTAACAGCCCCTACCGGATGTCTGGTGCCAGCCGAGCAGCGTCATAGAAACACTGATTTTTTTATTTTTTTTTTTTACGTTAAACTGCTTTATTCATTGTTTTTACCTGTTTTAATCACCGGGTCTGTTTGTTTTGGAGAGGAGGAGACCTCTGCGGCTCCCAGTAAAAACATCCGGAATGATGAACACTGGAGTAATCCTAACCCGAAGAAGCTACTTTACGATGTCATCACACTCTGTCTTTTGTTACTGTTTTGATTGAGAGACCCCTAGTGGCTAAAATGACATATTGTGCATTTAAGTTGAAAAGTTGTCCACCCATTAACATACGTGGGGGTGACAAAATATCAGGAACACAATTTAATGCCATTTCTAGGCCATTTCTTTTTCTTGGGTTTGCTTTGTATTATCACTTCCTCTCCATGTGTTTTCAGGAGAGTGTGTCCTCCAAAGAGAATACAGCACAGCTAAACAGAGGCAGGACAGAGGAAGGCAACACAGGTAAGTGGAGCCACTTACACTCCAGACTCAGCTGACCTGAAGAACTGAGCAAATGTGATTTTTGCCATCTACACTGACATATAGGACTGGGTATTGTATTTTTCAATACTGATACCTTGACTTCGATACCACTTCCTGAACGATACTTTTTTCTATACCAATTTTACAAAATCCATTGTAACAAAAAGAAAATTACATTACAGCACAAATCTTGGGTTTTATTTTTCAGCTCCATGGTATTTTTACACACTCAAAGCAGCTTCGCTTCCGTTAGGTATCAGAATATGTTTCTGATATTTCTGATATTCTGAACGACAAGGCGTTTTTTGATAGTCGATAGTAAGCAGTCGATAGCAATTCGGTCAGTGTCATAACAGTATATAAGTTTGGTACCCATCCCTACTGACGTATAAAAGTTAATTCATTAATAGGACTGTAGACAGTGTTTCAATCAGCAGTTAAATTTTATGCAAATCCAAAATAACATCAATGTGATGGCATGCTGCAATGAGTGGCAGCAGTGCCCATTCGAGGAACTGCAGTTTTGGGCACTTCTGCACTGGCTTCATTTTTCAGCCCCTGAGGTTGCTGCTTGGCACACACTCATGACTGTATTTATCACTTTTCCTGCCCCCATATCCTGAATAATTCATGTTATTAATTGTTCCTCAAACCCAGCCACGCTTAATGGAGAAATAAAGAAAAAAATCACATTTAGAAGTGTAACAACATCTGTCTGCTGTTGTCAAGTCTGCAAATGTCATCCAGTCAGCACAGTGGAAATGTGACTAAACTGGGAGGATTGGAAAGAATCGCAAGCTGTTACAAATAATGTAGATATTAGTTGCATTTGCATTCATTCTTGTGATCACAAGTTTGCTACTTTACAACTATACCCTGGCTAGAAATCCTGCATGCTGTCCACACTCTGTCCTGTGCATTAGTGTACTACCATCCAACACTATATTACATTCTCACACTTGATCCTTTCAATCATCAAACAGATGGATGACAAATTAAGTAAGTAAGGAGCTGTTCCACCACAGAACAGCTTCAGGGCTTTTTTGGTGTTTTGGGGATGGCTGTCTAAAGAAGCCTTCATACTGTGCGGCAATGATTATGTAAGTTTATTGCTCATCACACTGTTCAAGACGGCTCTGATACAATTTTGGATGCGGTCTGTGTCATACTATACAGTATCAGTTTGAGATGACTGTGAGATGAGTGTATGGTAAATTGTAAAACTACAAAGGAAACGGAAGAAAGTACAAGCAGAGACACGTCATCAGCTTGTCATCCAGCTGCAATTCTGATGTTTTGAAAATGCAACAAAGTCATACAGTTCATTTTACCTCTATTGTTTTCGTTTGTGTGTGCCATGGATGTATTATGGAGCATGCATGTGTTTCCCCCTAAACTTTCTTTTATTCAAAAATGGCACAATTTGGTCTTCAATTTCTGACTTTGTCCAGGCTGATAGTTTCTTGCATTTGTGTTCAGATAAGCAGTTGATCCAATACACCACCTGCCCACTGCTGGCCTTTCTTGATGGCTGCACCCCTCCTCCAGAGCTGGACCCAGGCAGCAGCAGCACCGGTACCTCCAATACCCATTCCCAGTCCTCCTCCAGCTCTGGTGCCTCCGTGGAGGCCGAGCCACCTGCAGAGCTGCTAGACACTGGCCTGGAGTTGAAGCAGCCAGGCCACAGCTCTCTGATCCGCCTGGAGCCTCTGACAGAGGCCGAGGCCAGCGAGGAGACCCTCTTTTACCTGTGTGAACTGAGTCCTGGTGGCCCGGAGGCCGACTCCTCCCTGCTGGACAGAATGTGAGCAGCAGACTGTAATGCTGATCCCACTGATGTTGGCTCGCCACAGACTACACCCCTCCCTCCTCCAGATAGTACTGACAGTTTAATATCCCCTCACCTCTCTGGCCTGAGGGGTGTGTTTGTTGAGTTGTCAGAACATCAGAAAGTACCAGACAGGCTGAAGAACAGCTGCAGTTCGTGCCTCATAAGACTTTTGTATTGAAGATGGCATTAACATGTGGTACTCTCATCATGTACCACTGTCATACAAATTGATTTCATTTCTTAGTAGCCTGACTTGTCTAGTGAAGACATGTAGTGATTCTGCCATTACCCTGTAAATAAAGAGGACCAAGGAAAAACAGGCAGGGGTTCAGAAAAGTACACAGATTTTCCTGCCATGTGTCTGAAGGTTTAACCTATTTGTTTTTGATGATAGGAGAACTTTTTTGATTTGAAACTGACATGAGAGGCACAAACTGTGGCTGGTGTAAGCACAGGACAGCAGGACCTAGATTCCCTCCACATAGCTTCATGTCTGAGTTGTCAGGTATAGAGACAGAAGTCTCTGCTCATCAGTAACTTCACCATCAGTAAAGCACTGCATCACATCAGTGAGGAGACATCGTCATCTGACTGCTATTAGCAGACTGAACCTTTTGTATATACTTCTGAAAATCTATTTATTGCCATTTCTGTTTCTTTTGCTACATATCTATCTTCTTCATAAAGTAACATTCCTTAAGATAGTGTTGTGCTCAGCCAGCTCATTTCTCTTTGAGTGCAGACTTTTGGAAGATAATTTAGCTACATTTATTTAATGAAGACAACATTCTTGAGAGCTGGGACAAAAGGTGTTCTCAAGAAGGGACTGTACACTATCTGGGACTGTACATTATCTGTCTTGCAAACAAGACACAGATAATCAAGTCATTTCAGTTTCCACATCAGTGTGTGGTTAGTGAAGCCTGGTCTGGCAGGGCAGAGGATGAGACAGACATTTCAAAGCAAGGTGTACAATAGATGATAGACAGTCTGAATGTGTTAGCAGGTTTTTGGATACAGATGTGACATTGGTGAGTGATCTGATGGAGCTGGCTCTGTGAGTGATGAAACATGAAAATACAACTACAGTGGCAGTGTGAAGTGAGTATGTAAAGAATGTGATCCGTGTGTGTCCACTCTGTTGTGGCAGTCCTACATTAGTATTGCTCTGCATTCATCTAGCAATAGAATAATATACTGTAACTGAACGGTCAGAGCTTGAAAGTTCCTTCTTTACCTTGGAAACCACAAAAATTAGTTTATAATCACATCTTGCAGTTGAAAGCTCTGGTCACATGACAACTGGATTTTTTTTCCCCAAAGTTCATATAATGACAACTCGGCAAACTTCTTCCCCTGTTAGTGGACATATCTTCACTTGTGTGTGTGTGTGTTGTGACACTTTGCATCAAAAGAATGGTGTGTGTGTGTGTCAATTTTTGTCATTAAACCCTGACTTGCTGAAAGTGTTCAGAAGGTGATACTGCCGTCCAACTGTGACTGTAACATGCAGAGAAGAGGGGGAACTTGGGTATCATCAGGCAACGTTCATCTTTTAGTTTGAGAGAGAGAAACCAAGAGTGAATGTTTTTCATGTGACTCATGCTGAAGCAAAATAAAAAATGAGGGAAACACAGGAAAAACACCCAAAAAGCTTCAGCCAGTGTCACTTTATCTTTTACGCAAGAGCACCAGAAATACATTCATCCTCTATAGTACATGAGGAGGATGTGACACATCATGGTGATTGTATAGAGGTTTAGGACCAGTGTTAACGATTAGTAATATAACTGGACATGCATGACAGTATTGAAATGATGAAATGCTCCAACTTGGACACAAATAATTTATTTTGGTCAGTCTGATGTTGTGATCAACTTTGTTTTTTTCCATGTAGCAAAGTTATCCTCTATTCCCAGTGTGAATCACTGCTATCAACATACTTGAACAGTTACAAGGTCTACCGTCCCAGTTGTCAATAATGAGAAGCTAAAACATTCATCACGTTTTTAAATATACACTTCCTAATTTTGTCACAGTTGTTCCTTAAATCCTCAAATCTCACAGCCCCCTGTTAAATAAGTCAACAAAGTTCACGGTTTGGAAACACCAGAGAACTGAAAAAAGAATCAAGTGTCAAATGTGTAAGCTGAATGCAGAGCCCTGATCTCACAGTGGAAAAGCTGTAAATTATTTCATTCAGTTTGTTGTTGTAGAGCTCGTGGTATTGAGTTGCCTCACTATGTTCATGTTGTGATAAATGGAAACTCCTCTCCTGTGTCTGTTCTAGAAGTGCCTGCATCCTCTCTCCTTTTCTTCTGGTAAAGCCAGAGAATGACTTCCCTGTGACCTGTCCCCATCCCAAAACTGTCATTGTTGCAAGCCTTGCAGTTACAATAAAGCATAACTAGTGTTCATTTGAAGCTTTGTTGCTTCTTAACATACCCAGGAGACTGAAACAGGAGATCAAGCCTGAAACTTGTCTGTTTACTAATAGGAAATATTCTTTATTTCCCATGAAAAGACCCAAACCAACAATGACATGACCCTAACAAGCATTGTGTATGTATCCAAAGCCTGATATATCTTATTCCTCTGTGTCATAGATCCCCTTATTTGTCTAAAAAATATTAAAAACATGTCACACATGTCAAATGAACACACACACTGTAGTTTATCTGTACATTTTTACTGCTTTCATTTTTCATGCATTCCTGTTTAATATAAGTTACATATGTAATCCAGATTCTCTGAGTGGTAAGACTATCTCTCTAGCGTTGTACATATGGAATATGTAGGGTGGAGAGATACTAGTCTCAACACCATTGAACACATCTGCTGCAGCCTTCATGAAATATGAGGCCTAATCAATGACAGATTTAAACATGTGGACAGAATCCCCAGGACACACTGCAAGATCCACTACTACAACTAAAACTACTTTCCTGAAGAAATAAGATTTTTTATGCACACAAAATTCATACTGGTTAAAGGACGGGTTCACAACTTTTCAAGTCTGTCTTAAAACAACAGTCAGGTGCCCAAATGAACATTGAATCAGGTTTTTGTTGCCATAATCATTCATCCTGTTTATACTGACCATTAGAAGATCCCTTCATAATACACTTACAATGTAAGTGGTGGGGGACAAAATCCAGTCGTCCTCCTGTGCAAAAAAAGTATTTAATAGTTTATCTGAAACAGTCCAAATGAGTCAAATCAAGTAGATATCTTTCATTGTTAGTCTTTTTAGTGCCAAAGTCCCTTGTTTTGTTACTCTACTTCCACCACAGCTCAACAGGGAAACACTGTCCGAGGAAACACAAAGAAGGAATTTGAAGCCAAAAAGACTGTAAATGTGGCAGATAAATGTGGCACTTGACATGACTAACTTAGACTGCTGAAGCGTCATATAAACTACACATCAACAGTTAAAATGCATTTTTGCACAAAATGACTGTGTGAACACGCTGTGGATTTTGGCCTCCATCACTTACACTGAAAGTTTGAAGGGGATCTTTTAATAGTCAGTATGAACAGGAGGAATAACAGTGAGGAAAACCTTTCAGTTTTGTTTTGTTGGTTTAAGACAGATTTGAAAAATGTGTAGACCCATCCTTAAAGTCATTTAATGACATGAGGTATTAAGACAGTGTTTCCCCTTACTCTCAGCTAGTGAGTGAGATGTGTCAGCAGTTGGAGATTAGTTTGATTTGGAGGCTACTTAATTTCTTAATAGAGGGACAACCCACACAGCCTTTTTTTTTTTTAATGAGCACCACCTTTTCAGCCTTGATATCTCTTTCTGTGAGTTCATACTGCTGTCTGTGAAACTACAGGCCTCAGTTAGCAAAGTTCAGCCACACAGATGCAAGACACAAAAGACATGGATTCTTTTCCCTAAATTTTATGAAATGAGTTACAATATACTTTTACATGTCAGAGGAAAAATCAAATTAGGATAAAAGCACAGGTGTGACAAACATATACGAACACTTAATAAGTCTGTGAGAAACTACATGCTAAATATACCAAATAACTTACCTAGAAGTTTCAAACAATCCATTTCATTTTTACATTTAAAGTCAAAATTCAGAGCAAATCAGAACCAACAAAAACAGGAATGCCTTTGTTGTGTATGTGCTAAGGAGTGTGCAGACTGCAGAGTGAACAAACAGTTGATAGAGCTTTAACACTTGATAGAACTAGACTAGAATACCACACACAAACACACACTTAACAGCACTGCTTGTCTGTGATGGTACTAGTTAGTGATCTCTCGTTGCCACAGCTGGAGTCCTGCTCATTCATAATTCAGTTATTTTACATGTATCAGCATTTTCATATGTAACACTACAAAGTTCAACTGTTGCTGCGCACAGATCAAAACCAACCTCATAAAAGCTTTACATAGAGCTACTGTTTATGTCACATCAAGTTTCAAAGGAAAAGCATGCAACTCTGTCTTTAGTGAAAGAAAAAGTCACTAACTGGATTATACAGGATATATTTACAATGGCAACAGCATGGAGACCATTACAATGACAGGGACATTATAGGAGATGGGACTGGGCTGCAGTCAGAGCTGGGAGACATTTCAGAGATAGAACATCTTTGTTAGCTCTCCATTCATTGCCCCTGCAGGGAGGAAGCTGCAGCAGAGCCACAGCCACCAAACTAAACAATCCTGAATGTTCCAGCCAGTCTGAGCGCAGCCCCAGGGTTAGCTACCTTCTCCTTTACTGATTTTGCTGAAACAAAACACAGGTGCAGAGCATGAATGTGTATGAGCAGCAGGACAGCATGTGTTTCAGTCAAAGTCTCTGTTGACCAGCACCAGCGGAGCCACCAGCGTCCACACGTAGAGGGCGATGCAGATCCAGCTGGAGGAGATCTTCACCCACACAGATGGCCACTTGCTGGTCATGGCCTCGTAGTTGGAATCAGGGCTGCAGAGAGAACAGACCTGACTGAAGCTGGTATTTTTAATGTTGCTGTTCTACAGAAATGAAACATTTTCTGCAATTTACCTTCATTGTGTCCTGTGCTGGAAATGTATCAAAAAACCCTATCATCCAAAAATGAAACATCACGGTGAGAGCAACTTTATATGAGTCTACATGCTCATATCTTTATATCTGGAATAATAAATCACATACAGAACATCAAAGGGAAAGTGTCGGATCAATCCGCACACAGCTAAAGATTTAGATTTAACCCTTGATGATGGCCTTGTTTAATGTTTTAAAAAAAAAGTTTAAACCAGCAAAACAGACTACATACAGACAGCTTGTTTGTAAGAATTCGCTATTAGCTAAGCTAGCGCACTGTGGTTGTGTAAAACATAGGGGCAGTGGATGGGAGACTGCGGCCAAAGCAGATTGAAATATCACTTTTCTACATGTTTATGCTTGTCGAACAGGTGCATTGATAAAGTATTGGCTTTTTTACTTGTGAAGGTTTTCTTGCACTTAAAGTAACAAGCATAGTTGTCATCAACTCAAGTAATCTTCAAGTTATCTTCACTTGACCTGTGCTCTGCGTTTGTGTGTGTGTGTGTGTGTGTGTGTGTGTGTGTGTGTGTGTGTGTGTGTGAGTGTGTGTGAGAGAGAGACACACACACACAGAGAGAGCCAAGGAAAGGCTGCAACATGATAATAAATTACACCAAAATGTTAAAAAGTACCAATAAAAGAACCGGTAACGTCAGAGTACAACAATACTACGGTCTTATATAATTCAGCCCTGGGTCCCATTTAATACCAGGTGTCAGTACCCCTCCCCACAGAAAAGTAGGTGCACATTAAATTAAATGGCCATACCTTTGATTATTTGAGAAAACAGACACATAAAATCGATGCATATACAACCGTGGGAAGCTGGAACAAGTGTTGATGTCTGGAACAACAAGCATCTCTTTACTTTGCTGTTAAATAGTATACAAAGCGGAAAGGCGGTGGCAGAATAAAATCTTTTTTTTTGTATTAGCAGTAAAAATAAACGGACCTTGACGGAATAAATAATTCACTTTTGACAGAAATACGTCTGTAGATAGAGCTCTTGCACCCATGTGTCTTTTTAAAAGGGTCAGTTTAGCCAATTTATATAAAAATAATTCTCTTCCCTCTAGCTGTGACTCTCCAGACAGTTTGGGTTCATTTGGCCATCTTTGGAGATTTCTGTCTCCACTCAAGACAATGGAGGCGAATCAAATTTAGTTTGTGAATGACAGTGACATCATTCAGTGTCCATCACAGTCTCAACGAGAGTTCATCAGCACTCTTATGTGTTCCTGTCTTGACACTCCTCCTTTCTTTCTTTCTTTATTCTCACTCCTCGGGCATCTGTCCTCAGACAGGCTCATAGTACATAAGATCAGCCTTTCTTAAAGCCGGGCAACCAATTAAAAACAAAAAACAACAACTTGTGACGGTGACAATTCTTTCTACTTTCTCCAATGTGTTCTGTAGATGATCCAAATAACAAGGACACTGCTTTGGGACAGAGATGTTAAGAATGTTAAAAGTCATTTTTAAAACATGTGAGCACCACAAATGAAATCATTCACCTCCATTGTATTGGGGTGGAGGCAGACAAATAAAACCTAAATTGTCTGCATGGATAGATCCCACTAGAGCAAGGTATGAAAATACAGTGTGTGTTAAACTTTTTGTAATTTGGGTGAATTGATCCTTTTAACTGTACATGGTCTGTTTACTCTTGTGCCGTTTTATTCTGTGCCCCCCCCCCCCCCCCACACACACACACACACACACACACACTTAAGAAAAGTGTCATCTTTTCTTAATTTCACTTTGGCTGTGCTGGGAATCTCTGAACAGAATGTCACTGTCCATGGCTGAAACATTAAAGAGCCAGTAGGTACGTCCACTCGCTCAACACAATAGTTTATTTTGACTCAATCCCACACACACAATCCTGCTGCCAGACATATTCACTAGAGTGATATGATTCACTGGAATCAATCCACTGCTGAAAATAGTCCCCTACAAGTGCACCATTTCCTCCTGTGTGCATAACATTTAAAAACTATTTGATGGGATTTGTCAACAGTAGGAAAACTATAGACCAACACCTTTAACTGAATCACTTCTTACTGTGTGGCAGTACTATGATGTATGTCCTCTGCAGCGTGAGGCTTACCTGTACCAGTTGGTGAGTGTCATCATGATGTAAAGTGAAGCCAGGAAGAGCATGAAGTGGAAGAAAGAGTAGGAGTAGGTGACACCGTCCTTCTCATTGTCCACAGCTCTGTTCGGACTGCTGCCTTCCTCAAAGCTGTCAGTCTGCGGCCCGTCCTCAATCAGAGCAGACTCGTCACTGGTCAGAGTCAGCTTGTTCACCTGGGCGTTGGATGAATTACGAATACTGATGGACCACAGAGGAAAAGAGAGACCAGAGAGGACATGTGGTGCTGTCAACTTCTGTGTCAAACAACAACTGAGAGACTAACTATTCATCTGCAGGCTGGTTATTAACTGATGATTATTAACCTGCACAGGGCTTCCTCACCTGGAATAGAGGACACACATGAGGAATAGGATCAATCCCACAATCCCCTGGGCATCCCACCACTGAACCACATGGTCCTGACCTGTAGGACTGGTGCTGTTCAGCCCGATAATACCCAGAAGGCTCGGGTTACACTTCCTGTCTGTGAGACACAAATGAGAAGGAAACATCATTAGTAGATGACTTGAGTCTGTTTGTGGAACAGAGGTGCATTCCTCATAACAACAGCATCACACATACACACACATTCATGCCTTTTAATTCTGGTCTGACTGACAGTTAACTCATTCACTAGACAGTTTGGTTATGTCATTCATGAGGGTGATATCAAAAATTGATGGACAGTATGCTGCGCTAATATGTGTTATGACTTTAATCATCTTCTCAGGGCTAGATGTATAAACAATGCACAAAAAAACATTTCCTGCTACTTATTAAAACCAGAATGTGTTACCCTAACCCTCACGCACACTTCAGACCAGAGTGCTCATGGTGTCCTAGAGTGATTTGAGGGTGGTATGATGAGGTTAGCAGATAGAACAGATGGTTAAACATCGTCTGTTTAGGTTGCAGGGAATTCAAAGAGCTTCACAGTACAAACAGCAAGGTGAAACATTTTACCAGGCTCGTTGGTCATGGCAGACCAGGTCAGGTACATGGTGTACAAGGTGACCAGGGAGGACTGCAGCAGACCAGACCTGGGCTGAGACTCCTTCACACAGACAAAAACAGGCATCAGTGGAAAAACTCTTAACAACCAGAAAGACACAGCTGATGTCTTTATCCCTCACATCTCTCTGTAATCCATCCTCCATGTTGGTACCATCAGATGTGTGTGTGTGTCAGTCTTGCTACTGCAGTGCTGCACAACATCAGTTCTTAACATGTCCTTGTATGCTGATGAGCCTCACTTTGCCAGCTCAATATGATTCTGAACCACATATGAACAAAATTAACATTCTACTTCTTCAAAGACACCACACAGATAGTAAAAAAGTGAAAATTTAAATCTGAGTGAACCCACCCTTCAAACAGCTGATCCACACACATCCCTGACCGGGGTGCAAAATTAACTTTTTTGTCCACTGGCCAAATGGCTGATGAATGTTCAAAATTTTACCAGCCACTAAATAGATTAGATAATTAGAGTGAAGCAAATCTACCAGCCACTTGCATATTTTACCAGCATTTGGCTTGTGGCGGGTGATAATTTGAAGTCCTGCCCCTGACTAAACATGAGTGTAAAAAAAGAAGTGGTGTAAACCTGGATCTGAGGCAGGATGGACATGACGGAGGCAGCGACGCAGAGCAGCATGTTGATACTGATGAAGACCTTGTTCTCAGTGCAACCATCAGAGTGGGTATAGTAAACGTAGAACAGGACCAGTGACACCAGAGACACAAGGTAGTTGACTGCGGTGACGGACAGTAGAGCTGTGAACACACAATACAAGCTCATTACTTATATAGTTGGTGACATAACAGGACAGGCTTACTGAGAAGCACAATCTAAATAGAATAAATACATTTAAACTGGCTGTTTATAGGCTATTCTTTGTTTGATTTGATCCTGCATGTGTATGTATTAATGGGAAACAACAATAAATCTTTTTAAACACTTAAGAAATACTAAGAACTTGATAATGTTTTGCTGCTGATGATTCATTTCTGCATGATGTCATATGAAACAGTAAAATAGTCAATTTTACTACTTCAAACATGTTGTCTCCATGAGAGCTGACACAGCTGATTCGCTATAAATAACACTAAGTTCTTTTAAGGTTGTCACTAATGAAATTCTCCAATTCCATCCTTATGTTTACTATCAACATACCTGCATACCAGCAGCGAGAGTTGCCCTCCTCCATCTTCTCCACCCAGGACTCGTTCCAGGAATGGGCAAAGTCAATGAGTAAAACCAGCTGGATGAGGATGAAGCAGAAGGCGCCAGCCATGCCAACATAGAACCACACTGTGGAAAACAGTGACAGAGGACATGTTACTACAATGTCACTACTACATTTAAGATGTTTTAGGAACTTTTCACCGCTCCCTAAAACTGAGATAAAATCCAGATTAAGACATCAATCTGTCCAAACTTTACAAATGTCTGTGGGGATTCTCAGTCATCCAGGTTCTGGTTTATCCAGAAGGGCTGAGTCAGCAGAGGGCAACTAGACTCTAGGTCTTCAAGAATCTAAAACAAAACCTGCCAAACATGTTCTGTGACAACTAATGGCAATCAAAAGTGTATTTATTACAGAGACATATCAATGTTCAGTAAAACTCATGTATCTTGAAATCTGGTGATGTGCGTTTTCAGATTAACTAAAGCAGAGGTCGTGTCATGGCCCCGCCAACAATATACTGATTTGTATTTTAAATGGGTCATCAGTAAGCAAGGAAACAGTCCATATCAACATCTTTCAGCATTCAGCAAAACATGAAATGTGTGTGAGGTCGATATCTGAGTGCTGCTGACAGTCTGCAACCACAAGGAAATACAGAGCAAATACAGTTTTGGTTTCTGTTAAATTTTTTATGATCACCATCTTTTGTGCACTCTTTTATTTTCTCTCTCTCATAGTCATACCAAGATGTTTAGGTCTGAGTTGGACAAATGGAGGAATAGATGCCTCTTTATGAGGTGAGAAAATACTCCTAGTCCTTAAACTGATGAAAAATTTCAGAACCCATCAGAGTTTGTCCAGATGTTCTTCAGAAAACTCAAGGCTTCTTTGTTCATTAAATGGAGATACATGGTTTTGGACGGCACTAAATAGACAACAGGATTGTGTACAAACAGAATCTTGTTCTCTTCACAATGTTCATGTTGCAGGCATTAAATCTGTGACAACGTCATATGCAGGCTAATCCCTGTTAGACCCTTAGTCTTCTACATACCGTAGGTACAGATACGCGGTATTTCTAACACACCTATCACTCGAGAGAAGAAAAACAAAAATAGAGAAGAACAGTTACCAGTAGTGAAGGGACCCTCTGAGATGAAAAATGATCCAATAGTGATCGCAGCAGCTGCAGCAAATTTGAAGAACCAAAACCTGCAAGACAGACATTACTGCTATTAAAATGTCCCCTGAAACACCCCAACAGTTCTTACTATACAATATCATTTTGACTATCAATAAATCGTTCAAGGAATTTATCAAAAAAAATACCAAACATCCTCTTACTTCGGTTTCCCCAATGAGATGTTTTCTCTATTTTGTATCATTGCAAACTGAATATTTTTGGGTTTTGTACTGTTGGACAGACTGAATAACTGTAATGGACCTTTTTCACACTGTTTCACATTTAGACTAGACTAAAAAAACGAATTGAAAAAATAATGGGCAGATTAACTTACAAGAATAAGAATAATAAGAATAAGAATAAGAATAAGAATAAGAATAAGAATAATAAGAAGAAGAATTTAATTGCAGCCCTAGATCAGATGTTAAACAGTGAAAGTGACCCTCCAATCCCACTGGATGAAAGGCAGTAACTATAGCAAACCACATAGTGCAGCAGGTGTGTTGTTGCATTGTGTGAGGACATGAGACCCATGTACAGGTCAACAGCAGGTTGGATTTGCAAATGTAAATGCTGGTGTTGCTGCTTTTTAGCTCCAATAGCCCCACCTTGTGGTCATTAATAAAACACCACCATACTACTTATTAACTGCCATATCTCTTAAATGTAATATGTCATGGTAACCAAACAAGCAAAATTTTACAGATGGGGATGCTGAACAAGTCTGTAGTATTTTCAGCAATGCTTTGCAATTTCTTTCAGCTTTCAGCATTAACATGCATTTTCCGCAGGAAATGCATTTCTAGTTATTATTATTAAGGTTCAAACTCTAAGAGGGTAGAACCCTTCTATGATTGTGCTGGTTTATTATTATTTGTTTTATTCGGCCATAACTCAAATTGCCATGAGCTGGAACAAGCTAAAACCATGAAACTTGGCACAATAACTGGAAACAATGTGCATGTGCTTCACAGGAAATATGAGCCCAATCGGTCAGAAGGTGGCGCTGTAATTAAGGCCCAAAAATAACATTTCGGAAAGGCCATGCCCCTCACACTGTAAGTCTGACTAATTTGAAATTTGACACACAAGTCCAGCTCAGTGAGCTCTACAAAAATCCTCTTGGACCATAAAAGTCTGCCATGATGGATTTTTTGCTAATTTGTATAAACTGAAAAAACACTCAAATAAATAGAGCTTTTTGAATTTTGACTCAATTTTTTTAAATTGGTCTAGTATTCAGTGAGAGTGCTTCAGCCAGCAGCCGCAAAACAGGCAATAGAACCCCATCATAGTATGTCCATTAAAATTGCTTCTTTTTGCCACTGACAAGCTCAGATTGTTACTTTAAGTGTCTGACAAGATTACGGAAAGGACCATACAGACAAATAAAGTGTATGTCTTTATCTTTTGTTTGATCCTGTGTGATTGTTATTGTGTCTAACCAAGTCTCACTCAAGGAGAAGTCTAATTCTGAAATCTTGTGAGAGTTGAGTTGTTGACGCAATCAGCCAAATAATCAGCCATGACAGAGTTGGAAAGAGGAGTCCCGGAAGGAATTTGTTGTGTTGGAGTACAGAAAGTGTAGCTTAGTGTTATCTAAAAGATAAAAACATTTTATTCTTCATTTTAGTTCTCTGTATGGTCCTGTTCATAATGTTGTCACACACTTAAAATAATCTGAGCCTATCAGTGTCAACGACAAGTGGATGTACATTATATTGACAGGGCGCTATTGCCCCATCGGATTACATAGCAGCCCATTTCACAGATGCTGGCTCTCACTCAATACTGGACCAATTTCAAAAATTGTTGTACCCATTAGTCACTTAGACAGAAAAAGATGGGAAAATAGGGTCCAGGTTGAAAAATAACAAAGTTTCCTTTAAACTAGCTGAAGTGACTTTGCTCACCTTTGTGAAGCCTGAAACCCGCTCTTGGCTGTCCACAGCCTTAATGTTGGCTGACTGAGCTGCTTCCTTCCATTGGGTGCAAAATTGCCACTTGTGGCTACATTTTTATGTGGATTTGCATAAAGGGGTTTTCAGGAAACAGTGGTTTCCAGCAGTTCCATCAGAACAGATGATTCCTATTCACTTGAATGGGAAAGTGGTCTCAGACTTTTGGACCCCCACTGTATACATGTCTATATGTATATATGTATGTATGTATGTATGTATGTATGGATATGTGGTTGTATGGATGGATGGATGGATGCTGACTCACCCATTGTGCAGTGCAGCCCGGGGATCCTGGCTGCTCTTGACTTTGATCATGAGCAGAGAGAAGAGCAGAAAGAACATGGCCATGCCAAAGCAAACACGGTACACAGCCTTGTAGCCGACTAGCACGTCACAGTTGACATGACCCTCCACGCCAGGAAAGGACGAACCCATCCCTCCTTCACAGAAACCTGGAATCTACAGGAACACACAGACAGCAGAGGGTTTCATGCTGCACCAGTATATGTTTTATCCAAAATCACAGACTTTAAATCAGAAAGCTGGCATGCAACACAGAAGAGTGTCCTACAGTCCACTGAGGGGGCTACTTTGTATAAGCTTTTCCCCATCTAATCACTTTTAGGAAGTCAGTCTCCAAACCTTCACAATTAGACAGAAAAACTAACAATTTCAACCAAAGACATGAGTTAAAGCCTTCACTCCACTGAAACCCACAGTGAGAGTCAGTGACCTATTAATGAGCCTGGAATGCTTGAATAAAACATTCTACTTCACTGATAAGAATACCGATTAAGAAATTCAACCATAAATTTATTAAATTTATTTCAACCATATATTCTTCTTTATATTTTGATCTCCCTCTCGCCTCTCAAAAAATAGAGGTTCAACCTCCTCTGCCTCTATGGACCAGCCTCCACTGGTCTGTACTGTACATTTACTGCCAGACTGACAACTTACTACTAACCTTTTCCTCTGCTCCGCTCGCATCCACCGTCACTTCTCTGCTGCTCGCTCTTTCCCACTCGCTACGCAAACATACTACACAATGCCCTATTCCTTAACAGAGTTACACTACCAATAGTTTACGACACAGAGGTTGACTCATGTACTGAACAGCGCTGCACAGAGACTCCCAAACGCTATTAATTTCCGAATGAATGGATATTTGGCGTTATTTTTGGCATTAAAAATATTTTTTTGGCCTGGCGGGAGTTCATGTGATAATTCTAGGAGAAACACTGATTCAGTTAATGTTCAGTACGTTCAGTAAACGCTCAGTAAACGTTGAGTACAGTTAGACCCAGCAGTCTCCATTTTCACAGGTAATTTGTTAGTCTGTCCCTCCCGCAGCAAGAAATAATGGATTAATCCTGGAAAGCTATTGATGTAGCACTTTTCTCCTTATGAAAGTAACAAGGCAAATATTCGACCAATGAGAATTTAGTCGGACGAGAGCATATCGCCAAACTAATCGACCAGTCGACCAGCATACTACAAACCTAATGAACATCATGCTGTCTTGAAGAAGACTTGAAACTGGCGATTGAGACCATAAACTCATTAGAGAAGTTTTTACTGAGGTAATAAATGAAGTGAGAAGTTGGGTCATTTTCTCATAGACTTCTATACAAACAGACTTCTTTTTGGAGCCAGGGGAGTCATCCCCTGCTGGCACTGGCTTCACTTTCCAGAGTGGGAGATACCCGCTTTGTAATGAGTTATTTTTGTTGTCATCATATTTCTACCATGCCCACAGAGTAAGTTAAAAAACACACATGCAACTGAATGAGTGTGTGATGGTACTTGAATTACTGTTTCCTCAATTTTCTGCAACTTCTTCACAATAACAGTAATTACTAGCAAACATATTCAGCAGAGGAAACAAAAGAATCAATAAAAACAGCTAATACAGTCACTGCACTGTTGGTTGCTAGACCTGATGACAGCACCAGTAACATCCAAGAGAAGTCACAGCAGAGTGAAACACCATCTAATCTTTCCTAAGTTATTTTATTTCTGTACTCTCACAGTTGACTCTCAGTTTTAGGCGTATTTCATTATCAATTAATCTGATGATTATTTTCTTGTTTAACTGATTAACTACTTGGTCTGTAAAATGTCAAGAAAAACCTGAAATGCTTGTTTTGTCTGATTAACAGTCCAAAACATAGGTATACAGATAACAGTGATATAAACCCAAACACTAAAAATCCTAACACAATTAAAATGGCAAAACCAACTAACATTTGGCAATTGTGTTAGAAAAAAATTTACTTAGGATAGATCAATGATAAATACAAATCAATTTTCCATCCAATATCGATCCATTTTCAGTCACTGGAGTAATGATTATTTGTTTTAGCTGTAATGTATATAGTGTGTGTAAATGTGACCTTCTTCAGCTGCTCCTCCATGCCGGGCATCAACATAATACAGGCGATGCCCACTCCCAGCAGCAGGAAGAAGGCGTAGATGAGGCGTGTCACGGTGGAGTTATTTCCACTGGGACAGCAGCGACACAGCAGGCAGGGGGCGCTGCCACACAGGCACGGGACCTGCAGACACACACACACACACACATCAGTGTTATAATTATTCTTATTATCACATAAATAAGATAGCGATAGAGCTAGATAGAGCAAAATCAAGAAAGCTAAAACTTATTTATGAAGGTTGTTAGGTAACAGAGGGCAAACCGCTATCTTCCATTTGATAGACAGGGCCAGTCGTGTGCCTATCATGTGTCAGCAGACATTCAGGTCATAGAACAACACTTAAGTTAGCTTCCAATTCGGGGATAAAGGGAAAGTTAAGGGAAACATAAATATTGACAAACAGCTGATTCTCCATTTTTTCACCACTTACACTTATGAAAAAGTGTTCTACATCGAAGCAAAAGCCTTCAACACTGTTAAAATCCACTTTTAGATTTGTAAAACCTTTATTTTGCTTATGAAATCTAAAAAAGGGCAATTCCACTGATATTTCTCTATCCAGACAGGTTAATCCACATTAGACCAGGTTCGGATTGAAATCCACTATACTTAGATTTGTCAATCTGGACTATAATATTATTATTATTATTATTATTATTATTAATAATAATAATAATAAAAAGGGACATATTATGCTTTTGCTTATTTTCAGACATATATATATTTATAATGTCAGAATGTCAGATGTTCATGTTAAAATGGTAAATGGTAAATGAACTGTACTTGTATAGCGCCTTTCTAGTCTTCCGACCACTCAAAGTGCTTTTTACACTACGACTCACCTTCACCCATTCACACACATTCATATACTGAATGGGTACAGGGGCTACCATGCAAGGTCCCAACCTGCCCATCAGAGGAAATCTAATCATTTACACACATTCACATGGCACAGCCAGGAGCAATTTGGGGTTAAGTATCTTGCTCAAGGATACATCGACATGTGGACTGGAGGAGCTGGGAATCGAACCGCCGATCTTCCGATTAGTGGACCTCCCCCCCCCCCCCCTTTTAAATACTGTCATGATCTCATGATCATTATCTTATACTGCCATCTAGTGGTTTGCACTGAAGCCTCATCCTAAACAAAATCTTAGTTGTTGAGAGGGAATCGGCTTGCAATGTTTTGCTTTCCATGTGCTTATATATATTGTAGTATAATGTAGACAATTATTACAAATGTGATGGTGTTTACTGAGGCTGTGGGTACACAAGGTGGTGATTATTGTATGCATTTTAATCCGGTCTCATTTTACAATAAAAACAGCAACTTTCTGCACTAATTACTACTTTTTAAAAGTGCTCCCAAAATTTTGTAAATGTCCCAATTTTTTTAGACAGTGGGGGCAAATGTTGCCTCCCCAAATATTTTTTTAATTTCCTAAACTGGGTGCAGGCCATCATGATTTGTAAAGGGAAGGGAAAATTATTAGGGAAGAACTTGTTAACGATTCTTCAATTATCGGGGCGTTCCTGATTCGTTCCTCACTCGTTCCTTTATAACTACGCGCAGTTTCGTGCACCGTATTATAAAATATTACCATTTACTTTATTATTTAATATACATAACATAGTTTGACGTTGCTTGAACGCTGACAGCCAGGTAACGTCCCGGACGTCGGCACGACTTTCATTTTGGAACTACTTGGAACCATGACGGGACGTCTTGATGGGACGTTCAGACAACGGTCATTCGACGTCTCCATGTTTTGTTGGACTTTGTTGTGTGTGTGTGCGCATGCGAGCGTGTGCGTGCGTAGGGTAGATTACTGTCTGCCTCGCATGTCGCAGTAAACAGCCTGCTGACTGGTGTGCTGCCAGCAGCGGACTGATACTCTGTTGACATGCTGCGGTGTTGCAACAGCTACTTAACCTTACACTGGCCTGTTTTGTTGACACCGTGCTAACAACAATTACACACATAAACCATTAAATACACTCCAAAATGCTACACCAATAATGCAGATTTAGCTAGACTATGTCATCATTCAGCAAAAATAGGACAGTTCAGCGAGACTCGACCTGTTTGTCGTTATTTAGGTTAACGTTCGCTGGTTCCCAAACAAAGGCAGCCAACAAGAAGCCATTTGGCCCTTAAGTTTGCTTGCGTTGCTGTATGAGCCAATTATTAATCAAAATTATTAACTACAACCTGTGTATTTGGATACTAAACGAACAGTAGATGTGTTTGTGTCTGCCTGCGCCGCTGTGAATCGGTCTGGCCTGCGGTTTGGTGTAACTGCGCAGTCATGACAGCAGTTATAAAGACGAAGCAGCGACAAACTGGATAAAAATTCTGTCTACTTCACTTTCGATATGAAAGCGTGTGTCACTCACCCAGCTCGCCATGGAGCACAATCCCAGAACGGCTCCCATGATGGCTGATGTTTGTTCTTTTCTTGCCTAGATCAGAGATGGCTGCGCTTCCCAGAAGATGGATGATGCTTGCGCTACCCTGGCTTCTTCTTCTCTCTCTTCTAATACGAGGTTAGGAAGTTAAGATGCCAGTACACATGTTGCTGCCCTCCACAGGACAATACTGTATATTGACAGCAGAATAGTCTCAGTCTTCACCATAGACTGTCTTAATACGTACGAAAACTGTAACTTTTTGACAATTATACGTTTAGTCTTTTTCTTTCTTTTTCAGAAGAAAAATAAATGTATCTGCTATACTGATTGGAGGTCCATGACAGATGCTATTTTCTGAATGAACAGGGATCCAAAGTTTGATGCTACCCTTCATCTACATGTGTTCCAAAAATGAAAAATATTAATATTATGCAGACACAACGGACAAAACAATTACGGTTGTTGCACTTATCACAAACCCAGTGAGTTTTGACAAAGATGCTTTATTTTTACTATCAGTAGCATTATTGTAAGCAACATTGTTTACAGCAACTTCAATGTGCTACATCCAACAGGATACAAAAAAAGAGAATGATGAAAATCCTTTGTAAATGATCTAGGCAGGAAATTATATACAGTGAAGAACCAGAACAACTACAGCTTTATCTTCAGTCCAGTCCATCGCCCTGTGGTGTTTCTGCTGACAATCAAAGCCTTCCAACACAACAGAAGAAACAGACAAGCAGTACTCCTATGATACACAACTGCTGTACTGGTCCCATTAAACAACAGTCTTACATTTATCCTGTATTGGCATGCACACTGAGCAATAAGAGCCAGTACTGGGGCCTCATTTATAAAACAGCGCATAGGATCCATCTAAGCCAAAAATGGCGTGTGCCAAAAAATAATCACATTTATAAAACTGTGCGCACACACAAATACAAGCATGTTACCCTTCATAAATCACTATCAATTTGAGAATGTGTGCAAGTGGACGAACCTCATATCCCACCCCTTTCACTCCTACAATTAACTATAAATGATTGTACATGCTGTTCCTGTGGAGAAGCAGTAACAGAGGAAAGTTTGAGAGGCGGATGGTTGCAGCAGCTGGTAATGCAGACAACAAACAATTCCCCAAATTAAATAAAGTGATCAAACATGGAAGTAGATGCCAAGAAGTGGACTGCATTGTCAGGGAATGGACTAGTGGGACATCGAAGCTCACCACTTGGTATTTGTTTAGTATCAACTTTATATCTATGAAAATCCTCAGTCATCCAGGTCATGGTTATCCAAGGAGGGTTGAATCGAGGGTTGAATCAAGGACTTACCTGAAGATTCTTGAGGATGTTTCGCCTCTCATCCAAGGGGCTTTTTCAGTCCTAACTGACAGATGGAGAGTCCCAGGTACTACAAGATACCACTTGGTTTATTAGTGCTCCTGGCTGTTGTAATGACAGTTGTAAAGGGTGGTCGAGTCATCTGAGGCCAAGTGTAAATAACAGTCAATTGAGTGGTCACATGAGGCCAAATGTGAATGGTTGTTAATTCTTCTGGGAAGGAATGAAAGGACAGTATTGTAGTTGGGGGATAAGTGGTGTGGTAGACCTCCTCCTCTGTTGAGGGTTGGTTTCTCTATAGGGATGCACAATATTATCAGCACGTCATCAGCATTTGCCGATAAAAGCTCTAAAACAAAATATCGGCATCTGCGAATTCTGCCGATTATGAGAGGCCAATATGTCGCCTTCTCCTCCGCCGCCTGACTCTGCTTCCCTCGATGGACTGTGTCATCCCAACGGTCCCGGTGCTTCCTCCGCAGGCTCCACCTCACTCAGCTGCCCGTCAGACCCGCTGCTTCTTCCCACTTAAACCTGAATATCAAACTGGGGCACGGTGCGGGGCTCATGCTGCAGCTAACGCTCCGCTAGCCTCTCAGCTAATGTTAGCCTCGGCTCTCCATGTTGATCCAACTCGTGCATCCCTATTTCTCTACTTTGATGGAGATGGCCTCCTTCACTCCTCTTTCAAACCATTTGTCCTTCCTATCCTAAACATGCACATTGCGGAGTTGGCCCATGTTAAGCCATGTGTTTGCTTGGTGGTTGTTTAGTTCTCCCAGTATACAAGTCTGTGCATTCCTAACTGCATTGGACTGAATACACTAGATTGCTTTTGTGGGAATCTAGGTGATTGGTGCACACGCATAGTCACAAGATTATAGTCACATGACCAGCAGGTAATCAGGAAATTGTAGATTTCACTGGTTTCAGTAGTGTCCCTTGACTCTGTTGCACATACCTCGTGTGGTAGACTCTCCCTCTAATGCAGGGTGATAACCAGATGTGAGCATCCTGTCCGTCACGGAGGGAACCAGGGCAAAAACTCACACTTATAACTGACGTGACCATCCACAAGCTGCTGTGGCTATAGCACTGGAAGTCCCCCTCCCTGTTCTTGCATTATTGTGCTATGGGAGTTTGTTTATCTTTGCAAGGGACCAGGCCAGCCACTGTTTTCTAATGACATTTTACCTTTTTGTTTTGTTAGTTTCTTTGATTCTCAATCCCCACTGGCTGTTTGCTCACTGGGTATTATGGCCATTATATTGGCATTTGAGGCTTGCCTTTAGTAGCATAGGCTAGGCTACATATATATATACATATATATATATATATATATACACACACACACACACACACACACACACACACATATATATATATATATACATACATATACATGCATATATATGTACATACATATATATATTTGTACTATTTTGTACAACAAAGAAGGGTATTTTCTGTACCAGGTACTACACTTTTCTTGTATTTGTGTGTGAAGTCTTTCGAGTGGACCAGTTTCTGTCTTAGTGTGTTGCTGGGGTTGAAAAACACAGGCATGCAGTGTTTGTTGAAAATCCCTCTGAGTTTCTCAGATAGTCCAGACACGTAAGGAATGACAATGTTGTTGCATTTATTGTTCTTTTCTTCACCACCCGCAGGGTTGATGTTCTTCCTGGATTTTGTGGCTGTTTTCACAAAGGTCCACTTGGGGTATCGACAAGCTTTAAATGCATCCTTTAGGTGTTTGTGCTCCTTCTCTTGGGCATGGGCACTTGTGGTACATTATCAGCTTGGTGGTGCAGGGTCCTGATAACTCCTAGCTTATGTTTCAGTGGGTGGTGAGAGTCACAGAGTAAGTATTGGTTTGTGTGTGTGGGTTTCCTGTATACTCCAATACAGTCCCGGCGTCAGAGGAAAGTAACTGGCCAGGCATTTGGTTTTGATGGGTGGGCCCCAACGACAACCCCCATCCAGGCAACATCGAGACTCAACTACTGCTCCGTCCAACCTGCACAAACATCAGCCACATTTAATTTGCATACGATAATGCATCATCACTCATCACTGTGAAACGTTTGCTAGTGGGTACAGTGCCTTGCAGTGACTAAACCTCACCCGCTGACATCTTAAGAGACATGCTGGCGACAGACACTAGCTACAATAGGTCTTAGCCTCCTGCTAGCGTGCCTGCCTCCATGTCCAAGGTCATGAGTTTGAGTCCCATGTGTGATTGTGCTTGTCTGTACAACACAGGTTACAGCTGCAGTTTAATTTTATGACTGTTGCAGCACTAAATACAAGTCATATAATCATTATAAGCTCATAGTGAAGTATACATAAGTATACATATACAGAAATAGCGTCACCAAAATGCATGCATATGCACCCTTACACACACACACACACACATCCACACACACAGTCCTTGATTACAGAGAATTGATTGATTAGAACGATAAAGTCCAGGGTTCTAACAGTGTCACTTTCCAATTACATTAAGTCAAGCATGATTCCTTTTTAATAACTTGTTTTCATCGTTAGCATTGTTAGCCCTGGCATGCTAACCTGCTCTCAGACCTGTTACGGCGTCAGACACATGGTCAAACAGTTTTGGAGCAGAGATACTAAACAAGAGGACAGATGTCTCACTTCACTCTAAATGCAGACACAACAAACAGACAAAAAAAACGTACAAAGGAGGCAAGTTTTTTTCCCCCTCCCTGTGAATTTTATTTTATTTTTTTCCCCTCAAGCCTCGTGGGCCCTTTCACGTCATTGGGTCCGGGGTTTGAGTCCTGGCAAGCTCTTGCATTAAAACAGTGTTGATGCTGATTTCTCCTGGGAGGGCCAAATTCCTGGATGGGTGAACCTGGTCCCCCAGGGCCCACACATAATGCTGGGTCTGCTCCAATATGGAACGCTCCTGTCCTCTTCAGTGTGTACAGCACAGTCCAAAAAGGCTATGCTGTCATTCCTGACGTCCTCTTGTGTGAACTTCATGTTAGTGTCCACTGAGTTAATGTGTTCTGTCTCCCTAGGTTTTAATTTTGACCTATGTGTCGTCCACATACTTAGCTACTTCTTCCATGTAGTGGCTGGCCACAATGGATCTGGTGGAAAACTAAAATTGTAGTTGATGATATATGCACGGTATTATAGGATATTAACAAAAATCTCTATTAGCACTCTGTTCTGCAATTCGTTAAAGTTATTTGATGTCATCTTGGATTTCTACAACTGACGATGATAATTTCATCAGTTAGTTGACGTGGTTGAGCCAAAAAGGAATCCAGACATTCACACTTAATATTGGGGAAAGGCTAGCCAGACTTTCTAGAATCCTGCCACCTGCCACACCCTGGCATCATCCTGGCATTTCAGCAGCTGTGCTGCTCCACAACTGATGACTGAGTGTGAGTAGCACACAGCCCTCTCCTCTGCTCTGATGGTGAGACAGCGCATTTTGCTCAATACTTCATTAATAGTCACAGATGTAATTGGTTAAAAGATTTGACTTGCCTTATATCTTTTAAAATTGAAAGGTACTTATGGAATAGTTATGGCTAACTGCAAGCACAAGTAAAACTGCTGGCCTGAATGTATATGATATATATGATAAAGTGGATCTATCATTAACATTTTATATGAAGTAAAATTAAATGTGTAAGAGGAATCATTATACAATCTGGCTTCACTTCACCACCTCATCATCTGCGCTGCCAATTTCCCGTCTCCAAAATGTTCATAGTCGTAGGTCAGAGTTTCTGTACAAGTGCGCACATTCTCCTGTCAAGTTTGTTTTTATAAATCTAAACTTTTTCATGGTAAGTGATGTACGCCTCTTTCAGGCCCCATTTTGTGCATACACAACAGTTATAAATGAGGCCCCATGGGTTCTACCCATTTATTCATTGATTTAGGTAGTGAAGGCACCTATAGACTGTGTCATCATTGCATGTCACCCTGTGCAAGATGGGTTTCCATCTGTGTCATACCAAGAGGTGGGTGTCTACCAGAGTGACTTTTGATTAAGAAAAGAGTACTACATGAGGCAAAAGAAGCATGGATAACTTTCTCCTCAACCTAAGGATCAAATTGTACAAACCTGGCTGTAGATCCTGCCTTGCAGCGTGTACCCGTCCTTGACTGTATTTTGACCAATTTTCTTTGCAGGAAGAGTTCATGCAATACAGGGCCATATAAGAATTCAAATAGAAGCCCCCATCCCCTAGAACAGTTTGACTAGACACTCTAAAAAGTCTCTATTATTTTTTAAGCAGTTGGACTTTGCATATCCTGTTAACTGTTAAAGGTATACTATGCAGGATTTGTCGGTCGGCGTTTGTAAACACACTGCATTCAAAGTTGGTCCCTCCTCCCTGGCTCAATAAGTGAGCACGAGAGAGAGAGCAGCAGTGGTCGAGCGAGCTAGAGAGTGAACAAGAGAGTGAGCAGCACTGGTGAGAAGAAAGCAGTGAATCACAGGGATGCAAACTCATCAGGGGTGAAAAAGGTGACAAAGATGCAAACCCTCTAGAGGGTCTGGGGACATGCCCCCCCCCCCCCCGGAAGAAATTTGTTTCAATATCAGCTTTAAAAAGTGGATTTACAGTCAATTTTAGCATGAGCAATTTTAGCATAGGGAAAAACTCACTCTAGAATGAATGTAATACTGCTTACTGCTACAACTGTAATATAAGGGGGATATCAGTTCAGGGCACAAAGTCAAGAGAGTGTAAAGCTAGGTTCAAAATTGTATTTAAAAAAGTGCATTGAATCCACTATACAATAAAGTTGATCAAACAAAACAAAAACACAACATGCACAACTGTCAAATCAAATGGAAAACACAGATGTTATATTTTGGTAGAGAGACACGGACACAGCCAAGTCATATTCCCCATCTACAATTTGTAAAACATGTTACAGGTTATATTACTTGACACCTGCTAAACAAATAACACAATTAACACAATATGTAAAATTATGAGATTTCAGTACCACTCCACACAAGTGTTCTCTAATGCAGCCATCAAGTTTAAATACTCTAGAAAGACGAATAGTGCTTTAAAGGAGGAAGATGCTTTTCAACAGCCTTTCTATTGCCAGTTTTCATTTTTGTCATTTCAATGCTGTTTTCAATCTATGAAATGAAACTGATACTTTCTTTTTTGCAACATTTGTCTCAGTTTTTACTCTTTCAAATAATCAAAATTCAAGATTCCTCTATTATTATCATTTTACAACCCAAGGTTGTATAACTCTACATCTATATAACTTTTCAGTACATATATTTTTATTATTAATGAATTGTCATTATACACATAAGATTAAGAGAAGACAGCATACTTGAAATTGCTATATTTTTCTGACTTATTTCATGAGTTTGCCTAATTTGAATAATTTCATGATAAAAAACTTAAAGGTTATATTACAGAAATATATTGTATGTGGGGGGGGGGGGGGGGGGGGCACTTGGGGAAACAACAGACATGACTTTTTAGCATTTATTAACCGTTACACTGGAGTCTGTATTGTACATTTGCTGCCAGACTGACAACTTAATGCTAACCTTTTCCTCTGCTCCACTCTCATCTGCTGTCACTTCTCTGCCCCTCACTCTTTCCCACTAGCTACGCAAACATACTACGCAATGTTGTATTCCTTAACTGAGTTACGCTACCAATAGTTTCCCGGGCAACGACACAGAGGATGACTCACATACCGGAACAGCTCTGCACAGAGACTCCCAAACGCTATTGATTTCCAAATGAATGGATATTTGGTGTTATTTTTGACATTAAAAATATTTTTTTGGCCTGGCAGGAGTTCTTGTTGTTATAATTACAGGAGAAACACTGATTCAGTAAACATTCGGTACGTTTAGTAAACGCTCAGTAAACGTTGAGTACAGTTAGACCTAGCAGTCTCCATTAGGTTGGGCGAGTTCAAAGTTCTGAAAACAATGGGGGTGTTTTGAATACATCCCCGTTTTCACAGGTAATTTGTTAGGCTGCCCCTCCCATCGCAGGAAATAATGGATTAATCCTAGAAGGCTGTTGATGTAGCATTTTTCTCCTTATGAAAGTAACATGGGAATTATTCGCCCAATGAGAATTTGGTCGGATGAGAACATATCGACCAACTAATTGACCAGTCGACTGCAGCCCTAATAAACAGTTCAACTGATTAAAAATGTATTAACCAGAAATGCAGAAGATGAGGAACATGTGATGTAACTGTCAGAAAATGTTCTGCAGATTTACTGTAGTACGCAGTTGTGCCATTTCTTACTGATTTGAGTTACAGGTGTGTTTAGTGACCACCCATAAGGGCTGCACAAACTGTAAAAGAAACACACCTCCCTGCCTTCCAAGGAAGATAAAAGTCACAGTGTGCCCCGATCTGCTTACTGTGGCAGTCGTGTTGATGAACTCTGAAGCATTAAGTTGTGAAAACTCCACAATTATTGTCTGGTGGCTGTACAGTTTAGTTATCTGAAGCTCATGCTAATAATAAACTAACATCTTGAACAGAAGCAGCTGCTTGGTTAATGCAGGCTGAGAGCTGAGTGTCAGACAGCAGGACTCTAATTATGCATGCTTCCAACAAAATCCACACAAAAGTGATGAACTGTAATAGTGACACTCCCCTGCTCTGAGTATAAATGCATTTTAGTGGTGGCAGTAAATGGACAATTTAAAGTTGGAGTGACAGTATGTGTGCGTCTCTTCAGATGAGCAGATGTTTCCAGCAGCTGGACTAATGTTAGAGTGATCAGCATACATCACTACATCATGTAGATCAGGTCTGCACTCACTGACTGAACATTCTACAACAATAATACGAATCTTACCGTTGTTATCCCGTCATGTGGAATTCCGATGTTTGATCTGTCACCCGGAACTATGAACTACAGTTGAGAAATGCTCTGTGTTTAGATATATTGCGCTGGTCTGTGTCACATGCATGCACGCTGTAAACAATCCCACTGGCTACTGAATGAAACAATTTGTTACATGTGTTGAGAATGTGTTGATGCAGCTCTCACTGACTTTTTTTTATGCCATCGAAGTCCACAAATGAGATATAGAATGAACGGGAAGTTATCCCTCTCTCTCAACAACCCCCACACCCCCACCCCCTAACATTAAAAAACATATTGGATCTACACGAATAACACAAATGACCTATTTTGGATTCAAAACGGGGAATTTTGCCAAAAGGTGACAAGTTTGCACCCCTGGAATCAGATAAATAAAATGTTATTTTCTGATTGTTTCATGGTGGATACTTTCTAAAGCACAAATAAACAAGTCCACACCTCCGCACAACCCTGTGGGAGGGTGCCACATTGCATTGATTTTGTGTGAATGCAGAACTTCAACTTGTGTGTAGCTCAGCCCTGCCCTCGGTCAAGTAGATACACAGACCTGCAGCTCTTTATACATGCATGACACGGAGAGCAAAGCGGAGAGAGAAAATCCTGCACAGTATGCCTTTAACTCATCAGTTCATTTATATGTTTTCTGTAAATTCAGTCTCTAAAGATGAAGGTCTAGATGCCGTTACAAAGCTTTCTTCACATTGTCAGGATGACATTCTGGTCGGTTTCATTTCTATTATTTTATTTCTCTTATTTTGTTTCTATTTCATTGGCCTAAAAAAGTCAAATTTAATTGTAGTGAATGTACACATACTGGAACTAGGCTATGAATTATCCACCATGTGTTAGTTTTACTAAACTATTCAAAGAAAAAGACTGAAGACATGACCTCACTGTCCTCAATGTCTACAGCTCTGATGCTATATATCACACACTAGCATAGGTTTGTGTGATACATGTTGGTAAATTAATTCAGTGAAGTATTAAATGACTCTAGTGTATGTATTACTTTAACAGATAACTAAATCTGTTGGACAATTAGAGCAGGCGGATTTGGAAAGACTGTAGATTCTGATCAGATATTCAATTTGGAAGTAATATGGGTAAAACCATTAACCGTTTGGCAGAATAATCAATACAACCATTGGTACAGAATATACAAACACAATTATACAGCATATACACAGAGATTGAGCACAAATATTCTTGACAGATATAAAAAGAAAGCAGATTAAATAAAGTTACAATACCTTCTATATACATGAATGATCATTTACAGTCACTACTGTCTACTCTTTGATCACAGTGAACTCAACATTTTTACTTGTTTTGCTATTTGTTTTTAATTACATTCTTGTCATTCAGTTAGCAGGTACATATTTGGGTACATGAATTTGTCTAACTTGGTCACTGAGTGGGTGGAGACTTCATCCCTCAATACAGGCCAAAAAATCAAAACCTGGACGTACCTGGGTGATCACCCAGTTGCCCTGCTTAGCAGACTGGGTGCAGCCAATACTCTCTCTCTGTACACAACTGTGGTCAGAACCTGTAGGCTGCAGCTGACTCACTGATCCACCAGACTGACAGTGTAAACTCTCCTGCAGATCATCTTAGGCTACACGTACAGGAGGTTCGTCCCCTGGCTCGGGGCCCAGGCTGGTGTAGGTGACGGCAGGCTCCAGGACTACAGGACTGAGTTGGGGCAGGTCAGTGGCTGGCTGGCTGCCTGTGTTCCTGAACTGCTTGTAGACCCGTGGGTCCTGGGCCACATAGGTAGACGAGGAGGTGTAAAAGACCAGGCCCAAGATAATGATGAAGAATGACAACAGATAAAGGCCTGAGAACTACAACACAGAGACAAAACAGACTTTACCGACATGACTTATTATTGCGTTGTGTTGTCAAAGGCACATTATTGAAATGATCTTCTGTGGATCACCAGTCAATGATGTTTACTGAAATGGTGTTATTCAGCAACAGCATTCTAACTGTTTAAATCATATCTTATGACCTAAGACAGGTACAAAAACAGGATGACAGCCATGGTGCTGCTCTCATGAACATCACAGCTGTTTGCAACTGCTGTTTGAGTTGAAGATGGTTAAACTTTTTCCAACTTGCTGCCAATAGCTCACTGTGTGATTATGGCTAACACAGAGAGGAAAACCATGCAGAATTCATTTGACTGGTACATAAGTTTCACTGAATTATATATGTTTCTTCACCAGCAGAGAACAAACACATCAATCAAAAACAGTCTTGGAGCAACATCAGCTTTGAAGTCTGATTATACAGTCAGAGCCAATAAACAGCTGAATTGTCTGAAATCACTTTACTCTTATTGTGAGCAGTGAATTGAGATTTCAGACACTTATTGAATCATTTTGCATCATCACTGACAGGTGTTACATTACCGCAATTTGTGCGTCTATCAAATGCAACACATTGAATTGTGGGATTGTTAGCAGACAGTAGTGTACATGCTCTGAACACTACTTTTTTGTTCCATTATGGAATGTTTGAGGGCACTATAAGGTGCATATATTTAAATAAAAAATATAATAAATAATATATCAAGACAAATAAAAATCTATTGCACTAAAAGGAGTGATTATGCACATGGTCAGTGTTTTTAGTATTAGTTAGCTATACTTACTGTATTAATCCTGTCATATTGCCAACCATTTCCTCTAAGTCACAATCTGTTCTATTCAGCTTCGTTTGGATCAGCACAAACAGGACATTCCATTACCTCTGCCATTAAAAGGGGCAAATCATGCTTTTTATGATTTTCTGTATACTGTTATGGGGTCAGATGTCTATGTTAAACATGATTTCACATGTCAATGTTAAACATGGTCAGAGTTCCAAAACTTGAGGTGAACGTATGTAGAAATCCTCCCTGCAAGTCAAAAGCAAGGTTGTTCCACAGGTTGTTTGTGTTGTCCACGCATCAGAATCCGTATCGAACATGTATGGATGTATTAAGTAATTCCATTGATTATTATAATTCCATGTATTAAGTTTCCAATTGTGAGTAAAGAACAAGAAAAAAAAGTGAAATGCTACTACTACTGTTTGTTTACGTAGTCTGCTGAGGGGCTGTGTCTGGAAGTTGACCAATCAGAAGAGAGTGGGTTTATCGGGAGGTGGGCCTTAAAGAGACAGAAGTCATCCAGCAAGGCACTCCGTTGGCCCATCACATACATGCAATCACACATTCCTGGTGGATTACTTTGTAACGTGAAAGCCTTATTCGACTGTTTACCTTGCGACCATTGCATCTAAAGATAACACACTTGCTGCTGTAATAACTCTGTAAAAGTTGTAAAATCCTGTCTGTAAGTATTACAATCTGCTGCAGGGTGTTTTGGCATCTTATAAGTCTTTAAATAGCCACATCCTTGCCCTGGATTCATCACGCCCTATATAGAAAAAACAATGTAGGAGAGTAATGTACGTGTTCTTTCTAATGAATTTAAATTACCATATTTCAGTATGAAGCAGACCACACCTACATGTTGAAATCCACTCATCAACAGTTACGTGTAACGTATTTTAAACTAAATTTAGACCCATTTTAACTTGGATGTCTGGACATCTTTTGACCAACCCATCACCAATCAGTGTCTCCTGGCAGCTTGATGTTACCTTGTAGTGAAAGAGGAATAGGCCACAGAAGAGGCTGTACAGGTCAGCTGTGAGCAGAGAGAGGTTGACTGAGGTGGCGCTTGTCCTCTTCATAACTACCGGCATGAAGCTGTATAGGCTGAACATAAAGGCACTGAACCCAATGTAGAGAAGACCTGCAAGCACATAACTTCTAAATTACAACTAGATTACATGTTGTGGTCATATAACTTGTATGTACAGTGTCAAGAAAAAGTAAGTGAACCCTTTGGAATCAGTATGCAGCACCCTTTTTATGCTACACATAGTGCTGCATGTTCTTCCTAAACAATTCAACCTGAGTTTCATCAGTCCATAAAACATTCTACTTGGTGTCTTGCCATGGACACCATGCCTGTTCAATGATTTGTGCATGGTAGACTCATAAACAGAGATGTTAACCAGCTCCAATGACTCCTTTAAGCCTTTAGCTGTTACTCTGGGGTTCTTTTTTACTTCACTGAGTATTCTGTGTTGTGCCCTTGGAGTCATCTTAGCTGAGTTCCCACTTCTAGAGAGAGTATCCACAGTACTAAATTGTCTCCATTTATAGACAATTTATCTAACTGTGGAATGGTGAATATCTAAACTCTTTGAGATAACTTTGCAACCTTTTCCAGCTATATGCAAATCAACAATTCTTGATAGTAAGTCTTCTGAGATTTCTTTTTTGCGACAAGAAGAGGTACTTTTTTGATCTCCGTGGGGAAATTTATCTTCTGCATTTGACCAATCCTATACACATACACTAGGAGCAGTGGGCAGCTGCACTGCAGCGCCTGGGCACCAACAGGGGCACTGACAGGAGTATTAACCCTATCATACAGACGCGTGACAGATTAAAAGAAAAACCAACATAAAGTGTCTTATTAAGGTGTTGGGCCACCACGTGCTGCCAGAACAGCTTCAATGTGTCTTGGCATTGATTCTATAAGTCTCTGGAACTCTTCTGAAGAGATGGAACCCCATTCTTCCAAAAGATATTCCCTCATTTGGTGTTTTGATGATGGTGGTGGAGAGCACTGTCTAACACATCTGTCCAAAATCTCCCATAGGTGTTCAATTGGGTTGAGATCTGGTGACTTTTAAGGCCAGAGCACATGAATCACATCACTTTCATACTCATCAAACCATTCTGTGACCCCTTCTGCCCTATGGATAGGGGCATTGCCATCCTGGAAGAGACCACTCTCATCAGGATATTCAATTTAATTCAATTCAATTTTATTTATATAGCGCCAAATCACAACAGAAGTTATCTCAGGGCACTCCTCATATAGAGCAGGTCTAGACCATACTCTTTATTTTACAGAGACCCAACATTCCCCTTGAGCAAGCACTTGGTGACAGTGGCAAGGAAAAACTCCCCTTTAACAGGAAGAAACCTCAAGCAGAAATGGGCTCTAGGTGGGCTACCATCTGCCTTGGGTTGAGAGAGAAAGAGGGAGATAAGGAGAGAGAGGAAAGAGAGACACAGAGAAGCACAATAACAACAATAATAATAATAGAAATATGACTAATAATAATAATAGCAGGCCTGGGCATCAAGTAGCCATTGTCCATGGAAACCCACCATCCATAACAGCACCACAACCCTGATCTATTGTAACCTGTGAGACGAGAAAGCACAAAAACTCCAGGGAAGAAGCCAAGTTAGTAAGATGCATTAATGGTACTTGAATGCATACAGATGGAGAGGAGGAGGAGGAGAGAGGAGCTCGGTGCATCATGGGAAGTCCCCCGGCAGTCTAGGCCTATAGCAGCATAACTAGGGGCTGGTCCAAGGCAAGCCTAGCCGGCCCTAACTATAAGCTTTATCAAAAAGGAAAGTTTTAAGCCTATTCTTCAATGTAGAGCAGGTGTCTGCCTCCCAAGTCCAAACTGGAAGATGGTTCCACGGGAGAAGAACCTGATACCTGAAGGCTCTGCCTTCCATTCTACTTTTGGAGCCACAAGTAATCTTGCATTATGGGAGTGCAGTGGGTTAATAGGGTACTATGGTACTAGCTCCTTAGGATAGAAATGTTTCATCATAGGATAAAGGTGATCACTCAGAACAACTTGCAGTGACCCTTCCCTCTAAGGGGACAAGTGGATCCAAAGCATACCAGCAAAATGCCCCCCACAGCATAACAGAGCTATTTGATCCCCTCACGATAGGGGTCAAGCATTCAGTCCTGTACTTGTTTTTCCTTTAATTTGTCACTCGTCTGTATATGTCTTTGATGGTGGGAGGAAACCAGAGCACCTGATGGAAACCCATCTAAACATGGGGAAAACATGCAAACTACACACAGAAAGGGCCTGGGATGGCTGGGGTTAGAACCCAGGACCTTCTTACTGTGAGGCACCACTGAGCCACCATGCCACATTGTTCACATCAGCAGATGCTTCTTGTGAATAGTAGTAGTAGTAGTTTGAATGTTTTTATAAATCAAAGTAGCGCTAACCCACACCTCCTATCTTGTTTCATTGATAAAACATCAGGTTTGCTAACTCTTGACTCCAGTTAGCTTTTGTTGATGTCATTAGCCAAGGGGTTCACATGCTTTTTCCAACCTACAATTATAAAAATGATGTAGTCAATATGGACAAGAGCAATACATTTATATGTGTGTTATCAGTTAAAATAGATTGTGTTTGTTCATAACTGGAACTTAGATGAATCTCTGGACATATTTAATTTCAAATTTACACATAAATGCAGGTAATTCCAAAGGGTTCATTTACTTTTTCTTGCCACTTTAGGTCCAAGATGTATGTGTGTGTGTATGTTCTTGTGTGCACAGCCTCACCTATCTGCCAGTCCCAAGGTACCTTCAGTAGCTCCTTGTGTTCCATTATGGCCCTGCAACAGAACACCAACAAAGGTTACAAGGGTCTATCTGAGAGAATATTAAAAAAAAAGATTGTCCCTCACTGTGCTGTACAGATCTGTTCGCACTGAACATCCCTATTACAAACTTGAAGTCATTCTTGCCAGTTTTTGCTCTGGAATCTCTTTGTGACAACCAATCAATCTACTAATTCAGGATTTTAACATTCAATTCAGTCCTGGTGTTTGCTGATAAGCTGGAGGTCTTTGAAGATCCATCAGATTCCATAAATATATGAGACAGGCACAGGATTGTACAACTCTGGAAAGTTAACACGTCAAAAGTAATTTATCTGTCCTTGCTACAATCCTTAAGTAAACAGCAGAATTATCTAGTTCTTGTTATAAAATAAACTACCAGGAATGTACACTTATGTATTGCTTGGTCAGAACAATGTGTTGCTGCATGGAGTTGCATTGTGTGAGAGTAAAAGCTAAGCCAGGTTCTACTAGGTTTTTTTTCCAGCAAATAAAAAAGTACTCTTTTATTTACACCCTAGAGACACATTACACCAGTGTCTTTGGACTCAATTCACCTGCAGATTACACACCTCCACCACCACCTGCCACCTCACATTTACTAAACCTTTATCAACAAATGATCAAATTCACCCTTGTAAATGCTATTATGGTGACTGTTTATGGCACAGCCTGTATGCCTAACTTTACAGTTTTCATGAGGTACTTCTCTCTACTGCACAAATTTACAGCTGGATGCCGCTGAAAAAGGATCCAAAGAGGCCCATCATGCCAAGGAATTCCACACGGCTCAAGTTCTTCACTATGAACTCCTCACAGACATTGGAGATCCCATACAGTGTTGCTCCTCCTAGAACCAATAGATCTCCAAACAGCTTCTGCTCTCCTGGACAGATGAGGGAGAACAAGAAAGAAAGAGGGAAAGAAAGAAACATGAGCAAGACTGCTCTGAGCAAATGAGCAAGATGCTCCATGTAACCCCAACGATGTGAAAACAACATGGCAACATCCACATGTGCCTGCAACATGAACTGAGGCTTGTACTATTAAGCAAGTTCAACATACCCAGGATATCTTTTCATTATCTGGCTTCATTGAACCTAACATTGGCTGTCCAGATAACCAGTACTACGAAGCTGGTTATCAACTAGCTCAGTCAACCCGGGGTTTCCCTATCCAGCTACGAGCACATTTATGTAAAAGAGGCAGGGTTGTTAATTACGAGCAACATCATCAGAACCATGAATGAAGTACTTCATATGATATGAGATGAAACAATGATACCAAGTATCTGCAGAAAACTTCTGTTTAAGAGACAGCAAAGTCATATTCAACAAAGTGAAATGTAAATGAGCCTGTAATCATACAACAGAATAAGATGTAGAAACACTAGCAATAATTTCCACATATCAAAAGTAGGCTACAGCTTAAAATACATGTAGGAATTATTATATATGACTTAAGTATAGAGTGAGTATTTTAGCTATTTAGTTGGATGATGAAGAAACCATTCTGAATATGTCACATAAAAAAAGAAACCTAAAAGTAATGCCAAACTGTTTCTGCTACTGAGGCAAAGAGTGGAAAAGTAGTTAATGACTGATGAGTCTATCTGACCCAAATGTTGCATTTATAATCATGGGGGCCAATTAACAGTGTGTGGATTATTTTTCTGATAAGAGACAATATTTCGTTTTTATTTCCAGTTATCATCACACAGTTGTCTCATGTTATTCTGAGCTGCAGTGAGGGAATCAGAGTGTAAAATCATCCACACTGTCAGCTGTCACTCCGGGGATAAAACAAATTTTATACTATTAAAATGCAGCTAAAATCATCATTATGTGATTAGTGTCGTAAAAGATCTCTCCGTTTGTTAGAAGCTCTGTTTCAAAACCAGAGTGGAAATAGAAAGTCTGGAACAATAAAATGTTTCCACTGACCTATAGAAATATATATTGCTCTTTTTTACTTGTCACTTTATTGTAAATTCAGGACTTTTGTCCATGTTGGGATCTTGTAGGAATGATGACTCTTTTTTTCCAGTGATCTGATTGGTCAGTGGTCAGAGTGTTGACAGGTTGTGATCTGATCCTCTGAATTAACCTGCTCTGGAGCAGGTTAGCTGCTCAGCATAAATTACCATGGTGATGAACCCCAGTAAGAAGTGAACCACCGTCGTAGGACTGAAAACACAGAGTTAAACCTGAAGTTACCTCGCTGATCCCAAATCCTGCTTTGTAGTACAGGCCTCTGAAACATGTATTTGTGCTTGTGCCTCATTTCCTCACTTCCTGAGTCATAAGATCAGAAATGCTGTGTTTGTTCATGAGGTGTGTGCTTGTGTGTGTGTTTGTGTGTGTGTGCTCACCAAGGCCTTGCTGGCGGCCAAGTAGGATGTCAGCCCCCACCATGCAGCCAATACCCAACAGACACAGTCCTGCCCCAACCACATGGACAGCCTTGTACCTCACCAAGAGAAAGAACCAGGACAGCAACAGGACCACAGGGATGGCAAAACAGTCTAACAGCTGACAGGACGGAGAGAGACACAGAGAAAAACCCATACCAACATGATGAGCCCTCACACTGGAGTTTTCTCTTTCCCCTGGGTGGGTTCATTTGGACCCACAATGGAACCATGGACTATCTACAACCACACAACTCCCCCCAACAAAGGTGGGGTGAGTTATTTTGGCCACGCCTCTCTTCACTGACCTCAACTGGAAGCACACCTGAATCCTGACTATATGAAGGCTTGTCTGTTTTGTTCACAGTCTGTTTTGTTCACACTTATTAATTCAGTTTGATTTATTAAGGATGTAGTTTTGGGAATTATATGATGTGTTTTCTTTTCAGTTATTTGTGTTTGGGCCAAATATCCAGCCAGGAAGAAAAGTGTGCACAAACTCATGAATTTCTTATCTGCTGCTACTAAATGAGCCATCGCGCTAAGCTGGAGAAACGTTGCCAGAATGTGGATTGTGTTTACTCAGAGCAGGTATTAAAAGGACTGCTGAGGGCTTGCCTCAGCATGGCACAAATCTGCTATAAAATGCTGACTTTAACCTTCATATGGGCAGCAGGCATCAAAAGCTGCTTTTATCAGTTGGACTGTGTTAAATGATGATTTTTTTTTTAAAGGTGGATTTCTAGTGGGTGATGCTGTTTGGAACTTGTCAGTGTTTTGCATGGTGACTCCAGTATTTTCTGATAAGGTGATAGGTACAGTACTGTAAAAATAAATGATCGCCCATGTGTATGTCTGTAGAAGAACAATATCATATTCTTCTGTTCCTGTGCCAGACAATCTTGTGAACAGCCACTGCAGGGGAACTGTGCCCGGCCTGTCTGCTCTAGAGAGATGCTGCCACATCATCTCTATGGCCCTGACTATATTCAGTTCTATTGATTTCTTGCTATTCTGAGTCAGGAATGTAAGCTAATTCCCTTATTCCAAAAGTGCCTAACTGCCTACATGCAAAATTAGGATTCATTACATTACTTACAGGGAAATAATTACATTCTATAAAAGGATATACCATATAATCTAACATGTATTCATAGGCACTGTGTAATGTAAGCAGGATAAAAGGGTATTTCAGTGTTTTAGTATTGTACTCCATTAATTTAAGGGACTCACAAGAGTCAGATTAACAAAATATCCAGTCTTCTCCTGAAAATAATGCCGCTAGACTTTTGACAAACTCTAGGAAATCAGATTACATCCCTCCCATTCTTACATCTTTGTACTGGCTCACTGTGAGTTTTAGAATTGATTTTAAGATGTTGCTTATAATCTTTAAGGCTTTGGATGGTGAGGCACCCACTGATACTGTTGATATGTTAATCCCTTATGAGCCACAGCGCAGCCTCAGATCCTTAGGCAGGGGTCTCCTTCTTGTTCCAACCACATGCTTTGTTACCCAAGGTAACCAGGTCAGCTTTGGAACTCCCTCCCTAGCTCCTCTGTAGCGCCTTTTAAAACGCTTCTCAAAACCCACTTTTATCAGATAACCTTTTCTTAAATTGTAACTATTGTTTTTATGCTGTTTTGTTCTTATTTTTCTTTGCCCCTCACTGTTTTATTGTTTTTTGTTGTATTTTTAAATACTTCTTGTAATCAAGTTTTTTAGAGATACTTAACTGTGTGAACAAAGAATATAAATCTGCTGATGGTGCTACAGGAAAGTCAGGAGGTCTCCAAAGTCAGTAGGGATCGGGTTCATGAATGTCTGTACAAAATTTCATAGCAACCCATCCTATAGTTGTTGAGATATTTCAGTGTGGACCAAAAATTTGGACCAACTGACTAACACTGTAATCACTATAGCCACACTTGCATGGCTAAAAAAGAAAGGTCACTATTGAAGCAGCAGAGGTATTCTGACTTTTTCTTTTTAATATGGGTCAAGCTCCAAAACCCACTGTATCCTACATTTCCCATCATGCAACCAGTTGCATCTTTTGTTAATTCCTCCCTGCCTGGTAAATGCCCATATCTTTGAAACTCCCTGTCCCAATTTGTAACATAGACTGATAAATTTTGTTGTTTCCAAGTCCCAAGCTGACGACCACACAATGGCATCACCTAGGTTATTTTCTCAGACATGACAAAATTCCTCCACAGCCAAAGAGGCCATGACACAACTATTCTCACAGACTGAGTAGAACTTAGCATGACCAGAAAACTGACCTTCATGTGTAAAGTCAGTGGAGTCCACCTTCCTTTAATATGCTTTCACGTTTCAATTTTAGAGCATTTCTAATGCAAAAAACAGCAAAATCTACAAGCACACACACACACACACACACACACACACACACACACACACACACATACAAGCTAACCTGTACACTGGAGAGTGTAGTGTATTGGTAAGCTTTCAGAACCAGATAGTTGGCCTCGATGTCTATCAAACCCAGAATCATATATTTCCACCAGCGCTGCTTCAGAATAGCCAACAAGTTTCCTTCACCTGTTAAGACAGAGAAACACAAAGAGAAGATAATGAAAATACTAAAGCATCAGTGTGTTAAATTTGACATTACATCCATTTGGCATATGCTTTTTTCCAAAGCAACTTATAATAAGTGCATCCAAACTACACAGGGGCAAGAGCTAGATATCCACCAAAATTGGGAGTGTATCCCTTTTAAATACACACCCACAGAACAGACCGGAAACACACAGAGTGCAGAATGAGATCATTTCCTCTCCTGTTTTTCATTAAACAAAACAAATGGGATACTTGTGACCCATGCATGAGCATGTGAGAGCCCTGTGGGACTCATAAATTTATCTGAAATTTGCAACTGACAAGCCTTGGTGAAAATGTCACCATTTGCCATCTGCATAAAGGCAGTGCAGAGCTTTTGTAAACCGGCCCCTGGTCCACCACTTCCATGTGACAGTAGGTTTTAACAGGCCTTTACAGTTTTGATCTGTCATTACAGTTTCTTGTAAGGGTGTAGGGGATGTGTATTCTTCCCAATCCGTCACGATATAGATGTTACGATTCGGTGCATGCAGTCGTATGAAGAATACACTCCAGAACAATTACTGTCAAAATAGTTTAATAATCCACTAAGTCTGATGTGCAGAACAATAATTCTAGAGCACAAGTTCCACCTGGAACATTTTGGCAGCGCACCACTAGCATGCTCATGGGTATGTTAGCAGGCTTGGCCTGGGTTACCCTGCCGTCAGAATGACAAACGAGAGATCCATAACACTGAATGAGTGCAACACTATTATTAAAACATGTGCTGTTATTGCCGGAGTGAAACTATATCAGGTCTCCTCGTCCTCCTCCCCTCTCTGTGACAGTCAGTTTTTCACTCGACCTTTGAGTGAAGTCATTCAGAACTACTATTTGATTTCTGACGTGGTCAGACAGCATGTTCTAAGAACCAGTTCTGGGAGAGAAACATTTAGTTAAAATGTTATATATATATTATTATATATGACATTAGAGTATTAATACTGAAGCATCAGTGTTAGAGCAGCATGTTACTGTTGTAGCTGCTGGAGTTGCAGCTAGTTTGAACTACTTTATATACAGCAGGTATCCTCATGAAGGTTGTTTTCCTTTTCCACGGCAGCACAATTGAACTGTTTCAGTAATAGTTTTGGCTAATGAGCCATTGTTGGATGTTTACATTTCTCATAATGAAAGACCAAAATGTTATTTTCGAACCATGACCCCAAAACCAAGGTGTGTACCAAACCATAAACCTGGTGTACCATTATACCCCTAGTTTCTTGCTATCAGGCTCCTAAATACTTTTTGCAGATAAAAAGATAAAAAGATTTTTTACAGACACAAGATACAGATACTTTCTAAGGAATAATACATGGCTTTAAATGGTATACTACATTTTTTTTCTGAAATCTGATGACATGTTTTCATAAGGACCCAAACCAAATGACAGACTATTACCTCATCTGCACAGTTCTGTTTGTAATCTCATAGCACTAAATTTCAATGTTCTATTCAGTTTCTTCCATTACAATGACACAAACTGAAGAAGCAGACTACTGTACTATGTTAGTGTAGCCACTCTTTTTGTTTCTCATCTGTATGCCATAGATAATGCCACCCAAACATCAGAGAATCAGATATTAAGTCTATAAATTACTAATGGTGAGTAAACATTACAAGTTTTCTGCAGTCCTGCTGTATCATAGAATAATACTCCTTTTATTACACTAAATTATAACAATCTATAAAGGTAGTGAGATTCTTTAATTAATTCCCTTGAATAGAAAATCAAGTCAATTACCATACCATACTTTATCATACCAAACCATACTATACCATCACCAACACCAACACCATTCCATACCATCACCATACTGTCATACCATACCATACTGTACCTTCACCATGCCATACCATACCATACATACAATACCATCACCATACCATACTATAACCATACCATACCATACTATACCATCACCATACCATCATACCATACCTTCACCATGCCATACCATGCCAAACTATATCATACCATCACCATACCATACCATACCATATCATACCATACCATCACCAGTGGTGACTGGTGACTCAAAAATTGGGAATGAGAGGAGTAAAACCAACCCACTGCATCATATTATTTTACACTAGTTGACTACTTATCTCTACTTTCTTATGTTCAAGTTATGTTTTCTTCTTATGTTCAAATGCAGGACCGTGCAGGGACCTTTAGAGGGGCAGGTGCTCAAAGTTAAAAAGGGGCACAGAAACAAGATTTTTAAACACTATACGCCAACATAATTTATAGCATAAACTGCTGAATTATAGCAACCTATATTTGAACAGAATGTACCATGGAATATTACAACAAACTGCATCTTACTATATCATTGTCGCCCACCTGATGAAATATACAGCTCAGCTTAAAAACTAACAATGAAAAAATTCTAACAAGCAAACAGCCAGACCTCCTGCACACTCATTCACAAATCACACAACATCAACAGATGACCGAACAACCAATCAATTAAAAACTGGATAAATTCCAAATGAATCAGGCTTTTCATATGATGCCTTTTGAGTCCAAATTTCCCATTTTCAAGTTTACGTTTCCCTCTTTTATTGAGCAGTAGTTGTTAAAATGTGACCATTCACTGTTAGAATAGGAAGAGGGCATGAGAAGGGTGGGGAATTGTCTACAAATGCTTGACAACCCGTTGCATACATCTGGACCTCCTGGAGTGCTTGGACAGTGATGCCTTTCTGATGTCTCTACGCCAATTTATCTCTCGTCAAGACAAGCCCTATGAACTTGTGTGTGATAATGGCACAAACTTCATAGGGGGAAGGAGAGAAATCCGGGAGGCCTTCACATCCATGGCACCTCACCTGCAGGAGCAGCTAGCTGAGCAACAGGTACAGTTTCAGTTCGATTCTCCAAGTGCTCCTCACTTTGGTGGAACTTGGGAGAGGGCGGTGAAGTCGGTGAAAACTGCTATTCAAGCAATCCTCAGAGAAGAGGTAGTACCAGATAGCTGATCCTTCTCATGGGCAGGCATAATTCCTCCCTTCCTCAAGCTCTCTTTGACTCCAGGAGGTAGAGTCCACTAATCGGGAGATTGGTGGTTCAATTCCCAGCTTCTCCAGTCAGCATGTCCAAGTGTCCTTAGGCAAGATATTGAACCCAAAATTGCTCCTGATGGCTGTGCCATTGGTGTGTGAGTATGTGTGAATGCATTAGATTCCCCTCCTGATGAGCAGGTTGGCAGCTTGCATGGTAGCCAACAGTGCAATCAGTGTATGAATGTGTGTATAAAGGGTGAATGTTGGCATGCAGTGTCAGGCGCTTTGAGTGGTTAGAAGACTAGAAAGGCACTATATAAGTGCAGTCCATTTACCATTTACCATTTGGGGACGGCTGTGTGAGAAAGCCTGCCTAGCCATAAAGAGCAGGTGAGCAAGCACTGACGTCATCACAGACAGTGTCTACATGAGCAGCAGAGCAGGCAAAGCAGCGGAGGTAATTCTGGACACTTCTGAGTTTTCCTCCTGTTGTGCGTAAATGACTGGAGTGTAAGTTATTTCCATGGTCCGTTAGTGTTGTCATGCAGCATTTATTTAGTGAGTTTGTTTGTAATTTGAGTTCTTTTACCGTTTTTTCCTTAACTGTCTCTTAATTACCCAGTTTCTGTGGAGGGCACAGTATGGTTGCTAATTTGTGTTAGCTTATCAATGCCCTACAGTTGTGGTATCTTTAAATATGTTTAGAAATTTGAATGTTCTTAATTTAGTTCTGCCATAGAAGTTTTCCTACATTTTCATATTTGCCTTTGATTTAGATTTAGATTCTAATGGCTGCAGTAACTAGCTCTATTGCTTTGAAAATATGTTAACTCATATTTACGTTATTTTTATATATTTTGTTATTTCTCCCTTGTAGACCACACACACACACTTACTCAACCTAATAAGTGTCCTATCGTAGCATATGCATGTCTTCTGAACAGTCTACAATAAACCCCCTGAGCTGTGGATCCTCTCTTCTGTCCTGATTCTTTGACTTGAATCATCTCCATATCTGCTGACTCAAACCAATTAAATTTCCAAAGGCCCAGCCTTTAATATAGATATGCTTCCATTTCATTAAATGTATCAATCCACACTGAATCCCAGACAGTCTCACAGAGACTCTCCGCGTCTTTTAATGCTCTGAGTCTGTTTCTGTTGCGTTTAGTGAAGTGTAATCTGAGCAGGCAGCTGTTTAAATCACACAAATATCCTGCTGTGTATGTCTTTTCAACTTATTAACTGTATCGATGAATCAATAAATACAAACACTGTTGATTTCTTCCCGTGCAAACTCTTTTGGTTCAGTAAATTTCTGCTGTCAGTCATCCTGGTGAAGGCAGTTTGTCCGGCTGCTGTCCTCTCAGCTCCCCAGGAGCTGCAGCTGACAGATGGCTGCTTCTGTGGACAGAGATGCTGAACGCAGGTCAAGTGAGAAGTCGGGAGGCTGCGGAGAGGCAGAGTGTGTGGATGGACTATTGTGCTCACATGAGATGATTTTTTTTTTCTGCTTTTGATAAAGTGTGAGAGAAACAGAAGTGACTGTACAGCTGACACATTGCTTTGGATTCCACCATATTTCTCTTTTGGTCGTTGCCTCAGCAATGCACGTCCATGAAGATGGGGGGTGGAGCTTCTGAAGGAGCATGAAGGAAAGGGTGTATTTGTATGGGTGTTTAGTTCAAATCATGGATGTATTGTAAGAGCTGGATAGGGCACCGCCATTCAGCCTTGCAGCCAATTTTTCCCTGTGGTAATTCAAGGTATTGCAGCAAAAAATCCCCCAGTGGTCCAAAAAGAATTTTCCTCATAGACCATCGTTGTAAAATGGACGTCTGTAAAACTGATGACAAGACACCTCAAACTGCAAACAAGGTCAATTATGACTCTTTCTATTATGAATTTTTGATCCATGGAGGTTTTATATTTGTTAAACTTTCCTTGAGCCGAGAAAAGTGATTTAAAGATCTGTGAGGTCATCATAATGCAAAGTCTGTGAGCTGAGTGGGAACTCGCGGGCGAGCCAGCAGGGCAAACACCACTTTGTATATCGGGTGGGCTAATATCCAGCTCCTATAATACATCCATGGTTCAAATATCAACATATTGATCTCCTCTCACCACTTCACACACATTGACCTCTCCCTTCTTGCCTGCCCTGCAGCTGTCGCTGTTGAAGCATTTTAATCAGAATTTCAATAACAGATTTTTTCAAAAGAAGAGAGAAGAAATATTTTATAAACGATATTGAGATTTGGTAATGGTTTATTTCAACCAATTATTTTGATCTCCTCTTGCCTCTCAAAAATAGAGAAGGAGCAACCTCCTCTGCCTCTATGGACAAGCCTCCTCTGTGTTGCACTGGTCATTCAGTTTCTAAATTCTGGTCTAAAATTATAGCTCTCATTGTGCAAAAACACTAATTTAGGGAAAATGAGTCTGAATTGTGAGTCATATTTTGAGCAAGCACATTCAACAATTCAGTGTTAAGCACTTGACACACAGGAGTCTGATTCAGAAGTCTTCCAGCATCAGTCTATACACACACACACACACACACACACACACACACACACACGGCTCTAAATTTCTGTCTGTACCTTGCCTGACTGCCAGTGTGGTGGTGTAGACCAGAAACAGCAGGATGTAGTTAAGAAAGCTCTGGAACACCGGCGTGTTAGCATGGAAGTCATCAGCCAGGTACTTGCTGGTCAGACCAATAGCACAGATTAACAAGGACAGGATCTGACCCAGGGCCAGGGTCACCAACAGGTCCCTGCAGATGACAGAAGACATGAGTCAGAAACATTTTTTTAAGGATTGTTTTACATCATAATCATAAGACAATATGTATGTGTTAGTATTAGCCCCGCTATTACATCGAAAGCACTCAGTTTGTTACAGAACATATCAGTGGCGGCTGGTGACTCAAAAAATTGGGGAGGACAGGAGGAAAACCAACATGGAATCTTACAACAAACCACATCAAATTAGATCATTGTCCCACCTGATGAAATCGGAGGGGTGGGGGGCAATTTTATATGCCAGTAAAACAATTTGCTTGAGTGGTGAAAAGGCTGCTTCTTTAAAGACATTTAGCATATACATATTGTCTCTAAACAAAGAAGTGCTCATTTTAGCCATGGAGTGGTTCAAATGTGTCATTTTACCAACAAAGTGAAATTCAAATTTATAGTATTGTTTTATTGTGACAACAAATTTATGTTCTCATCAAAAACAGACAACATGTCACATGATTTACATGTGTTTCCTATGTATTTTCTTGGTATACAGAAATATATAAAGTAGCACAAAGCTTATAATGTGATACAGGAACAGATCAGTGCTGAATACTAGAAAGACTGAACACTAGAAACATTCACAGATCTAAAAGTGTAGGTTCACATCAGAAAGTATTAATGCATGTATCAAATACATGACTTACACACTCTTATCTATATGTGCGATATACAAAAGATAGTCTACAAAGCTGACATGTTAACACTAGGGGTGTTAACATGTCAGAACACAAACCTCACAGTTCAGAACGTATCACGGATTTGAGTCACGGATCAGATCATTATTAGGATCAGCGGAAAAAAAGGGGGGAGACAAAAAAAACTTTGTTTTCTATTTATTCTGTAACACACAGCCAGAAACAGCAAGGAACTTTTGCCTATGGTCTTAAATGAAAATAACATTTAAGATGTCCGATGTTAACTCAAATGTCACATCGGACCCGTTAGATGCTGGTTTGATCGTTGCTCTTTAAAATCCCTGTTAATGTTAGCGACATGCTGTCTGTCCATGACTTGTACTTACAGCAGTTTGTTTACTTTGTCTTAAATGAGACATTAAATTTTGCAATTAATCAGTGCAGTTCATATGCCTGCCGAACCATGGGGGGTGATCCGTACGGATCATGGATCAACTACAATCCGTTATACCACTAGTTAACACTTATTATTCTAGTTACTTTAAGCTTATTACTCAATATACGGCTCAGCTTTAAACGAACGAAAGAAACTGTCAGAAGCAAGCAGCCAGACCTCCTGCACACTAATCATACAACATCAACAGGTGACTGAACAACCACTCAATTAAAAATGAGTGAATGAGTGTTATCATGTTATCTGACATCTTCTTCTTTCTATCATGGAGATGAAGTATTCATGTTATAACATCCATTTGTGACTGTTGGTCATCTTGTTTGTTAGTTTACAGAACTTTATGGCTGCTGCTTAACCAGTCTGATATCATTAGCAACAATGTCAAACAAGCTAACTCTCCTGGTTGTTTCTCCGGTTGCTTCTCTCTCCAGCCTCCCCGGCAGCGTCCTGCTGCTGCTGCGCTGCACAATCCAGATAATTTCTCCCATTAGCTTATCAACAGTCTTTAACAGTTCTTCCATGGATGTATAAAGAGTCCTTCAGGCTGCTACAATAAGCCAACTGTTACATTGGCTAACGCAAGGAGCTATCTACTGCTGCTACTCTGCCTTACATTGGAGAGAATTGAAGATGAAATCTGGAAACTATCATTGGACCAACTCGATGTCAATATTGCATTCTGCTTGTTGATTGGTTTGGGAGGACGTCCTCCCTTGGAGCGTCATTTTACGTGTCATGGCCAATCACAGATTAGCATGAAAAAAAATGAAATACATTAAGTCCAATGTAAGAGATCCCACCCTGCGGAGGACAGCAGGCACCCGTCCTCCTCTGTCCCCCACTCCACCTCCACCAATTGCCCCCCTCCTCCACTTCACACACACTGCCATTTCTCCTCCTGCCCTGCAGGTGTCGCTGTTGAAACATTTTAAACAGAATTTCAGTAATTGATTTTTTCCAAAGAACAGAGAAAAAATACTTATAAATAATAAATAAATAATACTGAGATTTGTAATGGTTTATTTCAACCAAATAATCTTTTTTATATTTTGATCTCCCTTTTGCCTCTCAAAAAATAGAGGAGGATCAACCTCCTCTGCCTCTATGGACCAGCCTCCACTGGTACATATATCTCTCTCAGTCATGTGCAAATGCTTTGCTTAACATGAACACATTACGGTTGAAATCATGCCAATAATTTCAATAATAATAATATAACACACTATATGAGGGTTGGTTTTTTTCTTCTGATCTGAGCATCTTAGTTACAATAACGGGAAATCTTAATGCTCCAGCATACAATTATATTTTAGAACAATATTGTTCTTCCAGCTACGTGTCAGCAGTTTGTGTTTGGCTCTTTCCTGTTTCTATATGACACAGTCCCCTGTGCTCAAAGCCAGCTTCATGAAGACATGCTTTCCCCAGTTTCATCAGTGTAATGGTAAAACAGGGAAGACTGTAATAAATAAAACAAGCAAAAAAACATGATTATCCATCTACAATAAATAAGCATTTAAGCCATATGTTTAATATTGAATTGATTATAGCTGTTACTTCTCAAAGCTGAATCCTTCTAGCTGCCTCTTCTAATAATAAAACCTCTGTATTGTTTAGCTGTGGGGCTCATGTTTAATTCATTTACTTCACCATCTCAAATTCCAGTTCTTGATTTCTGATTCTATAAGTTATTCTTTCCATTTCTAAAATTTCATTGACTTTTGATCTTTAACTGAAGGGAGAGTAGGTTTTAACCAGTTCCTCCAGTTAAGTATTCTAACACCATATCTATTTGTAGAGTTAGCTGAGATGGTGACATACCTAAAACAATACATTTTGGTTCTAGTACCTGTTTAATTTGGAATATTTTCATAATAGAGATTATAATGAGTTGGCAGAACGTTTTTAGTATTAGAAGATATGTGAGTGGTTTGCATTCTTCTCACCAAAACTGCTCCAACAGTCAGCTAATGTTGTGCTGAATAGAATTCCTGGCCAGGACCACCAGGAGTTCTGTTTCAGAAACTGACTGAAGGTGGCGTTCCATCATACATTATAAGATATGAGTGACGCATACTGAGTATATCAGCATAGCAATGGTAGGAGAAACCACGTGAGCTGATAATCAAACCGAGAGACTTGGTGTATACTGAGAAGAGAAAGGGAACAAGCACAGATCCTTGTGGTGCTTTAACTCCTAGGCCACCAGGGTGCCCCAACTATTCTTTATTAACCAAATCTAAGGGTTCTCTATTGAAAAGGAAACCAATCCACAGCTTGTGCTCCCACTGATGTGCTGCTGATGTGCTGCAGTAAGTGTATTGTCTCATATCAGCTGCCTACTTTGCTATATTCTTCATTACTGCGGATAATTACCCGCTTTACATTTAAACTTACGCCAGTTCTGCTCAAGCACTCTTCACTCTCCACTTCTTTTAGCAACTTTTCTTGCTAATCCCACAGTTGTTAGTTACTTTAGTTCAGCAGTTAGCTTAGCAGCCAACTTAGCTTATCAGTTAGCAATGGCTTCTCTCTCTCCCTCCTGCTCTCTCTTGCTCAGTGTGTCATATGTTTAGCTACTCCTCTGCCTCCTTTATGTCATGAAATGCGGAGAATATATTTATTAACTAACACAGGAACAGGACACAGAAGTGCAGGAAACAAAAAATGAACAAATGATCCAACAAGACTGAACTGAAAACAGGACTTAAATACAAACTAATCAGACAACAAAGAACAGGTGGCAAGACACGGGGGTAGGCTGAGAGCTAATAGGCTGGGAAGACACTGGGAGTACAGCAGGGCTGACGAGACTGATACAGAGAACGTGTGATGGTAACAGTAGAGTGGGGAAAAGCACTGAGACCAGGGCTGGGCTAATGGACATGTTGCAGTGCAGGTGAAGGGGAAAAACAGGCTGGGGAGGAGTGCAGGAAAACAGGAGGAAAACAGAGCAAACAGAAAACCATAACCCAGAAAACACAAATAGGCTCAAGGAAGCCCCAAATGCCAGCAGGCCAAATGCAAACAAAACACACTGTGCTACTGTACAGAGCTAAATGCACTGCAAGATAAACTAAGTCATGCAAACAATTGGGAAGCCAGGGTGGCTGGATGACTGTCTGAAGGAAGCATAACCCTAAGCAGAAGCCCACGGTTCACCACCCACCAGTTCACGTTTCTAACAGGTTCTTCCCACTCAGTGGCGGATGGCACACTATAACAAATAGAATTGGCTGTAAAGTTTTCCAGGTTGGGTGAGAGAGACTAAGAACAAGGCTTTCTAATGAGTTATAATTAAATTTAGGCCAAGGGTTGATAATTAGGCTTAAGTGTATGATGGCTGCAACTCTACCTCCTCGGCCAGTGTCTCAAGGTATATGAGTATTAATATGACTGGGGGGAGTGGATTCATTTAGGCTAACATATTTTTCATGACACAGCCAGGTTTCAGTAAAACAAAATAAATCAATACAATAATCTGAGATTAGATAATTTACTAATATGGCTTTAGATCCTAGTCTCAACTCTGGGTTGCCATGGTTGTGATCTACTAATAAACTCAGCCATATTTCTAGATATGAGAGCAGGTCCATCCAAAGTGGGATGTATGCCATCTCTCCTAATCAGACCAGGTCTTTTCCAGAAAGTCCGCAAGTCCGCAAAGTCTGGCGAGATAGCCTTAAATCATTTGGGAAGGCCCTCTGAAATGCCAGAGCCGCCTATTACTCATCATTAATAGAGAATGAAAACAGCCCTAGGTTTGTTTTTGGCACTTTGGCCAGGCTGACAAAGAGTCATAACTCTATTGATCCATGTATTCCTATAGCTCTCTGTAGTAACGACTTCATGAGCTTCTTTAGTGATAAAATTCTAACCATCACCTTCTGCCCCCAACAGACACCGATTTATCCCCAAAAACAGGAACCTTAGAAACAGCTGTAAAGCCTGATATATGTTTAGATTGTTTCTCCAATCGACCTTCCTGAACTAACTTCAATGATTTCTTCATTTAAACCATCAACCTGTCTCTTAGACCCCATCCCAACTAGACTGCTTACAGAAGTCTCACCCATAGTTAGCACTTCTTTACTAGATATGATCAGTCTGTCTTTAGTAACAGGCTATGTATCACAGTTCTTTAAAGTAGCTGTAATTAAACCTCCGCTTAGAAAGCCTGCTCATGATTCAGGTGTTTTAGTCAACTATGGACAGTTAAACACAGAGTTCCACAAGGTTCTGTGCTTGGACCAATACTATTCACCTTGTATATGCTTCCTTTAGGTAATATTATTAGGAAACACTCCATAAATTTTCACGGTTATGCAGATGATACCCAATTATATTTATCAATGAAGCCAAATGAATCCAATCCAGTTAACTAAACTTCAAGCATGCCTTAAGGACATAAAGACCTGGATGACCTGCAATTTTCTGCTACTAAACTCAGACAAAACTGAAGTTATTGTGCTTGGCCCTAAACACCTGATATAGCTACTCTTGATGGCATTACCCTGGCTTACAGCACTACCATAGAGAATCTGGGAGTTAGCTTTCATCAGGATATGTCCTTTAACTCCCACATAAAACAAATTTCAAGGACTGTCTTTTTTCACTCACTTAATATTGCAAAAATCAGGCACATCCTTTCTCTAAAAGATGGAGAAAAAATAGTCCACACATTTGTTACTTCTAGGCTGGATTACTGCAATTCCTTATTATCAGGCTGCCCTAACAAGTCTCTAAAAACTCTCTTACTCATCTAGAATGTAGCTGCATGTGTACTATTACACATTTCTCCCATTTTAGCTTTGTTGCATTGGCTTCCCATAAAATCCAGAATAGAATTTAAAATGTTTCAACTCACCTACAAAGCCCTTAATGGTTAGGCACCATCATATCTTAAAGGGCTCATAGGGTACATCTCAAGTCTCTTATTTGATCTTTCCTCGCTCCTCGGCTGAACCGGAAGTTGTTCCTGGTGTGCCATTTTGATGAGCGTCCCAAGTCTCTTATTTCTGCTCTGAGGATTGAGGACCGAGGAGGGATCTCTGAGGAGCGAGGAACAAGGGAACACGAGAACAGCCTTCATGGAAGTCTTTTACCAGCCGACATGCCCCTTTATTGGATATCAGTTATCGATTGGATGTTGCAGCTGATCTGACTGATCTGATACATCACTGCAGTTTCATACCAAAGTGGAGACAGATTACAGATTAAATTTAAGTGTATCACCCCCAAGTTTTATATTTTATTTGTTTTCTGATTCATCATATAGTTAAAAATCAGTTAATTATCGGTCTGATCAACAAAAGAACCATAAACAACTTTCTTCATTTATTAGAAAGATTTTTCTCTTCATGAGCTGTTTCCTGTTCCTTGCTGACAGGCAGACTCTTCCTGACTCTTTTTATCCATAATAACAGTTAAACACATTTATATTTTACATCATTTATTTTCATTTCCATTCAGTCACATGTGAGGCTGAAAATTCCTGAGCGTCGGGTTTGACATGAGTTACATAATTTCCATTTTCCCTGAAACATTTAGCCAAATACATATTTTCCAGTGTTCAAAAGACACCCTGATCATATTCTGGGTTATTGAATAATGAATTCACTATCAGGATTATCAAAAAATACAGATGAAAATAATCAATAAATAGTATAAACGTATTCTGTGAGTAGAAATAGTTCCTGTGCCTCTGAGCAGGACACAGGACACAAAGTAAATACAGAATGATGGTGCTTATTTAGGTGTTTGTTAAGCATGTAACAGGCTGCAGAGAGGACCAGCTGCTCTGGCAGTGATAACTGTGCACCTTTATTAGTGTCAGCAAAGTGCACATGTGTGCAGACACAAACTCCGTCAGAAGTCATCAGAAATGGACGTCGCTTCACGTGACGCTTCAGAGGAAAGCATGTCTCATGTCTCTAAAAACAAATTTCCTTGTTCCTCTCTGCTCGCTTGGTTTCCTTGCATCTCTCCATGCATCCATGGTGGGAGGGACTAAGACGCAAGGAAAAGACGCAAGTGAGAGAAACGTGGATGCAATATTAGAGACTTGGGATGCACCCACAGTAACCTATTACTCCACTAGAAGTAACTGTGCTCCAAGAATGCAAGCTTACTTGTGGTTCCTAGAGTCTCCAAAAGTAAGAAGGAAGGAAGCAAATTTGGGTTTGGTAGATTATTTCTTTGTTGTAACAATGCTTCTTGGCAATAAATCTTAAACCGTTGGAAAGCCTGTTTATTTCCCTTTTAAGTGGTGCCACATTTGTATGCCGAACCGCTTATTTTGCTGTTGCTCTTGACTCTTATTTTGAGCTTCTGGTACCCCCAGGTGCTGCCTGATTGGCACCTGATTGGCCCTAGTACCATCTCCAAAGTGAAGGCCAAGTTCCATATAATGGGGGATGTCAGAGACAGGCCGCAAAGTGGGTATCCCAAGAAGACGACACCCCAAGAAGACCGTTTCCTCACCCTGTCAGCACTTAGGTACCGTAAGCTGTCTTCTACAGATTTGCAGTCAAGGTTTGCAGGACCATGTGGCCGATGGCTCTCTGCAACAACACGTGCACTGGAACCTGAACATGTGGAGGAACGTTATGTTCAGCGATGAGTCCAGATTCTGCCTACAGCAGTTGGATCGTAAGGTCAAAGTGTGGAGAAGATGCGGAGGCTCCTGTCTGTTAAATGAATAAATTGTTAAATTGCCAATATGTCTTGTTTCTTCAGACTTCAATCATCCAATCCACCAAACACCAAACAAGAGTCAATGGCAGAATAAGCTGTTTGGCATTGGCAGGGAAGATTTGGCAAATTTTTCATGGGCGCAACCCACATACTCAGCTCTGCTGCTCATCCCACAAATGCATGTTCCCTACAAATGTGGCACCATTTAAAAGCGAAATAAACAGGCTTTCCAACGGTATAAGATTTATTGCCAAGAAGCATTGTTACAACAATGAAATAATCTACCAAACACAAATTTCCTTACTTTTTGTGCTAAGTTTAGTTAGGGCCAGACAGGCTTGCCTTGGACAAGCCCCTAGTTATGCTGCTATAGGCTTAGACTGCCATGGGACTTCCCATGATGCACTGAGCTCCTCTCTTCGCCTCCCCCTCTCCATCTGTATGCATTAAAGTACCATTAATGCAACTTACTAACTTGGCTTCTTCTCTGCAGTTTTTGTGCATTCTCGTCCCACAGGTTCCCATGGACCCCCTAGCTATGGACGGCAGGCTTTCATGGATCGTGGCTGCAGGGACCCCATGCTGATGTGGTCCTGCTTGACACCCATGCCTGCTATTGTTATTATTAGTCATATTTCTATTATTATTATCATTGCAGTGTTTCCTCAACAATAGTACCTGAGTCAACGTCTGTGTTGTTGCCTGGACTGCAAGTAGCGTAACTCCTTTTAAGGAATAGGGCAGTGCATAAGTGAGTGCATGGTTAAGCGAGAGCAAGCAGTGAATGCCAGCAGAGCAGAGGAAAAGGTTAGCAATAAGTTGTCAATCTGGCAGTAAATGTACTGCCAGTGTGACTACAGTGTGTCAGTTAATAAATGCTGCAGCTTGTCAAGACCAAGAAGGGGCTTAGCTCCGAAGTTAGCAACAATGGGTCAGCCTAACCTGACGACGATATGTGGCACACTGCAAAATGTATTTTGGCTTAACTGCAATTAAGGACTGTCATTTGTCCTCATGTAAAATTGAATGAGTTTATGTGCAGCCCCTGCTAACTGGTTAATTGTGACTTAGAAGGTCAATCCATGATGGTGGTCCTATCTATCATTTTTATTCTTTGTGAATGTGTACTTATTTAGTTTATGATTTGTTTACTGGCCTGACATGTTGCCGTCTTTGCTCATATGTGAGTCTGCCTTGTTCTGTCTACTTCTAATAAAAGCTTCTTTACAGTAACATTCCTCTGTGGCAGAAACACTAGCACCACACACACACACACACACACACACAGTGCCATTGGCCTGATATGCTGGTCTCAAATTCAGCTTGTTGCCAGTCCAACAGCCACAGGACAAACAGAGAGGCCGGGGATGAAAGAACAGCAGATGGCAAGAAAGGGTAGGAGACGAGTGAGTGTGTGTGTGTGTGTGTGTGTGTGTGTGTGTGTGTGTGTGTTTGTGTGTGTATGTGAGTGAGTGAAAAAGAAAAACAAAAGGAGTTTGCAATTAATAGTGAGAGTGAGGCAGGTGTACTGAGACCAATTAAGTTCCAGTAGAGACAGAGACAGGGACAGCAGCCATTGTGCAGCACAGCAGCGATGAAGGCTGATGACCCCACCATGGCAGCCTCCCCCCGTGCCAGCACGCACCCGACCAGTACAGGCTCTGCTCCAGTACCATAGGATGCAGGAATGCCCCCACTCGAACGCTTGAACACACACCACACACACACGATGTGATATTCATGAAAACGGAAGATGCTGTATGATTATTATGTTGACATCTGTTGCACAACCTGCCTCCTGCAGCAGCAGACTGTATGATGCGTTTGATGTTACAGGTTGTGTATGAAACAAAAGGAAAACGAGCTCTCCTGTTCGTCCGCAGTGTTGAGCGACTGCTGCTGTGCTGGCTGAGCGTGGAGTGAATGTAAAGGGAGGCTCGGATCAGCGCCGTCATCATCATTATCTTACCTGGTTAAGACCTTCCTGATCCGCTGGTAAAGGCTCGGCGCCGGGGTGCCCGTACCTCTGGGAACGCTCTCCACAGTGGAGACGACAGAAATCATGCTTCCACAGGCTGAGCGGAGATCAGCGCATTCTGCTCCGAGGAGGGCCGGTCGAGGAGGAGGAGGAGGAGGAGGAGAAGGGGAGCAGGCTCACCCTCAGCGGCAGCAAGGAAGCAGCAGACCCTCCTGTTCTCCGTGTGCAGGCTGCAGGCAGGAGTAAGCAGCGGTGCGTAGAGAGTAGATATGTTGAGGTGGAACAGACCCTGTGCCGGGATGCCCTTCCTCTATTTAGAAACTGCGAAATTCTGAACCAGGCATGTATTTAACACAGACAAGCTGATTGTACCACCAGGTGGCGTCCTTTCACCCAGCGACCCTCTTGGGAGGAAGACGTAATAGATCAGGACGTGTGAACACGAATCACTGTCTTACTCCAGAGCCTACCGCTATAAGTAAAACATGGTTTATTTTAAGAGATGTTATTGTGTTATCATATCTGATTTAAAATTGGAATCGCTTTCTAGTTAAGCCTGTATTGAAACAGGACTGTAGCCAGAATGCCACTTCATTAACTGGAATTCCCAATCCAGGCATGTGGTCTAAATGCTGGTAGCATTGGATACAGATTACTTAACGAATTAATAGATAAGTGAGGGCGAACCAGTAGCTCAGTTGGAGCACCAGGACACCCATTTCTCCCATCTGTATCTCTGTCTCCACTCAATTAAGACGTTTTCATATGCTTGGCTTTTGAATAGCATTTGATTATTTCACTTTTTATTTATTTAATGTAATGTTGGGTTGTTTTTTTTTTGCTATGTGATGATGTAAATGCTGATCGAATCCCTCTCCACACGTACAGCAATAAATGCTAAATTCCTTTAGTTTATTGGAATTGTGGCATATTTTTTTGCCAGACAAAAGTCAAATAGACCTTTTAAGTATGTTGAATAAAAAGGGAGAAAAACACATTCCCATGACATGACATGTCCTCAATGGCAGTTACAGCTCTATATGGAAAAAATCCTGGACCAATCATTATTTACAAAATATAGAAAATTGTTATTAAAATGTACTGTGAAAGATGTCAGTTTGCCTTTTGTAGTTGATCCCCTCAGACTGTTGCCTTTTTGCAAAACCTTTCTAGAATTGATCTGCTTTTATCATTATTGTGGGAAAATGTACTGTTTGGTATCCAAGACTACAGTAAAGATATGCACTCTGAGTTATATTTTATATATATTATATACTGTTTTTAATTTTATCAGCCAACTTTCTTATTGATAAATGAATGCTTTGGGGGTAAAAAGCCTAATTTCATTTTGTTTACTACTAGGTCAAACAATACATTGACTCAGTTCGTTTAGATGGACTGATGCCCCATTTTGTTAGTAGTCACCTCATGGCAACAGAGAGCTCAATCTGATTCCACTGGCCTGGTGTCTTTCTGGGAAGCCAGAAAGCCAAACTGCTAAGAATGTTTTGGGAGTAACTACTGATAAGTAGAACGAAGGGCTTCATCAATTTGTGGTCTCACAAAAATGTTGGGCCAGTTGTGAGCAGTTGAAGCAAAAGGGATCCACTGTTTCACATGAAAAATGCAGAAAAAAAAAAAAAGAACAAAAAGACAATCTTGTGCGACAGAGATTTTATTTATGTCTTTAATCATCTTGTGACCTTTCAGATGTATTTTGGGACTGCTCATGGAGGTCTCATCCTCAGGGTGGTGCTGCTTAACTTTGCAGAAAACAGAAGAATTTGCACCCATTGATACTGTATAATGTAATTACATCATTTCAACATTTACTGAGTGAAAACATCAACCAATTAGTTACATGTGCAGTGTGGAATCATCTCAGGGATTACAGTTCTTACCCAGACAACTGTCCTCTAAATAAACGCACGTTCTTCCACATGGTGATCATGTAGCATAGTGTATAGCAGTGTTTGAACCAGTGTGTTTGTTTGTTTTACAAGTGTGCTCAACATTTTCTTTCCCATAACTGGAAACAAAAACACACAGCTTCAAACTGCAAGAACTATTTTCAAATGTGATAGATTACGCTCAGTCACTGCCAACAAGTTCTTATTCTGTATTGGATTTACAGCTATTGATTAGAAAGGTAATGTGAAGTGGAGAGGGATCAGGGATTCTGTTGGAAATGGATTTGACCATGTGAAAAGAGAACGATGATATTAGAGGTCAGAAAAACAAAGAAGTTGAATGTAATCATTCAGGAGACATTGCCAGCAGACCCAGACAGAGTGTAAATGTGGGGTGTGGTAGACTGTCTGCTTAAAGCTGGAGAGTGACATCAACGGATGCAGTCATTATGTCCCACAGCATGCGCTTTTGGTTTGATGGCTGCTTGCATGGAGGTGAAAATGTTAACAGTCAGACAGAAAATAACAAGCAACTCATGAATACACTGACATCACATGACGATGCTGAGGCTGTTGCGTGGACGGAGCTATTAATTCCAAAGTCAGTCACAGTCATCACACACACACACACACAGAGCACTGTCTACATGAACAACACACACACCATACTCCACCACTGTTATCATCAGTGTGTGAGGTTTGACACACTCCAGGAGGGATTTCATACAGAAGCAAAGAGTAGCTGCGGTTGCTTTACAGACTTGTAAAACAATTTAGTTTTTAAACTCTTTATCTTGGGACAAATATTTAATTATGATGTTATCTTCACATATCAAATATTATTTTTTGGTGATCAGGAGTTTTAAATGTCACATTTTCTCAGTCATCCGTTCTACAGAGTACTTTGTCTAGGAATCATTTCTTCCCAACTTGAGATAAAGACACAATAGAACAGATGAAAAACAGAGTCTCCACTTTATATCACCATTGACCCTTTTTCACAGCAGATACTTTGACTTGTCAAAGCAGGAAAAGCATAGGTGTAAATAATAACATTAATCAGAGCCTGAAACTGGCTCACCAAAATGGAATGCAGCCATCATTAGTAATTGATTCCACCTGTGCTCTTCCTGCTTTGACAAGTCAAAATGTCTGCTGTAAAAAAGGGTCTGCAAACTTCCATGCTTTGGTCACATGATGACTACTGAGCAAACGCCACCCACTGAGCAAGACCATGAGATGTAGTTGAAAGCACTGTAAAAGCTAGTCAGTGCACCTCGAGTTAAGATTGTTTGGTCAAATTGCTGTTTCCAAGGTCGATAATGAACTTTGCTGTTCATAATTTGCAGTCTTGACAAAAGACAAAATGATTAGCAACCACAGCCGCTCCTAGTTTCTGCTGTCATGTACTTTTCTGTGATCTACAGTGATGACCACATTTTGTGGCTGCATGCATTCTGATCTATTGAGGGCAACAGCAAAGGATGTCAGGGATGTATCTCAAATATAACAAAATAAGACTGAAGTGTAAAAGTTTAAAAAGAGTAGTTTGACAAAATAATCTGAACTAAAGGTCCACTTACTAGCTTTTTCCTCGAGCTTTCAAACACATCTCATTGTCATCATTTTATCATGTGACCCAAGTACAGATCTTCAGTTAGGCGATAACAGGAAGCTGACTGGCAATTCTCCCCAGTATATGGGGGAGTTTAGTTAGAATATGATGATTTTGTCAAGTTGTAATAAGATTTCTATATGAGCTGTGAGCATATACAGAGACAGTGCATTTCTTTATTTCAGGGCTCTGATCAGTCAAAGAGGAACCTTAAACAAACTTCTGTACGTGTTGGGAGGCAACACTACACATGAACACATGACCGCAAGCTGGAGGCCAAAGGGACAAACACAGAGCCACATGAATTTTTCATATTTACACATCATTAACCACTCGGTCCCTCAGCTCCACTTACTCTGTGCAGCTCAAGTGTTGTTGGTGATTGAGCTTCTCCCTAAATGCAGTTATATTTCCCAGGATGCTTCACGAGGACGGGCACAAAGCCTTGTTTCTTCTTTGTTGTCTGCTGAGTGAAGGCTTCAGCAGTAAACAGCAGCTGGAGACTGAATGATAAACAGTGAGCCAGAGGGTCTGAGAAGACAAAACAGGGTTTGTGGTACACTGAGTCTATAGACAGTCTTCTCATGTCAGTGCATGTCTCTGATGTGCCATTTTTCTCTCTTGGAGAGCCTGTTCCAGAAGTTCTGGAATGTGAGTTTATTATAAGACAAGAGCTGGTGGCAGGAAGTCAGCTGACTGGCTATGTCTCCTGGTTTCCTCGTCTTTGAGCTGTCTTAGTCTGTTAGAGATCCAGGAGGAGAAGTCATGAGGGACACAGCGAGGTATCGAGCAATTACCACCTGCCCCCACCTCTCGTCTGACTGTATGAACACCACATTTGTTCCTGTGTGAAGACCTTGACGCCGGCCTGCACATCACTGGCCAAGCCGCTGCTGACACACACCATACCGCTGCAGGACACCCAACAAGTCCTCATAGGAGACGTTTCGGTGGGAGGGCAGGGAGCTGAGGGCAGAGCAGGATACAGACAGGAAATATCAAACTGTACATAACTTAACACTTCCAGAGACAAGAAAGATAAGATTACAGTGCCATCTACTGTGTGAGGGATTTTTTGCATTCAAAATGAAGATGAAAATGTAAAATTCAATAAGACAAAGCAATCAATAAGTCTTAGTTCAACTATGTCTAAGACGTAGTTGATCAACCTCTGGTGGTTGTTTAGTTGTCTTAGTATTTAGTATGAAAATCTCACATTCAGCTGCCATTTATTTCAATGATTTTGAGTTCTATGTTAGCAAACATGAGAGGTTTATGTTTGACTTTATTCTGATGATACAACTGACCAGCAGAAATACCAGAGGAATTCTGAGAAGCACTAGTTGCTTATAATTAACCATTTAACCATTAACCGGTAAGAATTTTGACCAATTAATACTATAATCAGTTAAACAGTTAAAGCTAGAGTGTGGGACTTTGGTCTCACCCTTCTGGCAGTGAGAGTAAAGGGGGGTGCTGACATGCAGCACGCTCTCATGCGCACCCCGAATGACAACTAACAGAAAGGGCCAGTAAAAATGGATATGTTTTGACAGTCCACCAGCTCACTGGGATTGGTAGTATGCCCGATGGCCAGTACACCACTGGCTATAACCTACTGCTGTGGCTGTAAAATGGTGGATAAATTGTTTTGAGCGTCACGCAACCCCTGCAAAATGATTTGATCCATTCGGTCCTATAACATTTGGAAACTCTACAAGAGCTGCACAACTAACAGCCAAACAGCCAGCGCAGGAATGTTGCGCCCGACATGAGATTTAAAAACTCTGCATACAAATACAGAGAGATTTATCTGATAGTGATAGGCTTAATCAGCGTTGTGTGAACTCGTTTGGCTTGAATGTATGAACATATATACACACACACACACATATGTATATATATATATATATATATATATATATATATACATATGTGTGTGTGTGTGTGTGTGTAGTGTGTGTGTGTATATATGTATATATATGTGTGTATATATATATATATATATATATATATATATATATATATATATATATATATACACACACACACACACACACACACACACACACACACACACACATATACACACATATATATGTATGTATATGTATGTATATATATTTTTTAAGTAATTAAAAAAGGTTTGCTGCATGGTAAAAGAAAAATAGGCTATACATATCAATTAAGTCATGGGGGTATGTTGACACATGCAACCAACCAAATGTGCCTACAACCACATTACGCTGAGCTTGAGCAAAATGAAGCGAGCAAAAAGAAGTACTGTGTGGGACCATTTTGACCGAAAGGACAACAAGGTTATTTGTAAGATATGCACTGCAGTATTGAAATATAGCAGCAGTACAAGCACAATGCAATACCACTTGTGAAGCAAACATCCACAAGCATCAGGTGATGAAGGACAACAAACTTTTCCCCCTGAGAGCTGAGGATGGCAGCTGAAGAGTCACAAAGTTCAATGCGAAGGTTCCACATTCCTTGAGTGACCACATGGGGGTAGGCTATTTCATTTATAGGTTTAATATATTCTTAAGTGTACTTTTAAAATAGCCTAGGAACATTCCAATATTATTATTATTATTATCATCATCATGATTATTATTACTAGCCCTAGCATATTATCAGCCCTAGCGTGTATTGTTACTATTAGGCTATTACTATCATTATCATTGACATAATAGCCTGTTCTGTTATGAATTAAGAGGAACATTAATAAGACTTTTTTTTTCACCACAGGTTGACACAGATGAGTTGGTGGCCAAACCAATGCTGGTCACCTGTGTCCTGAACCCTCGCCATAAACATCTCCGTTTTTTTCACTAAGTGAGAGAGAGAAGCCGCAAAAGCAAAACTTTTAGAAATCTGAGCTACTGTGGAGGTGGCCACTGAAGATGATGAAGATGGGCCTGGTGCTACTGGGGGAGATGATGAGACAGTGGTGTCTGCTGCCCATGCTGGAGTTGCCAGGGCAATGCCATGATGTTGCTCCTGGGAGACGACTACAGCACCACTCAACAAGCTAATGACCCATAGGCAGAGGTGGACAATCAGCTAATCAGATGCTCTGACCGCCTGTTTACATCTACTCTTACAAGTGACTGATATCTGATACCTGTGTTTACGCTTGCTTAACACTTGAAACATCCTGCATATGTAAACGAGGGTCTGGTTACCGAAATGGAAGTAAACAATTTGTTTTTGTTTTTTTCAGTGGACAGTAGTTGTGCCCGCTGTGCATGTGAAAATAACATTACACATCATTAAAATGTGTTCAGTATAAATTGGTCACATTTTCAATGACGTGTGAATTGCAATGACAGGGATTATCCAATCTGTCCGTTTAGATGACAGTTGCATTGGCAGATATCTGATTACTATCAGATTTATTGCCTGTTTACATGTTCATAATACATATCCAATCTGTGCCACATGTGAGTAAAAAATCAGAATTGGGTCACTTGTACCAGGCAGTGTAAATGCAACCTTAGTGAGAGTTATCAGACTTGTTGATAGTGCCATGTAAACAAACAGTACATATTGTATTGTTTATGTTGAATCAGGGAGATATGATTAATAAAAGTAAAAATGTGATTTGTAATCTTGTTAATAAAGTTCAGGCAGTGTTTAAGTGACAGAGAGTATCTTACATGAATTCAGTGAGTCTGATGTGCCAGGGGAGGAAGCCCAGTGTGCTGTTGACCGGACCGAACTTCACCACCAGCTCAGGATCTGGAATATTCTTTGACTCTGAAACAAGCACAAAGACAGGCAGCATGTCATCAGCACAGCTGCTTTATCCATACTAGCATCACTTCAATACAGTGCAGCATCAGAGGTGCGCTCTGATGAACCTGCCAAGTGGGTGGAGCAGTAGAGTTTTCATTGAGTTCATTAGACAGACAGGATTAATGTGTAGGATTTAATCTCTGGTCCAAACTCCGGAGCAGAAGGTGGCGGTAATACACCTAATACGCTGGTTGCCAACTGCCATTATAAACCCAAAAGATTTTTTTTTTCCAAACAGAGTGGTACATCCTGTCAGCCGAGGTGTTTCCTATCTGTTCAGCCGAACTTTGCAGCTCCTCATCGGAGCAGAGCGTTAGCCACAGCATGGCCAGAGGGAAGCACAGCCAGCTAGCCTCTGCTAGCCTCCCGGTTAACGTTAGCCCCGGTTCTGCATGTGGATCCAACCAGAGCACTGAGCACCGGTTTGTTATTCAAGTTAAAGTGGGAAGAAGCAGCGGGTCTGACGGGCAGCTTGAGTGAAGTGGAGCCTGCGGAGGAAGCACCGAGACTGTCAGGTGGCAGAGGAGATGGCAACAAATCGAATTCTAAATCGAGTGGAGAGGATGGAATGGCCTGCCAGCAGTCCTGACCTCAACCCCATTGAACACTTGTGGGATCAGCTTGGGCGTGCTGTTCGTGCCAGAGTGACTGACACAACCACGTTGGCTGAATTGTAAGAAATGCTGGTTGAAGAATGGGATGCCATCCCACAGCAGTGTGTGACCAGGCTGGTGACCAGCATGAGGAGGAGGTGCCAGGCTGTTGTGGCTGTGTATGGTTCTTCCCCATGCTACTGAGGCTCCTATTTGTTAAATGAATAAATTGTCAATATGTCTTGTTTCTTCAAACTTCAATCATCCAATCCACCAAACAATGGCAAAATAAGCTGTTTGGCATTGGCAGAGAAGATTTGCACAAAGATTTCCACAAATGCATGTTCCTTACAAATGTGGCACCATTTAAAAGGGAAATTAACAGGCTTTCCAACAGTATAAGATTTATTGCCAAGAAGCATTGTTACACCAAAGAAATAATCTATGAAACACAAATTTCCTTACTTTTTGTGCTATGTTTATTTTACCCATTCACACAGTGTCTGATAATCCTGAAAAGATCCGTGTCAACAGACCTCCAATATTGATACCACAGGTCCCACTCCCTCTGACACATGCAAGGTGCAAGGACCCGTTCATTGCTGCTTGCAGCTTTAATTTTTCATTTTGATTTCCTTAACCTTCCAGATTTTTATTTTTCACAGTGGATACTCCTTGGCCTGACTGGTCATTTTCATTGAGGAATATGTTGAAACCCTAAATGCTAACAATGACAATATGTTTCATTTTGTGTGTGTGTGTGTGTGTGTGTGTGTGTGTGTGTGTATCTCTCACTCACTTTCCCTGCCTCTGCCTAACTCTCCTTCTCCAGGTTTAGTGAACAACACTGCAAGGAGAAGATCGTTGGTTTTGGCTCAGAAAGCAGGAAGCACAGGGTTTTTTCTGCATAGAGAATTTCAAGGCAGCTGCCTCTGTCAATTTCCAGGCCTCCGTCAAAATCAGGGTCCCCATGGATCCTTAAAAAGTCTTAAAACATCTTAAAATATATTTTTTTGTAGTTCAAGGTCCAGTGAGGATAAATATTGTAATGTTTCTAATAATGGGACAAGACCATGAAAAATAGGAAAGTCCTCCTCATTCTGAACAAAAAAAGTTATGGCACTCCATGGCTTTGCAGAAATGTGAGTGACGAAACAAATGTTCTAATCATAAATGATTGTGATTCTATAGCACTACATGCAGGAAAATCGCTTTGAAGTATTTAGAAATGCTCATGGAATTAACCTAGCACTGTGCAGTCTTTAAGTAACTCTATTAACTCTAAGATCCTTGAGAAAGCAGTCTCTAATCAGTTCTACATAACAATAGTTTATTTGAGGATTTTCAGTCAGGATTTAGAGCGCATCATAGCACAGAGACAGCACTGGTGAAAGTCACAAATGACCTTCTGACTGCATCGGACAGAGGATTTGTCTCTATACTTGTCCTGTTAGATCTTAGTGCTGCATTCGACACAATTGACCATCAAATCCTTTTGCAGAGACTGGAACATTTGATTGGCATTAAAGGAACTGCATTAAGCTGGTTTAAGTCCTATTTATCAGACCGATTTCAGTCTGTACATGTTAATGATGAATCGTCCATGAAGGCAAAAGTTAGACACGGAGTTCCACAAGGTTCTGTACTTGGACCAATTCTATTCACCTTGTATATGCTTCCTTTAGGTAATATTATTAGGAAACACTCATAAACTCATAAATTTTCATTGTTATGCAGATGATACCCAATTATATTTATCAATGAAGCCTGATGAAACCAATCAGTTAAACAAACTCCAAGCATGCCTTAAGGACATAAAGACCTGGATGACCTGCAATTTTCTACTATTAAACTCAGATAAAACTGAAGTTATTGTGCTTGGCCCTAAACACCTTAGAAACACATTATCTAATGATATACCTACTCTGGATGGCATTACCCTGGCCTCCAGCACCACCGTAAGGAATCTGGGAGTTATCTTTGATCAGGATATGTCCTTTAACTCCCACATAAATCAAATCTCAAGGACTGCCTTTTTTCACTTACGTAATATCGCAAAAATCAGGTACATCTTGTCCAAAAAAGATGCAGAAAAACTAGTCCACGCATTTGTTACTTTTAGGCTGGATTATTGCAATTCCTTATTATCAGGCTGCCCTAACAAGTCTCTAAAGACTCTCCAGCTGATCCAGAACGCAGCTGCACGTGTTCTGACTAAAACTAGAAAAAGAGATCACATTTCTCCCATTTTAGCTTCACTACATTGGCTTCCTGTAAAATCTAGAATAGAATTTAAAATCCTTCTCCTAACTTACAAAGCCCTTAATGGTCAGGCACCATCATATCTTGAAGAGCTCATAGTACCGTATTATCCCACTAAAACACTGTGCTCCTAGAATGCAGGCTTACTGGTGGTTCCTACAGTCTTAAAAAGTAGAATGGGAGGCAGAGCCTTCAGCTATCAGGCTCCTCCTCTATGGAACCATCTTCCAGAGTCGGTCCGGGGTGCAGACACCCTCTCTATGTTTAAGAGTAGGCTTAAAACTTTCCTTTTTGATAAAGCTTTTAGTTAGGGCCGACCAGGCTCACCTTGGATCAGCCCTTAGTTATGCTGCTATAGGCCTAGACTGCTGGGGGACTTCCCATGATGCACTGAGCTCCTCCTCCTCCTCTCCATCTGTATGTGTTCATGTAACATCAATGCATGTCACTAACTTTGCTTCTTCCCCGGAGCTTTTTTGTGCTTTCTCATCTCACAGGAAACCCTGGGTTCTGGGCCGAGCCTTTGCGGTCCTTCACAGTCCTGTTGGCATTCTTCCCTGGCTGCTGCTGTGTCATTGTCATTATTGTTATGATTGTTGTTATTCTCAGTCACAAACAGCTTGCAGGACCTTGCAAATATGTTGCACTGGTTAAACAAAACACTACCCTGGCTGTGTGTGAGTATTTTAGCTAATGCATACATTTAGACGATTTCAATATATTATTGTGGGGTTTTTTTTTGTTACAATCTAAGCCTTAAACACTTATCAAATCGGGCAGGTCAGGTCATTAAAAAAAAAAAGACATTCTGATTAATAGTGGATGGATCGCGGGCGGTGAAATAATACATCATTAATGAGAAAAATATTAATGACATTCTCTAAAATGTGAACATAGCTGCTGCTCAGCTTCATTTTTCATCAGGCGCAAATTACTGACTCATAACTAAGCAAACTAACAACGGGGAATACTAAGAAATATACAGACACTAATAACAATTATACAAGAGAGATTCCTAGAGAAATTGGTGCATTCAGCTTGCTACAATCTTTCCAGAGCACATGGGTTATCAGGAGCAGAAACGGGACTGCAGCAGGCAGCATTCATAGTAGGCTACATAAATATTAAACTGTATTGCAAAGGAACAGTTCACCATGCAAATGTTTATAAATGATGTCAAAGACATCTTGCATGGCAATTACGAGAACTACCATTACTCCCCCAAAGCATGGAGAGATCTCCAGAATGTCAGAGGCAATGACTAAAAAAATCCTGAAACCTGTTAATCTGTGAGGCACACGCTGGCTTCCTCATCTGCAGAGAGCACTCACTGCTTTATGCAACTTTAGGCCAGAGCTTTCCCATTTATAGCAGAGGCAAAGGCAAACGGTGCAGACATGATTGGCAGGGCTCGTTTCACTTGTACATTTTAGAAAAACTACAAGTCACTGCATTTTGTCCTCTTTTTAGTGGACATCCTTGATCAGTTAATCAGCTTAAAATTGCAAGATGACTCCACAACACTGAGTGATGTCCATCAGGCTCTGGAAAAGACTTATCTTTCTCTCACAGCGATGCAGTGTTCACTAGGGCCACACCTTGATGCATTTTTGACCGAGGCTCAGGGGGGAGTTTTCCAGGAGGTGCAGCTAGTTGGCCGTGAGGATGGAAAGCTTGAAGACGAAAGAAAGAAAGTTCTACACAGCATGTAGAAGTACCTCAGACAGCAGTTTGACTTTTTTGATCAAGACCGGCTTGGTTTTCAACACCTGTGACTGGCCAAAGAACCATGTTGAACTGGTGACTACAACACTGCAGGTGCACTAGAGAGATGGTGGGTAAGAAGGGAGAGAGCCCGGGGGATACCTGAATAAGCTGAAAAAGTAGGCTAACAGTTGGAAATATGTATTATAATTGTTCTACTGGTTTTTGTAATGTTTTCATTGCAATATCGGGAGGAGGGGGGGGTATGTACCATATGTTTACAAAGAACTGGAGTTTCCAATCTAAATTAGGGATGCTCATTTTTATTATTTTTTTCTGACCGATAGCAGACGCTCATTAACCAACCATTAACCATTATCGACAAGATTAAATTATGATTAGATTGGACAAGTGTCTGTAACCCATAAAAAAAAATACCAATACAACAATTTTTTTTTTTTCATGAGAAGGGGTTTATTTTTACATGTGCAAATAGCAGCATACACAACAACAACAGAACATGAGTATTCGCAATAGACTGTAAAAGATATGGACGTAGCCACCATGACGTGGTACTTCTGCCTGGCTCCTGCAGCCAAAAGCAGCAGGTCTTTTGTGATCTCTACCTTGGTTATGCCCCCAACAGACCTGACATGGTCAACAATGAGCCTCTGAGCCGACAGAGACCTCTCCTTCTGATTCTCCAAAGTCAATTCTTTGTTATTGGAAAATCCTCTCTCTACACTGGCCTGTCCATGAGACAAGACAAGTAGAATCTTCACCACATTCCACACTCTGGAAAATGATGGTTTAGTCCCCATTGTCACATAAAGCAGGGTGTCCGCTCAATCTGTTTTGAGGTCAAATTTCCCTGAATTTAGACAAATCACAAAACTCCCTAAACTCACTGAGGATATCATCACACACTGCCTCATCTATGTGTTTAGCTTCAACAAGTATGCCCCAACATGAGTTGAAAAAGCTGGCTTGTTTCTACACATGACTTGTAGGAATAGTGAGAATTAGCCACCTTAAGCACCCACAGTACCTCTGCAGTTAGGGCTTCGTTTCTGGACACAGAACCCAAAATGGTCCCTTGTTTGATGGTGGACAAGAGGGAAGCACTGCAGCTGGCAGCGGGTGTCACCTTGGTCACCAGGGTGAAAAAGCCAGTGATGGGGTTGAGAGTTGATTCATGTGCAGCAGAAGCAGCCTGGTGCTTAGGCCAGGTGGTGCAGCCCATCGCCACAGGGTCAAGTGGAGGTGTGTGGGGGTGTGGGTGTGTTTATTTGTGCTCTAGAACATAACCACTGTGAAATAATCAGAAAATCATGTTTTATTGATCTTTTTTAAAATGAGACTTGAAGCCAACAGCGAAGTCTAACTTTACTTTTAACATTATCAAATGAAGAGAAATGTCCTCCCCTCCTAGTAACATCTTTGTACTCCCTCATGGCAGAGTTTACAGCTCTGATCAGTCTGATCTCCAGCTGTAATTGGCCACTGCAGCCTTCAGCCGCAGTGACGTCGGGTTGTGTTTCTCCAAAAGTTGACTCTGGCTCAACTTTCCAGCCACAGTCCAGTGCAGTGCTGTTGCGGCCAAAATGCCTGCAGACGTAACGCACTACCCCCATTCAAATGAATGGGAGAATTGGCGTTTTTGCCATACCACCTGATTTGGTCTGAATACCGCCTTAGCTCCTTTACGCCTGGATACCACTGGACGCACAGATCGAGCTGGGCAGGAAGTCAGAATAGAGCATCCAATCAATTTTCAAAATAAAACACCCCGTGCAGACTCCCGATCGTATTTCAACAATAAACATAATTAAAACAGACAAATAAAGAAACCGTTTAACTCTCTAGCCGACTTAACCATAGTAGAAGCACAAAATACAACAAAAATGACCAAATAAACAAAATGTTAACAAAATTGGGCAGTTTAGTTCCCCTGCTAATCCAGTAATTACGGTAGCCTAAGGGCACTTTTACAGCTTTGACTAGTCTGCTGTAATTATTGTAGTAGGAGTGCAACTGAATTTAAAAGGCAAATGGCTTCCCTGCTTTCAAGACGCTTCGCTTCTGAAACGCTCCCGGTGGGATATGACGCTATGCAAAGGACGGAGCAAAACCACATCGGAACTGGAACATGGCGCACACACGCCCCATGGGATCCCGGCGTAAGCTAGCGCTGGCTCTCTCATGTTTGAAATGTCAAACGGTTTACTACTCAGTAAACGTTTTGCACATCCCAGGGCCTGGTCTTTTTCAAGCTATGCCTTATAGTTGTCCAAGTGAAGCCAGACATTAAATCGGCATTTTCCTCATCAAAGTACAAGCTCCAACTCAGGTCGGAGGCTGACGTTAGCCCACACAGAGAACCAGAGCCGTCGATAGAAAGTTGCGGCAACTCCATAGACTCCAATAGGACCAATTATTCCACAACGATGGCGGATCATGGAGGCTCAACTAGTTCCTAATAGTGGCTGGTCACAAGCAGCATTTTCCGTTCTTTGAGGTATATTCAGAAGAAAAAATATCCAGCAACAACATAAAAAGTTTAAACAAAAAGTTTTTTAATATTCCATTTGCTAGATCGATAAGCTAAATTTGAAGAACAGTCAGGGATTCATTTAACGGAGTGTTTTCCATCATTTAGCTACCGTTTTTTAAAAGCTTATTTTAACCAACATAATAAGCTTTCAAAATATCATCACTATATTAGATTGACTGTATTTGACAATACTAACTAGCTAACTAATAGTGAAAATATTATCTAGCTACAGAGCTAGTGATAGTTTATGTCAGCTATTAACTACCTATCAATGGCTCTGCAGAGAACAACAAAACGTCAAATGACGTGACTGATCTGCCGAAACATTAAAGTATTGTTTAACTAATATAGATTTTTCTCAGTCGATCTTAACTGAACCACATATACTCTATTATACAGGTCTTATACTCTATTATTTGTGAAGCAAATTTCCATGACATTTCCAAAACTTTCTGGGTTTATTTATTTTTCCAAAACTTCTCCAGGCCTAGAAATTGCTATTTTCAAATTCCATAATTTTTCCAGGTTTTCCATCACTGTACAAACCCTGAATATAATTAACTTTTACACACACAGCTATGAACAGGTACCTCTGAGTAGTGTGTCCAGCATGGAGACGCTGATGTCTTTGGAGCTCCTCTCTTTGTTCTCCACAGAGCGACAGAGCTGCTGTGCTGCCTGAACAATACTCTGCTTCCCATCCTCTGGAGACAGGACCTTCACTGTGGGCCTGCAGGACACCACTGACAGACAGACAGACAGACAGACAGACAGACACACACACACACAAACACATGATCAATTTCCACTGCCTCTGATTGAAAGTACAGATGGGTGACAAATTAAAAGGAAAAACTGGTACAGGCCTGAACGCTTGACCCCTACAGTGAGGGGATCCAGTGGATCTGTTATGCTGTGGGGGGCATTTTGCTGGCATGGTTTAGGTCCACTTGTCCCCTTAGAGGGAAGGGTCACTGCAAATCAACACAAAGTTGTTCTGAGTCATCACCTTTATCCTATGATGAAACATTTCTATCCTGATGGGAGTGGTCTCTTCCAGGATGACAATGCCCCAATTTAGAGGGCAGGAGGGGTCACTGAATGGTTTGATGAGTATGAAAATCATGTGAATCATATGCCATGTATGTATTATAGGTTTGCTACTACTTTTTGTGATATTTTTATTGCAGACATGACAATGACTCAGGCATAATGTTGGGAGGGAGTAAGTGAGTGAGCAAGAGAGAGCATGTATGAGGCAGAGGCATGGAGGGAGGCAGGTGTGAAAAAGATAGACCATAAACTAAGGGACTGTGACTGTGTCTTAACTGTGTCACAATTAAGGAAGACTGTGTTAAGTTGCGTTAAATTGCCTTTTCTGTATTGCTTTTACATAAATTTACATTTTGGCCACCAAATTTAGGGGCTTGGTGGACTGTAGGGCTAGTGCTTGAAAAAATTAGCATTTAGTCCTGGGTTTCTTGTAGGAAGCAGTGCATCATGCTACACTTTTTTTTGGCTGATATTGAAAATATGTGGAAAATATTGAGCTAAAAACATGTCTGAGTATCACAACAAGAACCACATCACAAACACGACACATTCATTGTGAGCAATACATGCCCACCAAACAAATGAAAAGAACTAAAGAAAAAAAGAGCATGTAATATAATTAACTTTTACACACACAAACATTTGATGTTTTGATGATGGTGGTGATGACACTGAAAATATGTGGAAACTAACTAACATGGTGTTCATCCCTCCAGAAGAGTCCCAGAGACTTATGGAATCAATGCCAAGGCTGAGGAACACCATTCTTCAAAAAGATATTCCCTCATTTGGTGTTTTGATGGTGGTGGAAACTGTCTAACACATCAGTCTAAAATCTCCCATAGGCGTTCAACTGGGTTGATATCTGGTGACTGTGAAGGCCATAGCATGTGATTCACATCATTTTCAAACCATTCATTGACCCCTTGTGCCCTGTGAATTGGGCACTGCCATCCTGAAAGAGATCACTCCCATCAGGATAGAAATGTTTCATCATAGGATAAAGGGTGATCACTCAGAACAGCTTTGTATTGATTTGCAGTGATGCTTCCCTCTAAGGGGACAATTGGACCCAAACCATGCCAGCAAAATGCCCCCAAAGCATAATGGAGCCACCAGATCCCCTCACTGTAGGGGTCAAGCATTCAGGCCAATACTGGTTTTTCCTTTAATTTGTCACTCGTCTGTATATTCACAGGGAGATGGTGAGAAACTTACTGGTTGTGCATCTTTAAAGTGAGACTGACAAACTGACAGTTTCAAACACTCATACTGTAAATGGGTTAGAGTATTTTGGTAGCCACTGCTGCTGTGTGCATCTATTTCAATCAAATGGGCCCTTGGCTGCCTGCAAGGATTTGTCAGAGTGTACACCATTTCCTTGATGGTGATTAGTGATTAGTGATTTGAATTAAATATGAGAAATTGTGATTTGAATTAAATTTGAGAAATTTACCATCTAACTATCTTTCCACACAATTAACTTCTTTTAATTGTCAGTCAGTCAGTCAAGTCAGTCTTTCCATTCTTGACCATATTGCTCCATTGAAAATCAGAAAGCTCAAATCAAACACCCTTCCCTGGCTAAATGATCACACTTGATCATTGAAACAACAGTGCAGAATATTAGAACTTGAATGGAAGCTAACTAAGTCTGCAGTTACCTACAATACTCTAAGGAATGTACTACAAAAGGACCAGAAAGCAGTAAAAGATGCAAGATCAACATATTTTCCTGACATAATGTCAATAAAAACAATCACAACCCCAAAGTCTTACTCAATGTAATCAATTCTGTTCTCAATGGTCCATCCAGTACAGATCTTGTACCCAAAAATAACTGGATTTATTGGGAAGATAGAGAGAACATGGTCTCAAATTTCACCTGATCCACGAAATCTACCCACCTCCAACAATGATCTTGCTTCACTTTCCCAGTTTCAAACCATTAACATCCCAGCAATGGATAAAATAATTTCTTAAATGAAATCCTCTACCTGTGGTGTAGATATTATCCCAACTAAGTTTTTTAAATGGATATTCCCCTCTGTCATTTTATTCTTTGAATTATTAACAGTTCTCTAACTTTTTGTAATTTTCCCATTTATTTTAAATATTAAAATAAAATTAAATATGCAATCATTCAAACATTACTGAAAAAGCCTAACTTAATATGTAATTTTTATCTAAGGTGCTTGAGAAAGTTATCTCAACTCAATTAATATCCTTTATGAATAGTATCGATACTTTTAATAGTTTTCATTCAGGTTTGAGAGCTCACCACAGCACAGAGACAGCCCCCATGAATGATTCTAATAATCTACTTTTAACAACTAATGGAGGTGACTGCACAGTCCTGGTGCTTTTAGATTTGAGTGCTGCCTTCGATCAGTCCATTCTCCTGCACCATCTAGAAACCTGGGTTGGTCTTATGGGAACTGCTCTACATCTACAACGTTCACACCTCTCCAATAGAACCTCATATCATGTTGTCATAGCAAATGCCTGTTACTTGTTGCCCACTTTAACTGTGGTGTTCCTCAAGGCTATATCTTTGGCCCACTGCTGTTTTCAATACACATGCTTCCTCTCAGCCAGATCATTCAGAACCATAGTATCTCCCACCACTGTTACATAGATGATGTCCCTCTTCAAACCAACAACCCCAGGAGCCTTGATAATCCGTTTGCCTGCCTCAGTGATGTTAAATGTTGGTTGTCCCAGAACGTTTTAAAATTCATTGACAATAAGTCTGAGGTCATTGTCATTGGTCCTACAAATTCTACCAGCCTGCTTCACAGTAAGCTTGGTTCCTTGACCAGAAAACATTAAACAATCCGCTAGAAATATTGGAGCTATTTTTCGTGCCGATCTCTGTTTTGATGCACAAGTGAAAAATGTTGTCCAGTCATGCTTTTTTCAACTCAAAAAAATCTCCAAAATTGGTTGAATAATTGCCATGTTACTTTCATAAGGAAAAAGTGCTACATCAATAGCCTTCCAGGATTAATCCATTATTTCCTGCGGTGGGAGGGAGAGCCTAACAAATTACCTGTGAAAACAGTGTATTCAATACACCCCTGTTGTTTTCAGAACTTTGGACTCGCCCAACCTAATGGAGACTGCTAGGTGTAACTCTACTCAACGTTTACTGCACGTTTACTGAATCAGTGTTTCTCCTATAATTATAACAACGAGAACCCCCGCCAGGCCAAAAAAATATTTTTCAATGCCAAAAATAACGCCAAATATTCATTCATTCGGAAATCAATAGCGTTTGGGAGTCTCTGTGCAGCGCTGTTCCGGTACGTGAGTCAACGTCTGTGTCATTGCCTGGGTAACTATTTCTGGCGTAACTCCGTTAAGGAATAGAGCATTGCAGAGTATGTTTGCATAGCGAGTGGGAAAGAGCCAGCAGCAGAGAAGTGACAGTGGATGCGAGCGGAGCAGAGGAAAAGGTTAGAAGTAAGTTGTCAGTCTGGCAGTGAATATACAGTACAGACTACAGTGTGTCAGTTAATAAATGCTAAAAAGTCACATCTGTTTCCCCAAGTGCTGGAAAAGTGAAGGGGCTGTGTTAGCCTAACCTGAAGATGCAAAACAGAGAAATAGAGAACGGAGAAATGTGTGGCTGTTGAGTTCACTGTGCATTCTGTCCCGTTACATCCACCCCCCACCTCCCCTTCTTCATTAGTTGAAGATTATGTACGATTAAGGTCGACCAAGATTTTCTTTGGTTGACTACAGCCCTAAAAATCAGATGACTCCTGTCTCCTACTGATTTACATAAGGTCACACATGCATTTATTTTCTCCTGCCTCAACTACTGCAATGCACTTTATGCCAGCATTAGTCAGAACTCCCTTCACTGACTCCAACTGGTACAGAATGCTGTTGCCTCGATTTTAACTGGCACTAAGAGATATGAACATATTACTCCAATACTTACCAACTTACACTGGCTGCCTGTTACATTAATTTTCTGTCGGTTGACTAATCATTGCAGTGCGACAAGTTTTGGTAAGTATTTCATGTTTTTTCAAGCAGAATGTGAAAATGAAGGCAGTTTTCTGTCAATTTAAAATCTTTCAAGGTCCAATAAACTTATAAAATTACCTTGATGAATAACCATGATAAATAATATGGATATGTATCATTCATTATCATCTTAATGTACTAAATTAATGTGAGATAGAAACCTGTGGATGTGGGTTTCTGGGTGTTAACAAGCAATGTCAGTTTCTGTCTTTTGTGTTCTGGAAGAATAGCCTGGAAAACAGGTCTAACACCACACAATAGAATGTATTACTCTTGTCATAGTTTCAATCCAGCAGAATGAAAGTGAAGAGGAGAAAATCGGCTTAACTTCCAGCAAAGATATGATGTGAAACAGATGTTAAGTTCATTATGTCAGCCAGCTTATTCAAGTTTGTATTTAGTCTCAGTATCATGTTTCAGATGGAAGGATGAAAAAATGTATCGAGCAATGAAAGCTAATGAAACACAAGTGGTGTGGGATTCGGCTCTCTAGATATCAGACACCCTGTCGGTTAACAAACAGGATTATCAAGTTTTTACATTTGCTGTTATTGTGTATAGTGCCAATGCTGCAAATGCTGTGCCTTGATTTCAAAGAACAGGCCATATTATCAACACAGCTGAGATACATGTTGCAGTAAACAATCCCCCAAGTATTGCAGCTTCACCCGTCATGGTGATGGTCTGTTTGAACAGAACTGACATGGAACTTTTCCATAATGGAGATCTAAAGCCTATGAGAAAGCCAAACAACCATTCAGAACTCTGGCACAAAAATTAAAATAATATAATCCAGCCATGTTAACAGATACACAAAGTTAGGGCTTACATTTCCGCATACATCATTTGCATTCATACATAAATTACACACATGTCTCACTGCCAGCTAATTAAATTTTTCATTTCATTTATATTCCATATTTATTTTAAATGTGCATTCCATATGTATTTTCCTACAGAAACAACAATCTGTCAGAATGACAGGAATTACATGAAAGTCTAAACTTTGACTTGTACATTTTTTATTACAGAAGCTTGGGTGCTATGAGGTGTAATGAGAATATAAATAGGAATCTACATGTTGCTTTGACAAGGATTGGATGACTGAAGTGGGAGCAGATTTGAGGCAGGCTATACAAAAACTGAGAATACTATTCTTCCCAGCAGTGCTGACACGGCAGTGAAGAGAGAGAGAAATAAAAACTTTATCCAGTACAGACATGACTGAAAACAGTTCAAAATGATTTCTTACTTAGGGAAGAAAAGATGTGAATGTCAAACCACTGCAGTACCCAGACATTTGCATTGTGATCGCTGCTTACATCCTGGTTTAATATGTGATATATTACAGTTGTATAAATGCACTGAATGACTGAATGAATTCAATACAAGCCAGGAATTTCAGAAAACAGCTGTTGCTTCACATTCGTTTGACTTTTGATTGTTGAATGAACTTTATGTACATTTTAGCCTTGTTTGTGTGAGGCAATAAATGACATATGTACATAATTACACAACCACACTGCGTTAGCCACTAAATAACAGTAGTGCTGAGCCCTTACCATGGTGCTGATGTTTGTCACTGCAGTTGTTCAGGAATTCCACATTGTATTTGGATCCCTCGACTCCCAGCAGGTCCTGCTGCTGCTTCACTATCTCTTCCAGCAGACGGGAATTGTTTTTCCGAAAAATCCCTGAGGGAAGAGACCAATGACAATTATAGCACATCAGTCAATCCAGAATAAAATTTGAAAAGTTATTTTGCTGAAGTTCTGGAGGGGAAGGCTGCAAAGGCTACAAGTGGATGATGAAACATTACTGCTTTGCAATATGATGATATTTTGTCTATGACTTTATAACTGTGGTTAGAGGGGTGAACTTTCTTTCCCTCTGAACATAACCAGTCCCATCAACAGTTCCCATAAAAGTATATAATAATATACATGAGCGTCAAATAAAATGATTAGGTGTCCCGACTATCCACAATTCTCCAACTCTCAACAATGAGCAAACTTTGAAAAGATGGACTAGCAGTGAGAGAATGACACTTGAGCTTTAAAAAAAAAAAAGCTCAAGTGTACATGCTTTGCTCCAGTTGTCCTCATACGTTAAACTGATTTTATTAGTGTTTCAACAACACCACAGAGGAGTTAATAGTTGAGTCGTTTACTAAATAACACAGGGTAAGCATGCACAGACATAATTATTGATGTTCACAAAGAAGATAGTAATAAAACCATGACCATTGTACAGTTTATATGATAGTATTTGTTACTAGTTTGTTTCCTCAGAGACTGGAAAATTAGCATGGTGTGTGCATAACTCTAACTGAAGCACATGTGGAACAAACTAATATAACCTCTACAGTCACATGACATGACTGAAATAAGTCACGGAGAGCTGGATCATTTTTATAGTGGGAGTGAGGTTCATGTTGTACTTGTATAACTTATGGTCAAACACAAAGGGTGCCTAAAAGTAATTAGATCAGATCAAACTTGTGTAGTTTATACAATCTTATAAACATTATTGTATAGGTTTACAGTGACAGGGAACACGTAGCTAACGTTAACAGTTACATCTGTTCACTGTTTAATTACGATTAAACGACTGTTTATTACTGATATGCGGACACCGAACATAGTGCTCTTGGTTGTACCACGCAGTTAGGTAAAGTGTAAAATGTTTACCGTGATTATCATAGACGCTGACATACGATATACCGACAGCCATACACCAGACCACCAGGTTGGCTATGTCCGTATAACTGGGCTCTTCTTCCGCTACCAATAGGCCGATGTGGACCGGCATCTTCTCCAGAGACCTGCCGTCAGACAGCCACCGTAACCGGCGACTGGCAATGCGGTTTCCAGTTACCGGGTTAGCGTTAGTGTCAGGGTTATGATTTAACTTCTTCTGGTGGTCCGGGAACCCAGCCAAGGCTAACGGCAGCAGCAGAGCAGCCATCGCCCGCTCCCACAGCCGGCCCTTCCAGCTCCGTAGCCGGACACGGAGCCAGGAGACGAGCGCTCTGTTGACGTGGACCAGAACCAACAAGAGCCGCCATAACAAGTCGTACAGCAGCGCCATTAGTCTCCTTATTCCTTCGAAGTAAAGTCCTAAAGGATCGTGGTCAGAATCTGCTCTACAGGCGCTTTAGTCTTAAGTATGATCTGCCTGCTAAATCCGTTTCAGCGTTGTCAACCGTTCAGTCTGCCTGCCGCCATCTTCCTCTCTCCTTGGCAACCCCTGACCTGTGAACCCTCAGCGTGCTACACGTAGCTCGCTGATTCGACAAGATAAGAGTGACGTGCCCCTACAGCCGATCATAAGTCCCATTGATGTATGAGAGCTGGATAGGGCGCCGCCGCTCTGCCTTGCAGCCAGTTTTTCCCACTGGCCACTGCAATGAAAAATCCCCCTGCGGCCCAAAAAACATTTCCCCCATAGACCACTATTGTAAAAGAGACGTCTGTTAAACTGTTGACAGGACACCTCGAACTGCAAATGACGTCAATTATGACTCTATCTATTATTAACTTTTGATCCGTAGAGGTTTTATATTTGTCAAACTTTCCTCGAGCCGAGAAAAGCAATTTAAAAACCCATGACGTCATCACACTGTAAAGCCTATGGGCCGAGCGGGAACTCGTGGGCGGGGCCAGCGGGGGAAACACTACTGCGCCTATTCAGTGGGCCGCACAACGCGGAAGCAAACCCGGAAGCTAGAAACTGATCTGAAACCTTTTTGGCGTATGCGCCAGGCAAGCAATTCCTATAGGACTGAATGGGCGCCATTTTTAGTCCGGTATCCAGCTCTTACAATACATCCATGGCGCCAGACAATGACTTGTCTCATTATCAGAATTAAATCCATTCGGTCCGATCACATTTCAAAAGCCTAGAAGAGCCACATGATTGAATTGTTTTATCCCCATTCAAGTTAGATGGAGGGCTAAACCAGAAGTAGCCGGCTCAGCCATCGAAAGTCACTAGGGCGCATGCACTATGGGCCACACAATGCAGAAGATCCAGGTACTTTCATACCTGGAAGTCGATTTTTTTTTGAGTCATAATTGACATTATTTTTCAGTTCAAGATTTCCTGTCAACAGTTTTACAGACGTCTCTTTTACAATGGTGGTCTATGGGGAAAATCCTTTTTGGGCTGCAGGGGGAAATTTTGCTGCAATACCGCATGCACCAGTCAGCAGCTTTCATAGGAATGAATGGGGCCCCGCCTCGGATGTTGTATCCAGTTCTCTTTATACATCCATGCGCCAGTCAAGCAATTCCTATAGGACTGAATGGGCTCCATTTTTAGATAGTCCGGTATCCAGCTCTTATAATACAATCAGCTGTGTGACCACTGAGTCTAAACTCCATCTATGGTCTTCTCATTAGTGCAGGTTGCTTTTAATTTGACAAGTTTACATTATTAATTTCTAATTGACATTATGGGTATATGATGTGCTGTGTGTAGCTTTGTATGGTGTGTTCTGTGTGGGTTTTTTTTTTTTGCTTTGTACCGTTTGTTGTTGTGCTGTTGTATGTTTTGATTGTGGGAGACTACGGATGCAAATCAGCTTCGCGCTAACTCCGGTGCAGTGCATCTTTAATGTTTAAAACTGCACACTGTCCCAATCAATAAATCAAATCTACAATAATCTACATCCATGACATCCCAAGTCCCTTACGTGCGTTCTTTCCTTGTGTCTTAGTCCCTCCCACTGAAGATGCATCGGGGAGACACAAGGAAACCATGAAAGGAAACAAGCAACAAAAAAAACACAAACAAAGAACACACCATACAAAATACAAAATACAAAACTACACACAGCACATCACATACACCCACAATGTCAATTAGAACTGTCAATTTAAATCAAGAGCATAGATGGAGTTTAGATTCAATGGTCACAAAGTTGATTGGTCTTTAGTAGATTTTTTAATTTGGCCCTGAATTTATTGATTGAACTACAGTTCTTCATATCATCAGGTAGGACATTCCACTGAGTTGTGGCTTTCACAAAGAAAGCTGACTGCTCAAATGCAGTGTGACGAAATGGTATGGTACAATCTTTTATAGAGGATATTCTGGAGGATCTAATAGAACTTACTGAGCGAGTGAACACAAAGTCACATAGTGGAGGAGGGGCCAAACCATTTAAAATTATATAAACTAAGCACAAATTTGAGAATAATCTAAAATTCTCAAAGCTCAGTAAATTGTATTTCTCCAGTACCCTACAGTGGTGGAAATGCATTGGCTTTTTGTCCAGAGTTTTAAGAGTTCATAGCATGCATAAATATCTTGGCTGCGTCCAAAGAGAGACAGTTTCTAATATGTCTAAAATTTGCTAAGTTGTACTTTATGGTTTTAACCGTTTTTTTTAACATGTTTCTTAAAGTTCAAATTTGGATCCAGTGTCACACCAAGATATTTTAAATCAGTAACTATGTCAATTTTTTCACCTTTGATGAAAATATCAGCATTAGGAGGTTGTACCATAGTCTTAGAGAAAAACATACCCTTTGTCTTGTTTACATTTAGACTCAGACATGATTGATCAAGCCAGTGTGTGATCCTTTCCAATGCAATTGTTAGCTTTGCAGCAGCTAACTCAGCTGTTTTTGCATGTGTGTACACAATGGTGTCATCTGCATACATTTGTAGTTCTGCATCATGATGCTGTTGAGGGAGATCATTCATATATAGGCTAAATAATAGGGGACCTAACACTGACCCTTGTGGTACACCCATTGTGCACTTCATGTTACTGGACAGTGTGTCACCAACTTTAACATGTTGTCTCATATTAGATAAATATGAAGACATCCATGCCAGTGCTTTAGATGAGAAGTTAAATTTAGAGAGTTTTGATATTAAAAGATCATGATTGACCATGTCGAATGCTTTACGCAGATCCAAAAATACAGCACCTACTCCTCCTTTGTCAAGTCTCAATTTAATTTGCTCTATTAACTGCAAGGTAGCAGTTTCGATGGAATGATTTGCTCTAAAGCCAAATTGCATACAATGTTTTAATGACAACTTTCTCAGCAACCTTTGAGAGTACTGGCAGAATACTTATTGGTCTGTAGTTACTGGTTTGAAGGCGGTGACAATGGCACATTTCCAGTCATCAGGAAAGGAGCTGTGTTTAAAAGACAAATTAATTAAATGAGCAGTAGGCGGAGTTAAAATATCTTTGTGTGATATGACAAACATAGTGTCAAATTGGAAAGCATCTCTACTTTTGGAGCTTTTTAAGGAGCTGATGATTTTGTTTACTTGTAACTCATTAGTTTCTACTTGCTCAAAAACCTTGCGTGTAGCATCCATAGGAACAATATCCAGTTTCCTTCTCATAAAGTTTTTTCCTAACTCATTTACAGACTCAAGAAAAAAAATTATTAAAGACAGAAGCAACAGTAAGATGATCTTCAATTAACTTTCCCTGTACTTTGAGTTTAAAGTCTCCTAAAAAATTTGGGTCCCTCCTTGTGAGATTATCAATGTTTTTCCAGATCAATTTACTGTTGCCTTTTGCCTTATTCAAAATATTGAGATAAAAACAAGATTTAGCTTTTCTTAGCTCTTGGATAACTTTGTTCCTTAAACCTTTATAAATCAGCATGTCTCTTCTAGTTTTAATTGCCTTCCTTAGTGCGGCATCTCTAGATTTCATTAGTTTCCACAAATTTTCATTAAACCACAGTAAATTGTTTTTATTTTTAGATTTTATCTGTATCCTCACATTAAAGCTTTCCCTCACAGAGTTGATTCTGTGAGTAAAGTATCACAGCCATAGTCCAGATCATCAGAGGACAGTACATCATCCCAGTTCAAGATGTTAATTTCATTGGTAATTTCTTCTTGCTTAGCTCTGGTTATGCATTGAAGGATAATTGTCTTAGTTGCTGTGGTCTTAAATCTACTTTCAGTCAGTTTTTTTGCACATAGGGTTAGGTTATGATCTGATAAACCAGTGATTAAATTATAACTTTTAGTTATTCTTTCTGGTTTGTTAGTAAATATCAGATCGATTTGTGTACTGGAGCATTTTGCTATCCTAGTTGGGCCTTTTACTAATTGCTCTAGTTGGAATTTCTCTGTGATCATTTTTAGTTTTTTCTCTTAGTTTTATCCTCCCAGTTCACATTAAAATCACCCATAAGCAAAGACCGGTCCACTGGATCAGTGATTCACTCTGGTGCCTGGGCTCGTCCGTGCCACAGGACAGAGGAATAGATTGTAAAATACCCCAGTAAGTTATGATGAAAACTCACTCCTTTAAGTTTTCTTCTTGTTTTCAAAAGAAAATACTCTTCTGTTAGCTTCTTTAGTGCCATCTCCTTTGGAATATTGGTAACAGCAGCTAGCAGTTAGCAGTTGACAGCTAGCTAGTTGTTTTGATTTGAAAAATGTATCAAAAAATGATGTTTTCTTTTCTGTTCTTGCTGATCAATGCTATTCCTTCTTCTATAAAGTCCATTCTGAAAACTTTTGAATGTTAATTTGCAAAATGTTCCACTTTTTTGGGTCCAAGTTTGAGATGTAATCAGGAGCTCACTCCCAGTGCAGCCACTCCTCCGGAATGAATTCAGCTCTTAGATTTCATCTGTGAAACCAACATTTACCCTCCAAAAGGAATTATATCATATATCATAATGCTATGGAAACATTAGAGCCAGCAGTAAATCACCAAAGAGCTGCACAGATCAGCTCATCAGATCATGTTCTCCCTGGGATGACGATGAACAGGTGTTCCGAGAATTGCATCCACCTCGCAGGCAGCAACAATAAGTTCTGCCAAATGCACCCCTTAACACTCAGTAATGAAACTTCAAGTCAAGGTTTGATAAGAATCAAATGGTTTTATCAGCACAAGCTTTATTTGATCAACATTGACAGAGTGAATGTGACACCCCACATTAATTTTTTCCATTACTATTTAAAAACTTAATTTACTAATATCTGAAATCCTACGCTTGCAAAAACGAGTTAAAAAAGAGTTCACCCTAAGAAATATTGAAACCTTGTAAATTTCAGACCAATCAAATCAAGGAAATGCTACTACTACTGAGTGTAATAAAACATTGATGACTCTAAACTTTCAAAAACTATAGACTTCAGATCATTGATCATCATTGTTGAACCTTACAAAGAAGATTATGAAATTTTAAGATTTTGAACAGTACTTTGCCTTAAAAATCATTAGTTTTCCTTCAGCTGTGTGCGCCATGGATGCATAAAGAGAAGGGGTGTGCACCCGTTCCCTCAAGGTGGATGCAATATGCGGCAGGGATGCAAAACTCAGTAGACACCTGCCAATCACCTCAGGAGTCGGGCTGCTAGCATGAATGTATAAAGAGAACTGGACACAGCATTGGAGGCAGGGCCCCATTCATTCCTATGAAAGTTGCTCAGTGGTGCATGAAGCCAAAAATGTTCAACTTCCTCAGCATTGCTTCTGCATCTGTGGTGCGCATAGAGCAAGCGCACTGGTGACTTTCAGCAGCTGAGTTGGCTACTTCTGGTTTAGTCCTCCAGCTAAGTTGAATGGGGATAAAACAATTCAATTGTGTGCCCTTCTAGACTTTAGAAATGTGACTGGACTGAATGGATCAAATTGTGATAGTGAGACGAGTCATTTCGCAGGGGTTGTGATGCTCAAAAAAAATTATCCACTGATTTACAGGACGGTCTCTTTCACAATGTAAGTCTATGGGAAAAAGTCTTTCGGGCCCAAAAGCATCATGTGACATTGTAATTATACAGTATGTCAAATTGGCTTCATAGCCTGGCACTGTTCCTGGGGGCTTGGCTGCTAGCAGGTAAGATGACCGGTACCAGATTGACTTGGCTTGCCAGGCCGGCTTGGGATCCCACTTTTACAGATGATGTCACACATTATGATTGGCTGTATGTTGGAAAGGGTATATGATTGACTGAAGTGTTTCCCCTAGAATTTTTTTCAGGCCCGGTGGTATGCACCGAAAAAACCCTAAAGAGACGAGGTGCTCACATCCCATTAAGAGTTTCCCAGGCAATGACACAGAGGTTGACTCACATTTCAGAACAGTGCCACACAGAGGCTCCCAAGTGCAAATGATTATTGATTTCCAAATGAATGGATATTTGGCCTTATTTTTCGCATTAAAGAAAAGATTTTTTTGGCCCAGTGGGGCCTCTTGTTGGCCCGAAGGCCCACCAGGCCTATACAATAATAGGGGAAACATTGGGCTGTATTTTGGAAAGTGTATGGATGTTGCGTGTTTGTGCTGCAAACTACCACTTAAATGAGCAAATTTTGATCGTGCGATTGTTTGTGTAGAGAAAGAGGTCCACATCTAATAAAATGTGATACAATATAATACAATACCAGATAGATATTTTTCATGTAGATTTTTAATATGATTGATACATTTAATGTAGGCAGTGATCTCTTAACAAGATTTTCTTATTTTTTAAATTCTTTATTTAATTTTGTGCTGGGCATAAATGTACTGCACTCCATTGTTTACTAGAATAAGTACAACAACAAATTCCATGTACAACCCATAAATGGAATTCAGTAAGGCAAAAATGCTGCCAAGCTGTGACAAACCAATTAGCTGAGAGGTTACTTCGCTCTTGTCCTGTGAAAATCAGGTCGCAAGATCTATCAGCTGTGGTTTTTTCATTTTTCAGGCTTTTAATTTGGTAACTTCCGGTTTTATTTTGTTAAAGGGCTAGGTTAGGGTTAGGGGGTTAGGGATTAGGGTAAGGTTTAGGGCTGAAAAAAACAACCTGTTGTCATTCCTGCATAGGCTACTATTCATGTAACCCTGGAGATTTTTTTGTACCTTCATGATTCTTGGTTTTGGGATTTTATGTCAGCATGACATACAGTAGCACATTCAGTCAGCATCTGTTTTATTAGCCAAATCGCCACTTCAGTGGGATTTCTTTTCAGTCTGTTTATTTTGTCCTTGTAGGGCACTTGTAGTGTAGGGGGGGAGGATACCAAAGTTTTCCCCTCCTGAAGCTATATCCACCTGCAATCACAATTATTGAAGTGTATTACAGTATGGTGAAGTCTAAAACACACATGCATGCATTGATTGCAGGTGGATATAGCCTCAGGAGGGGAAAACTTTGTTGTCCTCCCCCATACACTGAAGGGACAACCCTAAAAGATTTCACATGGATGATTTTTATTTACAGCCTTCCCATTCAGATAAGAATCCCAAGGTTGCCTGCATTAAGGCTGAGGAACACCATTCTTCAAAAAGATATTCCCTCATTTGGTGTTTTGATGATGGTGGTGGAGAGGCACCTGTTAGGTGTTCATTTGGGTTGAGATCTGGTGACTGTGAAGGTCATAGCATATGATTCACATCATTTTCATACTCATCAAACCATTCAGTGACCCCTCGTGCCCTGTGAATTGGGGCACTGTCATCCTAGAAGAGACCACTCCCATCAGGATAGAAATGTTTCATCATAGGATAAAGGTGATCACTCAGAACAACTTTGTATTAATTACTTTTTCAGTCTGATCCCCACAATAATATCTGTACAGTCCCTAATAAACTAAGTTAAGTAATACCCACATGATCTGTAAAAAAACTCAGCAGTGACTTCTTTGTTTAACAGGTCTTTGATGTTACTGTTTTATAGATCTTATTGAGTCAGTTGTTGCATTTTCTGTTGTGATGCTTTCGGCTCTCATGGCCAAATAGAAAAATATGTTAAATAGGGTGGAAAATGTTTGCATCATAATCACTGGTACTCGAGTCTATCTGTTCTGTGCAACAAGCAGCATTTAAAGGGCTCCCTGGTTCTATTTCCTAGAGTCCTGTTAGCTAAAATCAACAAATAGATATGATGCATCCTCCTTGTGTCCCAGTTCACTCAAGTGGAACTTCTTTTGTCAACAAAACTTTATCTGTCACTCGCTACTGTTTGGACTATCTGGTTGGATGCTAACTGCATTCTGTTGAACCATTTACTGCATGCAATGACAATAAAAGTGAATCTAATCAAATGTAGTACATAATATATTACACAAGATTGTTTATTTTTCTTCACATAAACTCCCTATATTAGCATATATTTACATACCAGAATTTTCATAATTCCCTACAACAAATACCTTGGCGCCACCAAAACATTTACCTAATACGGTAACTTACAGGTCACCAGTATTTGGAAATAAACCCACATGTTACATACATTTGCATAGACAACTCATCAAAATGTGCATAACCCCTCACCTCATCTTTAAAATGTGAATATCATTCACCAGGTAATAAGTCACCAAACTTTGTGTTGTACAGACACATGTGTCCCTTTCTTCTGCAAACTAGTCTCAACTGTAGCTGTCAGATAGGTCTGGGTTGTCTCATAGCCTATGCTTGTGTGAGGATGAGCTGCCATTCTGAAGTCTTAATGCTGTCTAACAACACATTTTGTAAAGTAAAGAAGGACAACACAACAAACTTTGTAAAGCTCTACAATGTAAGTTCCAAGCACGTAATATGAGTAATATCAAAAATTAATAAAACCAATAATACATTTCTGAAAATAATGATTTTGTTTTCCCTCCGTTTGTTAATATATGTGGCTTTAATACCACCTACTGGCAGGAGGATTAAAAAGTCTAGGGATGCAATATTATGACATAAGCAGACAACAAATATTTATATGAGTATATATAATATAATGTATAAATTCGATATATATATATATATATATATATATATATATATATATATATATATATATATATATATATATATATATATATATATATATATATATATATATATATATATATATATACATACACTGTATATTGATATATATTTTACATAGAGGCTGTATATAAATATAAATTCTATATAGACTGTATATAAATGTATATTTTATATATTCAATGGTTTCAGCCGAGCCCCGCATATTTCTGCTCCTCAAAACTGGTATTTTAATGTAACAGAGTAGAACTTAATTTGTGGCGACAGGGGGAGGGGGAGAAATACAGTGCTGCACATAACAAGACGCATACAGGCCATGGATGTATTACAGGCAGTAAAGTTGCTGTTTACAGTGAGCGGAGCTGTTTCCAGTGTTTCAGGCTTTTCTCCACATTTCAGCACACAGATTGGTCCATAATGAAAACTGTAGAGAGCACAAAAGCCTCAAATCGTGTGTCTTTAATTAGCAGAGGTGCACACACACAGAGCTCTCCACAATCACAAACCAACTTTCATGTATTTTGCTTCTTTTACCTCTCTAGTTTTTCGCCTCAGGACTCAGGCAAGTGTGAAACGTGATAGATTAATGTCTGAATTTTACATTGGTGTCGTTCAGGAGTCATTGAATGTATCCAGGATGTTGCAGAAACATCAGTACTGATGTTCTGTTTGTTGCTCACTGCTGCTGTCAGGATCTGACGGTACTAAATGTTCTGTGTTCTGCTACACATCTACACTATTGACTGTATATAAAGAGGTCAGCTGTTACACACAGATTCCGGGTTTATACGATGGAATTGTTTGTAACATAGCAGCCCTTATGATCGCCCCTGCTGAAAACAGTCCTGTGTAAAACAATGCAAGGGGCTGCGTTGGTGTGGGCATGTTGTTTAAAATGTTGGCGAGACAATGAAACATGATCCAGCAGTCCGATAGGGATAACAGATTATTGCATTTAAAGGCGGAGCAGAAAAAACACTGCACAGCGATAATATTCACAACCCTGTTTATTAGTGCGCACATGTGGAGTGCATCTGTGTCCGCAGAAAATATGAAAAGGCCACACACACACACACACACACGCACACGCGCATGCACACAGAAACGTTTTGGCCCCCCGCACTTCTGTAATAAATCCGGCGCCCCTGGCTATTGCTGCAAAAGGTGGTCACACCAGTTACTGAAAGCAAGGGGTCAGTTAATGTTTTTAATGTTTTTGTCTCATTTGTTTAATTGGGTCCCCTTTATGTAGTTGTAGGACTTGTATAAAAATCTGATCATGTTTTAGGTCATATTTATGCAGCAATAGAGAAAATTCTAAAGGGTTCACAAATTTGCAAGCAGCACTGTATGTTATAGACTGCACAGATATTTTTTATATGTAGACTGTATATAAATATGTATTTCACATATAGACTGCATATAACTATAAATTCTATATATAGACTGTATAAAAATATATAGTTTATATACAACGTATGGTACGGCAGCCCGGGGCAGGGTTCAGCGGGAGAGGCACAGATGGATAGTAAGAGCGCTTATGATACATCTATGGGGAGAGGAGGGCGCTTACAGCCAAACACCGTGGTGACGCTGCACTTACCCAGCATTCAGTGGCAGAGCATCATGGCGGAAACCAGGGAGAAAGCGCTGCAAGATTACAGGAAAAAATTACTTGAACACAAAGAAGTGGATGGGCGATTAAAAGAACGTGAGGATATAAAATTTAAATGTGGCTTTCGTGTTGTGGCAGAAAGACATTTTGTTTGTTTTGATGACATACACTGTATTGGACAGTCAGAATCAGCTAGCTGGCCGGCTAGCTAGTGCTTTGTCATGCAGGAACATCGTCGTAGAAAACCAGCTAGTTACAAGCGTTAACTAAACAACTAACTAACGAGAAGAAGCAGACAAACAATAGTTACTCTGTGTAAAATATAAAATTGGTTAATAACTTGTCAAAGACGGTTTAACTAAACCTGCAATGCTGTTGCTTGATATACATAATGAGTCGTATTTTCGTCGCTTCTGTAATGGTTATCTTTTAGAGCTTTATGCTAAGCTAACGTTTGGCAGCTACCGCTAGCATTACGCTAACTTGCCTTCACGAACATGTTTCTGTGACAGTGTTTGACTGTTTAGCAACAATTGAAATGACGCTTTGCATCCTTGGTGCCCTTTCTGTTTTTTTTCCAGTGAGAGAGCAGCTCAGAGAACAAACTAAACAGTATGAGAAATCAGAGAACGACCTCAAGGCTCTACAAAGTGTTGGTCAGGTAAGACTGTTTTCAAGTTGTAACAGTAGACTCAAGCCTAACTCCTTAAAGTAACGTTACCCTTCCACTCAAAAATGTGTTTTTCTTATTGCTCCTACAGATAAATGTTTGAGCTTCACTGTACAGAATCCTTTGAAAGTAGGAAGTTTTTCTGTGCTCATTGAAAATCCGATTGTTAGGGGTGAGCCTACGAGCATGATTTGTGACATCGCAATTAGTTTGGAAGCCAATCGTGGTCCAATAATCAACTTAGACACAGTGTTGTGCCTCCAGTGCACAAACACTGAGAATGGACTTTACAGTGAAGTAGGAGACATAAAAAGTATTAATTTAATATTTATTCTCTCATGGTTATATTTTTAATTCTCTCTTACACACACACACTCTCATTGCAGTTGTTTTTGACTTTCCTTGTGCGATGCACATCACCTCCCTGTGGCATTCGGAGGCTTCGTTGTCCTTGATAGCCTCCAATTTAAAAAACTTTGGTGCCCACAATAAAGCTGCTGCCGGCAACAGTGTGAGCAAACATTGACTGACTGCTCTCATCGAAAACTAGCCAGTCATGTAACTCCCTGTTGTCAGTTCTTCTCCACCTCTCATTGAAAAATTGCCTTTTAACTTTTGGTTTATGAGTTGTCTCCCGTTGCGTAGGCGTACTGACATCAGCCAGTCTTTTTACACCCGCAACGTAACGCCACATTGTTGTTAAAATAATATGTCAGATTAGGCTAGAAGCACTCTCCAGGTTTTTTTAATTTTCTTTTTAATCTTCTTCTTCTGATGAAATTTATGGCAGACTAGAGGCAGCAAATGCGTATTGCTGCCCTCCCCAGGTTATTTGTAGAACTCCATTGAATGCCAGCGGTCACCATGGCTGGTAGGTTGAGTAAATTCACCAGCCACTCCACAGATTCATGGGCATTTGACCGATGCTAATTTCCATCCCTAATCTAGGGTTGCAACTATCAGTTATTTTTATTATCGATTACCTAATCTGTCAGTATTTGTTTCGATCAATCAACTAGTTGTTTGGTCTATAAAATGTCAGAAAATGTTGAAAAATGTTGTCTACTGTTCACTTTACTGTCACAGAGGACTTAAGAAACCAGAAAATATTCACATTCATAAGAAGCTATAGCCAGCGAATTTGGAAATGTTTTCTTATAGAATGACTCAAAATGATTGTCAAAACAGGGTCTTCCCTGCTTATATAAACTCAGAGGCCTTTGTATTACTGGCCGCCGCCTTTGTTGAAAATACCGGCATGTGATGTTGACGGAATGAAAAACGTTGAACTCAACTGCCAGCACACTGACAGTCTACAGCTGGCACACACTAGAGGTAATTCATCCTCAAAAAAAGGCAGCGGTTGCAAACATTGTTTTGATTTAATGACTCAATAATCACCTTTGCAAGATGAATGTGAAGTATATTGTGAACTTTCTATGCCATCATTCAGAGACTAACGTTAGCAGAGCAGTGAACTCCAGCAGTAACAAATGAGACCAGCTGACCAACACACACTGCAGCATTAAACAACTTATTGCTCAGTGTTCAGTGCTGTTTCACCTCACAAACCCTGCACCTGCTCAGCACGTTGTGGACAGCGATGTCTTTTCCCGGAGCTAACGGTGCAGCAGAGAGGCTGCTATCCACTGCTGGAGACATGACATAAATAACACAACGGAGCACTCCGTCTGTTATTATTCTCATACAGGCAGGAGACCGTAAGATGCTTTCAAATGAATTTATTCATTAATTAATGCAGTTAACTTTTAAAAATAAGAAGCCTGCGGACCATTTATCTTATCTGCCAGTTATGTTTCATATCGTATTTCAGTGGGCTAAGGACACCAGTGAATAGTTTGTCATACATTATGCTGGAGCAAGAGACTGAAAATTGTGCCATCTTTTCTATTCATTCGATCGATTCTGAATCGACACCAAAGAATCGGAATCTAGTGGAATCGGGAGATAAGCATATCGTCCCAGGCCTACAAAATAAACTGTCATTTGACACAACCTTTATTTTTCATCTTTTTGTTCCATCTTGGTACAAAATGTAAATCCCTGTGGACACTTGCATCTGTCAAATCATGGGTTTTTTTGTTTTTTTTTTCTGCTTAAGCACACAACACTCTAAAGGTGTGTGCACAAACTGTGTACGCCGCACCACGCACATTCTCCGGCCTTTGCCACCTTTGTCTCAAATAAATCCAGGGGAAACCCTGCAAAATAGTTGGTCAAATTTAATAGCTGGCAGCTCTAGATTAATCAGCAGTGAAAATAATGTCCATTTGTCAACAAAGTCAAGAAGCCAGTGTTGGTTCCAGACTCTGAAATAGGCTTTTTGTCTTTTTATGTTCCACATCACACAATACAGGTGTTGATTTTGAAAAGAACGCCTTTGTTATAGTCAGACAGCTGCATTGTTAAAGTATTAAATGATTTCATCAAAGGTTTCAGTGTTTCCCGCAGGTTGAGAATTTACTTGTGGTGGTGGGTGGCGTGGCGTGGGACCGATGTGCACGCAGAGATTCATGCAGTTTAGAGGGAGGGGGAGTGTAACCTAGGTTTTCTCTAGCTACAATTTACAGATGTCTCCTTAACACCTCACATGCAGGCTATCGGTAGACACTAGCTAGATGGCTGCACAAAGAGAAGCCTCTAGTCCTCACTCAGTCACAGCAGCACACAACTCAGACAGATTTTATCTACATGGGTGGGCAGCCCAAGTAGAGCCTATGTATGGGAAATGCTGGTTTTTAAATTCAAACAGGCTAACCAAGCACATGCATGTAGAGACATGCTAAAATAGTACACATGGTAGTTGTTGCTATCATATCCAACATGTTTATCACCCATCTCATATTTACTCTGTATCGTCCAACCTAACTTTTCAAAGATTCAATCCAATTGTAAACACTTTATTTTTCCCCAACGAGCAATTTGCAGAGATTTACAAAGATGATGATCCAGTGGAAAGGAGCTAACTAGGCAGCCGAGAGAGAGAGAGAGGAGTAGAGGCTGATTTATTCTGTCTTCCTAACCACATGTGTGCCTTGTGTCTTTGCAGATTGTTGGAGAAGTGCTCAAACAGCTCACTGAGGAGAAATGTAAGTTCACTGGTAGATATCTCACATTTATATGTAAAACTGTGTCAGACATGTGATGCTAATGTGTTTCTTGTTTAATTCCAGTCATTGTCAAGGCTACCAACGGCCCCCGATATGTGGTTGGATGCCGCAGACAGGTAGGTGCTGAACAGTTACTTTCATACATCATCTTCTCCAGGGTTTCTGAGCCCTTTCTGAACCTTGACACAACTTTAAGGGCTAAAAACTTCATGACACCACCAATTAAAGAGTTGACAAATGCCATGGATACTTGATTATGGCATATTTTTGTTCTTGTTGCTCATTGAACATTTACGTCAAACATAAATTGATACATTGCAAACTTACCTCAGAGATGCAAACTCCTCACCTTTCGGCAAGACTCACCATTTTGAGATCTAAATAGGTCACCTATGAGATTTGTAAAGAATTTTTTCTTGGTCGGGCTGATCGGTGTTATACAAGTAGCGTAGCTCTTTTAAAGGATAGCTCAGTGTGCAGGTTTTGTGCGTAGTGAGTGTGCGGTGAGGCAGTCGACCGGAGCAGAGAGTATAAAGTTATCAGCATAGCTGTGAATAGGACTGGGCTATATGACCAATATCTCATATCCCGATATAGGTCATTTCAAATCCTGATAGTGATACCTATCCTGATATAGCACACCTTAATTCAATGAATAAATTGTTTCCATGTACCCCCCCCCCCCCGGCTGTCTGTCCAGCAGTTGCTCAGATTAAATTAAATTACTCCTCTTGGCTTTTTACTCCTGAAGCTTTAATTGCACTTACAGTAATGTAACCAATGTAGTTGTTGTCAACCCGAGTACTTCACCTGCTTCACCTGCACACACGGAGGGCTCTGCCCTGCAGCGGTGAACCATAGGGAGCAGAGGAGAGTAGTCTTACCATAAACGAAACGACAGCAAAAAGCAGCAGAGACTCTCACATTGAGCTGAAATGAAACGAGTGCATTTGGTAAATAACATAAATAAAGACAGTCTCTACTGTGTTTTGCTGTCATTTATTGTGGCCGTCTTGCTGCTTCTCTGCTCTCTCTCAGCGCAGGCGGGGCTGAGCCTTCAGCAGCGCAGGCGGGGCTGAGCCTTCAGCAGCGCAGCAGAGGAGAGTTGACAACTAAACTTGTTATGTTACTTTAAGTGCAATAAAAGCTTCACAAGTAAAAAGCTAGTAAAAGTAATTTATCAATATAATCCCGTATTATTTTTTTTTCATAGTTTATATTACTTATAGTAAACAAAGAAAACTGAATTCATTATGGAGCAGCTGAAGCTTGTTAAGGGCTTCATAAGGAGTTAATAATTAGAATAGGGTGTGTTAGAGTAGAGACATACTTCAAACTTGCAAGGCGGGTTGCTGACCACTGGGCTAGATGTAAGCTTCTTATGAATTCTACCCATTACATGCCTGATAGTGGAAGAGTGTTAATAAAGAAACACAACATACTTTTTCATCTTGTAGTTGTCTTCTTGTTTTTGTCTTGTTGATGTAACTCCCACATCTATTGATTCCTTTTATGTGTTATATGTAGGGTTGTTTTACCCCATAATGGCTCTTAGAATTAGTTTTCAAGCAGATGCAAATATACTAAAAAGTAACTAGAATATATTTCAAAATGTTCTGTCAGGGGAGCACGTCCCTGGACTCCACTAGTCGTGGCAGGTTTTCTCTATCCATGCAATGTTCTCACCTTTTTTTTTTTTTTACCCCTTACCTGTTTGTACCCCTGTACCTGCATATCAAGTTACCCTTTTGTGTTTGTTGTCATAAGCTATGCAAAACATTATGACAACATAAAATGGAACTGGTCAAGTGAGAACAATGATAATGAATCTGACCTTATTTGAATGGTGAGCTTGATATAATCAATGGATTTTGATGGGTCAAAAGAACATTTGTAATGGTGCTTATCATGAGATGATTCAGCTGCACATTGTCAGAGATGTTGTCATGCTGTATACCATGGTATCTGTTTCTTTATTGTCTCTGGTCTCGGGTATTAGTCACATGTGGGCATTGTTGTAATCACTGAGCAGGTCTGCTTTATGCAAGATTGGATTTTTTTTTCATCTACTGTTGTTGTTATGTCTGTGTTTGGCTGATCCATCCAAATGAATTCCTGACCAGTTTAGGTACATATCATTTTGGCTACACATTTATTTATTTTCAAAAATCAAAATTGTTGGATGAAAAATTCAGTTTGCCAAGACAATGCAGTAAATCTTGACCTCAGTGTTGAGAATGTAAACTCTTAATGTGTAATATTTTTCATTCCAGTTGGACAAGTCACAGCTGAAGCCAGGCACCAGAGTGGCTTTGGACATGACTACGCTCACTATAATGAGGTAGACTGGACACAGTCATCACACTGAACTGGCTGATTGTGTTTATGTGGAATTTTCTGTTTGAAATAGTGCCACTGTTCTTTTTCTCTGAAGGAAACTGTTTAATTTTAGAGCACATTGTTTGATAAATCATGTTAGTACTGGTGAAGCGGCCCACCCTTCATGGACTTTTTAGGTTGGACTAATAATGTCTGAGGTTTTGAAGGGTGACTATTAAGCATCTGCAAACGGCTGCTTACCTTACAGAAATAATTACAGCTAATAAACCACTTTTTAGTGTTTTATATTTGGTTTCCTCAGCACACCAAAAACATATTGAGCAGTGATTCCCAAAATGTTTGTTCACAACTTTGAATTTAGTGTGCCCAAGCTATACACGTGCCATAAAAGCTGGCAGTGAGTGAACCATATACACAGCTGGTGATGTCTGTGTGCTCAGCATGAGTTTTCCTGTTCTTTCAAAGGTACTTGCCCAGAGAGGTGGACCCTCTGGTGTACAACATGTCCCATGAAGACCCTGGCAGCGTCTCCTACTCTGAGATCGGGGGCTTGTCTGAACAGATCCGTGAGCTGAGAGAGGTAGGACCAAGCATCAGCAATACAATATATAAGGCAGACTCTTCATTTTGGGCTGTTTTTGAGTCTGGTACCCAGGACTGGGCAATAAAATAATCTCCATATAGGATCGCAATAAAAATAATGTCTAATGATGATAAACTTTGGACATTTTTTACTTTATGGATGATCTAACAGCCTATCACACAGCAGAAATAAATGTGACAACAGCCAGTCAATCTGCAGTTTTTGGCTTGCACGTCAAAGTACATGCCTGTGTCCTACTGCAAAGCATTGTTTAAGCCACCGGTGAAGAAAGCGGATGTCTCTGGAAAAGAGGGAAAAATTAATGGAACTGAGGGACACGAAAGTGATATGATGATGCCAGCGTTAGAGGGGCGAAGAAGGACAAACTCTGCTAAATCAGGGACACTTCTCTCTAGTAGAGAGAAAAGATGTTGGGAGTGAAGGCAACAGAGGTGCCAGTGGTAATTGGAGCACTGGGGGCATGTTTGCAAAGTTAAATGTTATGTTATTCTATTTTTAATGTTAATAAACTATATTCTAAGGTTTAACCCTTTATGAACCCTCTGGTTTCTTCAGGCTTCAGTCATCATCAGGACTTCAAACTGGCAGCATTATCAAAATATATATTGTGATAAATATCGATTTTGATCAATATGGAAAAAAAATGATCGATCAGACTTTTTGCCATATGGCCCAGCCATATTCTGATGAGTGTATCTGCATGATTTCCAGTATGTGTTTTATGAGGTGACAGCTGTATTGGTTGGGGTTCTGTTTTAGATTAGACAGGCATCAAGTCCAGATGATTTTCAAGCCAATGATTTCAAACCAGTGCTGTTATGATTTGATGGCAGGTAATTGAGCTGCCTCTGACCAACCCTGAGCTCTTCCAGAGAGTGGGCATCATCCCTCCTAAAGGCTGTCTGCTCTATGGACCTCCAGGTTAGTAGTCTGATCATGTGTTTATCATTCAAACTGACCTCACACAGTAAGAATACATAAACCATTAACATCCATATATACACATCACAACACGTGTTTCTGAGGTACTATACTTTGTGTAAGGTTCATATTATTCATTTGAATTTTGTGATAACCTTAGAAGTGTAGCGTAGATAGGTGATTGTTTGTTTAATCCAGTTGATCTGCTATTGATGTGATTATTTCTGTAACAGGCACTGGGAAGACTCTTCTGGCCAGAGCAGTTGCCAGTCAGCTAGACTGTAACTTTCTCAAGGTGAGTGTCAGTGCCATTATCAGGGTGTTCTGCCACGCTGTAGTCAGTTAGCTGATGGTGTGTGTGTGTGTTTGTGCTACAGGTGGTGTCCAGCTCCATTGTGGACAAGTACATTGGAGAGAGTGCCAGGCTGATCAGAGAGATGTTCAACTACGCCAGGGACCACCAGCCATGCATCATCTTCATGGATGAGATCGATGCCATCGGTGAGTGACGTCTAGGATTAGTTTAGTAGCTATGTAAAGGCTTTTATTGTGTAGCAGCTAAAGCTTCCTGTAGCTTTAGCAGTCTCTGGCCTCTCATGAACCTGTCGCTCTGTGGGTGTTGTGTTGAGAATGTAGCTTAATTTACATTCTCTGCTCAGACTGGACAGATGACGTCTGTCCGTATTACACAAGGAAGTAGTTCATTTCCCCGAGTACACAATAACTGTTTGCGCTCTTTGCTTGCCGCGAGATACGTGATGATGAAACTGTTTATAATACAACATGTTTGGCATTGCGGTCATGTATCTGGCTGCAAGCATACACAAGTGCGATTGGCTCTCAACTGTAATATACTGTAACTTGAAAATGTACTGAATATACACAGTTCTTCTTATTACAAACAAGGTTCACGTTCTTCACTCAGGGCTCGATCAGTTCTACCACTGTGTGCTGTGAATCATGTCTGTGTTGTTCTTGTAGGCGGCAGACGTTTCTCTGAGGGAACTTCTGCTGACAGAGAGATCCAGAGGACTCTGATGGAGGTAATGAGTCACTTCAATGTCACAGTCTGCGCAGCCTGCCACTGTTGTTTTCTATGCTGCTGTCTTATCTCCTCGCTGTATTTTATTTTATTTACTTTTTACTTATTTTTTATTTTTATTAAAGTCTTTAATTTCCAGTCAAGTTTACTACGTTAGGAAAACTTATTCTGTAACTGGAGAGTTTGAGAATTGAATGGAAATATTTTGAAGAAAAATTAAGAATTTTAAGAATTAATTTGCTGTTTTCTTTGAATTGAAATCTCATAATAATACATCATATTACAACTTTTCTCCAAACTTCCCCAAATTATGAGTTTATCAAAGTATCTTGATTTTCTTTCTGAAATCTCTTTTTCTAACAGTGGCCCTAATACCTGTGGTACTTTATTGTGTAAGATTTACAGATTGATATATTTCTATAGATAGATTTATATTTGCTGTTAGTGTTATGTTTTTGATGCTTATTATACAACTGTCAAATGTCCTGCTCAGTGCATATTTTGGTCACAATTTTTTATCGATCGAATTTAAGCAATCAAAATAGTTTGTTAGAAAAGAGATATTTAAACTCTTATCGATTAGACTCAAACCCACTGGATCTAATCCTGAATGTATCAGTCCCTCTGCTATCATTGTTACACACTGAGGAAGAAAACGTCAAATACAGCAGGCAAACAGGCTGAAACCACATTCCTGATATTGAACAATGAACATGTAGCACAGTACAGTCTATATGCAGTGTATTAGAAAATGAACTCACTCAGTAAAGTGTACTTTAATACTGCAAAGCATGGCCAGTTTATTATATTTCAAAGGTCTATATTTTTAGTCAAATGGTTAAAAGCAGTGGTTGGTTGAGTTGTTTAATGTGTGTGTGTGTGTGTGTGTGTGTGTGTTTCCTGTCAGCTGCTGAACCAGATGGATGGCTTTGACACGCTGCACAGAGTCAAGATGATCATGGCCACCAACAGACCAGACACTCTTGACCCAGCCTTACTTCGACCCGGCAGACTGGACCGCAAAATCCGTAAGACCTTCTCTCCTGTTCCTGTTGATCATCTGTCAGCTCTGTATGACCTCATGCAGCACAACTAATCTTCTTCTACCTCTGCAGACATCGAACTGCCCAACGAACAGGCTCGTCTGGACATTCTCAAGATCCACTCCAGTCCCATCACCAAGCATGGAGAAATAGGTGAGTAAGCTCAACTGGTACCTTGATGAATCCTCTTCATATCATTTCCTCTGGCTGGCTACGATATGCTCCTGTATGCCAGTTTAACCTGCTCACTGTAGTTGACTTCCTTTTGTCACTTCTCTATCCTACATGATCATTGAAAGGTCACAGAAACGGACTATTAGTTGTGCTGTCAACACTTTGTAGCTCTCATGTTACTTGTAATTCTGCTCATGTAGGGATTTTACAGCCTTATCTCACTGTTGTACTCACTGATGCTCTGGAGGAGCGTCAGCAACAAGTCTTGCGTAAGCTCACTTGCCTTAAGTAAGCAACTACTGAATCACTTATCATTCATTTCATTAGTCCTCATCTCCCTGACGCCGTCCTTCTCATTCAGATGCTACATAGACAATACAACCATTGTGCTTTCAGAATGTACTAGTCCTCGCTGGCTGCAAGTTGATTGCTGATCTAATAGCAATTTGTAAACACATTTGATTTTGGATTGAGATGCATTAATATACTTTGGCTGATAAACATATACTTATGTATATTTGACAGCATTTTACAGAACTTATTGTTTTCTACTCTCTTAATTTTGGGTTGAGGTAGTAAATTGGGAAAGCAATTTTAGAGAATGATGAAATGGATCTGCAACAATTTGATAAGTGAATAATGTTTAGTTGTGCATCAACACACTTGAAGACGTCACATTTGGCTTTCAGCACTTGTGATGAGTGTCAGAGTTTACGCCAGACTTTTTTTTTGATGGCCAATATGGCCGTTAATATTCCATACAGAACATCTACCAGACATATGTTTAAATAGCCATATAATAGCCTACATTTAAACAGCAATAAAACACAACAAATACAAACACTGTGATCCAACAAATGTATTTTATTAAAAGTATTCAGCAGAATGAACTCTTCACAAACTGAGCATATAGGCTACAACAATAAAATAAATCATCAGGGCCGGGGAAAAGTTCAATATCCTCCATGTAAAGTTACCTGAGAGAAAACAGTCATGTGAACTGCTCTTGAGCCAAAGCGCCAGGCTGTCGCTGGAGTGTGCCACGCTTAGTCACATGACCAAATACTCAGTGTCGGTCTTTTCATGTCTTAACGGTGGAGGCAAAACCAACTTTTGCATTATAGAAGTTTATATTTAAGTTGTCTTGGCAACATACTATAGGTCACACAATATTAGGCTATTTAATATGCTATTAATGAATTGATTTGTTTATTTGGCAATCAGCATATTTCCCACTGGACATTTTGGCCGTTGATATTTATTGATTATTTTGGCCAGACCACTACACGATACCAGCAAAAAGCCGACATATGCTGGTTAATGTCAACCCTGATGAGCATTGTTCTTTGTTTTTGGATATTTCATAGAGTAAATGATTCATCGATTTAATTGAAAAAATATTAGAGATGCATCTAGTCATAATTATTGTTATGACTATTATTCAGTAGTAACAGTATAACACTCAGACTTTATCCAATACTGAAAAGCTGATCATATCCTCACCAATTTACTATGAACTTCTGTCAATACGTGGGTTGTGTTTTTATTAATGTCCTTGTACATTTACAGTACACTTGTAGCCATTTGGTGGACACCGTGCACCTTGTTTGAGAGTGGCTCTTCTAGAAAGAGCTACAAGGGTTTCTAATAAAATAAATACATAGTAAAAAGTGGAAGAAAACGGGCTGTAGTTCTGCATTCAGCTTTACTCTCTAGATAAGTTACATCATAAGCAACTGATAGTGAGAAGGACAGAGGTTAGACAATATTTCTGTAAACACACAGAAAGAGATGCAGTAACTTTGGTGTTGAGACAAATCAAGCTAAATTGTTTTATGTTTTCAGATTTTGAAGCCATTGTGAAGCTGTCAGATGGTTTCAACGGTGCTGATCTGAGAAACGTGTGCACAGAAGCAGGTAGGACATTGAACTATTGTTTAATTTTCTGTCTCAAGCTCCGTCCATGAAAAGCTTTATCCATGTTCACTTTTTTTTTTTTTTTTTGTTTGCAGGTTTGTTTGCGATCCGCTCTGACCGCGAGTATGTAACTCAGGAAGATTTCATGAAAGCCGTGCGGAAGGTTGCTGATTCAAAGAAGCTGGAGTCCAAGCTGGACTACAAGCCTGTATAAACCCTCTGTGTCATAGTTCTTTTCTCTACCTGACGTTTTTCCATTGCATTTCCATGGATTTGCTGTGTTGTATGCTTAAGGCCAAACAGTTTCTTTATGTTTGTGGGAAGCAACACTAGAAAAAGTATGTTGTCCTTAAATTTGCCAACTAAGTGACTTTCACTCAGTAACAGTAAGCTCCTGTTTCCACTTGTTAGTCTGACCTGCCTCAGTACTTACACTGGATTAAAGAGGCTGGTCACTTCTGGCATCCCACACAACACTTGTATAAAATACCTTCATATACTGAAATAAACCATTATATCTAAAATTCTGTGTTTCACTTTGTGACCACTCATTCATTTCTTTTATTACCTTCAGTTGAGTGAAAGTAATGAATTGATTAACTGATTAAAGTGTGTATAATTTAGTGGCATCTAGCAGAATGGACTTGGCAGAAATGGAATATAATATTCATAAATGTTTTCATTAGTGTAAAATCACCTGAAAATAAGAATCGTCGTCATGTTTCTGTTTGTTTAGAACGAGTCCTTTACATCTACATAGGGAGTGGCTCGTCTTCCATGGAGCTCGCCATGTTTCTACTGTAGCCCAGAATGGACAAACCAGACACTGGCTCTAGAGAAGGCCTTTGGTGTGTTTTGCTACCACCGTAGGTTCTCCTACACGCTTGGAAGGGAGGGTGAGGGCCAGGATGCTGCTAAATCTTACACACTGGTCCTTTAAACACTTCATATTTAGAGTGTAAAAGTTTGTTCCTGATAGTAATTTTACTAGATAATTTCTTGACTCAAGGTCTACTCACTAGATTTTTCTATAGCTTATAGCTCTATAACTGTTCATGGTCCTGATCAGCAGATGACAGCTGTTTCCATGACAATTTGCAACTCAATCCTCTGATGAAGACTGAAAGATTGAAAGCTCTGGAAAAAGTTAGTAAATTGGAATTTGAGTGGAGATTATATTGCCCGACTTGATACTTTTGTGGTGAAAACAAAATTTAAAGAAGCACTGACAGATGATTTGTGGAAATGTGTCCACTCATAAAAAAAAAAAGAGAACGCATGCATGCATGTCAAGTCTTGAATTCTTCCTCACCATTCACCTTCATTTACAGCGTCAGATTAAAGATTAGGATTTGATTGACTGTGGCAAGTGAATACTGCACTGGTTCTGTAAAAGAGGTCAAACCAAACTTGCATCATCTTCTACAAACAAATATATCTACAATATTGAGTAAACATAAACAATCTGTACATGAAAATATCACTAAATCTTTGTTATCTATATTCTTTACAAACAGGAAAACAACTTCTCTTCTTCCTCTGAACTCGTTCACAGAATGTTGCAGCAGAACATCCTGTACTTGGTTCAGTGCCTGTGTATCATCTAGTTCATAATATACCTATCAACAAAAACCATCATCATCATCATCATCATCACTTCTATTTCATGTTCATTTCATGAAATCATTACAAGCTTAAGTAACTTCATGAAACTTCCACATAAACAGTTTAGCTGCTCTGTAACCATAATACATGAAACAGTACATGTGTTTCTATGAGTGTAACTATGGAGATGTTGTGTCTGTTTGTTGCTACACTGTAGTAGATCCTTAACCATTGAAACAACATGTTGCAGCTGAGCTGGGAGGGATGTTAAGGATGTTTCTAACCTCTGTTTGCATAAGATTTCTCTGCTGTTGAGTTATACATCATATAAATGATCTGCTGTGTATGAGAACAGATACATTCATACTGAAAAAAAATGGACAATGACAGGTCAGCAGCAAACACAGTTACTGTTCAAATGTGGGATAAAATAAAAGTGGTGCACAACAACCAGGCAATGCTGCTGTGAGACTGAGCGTCATCGCCCGCTCCGCTGGAAAACTGCAGAATGAATTGCGGGTGGTAAAACGGCTCCAAAAAGATGCTGTAAACCCCCCCCCCAAAAAATGCGAAATCACTGAAAAGCATTTCTCTTTGAGTTTCAACTGACGGCAGCAACTGGTTTCTGATAGCAAATGTATTGTAATGTGTCCTATTAGTATAAAATGGTTAAATATGTTGATTTCTTGTATACTAACAGTATAGATTAGTACTGTATACAGTATGTAGAGTGGAATAAGGACAGTAATCATGTGTAGACAGTCACACTACCACATTCAATTATTATCTCTCTGCTGGCACCTGCAGTAGGAAGGATGGTTCTCATTTATCACTGACAAACTTGTCCCACAGCCTGAAAGAGATGAATCTTCTCTCCTTCTTGTTTTATTCGTAGATCTCAAAATGTTTGACCACTGGTTAAATGCTGGAGACAGTCTTATGGAGTTTTTTTTTTATATTGTTGCTGCAGTTGCTGCAGTGTATCTACAGATTTTGCTATCTCTACAGTCCAGCTGAACTTTTTTTACTCATGGAGGTTTGATATAAAATCATTATTTAGGGTCTTGCAGGTATTACCGTATTTAGAAGTTAATTCACTGGCTCATTGCACATCATCTGGGTGAACATTCTCTTGTTGTACATGGAGTCATTGCTCTGCAGCAGCTGCACCTTGTGCCAGGGCGAAGGACTCCAGGACAAAGGCCCTGCAGATGGGGCAGTGCTGGAAGTGAGACACACAGCTGTCACACACGCAGGCATGTCTGCAGGGCAGCAGCACTCTGTTCACTGCTGCATTCTGACAGACCACACAGTCTCTGCCCCTCCCCTCTGACCAGTCCTCCTCCTCCTCCTCCTCCAGCACCTGCTCCACCATGCTGGCCTCTTCCTCGCTGGGTTCACCGGGTTGGGTGTTCTGGTCTGGTTCAGGAGGCCCGGGTGTCCCCTCACTGCCAGCTGACATGAAGAGAGGCTGCAGGAGACAATTGACGTTTTCACTTATGATAGCAAGAATAATTCATGTTACGCAGAAAATTCAGTGAAATTGACAGAAAGTGCCATATTAGTGAGCCAGTATGCATGTTACCAGGACCCTGGACAGCTCACGTCAACATCCAAGTCACAAAACAACTGTGTCATTAAGGATGCTATTGAGTTGCATTATGGGGAATGTTGGTTTTGGAGCTTGACCCATATTATACACTAACAGTCAGGGTATCTCAGCCTCTGCTGCTTAAACCATTCTGCTTTAAATTGGTCCCTTGCAAGCTTCCCAAAATTGCTGAAAAGAGTCTGTTGAGATATTCAGTCCATCTGGTTCTTCAGTTTTGGACCGAGGCAAAACTTCCTGTTGTGTAATATTCTTTAAAGCCACAATGAATGGCCAGTAACATGGCCCTCTATCTTCTGGTTTTTGAAGTGTCACAGTGTGGTCACCTTGCTAAATATTTGACCTTGTTCCAGCCATATCCAACTCCTGTACAGAACATGTGAAGCTGCTATCTGAGTTTGAGGTAGAAGTAGGAACAACTTGCTTGAACCAAATGTGACATACCTTTAACTCATACATGTTCCCTTGTGAGGTGAGAAGGTACTGAAATAGGATCCTTGCAGACAGGCTGTATTTGTCATCAGGAACATGAATAACTGTCACACTGGCCACCTGAAAGAACAGAGACAGGATCATGGTATTTCCATTCATTTCTGAGGGTTTCTAACAGTGTTTCCTTGTCTTGAGAGCTTGAGCCTGAGTCAGGAACAGTTATATGACGGGACTATACAAATAAATTGAACATTATTTTCCCTTGCTTCTAGTCTTTATGCTAAGCTGGGGTACATTTCCTCTATAGTTAAGTCAGACAGATGAAATGTCTCTGGATCAAACATTTCTCAACATATCTGAATGTTTCATCAATCTATCACATTTATTTATGTAGCACATTTCATAAAATGTAAGCTCAATGTGCTTCACACACAACACATGAATACAATAAAAATAGATAATTTATACATATTTAAATATATATATATATATATAAAAACATAAATTCATAAAAATAATTCATCCCCTGCCCACCCACCTACACAAACATATGTTTATGTAACATACCCACTCACACATACCCAAAGAGAGAAAGTGAGAGACAGAGAGAGAGAGAGAGAGAGAGAGAGAGAGAGCTGCCAGCTGCTGCTGAACTGCTGAAGCTCTGCCCACACATACCAAAAACAATCTGGCCCAACCAAATCATCTCAGAACAAAAAGAAAATTATATCAAATATTGGAACGAAACTACAAAATCACAAAGTAAATTGGACCTAAATAAGTGAGACATTTTGCAAAATAGCATTCAAATAATATTCAGAAAGGACTCTAAAGAAGAGGTAACAACATTAATCAGCAAGAATAGAAGAGAAAATATCATCTTTGGATATATGTATATATTTTTTAATCAAAACAACTAGCTAGCTGTCAACTGCTAACTGCTACCTGCCGCTGTTAGCAACATTCCAGAGGAGAAACTGCACCAACAGAAGACTTATTTTATGAAGACAAGAAGAAAAGTGAAAGGTTGGTAACTGTGACGGTCCAAGAGCCTGTTGCCTTTGTGTCTATGTGTTGCAGGTCTTTGGATGGATGGAGCTGAGTTGCTACTTGAGTCCCAACTGGGAACACCTGGCCATCGCCCCAGAATGTATTTAAGCCCGTCTGCCCTGATTCCAGTCCTCTGATCCTTTCCCCACTTACCAAACAGTGGTTGTTTTTGGCGTTTCCCTTTTTGATTTGGTTTTGCACTGACAACGCATTCATACACTTTCAAACATCACTGATACTGACTTACACACCCCATTGTAGTTATTGTTATTTACTTGAATAAATTTCAGCTTGTTATTGCTGAGTTTGGCGTCTCCCTCTTCTGTTGTGGCCCACAAGCTGGTCATAACAGTAACATCTGGTAATATCAATTCATCTTTACATAGTTTAGTTTTTTGCCAGTTTGCAGGCTAGAAAAGCAAGCAAATAGTTAGTGGAGGCAGTGATAAAAAACAACAGAACAAGAACTAATAGAAAACATCCAGTCCATGAAAACTAAAAAGGCTTGTGGAACTGATGGATTGAAGGTTTAATAAATCCAATTCATAAATCTGGAGATAAATATGACCCAAAAAACTACTGGGGGAAAAAATACTCTGCAACATCATTAATAAACAACTTGTCAATTTTCTTAATGACCTCAACGTTCTGCATAAAAGCCAAATTTTGGAAAGGAATTGTAAAGAAAAAAACAAAACACAGAGTAAATTCAAATGTTATCTGGCTCTCAAAGGAGAATTCACAATCGCAAATGACCTAACCACAATAAAATCTCCTAAATGAAGAAAAGTCTTGACGAGAGAGACTTAGTGAACACTGCCTTGCCATAGAAACAGACAGAGCGTTCTGGAAGGTTTGGAAGCATGGACTCACTATGTTGTATGTGTCCCTGGCTTCTGGCTCTGCCAGTGTCAGCACAGCCACTAGAGGGTAGCGTTCTCTCGGCAACAGCCCAAAATCTGTGATCCCCTGGTCAGCTGGAATCTGTGTGTGATGCCCCTCTCTGTCTTCACTGCTGATACTGAGAGGTTGCGGTCAAAGAGCCTAACAACAGGAGCTGATACAGGAACAAAGATAGAGGACTATATCTGAAATATGATTGTGTTGAATGAACATCCACCCCAAAACACTTGAAAAGTGTTAACAAGCTGCTATTGGACAATTACTTTGAATTTCCAGATCCATGTTTGGTGTATTTTATTATTCCAGCAGAACATAAACATTACCTCAGAATATTTCCTATGCAGCTACAAATTAAATGGACAGCAGATAATCATCAGCAGTATATGAACTTTTAATAAATTATAAATTAATATTATTATTATATCATCATTTAGTTATAGGCAGATAAATGTTTATTCATGTTTTTGTCAATAACTGTAACTCCTCCTGTGGGGGCTGCTGTATAAACAGATCATGAATGACAAAATAGTAAAATACAGTTGTAATAATATAAAATAAATCTTCATAGGAGAAGTTAGAACTGTTGACAGATACTGTACATCAAAGGACAGGTTCACTATGTTTCAAGTGTGTCTTAAACCAACAGTCAGGTGTCCATATGAACAGTGAAAGAGGTTTTCTGTAATCATGTCACCCTTCATATTGGATATTAAAAGATCCTTCAAATGTGCTTTCAATGGAAGTGATGGAGGACAAAATCAACAGTGTGTCCACACAGTCATTTAAAAGTCTCTGTGAAGCTTATATGAGGCTTCATCAGTCTGAGTTAGTCATATCAAGTGGATATCTGACACATTTACAGTCTTTTTAGCATCAAATTCCCTCTTTGTGTTTCCTCAGACAGTGTTTCCCTGTTGAGCTGCAGGTGGAAGTATAGTAACAAAAAGAGGAACTTTGGCACTAAAAAGACTGTAACGTTGAAAGATATCTACTTGATTTGACTCATTTGGATGCTGAAGCTTCATATTAGCTTCAGATAAACTTTTGAATACATTTTTGTACAGAGGGAGGACTGTGGATTTTGTCCCCCATCACTTCCATTGTAAGTGCATTATGAGGGAATCTTCTAATGGTCAGTATGAACAGGAGGAACGATCACAGCAAGAAAAACAGGTTTCAATGTTCATTTGGGCTCCTGACTGTTGTTTTAAGACAAACTTGTGTGCATTGTAAAGGATACTGGAAGCTCTGGCAGTAGTAGTAGAGGAAGTGCAAGGCCTCCTGGAAATGTTGGGGGGTGCTGAGTCTTGGGCCATGCTGGTGAGCCTGCAACGCTCCCTGCAGGGCACCAATCTCACAGCCCCAGAAACAGCTCAGGATACAGGGCTCCAAGCAGCAAGCCCTCACCAATACACCATCTGCAAGGGAGAGTTAGCTACTGTTATCATGACCTGGGACACAAAAGACACTGGTACTACTAGATGGTGACACTGTTCTCACCAGTGACTGATACTGGCCCAGAGCACATTTCCAGGGCGAAGGGATTGGTCACCTGAACCATTTGCTTTTCAGGGGTTGGTAGGATGGACTCTGTCTCATCAGAGCTGCGCAGGATCACTGGGACATCAAAACCAAACCTACAAGACATGAAGCACAGTACAGCAGCTGTCAAGAAAACCAAGCAATTCTGTTCTACATAGCTCTCTTCTCTCTTGATCTTGAGATCTGTATGCACAGAGACAATCTATTTAAGTTGATCTTTTGCATACTCAGAGCAACCTGTTAATGACCAACCGTAATGACGTAATAATTTATTGATACATGTACATGACTGATTAGGATTTTTTAAATCAAAATACTCTGTTGCCTCTCTGTTAATAAAACAGTTAAACTAGATTTAGTCATATGAAGTCATAGTGTTTTTGACATTTTGGGCTTAGATACACAGACATACCTCTGCCCAGATAAAACATTATTGCTGCAGCTGTCCTATTTCTCCTATAGCATTTAGCCCTTACACTCTCATGTGTATGCTGACTGAGCACACAGGTGATTTTAATTCTGTATAGGTTTAGTGTTGTGAAGACATTGGGACAGGGACATTCACTCTTTCATAGTTAGCAGTGAAAGCTGTACTTCAGATAGATATGTGTTACAGTGTCATGGTTACTTTCGCTTTGATAATGTAGTACAGATGCGAAGTCGTAAAGATGAAATGTTATGAATAAGCCTAAATTCTGAGGGATACAAGTGTGGAGGTAATGTGCGAAAATAATGGATCACACTGCTGTTGTAATGATAATTTAGTGGCTACGCTAACTTGCTAAATATCACTTACCAGCCGAGCACCATGGCGGCGGTAACAACGAAACACAAAGAAACCACACTAATATAAAATAGTGGGGAATACTCATACAAGGTCACCAGGAAAACCGCTGCCATTTCCTTTCATTTATGCAATTTAATACGCGAATTTATTCAAAAATCCTTTGGTAAACACTCTCATGACGGCCATGACAGAAACTCCCAATCAACAACTACGGTGGCTTAAAAGGTCCTAAAGTAGACAACGACTTTTGGAAAAAATCACAAATGCAAATATTTTAACCAAGAGTACAGTTAATAAACACTTTACAAAATATTTTTATTTTAAATATGTTACTGACTACATTTAAACGAAATCTCAGGTTCTCGTATTGAAGCTAACAACCTAATAGATGTTAAGTCATGCTCGCGAATGATAGCTAGAGCAAAGCTCATTATACAGTGAATCTGCCTTCAAATTAAAAATACACAAACTTCAAAGAGCGCGATACAAGCGCAGCTTTTGAAAATTAAATGGTAGTAAATTGGAGTAGTAAAATACTTGAGTAGTAAAATATTTCAGAAATTGTGGTTTCACCAATTATATTTTATTCTTATGTGTGTGCTTTCTGCTGTATTACAAACAATTTAAATCCGTTTATGCCTGCCCGTCAATATGGAGTTTATTTTGAATGTTTGAACAGGAAGTTAAATTTGTCATTTTTAACTTGACGTCATTTAGAGCCTGAGTTTACCATCCTAGCTAGTACCGTTCACTGGTTATTCCAGCAGTAAGACGGGGGGAAACAGGAGAGTGATCGGGAGTATGGACAGGCAGAAAAACGGGAGGAAATGTGTCGTTTAAATTGCCAGGGCTAATCTTTTAAAATCTACAGCTAAAATGATAAGAAATATTGTCGGGGTCAGGGCAGTTCGGCATACAGATGTTACCAGCTGGAGAGAAAGCCGTTAGTCTGGCATAACGGTAGCTATAATAGTGAAGAAAGAAACATAACAGTGATATTTTTATTAGTCTATATCCATGTTTTTAGTCTAATGATTTGCGACAGAACCATGAGCAATATGAAGGATAAACCGACTATCCGCCAACAGAGCTCGGAGAATAACTCTGTCAGCAGTAGTGAATGGGATATGGCAAATGACGTGTTTGTGTCCGGCTACGACGAGAATCCGATGGGAGATGGTGTTGCCCGCGGGGAGAGGGACCCAATGCAGACCGACTTGGAGAGACACCTGCCGCTGTTACGGGGCGACTCGCATCGGTTATCCCAGGATGGCATGATGTTGGGCCTGGGTGGGGAGGAATATTCGGGCTCATCGTATCTGGACATCGAGCCAAACTACACCGAAAGTGACGGGAACGTCTCAACCAAGAAACGCATTCGGTCTAATAGCTCCCGGCACCGGGGTGAGGTCGTCACGGAGCTGGGACCAGAGGAGGTTCGGTGGTTTTACAAAGAGGACAAGCGGACGTGGAAGCCTTTCGTCGGACACGACTCTTTGAAAATCGAGATTGTCTATCGGAGATTCTGTGAGCAGAACCCCGACAAGGTTAAACACCCCGTTGATCCGGTCGAGGCCGAGGGGAAGGAGACCGCCAAGTCCGGAGAGATCCAACCGGAGAGCGCGGCGGTGGACGGTGGAAGTGTCCGGGCGGAGCCGGCGATGCAGCGTGGCGGAGGGCAGTGGCGCTCAGCGTCAGAGGAGATTAAACATTCGGACATCAGTATCAGCGTGGAGGCAGTGTGTGTCAGAGGAGGGCTCTATGAAGTGGATATCAAGGAGAAGGAATGCTACCCTGTTTATTGGAACCGTGAGCATGCCAATGATTTATGTCCAAAATGATAAAACTGCTGCCATAACTGTTTCTCGTAACACCGCTACCAAGCCACTACTGCTACTGAATTAGAATAAAGTGTAGCATTAATGATATTAATAATTTTCTAATAATACTGCTACCAATACCACCAGTACTGACATTACTTTCAACTACTAGAGACCAGCGAGATCAGCACTACCACTATTACAACTAGCATTGCTACTATACTGATACCACATCCAGCTTGGCTACTAGTAGCTCACTGTCAATATGACTTTACTGTGGATGACTATTACAAATTTAATGCAATGCCCACTGTGTCTGCCGTGACCACTGCACTCGTCATTGCTGAAATTAGTCAGTCAGTTAATCAGTCATTTCATCATCAGACACAGACTAAGCAAACAATATGAAAACATCACATAATTATGTCATTATTTGTGACATTATTTATGTCTGCAACTGAACCCTATTTTCATTATCAACAAACGTGAACTATTTTCAACAATAGTTTGAAAATTGTGAAATAATGATTCTTGCCCAAAGAGATCTTGTTTTGTCTGATCAATAGTCCAAAACCCAAAGCTTTACTTTAAACTTCATTTAACTTTACAATGATATTTCAAGCATTTTTTCTTGATAAAGTACTTTAACGAGCCATGGATTATCAAATGTTATTGATTCTGTTGATCAACTAATCAATTAACCGACTAATCATTTCAACACTGTTTTAAATATTAAGTTATTAATTCACTGTCAAAATAAAATATCCATCTTTGATCATGAAATTGTTCAGTTGCAGCTCCCTCATGTCAGCGAGATTGCCTCAACTTTGACTAATTAAATAAAGGCTGCAACTAATGATTATTTTCATCATAGATTAGTCTTAGTTATTAGTCTGCTGATTCATTTCTCGATGATCAATCAATTGTTTAACCAATAAAATGTCAGAAATTACAAAAAAATACCCATCGTGATTTCCTAAAGTTTTGTGATTTACTCATTACTCACGTTGCTTCTGTGTCCAAAAACAGGCCCAAACCCAAACATAGGCTATTCATTTAACTATCATAGCAGGTTAGGAAAACCACAGACATTTTTGGCATTTTTGCTTAAGAAATCACTTAAATAAATGATCTATTATTATAATAGCAGCTGAGTCATTTTCTGTTGATCATCTTATTGATAAACAGACTAATCAGTTCAGCTCTAAATGAAATTGTAATTACGCTCCTAAACACTACTATTGCAACAATTATTGCTACCTCTGCACTTACAGCTGACCATGATAAATGCATTATTTCATGTACAGTTTTTATCTTCCCAAATGTTTGTTTATTTACATAGAGGAAATGTGTTTCTGGTATACACACAAATATCTTTCCTTTTCTTCTTTTTTTCACACACAGCTGCTATAATGTTGTTATACTGTATAGAGTACATCCAATGTGGCCTCTCCATCAGATTACATCTATTTATGCTTAAAAATGCTCAATGAAAGAGGGAGGTTGAACTTTTGATTTTGTACCAGAAAGACACATAAATTAGACAAACAAAGGCTGCACAACCCTTCAAATAGCGTGGCAAACATCATGTGCTGTCCCTCAGAGCAAGACCGTATTCCTGTGATGAGGGGTCAGTGGTTCATTGATGGAACATGGCTTCCTCTGGAGGAGGACGAGAGCGACCTCATCGAGCTGGAGCACCTCGCCCGTTTCCGGGGGCAACAGATGAGGGACACCTACGAGATGGAGGCGGTGACCACCACAGTGGACAGCAAGGACATTAAGGAATGTAAGACATTAAGGAATGTAAGACAGGGTGTGAAAGAAAGAAAGTAGACCTAGAAAGATGCATATGTGTACAGTATATTTGTGTGTGACGGACAAAGAAGATCAAAAGTGTGTGTAGAGTGTGTGAGTGTGTTATAGAGATTAGATTGACAGGTAAAAACAGAAGTAAAGAGAAAGGCAGGGAAAGGCTGCAGGTGCTTGTGAAAGGGATGTGTGTGTAACTCTGCCATTCAGAACAAGGCCACAACACAGGTCAGGTGATGCTATTTTAGCTGACTCAAGCTGAACAAATAGGAAGCTCACCTGAGAGAAGAGGAGGCACTGAGTGTGTGTACAGTCAGACTTTTGTTTCACATGTTTCACACACACACTCTACTCATACTCACAGGGAATGATGATTTAATTAAGCTGGATAAAGTGTGTCACTCGTTAATTAATGTGTGACTCTCTCTCCCAGCCATCCACAGTCTGAAGCTGAGCCGGAGTCACGTGGACTGGCACAGTGTGGACGAGGTGTACCTGTACAGCGATGCCACGACCTCCAAGATTGCACGCACCGTCACTCAGAAACTGGGCTTCTCTAAAGGTACATGGATAAATGTACGGAAGTGTACACAAGAGAAAAGATTGGATCATGGGGAGTCTTGCTCAGCCAATCAGTTCCCTGAGAAAATCTACAGAGACTTTGACCTGGTGAACCATGCTGACATATTGTACAATGGGACTGAGACACAAAGTCAAGGGTCACCAAAGGACTACACTGTAAGAGCACTGTAGACAAATAAGATAAAGAAGTATGGTATGGTCAGAAGAACAAACAACATCTGACTGGTCAAGGTCAAAAATTAGATAAATTATCTGGCAATTTATAAAATATTGGATTAAAATATGGTTGTTTATTGCTATTTTTAATGTACTCAATGGCCATACTGCTAGCCAAACTGGACTAGTTACAGATTCTGAGCTGAAAAACTCACCCAAATTACAAAAAAAGTAATTTGTGGTGCTCTGTGAACTGCTCTGTGAACAGTCTTCATTGGAACTACTTTCTACCAAAGAAATAGCCCTTATGAAGAATATTAACAACATTTGACAACACAATCCCAGCTCATTGTCCACCTACCAATTTCATCCTGTGCTTTGAACTGTATCATATGTTTATCAGCGGTGTGAGTTGGTTTAGTTGTCATGGAGATGGATGTGTTGGCATGCAAGCTCAGTAACTGCTATGATTTCTTCCATGACACTTTTAGGACTTCTCGTCTGTGTTGGAACTGTTAATTAATAATGAATTAATACACGTGAGCCAACATCGATGAGAAGTTCCTAAAAGTGCTGTTGACTTGGATGAGAACTACTGGTAACACTTTCATTTCCTAATAATTGCAGTGTTCAATTGGTAAAGAACCAAATAATCACTTCCAGTTAAATGCTAGTCAGTGTACAGCAGGTCAGGTCAACATGGGAAAAAGTGCAGTTTGTCCACAAGTATGAAAATCAACAAAAATGAACAATAAAGTTTCCAGTAATATCAGTAGTTTCAAGTAATCTTTATTTTTTTAGGTTTTTAGAATTCCTCTTGAAATCAACAGTGACAGTTAAAAATCTGTAACAACTGCTGTTAAACTCAACACAATATATTAAACTAAACTAGCTTCTAAACTCTCTATTTTCTCTAAAAAGAGTTCCAGATTATCGGGGCATGTAGTATGCTGATCGCTTGTTCACCAACTGATAAAACAGTAGACCATAAAAATGAGTATACAGCACATACTGTGTGAAGTAAGTATGTAGGATGAAACTGGGACACAGGTACTTTCTGGAGAGAGACGCCGTTGGTAAATTTTTCAGATGTCATGCATCACCACTGTGAGCAGTACAAACTGAATTTCATTCCCCTCCATTGTGTTGTGGTGGAGGCAGAAATCTCTGAGACAGATACCTCCAAACCTGGACCAATAAAACCAAAACTATCTACATGTTGTTTTGTACTTTGGGTGAACTGACCCTTTAATAAATCTTGAGCAGCTTTGTTAAATGGAGGAAATTTAGATCAGTCATCAGTGACTTCAGAGACACTGCTGTGGAACACATCACCTCAATTAGTGATGTGTCCTCTTGTGTCCCCAGCCTCCAGCAGTGGGACCCGTCTCCATCGGGGTTACGTGGAGGAGGCAGCACCTGAAGACACCCCACCTGAAACTACCCACATTGTGTTTGTGGTGCACGGCATCGGCCAGAAGATGGACCAAGGCCGCATTATCAGGAACACCAGCATGTGAGTTAACTGTAGCTGTTCATTGGTAGCAGCGGTAGCACAAAAGATCGAATTGAATCAGAATCATTCTGGAGAATAATCGTTTTGTCTCGGCTGGTGTGCAGGATGAGAGATGCTGCCAGAAAGATGGAGGAGAAACACTTCTCTGATCGCACCACAGAGCATGTAGAGTTCCTTCCTGTAGAGTGGAGGTCAAAACTCGCTCTGGATGGAGGTATGCTTCACCACTTATCACAGCCATCCAAAACAAAAGCTGTCCTTTTGCAGGAAAACTGTAATGGCATTATGTGTTCCACCTTAAGACTGTGTGTAATAATGACATTATTCTGTACTGATCCACCTGTCCACCTTTTAAAACAGAGAGATTGTAACTGAGATTAATTCAGTATTTGTCACAGTTGTGAGTATTAGGCAAACAGGAGGAGGACCCAAACACAGACACCAAGGCAGGATAGTTAAATGAAAGGTGCTTTAATAATCTAAAATCCAAAAACGGAAGTCTAAGCAGGCAGCAGGTCCAGAGGGCAAGGCAGGCAGGCAGGTCAAAAACAGATAATAGGTAAATCAATCAATCAATCAATCAATCAATCAATCAATCAATCAATCAATCAATCAATCTGACTTTATTTGTAAAGCACTTTCCATACAAACAAATATAACACAAAGTGCTTTTGTTTTATCATGCTTCACACGATAAAACAGGACCCTCCCCATCCACACACAAAGAGATAAATGGCTTTGTAATTAATAATGCATCAATAATAACAGCACTCAATAAAAACAGGAACTGAGGAAACGCTATTATAAATCTCAGGCAGGATTAGAAATCGATAAAAACTAAAAATAGCAAAAATAAATAAATAAAAACTCCACACAGTAGATAAAAAGTAAATGAATGGTTAAGAGCACAAGATAAAATGATAAAATACTAAAAGAGAGGAGATATATTGAAGTAAGTAAAACCAGAAACAAAAGGTAGGGTATTAGAAAACAATCCAGAAAGTAAAAAATAAAATAAAATGATATACCAAGAAGTAAAACAGACTAAAATACACAAATAAATAGACAAATAAATAAATAAAGTTAAAGTTTGCTTTTAAAAATATTAACATTCTCTGCTACCCTCAGGTCTTCAGGAAGGCTGTTCCAGAGACAAGGACCATAGGAATGAAAGGATGCCTAACTGTGGGTTTTTGTTATGACTTAAGGGATAATCAAAAGGCCACTACCAGAAGACCTGAGGGTTCTAGAGGGTTCATAGGCTAAAATCTGATAAATAGGTAAGCCCAAGACCATTAAGAGCTTTATAATCCAATAAAAGGATCAATTCTGAAGCAAACAGGTAGCCAGTGCAGAAACTTTAAAATTGGTGTAATGTGTACTGTCTTTCTGGTCCTGGTCAACACATGTGCAGCAGAGTTTTGAAGTTGAATTGTAATTGAGCTATATTCTTTTTAGGGAGACCAGATAGTAGAGCATTACAATAGTCAGCCCTGCATGTAATAAAGGCATGCATTAGTCCCTTTGTATTGGCTTGAGGAAGAAATGGTCGCACTCTGGCAATGTTATTAAGATGATAAAATGCATTCTTAGTTATGTTTCTAATGTGAGGCTAAAAACGAAGATCTGAATCAAAGATAACTCCTAGGTTTTTTACTTGTTGACGACCGGGGTGTAATGCCAGTGCTTGCAGTTTCACATTGAGTTTGTCTCTCTTAGCTTCTGTACCAATATCCAATACATCAGTTTTGTCCTGATTGAGCTGTAGAAAATTATCTGCCATCCATAACTTGATATCTAAGATACAGCTAAAAAGGACATCTATTGGCTCTGAGTCATCAGGAGACACAGCAATGTAAAGCTGTGTGTCATCAGCATAAGTATGGAAATTTATGCCATACCTCTTGATGATGTTTCCAAAAACCACAGGTAGCAGAATACAAATGGATAACCAGAAACAAGGGAACAGGAAACAGGTACAGGATAACGAGAACAAAATCAGGATCAGGTAGGCTACAGGTGGCTGGAATGCAAGTGTACCACATGACAACCCAACTAACTGGTAAAGAGTGAACAATCTGGACAGGTATATATACGAGTGATTAGGCAGAATGGGGGATAGGTGAGCCGGTGGGTGTGCGAATCAGGAGAGCATGTCCGGGGGCATTTTGTGGACAGGTGGAGAATGGCAGGGAATGGAAATGCAGAGGCCTGGGGAAATGGGAATATGGCTAAAGGCGGGGACAGGTAAAGACCAAATGCCATCGTAACCACGGTGACCATGTGGCACATAAACATTAAGGTTTATGCCCACAATGTAATTGATGCCAGGAAACATACAATATACAACATACAATATTTCTTTTGATGAAATGGAAGCTAGAAAATTGATAAACATTTGACCATGTTATTAATCCCGCTAGTTAACCTTCCAGTGTTCAATACAGAAGTATTGGTGAGAATGTAAAAGAAACTTTAAAGTCTTTTCCAATTGTGGGACTAAAAATGTTGACGTGGGACTAGAGAAAAGGTCATAGGGTCATAAACATGAAAAGGGCTACTGGTTAGATTATAAGATGTGTGGGTACAAAGCATAGACTATAAAAAATATGGACGTAGCCACCATGATGTCACCCATTGGTTTCTGAAGAGCGATTTTGAAGCTCAAAGTCGGCGGCTTTTTTGGCACTTCTGCATTGGCTTCATTTTTCAGCCCTGGAGGTTGCCGCTTGGTACAAAGTGGCCATTTTGGCTTGTGAATTTTCCAACTGGAAAGAGTTAGAGGTTAACTAAAACGCTGATTTTCAGCTAATTTCACTGAAATCTGGCAATTAGTGTTTTTGTGATAAATTGTCATAGACAAAGGGGGTTGGTCAAGGAAACAGAACAGAGGTGCTTGATGTAATATCCGAGGGTCATCACAGTCATTAGGACCCATCCTCTGAGGACTGTGACTGTGGATTCCAAATTTCATGGCCAGCAGTTTTCAGGACATAGCTCATACTGGACCAAACTGTTGGACAGATGAACAGTTTGCAGCTATTGACATTCAACATCTGCCTATTATCAGTGTAAAACATTAACATACTGTATGTGTTTAATAGCAGATCAGAATCAATGCTTTTCACTGGAACATAAATCCAATATCCAACAGCTGTGTTTGATGTATTCATGTGTTCTTGCAGACACGGTGGACTCCATCACTCCAGACAAAGTGCGAGGTCTCAGAGACATGTTGAACAGCAGCGCCATGGACATCATGTACTACACCAGTCCTCTGTACAGAGACGAGGTGAGACTATGATATAGATTTTTTTTTTTTAACATACACATCCAGCCTTAAGTTCAGCCTTGTTCTGTCTCCTCACATCTGTGTTGCTGCGGTTTGTATCTCTGTCACCCTGCTGGTAGTTAGTCCCATGACTGTGTATTAACTCCTGTCAGACACAATTTAATTTAATTATGATCCACTGCCAGTCTGTGAAATAACAGAATATTTATTGAGACTCTAAAGCGTTAAACATGACCAAATATTTTCAAATCTTATTGACAAAATAATGTGTGTTACACAATAATAAGTACACAATAATATTAATATGTATACATTAACACAAAATTAAAATTGATATATATTAATTATATACTGTGTATACAGTATATCCTAAGCATATATGCACACTGTGTGTTTGTGTGTGTGTGTGTGTAGATTAACAGGGGTCTGACTCTGGAGCTGAACCGTCTGTACTCGCTCTTCTGCTCGCGGAATCCAGACTTTGAGAAAAACGGGAAGGTGTCCATCGTGTCACACTCGCTAGGCTGTGTCATCACCTTCGACATCATGACTGGCTGGGACCCCGTGCGCTTTCATCATCAAGAAGTGCCGGACTTCGAAGAAACGAAGGCCTGCTGGCCGAGCGATGAAGAGCGCCACCTTCAGGAACAGCTGAGACTGACACGCCTCAGGTACTGCACAGATTGTTAGTTTGGTCCGTGTCCATGTTAAGAGTCCACATCTGTTAAGGGAAGAAACTGTTACTGAATGTACAAAGGCTGCAAGTAACGATTATTTTCATTATCAATTAATCTGTCAATTATTTCTTAACTGTTTAGTCAATGAAATGCAAAGAAATGGTGAAAAAATGGCATTCACAGTTTCTCAGAGCCAACAGTTTTATTTCGTATAGGCTTCGTCCTCTAAGAGCTGTTGGTGTTTGGTTCATCCGCGTAGTCATGACGATTTTCTTTTGAGCCACTGTACATTGTACAGTTGTCCTTCTCACGTCCTCATCTGTGGTATATGACGGCAGCTGGGCTGACCAGGAGGATTGGTCACCGGAGGCAGAGCTAGACCTCTTCATCTGCGAGTTTCCCGCTGTGGCCTTGCTTCACGGAGCTCCAGGTCTTCATGGAGGCAGCGTTTTCTGACCCCAGAAAACTGAGAACGCCGCTGTCCTGCTACAAGCGTTTCGCCGGAGTCCACAGGGATATTGAGGAGGGGGTTCCTGCCATCCTGCCACTGAAGCAAAGCCTAGCTACCATCCTGTTTCCTGAGGCAACTTTTTTCAGCAGACACAAGTCGACGCCAACGTTGCTGTCTCCTCAGGACGAGGTTTATGTTTGCTCCACTGACCACTTGCACCAATGTGCTGCTCAGGTGGCTGCAGCACAAAACAAAATCTTGCTGCTGTCCTTTGCTGTCTCCACCATGGCCACTAAGCCTTGGGCTCTTTCCCCAGAGCTAGCCATGGACATTGGAAAGGCTATGACGGCTGTCTTGACTCTCACCACAAATCCAACGGTGGCCTCGTACAGGATCATGGCGTGGCAGATGACAATGCAGCGTAACATCTGGCTCCACATGTCTCAGCTTCCCTCTCAGGTGAGACAGGAGCTGCTGGATGCTCTTATATACCCCGGTGGGTTGTTTGGGCCACTCCTCCAGAGCGCCATGGCTGATCTGCACGAAGCAGCTAAGGCAGAGGAAAGGGTAAGGAGACACACCTTCTAGAGCAAATCTGCACCTCATAGCCACTGCTGCTGCTGCACCTCAGCATGCACCTGCTCTGATGCCACTTCCTCCTCCTCTCCTGCAATGTCCTCCTTGGGCACCTGCAGCCCAACAAGCTCTGTGCCATCCCGGCAAGAGCCACTGGCCAGCGTCTTCTTGGCCTAACCTGCCTGTTGAGTCGCCTCACAAACACCAGGGTCAGTGGCAATGATGGGACATGGGGAATGGATGTCCCAATCCAGCTGAGCAAAGGAAATACAACGGCCCTTTTCAGGGCCACCCACTTTCCTCTAAAGAGCAGTTTCCTCTCAGTCAGTCCGCTTTTGCCCCCTCTGAGCATTTTCCGGCTTTTTCCACTCAGATACATGTTCCCTACACACAGAGGCTTGCTGCCACACACACACACACACAGTGCAGCAGGGGCAGTCCAGACACCTCCTCACATTTTCACGAGTAGGGATGAATCCCCATCTCGAATGTGCATTGCTGACCATAAACAATTAACACCCACCTCCCACCTGTTCAGACTCAAGGTTTGAACACACGGAGCTGAATGCTGACTCTGTCATGCATTTTCAGCACCAAGGCCAGAGCCAGCCGTTGGGCTCTGGTGAACAAGCACTCAGTTCACACAGCAGCGGAGAGGGCTTTGCACTGGTTGGTAACTATGTCAACAGACCCTCCACTGATACACCTTTTTGACCAAGGCAGTTCGAAGGCCGGTTTGGAGCCAGTGCCTAATCTCTAACCAGTTCTTCGCTTTTCGACAGCCAAAGAACCAGCTCTCAGCCAAGATACTGGTTTCAGAGTGGCACCAACTTTTTACTGGTCTAGAAGTTAAAACCAAGATTATCGTGACCAACCAAAACCAAATATCCACCATTGTGGCGGAGATTTTGAGCCAGGCTAAAAGCTGTTAATATGTTACTTCATTAAGTTTTAATATTTTTTTCAGGCAATAAATTAACCATTTAGATTCCTAATGTGGTCAGTTTATCCAAATAACACCTGTTTGGAAATTTGCTGACTACGTTTTCGGAGATGTGAGGAGCTGCCCAAGACGGCCATCAGTCACAGTCATGTGACTGCATCACATCCATCTTTTGTGTGGATTACATTAATAAATTACTCTTACTGGCTTTTTACTTGCATAGCTTTTATTGCACTTGCAGTATTGTGACAAGTGTAGTTGTCGCTGTCTGTCTCTCCTCTGATTTGCTCTGTGTGTGGAGCCGGAGGGGCTGAGCCCCACCCATGGTCAAACACAGAGCAGAGGAAAGAAATAGCACAACCATAAATGACAGCAAAAAGCAGTGGAGACTCTCACGCTGAGCTGAAAAGAAATGAGTGCATAAATTAGGTAAATAACTTGACTTGGCTTACTAGCCCATGGAAAAGCAAGCTGGTTCTTAGAAGATTCAGTAGTTGAATCAACTGCAAACCGGCACCAGTCCAGCACCAGGTTCCAGTTGGTGAAAAGGGGGTAAGACATGCGCGTGACCACTTTCAGAGCACAGCTCAGCATGCTATGAACGCATGGATGTCAAGGCTAATCACAAAGGGCTACACATTTCAGTTCGCCAGTCCTCCCCCCATTTCCTAGTGTGGTGGAAATGGTCATGTCATCTCAGATGGAGATAATGGCCTTGACGTCAGAGTTGGCAGAGCTTCTAGAAAAGCTATTTCCAGGGTTCTTCCAGGTGAGGAGAACGAGGGGTTTTATTCCCACCATTTTCTTATACCAAAGAAGACAGGAGAAAGGCCAATTTTGGACCTATTTCTATTCAACTGTTGCATAATGAAACGACCATTTTACATGCAGACCATCAGACATTCGCTGGAGTATGTGCATCCTGGTGATTGGTTCACATCCATTTACCTGAGAGATACTTATTTTCACGTGCCAATCATTCCTAGGCACGGAAAATTGCCCTGTGCTGCAGGGTGCTGTTTTACCTGGACGACCTGATCATTATGGCCCCCTGCCAGGAGTGAGCTGCACTCCACACAGTGGCACTCGTCCAACACCTGTCAACAGTGGGTTTTGCCACAAATTGGCAGAAGAGCTCCCCGTTTCCCACGCAGTTAATAATTATCTGGGTGTGCACATGGACTCTGCCACCATGAGAGCAAAGCTGTCCCCAGCCAGGCTGGAAGCACTAAACTCTCTACTGTCACCATTGCACCTCACAAACTGGTGATGGCGCTATCTGCTGGGCATGATGTCTGCAAGTCATGTGGTTGTCTCCTTGGGACTCCCCCACATGAGGAAAATTCAGAGATGGTTCAGCCCCCTGCATCTTGACCCAATGCCGCACAAAAGACACATGCTGACTATTCCTCCCTCACTCAATCAGACCTGGTGTACTGGAAAACCCTCCATGTTCTGTCAGCGGGGGTTCCCCTCAGGAGAACTATGTCACACATATCAGTCTACAGGGATGCATCTCTCTCTGGCTGGGGAGGGATGTGCAAATTTCAAGTTGCTGGAGGGAGGTGGAAGAAGCCTCTGTCTCTCCACATACACTGTCTGGAGCTGTCCACGGTCCTGAAAGTGTAAAATACTTTGCTCAGCTACTGATAAGCAGACATATTTTAGTGAGAACAGACAACATGATGGCAGCAGTGTACATCAACCACCAGCACAGCTTATGCTCAGCTCGGCTGCTGGAAATAGCCAGGAGCGTCCTGCTGTGGTCTCACAAACACCTGCTCTTTGTCAAGACTTGATGTCTTGCTGGGGTCCCTCCCACAATGAGTGGAGTCCTTGTTTAGATGTTGTGCTACAAATTCGGAAAGGCGGAGGTGGATCTGTTCGCTTCACGAGAATGTGCAATGCACACCGTGGTTCTCCATGAATGCACGAGATTTATGGAGGACCACAAAGGTCATGTAAATAGTAATTAAGCATTTCATAATTTATCACTATTTGTACAATTGAAAAGAGGAATTATAAAAAGAATTTACAAATGAATTGTATGAATTAACAGTGAACAATAACAATGAATTATGAATACACCTTTTAATCAGGCATTTAAAAGGGCATTTCCCTTTCCCATTTCTATTTGCATTTCCATTTCCCCACTGCTTTTCCTATTCCTATTAGCTATTGCATTTGCTGAGTCATTTAACCTCTCCTTTTAGCCTTTTCATAACACTTTAGGTCCCTGTGCTGCTGAAACAATGCAAATCAGTCTCCCCTGGAAGCCCCCCCTCCAGTCAGTGGCTCTTGGCCTTCAAAATATAAGCTTTGTTGAGTCTAATCAATACAGGCTGTCACGGTATGTCGGTGGTTTGAGTGTTTGTAGTGATTTATTCTAATGTTGTGTTCACACCAAATGTGAAGCGAATTTTTAGGGTGATGAGATTCAAGCCAATGTAAAGACCGCGGATGACACGAATGATGCGAATAACATGACGCGAATGGCATGAATATGCAAAATTTGTAGTGCGAATAACGTGATATTTTCCTCTTTTGCGTATACGCATGAGTTGAAAATATTCAGCTTGAGCAAAAATTTTGCATCTATCAATCAATCAATCAATCAATCAATCAATCAATTTTTATTTATTTAGCGCCAAATCACAACAAAAGTCATCTCAGGGCACTTTTCACATAGAGCAGGTCGAGACCGTACTCTTTAATTTACAGAGACACAGCAATTCCCCCATGAGCAGCACTTGGCGACAGCAGTAAGGAAATACACCCCTTTATCACGTAGAAACCTCAAGCAGAACCCGGCTCTTGGTGGGCGGCCATCTGCGGCCATAGCCGGGGAAGGACACCAACAGGACTGCAAAGGACCGCAAAGGCTCCGGGGAAACTCCGGGGAAGAAGCCTAGTAGCATGCATTAATGGTACATGAATGCAGGAGCTCAGTGCATCATGGGAAGTTCCCCGGCAGTCTAGGCCTATAGCAGCATAACTAAGGGCTGATCCAAGGTGAGCCTGGCCGGCCCTAACTATAAGCTTTATCAAAAAGGAAAGTTTTAAGCCTACTCTTAAATGTAGAGAGGGCCTGCCCCCCCGGACCGAATCTGGAAGATGGTTCCACAGGAGAGGAGCCTGATAGCTGAAGGCTCTGCCTCCCATTCTACTTTTAAAGACTGTAGGAACCACCAGCAAGCCTGAATTCAGACTTTTTACAAATCTGCATCATGATGTAATTATTTTGGCATCTTTTTGATTCATTTATTGCAATTAAAGCATAGCAAAGCATCCAAGTATATTTTGGGTTCATACCGCTGTAAGGTCTGTAGTTGTAGTAGTCTGGGAAATGTAGTAAATAAATAGACTTTTGGGGGGAGTTTTGTGTGTCAGATTAATTCAGTTTATCACAGCAGAACGAACAGAGAAGAGTTGATAATGTATATCTCAGTGTTTACAGATAAGTGTCGGTATGACTGTTGTTATCAGGAAGACTGAGCTTGTAGGCAGGCTGAGCTTCAGTAACATCACTGGCTGGCTCCCATTGTCCAGGTGGGGACTAGTTGTGCCTGCCATTGCTCGCTGGCTGTTTGGGGCGAATAAGCACAAATGATCCCGCGGCCAAACTTGTGTGAATAAAAACAAATGTTCCTGCGTTCAAACTTGCGCGAGTAACACAAAAACTTGCTTTACTTTTGGTGTGAACACAGCATTACAAATGTAGGCTGGCTATGTTGTATGTACGTAAATAACATATGTCTATAATGATTAGTGCCAATCACCAACTCGTAATCTGAAATGGAGTGGAGATGTTAGCTAGCTAACGCTAGCTTTCCTGAATTTGCTGGTTCGTCTCAGTAACTTACAGAAGAAACACTACCATGATGTCAGATACTGGCATCATAACTCTCTGGAAGGCCACGGAGAGTTTGCCAAGTGCTGGGAGCAACTAGTGCAAATCTACAAGCTGCTGTTGGGATAACATGCATCGTTACCTCAGTAAAGGCGAGTTAGCCCAGCTGTTAGCATTGCCCCTGTGTACCTTCACATTACTCAGCTAACTCTGATATCTAACTGAAGTCACCCTATCATGAGATGTTTGTCAACAGTTTAATAAGCATGAACTCGAGACTCAAAGTAGAACATGCTGTCCCAGTCCATACAAGCCTCCTGGATGACGCTGTGTTTTGTTGTGAAGCCCACTTTCTGTCAGACACTCTGCCACAGGATGTGAACCTCAGCAGGACTTCAGGTGGTGTACAGAAAAGCAGCAACATGCATATTGAAGACCGTTGTTATCGAGCAATGACTAAACAGGGATGCATGAGCTGAGGCAAGGGACAAACAAGTGTAACAAGAAAAAGTGTTCATGATATAAAAGAACAAATGAAAACACACACATGACAATACACTAACTCTGAGTTGATCATATAACTCCACAGACTACCACTGTGGTGACTACAAAAATTAAACATAATCTGCTTCAGTTTCATAATACCTCAGTGCACAATCTTGAAACGAGTTCATGCTTTAAACTGTTGACAAATGTCTCATGATAGCGTGACTTCAGCCAGATAATCAAAGTTAGCTGAGTAACGTGAACTTACAGAGGGGCAATGCTAACAGCTGGGCTAACTCACCTTTACTGAGGTAACGGTGTGTTTTGTCTTGGCCACAGCTTGTAGATTTGCACTTGTTGTTCCCAGCACTTCACAGCACAAACTCTCCGTGGCCTTCCAGAGAGTTATGATGCTGGTATTTGACATCATGTCAGTGTTTGTTCTGTAAGTTACTGAGACGAACAGGCAGATTCAGGAGAGCCAATGTTAGCTAGCTAACCTCTCTGCTCTGTTTCAGAGTACAAGTTGGTGATTGGCGGTAATTATCAATTAGACATATGTTATCTACATATATACAACATAGCCAGCCTACATTTGTAAGAATAAAACCTGAGTATCATTACAAACACTCAAACCACCAACATAGTGTGACAGCCTGAGACTCAACAGAGCTTTTATTTTGAAAACCAGGAGCTGCTTACAGGAGGGGGGGCTTCTGGGGGAGATTGATTTGCATTGTTTCAGCACAGCAGGGACCTAAAGTGTCATGGAAAGGTTAAATGCAGAGGTTAAATGACTCAGCAAATCCAATAGGTAATATGAAAAGGAAAAGCAGTGGGGAAATGCAAATGGAAAAAGGAATTGCCCCTTTAAATGCCTGATTAAAGGCTGTATTCTTAATTCAGTTTACGAGTTCATTTATTTATTTATTTTTTAAAAACTACATTTTCAAATAGATTATGAAATTAATTTTTTTATTTAGGAATTCATTAATGTATTTTTAAATGATGTTTTTATTGACTATTTTAAAGTTGTTTTTGTAAATCCCTTTTTAATTTGTACAATTTATTGATGGATAATTATTTCATTTGTAAATTCTTTTTATAATTCCTCTTTTTAGTTGTACAATTAGTTATTAATTAATGAAATGCTTTATTACTATTTCCGTGCCCCTTGTGGTCCTCCAAAGAGATGACCCTCTACTGGGACTGGATGCCTTCTCTCACCGGCCCTGGCCCAGAGCTTCTCTTAACGCATTTTCTCCTGGTTCCCCTGAATCCAGCATTCATTCTGGTGGCCACAGAACGTACAAGCGCGTCATGTTTCCCAGTCATGGTAAAACTGCTGGTGGGGAGGCTGTGGCAGCTCCCATGGTGCAGAGATCCACTGTCATAGCTGCACAGTATGATCCTTCACCTCCTGGTGTTAGGCAATGGCTGTGGGCTTAGGCCCTGAACCAGAGCTTCTCGAAAGGTGAGGACTGCCTGCCGCCTGCAGTGGTATGCACTATCCAGGGGGCTACTACAGCCGCTTTTCAGGTCCGCTTTTCAACGCTGGTGCATGGAGAGAGGCTCAGATCCCACGTTGTGTCCTCTGCCCCTCATGCTGACCTATCTCCAGACACTGGTAGATGGCTTTGGAGAGAGATCTGTGTTTGCACATCCTTTGATTAAGCATTTTCTGAAAGGAGTCAGATGATAGAGAGCTGTTATGAGCTCTTTGGCACCTCAGTGGGATGTACACATAGTGCTGTGAGCTATGGGGAAACCCCCATCCGAGTCAATAGACAAAATCTCAGTGCTCCTCTTAGCCCTGACTTCGGCTAAGAGAGTGAGTGACATATGTGTGTTATCAGTCTCGCTGTCTTGTCTTACTATCAGGGAAGACGAGAGTGTGACTACTTTACAGCCAAATCCCTCTTTTACACATAAGAGCATAAACAACATCTCAAGGGTTATCTCTCTGGAGGCCTTTCCCCCCCCCGCCTCACAACAGTGAAGGGGAGGTGTCTCACCAACTCTGTCTGCTGTGCACTTTGTCTCATTATGTTCTGTGCATGACTAACATCAGACAGATGCAACAAGTGTTCATCCACTACAAAGGACATTCACAGGGTATGCCCCTGTCAAAACAGCGTCTGTCTCACTGGCTGTGTGATGCTCCGCAGGGCATCTGTGCTCACTCCACGAGAGCTGTATCCTCATCCACAGCCCTCCTCAGAGGGATGACAGTGGCAGACGACTGTGTAGCGGCATGTCGGGCCTCTCCATGCCCCTTCATCCGTTTCTATCTACGTGATGTATCTGAGTCCTCCCTTGCTCACTCAGTTTTAAATGTATGACAGCCATTACGGTGTGCAATTAACGTCCCACTCTCCTGCAGTGGCAGGTATGTTGTGTGAAGGGAGCGTAATTTTCATTCTGTTTTTCCACACAGGGCCTGACATGGTTAATGACTATGACACAGCCCGTATCTCCCTGCCTTATACTGTCTTCACACATATTGGGTTGTAAACTGGTGTATGTTATCTGCTTGTTGGCCTTGGTGTCACAATGGGCCATTGACTACATCAGCTTTTCCCACAGCAACAGCTTTTATAAGATGAAGCCTATATGAAATGGAACTTTAGTTACCTAACTCCAGATTCTATGAGAATAGGTGTAGTCCTCTAAGATCCAGGCCCCCCCTGCTCCACCGGCATTAGGTATTAACCTTTATGGGCCTTGACAGTATTAAATACCATAGATGAGGACTTGAGAGGGGCAACTGTAAAGTGTAAGTGGCGCGAAAGAAAATCTTCACATCTGTGCATGCATGTGGGGATGAACCCAACAGCTACGCCTATACTCAGAATTACAATACGTAACTAACGTGATGTCTTCACTTTGCTTGTTTTGTCTGACTAACAATTTAAATGAATTTAATGTCATATATGGTAAAGAAAAACAGCTAATCATCACATTTGATAAGCTGGAACCACAAAATGTTTTTTTCTTGAAAAATGACTGAAACAGTTAATTGATGAGCACAATATCTGCAGATTCATTTTCTTTTGAACGATCAGTCGAATAATCATTATGACTAGAATATTCTGAGGTACTGCTAATCCCTTTATTTTGTGAGCAGAGGTCATATTTACCAGCAAGTGTGCTTTTTCTGAACCCTTATGTGGACAAAGATACCATATTGAGGTCAGCTCCAGTCAAACTATCAGAACAGTCAGAATTCAATTGTCACTCCTAGTGGAAGACATTTTATGTTGGCATGTCATGTCACCTCTCTGCATTTTTGATAAAAAGCCTTGAGTGAGGAGAGGCCTTTTAAACCTTTCTGCCACAGCAGATCCACACTGACATCCTCTCTATGGGTATGCAAAAATATGAGGAATGGAGGAATCTATATAGGAAGGCACTGAATCAGTTTAAGGGTAAACTTAGAAGCACTGGAAATTTAAACATGTAAACCTATGTTTACATGTGACATACTGTGCAAAGCATTTGAAGTGTAAAGGCAACAGAGGAATCCCAAAGCTTTGAACTGTGTTTTTTAAAAAGATGAGCCATAGGTGAACTGAAAAAAAAAATAGAGCAGCTTCATCACAGAGCAACAACATGAGACTGCTGAACAAGAGAATATCGAATGCTGACAGAGCATCAGTACAGGTGAGGCGAGACTGTGATGAGACATATTTGTGTGTGTATTTCACTGTGTGTATTTGAAGAAAAGAGGAGAAGGACGAGTTCATTTAATGATGCCCAAAAGCTGTAGAGTTACACGTTAAGTAAGTAAGTAAATTGAGTAAAAGTTTATTTGTATAGCACCTTTCACAGACACAAAATCACAAAGTGCTTTACATTAAATGATACACTATTAAAGGTAATATTAAAAATAGCAATGACAACAAACAGCGCAGGGCAGACAAGTTAAAATCACAGCAACAACAAACCAATGAGGACAGGGACACATAAACAAGTACAGAAGTTTGAAACACAGACGAGGAAATAAACCAATAAAAAGCCATAAATAAAGTGGAGCAGCTATTTATAACCATTTTTATTCAGACAGGCTTTTGGTTGGCCTGTCTGAATAAAAATGTTTCAGCTGTTTCATAAAGATGTCACAGGAGTCTAGGGATTGCAAAGATAAGGGTAGAGCATTCCATAGATTGGGTGCAGCAGCTTGAAAAGCACGCTCACCTCGGGTTTTATAGTGGGTTTGAGGGACAGCCAGTCATTTTTGTTCAGAAGATCTAAGAGTGTGATTAGGCGTATAAGAGAGGAGGAGGTCTACAATATACTGGGGTGCTTGACCATGCAAAGCTCAAACAGTTTGCAGTATTTTAAAATAGATGTGAAATCTAATTGGAAGCCAGTGCAGAGAGCATAAAATTGGCATGATATGTCATCTCTTGTTATTTCTAGTTAAAAGCTGAGCAGCTGCATTTTGGACAGTTTGGAGACAATTCAAAGAAGTTTGATTTAAACAGGTAAAAAGAGTGTTACAATAATCTAAACGAGAAGAAATAAAAGCCTGAATAATCATCTCCATCTCAACCTTGGTCACCACAGATCTTTATTTAGCAATGTTCCTCATTGGAAAAAGCATGAGCGCAGAAGCTGGCTGACATAATTATCAAAGACTCAATGACCCCATATACTGCTTGATGTTTGGAATAAAATTTTCAGGAGCAATTATAAGAGCTTCTGTCTTATTTACATTTAACTGAAGGCAATTCATTTAAAATTGATAATTGGTTGCTCTCATCAGGTTCAAAAGGACAATACAACTGAATATCGTTGGCATAGAAATGATAAGAGATGCTGCTATAACGGCTAATAATCTGTCCAAATGTCGTTGGTGACCTTAAGTAGAGCTGTTTCTGTTGCATGCAGTTTATGATAACAGTTATAAGCTGTTTGGCAACAGCTTTTTCCAGCAGTTTGGACACAACTGCTTAGATATAGGCCTATAATTCATTGGGAGGGTGAGGTAATTTTTTTTTTCAGCAAAGGCTGAACTATAGCATGTTTAAGGGACAGAGCCAGTTGAAAGGGAGCTATTGATCATGGCTACAATAGCGGAGCCAATTGAACAAAAAAAAAAAAAAAAACATTTAAAAACAAGGATAAGGGAAGAATGTCAAGGGGGGCAGATGAAGGCTTAATTTTATGCAACAATTTAGTGATGTCCTCTAAGGAAACAGGAAAAAAGGAGTTCAGGATTGAAGAGCAGGAAACACCAATGGTATGATGGTTTGATGATGGGGGGATATTTACTCTGATATCACTGACTTTGTCCACAAAACATTTAAGAAGGTTATTGCAATCAGTGTTAGAGAAGACAGGCACTTGTGGAGTGGTAGGAGAGACAATAGTGTCTATAGTCATCATTTCATTCAAATGGATTCAAATGGACCTCTAGTTTGGTGGCTTTCCATGAGCGCTCTGTCTTCCTACATTTTCACCTAAAACTGCAGATTGACTCATTAATCCATAGTGAGGATTTGACAGAGGAGATTTGTCTAGATTTAAAAGGAGCCACTATATCCAATACAGAGGACCAAGGTCTCCACATCATTACAGTTTGATAGCACATCAGGGTCAAATAAAGCTGTGAGGTTTTCAGCTGTGCTCTGGTTAAATATGTGCCTATGAGACATATGTTTAAGGGGCAGCAGATCCAAATTACAAGAAACATTAAAAAGAACACACTCATGATTGCTGACAAAGAAATCCACCAGGCAAACATTATCACTAGTTAGACCGTGTGAAAAAACTAAGTCCAGAGTCCATCTTTTTGAAGAATGGCATTCCTTAGCCTTGGCATTGATTCTACAAGTCTTTGGAACTCTTCTGGAGGGATGAACACCATTCTTCAAAAAGATATTCTCTCATTTGGTGTTTTGATGGTGGTGGTGGACTAACACATCAGTCCAAAATCTCCCATAGGTGTTCAATTGGGTTGAGATCTGGTGACTGCGAAGGCCATAGCATATGATTCACATCATTTTCATACTCATCAAACCATTCAGTGACCCCTCCTGCCCTATGAATTGGGGCATTGTCATCCTGGAAGAGACCACTCCCATCAGGATAGAAATATTTCATTATAGGATAAAGGTGATGACTCAGAACAACTTTGTATTGATTTGCAGTGACCCTTCCTTCTAAGGGGAAAAGTGGACCCAAACCATGCAAGCAAAAGCCCCCCAAAGCATAACAGAGCCACCAGATCCCCTCACTGTAGGGGTCAAGCGTTCAGGCCTGTACCAGTTTTTCCTTTAATTTGTCACCCATCTGAATATGAGAGAGAGTATAAAACAGCCAGTGTAAAATGGCACTGTTGACGCCACCAGTCAGCAAGAACCGCATGTAGGCATTAACATTAACGTTAGTTAGCCAACTTATTAACGCTCATGTCAGCTAAAGCGCCAAACCAAATTCTCTAGCATTAGCATTAATGTTACTTACCATGAGCAAATCGATTATGTTTGCTTGCCTGGTGACAATTAGCTGAATAATTTTTGACCTGTTCACTTCCTTTCACAAAGTTGTGATTACGTTTTTGCTGTCCAAGGCTGTGTTTGGGTGGGTGAGCCCTGCATGCCTTACAGAAGAGGAGTCATCTTATTCACCTCTTCAACACCAAACCAGTCTATTTTCCATTTTTCAAAGGTAGAAGCAGCAGCTTTCTTTGCCAACTTATTTGCTGGGGCTGGTGTTGGTAATGGCTCAGGATTTGGATTGCTTTCTTCAGTTGGAGCAGTTCAATTCAATTCAGTTCAGTTCAATTTTATTTACATAGTTAAGTTATCTCAGGGCACTTTTCACATAGAGCAGGTCTAGACTGTACTCTTTAATTTACAGAGACCCAACATTCCCCCATGGGCAAGAGCTTGGTGACAGTGGCAAGGAAAAACTTCCCTTTAATGGGAAGAAGCAAAACCAGGCTCTTGGTGGGCGGCCATCTGCCTTGACCGGTTGGGTTGAGAGAGAAAGAAGAAGGGAGAGGGAGAGGGAAGAGAGAAACACAGAAAAGCATAACAACAACAACAATGACGACAATAGTGTTCCTAATATTTTGCCCCCCTCATGTATGTTAATGAAGTGCACAAAATATTAGGAACACTACTCAATATAATGTACCCCAGTACACCACCACCACACACAACAACCTCAATAATAAACATAAAGTAGAATTATCACCTTTCTGACAATGTCAACAAAAAGTGAAAATGTATAAGCTTCATAAAAGTAGAATTTATGGCAGAGTTGTTGTATGTATTGGATTGCATTAGACTGCACAGGTGTACCTAATGAGGTGGCCTGTGAGTCTTGTGTATTTGTGGTTTGGGACTTCTTGGTGCTTCGAGGAGATGAACTTTTTTGAACTTTTTTTTGATGAGAGGACCTAATGTGATTGGTCATTATTGAAAGTCACTCTGACTCCACCTGCTGATACCTCTTACTAATAATGTATTCAGCTCTCATCCTCATTGTGCCTAGCTATGACAGAATTGTGCTACCACCTATGGTCACCAAAAGGAGGTCATGGTGAGTTTACATAGTGAGTTCACCCTTGCTCACAGTTTTAGAGGAAATAGGCCCATTGCAATGTAAAACTGCCCAACAAATTGCCTTACATTGGAGTTGTTTTAATCTTCATATCGTATCATATCCATCCATCCTGTCTAGGTTAAGGGACTTGGAAGATCAGTTCCAGGGTCTGCAGACCTCGTCTTGTGTTTCAGTGCCAGCCTTGAAATTCAAGGTAATGTTGAGTGCAGTACTGTACAATATCTATAATCAGTTGTCACCAGCCGCTGACAGACATTTGCTGTTCAGTATGTTCCCTAGACATGATTCAAAATACAAACCCACTGCCTGAAGTTCATAGGATCTAACAGGAGGTCTTCCCTGACCTGTAATATATGTAAAATGTGTCTGCTTAAAATCACTTTTTCTCTTTTGTTTGTGTCCTTGCATGTTTTAGTTAAAAAAAACTAAATTTTACATTACTGTTGAACACAACATTAAAAGCATGCAATAATGTTCCAGACATTTCACTTTCTATGCCGGATCGCACCCAATGACAAGAGATCACTTTATTTACAAAAAATAACAAGCAAAATGTTTTCCACCTTCATCAGTGTCACAATCATGCAGTGTAGCTGCCTTTTAAGTAGCACACTCACACGTGATTCCCCTCAAAGTAATTAGCATTGCAACTGGTAAGGTAATCAAATACATGACAAGCAGTGAGCATTCAGTATTGGAACAAGAAAGGAGGCTGAAACCTGTTCACCACAGGAAAATGTGGGATTCTTTAAATGGGTCCACCATTCCCTTTCTTCCACATCAAATATTAACTGACATTCCAATAATTACTAGATAACAGTTAAAAAACTAACAAACAATATCTCTGTTTTTTTTTTTTTAAATCTAGGTATACACTGTAGACATCAGGCATGCAGCCGTTCATAAAACAGTGAATACCAGGTTCAAAGAGCAACATTTTTTACAAAGATCATTGGATTGTATTCCTCGTTCAAGCCATTATGATGTCAAGTTTGCACATGAAAATGTGTTAGGAAGCAATGACAGGTCTTATTTATATTAATGGTTGCAAAAGAGGGTTGAGTCAGAAACCTGCTTGTTCCACACATACACAGTTGTACACATTCACATGTTAGAGCGGCCCAGTACAGATACACTCTTGGTCTCTGGGCAGCTCTGTTGGAGCAGAGAGTGTCTGACAACATCTCAGGGGGGAGAGTGTCTTATTCCCTCATGTGTTACATGTGTTACAGGTAGAGAATTTCTTTTGCATGGGCTCTCCTCTGGCAGTTTTCTTGGCATTGCGAGGGATCCGTCCTGGAAGCAACAGCGTGCAGGACCACATCCTCCCCACCTCAATCTGCAAACGCCTCTTCAACATATTCCATCCCACTGACCCTGTGGTGAACCACCTTGTGTTACTGTCCTGCTGAGATTGCAAACGTCACTCACTTTAAAAATCAGTCTGCTGATGATTGTCATATTTTAGGCATAGTTGTGGCTGGTAACAAACTTTTAATGGATAGTATAGAAATATGTGGTATTATTATTATCATATTACACAACAAAGTAATGAAAACTTAATGACAAACTGGCCATTACATTAAAATAAAATGTGCAAAAATAACATTGCTGAGAGGTAATGTTAGGAGAAAAGCTCATCTACACAACCTTTTATTTGTTGTTGTTTTTTTTGTCTTTGCAGGCCTATAGATTGGAGCCTCTTATCTTAAAGCACTATAGTAACATCTCACCTGTTCAAATCCACTGGTAAGACAAGTCATGTAGTTGTATATGAGAGAAAATATGCTGATTATTGGTGAACTTTCCTGATTGAAGATGAGTTGTTTTATTCTCTGTCTCTTGCTTTTTTTGTCCATCTGATATTTATGAAATAATTTTGTTGTTTTAAACATTTATTACTGGTGTAATAAGGTTAAAATAGTAATGGTTGTGTTGTATCTGTCAGTGATGCTTATAATCTGACTGTAACTGGAGCTACAGTATGTTCAGTTGAATGAAATTAGAACTGAAGACACAGAGAGGACCATATTTTTCAGTGACCTGAGGTTGATGTGGCTGTGATGTGCAGGTATAATACCACCAGCCCCACACCGTACGATCAGATCCGGCCCACACTGCTCAACCCTCAGAAGGAGACCACATCCATATCAGACTCAGAGAGCATTCCCAGCCCATGCACCTCCCCACCCCAGGCCCGACGGCACTATGGAGAATCCATCACCAGTCTGGGCAAGGCCAGCATTATGGGTGAGCACACATGAGGGTTATGGCTGCATGGATGACAGATGTAGGAGATAGTAGTTCTAGTTGTCATGATTAATAACCAATGTTATACATATTGATCAGGAAACAATCTGCAATGAATGTGAAACTAAAAGTCATCCCTTTTGGCCCTAACAGCTATATTGTGCACCTGATCCAAGCTGAGTGAAACAGCAGCTGCTTGTTTTGCTGACATTGTTCATGGCAAGCACGCTCTAAACAAATCAATGGAAGCAATTAGCTCCTGTCTACTGGACTGACAGCATGATGTTACTTTTCCTTTATGCATCAGATAGAGAGTGTAGACTAGGCGCATTCTATAGGCCACTTTAAACTGCTGAGAGATGTTTTAGGCCTCTATACTCTCAGACGCTATTTCAGTTTTAATTCAACTGCATCTCACGTCATAAATGGGCTCACTGTTTAGTAACTGATGTGACAGCATTGTTGATTTTAAAAAATAAAATATGACGGCGCTCATGCTTAAAAGAAAGTTGGAGAAGAGGCAGTAATGCACATGATTAATGAGCCATTGTAATCCAATGTTTAGCTCATAAACAGACAATATGGTGAGTTAGGGTTAGGGTTAAGGTTAGGGTCAGGGTTAGGGTGATTATATTGGGTGTCGCTGTGCCTGTGACTGTGACTCAGGTGTATACATAGAAACCTCACTGTTGACGTCAGATGTTTGACTCTGGAAGGGTAAAGGGTTTTTGACCGCCGTGGTGCTAAGGTTTGCTGGTCATGCTGTAAGTTATGTGTTTTATTTATCACTGGAAACTATTGGAAGTGGACTCACCTTGCACCATGGAAAAAATAAACAGACTATTATCATGCAACATGAAAAACAGCCGTCAGATTCTTAAATGCAACACACAGCAAGTAACTACTGTAAAGACAGTAAAGTAAGCAAACACATCAGCTGGGTCACTCCTGGGTTATCTCAGTAGCTTTTAGTAATAGACTTTTTGGTAATAGACTTAGCTCTTACAGCTATGTTGCACTATTCATTTATTTATAGTTTATTTATTCCTCTGTTGGAGCACAAACTGTTCCACTAAACAGCAGTGGTTTGCAGACATTTATGAGACAGGAGTCAACAACACAAATACATGTTTTACATAAACTAAATGAACTTATTGTCCTGCTAATAAGTTACAATAGTTTCCTCCATTTTGGAAATTAGTTCCCTCAAAGGTCAGCACTGTCAAGACAACTTTCTATTGGTCAACGGCAAGAATTTGCTAGTAAAAATTCACCCAACAGGCACAAATATATAAACTACAGCTGGCTGGCAGACTTATTTTTAGAATTGATAAGCATGAACAAAGAAGCCCTAAAAGCTTGTACTGAAAACAACAACAAGATCCAGGAACCAAAACTGTGGGTGGAAAAGAAAAGAAGCACACACACAACAACATGGTCATTCCATATGTGGCTGCAGTATCTGAGAAACTCAGGAGGAATTTCCACAAGCATGTCCACTGAGACTGAAGCTCGTCCACCTTAAAAAAACACACACACCCAAACACAAGTGGAGCAATTTAGTGTATGCAGTGAGGAATGCACGGACCTATACATCAGGGTGACAAAACAACTGCTTAACAAGCACATGGCCCAACACAGGAGAGTCAGCTCCTCAGGTCAAGACTCAGCAGTCCTACTGTACATCTGAAGGACAAGGGACACTTCTTTGAGGACAGTAATATACACGTCACAGACAATCCAACATGACGTAAATCAAGCTGACATTTGGATTCTGTTCTGTTGATGAATACATTTAGATTGTTATAGATGATATACTGTATGTACAATATATTTCAAATGAATGGATTACATGCCTGAACTTTTCTGCTCCTCAGGTGCTGCAAGTCTCGGAAAGGGAATTGGGGGAATCCTGTTTTCCCGCTTTTCCCGATCCAGCAGCCAGGTGGGCGGAGTGGAGGAGGAGCCGTCAGACTCTGAAGGTGTCGCCTCTGAAGTGGAAAATGTGGCATCGGGAGAGGAAGGAGCGGCGGTGGCAGAAAGTGAGGATAAAGACAAACAAATGGAGGAGGAGACAAAGGAGGTAGAGCCTGCTATGTCCCAGTCCACCTCAGCAGTCATGGACCACACCTCATGTAAGTACAGTTTTGCTTTTGTTTAGTAACTCACTTAAATTGACCTCAGATGAATATCATATGTCAGAAACTTCAGGCTGAAATGATGACAGAATGACATTCACAAGATGGTGTGCACATTCATTAAATTTTGTGATCCGCCACTGCTTCATTTTTAATTTGTGTTTAATAGTACTGTCTGCCTCGAGCCGCAGCTAAGTCACCCTTTCTATAAGACAGACTAATAGACCACTGCTCATTAAGCTACGTGTTCATACTGAACAACTGCAAGTATAAAACATTCCTTTGTGTCATTTACAACAATTTACTTTGTGATATACTTGTATGTACTTTTAATATATAGCACAGCTCACAGTCAAATATGCAAAGTTACCTAAAAATGTATTGAGCATCATCATCTTCTTCATCACCACAGACAGCCAACACTAAGAAGCTCATAATGACATGCAGGTGCACTAGCTCTGACATGCTAAAGGGCTTTGGGAAACGCATGTATCAATTTAAGAGTGTTCGTAGAAATGCTTTTAACCTCTAAGATCAATTGTTATCGGGAAACGGGCTCAGATCTCAGATTTTTTATTAATACTATTTTATTTGTTTTAGACAAAATCTAAGATGAATGAAGTCAATTCACTTGAAAAACAGAATGTTTGACTAATTACACTATGATGAAAGGTCCATATTTAAGAACAAACTGCAACAAAAGTCAGCACAACCGCCATTAATAAGAGTCCATTCTTTTATCTTTCAATATTTTGTATTGCCCCCTTTATTTTGAAATGTGACAGACTGGATCCTCCTGGGCACCAGTCTTGCACAAATCTGTGGAGAGATGTTCTGTCATTCTTCAGAGATATTTCTTTTCAGCTGCTCTTTGCTGGAGGGATTTTGTTATTCTACCTTCTTCTTTAACATACTCTAAAGGTGTTCTGTTAGATTCAGGTCAGGGGAAACACTTGGCCAAGTCATAGTTTTCACTCTTTAAAAACTCTTATATGTTACATCCTGTGCTCATGTCTGTCAAGTAGATTCAGCAGCTATGCAAACGTGCATCTGATTTTGAATACCTTTAATGACTGAATAATCTGCAGAAACTTCTTAGTTCTAACCGAAGTTAATCATTTTTAAATGAACAGATCATTTCAGATCAGTGCAAACTGAGGACAAAGACAATGGAGGGAGGCCAGATCTCCCTACAAACTGTTTGGGAAGCCATCCAAAATAGTAAGACTGATGTGCTGGCTCACTTTGACTCAAAGGTGGATCCCATTAATATTCTGATTTCAATACGCTAACAAATTACTGCTCAATAAATCAAAAATCCATTCAATGCTTCTTGGTTTGAGACAGAACCTCAACTCCAAATCCAACTCTTTGCTCTGAACTTGTAATGATGATACAACTCTTCAGAAAGTAGAAAAAATGAAATATCTAGGTGTGTTACCTTCAAACCATATATTGATCAGGTCATGAAAAAAGTAAACTTTGGTGTTGGTGTTCTGTATTGTTCCAGACATTGTTTTACACTTAATGGTAGGAAGAGACTTGTTTCACAACTTATATTACCAATAATGGACTACGCCGACATTGTTTACCAGAATGCTTCGAAAACTAATCTTTATCCCCTAAGTGTTATATATAACAGACTCTGAAGATTTGTACTAGGTTGTTCTTTTTTTACACACCATTGCACAATGTTAGACACACTCAGATGATAACCCTCTTGAGATAAGGCGTCAATTTCACTGGCACCAATTTATTTTAAAATGTATTAACTCTAACTATCCTTATTGTCTAAAAAAGTTTTTTGTTCCTTATATTTACTGTTTACTAAGACGCTCTGATCAGATCCTCTTTGTGGTCTCCTCTGTATGTAAGGAAGTTGGTAAAAAAGCTTTGAAGTTTCGGGCTCCTTCCGATTGGAATAAGATACCTGCAAATATCCACTCTCTGTCATGATTTTATTTATTTAAGAATTGAAAACCAGATGATATATCTCAAGGGTGTGTTTGGGATCATTGTCACCTGCCAACCGTCTTGAGACTGGTAGTCATCTTTTCATTCAGTATTTGAGTATACAAACTTGCACTCATATAAATCAATTTCACGTGAAACTGCCAATACACACACTGAAGAAGGGCGTCTTGCCCGTAATGTGTGGAGCCATGTTGCATGAGACACAACATGTAGTGAGGTTTGATATTACACACAAACAGAATATTTATAGCCTGAATAATTTGAATTAGTTTATAATCTGCAGTCAGACAGTCAAAGGTTGATCTAGCAAATAACAACCTACAATCTCCAGCTGCAGGTTTGATCTGAGTATTAGCAATCAGTGCTCATTTAAAGGAATGGTTTTACAGTCCATAGTGTACCAGCCGTTATTTGTCTAAACAGCACTCCCTGCACATGCAGTGCATCTTGCATAAATTGTGAGCTCTTGGATTAATTTACATGGACATGATTGAGGATTGCTGTCTTTATATCATGTAGTGAATTTTATCCCTCTTGGTCCGGCACAGTTGCAGACTTAACATCATGACTGTGACATTACTGTCACTGTGACCACACGACTGAAGTCTGTGAAGGCTCAGTCCTTCAGTCTGCAGGATGGATATTTGGATTCAACCAGCAAAACAGTGCTTTTCAGCGTGGTGCTAAGTTTATCTTCACATAACTAAATTAAGATAAATTTTTGATTTTCAAAGGAAAAGAAACTACTAAGGAAAATATCTTCTTATGACACTGTATGCTACTTGATACTAACGTCTTCTTTTCTCTGTGTTACAGTGGAACTGGAGAGACGCATCGACTTTGAGCTGAGAGAAGGCTTGGTGGAGAGCCGCTATTGGTCAGCAGTGACCTCACACACAGCCTACTGGTGCTCCTATGATGTTGCTCTGTTCCTCCTCACCTTCATGTACAGACCACAAGAGCCGCCTGAAACTGAAGAAGACAACACGGACACCTCATAACATAAGTGCAAACTAACACATGGAGCCATCCATCACTAGGGTCAATTCACTTTCTATTCATGCTTTTTGAAACAAAAATTGAAAGCCTACACCATGGGATATAAAGAGAGACTTCATTCTTCATTTTGGAATTATTGTATAATTAGAAAATAATCTGTGCTTCATACAGTTTTGAAAAGTGCTAAATATAAAAAATATTATTTAATATACTGTTAAAATACATTTCTGAAACGTGAAATATTGGAATTACAGAATGATTTGTCGGTGAAGTTTTAAAACATGAAAATGAAAGCTGTAGTTTTTGTACATGGTGGGATCACAGATGGCAACTAAAATTTCCGTTTGGTTGAATGATTTCGTTGTAATATCGGCAGTCCTCGGCTTCACACGCTGCTAGCAGAGCAAAACTGGAATGACTGTTATAACTGAGTGAATTGAAAATGAATTGACCCACACATACACACAATTACACACAATCACTGATTTCACACTACATCTAAATTCCTCCCAGTTTACACACTCTAACCTCGATGTGACCTTTGACTGAGCGGACATATACTGTGCCCAGACCCAGCCCTCAGTGAAGTATTTGCTCTCAAAGCCTGTCCTCTGTTTCCTGGTCCTTCCTCTCTCAGCATCAACCCTGCTGTGTTTGACTGTATCAGTTACGCTCCCGCTGATGGTTACTTGTCTCACTAAGAAGCTCTGTCCATTGGTCGTCCAGTTTCTAGACTGTCGATGTGGTGCTGAAGCTCTAGCCCCCATGCTTGTTATCCAGGACTAACCTTCTGATGTATATGTCACTCCTGTGATTTCTCAAAATCTGATCTGATAAGTGATCATGTAGCTGTCTTATTTTAGAGAAGGACAGCTGTCATAAGGGAATTATTTTCCAACACGATGCACTACACAGAAACTGAATCTTAAAACCAGAATACTTTACAGAGAATCAGAAACAATCTGACAAAATATCCCAGTTAAAACAGCATTAAGTGATTTTGACCACTAGGGGGCAGAAAGACTTTCAAAATACACTCCCTGCAATAGAGCTGTGATATACTATCAGCTTGTCTTATGGCTAATATACTGTATTAACAAACACTTGCCTAACTCTGCACAGCTATGCACAGCTACCCGGATTACAGTCTGCTTTCTCCTGTAAGATGACTTCTAAATGTCATGTAAACAAGAATCTAATGCAGGTGGGAGATAAGAGTAACCTGATTTCTGCTGTAGAGCCCCAGTATCTCTGCCATGTGTACAGGTAACGTGTGTACAGGTTTCTACTCAGCTTTTTACATACATGCAAGTGCTTAACAAGAAAAGTATCAGAGCAGAGCATGTAGCAAAACATTTTTGTATTTAAAATAATTCAATTCAATTCAATTCCAAGTAAATTTGAGTAAATTTATCAGAGTAAAACTGAAACTAACACAAAGTAGCCTAAATGAGTGGGTTTCTACCACTGAGCATGTTAAACTGGCACACATTCATGCTGTGAGGAAGAGCTGTTCTGTCTGTCTGTCCTCTCGCTGCACTGTCACCTCCAACACGCACAACAAAAAAAGAAAAGAAGTTCTGGAAGCAGCTATCTTCTATCACTGATACAGTTCAAATCAGTGAGCCATGCTTCCAAAATAAGGTTTAGGGTAGAGGAAAAAATCTGGTTACTGATCTGCTGCATGTATACTTATATTAAAAGTAACTTGATTACTTAAAGGAAAACTCTGGTTCATTTGAACCTGATATATTTCCCAAAAATGCGGCCATTGTGGCTCTATGTGTCATGCTAACTTTGCTCTCTCCAGCTCGTTTAGAGATTTGGGGGATTCACAAAAAGACGGTTATTGCTCAAAACAACGATCATCGAGCCAAGCTGCTGAGACACCTACATCTTTCCAAATAACATGATTTTTCTCTCCATCTGTGACTGTCTGCGGGAGGAAAAGCTGCTGGCAGCAACAAAAACAACAGAAATCCTCCTCCTTGCTTCTCGCCATGCAGCTCTTCAACTTTTCAGCTGTCTGTTCCTGCAGTTATCAGCTGGTAAAATCTTGTTTAAAAACGTTTAATTGCGGTGTAACCAGAGCTCCACCGAAACTGCCTGTCCTGTCTTATCAGCTGAAGCTGTCTGCTGGTGGAGCAGCTCTGCCGAAACTGAACCTGCTCCGCCGAAACTGGCATTTAGGTGGAGCTGCTCTGCAGCGGACAACTTCAGCTGACAGGTTGGCTGCTGCTCTGCAGTAGACAGGTCCTGTCAAGCTGAAGCTGATAGCTGAAGCTGTCTGCTGCAGAGCCTAAACGCCAGTTTCGGCAGAGCTGCATTGCAGGTTCAGCTGACAGGTCCACTGCTGTAGCAGCTCTGACCGCTGTGGAGCTGCAGAGCTGCAGAGCTGCGGTCGGACAGGTTCAGTAATGGCTCCGGTTGCACTTTATTTAATGTTTAAAAAAACATTTTACCAGAGGATAACTGCAGTAACAGAGAGCTGAATAATTAAATTCATTAAATAATTAAAGAGCCACAGGACAAAATGCGAAATAACTTCTGGCCCGTTTAAATTTTGTTGCACTGTTTGTCTTCCTCTCGTTATTATTATATGTTGCTGCAGCAACTTCTGCCCCTCTGCCTCACACAGCCACTCACCCTCAGTTCCCCCTCAGTTCACTCGCCCCCTCTCTCTTTTTCTCGTCTTTTTTAAAATGAGTCGGGAAACCCAACGCTTTATTTCTGTAATTCACAGGCTTTCTCTCTCTCAGAGAAAGCTTCTCACTGCTGTCTCTCCTCACCAGTGCTGTCTCTCTGTTGCTCATTCTTATGCTTAGTTCGTTCGCCCTCTCTCTCTTTTTCTCTCCTTTTTTCAAATGAGTCAGAATCCCACAACAAAGCCTAACGTTAACGTTATCAAACGAAGAGAGATGTCGTCTCCTCCTTTCTCTCATGGGTGGGTTGTACAGCTCTGACCATGACATGCAATAGCAGAGCCCAGAAGCCCCACCTGCTGGTGCAGAACTGAGTGACTGGTGGTTTGCTTGTTTATTTCAAGTTCATTAATATTAAACATATCGCGTGTCCAAATGGCACCAAATTTTGACACTGCACTCCCTTGTATCCCCAGCAATGCACCTGCCGATTATGAAGTAGATTGGATAAACAGTTCTTGAGATATGCGAAGGACATACATACATACATACGTACTTACAGACAGACAGACAGATATTCCTTGCTTTATATAAAGAGACATAGAGAGATGATTGGTTGCCTGAAAAGGGGCGACAGTGACAACACCAGCGCCTTTCTGAAAAGTTCAGAGATTTTCAACTAGAAGCACTCAGAGTGGCCGCACAAAAAAGTTGGAGCACTCTGAAAAAAGAGCACTTTTTCTCTAGGCAGCCACATACACTCTCTCCTCACTCAGAAAAAAGCACTATATGGACACTCAGCCTCAGGAGGTGATCACTTCATGGCCAGTATGGAGAGGAGGAATTACAATCTGAAACTGTCCTTTAATGTGAAAAACATCACTTAATGGAGCTTTAACTTTGAAGCTTTGACTGAAGCATCAGCTCTACTCTGCACACCAACTCATGTGTCATATCATCATGTTTACATGGAATGAACTATCTATTAGGAATTAAGAACATAATACTGATTGTTTAGGTGATAAAAACTGGTGGCCAAATGTTTGTGAGTTGCCAACAGACCACGGTTGTTCTTGTAGATAACGGCAGGATGTCTGACTTTAATGTCAGTCAAATATCAGGCACAAACTACACTAAAATCTCATATTGCATATGATTTGATACTTGACTGCTCTTTGTACTGAGGCAACTCACCAAATATCATTCATATCAGACCAGGGTCAAAGATTCTAAATAAAATAGTGACCAAGGTTTGATATCCATGGAAAAAGTGACATCTAAGAATATTTTATACACATTTATTTGTTGATCTTTAAGAATTTTTAGTTTTTAAGGAATTAAAATCACACTTAGGTTCAAACAAAGCATGATATGGATATGTGCCATGTGCTTCAATTGCTGAGACATGGAGAAATGAGCATGCAGACAAACATTTAGAACCTGCAGATTCTACAGGGTTTAATTACATTTAAAACATTAATGAGGAACTGAGAAACATTTAAACTTGCCATATGTGAAGCTTGACATTTTTTATTTTTACATTTATGTTTATTATTTTGTCGTGATACATGTTTACAATACAGTTTTTCTGTTTGATTTTCATACTTGGTGTATATGTACCTTATTCCCTTTAGTAAATTAGTTTTATGCCTAAAAACATCTGGAGGTGAAGCCTGTGGACGCAGCTGGACACTAAATGTTTCAGGGTGGCAAAGTAGAGGGTCAGGTCTCGGCTCTGCCCAGTGAGGTGAGGTTCAGTTGATGAAATGATTCTGCCTCCAAGAAAGGTTTATGTAATAAAGTTATTTAAGCATTTTCCTCACTGGCCACCTGCAGCTCAAACAATGAAGTCAATTTGATTAGAAAGATGTGGTTCACCAAAGCATGATTGTTTATGTAACAGCGACACCATATCTTTGAATTGTGTTTCTATGCATTATGTTTTGAGTTTGAAATGTAATGCTGAATGTTCACTTTCTGTTATTCAAGTCGTTCTTCCTACAATACCTGGATTTACACTTGAGCGTGGTTATGGTGGATAAGGTCATTAAGTTAAGGCACCTCATTTTTTATGTTGATATAAAAAAAAGCAACTTTACCATTATTTAGTAAAAATACCATAATTCAAACATCAAACATCATGATTTATAAAATGACTTAAGTCATTCTAGCACATGATCAGCACCTTCTATGCATTTCCTCCTTCAGTTTTCTTTTCACTCACTATTTTCCTATCTGTCTTCATGATAATAACATTGTATACCGTAAGATGATAATAATTTGCTAACCATCAGAGATTTGGATTAATGTTTATACTTTTGTCAACGCTGGTAAAAACGGACAACAATGAGCCTGAATTGAAGGTTCAGCAACTAATAGCACTATTGTATGTAAAGGATAGAGGAAAGTGCTGAATACAGTTAAACAGTAAAATATAAATTAAAAGCCACACTACTTTTTGCATTGGTACTAAAAGATGAGGTTGCAAATATGCATAATAAGTGGCATAACAATTCTCCCTGAACATAAATTGCTGATGCATAAAGTTGCATTATGATTATAAATTGCAGAGACAGGTTAGCATTGTTTGCAGCACTGGGTGGCAGCCTGGTTATTGACAATCACTGCTGGTGTTTCCCTCTCTGCTCCTGTGTAATGTTACTACTGATGTTACTGCTGCCTACCAACAGCTCTATCTGTCCTTGTTTACACGTCTTTCTGGTAAACACTCTTCTCCATATGGAACACCTTACGCCTACCATGACCCGTGCCATATCTAAGCATCATGAACATGCACTCTAGAGAGTAGTGTGCCCTACTGTACTGAAGACAGAGGTGGTGTTGTGATGTTGGGGTACTCTCCACCCAGCAGCTTTTTATTGCCTTGGACTGTGACTGAGGTTCATTTTCCTTCTCTTCAGTAAGTTGAAAATAAAATTTCAGATAGCTGTAGATCAATATTTGGAATAAAGTAAGTTATTGTAACCTAAAGTCATTATTTGGTGAGAGTAAATATAATAATATATAAATTATTTTGCAAAGTGCCATTGACTATTTTAGAATGAAACACATCAAATGTTGAACTACAGCTCACATCAACATGATCTTTCATTGAAATGAACTGAATGATGAATAACCCTTCATTGCACACAAGCACACTGTCATTCTGTTGCTCACTCTTTCTACCCTCGCTGTACTGATACTTCTCGGATGATGTGGTGCTTTACCTTGATAGATCTTTGATTTTTCATTAAAATAAAGGGACGTACACCTCCCCTCTGGTCTCCATTCAGTCATTTAGAGGTATCTGTGTTTCTTCTCTGTTTGTGTCACAGTGTTTGCTTCTATTTAGATTTTTTCATGGGCAGTCATAGAACTCTCTTTGTCCGGTGAACATGTCAGCCATTGTTCCTCATGCTAACTAGCCAGGTGTTCTTACTGTGTACTTATAATCTAAAATCCTAAAGTATCTGCAGAAAACTTACAGTCCAGTCAGAACATGCTTTTAAATGACGTGCAATAAAATACAGCCATAGCTGTAGCCTCATAGTAAGAAAGATTTTCTCACAAAGAAACAGACACCCAGAAATCCATCTGTTAAAAATACAAGAGAGCCAGACAGCAAATCTGAGGGCATTTAAATAGTATTTTCACCTTTCACAGGCTATTACTTCCTAGAAAATGTTAATTATTTTATTCTGATACTTTACCTCTTTTAATGTCATGTTGTTTCTTACACATCTTTTATATTAAATTCCAGCATTTATAATACAAAATAAATTCACATTACTCAAACAGGACTTGAACCTGTGATGTGATATTACATCAGAACAAACTGAGCTAACAAGTTCAGCAGAGTTCATCTCTATTCAGAATCTGAGCTCACAGCTGTCAATCAAAGCTTTGTTCATGGTGTGGTTTTATTCCTTTATGTGTTATTATTTTACTTTAATGTGCACTTCTCTGTGGCGACACACATCGCAGTTTTGTTTTTAGGCTACATGTCAATTATTTTGTTTTTTGTGATCGGTGCTTGATGTCTGATGAAGCAGCAGTTTTTAAACTATATTTCCCAGTCAGACTAGTGTCCAGCCTTTCCTTCACCTCAGGCTTAGACTGACTAAGACAATGTTTTCTTCAAAGATCCACATGCTGCATCTATGTATCTGCACACCTTTCCAGTCACCAAACATTTGCTTTGTACTACTTTATGTTATTTGAGTACTATAATTAAAATATAGCAAATGAATTAAGCTATTAGATATATTTGACCCATATCCATAACCCTATAGTGAAAGTAGCATTTACACTGAAGTTCGATGTTCATTCTTGAACTTGGAAAGAGCAGTTGAGAAAACAGGAGGAGTAGCTGTTCAGAAAAATGAAATCTACAACAACCCCACATTGTAAACTCCTCAAGAGACTCTACACAACTCAGGGCACACAATCAGTAGGCTGATATGGCATCTGTTTGCTGACAGATTGAAGTAGTTTATCACTGTAAAATGACGTCTCGAATCTAAAATAAGTAGTTTACCTGTTGGAGGTGTACTGGTCATCTGGAGCTCTTCATCAAACATCATCATCACTGTGGCTGGTTTTGCTTGTACTATTCCTCCCTGCATTACCTCTAATGTTCAACAAACAGGCTCCAAATATGTTGTTGCGTCGACTTGTTTTTATTGAAGAAAAGTTCCGCTAACTCAGCGATAAACACGTTTCATTTCCTATAAGTTCTTCACATTAAAAGTCTTCCATTGGCTTGTCAGTGGAAAGCTTTTAATATGAAGCAGCAGCAGCCGCAGCAGGAAATGTTCTCATCGGCTCTGTTACAAAGCGATCAGGATGGGAAGAGAGAAATACGGCAGATATGTGAAAGTGCGCATGGCAAAATACTTGATGAGTTTTCGCTTATTAAATCTCAAATTACCGCCACTGAAGTACGCATTCTATGTATTGTATTTTCTCTTTATTTTCTCTCTTATTTCTTTTTTTATTAATGTTATCAAGTGGGTTTTATTTTTCATCTTATGTTACAATAATATTTTTTACTTTGTCCTTTTCATGTGAAGCAGTTAGTACATGTAATTTATTTAGCTGTAAACCACTTTGAGCTGCATTTCTTGTATGAAAGGTGCTACACAAATAAAGTTATTATTATTATTGTTATTATTATTATTATTGTTATTATTATTATTATTACAAACAGGAACACAGAAGAGAAATGTTAGACGCTCGGGTGCGTCCAATTACAATGTGCGGAGTCTTGTGTTTGTGTTTGTGTGTGTGTGTGTGTGTGTGTGTCTGTGTGTGTGTGTGTGTATGTGTGCGTGCGCGCGCGCGCGCGCGCGACACAGATGGTGACTGTTCTCTCACGTCCACGTGTGCATGTCAGCCTCTTCAAATGGGATGGACCGCGGCGTGTGTGCGCCTTCACAGCAAGGCACGCCGCTCGGTGTGCCCGCCAGGGTATAAATTCATGACGGAATCTGTGGAAATATTGATTTAATCTAACAGGCTACTAATAACACTTTGAACTAATTAGAAACCTCCCTGTACCAGAAGCCACTAGAAGATTGAAGCGTCACATTTCTTGGCGGAGAGCAGGACAAGACAAGGTAACTCAAATCGTTTCGACCTACAGTATGTTTCTCAATTTTCGAGCCTTGGCTTAGAACCATGAACGCACTCTTGTGAGTATAAAGATGAAGACTTTATTCGCTACTTTTGGGCATCTTTATATTGAAACACTATTATCACTGTAATAAATACATTTTATGAAAATGTAGAACAGCAACACCTGAACTTCAAAAGTCAAAACTGAGATAATAAACATTTGGCTATACCACGCAAAATCTATAGACACTAAACTCTGGAGATGGAAAGTTATGGTAAAATGTTGTACCTTTATGATTTCTTATTGTATAATGATATAAAATGATCGACCGACAATATATTTTATGCTGGACTTCATGTCATAAGTGTTTTAAATGTATTTCTGTCATAACCCATTTTGATATACACAAATACAGTACATCTACTGACATACAAACATAAAATAAATCAACATTTTAACAGGAATCCCTTAAATTTGATTATTTAACAATTTTGACCATTTTAAACTGTGTAAGTATGTACAAATTATTTAATGGAGGCACTTCTAAATGACAGCAATTCTGTGCTGACATGTCTTGCTACTTAATTGGCTGATACATACACTAATACTGATGTGATAAACTCATTTTCTCCAGTAATTTCTATCTTATTTATTTCTTTTATCTTATCTTGCTCACTAAACACTCACTGTTTGTCTTACACATATAAATATCCTAACATAGAAAAGATCACAATCTTCAATCAAATCTTTTGCAATATTTGCAATATAATTATATCTGTCCCATATAAATCAAACTACACATTAGTATCATTCTAAGTTGAATGACTGTATTGTAGAGGTTGTGATCTGAGTTGTTTTCGTCACAGACACTTGTTGGCAGAAAGCAACTGGATAGATGTTTGACCCTGATTTGTCTTTTTTTCCCAGCCACACTAGCTGGTCCAATCTCTAAACAGACCTAACAAGCACAGTCATATCCATCCATCACCTGAGTAGGTCACGGGACTACAATGAACATTCAGTCTTCCATCAACAAAGAGGTCTTCATCCCCCGTGATGAGCGGATGCTGGTGGCAGTGGAGGTGAAGAGGAGGCAAAGGAAGCGGATGTCCTTCTTGCCCACTGGAGCCAAAGGAAACTACGCTACATTCATCTGTGTTTCAGGTCAAATTTGACTTTTAGGTTTTCTTTATGTGCTGAAGATTAGCTGAGCATCTGTATTTCCCAGACATGCACTACTAAAAATGAAAAGGAAGTCCAACCTACAGGACAGTAACAGGAGCTCTGATTGATTGGTTAACTAGTTTAGTCTTGTGAGAAAGATCCTCTCTCGTCAGCTGACTGGCTGCAGGTTCTGATGCTGCCATGTTTAACAAAGTGCACTGCTGCATAGCATTACATTTAAGAGAGCTGCCTCACAATGAAATCTGTTGTTAAAACAGTAAAGTAGAAGACAAATGAATGAATTATTAATTTATAGTATAGAGAGAATAGTGAAATAGAAATCATTAACTGTTAACAGTGCTTTTTAATAGCATCAAGCATACATTTGATTAATTACTTTATAGATATATTTTTAAATGTATCAATCAAAATTGATTATACATAAACAACCAGTCTATAATTATTCCAGACTAGTTCTATCAGCATTGATCCAAAATAGGGTTTCATAGCCATCAGTTGTTAGAATGTTTTCTTCCTTTGAAAGAGACACAGAATTATTTAAATGACTTATTTTGGAGACATTTTTTAACAGTTTTAGAGGGTGTTGATGAATGCTGTCCTGCCAATAGGGACGCTAAATCAGTTCTGTTTTTTTTAAATTAGATAAAAGTTTATTTCGTGGCATTTAGCCTTCACTTATACAGACGGGGAACATGAAGAGAGAGAGTGATATGGCATGCAATAAAGGTCTTTGGCTGGGACTGAATAAGGCATGTTGCAGTTAAATGGTCAGTGTCTTAGTCACTAGTCTTCCAGGACGCCACCATACTAGGAAACAATGTGTTTTGTCATTTGCTCACAGATGGGCCAGTGTTTGAGAAACCACTGGCCACAATTCATTCCTTGCAATTGAACATGTAGAAGCTCCTCTACATCCATTGGCCTCCACATTTGTCCAGTTAGCATCTCTTTGAGCAGTTTCAGTCGAAAAGCGTTACTCCTGGGTAGTTTGATGGAAGTATCTGAGAGGCAAAAACCTGATTCCCAGATTAACAGGCCAGTCTGTGTAACATTTTTGGTTTATTCCAGCATCACTTTTGGAAATATAAGTCTGTTTTTTTTAGGAGGTTAAACTCAGTTATTTTGGCCCAGAACAGATGCATTGTTGAAGAGTATCACAGCAGCCATTGTTTGGGAGAGTACAGAGATGTCAGAGCTGTGAGAGCAGTGCTGTCAGTGAACATGGAAGATTAAGAATTTGGCACTGTCACAGTGTTGCATTTTGATTGACGTTTGTGGGTTCATGCCTTGAATTGTATCATTTCCCAACAACACAAAGTGTGTTCATTTGATATTATTTTTTTATTATTTTGCTTGAAAAGGACATTTTTAAAAATGTTTTATGATTATAATTATGAATTGATTGTGAGTTGTATTAACATTAAATTTGTACTATTTGCATATCTAATATAAAGCTTTGTGTTGGTTCAGGCTCAGTACCATTGGCTCATTGATGGATCGTCGATCGGCTACGAGCTGACTAATAACATCCAATCACATTCATACAAATGTATTAGGTGGGCTTCATAGTCTGCCAGTTCTTACTGCTGGTGGAAATTATGAATCACCTTACTGATTCAAATTGTTTTGTTCAGTTCAAAGAGTTGTAGTCACTGACTATGTAGTTTGTTCATTGTTGATGCACTTCAGTGCGAACATCAATAAATGAACATATCACTGTTTAAAACTCTGTGATGTTCCATACTGCTTCTCACTGTCTTCAGTTCAATAGATAAGTTCGGTGCGTTGCTGGTTTGAACTGTTATATTTAGTTCAGTACAAAGCTAGGCCTATACAAGCACTGTTCACAAGGTAAATATCTCAGCAGCCATCTATCTGCAACAGAGCTTTTAAAAAAGAAGTAATATACTGGATATCACAGCTGGGCTGAACAGTGCTGTTACTGGTCACCACTGAGGCTCCACTGTTAAAAGCTAAATTCAACAGAGTGACCTCAGTTGGAAGATTCCATGTTAAAGATTTGCTCGTTCTTAGACTGAACACCTCTACTTACTAATACCCTGCTGATTCTCTAATGCCAACACTGTTTGCTTCTGCAGCTTACTCCACCACCTCAATCATTTTCTATTAATAGTCAATTATAAAAATGTTAAGTTTCCAATGTCTTCTGTCTAGCTATTGTTCCTCAGTTGTTCTATTTTAAAACTGAAAGCTTTCATATCAGATTTTAGAAGCAACCCTAAATTCGTATCAAGAGAACTTAATGCATGGTCTTGTATATTGTCTGTGTAGTGACCAACACGAGGCCACATCAGCTCTTCATTACAAAGGTGAAGCAGTTTGGTGGCTCTTCCACCTTCACCAGGAGGTCCCAGTGGACAGTGGAGCAACTCCGACAGGTCAACGGCATTAACCCCAACAAGGTCAGAAACACACAAAAAAACAAGTCTATCAGCAGGCTCCAGTCTTGTTTACAAGTGTTGTTAAAAATATTTAAAAGTTGTCTATACATTTGAATATTATGGATACCTGTGCTCTGCTTGTTCAGGACAGCCCAGAATTCGACCTGGTGTTTGACAATACTGTGGATCAGTGGGTGGCCAGCTCAGCAGCAGAGAAGTGTATATTTGTCCAGATTCTGTACCATGCCTGCCAGACCTACTGGGAGGGGAAGGCAGGGAGTCTGGGCAAGGCTGGGAAACTGGGCAAAGTTAGCAATCAGAGGAGAGTGAGCCAGGGCGCTCATCATGAGGTCAGAGCTGGGCCCAGTGACTCACCCGCCTCTGCATCCAGAACCCTGCAGGCCCGACGGAAGAGCTACATTCCGCCCAAACAGGCAGAGTTCATCAACTGCCAGTCCAAACTCACAGGAGGTATATGACTTTTAAGGTTTATGATGCTCTGGAAATCGCTTTCTTTATGTCCGTTGTTGTAACATTTTGTCCTCGTCCTACCAGATGCCTGCACCATGAATTTGGTCATCTACCGCTGCAAAGCCTTCTTGAATCGTGTGAAGAATATGATGGTTGCAAACCAAAGTCATTCACACAGTCGAGGTAAGGTGGTGACTGAAGGGGAACTCTTCCAAATTTACATAAAAGATCAGTTAATTGGTCATCAAGGTTATCTTAGGTCAAGCCCAGAGACTTCATATTTGTAACAGAAAGTCTGTTTTACAAACTAGGGGTGTAGAGTTTGAAAAATGTGATGGGTTTACTGGGTATGGAGGATCTAGATTGCTAAAAACTACTCAGCTCTGTAACCACTGAATCTAAATTTCATCTCATGGTCTTCTCATAAAATCTCAAATAATCTTGCTTTTAATTTGACAAGTTTACATTATTAATTTCTAGCTGACATTGTGGGTGTATGTGATGTGCTATTGTGTGTAGCTTTGTATTTTGTATAATGTGTCCTGTGTGTTTTTTGCTTTGTACTGTTTGTTATTGTGCTGTTATATGTTTTAATTGTAAGGGACTGCAGATGAAAATTAGTTATAAGCTAACTCTGGTGCAGTACATCAAATGTTAACATTTATGTTTAACACTGTACATGGTCCCAATAAATACATTTCAATATAATTACAATTGGTTGCATTATGGGAAGTGTAGGATCCAGTCTTTTTGGAACTTAAATGGACTGCATCTATATCGTGTTTTTCTAGTCTTATCCACCACTGAAAGCACTCTACAACACATGCCAATATTCACCCATTCACACACACGTTCATACAATGATGGCAGAGGCTGCCATGCAGGGCGCCAACCTGCTCATCAGGAGTGATATAGTGCCTCCTATCCAAAGTACCCCACAGTGTTTCTGTGCTCACCCACATACACTTACACACAATCTGGGGTTCACTATCTTGCCCAAGGACACCTTGACATGTGGACTGGAGGAGCTGGGGATCAAACCACTGACCCTCCGATTAGTGGATGACCCACTCTCCCTCCGAGCCAGAGCTGCCCACAGACTTGACCGATAGAGTAACTTTTAATATGAGCAGAGATATGAAAGCTAAAACAATGACACTTTACCAGAATGTATCTTCTTACCTATTTAGTTGTGTAAAGGATAAACACTGCTGTCTTTTTCCTTCCCAGTCAGTAGAGGGAGGGTGAGTGGGCGAACAGCAGGCATGTGCGAGCAGAGGGTGACGTCACACCCATATGTTGGATTAATTTGGTCTAATGGCAAATGTCAACTAGGCAAGAAATGGGGGGAAACATTCTTACATGATAGTATTTTTGTCAGGACACTGTAAGGCGTGCCAGATGCTAACTGTTTCTCCTGGCGTTAATTTCCGTTCTCGGCGCATCATGTCTGTTTGTGACACTGATATTGCCAAAGAGTGTTACTCATCTTTGTCTAACAGTTGCAACAATGTTTCAAATGTTGCAACAAACCATTTCGTATGTATTTTGAGATACTGAATGAGCCTCAGGAAATGATGAACTTTTTTGAAATGGATACAGAATTAAATCAATGTTATATTACTCCATGCCAGTGCAGGAGGTGTAGTGTAGGCATCACATTAGCAGAGCAGCAGCAGCTTCAGTCTGTCTACACAGGATGTGTTCAGGCACAGTATTTAATTGTAGGCCACCTGTGTTTTGGCAGTGCTCAAAGCCCAAAACATAACCACTATAGTAAGGCGGAAAAATGGAGGAAAATAGACTTGAAGCGTAAAAATACATGAGTGACCTGCCATTATGGAGCCATTATAGATTGCTGTATTGATCTTAATCAATACGTATCATCAAAAGCCTGTGAGACCAGCCTTTAGTGAGGAGGCGGAGAGTAATGTTCTCTCAGGTTGCCCAGAATTCCTAGCTTCACCACTAAATGGATATTTAGCAGAGAGAGAAGAGGTATCGGAGTGCTTTAGCATCTCCAGTCCAAGGTGCTTAATGGAGTCAATGATCACAGGAAGACTGCTTTGGTTTTTACTCTCTTTTCTCATAGATATTTAGGATTTTGAATGTCATCTTATTCTTTATTCTGAGACCCAAAACAACTTCCTGTCACAGGTCATATTATCCTGGGCTTGTGTCTCTCTGGGTTATTTTCCCTGCTGCCTTTTTGTCTATTGTCCTCACTGTGCTGCACCTCTCTGCAGCAGCAGAAAGGCTTCTCTGTGCTCTGTGATGTGACGGTCAGATGAGAGAAGACTTTGTTTATTTCGGGGAGGTCAATACAATGGCTCGTCTTTAGGAAGCCCGGAGCACTGAGACTGAGAGGGAGCACGGTGCACCATTGAACCCACTGACAGGGGCAGTGTAATGGGTGGGAGAGGTGCCAGGCTGCAGCAAGGCACCAAATTACACTTCAACAGCACTGCAACATGCTTAACCTCAGTCGACCTGTGACACATGGTACAACTGATAAAACATAATGATGCTTCAGTGAATCAGACAGGGGAATAACCTCTTACTGACTCAGGGTTCAGTAAATTTACTTGAATTTCAGCAGAATGCTGAGCTGGTAAATAGGACTTCTATTCTTCTATTATAATCTTATTTTTATTACAATTTAATCTGAAATATATTTGAAGCTAGCAGGAACTTTTCACATTGTCATACTGACACACTTATCAACCAACCTAGCTGGTCTGTGATGTTTCACACTCTTCAGTCTGTCAACACTATGGCCACTAGTTGTTGAGATATCTTTGTCTGGAACAGATTGCCATGACATGTCGTCTGCATATTCATGGTCCCACATGACTTCAGTGATGCTGGCACCACTGTAAGGTCAGAATGCTTATTGACAGTCCCTAGAGGATGAACCCTAAATGTATCTGATGACCCTCTGACCTTTTATCTGTTACCACTTTCACAACCTTTTTTGGCACTTGGAGGAAACATATTTATTAGTGAGAAAGTCTGTTCTAAACTGTATTTTATTAATTTATCACTTGTGATACACTGACTGTTTGCCTGAATGAATTTTCATTTACACGTTTCTCTTCTTTTGTATGTATGAACAGGTCAGCCTGGGCAGCGTGTCAGAGGGAGCACTATGGGTAATGTAGTTCACAGAGTGAATGTTGCTCTTGGGGAGCGTGGTGACAGATTAACTCGTGCTGAGGACAAGACTGTGGAGCTGATGCACAAAGCCCAGCAGTTTGCAGACACTGCTCACAAGGTTACCTCAACATGCAGATGTTTCAACGTCATACACCTTTTCTACAAGATAAATAATTTATAATAAGTAGTGGAAAGTGACTAAATAGCTACATTTACTCGCGTACTGTACTTAAGTACAATTTTGAGGTACTTGTACTTTACTTGAGTATTTCCATGTGATGCTACTTTATACTTCCACTCCACTACATTTCAGAGTGAAATATTGTACTTTCTACTCCACTACATTTATTTGACAGCTTTAGTTACTCTTCAGATGAAGATTTGACACAATGGATAATATAACAAGCTTTTAAAATACAACACATTGTTAAAGATGAAACCAGTGGTTTCCAACCTTTTTGGCTTTTGACGTCTTAGTCGGGGTCACATTTCAGATGTCTATGAGTTGTTAACAGCTCCACCAAATAGTGATTTTTCCCTCTAAACTTCTCAAATGGTTTCATTTCAATACATTTTCAAATGATCCAATATTTCAGCAAAGATTAGAGAAAAAGTCAAAAAACTGAAAATAGATTTATGTATCAGAATCATCTCACGACCCCTCTGATTTATATGGTGACCCCTACGTTGGGAATCACTGGACTAAACTAGCTAACTGTATATAAAGTAGTGTAAACTAGCTCCACCTCCAGCAGCTACAACAGTAACATGCTGCTCTAACACTGATGCTTCACTATTAATAATCTAATGATGTCATATATAATAATATATCAGTCAGAGGGACCAAACCACTACTTTTACTGCAATACTTTAACTACATCAAGCTCATAATACTTATGTACTTTTACTGCAATACTTTAACTACATCAAGCTCATAATACTTATGTACTTTTACTGCAGTTGTAGAGTTGCAGTTTTAGAGTTGCAGTTGCAGTTGCAGAGTTTTCATGCAGGACTTTTACTCGTGATGGAGTATTTTTTACGTTGATTTATTGGTACTTTTACTTAAGTAAAGGATCTGAGTACTTCTTCCATTGCTGTTGAAAATATGAGAGTTCAGATTTGAATATGTGTTTATATTGTTTTTATTACAATGAAGATATTTTGTGTTGTTTTATTTCCTGTGCAGCTGGCCCTGAAGTATTCAAAGTAGAGCCTGCTGGAGGATGGATGGAGTCCTTCAGGAAGATAAAGAGGAATCACTAACACTGTCTGAGGCAGTCTGAGCCCAGCAGATGCAGCTAACTCCTCATGAAAACCTGTCTGTGAGAAGACAACTGGAGAAGAGAATGTCCCACTAAACTGTTTCTTTCATAACCTCAGGAGAACCGGCTAAATACTTTGCCTTTGTGATTTAAATTTTTGCTTTTCCTGGTGGAGACAGCTCGTTCCCATGGTCTGGGGATCATCTGCACTGTGTTCAGTTTTGATGTCTTGCCTGCTGTCAGATGAATCTCCTGTATTTTAAGAGAAAAAGAAAGCTGGACTTGTAGATTTAAGCTGCAATTATTTTACATTACTTTTTTGTGTTTTTTTTAAGCACCCTGCAGAAACCTTGTTTCAGTTGTTACCCGGCATTACATTATTTGAAAAGATACTTGCCTAACCTAAGTACTGTGTGATAGGTAGTTCTGGTCAGAGTGAATGGTACTTCTGTTTTTGTAATGTATCGCATGGGTTGGATTTAATTTGGTTTAATTGCACTAAATGTTTGATTTAAAGCAGTCCTCTTTGTGCTTTGTCATCATCAGTTGTTGTCACCATTCTGTGTTTCTGTCAACTCTGTGTTCTCTGTGTTCATAGTGTCAACTGTCAGTCTGTATTTTGTCTGCTGTGCTCTGTCTTGTCGTCTGTGTATGTAATCACTGTTTTGTATTAGAAGTGTTGTATTTGAGAGTTGATTGTAGGTGGATCAGGTGGTTCAGGTATGTTGGAGTATTTTTCATTGGGAGCAGTGAGAGTGAGGCTGGTCTGTGTATAAAGGTCAGGGTAACTTTAGAAGGTCAAAATGTTGACTTAAGTTTAATTGCTTTGTGTTTGCATGACTTCTTTCAGTGAGCTGGTGTAAGGCTAACTTGAACAGCAAATGAACTATGTTCTTGTGATGCTGAATTCAGTTTGATATTACACTTTTATACATTACAGGGATTCTACTGAGACTTTAATGTTTTGTATTTTACCTTTGGTTTCAGTTGAATGTAAGCAATGTATGTGTCTGTGATTAATTAACCTATTCACAAAGCTCCCATTCCTCTCTGATCCAAATAAATAATACTGGACCTGTGTTAAGCTGTGCTTCTGTTGCTGCACTCATCCAGGACCAGAGCTGTTCAGGTTTTCAACCACCAGATGGCTCTCAAATCAAGCAATAGACTTCCCACAACTGTACAGTGGAACAGTTCAAATGTAACTGATGAGAGTTCAAATAAAAATGTTTATGTGCTGCGTAAACCCTTCAAACACAGTGTTCACTGTAATGGACATCAAATATTAATTAGTAGATTTTGACTTAAGTCAAAAAAGTAAGAAAAAGTAGTAACATGACAAAACAAGAAGTGGAATAACAAACACCTTGTGGACACCTTGTAGACACACATGCAGACCTCACTTTCTTCCACTGGGTATAATTTTATAATCATTACTAAATCAATTATTTTAAAAGTTCATTTTAAGTTAACAAAATCTATTTTTCAACAAAATAGTAATTTTAGATGGTATAAAGTTAATATTCAAGTTAAAAAATGAATTCCTTATATCACTTTGAATATAGAGCTGTAGAGGTTATTGGTTATTGTCATAGCCCATTTACATCCATATCTATAAAATATTTGAGATTGATTTGTTTAAAACAACCATTAATCAGAAACTCCATTGAAATATTTAAAGGGGACCTTATGGTCATTTCTAGCTCTAAGTTTTTATTTTTGGACTCCACTAGAGTAACTTTGCATGATTTACAGTTCAAAAAACTCTTTATCTAGTCTTAGTTCCTATGTCTTGAAGGCCCACTCTTTTCTGATTGGCCAGCTTTCCAAAACTCTGCACATATCAATCATGTTAAGTTACCACTGATGCAAACCCACCATTTCCTGCTTCACTGATTCATATTAAAAGCTTTTAAATGACAAAATAACAGGAAAATTTTATTGTGAAGAATTTACAAGAAATGAAACATGTTCCTCCTGAATTAGCAGGTCTTTGTTAGCGGTACTAAAAAAAAATTAAAACAACAACATATCAACATATTTGGAGCTGTTTGTTGAGCAGATGAGTTAAAAATAATGCAGGGAGGAATAGTACAAGCAGAAACAACCACAATGATGATGTTTGATGAATAACTGCAAACAACTAGCACACCTCTAACAGGTAAACTACTTATTTTACTTTGTGCCAGCTCCACTTCAGTCATGGCTCGGTGTGACTTCTCCCAAAACAATTGAAAAATGCCTTTAGGTTAGTGGAGCGGAGCAATGAACCAATGTGCTGTGCATGGAGCAGATGACCATATAAATAAAAACCATCAAGAGCCAACGTTGACTCTAGCTGAAAATAGAAAAAGACATTGGAAACCAGTGCTTTTTGCTCACAGGGATTACTTCTACATACGTTTACCTCATTATTTGACACTTTAGCCACATTTAATATAAACATCTGACATTGTAACATTATATATATGACTGAAAATAAAGAAAAGAGTAATAGATCCCCTTTAAGACATTGACATGTCAGTTGAAACTACCATTGTACATACAGTATACATGAAAGACTACAATAGAGACGTCATTTAATATGAAAAAATAATGATTTAACTTTCCTCATGTGTGAAGGATAAGACAAAACTGTAAAAAAAATGTGTGCATGAGTGGAAAAATAATCACCTTTAAAGAATTAATTAGTGTTTCTTAAATAAAGGACAAGTGATTTGTGTTGGTTCAGCAGCAAACAGCTGCTACTAGTAAAAATATAACATTCAAATAAAACATTAATTCATATCATGTCACAATGGTGTCTTTCAAGTTCTTACCACAGACAGTCATGTGATGTCACTGACCTGAGACAGAATAATACATACATGTCCAAAATATGGTAAAAATATTGTGGTCGTATTGTAAATGAGGGCTTAACTACAGTAACAGCAGAGAACATGCACAGTTAGTCTGACTTTACTTCCACATGTGATCATAGCCATGTTTGGTGAAAGAGGACAAGACCCAGGCTGCATCCTACTTGTTTCCTCTCTCTGCTCCTTCACTACCACTTATTTCCTAGCAGAAGATAACTGTGAGAAATTGAGGAAAGTGAACATCACAAGGACAGTGGTTTGTTTTATATCACCATAAATGCTATCATCCATTATAAATGAAGTCAGGAGCCACTCACTGAAGTTTATATAGGTAAAAATTAAAAGATTGATTAAATTGTTTTCTTCATCTTTATATGAATGAACATGAGTCATAAATACAAAGAATAAGAATACATATAAACTGTAGTTCTTTCTACTTGTCAGCCATTGCTGATAGAATGTTGAGTCCAGTCAACTTAATTTGTATAACCCAATATCACAAATCACACGTTTGCCTCAGGATGCTGTACAACCTGTACAGCAATAAAACACCCTCTATCCTTAGACCCTCAGTTTGAACAAGGAAAAACAGGAAGGGAAAAAATGGAAGAAACATCAGGAAGAGCAACAGATAAGGGATCCCTCTCCCAGGATGGAAAGACAGGGAATAGATGATGTGTGTACAGAATAAAACAAGAAAGACAAATTACAGTTTGGAAAACCAGGATGAATTATTGATAGATTGATAACTTATATGAAGAATATATTGGGAGGACATTGAGCATCTCCCAGCTCCCGTCAAGCAGATACAGATAGGACCTGAGCCATGTGACCTCCATCACTATGGAGACCTGGAAAGAGGACAGACTACACATACACACATGGGAAACTCACATCACACTATTCACATACACACAGAGGAGGGAGGGACTAGAAACCACACACGCAGGGAGAGAGAGAGAGACAGAGGTGCAGCTGAATCTCCTGCAAACAAACAGCGGGTTAGAGAGATACAATGTTTATCAGAACAATTATAATAATCTCGTTGGCAGGACAGACATGGCTTTTTAATTAGTAAAGCTTGATAATGTCATTGAGACAGAGACTGACCCACTGGGAGGATAATGGTAACACAAAGGCCTGAAATAATCAATTAATAAGCAACTATCTGAATGAATTGAAATCCTAATCCGACAGTGTCAGGGTCGGAGGCCCATTTCCTTGATTTTTAATTTTGAAACTGAAATGTATTTTGGTCCAATACTAACAAACAGCAAAAAAGGAAATTACTACCAACAAAATAGGACAGTAGAAACATAAATATTTTATACTGATGAAGAGGTGTAAGCTGAAGTTAATTGTGCATACCCTATTTATGTCAAAAAGTAACATCAGACATTACATCATCTGTTTTAATGTACACTATGTGCTACACATTTTTTCAGTTTCACACTTCAATTGTTCCATGAATTCAACCCTTTAACAGAAACAACTTCTGTTTAAGAATTACTACCTGGAATTACTTACTCAGGTGGCAATTTGTATTTGAACAGTTTATTGTGAAAATGAAACATGTGGGTTAAAGCTGAGTGCTGCTGTGATTGTGGTGGAGGATTAAGGACACATGTACAGCACATAGCTATTGGGAGTTGATGAAAGTAGGGCAGGAAGGAGAAAAACACAATGAATTTTAGTAGCACATGCCCTCTCCACTCAGAAAGCATGATTTGTGAGCTGAAAGCCACATTCCATGCTGTTAACCATACGCATGCGTTAGGTCTTCATATTTGTAGGTTGGTTAACAGCAGTTGTACAGGATGTGCCACCACTGAGAGACCACTGTGAGACTCCACACAGAGGACGCAAACCAAACAGCAGGCCAGAAACAATGAAGATGAATAAATAAAATGAAATAAAATCATTAAATGAAATACAATAAGTAAAATAAGTTAATACATTTAAATAATAAAACAAAATAAAATAAGGACTGGACCCTCTCTAACTTCTCTTAGACTTAGAAGCAACTTTTACATATTTTATGAATTACTGTTACAATAAAAACGTAGTCCTAAAGAGTCCTAAAGTCTGTACTACCCAAAGCCCAATAGTAATAGATATGAAAATAGGAGTTAGAAGGAATTTCTTTTTAAGTTACTATATCCTATTTAAATACACTCATTATATGCACCCTCTTTAACTCTGATATAAGTTACGCAGGGTTATTTATATTATAATGCATTTGAACAATGCATTATAAGACATGATGTACACACTCAACCGCCAGCAGTTCACTAGCAGTGTGTGACAGCAACAGGTAGCATCACAGTCTGGATATCCAGTTACCTGATATTGTTGTCCTAACAACAGCATTTCATTTAGATTAACAGTGATAATTTGGTGTTATAATAATCAGACTATGTAAGGTCCGGAGGGGCACTTCAGCCGAAGACGGCAAAGGGACAGCAGCTCACGTCACTTTTGCCACTATATCACAGTGCTCTGTCTCCATTGTACCCATAAAAAAACACAAACATGCCAATGTACAGTTTCACTACTCTTCTTCATAAAATCCCATTTTCTTGATTTCAAGGAAAAGGGTGACTAATGTAATGTAATATGTGGCATACTTGAGACTCCACACAGAAATCATTTGGTAATTTCACAGTGTGTATCCATATGAATCTGATTTCTCAACTAAACACATGCATGGATAGTTGGAGTTTGTAGCACAATGTTTTATGTGTGCAGCAGGGCTGTCTGCTCACAGTAGGACCATATGGTGTTCTCTGCTTCACCTTCAGCCTCGCCCACACTCACCCAGCATCACCCTGACTGACCTAGACTTCAACCAGACTTCATCCATCTCTGTGTTCCAGGATGTGCAGGGATTCTATTGCACATGGTGAATTCTTTCAATAAGAGGTGAGCAAACATGTTCCCTTATTACCTGTTTAACAATCCAGGGTGTTGCCACTGTAGGGTGGTAGTCCCTACCTGATTGGGCTGTACACAGGCCACCTGGTATGGTAAAGGCCACCTGATAAAGGTTTTGAGACAGACTTTAACTATATCCCAAATCTGTAATAAAGACTACAGTACAACTCTATATCTCTTAACAATATGTGCATTTTCATTATCTGTATTAGCAAATATGTTTGGTAGAAAAATTCTGAATTATGTTGACAACATAACAACATATTCACTCTCAGAATGAATGTCATACAACACATACATTCTAGGTGTGTTAAGTTAGTTGTTCACAAAATACACAAAATGCTTGGTGTTTGTTGGCTTTACCCTCTGCAGGTCAGTCCATTTGACAATTTCTGTAAGGACTTTGTCGTGCCTCCACCTATATTGGTCTTCTCCCAGTGCTTTGGGACATCCAGTCAAGATGTGATTCAGGGAGCAAAGGGTTGCTCCACACTGCTTACAAGATGGGTCTTCTTTGCCCCAGATCTTTAGATTGTTTGGAGTTGGCAAGAGGTCAGCCACAGCATGCAGGAGGAATGTCAACTTGCCCTGGATGACCTATATTATTGATCTGGCAAAAAATTAGGAACTCAATGGAGCGTGTAACTATGATGTCAAAGAAGTGAACTGTTCATACTGCTTTGCTAAGCTCAGAGTACCAAACTCAATTGCCATTATTGCCGAGAAGTTTGAGTGTTTGAGTTGACTCCTTACAGTTGAGTCCAGACTTCTAAATGTATCGAGTATTTTGAGTTTTCCAGTGGTGGTTGTTGCACCTCTCAGGTCTCTATAATGCAGGACACTCTAACCAGATGCGTGTGTGTATCAAGTGGTAGTAAATACATTTGCTTCATTATCCTCCCAAAACTGTATGCTAAATACAGCTGATATTTTATTAAATCAATTAGTGTTTTTTTATTTACCTTTGGTAATAATTGTTTTGATGATACATGTGTATGATTTTTACAATAAATATAGAAATGTACCAACTTGTATTTGTATCATGACAAGAAAAGACCTGGTCAATTATGAAAAGTCTGTTTGATAAGTTAATTTACATTGTAAATGACCGACAAAGAGACAAAGTCAACTATCTGCTACTGTTAGAGGAAAACCTCCATTAACATATTGTTAAATTGCCAGTAAACATCTACTCCTTCTAAAAAATAATTTATGATTTCTTATGACTCTTAAACAGACACTAACTTATTGAACATTTAACATAATTCAGTATCAATTTTAGTTCCATGCAAAGTGAATAAATGTGATGTTTCCCAGCTAATGCTTGTCTGCTTTAACAACACAGTTTAGACATTTTTATAACTGCTGATTTATTAAATTGGAGTTCTAAGTGACACAGACGCCAAATTCAGCAAATGATATATAAAAAGTCTTTTTGTTAGGTAATAAAAATTATTAGTGTCTGATAACCAATAATGATGGACTGCCATTATTTATGGTTAGACATTCTGATTAGGCTACCTCTGTTGTCTTTATCCCTTAATATCTTAGTGTAGTTGGGAAAGATCATGGTTTGGGTTAAAATGATCGCTTTCATTTCAAGGGAGAGTGTTTATTTTTGGAACAAAGGTTTCATTGTGGATTAATGACAATCCGCTTTCTCCTTTGATTCTCAGAGACAGTCATGTTATGGCCACAAGACATAGCATGCCAAGTAAATGTTAAGTAAAAGTAAATGCTAGGTCATTTTAAGTCTTTGACTAAACGGCCGATGCTGCTGTTTTTCTCATGAAGCAGTCTCTCACTGTTGACCACTTGAACCACTTTAACCAATTTGACATGTTGTTGGGCTTGATTATGGGTTTGGACACAAAAACTATATCACTTGAACAAAGAGACAGCAGCCGCTGTTGAGGGGCTGATATCAGATCTGAACATCATAAAGTCCTGAAAATAAATCATGATCCTCCTCCTTCTTATCCCTCATTCACTTGCTCCATGCTTCCATTTCCCTCTCAATGACAGGCATGCAAGGTCACACACATGCACTGATACCCCCATCTTGTATGGCATCATATGTCACACTTACTGTATTCTACTTCCTCCCGCTCTATTTATATCTGTGATATAATCCGGGGGTCATTACTCTGAACCTCCTGCTGTGTTATCAGAGATGTAAGGACGAGCACATCAGCAGGCAGCCTGTCCACTGGTGTGTGTGTAATGCTGGCGATTAGGCACTGGGAGCTCTGCTCACATCGGCTGGTCCTGATGTGGCTTTTATGAAAGAATCCACCGCTCAGCAAGTGCCCCAAAACAACATATATTGACATTCCAGTGACGGCGCCCCCTAGCTGTAGTAATTATGATGACTGAAAAGGGGAAAATCAGGTGACGTTAATATTAGAGATGTCAGTTTTGGTTAATTTTGCTTTTGACAGGCTGACATCCATTAACTGGTACCTAAATGGTTAATTTTTAAGAAAAGTTGTGATGAGCTGTCCAGCAGTAGGTGATCTGAGCTTTCTTGACTTTTAGCTCATCCTTCTTCTCATCAAATTGTTAATCACTGTGTTTAGTCACAGTAGCTCTCAATGGCATGAGGTTCGAATCTAAATAATACTATGAATATAAGGCAACCATGATCATAAGATGACTTTGATCTTTTTAACCTTATCACAGCATTTTAAATGTACTATCTTTTTAAACTTTTACAAACCATTAGTGTATTATCCTTTTAACTTATCACATTAGCTTGTGCAACATATGATAACCTCTTGACTTTGTACTACATTGTAGATTGTAAATAACTTTGGTATACTTACAATGGGGGCAGCACTACCAAGGATTACAAAAAAGGATTATGCATTGTTGTGAGGCTGATCTTTGATATATGTATGGTCACAATAACCAGTAAATTACCAGCTACAACAGGCTGACAGCATAGGAGATGCCCCCACCAACCTGACTCAGCTGTTACACCTGAACACCATGTGCTGTAAAAGCTAGTTAGACAGTGAACAGACAAGTTGAAATAGAGCTAAAAGTGCTGGAGGGTTAAAATGTCCAGCTTCACTGTGTCTTGTATGAAAATAAATAAAGCTCACATCTTTATTGTTTCTTTAAATAAATATAGTATGCAGGAAGCTTTAGATAGCTGCAGTAACAGATGGGAGATATACTCTGCCCTTGTTAACCACATATGGTTTTATTTTTGCAAAGATTTGGATGAGGAATAACACCAGCCTGCTTTGTGATGGAGGGATTTTGGTCAAGCTGCTACTGCTACCAAAAATATACCAACCACATGTGGAGATACAAGGAAAGCACACACAAACACTCGCACACAGAGGATACTGTACATTTTTCCATGCTGACAGCAGGGGGCAGTGCTTAGCTCCGTGGTTTTGGGTCAGCAGCAGTGTACCCAGAGGCCAAGTCCTTAGGAGGGGACAATAAACCTGAGTGCTTACCTGTGCAAAGCCTGTCTCCACCTGCCAAGCCAGAGCCTGAGGCCATGACACCACACACATCCATAACAACATCCCACCGCCAACAGGAGGACAGAAACCAGGAAATTCTTGTTTATCTAACAGGGTCCCCATTCTTTTTAAGAAAACTTTTGAGGACATCAGTGACTTCCAAACATGGATCTTTGCCTGACATGCAGTGCACAGGAAAAGGAGTCAGCAACAGAGGGAAAAGAGAGGAAAGAGAGAGAAAAAGGATAGAGAGAAGGAAGAAAGAGGAGAGAGTAAACTGAGGGAAGAGAAGAAAAGAGAAGAGACATTCTGGCTAAAGAAAGAAACAGGAGACTGAGAAGAGGGAGAAGAGGAAATAAAGAAGAGAAAAAAAAGGAAAGAACGAATAGAAAAGAGGGAACCCATAAACAAAGGAGAACAGGCAGAGACAGATGTGACAGACAAGTAAAAATCAGACACACAAGGGAGTGAAGAGGAGGGAAGAGAATGAATTTTTGACAGGCTTTGGCACATTAACAGCTTTGCAAATATGCCATTTACATACCTGTGGCTATAGTGCTACATAGCCATATTGCTATGTAGCACTTAAAATTAAGAAGAGAACCGTCTCTGAACAAATACAGTCTTATTTGGTAGTGAATACACTGTAAAAATGGCTGTGAAGTCCACAGTAATTTACTGTGTTTCTGCACAGTTAATATTTTTACAGTATAGGTCTGTGTATTAGGCCTAAAAACACAGTAATCATAATGATACTGTAGAAATCACAGTAGTGAACACACTACTGTAGAAAATCACAGTTACTATTATAATACTGTAGAAAATCACAGTAAGCATTATGATACTGTAGAAAATCACAGTAACCATATGTTACTGTAGAAAATCACAGTAACCATTATATTACTGTTGAAAATCACAGTAACTATTATGTTACTGTAGAAAATCACAGTAACCATTATATTACCGTAGAAAATCACAGTAACTATTTTAGTACTGTAGAAAATCACAGTAACCATATGTTACTGTAAAAAATCACAGTAACCATTATATTACCATAGAAAATCACAGTAACTATTATAGTACTGTAGAAAATCACAGTAATATTGATAGTACTGCAGACACCATTATGTTACTCTATTTAAGGTAGCAACTTTCCCTTTTGTAAAGATTTGAATATTTTTTGTAATACCTTCAGATAAAACCCTCAAATTCATGGTGCAGATTAAATAATTTAAACATTAGTTTGAAGTAATTATTCTTTTCACATGAATTCAAATACTTCAAGATGAGACCTTATTTGTTCATGCTTCTGCAGGCTGTTACTTTCAGTTTTTAAATTTGTTTCAACGTTTATCAGGTCATGACTTTTTATACAGTCTATGGTCATAACCATAGACTGTATAAAATATGGACATAGTTACCATGACGTCACCCGTTGGTTTCTGAAGAGCCATTTTGAAGCTCAAAGTGAGCCGCTCTGGCCATCGCCATCTTGGCAGTGTGAATGGCTGAAACAAGCCACCTAGCAGCTGGCGGACCTGTCACTCAAAGCAGCTATGTCCTTCATCATGCATAACTTTATAACTTAATAAAATTTATACGAGTGAGTTATAAAAAAATTCACCCCCGAACAGTTGTCATGAAAGGGGAAACAGTTAACAATAAATAATTGTCATTTAAAGAGTTGGTTCTGTACTCATTTATTGAAATTTAAATGTGGTTTGAAAGTTTACAGCATTATATGAATAACTGTAATCTAATTTACCGCAAAATGTCTGGTGCTGTAATCCATTACACAGAGGCATAAAATTACTGTATTTTATTTTACAGTTATGTACAGCTACTGTAACAGTAGATACAGTACCATTAAATTACTGTTTCATTTTACAATTGCTACTGTAAATAAAAAACAGTACACTTACTGTTATTTATTTTACCGTAAGTTTTCTGTGTTTATATTTACAGTAATTAACTGGCAGCAATTGACAAGTAACTTACTGTGAAATAAATTACAATAAGTTACTGTAAAATGAATTACAGTAAGTTACTTGTCAATTGCTGTCAGTTAATTACTGTAAAAATAACTTACTGTGATTTTTACAGTGTAGTAAATAAGGAGGTAAATGAAATTGAGTCTTAGCATCGGTCATAGAGGAAGTGAGAGAAAGAGGGGGAGACAGATAAACAAAGAGGATGAACCTGGGGCCAGATGCATAAAACTCTGTGTAGATTCCTGACTAAAACTGTGTGTAGCTACGCACAAAGCCAGAAATATGCCGTCAAACCAGCCGTTTTCATATCAATTCGCTACCTGCCCACCAGTCTGTACAGCTGTCCATGAAACAAACGGGCAAGAGGAAGTGCTGTTTCACAGATTGCTTTGCGCCGGCGAAGTTCTCCAACAGCCAGAATAGCTGTCATTACGCGCGACCATTACGCTGTGCGGCTCTTTATACCGTCCATATCATTAATTCGTTAAGTGGACCTGTAAACCATCATCAGCAGTGATATCTCAGAAATTTTATCAGTGCGTTTGTAGCGCTCATATCTAAAGCGACTTTACAAGGTGTGACACAACTAAGGATAAAATAAAAAGAATATTAAGAGCAAAATAAACTTTTATGTAAATTAAAAGAATGAAAAATTAAACACAAAAGTAATTAATCAATGTTAACTTAAAATGCGCCAGTGCAGCTGGTTGTCAACCTAAACAAACAATGTTTCACTAAAAGACTGCGTCTCTCACCTTATATTTCATCTCCACCTCATCACATCACCCTCCGATGTCTGCGCCTGGTCTATAGTATGCATGAGGTATGCACATTCTCACCGTACATTCTGTGTTTATAAATACCAGTTTATGTGCGGGAAATGGCGTATGCATGGTTTTTGTGCGTACGTATCGTTTATGCATCTGGCCCCTGTCTAATGCATGTGGACAGAGCTGTGTCTGCGTGCTGCTACTGTTTCCCTGCCTCCAGGCTAAAGCTAGCTAGTCCTGACTCCAGCTCTGTTCTTTACACACACCCATGAGATTATCCATCTGAACATCTTACTCCCAGGAAGACAGCTATATGTGAATTTCTAAAAAGGTTGTACTATTCCTTTAATAGGTTTGTTGCTGAGATATAAAACAAACATCATAATGAATAAGGCAGAATAAAACCGATCTATATGCTTGAATCCAGAAAATGTTAAATTCCAGCAATTTGACAGTTGTCACCACTGACATTTTTGTCTCTGTCTTTGGTGCCTAGGAGTCACTGGAGTGATGTCATCTGTCTGTCAAATATTGTGTACAATACTGATGTCTTTTTGATTCTGTTTATGAGTTCTGAGTTTTTGTCACAATATAGAAAGGATCAGAATGAGAACACAGATTTAAATAAAAAAGCAGCAGACTGTTATAGAGTCAGAGTAAGGAGTGAGTAGTAAAAGGTATATTTTTTGCAGTGGACTTTGGTGGGTTCACATTGGGCTGCGGGGGCTGTGGCAGCCAGGCTGGCTTTAGTCCTAGTGTCCCAAACCACTGGCCTACTTCACCTGAAAAACAATGAGACAGAGAGGCAGCTGCAAATCCCATAATCCACACATGCTGCCGGCTGCTGGATGATTAAAGAGGCCAGACACAATCATACTCTCTGCCTTGAATAACACCAATCCCAAATATGCTAATGGTCTCTCTCCATCGAGGGACAGTACCAGATGAAACGAGGGCAAAACCTGTTAAAGGGGAATTCAAAACTTACTTTTAGGTTGTTAATCACTGAAAGCAGACATTTGTCTGTTAGCGGAACAGCTATACATTTTTTCCCAACATCTTTAGCATTGCAACATCAGAATAGCATATTACACCTTCTTTGATAAAATAAAAAACAAAATAAAAAAGATTCACTCCCTGCTAGTGGTATCTCTCCATACAGATGTTTTATTTTTATTTGTCCAGGTTTTGAGAACTCAGTCTCTGATAAACAATGTCTCCAGTCTCTCTGAATTAGCCACAGACCTCATAGTCAACAATTTTCTGTGGAAACTCCTTCTGCTGAATAAATTGTTATCCATGTTAATTTAGTTGAAGTGACCCATTAAATGTTAGTAATACTTCAGAGAGGCTATAACATAGCCTACAACACAATATTCTGGAAGAAAAACAAAGCTTAGTTCCACTCTTTACCATCCTCATAGAATGCCTTGAAGTCTAGTGGACTAAAAGGCACATAGGGCTTAATGCTACTGTATTATTTAACCCCAAAAACATTGCACAGATATTATTTTTTGTCGTAGTGACTTCCTGTAAACAGTAGAAATATGCTACAAAGTAATCTACCAGGAATGTATGCCTACATAGATTTGATTGGCCAAATTTGCTTCAAAAATTGAACTAGGTTCAACTGGTTTGCCTGATGACTCAGTATGGAGAGAAATTAGGCTCAATATAGCTGACAAACGTGTATTACATGATCTACAAATAAAAACACATTATATTGCAGTTTGTGCGTAATTTATTGTGTTCACAAATGCATTGTCCAATCCACACACAAATACCAAATTATTTGAACAAATATAAAACAATTTTACAAATAAATACATTGCAACCAGTATTAATATCAGTATTTTACATATATATACAGTATATTCAACTTCAAGTTCATAGATCTGTCAAGTTCTTTTGCATTTTTTTTACAGATTGTTAAATGTGTGTGCACTGATCACCTGACACGTGTGGATGGGGTTACCTTTGTTTGTGGGGTTTTGAGACTATTTTCACACTCTCCAAACCTCAAATGTATGCTGCATGTAAATTCTTTTCAGCACATTCCTGCCTAATTTCAAAACAGGAAAGACATTTTTACGAAAAGATGAAATAGCTTGTCACCCCATGGTTAGACAATAATTGAAGTCCCCCACCACTCAAAAATCTGTTTTTCTTATAGTTAATTCACTTGTATGTTTGAGCTTCACTGTGCAGAATGATGTATGTGCAGAATTTGAAACTAGGAGGTTGTTTTGACATTTATTTGAAGAGAGAAGAAAGTTTCAGTGCAGAGGTCTCACTGCAATGTTTAATTTTATTGTTTTATTGTTTTTATTGTTATTGTACTGCTTTATGTATTGTAGCGTGTCTGTAGGTTATTAGTGTAAGCCTATATGCGCTAGCTAGGTGGGGCAAGTTGGCACTAGCTTGTCAGTTACAATGATAGTTATCTTTAAATTAAACAGATGTAAAGTTTGCCTGACTGCACTGATAGATATTTAGGTATTTAAAGATTTAATGTTATGGTGTTTTGTGGTTTGTATTTTCATTGTTTTGTTCGTTTTCCTCTAGCAGTTAATAACGTTTATTTTCAGTATGTTTATAACAGTTCATAACGTTTATTTTCAGTTGTTTACAACGGTTATAGAACATAGTCAGTTAGAGCCAGAGCCCGAACAGCTGATTAGCAGCACTGTCGTTTACCGTTGTCTTTTATTGTAATTTTACCGTTGTCTTTTTATTGATTATATTGTAATGTAAATGTTGCGTGATTGAAGTTATGAGGGAATGAGATCATTGTTTTATTCCTGGAATGATAAGAATTGTAGATAAGACTGATATAGCACTTTCAATACTCTATTACTCATTTTAAGCCTATTTTATGTATTTATATATTTTGTGATTCTTTTAGCCTATTGATTTTAAATGGAAATAGCTAGTTTATACATGATTACTGTATTTTGAATTATTGAATTTTTATATTATATTGTTATTGTTTTGCATTGTTATATTGTTCCAACTAATTTAAGTTGGCAGTTAACGTTAAAGGAGTAAAGCCACTTAAGATCAGCCCACTCACACAGTGTCAATTTGTTCTTTCAGAATAAATTATTTTTCTAAAATATGTCACCCCTCGAGTGAGCTTCCACTCTATGGGCGTAACATTTGCACATGCCCACAAATGACCGTCTGTTCTGTAGCCATTGTTGCTAAGGTGTTTTCATGGGTTATTTGTGTTGTCCACTGTCATACAGTGGAAACCGCTTTAGTGATCACGGTTACAGTGATCAACCGTTTATATGGATCAAAAAGCTTGGGACAGAATCATTCCTATACTAATGCTGTTTAAATAATTTGCTTAGAGCAATCAAGTAGTCCGCTTACAATGTTCATTTTGGGTCTTTTCATACATGAAGACATGAGAAAGAAAATTAAAACAAAATTCTATTTCTTTTGTACCTCACTCCCATGAGGTAGCAGCTGCAGCACCATTATCAGGCACTGCGGCGCACCTCTGCAGGGTTGTGTGGAGGTTCAAAAGTTGATTCTGGTTAGCCTAAATGCAAAACCTGTCTGTTTTGGGCTGGTAACCTGAGGCTGGTGCTGCGTGCACATTAAGATCATAAAGGGAAAACCAGTCATTTTCTCTCAATGAAAAACATAGTCTCCTTGAAACTTATGACAAACTGCCAAAAATGAGCCAACGAGATGCAGCAGCGAAACAAGCGTTTAAGCAGCTGTACTGTATTTTGAAACAGTCAATAAGATTCAGTAAATACCAAAGCTGCCTGTTGCATTATTTTATATTCATGTAATAAATATACAAATGTCAATTAGATGGTAATCTGCATGAGAAATTACGGAGGAGAAAAAAACCCGGTTATAATAATCATCTGCTTATAGTGATCATTTTAACCTGGACAGACGTAATTACTATAGGTGGTTTCCACTGTATTTTGGATCGGATTCCAGCTCCTACATGTACAAGTGTCAGGGTTTTCGCTGCCTATCTAACTCAAAGGCCTTAGTCAAAAAAATTCTGGCCAAACAAAAAAGGCGGGACTCACTTTGAGGGCAGTGTAGCACCAGGACAGTGCACAGTGCGCACAAGCTGAGTTAATCTCCAAAAAAGCAGTAACAAATGAGGTTGGTGGACCAACACACACCGCAGCACTTAAACAACTTAAACCAAATGTGGTGCTAAGAAAATAACTCAGTGCTCAGTCTGTTTCACCTCAAAAACCCTGCACCCGCTCAGCGTCTTGGACAACAATGGCTTTCCCCGGAGCTAAAGGCAGAGAGGCTGCTCTCCACTGCTGGAGACATGATGTTAATAACAACACAGTGGAGCAATCTGCCTTCTCCTCATTTTGTTATTCTCATACAGGCAGGAAACTAACTTGCTTTCATATTAATTAATTAATTAATTAATGCAATTAACTTTTTAAAACAAAAAGGTTGATGGCCATTTATCTTATCTGCCAGTTTCATATTGTATTTCAGTGGACTAAGGACACCAGTGAATGGTTTGGCACACTGTATACTGGAGCAAGAGACTGAAAATAATGCCCCCTTTTCTATTCATTCAATCGAGAATTGGTTTTGAATGGAGAATCAATTCTAAATTAAATTGGCACCCAAGTATTGTGATAGTATTGAATCGGGAGATAAGCATATCATCCCAGGCTTACAAAACACCTAATGAGTTTATGGTCTCAACAGCTAGTTTCAATCTTTCAATACAGCATGATTATATATATAAATTATGGCCACATTTAAAGTAAAATAGACGATAAAGCAGGGTATGCTTTAGGGCATGGCTACTTTGTGATTGATAAGTCAGTGTGTGAGGTACTGTAGTTGGACCCTGGGGAGCTCCTCCCCAACTCGACGCTCTTGTCCAAATATGGCCAATTCACTTCTGGCTCCAAAAAAACAAGATGCTGACGGTCAAAATGCCAAACTCAAGGCTTCAAAAGGGGAGTCTACGAACCTATGGGTGATGTCGTGGTGCCTATGCCTATTATTTTTATACAGTCTATAGTGCACACACAAACTGTACGCTACACCACACACTCTAGCCTTTGCCACCTTTGTCTCAAAAAAATCCAGGGCAAACCCTGGATATATTTGAGAGGTTTCCATTTCGACTAAAGAACGAGAAAAAGTAGTGAAATCCTGCTACTACTGTTTGTTTAGGTAGCCTCCTGAGCTGTCAAAAGTCGCTGAGGGGCTTATCAGGAACTTATCCGAACACAATGGGCTTATCAGGAGGGGGGTCTTAAGGAGACAGGCGCTAACACAGCCTATTTCAGTCAGAGGCTGAACTGAGGGGCTGCATAAAGAACATTATTTGAACTGTAAATTGTGCAAAGATATTCTAGTAGAGCCCCAGAATATAAATATGGACCTGCAAATGTGCAGAATATGTCCCCTTTAACATTTCACTTCAACACATGAGACAAAAACTGTCCTCATGAAAAAATGACAGCATTGGTTGTTTGTTCAAATGCCTAAAATAACTCATGTTGAAGTTTTCTTGAAGGAAATACAGACCGATGACTTGAATGAATTTGTGGTAGAAGAGATAGCAGTGATTTTAGTATAAATTCAAAAGCTAAGCTACAAATCCATCGACTGATCATGGGAACTGTCAAGGAGGTGATCTGTATAAATGATAGATATAATTATGCAAGATTATTTGATAAGCATGAACATACTGTATGTGCATCATGCTGATCCATCAGAAAGTGAAATAAAGTTAAAACAGAGGTCTGTCCTTCTGTGAATATTGCAATGGTTCCTCATCAAGAAGTGAATAAAATGTAGTAATCCTGCAGTAACTAACCTATAATATTACTGCACAAGATTCCTGGCTGGATACATAAACTGTTCATAGAAAGTGGGATGAATGGTGTCAGATTGTGACACAGTGATCCAGTTTGCTGAACTATCCTCGGACTGTGCTCTAGCATATGATGTACCAGTTTTAAGTGAGGAGTCATCCTGAGATTTACAGGCAGGGTAAAGCCCAAGCTCTGCTGCACTAATCTTACTCCGTCATCTGGGCCCCAGGAGGCCCCTCACAGCAGTCCAGACTGACTGTAACTCAGCAAACCAGGACTGCAGTCACACACATACACACACCAGGTGGCTGACAGCTTTGCCGCCTCACTGGACTCTGCTTTTCCAGTTGGGTTGGGTTAAAGGGTGGGGTTGAGGATGTCCTGTTGCCCAAAACCAGTAAGTTCTAGATCCTCCAGAATATCCTCTATATAAGATTGTACCGTACCATTCTGTCACACTGCATTTGGGCAGTCAGCTTTCTCTGTGAAAGCCAAAACTCAGTGGAATGTCCTACCTGATGATATGAAGAACTGTAGTTAAACCAATACATTCAATGCCAAATTAAAAATCTACTAAAGACCAATCAGCTCTGTGACCACTGAGTCTAAACTTCATCTATGGTCTTCTCATTAGCGCAGGTAGTCTTGCTTTTAATTTAACAAGTTTACATTATTAATTTCTAATTGACATCGTGGGTATATGTGATGTGCTGTTGTGTGTAGCTTTGTATTTTATGTGGTGTGTTCTGTATGTTTTTTGCTTTGTACTGTTTGTTGTTGTGCTGTTGTATGTTTTGATTGTAGGGGACTGCGGATGTAAATTAGCGTTGAGCTAACTCCGTTGCAGGGCATCTTATATGTTAAAAACGGTACACTGTACCAATATATAAATACAATCTGAAAAAAAAAAGAACCGTCCTTTCTCCCTGATGACTGCATGATGGTCACACTGCTGGCCCAGAGCATCCTGGGTAATGGCGGTATGGTGAGCACTTCCAGGTGTCAGCACATTGCACCCTGGGATGCCACAGCACATATTTCACAGCACCACAGTCTGTCACATCACGGAGTGACCTCCAAACCTGCATGTCAGCAGGATGACCCATGATGTCACATGGTGTGATGCTGAGATGAGGACGAAGCTGGAACAACAGACACAGAACACAACAACAAATACAAACACAGCTCGCTCATTGGTTGTTTGTTTTGCTGTGTGTGACCTCTAAAGGGGCTGGGAGTGGACCAAACGGAGGACACCAGGGGGGTGTTCCATCAAGCTGGCTAATGGTATAGCCTGGCTTACTTCAATAAGCGTCGCTAATTTAAGTGAGTGTTCCGTTCCATCACTGAAGCTTATATGAGTCCCAGCTCAGTAACCATGGTAACTTAGTCAGCAGAACTAGCCTGCTCCGTGGCAGGCTAACTGTCAAGCTTAAATCAGCTGCATGTCAAAGAATGTCTGACGGACAGAAACAGACTCTCAAAAGACACTTCCATCAAGTGTCTTTTCACACTCTCATCACTTGTCCGTGTTCAGGAAACATAAAATAGAAGAACTGTGAGGCACTTTTACAAAAATACTGAAGTAAATCCCCATTTTATTCGTTGTCACTCCTGTGTTGGAGTGAACCATTTTATTTAAAAGCTTAGTGTTTGTAATTTAAGAAATAAAAGTGTCAGCGTTATTTTGTAGTTATTTATTTTTTCATCCACTCATTTTGTTCAAGCTGTGAAGACAAAAAGAAAATGAAATAAAGTCCAAACCATGCCCTTCTGTGTTTAAATACAGTGGTAACTGCTTATAGTAAGCAAAATTCACCGCTCAGAACCTACTGCTTCTAAAATGCTCACAATGCGTTTGAAACAGCTGTACTGTATTTTGAAACAGTCAATAAAATTCAGTAACTCTATATTCATGTAGGCTAATAAATATACAAACTTCAATTAGATGATATTCTAAATGAGAAATAAAGAAAAAGAAAAGGTTGTGATATTATAGTGATATTTGACCCAGACAGATGTGATCACTCTAAGTGGTTTCCACTGTACTTATATCCTTCTCCAGTTTTTTTTATCTCCAACTGCAACTTAATTTTTATCTTTCATTGATGCTTGTAAATGGACATTTTGTGGAAGAGAAAATGTGTCAAAGAGTATGATAATGTTGGTAAGTTGGTTCTCCTAAGTTGCCTACACCAGAATTTTAATTATACATCCGATATTATCTAGCCTAGTGATAATATAACCACAGTCACTGATCTGAATGCTCATTTATTAACAAATAAAGATAAAATCATGACCAGGGACAAGTGCTGCTCTTCACTTTCCCCACACAGACTCATCAAGCCAGATGTTGGATTGAACCGTCAACCTTCTAGTTATAAGTTCACTCCTCTAACCAGGTATACATTTAATCTGTCATCAATTTTGTGCCAAGCTATCTCCTTCACCTTGTTAATTGTAGCAGTATTACTCTTTTTGGTGAAAACTCCTTTATATTCTTCATATAGTTTCATCAGCAGGTTTGTTCTTCTGCGGGGAAGATTACCACTCTAGTTTTCCCTTCTTTTTGCAATCGACTGTTCTGGGCTGCTTACTCCATGCACGCTCACACTGCAAGCTTATTCCAGTCTGGCTAGACCTAGTGTTGACTAGATGCAGCTAAGCTGCGTTAGTGAAACGGCCTGAGCCTCAAGTGAAAGTTGACATTAATTCTAGCCAGGCTTTTTCAAGTAAGCGCAGCTTTCTTTAGCTACATTAATGGAATACCCCTCTGGATTCAGATGATCTGAACGCAAACCACTTTAAACAACAACTACAGTCAATGTCCAGTCACATGGTAGTTGCAGTGTGGCAGAATTTTGTAGTAGTTGACTTCTGACAACTACACTGAAGATATGACTGAGTTAGGCCTTTTTCCTGATACAAAAGTTCAAAGAATCTTCTGCATATTTTAGCTGCAGCTTCTCCTATGTCATTGATGTTGGTTAACAGTGATAAAGCAAATCAACAAGTCTTACAAAGGTCATTTATCCTTAACACTCCTGCATCAAAACTTTAAGGTGTGACTTGAAAGTTGAATGTGGCAGGAATAGTTGAAAAGGACTTTAAAAATGGTCATTTTATACAGTATAATTCTGCACCCACCCCACCTGCACCTTCTACCTCCCTCTACGTCCCAAAGCCACTTACAAGAAGCCACTGTCTTTTGGCACCATCATCAACAGGATTATATATGGAGGTTGGGGGTGAACTGCTGTGACGGCCAAGCAGTTTGTCATGGATGACACTTTGCTGGATAGATCCAGCATGCTGAGGGAAGAAGATGCCGGACTCTGGTTCTAATATTTTCCTACACACAGTGCAAGTCTAGCATACAAGAGAGAATCCTATTCTGTATATCTTTGTGTAGAAGGACTGCAGTCACACAAGGATTTGGATTACTCTGTGTAATGTCAATTAGTTCTCATCAGAATCAAGATAACCAATCTAACATAGTCCAGATTTAACTGCTAGCGATATCTTCCTGTTAAAAGGAGTTCCTGTGTGTCCATTTCAACAACATATTTTACTGCATGGACAGTTGATCATATCATCTTTTTCTCTTTGTTTTTTGTCCTACAGGTTTTTAGTGAAATTTACAATTTGTGTTCCTTGTGAATTTGCAGTTGACACAATCTCCACACTTAACCCAGCAGGTATTTGACTTGTGAATTTATTGCAGATATGTGGACCCACTTTGACATCTATCTTTAACGTTCCTCCCTCACTCTGGTTTATTTCAACCTGATGTATTTGCCATAAATGTGGCCATTGCGACTATTTGTCGTGCTAATTTTGCTCTCTCCAGCTCTGTTATAGGGATTTCGGCAATTCACAAAAAGATGTTTATTGCACAAAACGATGAACATCAGAATAAGCTGCTGAGACTCTTTCCCAATAAATATGATTTTTACATGAGTTGCTTCAAAAGTTTGTTTCTGAGTCTCAAAATCAAGGCACATGCTGTGAATTTTCTGTACCGCTACACCCCTAGTGCTCAGGGTTCAAGTCCCTGTTGGTGCATATCTTCAGTTAAATGAGGTGGTAAAAGGAGTTGGTAATAGACGGTTTCAGGTTGCTGAGAGGCAGCACTCTGATTTTACTGACTGATCTGCCCCGACACACAGACATGTGCTTATTAGCCTTTCTGCCTGCTAAGGTCACACCTGTTCTGTCCTCACCTGCAGTGACAAACTCTCACAACTCCCACATGAAAAGACAGATATCAAGAGGGGTAGATCTGCACGTGAAATAAACTGATGTGCTCTAAGTACCGTGTTTAACAAATGATTAGTCAATGTTTCCATCCAGGACTACTTGAGAACACTGGAGGAGAGGGGAACCCATTCAATTTACCCTGCACAGTTTGTACCTGCTGCCTGATCTGCGTCTTTCTCTGTCTCTCCTTATTCTCCCTATTGTTGATGTTTTTATTAAATTATTTCACACTCTGTTAACGACACTTTTGTGCTCATATTAGACTGAATTATGCCTTTTGAGAGACAGCCATAAATCAATAATCCTGTTGTCTCCACGCTAGTGGTGTGTCTTGTGGCAATGTCTGTCAGTCCACCACTTTGGTCCAAACATCTCAACAACTATATGATGGATTACCATTAAATGCAATAATTTGGATGCAGTAGTGCAAATGAATCTGTGGGGGATATTTATGAAGCCTGTCACAAATGACTGTGCAGGGGTTCCACCAATGTTTTAATTTAACCTGGTATTTACCTAGACTACAGATCTGAGACTATCTACAGTTCATCTGATTGGCATAAAGTGCTGCTAAACCAGTCCAGTCTCACATCAAAATGTATAATAGCTATATTGGTCCACAGTGCAAAATGTATTAGTTTCACAATCAGGGCTCTAAAATTGTGAGATGCTTATGTTTTTTTGGCCTATTCTTTTCTATTGGCCTGCATTCATGTCATGTGACTGTCAAGTTTCTGTCTGTGACTGTCAAGTTTCTGTCTGTCTTTCTTTTATTCTCAGCGGAAAATGCAATATTTCTAGCGAGAAATGTGCATTTTTTATTAATCTTTGTTCAGTGAATGTATATGATGTTTAGTTCATTAGTTATTACAAATGTTGTTTCAGGTCTCTTGCTATGGTGGTTGCTATGGACCCTGCTGTTGCTGAAACCTTTGCATTGTGTAGTTATCTGAGCTATTTAGTTATTTGTGTTATTTTATGTAACTGTTTGATGATGTTATTTCAATAAAACTGTAGATTTTGGGGTGCAGAAATTAATTGAATTTGAAATCTAGAATTTGAAGCTTTGCGACCGGAGGAGCCACTGCCTGGAAGTATTTCACCATGTTAAGGTTTTCTTTTAATGATATTTTTATCCGCCACAACCCGAATCCAAATGCCACATCTGTGTTAAGAAAAGGTATTTTATAGCCTGTGTTTGTAAAATGTGAAGATGTTCATGTAATTTTATATTTCCAAGAATATGTGGCTGAGCATGTTTAATATGAAATCATCTTTCTTGAAACATAGTCTTCCTCAATGAATAGTGAGCCATGTCATCCAATAAAGCACTCCACCGTTGTGTGTGTGTGTGTGTGTGTGTGTGTGTGTGTATGCGCGCGCATCAATACCACATTGAAGATGGGGTTATCAAACTGGACTTTACATTTCACATCCCTCATTTAATCCTTGCACTTGTCACTTTCATATATTTCAGGAAACTGGAATTTGCATTCAACCTCCACTGTTACATAATTTAATTATTTATGCACATGTCACATTTCATTTTTGCTCTTGTCACCTTCATGTATTTCATACACTTCATTTCTCTGTCCACAGCACAGTCAATATTTCTTTTCCTTTGTACAGTCAATACTTCATTTCAAGTTTTATATCCAATTTCAAAACTATTCCTATTCCTTTCTGTAAATAGATTTTAAAATTTTAATTTAATTTAAATATTACTTTGTTTATTTGATTATTATTATTACCTTTTTTACCATTTTTATTCTTCTGTGTTATGTGTTTTTGGGGGCAAACACCAAGACACATTCTTTGTATGCTTGCGTCATACTGACATAAAATCCCAAAACCAAGAATCATAAACATACAAAAAATCTCCAGGGTTGTGTAAATATTAGTCTCTGCATGTGTTGGAATTTGATCTCTGAAGGTGACTCATTTTGCTCACTATTTCCATCAGAAAAGAAAAAACGAACAAACAAACAAACAAACAAACAATTTTATATATTGGGCCTTCAAAGTGCTCTCTGAAACTAGGCCTGGGATGTCTTGTGTCCATGAAATGAGAAAATTAAAACTTTGTTGTAGAGTTTAACCAAATACATCGTTGGAAAGGTCTCGACCTGGAGAGTAACATATGTCAGTATGAAGATTCTACATGGCTCCTGGTTTGAAATACTGACCTTTGAACTTTGACCTCTGTGCGTATTTGAAGGCTTATAATTCAGCAACAAAAAGGGGCTGCAGACACGGAACCAACTGTTATAGAGACCTCAGCTACCATGTGAGTATAGTCAACAACTGGGGGTGCTGTTAGATATGGGTAAAATATGCCTAAAATTAATTTTCACCCAATTAACAATTAGATATTTAATATCTGAGTCCACAACTGTGTTCATCAGCCCCTTAAACTCCTCAGTGTACTCCTAGTTCAGTATTTAGAACTTCAAATTCTGGGAAAAACACTAATATATACACCATGCAGCTTGATACAAATCAGCACCACAGTTGTAGTTCTTCCCGTGTGCAAAGTAGGGTTGTAAAATAGGGTTGTGAAAAGATATATCTACTGAATGTATCAAATATCTAGTACAGCCGAAGTAGTAATTACACTGCATCTAGATGATCTATCTATCTAAGAAAAAATAAATATGTTGGTTTATTTCAGATATTTTAGTCAAAAAAGGAGTTGAACGCACTAAGTGTGTGTGTGTGTGTGTGTGTGTGTGTGTGTGTGTGTGTGTGTGTGTGTGTGTGTGTGTGTGTGAATGGGGTGGGGGAACTCAGTGAACCAACTGCACACAAAAATCTTAATCAGTTTGGAATAAATTCAGTAATTAAAAGTAAATAGCATATATAATAGTAAATAAAAGTTTTGTAGTGTAACGCAAAGTAGACTTTCTTCATCTCTATAGTAACGATCGATGAGACTCATGGGTAATGAAGCTGTATCCGCAACTGAAAACTGACACAAAAACTTTATTTCTCAGAATTGAAGGAGAAATAATTAAAACTGATGGCCATAATATTAACCTATAATATTATTGAGTTATCAATAAGTGTTTTTGTGTTGAGAAATGTTAAAGATATCATTAAAAGAAAACCTTAACATGTTGACAGTGAGGAAAATACTTCTAGGTGGCAAGTCCTCCAGTCAGCCAATTGCAAAGTTTCAAATTCTGGATTTCAAATTCAATTCATTTCTGCACTGATTCTGATGTTTATACCTGTAAATAATAAGCTTTTACTTTCCAAGCTTTGCTGTGAAATGAGGTGTTATTACAGGTAAGTATATATTCTCCTCTGGTAGAAAAGGGGTTACAGGAGTGTGAGTACACAGTAAATGGTGAATGGTAAATGGACTGCACTTATATAGCACCTTTCTAGTGTTCCGACCACTCGAAGCGCTTTTACACTACGAGCCACATTCACCCATTCACGCTGATGGCAAGGTACCAACCTGTGCATCAGCAGGATCTAATCATTAGTACACACAACATACATGATGGCATGGCAATCAGGAGCAATTTGGGGTTCAGTATCTTGCCCAAGGACACTTCAACATGTGGAATGGAGGAGTCGGGAATTGATCTGCTGATCTTCCGATAAGTGGACAACTGGCTCTACATCCGGAGCCAAAACTGCTGCATCTGTAGAACACTATTTCTGGAAAATTGTTGTGGTGTGTTCCTGTTGGGTGACAGTTAAGCTCTACACAGCTCGTATGGGCCAAAACATTCTCTCTCACTGCTTGCTTGTCCTCTTTCTTTGAAGTCTGACACAAACCTAACCTTCAACTTGACTAATGAATGTAAATCCAATAAGAATATTTCTCCACCTGTACAGGGCTAACTCTTATACATTTTGGTAAAAATAAATGCACACAAACGTTTATTTCATCTTGACACAACATTTTATCTGTGTGAAATGGAAAGTTAAAGAAGATTAGTGGCACGTACAAGTCAGTCTAAAAATGAATATGCACAGTATGTAACTTGCTGTCGTTACTACAGCTACAAGTTTGGGTAATTCCTCAAAATCACTTTATCGTAATGACAGCACTTCATCCATGGCAGGGTGAGGCTCTGTGCTGCTTTTAGCGCAGATTCCACATTGCCAGGAGTCAAAAATATGTCTGGAATGAAAGTATTGATAACAACAAAACACTGCCTTTGCTTTGACAGCGCTTTTACAGATGTTAAAACAAGTTTCAAAGGCTGTTCATTCTGAGGCATGAGTGCTGCCTGGAGTGTGTACACACACTCCACTCTTGTACAGGACACTGTCTTTGCAGTCAGTCAGAATTTGGCAGCCAGGATTGCATATTGATGTCAGGTGGACTGAGGTGACTCAGGGTTTGATTTCCTTGAGGTTGCATGAGTCATCATTGTGTGTACCTTCTTTATGTTCTGCAGCAGCCCCTCTGATCTTACTGTGGTCTAATATAAGTGGCATGTTGCTCAGGCCATGATCAAGACTTCAGTTAGGAACTGTGCTCACACCAGGTCAAGCTGAACAAACTCTCTTCTTTGTTTTATGTGTTCTTATTGGCTTTCATTATCTCTGCTGGGACAAAATGTTTCTAATGCTTACTCAGCCATTCACACACACACACACACACTCACAGACTGATGGCACAGCCATCGAGAGCAATTTGGGGTTCATTGGACGACCGGCTTTCCAGATTAGTGGACGACCTGCTTTCCTGAGCCACAACTGCCCATGACGTATCTTATTCTGTTTGTCCTTGACTGTGGAACTTCACACCTATAGTATGACTCAGCACTGTGACATTTCAGTCAATGCAGCTCAGTGCTTTCTTTGGCTGAAGTCTTGTCCCCTGTGCCTGATGCTATTCTTACATCCACGAGATGAAATCCTTCTCATGAATATGAATTGATACAGCTTCTGTTATATATGTGACTAAATCTCAGGGGAGTTTAAAACATCAGTCAGCTCCACTTCTGTTTCTCATGGCTCAGTGACTTGCTTTGAAGCCTTAGTCTGCTCCAGCCGAGAGGACAGGAGTGGCTCTCATTGTGCTGAAGAGGGACAGACAGGTAGAGGAGAACACTGTGATTGCTGTGGATGGAGGAATATTTGTGTTCTGTTTGATGTCTCATCATATATCTGTCAGGAGAAACTAGATACTGAACTGTTGTGAGTCTGATTCTGCCACCCTACACTCACATGATTTCAAACGTGATGCTAAAAAAAACACCCTTTAAAAAAGGGGAATTTGAAGATTCTTGTTTGATGGTATGGTAAGTGATAGCAAGAGAAAGACAGAGGATGACATATTTTTTTAACTTTTATTTCTTCGGGGAACGTTGACTCAGCGCTGAATGCTCTATTTTAGCAACACCCTGATTCACTCCCAATTGGTTACAAAGACACTTGGTCAACAAACGACTTCACTGAAGCAATGGAGGCTTAGTCAGTATCCCTCTAGTGCCACTATATGAAGTTTATAGATTCATAAACAAAGTTGGAGAACAAACACCACGCCTTGTAAACATACCATTTCTGCTCAATAGAGAATTTAGGAACACCATCTTGTTCTTTCCCCTTTTGTCTCAGTTTGCAAGTGACCTGTGAAAGACTTGCATCGCAAACACTTACCTCCTGTCCGTGCTCTGTGATCCATGTTCCTCTGCAAAATACTGTCCATGACTTGTGATCCAGCAGTACCAACGAGATACCTCCTTCACCACCACATCCACATAGAGGCCGTTTTCATCGGTGCTCCTCGAAGGAAAGCTACTCCCCCAGAGGCCACACTACCAATCAGCTGGGATCCAAGCATTCCATACACACCCATGCAATAGCCGACTCTGATACGAATCATTTTCCTGCAACTGGACACTCACCATCTCCAGAGTGCTCTCAAAGAGAAAGCTTGAAAAGAAAATTCTGGCCCATCACCTCCTTTTCTTTTTATGCCTGATGGTTATCCCATGTCTACATTCTAATTTATTCATTACTAAGGCAAATGCTTTAAGGTACACTTTGCCGATTTTCAATCTTATTTCTATCTATCTGAATCAGGGATGTATTGTAAAAAAAAAAGAAAAAGAAAAAAAATCTGCTTTCTTGGTCCATACAGCACACTGTAATGTTTAAGACAAGTCAGTGTTATTCATATAATGCCAAACCCAACTAAAGCTGTCTCATGAGACATGATGCAGGTCAAGACCATACACTTCAAGTTAGAGACCCAGCATGGTCTAAGCCTTCTGCAGTACTCAGGCTGCTCCTTCAGGATAGATGCTGCTACTTCCACTGCTTTTCAACTGGCAGTCAGCAAAAAAGAAGTTTGGATCATTTGGATCACAGGCATGATGTAGATGACCTCAAAAATCCAAAGGACTTGCACAGGTGTCTACAAACAAAAATGTCAATGCTTACAATGTGAGCAGTGGATGGCACTGTTGGTCTGTTCACCCCTTTGATCCAGATTAAAATATCTTAACAATGAAAAAGCAGAAAGTTATTACAATTTGCCCTGAGGGGGGCATGAATTTCTGTACAAAATTTCATGGCAATCAATCCAATAGTTGTTGAGATTTCAGTCTGGACCAAAGTGGTGAACCTACCAACAGACAGACCAATGTTGCCATCCCTAGAGCCATGCTGCTAGCATGACTCAACACCACTGATCCAGTCAGTTCAGCATCAGAATAAAGATTTGTTCATTTGCATACACCTCTTATTTCAATTTGAGTTTTGTAGTTTTAATTTTGAGCTAACCTGCTTCTATTTGAGGGAGATATCCCACTATGTGGTGCACCTGTGTTCTACAAACTACAGACTTGTAATTAGACCCGTTTCACTGTAGCAGTAGGCATATATACTGGACTCTTTAAGCCCCTTCAAAGAAAACTGCTGAGAGCCAATTTCATCATTTCAATGATAGTTCAAGTGAAATCTGAACTGAGTCAAAAGCTTCTTTCAAAACCAGTTGAGCATCCATCGCATTCCCTGCCATGCTGTGTCTGACAGACACAGCCATCGATCATAAGTGTACACAGTCAGCTGCTGTGGGGTATGAATATTAATGATGAGAGGCTGTGTGTCTGAAGAAGCTGAGTGGCTCTGGCTGGTTTGTATATTCTTCTGAGAAAACACACACACACACACACACACACACACACACACACACACACACACACACACACACACACACATACACAGACACACGCACTCACAGACACACACACATACTCACCACACAACACACATGCATGCACACACACACACACACACACACACACACAACACACACACTCACAGACACACACACCACACAACACACATACATGCACACACACACAAACACACAACACACACGCACACATGTGCATGCCCACACGTGCATGCACGCACACACACACACACAGGCCAAGAATGTCAGTGAAAACACAGGCCTTTGTAAATTTTAAATCTGATAGTAAGCTAAAAGTGGACATGAGCATCTGAGAGAATCAAAATCAACAAGATAAACCACAAATAACAGAGTACAGTGGATATAAAAATGTAGAATAAAGTAGAAGAGAATATAGTAACATAGAATACAATTTTTTACTATTGCTAAAACACAATTTCTGAAACTAGAGCCCTCTTTATCGAAACTCTACTTACAAAAAACAAAAACATATACACAAAATACAAAAATATCTTTCTTCTCTTGCGAAAGCAAACACTTCATTCAAAACTATATAAACTCTTCTAAAAATGGTATTCTTGCATCACAACTTTACACAAAAGTAAATCGTTCTTCCCATATGCCAACTGCACACTGATGTGCCAAGTATAAAACACTAGTCACACTAGTCTTTCATTCATGCTGGAGTCAGGCATTTTTATTTATAGCATACTGTAAATATAGACTATGAACACAAATGCAATAGGGAAACAAACAAATTAGTTTATTCTCAATACTCATGTACTCATGACAATATCAGACACAATTATTTTAACTGAAGATGACATGAACATAGTTACTGTATTGTGCTATAAACAAAATACAGTATATTGCAATTACAGTCCAAGTTCATCCCATCTTCAATGTGGATCTGGCCACAACACCTCATCACCAACATCACCAGCAATGTCCTCTCTGGCCAAACATCAGGGCAAGTACTGTCTTGAGTGGCGTGTCCAGCCCTGGCATGCCTCCACATCAATGTTGCCACAAGCCTATTCCATCGCTGGGAGGAGAGTTGCACGTTGGTAGGGTTGGCGGTTATATATGTTCCAATGCCATGCCGAAAATAACACCTCAACAGGGTTCAGGAAAGGAGAGTAAAGTGGGAGGTGGAGAACGTGAAATCGTGGGTGACTGTCAAACCAATTATGGACCACAGCAGCCCAGTGGGAACTTATCCACTCATATGACAACAAACGTAGTGTACACTGGCACATTCCTCTGGTCACTGGGAATGAGGATGTCATGCAGGGTGTCAAGGAATCTGATAATATGAGCTGTGTTATATGGGCCAAGAGTGGCATGATGGTGAAGGACACCATTCTGGCCAACTGTAGCATACATTGTGATGTTGCCACCACACTGCCCAGGAATATGGACAATGGCACGCTGGTCAATGATGTTTCTTCCACGGCGCTAACCTCATCAAGATATATATGCATATATATATATATATATATATATACAACCATGCTGGTTTGCAGGAACATCTAGCTCCATGACTCTCTGAAACAGTCAGGAAAAACATACCGTATGACAGAAAGGTAACAGATATCAGTCCATATAGTGTAGCACAGTTATACAGTAAGCTGGAATACAGTACCGATATTGTAATAGGCCACAGTATAGACTATGCTCAGTTGTTTCACTCTTTCAGTTTCTTTCAAACGGCACTTTGTACAGTTGTTTCATCCGAAGTTGATGCCACTTCATTAGACAGCCCAGTGTGGATAAACTTACCCTGTTTATGTTGTTGAATGTTTTGCTGTCAGTCATGATGTGGTATTGCAGTTGTAGCAAAAATATGCTGTAGTTTGCAATGGCCACATTTATGATGTGTTGTTCCTGTTCTTGTGTGAACAGGTGATGACTTCCTCCTGTGGGGAGTTGCCTTGCAATTCTGCAAAAAACAGAATGCAAATGTTTAGGATCTAAGATCTCCTTCTTATGAAATATTGCAAAATCATATAGAGGGCAGGATTTCCTACCTGTCCTCATTTTGAAATGTCTGGATGACACCTGCTGCAGTGAAGGGGCTCAAATTAGGCTGGACCCTCTGACCAGCCTCCTGTAGACTCAACCCATGGTTGATCACATGGTTAAACCAAAGTGGTCTGGATCTCATCTGTGACAGTTCTCCTATTTCTTCTGATTTGTCCTCTTGCTACTCCTCGTTTTGCTATGTCTACCTCCTTGTCCTCTTTCCCTTTCTCCTCTTGCTCATCTTCCTCCTTCTCCTTAACATCCTCCTCTTCCTTGTCTTCCTTCTTTTCCTACTCCTCCTGTTACTCGAACACCTCTTCCTCTAACTCTCTCCAAAATTGGCCTCCATTGTTGTGCACACCAAAGAGCAAACTTGAATCCTATTTATAGTGTTCAAACTCTGATTTCTAAGTGATCTAAGTGGTTATAGATGAATTCACATGTGCATTCTGGGTGCAAGTGATTGATAATTATGGTATTTCAATGGCAGTGTTTAGCAGACAACACACACTGGGTTTTAGTTTTGAATGATGTGTCTAATGTAGATAACCTAGAAACTTAGTGTAAAGCAGACAATATGCTTATGGTTTAGTATACCTGGTCACTAGATAGGCTACATGAGTTAGTGGTTTCAATAATTGTGCCACAACTATCAGTTTGTGTGTCTTAGCAATTGCAAAAAACTGTAAACTTGAATAGAATTGTGAAGAGATATAGAGTAACAAAATATTATAGTAGAATGCAGTAGAATAAAGAATACAGTACAATAATATAAAATACAATTACATACAATAGAGTACTGTAGAATAGAACAGAATAGAATAGAGTTAGAGTAAAGCAGAATAGAATATAAATGTAATCCTTAATTGTGTAAAAGCATCCTGGTCGTGATACAGGATAAAAATAAAAGTCATCAGTATGCAGTCTGTTATACCCACTGAACTCTTCTACATATTCAAATGTTTCAAAAGCATGGTGAGAACAAAGCACTGACATCAGATCAAGGCTTGCCTCAGTGGATCATTGCTGGCTGCAGCCTTCACTTCTGTCTCAATACTTTGCATACAAAGGATGCTGTGTGTTCATAGCAGAGAGAGGATGTGAAAACACACTTGTTGTGTGTGTTCAGGCTCCAGCTATTCTTTAGCAGAAAATATTTTTACCTGTCCTGTGTTATCAGGCAGGTTGCACTGGAAAATATTAGAAACTGATAATCCAATCCACCAGGTTTAAAACTGTCCCTCTGTCAGGATAATTCTCCATCCTGCATATTCATCTGTGACTTTTTAATCACTGACCTCTCCCCAACCCCGCTCAGACTCCTGGGAATTAGTATTCATATTTGAAAGCTACAGTGGCTGCTTGATTTCCATTAAAGCCCCAGAAGCTCACAGAAGTAACTTGATGAGGATGTTTATGAACATGATGATCATGAAAATGACTATAGAGCCTAGGGATGTGCAGAGAGCCCAATATTTGTATTTGTATCTGTATTTGTTGAGGCAGCAAAATGGTTTGTATTTGTATTGTATTGCAGGAGTACTGTGATGTTGTTATAGAGCTGTAAAACCTTTTAGGGAGTAGGTTAAGGTGGATAATTGGGTATACTAAGTGTGTGACACTGGAGGCCACTGTCATGGAAACAAAGAATATCAATAAATATTTGAATTTTATAATGTGAGATTTTTGAAATTTAATCAACAGTGAATACTTAATGGTGAAATTATATACCTCTGAATTTATGAAACCTAGAATTCATTCAGTTTAAAGTCCCCTGTTTTTTGTTTTTTCCAATTCATGAAAGTATATTACCATTACAATTCATAAAATATTTATTTTAATTCATTCCAATTCATAAACATGACATCAGTTTGGATTTAGTCTTTTGATCAGATATCTATCAGGTTACAAAGAAGTTTAAATGAGTGACTGGAAAGCATGGACACTTTTGTCATAAATTCAGATAGATGGTTTTCAAAGTAAAATATGTCAGCGCTATAAAGGAAGTGCTATTTAAATTTCGGCATAAAATATTAAATTTCACAATTTAAGGTTATTAGTTATGTATAATATTCAAATCATTGTGGCCTTTCTTTGCTTCCACAGATATTCATATCTTGACAATTTCAGCAGCTCAGCTGGTCTCTAGTGATTACTCTGCGACACACTGGCGCACCAAAATAATCTTAAATCCACTCTGTAGCTTTTTCCGCTTTCAGCCACGTTGACTAAGAGGAGCTGTCCACAGATACACTTCTTATTGTAATTTACAAGAATTCACAGGAGCAGCACTGTTGTACAATATTACACCTTCTACTGAAAGATTGAAAACATGAACTTTAACCATACCTTCAGACAACAAAGTTTATCTTTAAAAACAAATTATATCTTATGTTTAAAACACTCCTAACATCTCCAAAAAACAAAGAACAAAAACAACAACAACAAAAAAAAAAAAAAAAAAAAAAAACAGGGCAATTTTGTATTTTGTATTTATTTATCTATATGAGTGTATTATTTGGATAAATCATCACATATTTGAAATACAAACTGTTGATTTTTCACCTGAAAAATCCCAAAACTTAAATTTGTATCACAATTACAGTTGTAGAATAAAACACACACAATGGAGCAACAGCGATTTTGGGCATTTGGAACAATCTCTACTAAATGGTAAATTTCTTCTGAAACATACACAGGAGTGAGGAATTAAATTCCCACTTAGTTAAAGTGTGTGTGTGTGTGTCTGAGAGAGAATGCAGGTGATAGTGTGTTGCATGTTTGAGAATGAGAGTGCTGAAAAGGAGTTTATCCTTCACTTTTTCTCCTCAGTGTTGCAGTCATCTTTGCAGGACTCTGCCCCACTGCCGCACCACCATCTCATACACATGCATGTATTCACACACATATACCTGTTCACATACAGTATATCCACATACAAATCCTGCTTCCTAGATGGTTAAATGCACTTTTTCATTTTGTCATTTTGTCTTTTGGTTGATAGTAATTCAATATATTTATGGCCATGTCTGTGTATGACTGTGGAATATATTACTTCACTGTCTTGTGAATACCATGTCTTCAAAATGTCAACTTTTCATTAGATAAGAAAGCCAGTTCTGTTTATAGCTTTGTGTTTTTCAAATATTCCAAAAGGAGTTATTTAGCTTAAGAAAAAGGAAATCTCCTTAACCTGTAAAGGAACAATGAAAAAGTTTTTCTAAAAAGAATTGGAGTTACATGGTTTTCAAAAGATAGCAAGGCTGGCTAAATTCTATATTTCGCTTACTTTCAAAAATAATGCATCCTCCAGTACTAATAAGTATTGTGTAAATCTTCTTCCCCTGTGCTGTTAAGCTCCTTTGTTGTCCAAAAACTATTAAAAACACATCAATGAGCCACACTGCTGCACTGGGTGACATGTTCCTTTATTACCATGAACACACATTGTAGTTTATTTTGACTCAATCCCACACACACACCGTCCTGCTGCCAGAAATACTCACTAGAACACCAAATGTGTATTAATCAACTGCTGAAAATAGTACCCAACAAATGCATTATATCTTTCTGTTTGAGTAATGATGTAAAATTACTGACCCTTAAAGAGCAAACAAACAAACAACAAGAGATTTGCATCTTCAGTAGGAACCAAAGGGCTTGGAGTTCAGAGCCACAGACAGGGTAGGGAAGTCAGAAAGTATTGGTTTGGGTTTTTTCATGTGATTGGTTGACAATAAGAAAAATATAGAATAATCTTAGCCTTATCCTTTACTATAGTTTCCCAAGCTGTCTTCCCACGATTTAGAATCTCATAATTTTTCATTTCTCCAAGGGTGTCCAACATGAAAGCAGCCATGATGACCTTGTAGGCACCTTTATTGAAACCTTCAACATCACACACCACACTTATCTAGTTCATATAGCTTCCCTTTTATTACAGATGCTTGTCATATTCATTTAACAGTGACATAAAGTATTGTAGCACCATTACCACAGTAATGCATCACCTGTTTTCCCAATGAAATTCAAATATATGCTTCACTTGATTAAAATCAAACGAGTCTAGATTAAAATCACCCTGGAATATGCGATGGCTAGTTGGGGTTTATGTTACAAATTGAAATCAAAGATGACAGCAGCATCATTTCCATACAGGTCTTCAGATGATAGAGGATGATATCATGATAGTCCAAAGTGGAATTTCATGTGTTTTTATATCTCTGGATGATATTAAAATACTCTAAAGATGTATGTAATATAATATATTTATTAACATGAATGGCACTTGATGACATGAAAACAAGAAACATCACAAATGAAAGAGATGGGCGCTTAGGTGTAATAGAAAAAATAAATGGCGGCGGGTTTCCAGACACCACCTTCCTTCAGCTAAAGCAAAGGAGTGATTGTTAGGTTAAGGTCAGTGGTGCAAGCACAGGCATCCAGAACAATGTGATTGCTAAGAGATAGATATTTGAGATGAGAGATATACTGTAAGAATGTGTTATGTATTATAATGTCAAAATAATCTTGTCCTTGACACAGCCACATTGTGTTTTACTGTAAAAATATTGTTTGAAATCACTGGAATGTCATTAAAACACCATCACAGCTCGAAGCAGACAGATATGTTCATTTGGCTTGTTAGTGCAAGAATACACTCGGTGTCCCCAGACATCAGAAAACCACTGAAATCTCATTCACTATTTGGCCAAAAGTATGTGGACAGTCCTGTGCAAATGCTTTTTGTGTACTTTTGGTCTGGGGCTGTATTTCATGGTTTGGGCTGGGCCCCTTAGTTCCAGTTAAAGGCGCACTCCATCAAAGTTACACATGAAGTCAGGTTTTCCATCATGAGGAGTACTACTCAGCGTGTAAAAAAAAGTTGTATATTTTCTGTGTTTCTGGAGGTGTCTGAGAAAATAAAAAAGAAAAGGTAACATGCACATTATTGTAATTAATTACCAGTTGCCAACCTTGCTAGGAAACTGAGAGTTTTGATATCTCCACTTTGGTGCTTGATGATACAGTAGTAAAGTAATCAAATCTGGAGGCCTCATGCCAAAATCCATCATTCAAGGTAATTAAACCCATGTTTAATTAATTTAATAAACAATGTGAACATGGCATGAAGCCAGACACTATTGAGTTGCATCATGGGAAATGTAGGATGCAACAGTTTTGGAACTTGACCCATATTAAGGACTAAAGGTCAGGATATCTCGACCTTAAGAGTGCCCCAACTTTATACAAGTGCAATACTATATAACTGGAGCTATAACTGATTTACCCCTGTAAGAGAAATTTCCAGCAGTTCAACAACTTTGTGACAAAAGTTTGGTGATGGCTCATTCCTTTTTCAAAATGACAGCGTTCCTGTGCTCAAACTCAGCTCCATGAAGAAATGCTTCACCCAGTTTGCTATGGAAGAACTTGACTGGGCTGCACCTCAACCCCATCCAACACCTTTGGGATTAACTGGAACACCGACCGTGAGCCAGACCTTATCACCATCAGTGTTGGACCTCGCTAATGCTCTTGTGGCTGAATTGGAGCAAAACCCTGCAGCAGGTTCCAACATCTGGTGGAAAGCCTGATGCCTGAAGCCAGAAGAGTGGAGGCAGTTACAGCAGATTAATGAACATAGTGTCACCACATGTTCAAGTTTGGGAATGTTTGGGTGTCCACATACTTTTGACCACGTAGTGTATCAGCCTAGGCTTTTAAGAAGCACTTTACAAAAAAGAAAACCCTCATTAGTGTCTTCTCCTTATTAATCCGACAAACAAACATTTGATTCATTTGTCTCTTGGTTGTTCATATAAGACAAATACAGTTGATATCATGCCAAATTCAACACAAGCTTGGCAAGATAAACTGTTCATCTCAAGGAAAAAGTCCAGTCCCACTGAATTTCATTTGAAGACACAGGCTCTATTCACCATCATTCAAATCTCTGATTTCTTGGAAAGGGTGAAACATTCTGTTAAGGGGGTACACATTATAACTACACTTGTTTCTGATGCAGTGTGATTTATTTCAGAGATTTTATAGAAACAGAAAATCTCTGAAAGAAGTTGACTTCCACTGGAAACAAATAAAATCCCTTCCCCTTAATCTCAGAATGTTTTACTTGTTTTGTTTCAAGAGTAAATATGGAAAAATAATTTGTAATGTTGAATGTTTTTGCTCCACATTCTTGATAACTAGTTTGTACACAGCTGTCCTGCAGCCTCCTCTATGTATGTAGGCAGTTACACATATGCAGAGTCACTGGACTGAGTGCGCCCAAAGTTGGGCATACTCATCCTGGGTAAGTCTTTGTTACGGATCTCGTAAATGGACTTCCTCCTGGCCTGCACTCCTCTCACTGCAGTTTTGATCTTCCTCCAGCCCAAGTGGTTGAGCTCTGCTAAGTTCAGCACCACACAAATGCCACTGACTGCAAACATGAAGACCAGAAACACTGTCTTCTCTGTCGGCCTGGAAACGTAACACTCTACATCTTTTATGCAAGGATATCGATCACACTCGTACACTGCAGGGACGTTGAATCCATACAGGAAGTATTGACCCACTAGAAACCCTATCTCCAGTGCATTTCTAAACACCACCTGAATGATGTAGAACCTGGAGATGCCCTCCTGCCTCCTCATTTTTGACTTTGTAGTTCGCAGGGCTGAGTGAGGAATGTCCTTGACCTCCAGGCAGTCAGGCTCTGCCTCCTTGTTGGAGTTTTCTGTGTTCTGCAGCACTCCATTCACAATGGTGTTTTTGATCTTCTTGCTGTCATCTCTCTTCATGGAGTCCTGGTCCTTGTCCAGGGAGAGGTACACTGTAGAGTAGCGCCGCTCCTTCTGCTTGGCAGACTGGTGGACAGAGTAGGTGATGAAGCAGAGGCTGGGGCAGCACACCATAATGATCTGGAACACCCAGTACCTGATGTGGGAGATGGGGAAAGCTTTGTCGTAGCAGGCCTGGTTGCAGCCCGGCTGTAAGGTGTTACACACAAACATGGACTGCTCATCGTTGTACACGGTCTCTCCGACTATCGCCACAATCAGAATCCTGAAGATCACGACCACTGTCAGCAGGATCCTGAGAACAACAGCAATAGATATATTGAGATTTGCATCAGATATGTAAATCTAGCTTCCACCAAAATAAAATAGTTAGTGTTCTTGAACCTTTTTGATCCTGGATTTCTGAGAAGTGGAGTTCACTATCAATAGGTCAGAATAGTCAAAAAATCTGAAAGTGACATTGAACCAAATTTACAAAGGCACAACATGGACAATCACTATTGATTGTGTTATATTTATAATATATTAATTGTTACTAATTGTGTTTTTAAAGCTACTTGGTGATCTTGGCAATGGAGCCATAGCCACAAGGATGGACACAGACTGTTCCAAATGTGGTGATGACAACACAAACTGAGGAAAACATGGTTTTGTCCAGTGTTTCTATGACAACGTCACCAATGATGGCAAAAACGACCACAAAACAAAGAAAAGTAAAGACCGCTGGAGAGAATTTATATATAAACGACAGAGGTTTGATAGATTTTTGAGTTTGTGCGACTAAAAACTTTTTAGTTTGATGAACTCGTACAGGTAAAATGGTAAAGAGTTTATAGGAATTCAGCTTGGACATTAAAATGTTTTACACTGATAGAATCTTGAGGCTCCAGGGTTGAAATATATTAGGAGTCAACACGTGCATCAAAGACCCCCATCAACCCATATTCTGGTTGCTTCAGGTTAACACGTATTTAGCCACACTACTACTGACTACTGACTTTCCACTAAAGTATAACATAATGTTGTAGATGTTTCATGTCTTTTCTGTGTTCTTCCAGGCAGCACTGGCTACAAGAGATTTTCCATATGAAATTAAACTTGCAGAGACTTGAAACCTGAATGAATTAGGTAATCAATCATTGCACATCTGCTTTTAGTGCTGTTATATTATTGTGTTGAGTGCAGGCCACTCAAATCAGTCTGCACTTACACTACATTACCACACAGTTATTAAATCATTTACACAACATTAAAAGCAAGGGTGATGTTCACTGTGATGGATCAAAATTCTACCCAGTCACGATTATTAAATAGCTTAAAATTCGCATTGTTTTCCGATATAAATCAAACTGTTTTACGAATTTTCCAAAATTCAGGTGTAGTTTTGAAGTAAGTGTTGAAGGCAGAATCTGAGACAAGATGACTTTTTTGCATGTACAAGATTATTTTCTTTATTTACAGTCTTATACTGAAAAAAACAAATACACTGAATTGTGCCTTCATGCATAGATTGATGTCAGAAAAACGCACGTAAAGAATGAAAACATTATTGTCATACCAGTATTTTCATATAGTAGTGAAATGGAAATCAAACAAATACAAATCATTGCCTACCAGAAAAAAAAGATGAATTCACAAGTCCGCAATTAAACTCTTCAGCAATTGTTCCAGTTTCTCTACAAGTGAACCGTCAGTGAGGTGTAGGAGAAAACGGAGCCCTGAGTCTTCAGCACTGGACAGCTCCCAGTCTGATTTGGCAGCTGTTTGGGAGCTTTCCACTGCTGAAATCCTGTGTGGGATTCTTCATATTGTTATTAGAAATATACGTTTGCCCTAAACATTGTCTTCAAAATGGCCTGAAGATGAAAACACCTGCTTCCTTTGATAGATCACTTTGATTTTAATCACTAACCAATGCTTTTCAGGTATTCACTGTTCACTGAATCAGTGTATTCTAGATGTTGTGTGGGATTTTCCCCAGCTGTACACTCGTTTTACTTGTGCTGCATTTTGACATCGACTCTAAAACCCTTATTCAAAAAGGAGTATAACGCTTGTTTCTGTGTGTCTTTTCCCAACTCTTACCTTCCGATCATGGTAGAGTGCTGCTGGACAGCCGCCTCCAAGAGACGCTCTAATATGGTCCACTCCCCCATGATTGTTCATCCGGAGAAGATCACACTCAGGCGCAAACTGTGCACAGAAAAATCAACAGAGGTTCCTATTAGTCCCCTTCTAGGTCTCCGAGAGTTGCAACAGTATCCATCAAATTCATGGACGTGTTTGTGGTGAGTGTATTTACGCGTGTGCACGCGTGTCTGAGCTTGAGCTCTCCAGTCCCTTCGCTCTCCAGGCGCTGATTGGTAGACAGCCCTCCTGTACGGCGGTGTTGGATCGTGTGTACACGGAAGAAGGGTTGTGTGTGACTGAGTGCAGTGTGGAGCTCAGTGTGCCGCTCAGCGCTAATCCCGCTTAAGTAGACTCCTTTGCGTCACACACACACCGGTTGGTGTTTGGAGAGGCTGGGGACGCACGCCTGTCGAGAGCAGCATATCCATCCATCCACCGCCGCCCTCCGAGTGAGATGATGTGCCACACTGCAAAAAGTGACACGCTCAACAAGTGATTTTATCCCATATGCACACGGACTGATCAGTCTGACGTCAGAATAAATTTAGTTAATTAAGGTATACTGAAATGGTAGACTTATGACTCCCACAATGTATAATAATACATTTTTATGATGGATAATTCTTATTGTTATTGTTATTGTTATTGTTATTGTTATTATTATTATTATCATTATTATAGCACTTGTAGTGCTGTAGTACTACTAGTATACATAATACTCATAAAAGTGTACATGTGTTTGCGAAATGATAGCTGAAGAGTTGTCCCTGTAAACTACATTTGACAACATGTGATAAGCAGCACTAAAAATTTAGATTTACTTACCAAATCTAAAGAGTCACCTGTTATCAGTTCCTATGGTATCATGGCAATGACTGCTGAAAATATGAAACATTTATGTTGTAAAGGTTATGATGGTTGGGTGCACAATTTTGCATGTGAGGATTTACACAATGAGCATGTTGATTGCTGTGCTTTAGATTAATACAAACTATTAATAAAGCAGCCAAATTCACTTTGGTCACCAGGGCAACTGTCAAGGCATCATTGGGTCGAGCGACTAGAAATGTGAGAAAATTAACTGCGGATTTGAGGATTGCACAGTGTGTTGAGTTGCAGTTGTAGTGTTAGTTTTGGTAATTTGTACTGTATCTTCCAAATTTAAGTGCATTTTAAATAAAACAAACAAACAAACAAACAAAAACACTACTTGCCACGATTTCTTGCCAGTGTAGGACTCTCTTGCCTTTGCAGTCAGAGGTCTACTAATACGTCAGTTACTCTCTGTCACTGGTGCCACTGCAGTACTACTGCTCCTCTGTTGAGTAAATGAGTGACAGGGTTACTGAGTGAGGATGATGTGAAGACACATCAGGGAAGTATAGGATATCATTTGCAGGAGAGAGAAGACTTTCTATATATAGCCATTTGTTCCTGGCTGTTTATAGCAGGTTGAAGTGTATTGGATAAACTTGCTTCCAGAGAGTAATCTCTTTAACTGCCTCACTTTGTTTCCAAATACAGAACAACTTAAGAGGACAGCCTGTTGTATTGGTCTGTCAACAGCAATCCAATTAATACAGTACTCACAGTAAATGATTTAGGATGGATATACTGTACACAATTAAGAGTAAAATACAGATTTTAATGCCTCCTTTTGACTTAGGAGTTAATATTCTGCTATCACAAAACACAGATCTGTAAATATTAGTCACACAACCAAAGAAAGGACTAAGTGTAGGTATGTGTCCCGGTACTTGTTTATTTATAAACCAATAGATATTGAATATCCGTCCAAAAGATGAACCACACAAAAATTGCGCGTGTGTAAACAAGCTACCAAGAAGGCTACCTGGATATTTTCCTTTGTGTCCAGAGTGATTACACTAAGGAGGAACAAGGACCTGATGGAGAAGAGAGGAACATGGACTTACTTCACATGTCTTCTCCATTCCAACCCTTCATGCACTATAGGGGTTTCAAATCAGGCTATATTAAGATGTTTACACCAAACGCCGAGACCAGAGAGATATGCAGACAACCAACGGGAGTTTATTGCATTACACATGAACATACAAAACTCAGAAAATCACCAATGCAGCCCCCTTCAACTCACACCCAACCCCTATTTATTCCAAAGCGGATGTGACTTCCTGCTTATGTTCTTTGGCACTTTCGTGAGTCAATGGTCACTTGGATTTTGACCAATGAGAGTAGGACATTTCTTAATTTCGTCTTTGTGCACTGTGTGTGTGTGTGGTGTACTTTGCCCCCGTTTCTCACTATTCCTAAATGTCTCCTTTTTGTCTGGTGGTCTAACATTTTTTGGGTGTGTCAATGGTCAGTATAGGTCAAAGTGACCTGGCAACAAGAGTATTTGCTTTTCCAGAGATTGTAACCGGATCTTTCGAAAACAACTCCTTATCTATCTCTTCTGGTTACGCAATTGTTTATTTAACATGAAGTGCTCTGTGTATTATTTGGTACAAACAACTCCTTATCTATCTCTTCTGGTTACACAGCTGTTTTTAACATGAAGTCCTCTGTGTATTATTTGGTACAGTTCCACACGTTATATATAACGTTTTTCTGTTTCTACATAATCCCCCCTTAGGATGAATCCTTCATCATACCAGTCTCAGATAGCATGTGATACATGAATTTTATATGTGTTAAGGTACAATTGGATACTCGATTTTGTGAGCACAATCAGTGTCTTCTCACTAAGCTAGCACCCCTGATCATATGTAAACCAAATAGATATGAGAGTACATAAAAATGCATATATATGGTGTCTGTAGTAACACATGAACATAACACATTCTAGCTTCTGTCCATTCCTCCTGATGGAGGCAAAAAACCTAGTGGTTGTCTTTCCTAGGAAAATTCCTCCATCGCCCCCTCCCGTCGGGTGGCAGTTCCACTCGGATGGACTCAGGCAGCTAGACAATATACTGCTAAATGAAGAAATATGAACTGGGTGTGAGTAACTTCCTGACATTAAAACACAAAAAGCTAATATAGTCAAAACATATGAAAATGATATAACAAGATAAATGCTGTATGAATAATATGAGTATTAATATAGACGCATATAGAAATAAAAACAGAGTAAAAAATTATATAAAATCAAACATGATATGGGGTTAACACTGATAAAAATGAATACAAGAGTACAAAGCGATAACATGTGATATACTCAGTGTCCTTTTTCCTCTTACACCGCCCCCTCTGCTTCTGAACTGTCCTTATCATCCAGATAGTCGGGGATTGGGAACAGATCTGGTGTATCCTCCCTTTGTGCCAGAAGAATTCTGCGCACCAGTTGTCTTGGGTCAACATACTTATTTATATGCATTTGGGCTCCTTGTATGTCCATTACAAAGTCGAGCTTTTTGTCCATGGCTCTCACATACCATTTCTTCAGGATAGGCACGATGCAACATGTCAACAAGAAAAATATAATTAATACTACCAATGCACTCGCTCCTATTTTAGCCAAAGCGGCTCCCCATTTTCCAAATTTTAAAAAATTTTTTTTTTATTTGTGATATTGTTGACAAGACATAGCGGGAAGGAAAAAATAAATAAATAAAGGACAAATCAAGCAAATAGACAAACAAACAAAAATAATGACAAACAACAGCAATGACAACATCATATTGCAATGAAAAAGATAGTAAAATGTAGAAAGCAACTAAGCAATATGGGTTGATTGTGGGAAAGGGGAAGGGGGGGTGAGTGAATGAAAGTGAGAGAAGAAGAGAGAGAGAGGAGGGGGAGAAAGAAAAAGTGAGAGTGTCAATAATTATTATAATAATAATGATAATAATAATAATACAGCAATATAATGTAATAATGATAATAGTCTTGTTTGATAGTGTACTGTGACGGCGGTAGCGGCAGAGGCAGCCACAGTAACAGTGAAATGGGTTAAATAATTAGCTATTTATATTAATTTATATCAATTTATTTCTATTTGAGTGTATATCAATTAAATTAATTTAATATGGCTATGGGGGGTGGAGCCAAACATACAGAGCCCAAGGAGGGGAGGCCACCATCACCCTCCCACACGACAGCCAGCCCCCCCAGCAACACAGCCACAGCCCAGGGACCAGACCAGCTGAGACCAACTAAGGGGTATTCCTCTTGTAGTATTTGTTTGTTTTACTTCTTTCCCCTTTTCCCCTTCTCTGTCTTTTGTTGTTTGTTTGTTTGCCGTTCTGTTTTGGAGATGGTCCAAACCTAGTCCAGCTGGACCACTCTCAGACCCTTTGGGAGAGAGTTTGTCCAGTGGAAGGTGACCATAGATTTTTTTTTTTTTTTTTGCTATAAGAGAGGTAGGGGTAGAGGTACCACAGCCAGTTACCTCCTGCCGTTCTCGCCAAGGACCGCGGCCATACCACCGGAGGCGAAGGAGTCGGGAGAGGTAGGCGCCCCCCTGCCCCACGCCCCGCATGGCTCCACCCCCCACCGCCCTGCAAATAAGACTTTACCCGGACTTACGACTGCCTCTACCTCCACCGCCACCACACTCAAGGACTAGAACAACAGCAGTAATAATAATAATAATAATAATGATTATAAAATAGTAATGAATATGATAATAATGATAACATCAACAGCAACAACCATAATAATAATAGTGTAGTTGATCATATCTGGAATAACAATAGTAGTGATAATAATAATAATTGTATAATTCATAGTATGTGGCATAAATGACTATATTAGTGATAGCAATAATAATAATAATAATAATAATAATAATAGTAATAATGATAAAGATATTTAGTTTCTAAACAACAATAATTAGCCTATACATGTTGGTGATATAATAATATATAATATAATGTAATGTAATATATATGTATAACTTTCCAAAAATTTCTTCCAACCCATCCAACTTAACGCTTCCACCCTTACCAGCATTTCCAGCCATCTCAACCTTTAAAGCTTCTAGCTTACTCATAGCAATGGAAAAGGCTCCATCAGCCGATGTATAATTTGAAATCACTGTGCAACACAGTGTCCCAAAAAGTTTACAGACTCCTCCTCTTTCTGCTAAAATCCAATCTAATGCCTGTCTATTCTGCATGGCCATGACACTGGTTTCATGCAGCTGTCGACCTAATTGTTTAAGGTTATAATAAATGTAATTGATCCAATTTACATTTTTATTATCCAAGGAAGTATAGACTCCAATCCTGCCCTGATCTCATTCTGAGCCTTGAGTTCCTCTGGAATTCCTGTGGGCAGACTGTTCATAAATTTGTTCATCAGATATCTCCTGTCTCTTCTGTCTGCGTAAACGGTCACCCCCTCTGTCAGTTGCCAACACTTCCTCTACTCCCTCATAAGTAATTACAATTGGTACTCACATACACACAAGAGAGCAAAGCCCAATCCATCGATTCGGCAAAGTATTTGGCTAAGAATGTTATCTCCACACATCCATGTGTCTGCAACAGCATGCGTCTGTTCATTTAACAAATGTACACTGGGAAGGGTCATAGTTAGGTTTTTACACTCCTGATCTAAAGAAATATTATTTTCATACCACACTGGTTTGCTTACAAATCGTGGATTCATATTGGATTCTGGGAACCAGGATAGGACCCATGTTACTGCACAGTTAACAGAGGTATTGCCTACTACAACACCTCCATACTGCCCTGTGTATCCCCCAGTCGCACAACATTCGTACTCAGCACTCTCGTCTACTTTGTAATTTGTTGGGGGTTCTTTTTGTGAGGTGGATATGTCAAACCTCTTACATTGGTCGCACACATCACAGTTGAAGTCTTCACACTGGGTCAATAGTCCGTGTCTCCGAGGGGAGCCGTACAACATTCGACATATAATGCCGCACACTATACACATCCCATGGCATCCCTCTCAGCAGATCTTCTTAAGCTACAAAATTCTCTTCTGTACACCTGCGTCTCTGCTCTGCCGCACATCCTGCAAAAATGTAAGTATCAGGCACAACAGTAGGTAAAACAGTTGCCACACTATACACTCTTCCGGCGTCATTTCTTTTACCGTGTACTGGGCCCACTTATACCATTCGTTCTGACTGGCGTGCCTCCCTCTGGCCAGGCATCCTCTGACCTCTCAGTTCGCTTCTGCCATTTTTCCGAAATCTTCTGAATGTCTTCTAACAAATCAGGATTTTTGTTTCCCACTACTGCAACTGGTGTTGGATACATTATGTCAGATTGCAATTTACCTATGTTCTTTTGGTTTCAGTTCAATATTGAGATTTTGTATCTTCTAAATTGTTCTAAAGTATTGTCCCTTGATCTCGTGAAGAAAAAAAATAAAAAGGTTGAATTTTCTAGCAGCTTGTAGTTGCTCTCAAAAGGAGGGGCTGGGAGGAGACTGCGCTACAGCACCTAAATTATTTTTACAAGTGCTCTTGTCTGTGAATACTGGTTCCCCCTACTAAACCCCACTGATCGCTCTTCCTTATTTCTGCTCAGTCTGTCTTCAACTTTCGACAAGATACCTTCTCCACATGCAAATCAGCTCTCTTACACAGCCCAACAACACCCTGAGCATTGCTCTCCTACTTATTTTCACCTCAAGAACTTTCCCAAATATTACTACTCTCTACCACATGCTCAAAGCGCTATAAGCACAACTTTCCTATTTGCCCTGTGCTTTCCCTGACGATGAAAGGGTTACAGCTGCTATGTGCTCCTGGTGCGTTGCCCGGAGTCTATCACATACAACTTTCAGATATACACAGCAAAACATTTTCCACCCAGTATACAGTGAATTAGCAGGAACAACACTTTTCCAATATACAGTTTGCAAACAAATCGGCACAGCAAAATTTTTCCAGTACACACAGCTCACACCCACATCAGCAAAAGCAACACTTTTTAAACATGTATACGACACAACAACAGCAACACTTTCAGATGTACACAGCTTGCAACCACGTTAGCAATTGGCAACACTTTCGTAAATGTACAAACAGTTCAGCAACACATGTGTATACTCACACAGCCACTTCAGTGACTCTCTGGAGCAGCCTCCCAACACAAGGTCACTTGTTTTAGTCAAATTGGTGTAAGGAACTTAAAAGCCTTACCTTTTGAGGATTGCCGGTTGTCACCCTGCACGGAGTGGACTGCTCCTCGGAGCCTCCTCTGACCACCGATTTTTTCCTTCAGAGACTTTGTTTATTGACGCCAATTATATAGGGGTTTCAAATCAGGCTATATTAAGATGTTCACACCAAACACTGAGACCAGAGAGATGTGCAGACAACCAACAGGAGTTTATTTCATTACACACGAACAAACAAAACTCAGAAAATCACCAATGCAGCCCCCTTCAACTCATACCCAACCCCTATTTATACCAAAGCGGACCTGACTTCCTGCCTATGTTTTTTGGCACTTTCGTGGGTCAATGATCGCTTGGATTTTGACCAATGAGAGTAGGACATTTCTTAATTTTGTTTTTGCATGCTGTGTGTGTGTGTATGGTGTACTTTGCCCCCTTTTCTCACTATTCCCAGATGTCTCCTGTTTGTCTGGTGGCCTGACATTTTTTGGGTGTGTCAATGATCGGCATAAGTCAAAGCGACCTGGCAACAAGAGTATTTGCTTTTCCAGAGATTGTAACTGGACCTTTCGAAAACAACTCCTTATCTATCTCTTCTGGTTATGCAGCTGTTTATTTAACATGAAGTGCTCTGTGTATGATTTGGTACAATTCCACATGCTATCATGTTTTTCCACCTCTACAGCACACCTTTAGGCATAATGTTTTAGGCAATGAACAGCTGGAGGAGTGAACAGGTTGGGATTTCTGAGGGATATGCAGACAAGTGTGATGGACACGCTTTTGGGTATCTTGCTGAAATTGTTCATGCAATGTCATCCACCTCATAAAGGGAATATTGCTGGATTAACACACTGAAGGCTGATTTGTTTTGTTTTGAAGCTGTTAACTTTAATAGAATTCTGATTCAAAGGAATAGTTCAACATTTTGGGTAACACACATTCTCTCTCTCTCAGGTGAGATCAGAGGATCAATGTTGTCTGTGTCTGTGTGTTAAAAACAGAGCTGAAGTCAGGACGCAGTTAGCATAAAGACTGGAAGCAGGGGGAAACAGCTAGTTTGACTTTGTCCAAAGTACAACCCCACCGTCAAAACAAAAAACAAACAAACAAACAAACAAAAAAATCAAAGCTCACCAACATGATAAAGCTCCCAAATGAACACAATATAACTCATTTACTCAACCTGGACATGAAAAGAAATGTAAAAACAGCAGTTGATTTTAGGGAGATTACATGTTGGACACATTTCTTGGTGAACAATAACCTGGTGCAGTGAGGTCCTGAGGTCTTTTTGTCACAGTGAGGTTGCCACTTGTACTCTCTTGCACACTCTCTCTCTTCTAGCTGGAGACAGTGCACAGAAGTACAAGGCGAATTAAAAAGCAAAACAAAACAAAAAACAAACAAACAAACAAAAAACAAAAACATATATGTATTTGTGTGTGCCGAGATACACAGGAGAAGCAGAAGCCAGGAGAATAAATAGGATGTTCTCCCCCGAACCATCCAAAGTGTCCTCTCAGTGCAAGGTAATAACATGAGAACAGATCCTCCCAGAGATGAGACTGAACAATACTGGGAGAACATATGGGAGAAGGAGACATCACATAACACCAATGCTCAGTGGCTAGTGGATCTAAGAGCAGACCACAGCAATCTCCCAGAACAAGATCCAGTGACCATTACAATGGCAGACATCCAAGAACGAGTGTCAGGTATGAAGAGCTGGACAGCACCGGGCCCGGACATGATCCACACCTACTGGCTAAAGAAATTGACTGCACTCCATGAACGCCTGGCAGCACAAATGAACCAGCTGCTGATGGATGGGACACACCCAGAATGGTTAACCCAAGGGTGGACAGTCCTGATCATGAAGGACCCCCAGAAGGGCATGATCCCATCCAACTACCGGCCAATGTACAACATGGAAGCTCCTGTCAGGCATCATAGCAGCTAAGATGAATAGGCACTTGGCCCGATACATGAGCAGGGCCCAGAAAGGAATTGGTAGCAAAACCAGGGGTGCTAAGCACCAGCTACTGGTTGATAGAGCAGTCACCCAAGACTGCAAGACCAGGCAGACCAACCTGTGCACCACCTGGATTGACTACAAGAAAGCCTATGACTCAATGCCACACACATGGATACTGGAATGCTTGGAAATATACCACACCAGACAGGACCCTAGGTGCAGGTTGTGCAAAGATACTCCTGAGACAGTTCAGCACATAATAGCAGGGTGTAAGATGCAGGCAGGAACAGCGTACATGGAGCGCCATAACCAAGTGGCTGGCATAGTGTACAGGAATATCTGCACTGAGTATGGGCTGGAAGTCCCAAGGTCACAATGGAAAACACCTCCTAAGGAGGTTGAGAATGACCAAGCCAAGATCCTGTGGGACTTCCAGATCAAGAATGCTGGCTAACCAACCGGACATCATGTTGATCGACAAACAACAGAAGAAGGCAGTAGTGATAGACGTAGCAATCCCAAGCGACAGCAACATCAAGAAGGAACATGAGAAGATCGAAAAATATCAAGGGCTGAAAGAGGAGCTAGAAAAGATGTGGGGAGTGAAGGCAACAGTGGTGCCAGTGGTAATGGGAGCACTGGGGGCTGTGACCCACAAACTGGGAAAGTGGCTCCAGCAGATTCCATGTACAACATCTGAGGTCTCTGTCCAGAAGAGCGCAGTCCTAGGAACAAGTAAGATACTGCGCAGAACCCTCAAACTCCCAGGCCTCTGGTAGAGGACCCAAGCTTGAGGAAGACACACCACCACCCCCCATGGGAGGGGGGTGAGAAGGGGAAAAAAAATGTGTATGTGTGCGCTGCACTGGCCCACAGCGCAAAACGTTTCAGCTCCAAAACTATGAGATGCCTATGATTTTTGGCCTATTCTTTTCTATTGGCCTTTATCCATGTCACATGACTGCCAAGTTTCTGTCTGCTCAAACAAACAAAATGGCTGACATTTTTTTTATTCTCAGTGGAAATAAAATATTTTAACATACTTTCAGCATTGAAATACATTTTGATAACATTTCCAACAAGAAATGTGCATTTTATTTTCATTCAGTGAATGTGTATTATGTTTGGTTTGTCAGTTATTATGAAGATCGTTGTAGGCTTTCTATTGTTGCTATGGTGGTTGTTGTGGATGCTGTAATTGCTGAAACCATGTAGTTGCATGTTGTTTGAATCATTGTGTTGTGTGGTTATCTGAGCTGTTATGTTATTTATTATTTTATGTAACTGTTTGATGATGTTCTTTCAATAAAAAACATAGATTTTAGAGCACCCAAGGGATGAACTGAATTTGAAATCCAGAATATGAAGCTTTGCGATTGGCTGACAGAGGACCCACCAAGAAGTATTTTCCTCACTGTCAAAGTGTTAAGGTTTTCTTTTAATGATGTCTTTAACATTTCTCAACACAAAAACACAAAAGTGTTCTTGATAACTAAGCAATACAATAGGTAACGTTAAGGCCATCGGTTTCAATTATTTCTCCTTCAATTCTGAGAAATAATTTTTTTTTGTCAGTTTTTGATTTTGGTACACTACAAAAGTGTATTGTGTTGTGGGTGAATGTGGCGCATTCAATTACTGTTTTGTCATCAGTGGGCCACATTCCATTTCAAATTGCTGCTATCCACTGCAACCCAAATCCAAACGCCACTATCTCTGTTAAGAAAAGGTGTTTTATAGCCTGTAATTGTAAAATGTGAAGTTGCTCATTTAATTTTATATTTCCAAGAACATGTGGCTGAAGATATTTCATATGAAATCATCTTTCTTAAAACATAATCTTCCTCAATGAATATTGAGCCACGCCATCCAATAAAGCACTCCAACGTGTGTGTGTGTGTGTGTGTGTGTGTATGTGTGTGCATCAAATCTTCTACCATGGCCATATAAACTGAATCTGAATCTGATTGAATCGGCTGTCATGCTGATATAAAATCCCGAAACCAAGAATTGAAAAGATACAAAACATCTCCAGGGTTGTGTAAATAGTAGCATATGCATGAATGAGAATGGGTTGGTCTTTTCAGCCCTAACCCTAAACCTAACCCTAATCCAAGCACTTCTTTCCTCTGAGCCTGTAGTAAAGCCCTAGATTGTCAGCAGTATTGTAATCTCTGAAGGTGACTTAGTGGTTACTATTTCCGCTAAAAAAAGATTCACTAGCAAGGACCACACCATCAACAAGATGCGTTTGGATGATTTATTGAGGAAAACAATTAATGTGCATAGTTCTTTCAGTTGCTGACTGCATTGTGGGGAAGCTAACGGGGAATCCGCCGCAACACCCGGGCAACAACGGACCCCCAAAAACCTCCAGTTACTTAAGATAAGGTTGAGCCAATCTGAGATAGATGTAGCGATGATACGTTCGGGAGGAAAGATGGATTGTATGAATTGTATGAAGGCTGAAAGTAGTGGCTCTGGTCTTAAAGGAGTGTCCGTCGAAATGAATGGGAATTGCAAGTAATGCATTGGTCTCGGAAGGATTAGCAGAGATTGACTTTGAAATAAAATTAAGTATGGCTGACTGGATTGATCTGTTTTGGTTCGATTTGAGTAGTCGAGTGAAGAGTTGAGGCAGTGAATTCGGAGCATATGAGCTAACCGAAGAATGCAAATGAGAATGTGACTTCTAAATTACGAGCAACGTGAGGAATGTGATATCTGGAGCATAGTGTGAATGCTGACTGACAGCAAGTCGGCAGTAAGAGGAAGGCGGCGAGAATTTTTAGCTCACTCTTGGTGTAAAAGTTCTATGAAGAGTGAAATTAAATGAGAATGGTTGGAGACCGGGCACGGCTGTCCGTTAGGAGATTAGAGAAGAAGTTGATGCCGCTCGGGTAAACATGGATGGTATGTGTTTTGATGGCCATCACGGTAATGAGATCGAACGATGGGTAGGTTATGCTGTATATGTTGTGAAGCAATGACGCTGAATAGATCTCATGAACAACTGGAGACGTTTTAGAGAATTTCCTGCAACTGCGTGATCTTGGTTGGCCATTTGGAGGGGAATCATCATCTACCATGGAAACCCCCAAAAACTGGCAGAAAGGACAGCACCTTTATAGAGCTGGTGTTGTCTGGGCATTTCTGCTGTGGTTGCTGGGAGTAGGCGGCAGGGGGCGCTGACAACTTGGTGCCGGACGCCCCGATTAAAGCTGGCTGCAGAGGTTGCTGGAAGCGTCCCGTCCCGGTGCCAGGTTCCCCTGATAAGGCTGGCTTTTGAGATTGACGCTGCTGGATGGTGGTGGGCGCTGGCATCCCGGTGCCAGGTTTCCCTGATAAGGCTGGCTGTTCAGATTGCTGCATCTGGATGGCTGAGGGTGCTGGCATCCCGGTGCCAGATGCTCCAACTCGAGTTTGCCGCGGTAGTTGTTGTAGTATTTGGCAACCCAGTGCACGTAACAGCAGATGTTACTGAAGTGACGTTAGATTAGTTGTATCAGTAGCTTGCAGACCGGTGCACGTAACAGTAGACGTTACCGAAGTGACAATTGAATTAGTTGCATTATTAACTTGCAACCTGGTGCATGCAATGACAGACGTTACCGACGTGATTGATTTACTATTGGTAACTTGCAACCCGGTGCACATAACAATAGGTATTACTGAAGTGATGTTAGATTAGTTGTAACAGTAGCTTGTAAACCAGTGCACATAACAGCAGACGTTACTGAAGTGACGTTACATAAGTTGTATTAGTAGCTTGCAACCTGATGCATGTAACAGCAGACGTTACTGAAATGGCATTAGTTGAGTTGTATTAGTAACTTGCAACAACAGACAACTTGCAACCCATTGCACATAACAATATATGTTACTGATATAATGTTAGAGTAGTTATAGTAGTATTTGGCAACCCGTGCACATAACAGCAGACCATACTGAAAGGACATTAGATTAGTTGTAGTGGTAACTTGCAACCCGGTGCATGTAAGCGCATAATACGAGAGCGGAAGAAGCGGAGAGGGTTAGGGTATTTATAGGAATGCCGGTAGTGGCGTAATTGAGGTGTGGTCCTGCTCCTGAAACTTCGCTGAATAGCTTAAAAAACAAACAAACAAAAAGCAAACAAAGTGGTTTCTGAAAGTATCTGGGATGTCTTGTGTCCATGAAATGAAAAAATTAAAACTTTGTCATAGAGCTAAATCAAATACATCAATGGAAAGGTTTTTACCTGGAGATAGGTAAATATCTATGTAAAAGATATGTAAATATGAAGACTCTACATGCCTCCTGCTTTGAAATACTGACCTTTGAACCTTGACCTCGGTGCATGTTTGAAGGCTTACAATTCAGCAACAAAAGGGGCTGCAGACATGGAACCAACTGTTATAGAGAGCTCTTGACTTAAGCTATCATGTGAGTATAGTCAACAACTGGGGGCGCTGTCAGATATGGGTAAAATATGGGTAAATATTTTCACCCATTTAACAATTAGATGTTAAATGGGTGAAATCTCATTACACAAATGTGTTTACCATCCCCTTAAACTCCCCAGTGTACTCTCAATTCAGTATTTACAACTTCCAATTCTAGGAAAAACACTAATATTTTTGAAAAACCACAATTCCCTAGAATTGCATCCTAGAATCAGCACCACAGTTCCACTTCTTCCTGTTTGCAAAGTAGGGTTGTGACAAGATCGCGCGGTCACAACAAATTTGAGGTACACGGATGTCCACACAGAGCCTACGCGTACACCCTCTGATGACAAAATTTACATCACGCAGACCCTAACAGACCCTCACATACTCACAGACATGGAAAGTTTAATTTTGACTTGAGCTGTTTTAAGTGCAACATCTGAGATCAAATTTCCACCAAGATAAAATAATTGGGTTTGCACTGCTGCATTTGAGTGAACCTCCCAGCTGTCTGTGCTTCCCCTCCCACCTGTGTACCATGCACTCTGCATTAAAATACTACAAAAATGGGCAAAGCCAGTTTTAAGGTCAGGAAAATACCAGTGGCATAGTGTTGCTTGCGCTGGTTGTAATGCCTCAGCGAAAATAGGTCCCAAAGTTGTTTTAGAGTGGAATGAGCTGAGTGCTAGACAGGATATCTCCATACACAGGATGGCTGATTGCATCAAGATTTTATTGTTTTTAGTCCCCAAATATAACTTGAAACCCATTTCGCTGTCTGTATTTTCTGAACCAGTTGCTCCACATGAGGACTGAAAGTACCATGGGTGGACTGTTATCAAGTCAGATTCACAGGTATTTAGAAGCTTAAATAAGTTCAGTTCCAATACTATTATGGATAACATGGAGAGAATCCATGGAACTTACAGATACTGTATGTGTTTACACAAGTTTAAAGAATGTGCAGAGATGAAGATTATCTTCAGATAAACTGTTGATAAACAAATAGAAAGGTCTTAGGTAGATAATATGATGAATGATGTCTCCATCAGCTGATGTTGTGCTGACATGATGTTGACATTAGAGACAGATAGTCAATCCTGTGGGATCAACATTCATAGACACCATTGTTAATCACATGTAAGAAATTTGACAGGCATGAGACAAGTTACAGTGGCTATATATTAGCAGATATTAGGCAAATAAATACATATTCTGTGCTGCAGCTGTTTCGGATACATTTTCAATGTACGGTTAGAGTTGGGGTTCAATGTCATAATTCAAAATCAATTCACATTCTCATACAGATACAAATGGCAGGTGCTTGAACTTATACAATTCAGTTAAGTTAACATTGATTTGAAGCTGTTGTCAGTTTTGTAACTAGGCTTTTCTGTCTTCCTCCATTTAGTTTTGGAAGCACTTATACATACATTTCTAGTCTTCATAAGCAGCCAAACAGACAAAAAGACTTTATATCCATGTAGAGCATGGCTGTACTTATTAGACATACTGAAGATTGTTAAGGCATTTCTCTTCTCTGTTTCCCAGTATTGAACCAGCTGTCATACAGATTAGAACAGACTGAGGATCAGAGTGTGTGGGAGGAGGTCAAAACAAACCAACTATATCCCTTGCTGCTCACATACATTCAGTCACCTGTGTATACACTGGTTGAGCATATCAACTGATTCTATAAATACATATAATGCCTTTTAAAGGCTAATGTATTCATTTAAGCACATCCTCTCAAAGCAATGGAAGTAAAGATGACAGTTAGATAGTTTTCAAATGTGTATGAAAACATGATGTCACTGGCAGGTTTTGGATTTTTTTATTTTTTATTTTTTTACAGTAGACACACACATCGACCACTGATAGCTGCTAAGTCCAAACTCATCCTTGAGATTAGATGCCTTGCTTTTTCCATCACGGTTTCCCAACTCTCATGAGCCCAGATGTCGTGAATATGAGCGTGGAAGATTATTGTACAGGATTGAGGGAGCTCTACAATTTCACACCAGTAGTTTTTTTTTTTTTACACAATAATACCTTTTACACACACATATAGGAACATAAAGACATAAAGGGCCCTATTTTCGTAAAGACACAACAATCAGGAGCAGCGCTCCGACTGTTTGGTATTTTCTGCACAGGAGGGAGAAAAGGCGCAGACGGGGGGATGTTCCTTCAAATGAAGCAGCGCAAAGACAGTTTGTGTTTGTGTATTTTGGCTGAAATTTGGTCCTAGATGTTGCCCTGAAAACACGTCTCAGAACCACGTCTATATAAATAAAAATTGGTTGATTGAAATTGATTGATTGCTGTGTTGAATCCACTTTATGCAGTTCTCTTAAATCATTTTTCAGGAGGAGATCAATGATGAGGAGACAATATCTGTGAGGGATGGCAGTGAGGGTAAATTTATCTTTATTATAGGGTGAAGTTGTGGACCCAGTCATGCCTAATGTCTCAATGACATGTTTGTAGTAGTCTGCACATAGGTTTAACTACTTCAGGTGACCTCAGATATTTAAAGTAATTAAGTAGCCTCACTTGCTTATTTATTTCATAGGAGGAGGAAAACGTGCAACATTCCCCTCCGCCTGTGGCCTCCACCACTAGGCCTTCAAGAATGCAAATGGTAAAGGTTTTATATTTTCTAGTAGTCCTATGTCCATCTTTTAAAGTGAGCCTTACCAAAAACACATCGTGCTAAGTGAATCATGAACACAGTACAACATCAACATGACTGAAAAGTCTATCCCAGTCATCTCTGTTGCTTGATGAACACCTCAATGTCTTGTCAAATAGCGCTGTTTATACAGGTTGGAGCAAACAATGTGAAGCCCTCCATAAAAGGAACCTGGAGCTGGACAACATTAAAAAAGCTAAAATTGGAAATTGAGCGACTGGAGAAGGTATTGCAGTAAATGGTAGTTAGAATTGTTTTGGTTAAGCATTATTAACATTGTATACTTAGGACTTTTTGTTCTCTTTGCCCAACAAAGACGGAACAACTGAATAAAAAAATGAAACACACCCTGTGATTGGTTTATTCTTTTTTCAAGGTTCAAGTTTAACTTGTCATTGTACAACACAGGGTTGCAAAATAAAATGAAAGTTGTAGCCCCTTATTGCTACACACCCATAGAACATAGGCTACTATGTACAGATATTACAGATAAATAAATTTGGAATACAACAGAATCAAATATAAAATAAAATTATATATAAAATAAAATACTTCTGTTTGTGTTACATAAAAACATGATTTGTGATGGCCTGTCTAATGGCTACTCTGGCATGTGATCAAGGGTGATGGGGTCCACTATGTCGGGTGCCACAAATGTCACATGAGGTGACCTGAAGTGTTGTCATCACAGTGAGGTTACCAGGTTTTGTTTGTGCCTGTACAGAGACTTAAACCAAAACCTGTGCTGACAGACCATATCTGGCTACCCACAAAGCTGCACAGAAGTACAGAAAACTACTGTTTGTTGATATGGGCAGTTGGAGTGTATGGTGGGGTTTGCTCAGTGGGTAATTCAGTTTGGGCTGTATTGATAGGGGTAGAACAGCTGAGAAAATAATCTCACTTCATTCATTTTGTTGCTGTTCTGGAGCTTTTGATCGTATCATGTGATTGTTATCAGAAGATGGAGTTTGTTCATAAGGCAATGATTTTATAAGGCAATCGAAAATGGCATATTTTGTTATGTTCAGAAGACTGATATCAAAACTTACAAAGAACTCCAGTTATGTTCCTCTAGTTTCTCTTCTAAATGGTAAATTGTAAATGGACTGCACTTTTATAGCACTTTCCTAGACTTATCAGCCGCTCAAAGCTCTCTACAATACATGCCAACATTCACCTATTCACACACACATTCCAGAGGCTGCTATGCTGGGTGCCAACCTGCTCATCTGAAGCGATACAGCACTTCCTATCCGAAGCCCCCCACAATGTTACTATGATCACCCATTCACACACAGTGTGATGACCCCTGCTGAGTCATCCTGTGTTGCTGTGTGGATCACCTGACTCTTTGTTCACCTTGCAGGTGGATCAAGGTGGATCGGGTAACTTAGAACACCTGAGGGCCCTGGTGTAAGAGTATTAGACATTTATTAATATATAACCTCGTATAATGGTCACCACCTCCTAAAAGGTCATTTTTAACATCCTGAGAAAACATTAAACCCTGAATTCAATTCTCAGTTTGATCAATCAACCAGTCTCATAACTGTAAGTTCTCTTCAATGCAGTGACCTCTGTTTACTCTGCTCTCCAAAGAAACAACTTCTTGGGATAAATGAGGACATATCTTAATAGCTAAACATATTGAGGTTACATAATAAAGTGGAAGATAAGAAAAAGGCTAAAAGGCCTTTAAATGATAATATAAATAAAATAATGAAGAAAATTGTTTAGAAGTGGCTTAGAGTGTGTGACAAGAGGCTAATATATCACAGTGGGAAATGCTACGGGAAAGCTAATTCAACTTCTCTAAAGAAATTATCTTTTTAATTTGAACCTTTATTCAATATCAACCCTTGATCACAAAGGCATATTATGCCTTGCTGTAGACAAGGATAGGTAGTTGGTGTCATCTCAGCAAGTTCGGCGTTGTGTTGGTTGAGCTGTAGTTGGTTGTGGTGTAGAGTCACCAGATGTTTGGTAGTTGCACAATCCAGATCAAACCGTGGGCTGTGGCACTCAGCCATGTCTTTGTAGAATTTACTCACCTCCTCAATTCGAAATTAAAGAAGGGTTGTTTTTCCTATGAATATAAAGCAAACGCCACAATGTGTCCTACACTGGTGTGTTCCCAGGTTGTTTAAGCCCGGCAGCGGCGCAGCTCTGTCTCTCTCAGACTTACTCTCTGGGACTTGGCTACTGCAGCTACTACTCCAGTTCTCCCCTCTTCCCCACAGAATCCTTTTTGATTTGGTTATGTTGCTTTAGTTCTTTGTCTTTGCTTTTATGCACCATACAACACTCACACACATACATCTTCCACACATTACACTACTGATTATACTGACATCCACGCCCCATATTGTAAATATTTAGTTAATTTGTTTTAATAAAATATCTTTGTTAACTCTTCAACATGATGTGTCTCCTCTTTGTTGAAGCCACTTGAGCCAGGTCATAACACACACAATTTGGGGTTCAGTATCTTGCCCAAGAACACTTCGACAAGTGGAGTGGAGGAGCTGGGGATCGAACCAATGACCTTCTGGTTGGTGGATGACTTGTCTCCGTATGTTTGTGCAGTAGAGATATACTGCTTTAGGATAAGTTAAAATGTTTTTAACTCACACAAAGGCATCTGTAAGGCCTTAATTCACCTACCTACTTTGCATCTACTTCTGTCATTCAGTTGACTTGTATGCAAAAACGATGCTTTTAAAATTTACTTTGCATTCAGCCAGAACACAACCATAAGACCCAGCCATATTATGAGTCTCACTAATTGTAACATTGGGAACATATCAGCAAATATTTAGGTCAAAATGTCCAAGGCATCATCGTGTATTCTACAATTGGCATTGAATGTTGGATATTTAGCCTTAATTTGCCAGTTACTGAGCTGCATCCATGATTCATTAACCTTGCGAGTGTAGCCCTATAGCCTGGTAAGGTAATGAGCAACATGGGCAGCAAACAGCCGTCAAGACATAACCCACTTTAGTGATGGTGGAGTGAGTCAGGAGTTGGTCTTGACCCTTCACTCATGCTTGTTACATTGAAGTGATTCCTCTGGTGTAGCATTTCTGTGCGCTGCGCCTTTCAAACCAAAGACTAGGTCCAAGACAACACCAGGCCCAGAGAACAGTATCAATATAAACCCTGTCAGTACACCAACACTGTGCCACACTGTCTGATACTTGTCTCTAGGGGCCTTTGTGGCCCTTCAGTAATGTCTGTGAAACCTCACCCTGGGAATAACGTGTGTGTGAGGCAGGAGAACATACTGCTGAGAAAGTGGGACAGGAGCAAGTGCAGCATGAATACTGTTGTTTGGGTTGAGGAAACCAGGAACAGAAACATTAAGGGATCATTACGGATTAAGAAGTCTTATTTTCATAGTTCTGGCCTTAAAGATAATATATTGATCTCAATCAATAGCTGAGATCTGGGCACACTTCAATGTGACATCACTAAAAAGAAGTCAGACAGGTCAAGGAACACAACAGCAAGATGATCACAAAGGTTGGAAACAAACCTCTTGGTTAGGCAAACTTATACATTAAAGTTTACAGACCGACTTCCGATTTTAATTTTAACCCAGAGCGCACACTCTTGTCCTGTCCAACATACCTTCCAACATCAGTCGTTGCAAAAAAAAACGTTGAGAGTAAAAAGCCAATAAGTACTTTATCAAACCACCTGCTCAACAAGCATAAACATGTAGAAAAGCAATATTTTCAACTGCTTTGCCAGCATTTCCCACCCACTGCCAACCACAGTGGCTGGTTATGGTACTGTGACACATATCCCACACAGAAACTGAGAAACACCCATTTGATTTGTGTCACTATGAAATCGGGAGATTAAAGGGAGAAATTACCGATCAGGAGCACAGAGGGACAAAGGGTTAAAAATAGGGAGAGTTGGCAGGTATTGTCCAATGAGGGATTATACCGCAATCATTTCGTATCGGAGTTATTGTAATTACATGTTTCTGACTTGTAGCATTCACATCACCATCCAAGTCATATTTATGACCAGGATTTTTCTGCAGCTCAGACATGGCTGTTCATAATAAGAGAGTAAAACAAATAGCAACGTCTCACCTCAGCCAAAGTCTGTCATTCAAAGAGATTAAACTCACGTTTACTGGACATAATGTTATAGTGTGAATGCAGAGTATTTTTTTAACCCTCATTTGACCAACTGTGTAATCATACAACTATCTTTAGTAGTCCTCCTCCTCACAAGTTGTTAACATGGAAATCTTTCCCATCTCTACCATCCGTCCACATGATGTGAACACATTAATACCAACATTTCTAGTATGCTTACATTTAAGAAAAAAATGCTGGTTTGAAGCAATTTTTGCCTGGTAAAACAAAAATGGATAAAAATGTAGGAATAAAAATAAAAATATCAAATAATTATGAGATACTAAATCAAAAGTGTCCAAATTCCATTCATATCTTATCATCCTCAGTTTCCATGGTTATTTTAGTTTACTATATGTTGTTCCATACATTTCCTCTATATTTCTTTATCTAGAGGATATGGGATTCCATACCATACCATTTGTTGCAACAGTACATACACTACATATAATACTAACTAATTATACAGCTAGTGGGTGTAATGGTCCAACATAAGAATCATATAAATTAAAAGTTTGAAATGCAATCTAAAATAGAAAACACATGTCAGATGTATTCAGAGCACAACTACAACCACAACAGTCACACCTAATGTAGCTCTTAATTTGCTCTGTTGCAGTACACTTAACTCCTTTGGGTGGTGTGGCTAAAGGTGAGCTGGATCTGCATGCAAACACATGCAGGCTTCATGAGCAAAGAGTCAAATTGCTTTGAATGTTAAAAAAGAGATAAAGCTTTATATGCAGCTACCCACAAGAGGTGGTGACATCATTTCCACTGTTTAAACCACAGGTGGTCAAGCTGGGACCTGCTGAGAAGTGCACTTCATTTGAACTCACAAAGCTGCCTACCAATGATGTGAGTGACATTTCTACATAAACCTGTGTTCTCCCCAACAGTCTGAGATTATTTCAGAAGCATCTGGCAGGCCAGCACAAGTAATGGCTAACTGGTACAAAAAGCAGAGACCTGAGTGCTGCTCAGTGCTGCCAGCAGGCAGTAATGCAACTCTATAGCATTTTTCATTAGACCTTTCCTGCCTGTTAGATGCCCTCATCTTTCAACCCAACTGGTCAAGGCAGATGGCTGCCCACCTAGCGCCTGGTTCTGCTTGAGGTTTCTTCCCGTTAAAGGGGAGTTTTTCCTTGCTGCTGTCGATGCTGTTGATGCTATATCCACTGGATATGACTAACTCAGACTAGTGAAGCTTCATATAAGCTTCAGATTAGGGATGTGCAGAGAGCTCAGTATTTGTATTTGAATCTATTGTTGAGGCAGCAAAATTATTTGTATTTGTATTTGTATTCAAATAAAAGTGGAAATAGGCATAAAAATCCTGTTTTTGTTTTTATTACACTTAGGATATTAGTGTGTTAAAATAAATGTTTATGAATAAACTATCTTATGAAGGAGGTCCCCACATCGGATCTCAAACTCGAGTATCCCAGGTCATAAACGACTGTGCTGACTACTGAGCTAAAACTCTGGTCATTGCAATTGTGCAGACAGACCTGTAGCTATTTATACACCCATAACACAGAGACAGCACAGTGTGGAACATTTAGGGAAGAACTTCAAAGGCGATTATTGCTTTGCACTTTTCATTTATTCTCTTTTTTTACAACCTAACTTTGTGGAAAGGAGAAGGGGAACAACAGGTTATGGAGGGTCCCTTGAGAGCACTTCGTGCCTGTCATGAGCTCAATCTTATCTCTGGGGAACACCCCTAAATAAGGAAATGATGTCCAAATAAATGATGGAAATGAAAAAAAAAAGGAAATGTGCATCATGTAGCAGGAAGATGTGACTCCCCTCATTGAGACCTGCTGATAAATGTAACAGTGGAGCAGAGGAGAGACTGAGATAGTGATGTAACCGCCTTGTGCTGTTGTATTTGATATGTTTTTTTTTCTTCCTGAAAGCAAATCATTTTTAAAATATTTGTACGAAATAAATGTTCATTAAAAACCCACTATTTGTACTTTGCATATTTGTATTTGGGCGCACCCCTACTCCAGATAAACTTTTTAATATATTTTTGCACAAAATGACTGTGGACACACTGGATTTTGACCCCCATCACTTACATGGGAGCACATTTGAAGAGGATCTTTTAATAGCCAGTATGAACAGGAGGAATGATTACAATGAGGAAAAGCTTTTTCACTGTTCATATGGACACATGACTGTTGTTTAAAGACAGACCTGAAAAATTGTGATTTGTGAATTTAAGTACCTTTGATTAATAAATGGTTTATAACACACTATAATGTACTTGTTAGCAAAAGTGTTTATTAATGTATTAGTCAACAGCTATAACTCCTCCCGTGTAGGCTGCTGCACAGACAGATCATGAATGACAATACAGTAAAACATTGTTGAAATAATATAAAATATATCTTTATAGGAAAAGTAATAACTGTTGACATATACTGTACGTTGATAAAAACTTAAAAATGTCCTTCTATCTGCTTATAATTACATTCTACTTTGTTATAAACCAAACTACTACAAATGCTAAATAGGTGGACTTTAAGTACAGTGTAACCGAAAACTGAAGCTGATTAAGCTTGAAAGGCAAAATGTGATCATCCCAATCTTCAAAATGCCACTTTTTAAAGCCAAAAAAGGTAATTACAGCTATTTAGCCCTCAAGAGTTTTCTGACCTTTTCTTAGTGCCCAACATAAACATGTATATACAAAGACATTATTCTGAGAAGTCTGTTTAGATGACTGCATGTGCTAGTGCTCCACTGGTGTGAGGAACTGAAGTTCTGTTCTCTTCTCTTCTCCATTACCAAAAGGTCTTTATCACAGCAAAGAGTGCTATGGACAGAAGCAGTTAAACAGATTAGTTAGAATAAACACACTGTTACTAATCTATCATGTTAGACATTGATTTGAGGGCTGTTGCATTCGAGGACAGCTGCAGGAGCCAGGGGATGAGGGACTCCTGTGATGCTGTGGCGTTTAGTCCCTCTGCTCCACATCACAAGCTGCACACAGTGAGTGTGGTGTAGATTCACGGCTGTCTAACCCAATCAAAGAAAGAGCCCCACAGGTCAGGGGAGGTGCTCCCAGGATTAGGTCTCATGTCTACATGCACCACAGCAATGTCACAGATTAAATTACCCTGTAATCACCAGTTGACCTACAAAATACACAGTTGTGATGAGTTGGGGAGCAGCCCGACCTAGACTCACAGTCAGAGCAAAATCCCTTCCTAAGTTAAGAAATATCAAGGGCAAACAGAGGAATGAATTTCATCAAGGTGATGAGAAGATTAGATGTTGCCTATTAGGCTATTATTAGACACACAGACAGACAGACATAAGAAAAAGTACAAAGAGAGAATAAAGGAGAAGAAAAAGAAAGAATGACACCATGAACATATATGTACAGCTTATTACTGATAAAACTAAAAAATCTTTTACTACTTTTAAATCCCACATCCTACCTCCACACACACAGCTGAATATGGGTGTGATGAATGCTGAAATTAGGCTGCCAGTTTAATGTTTGAGAGCTCCTGTAAGGATCAAACTTCTAATTTAGAGAGATTTTAATTTAGATGTTCATAATGATCAGAATTAATCTGAGCACTATCCCCACTCAATCCTCATATCTCTGGTGTCATAGCAGGGAGCCAATGCAATTACAGACAGAGCAGTCAGGCAGCACATTCAGCCTCTGTTCTATCTAAGCTCATCTTCCCTCTATTACAGTCTGATTCATAAGCAGCTACAGAGTTTTAAAAAAAGTCCCTATCTTTACAATACGAGTTTACAGTTATTAGCAGAACCAAGTCAGAATAACCTGGAGGGATTTAATATATAATAAAAACCCATTAAATCCTAATCCAGGTGCACAATGTAAATCCACATCTTCATCTGCATTACACATCATCAACAACACAACAAAAAGATTTTTTGAAAAAGACACATTCTAATTATGAGAGACTTTCACTTTAATAGTTAAGTTTGGAAGGATTCTCCTCTGAGGACATAACATTTACATTTTGTCATTTGAACAGTCAGACACTTTCAGCTAAAGCAATTTAGAAGTGAGGCAAGACGGACAGTGAATGAATCCCAAAGTAGGGACATAGTGCCACCTTGTGGTAAAATTTCAGTAGTGCATCTAAAGGAGTGCAAAGTATGCCCCACTATAGTTAAGGACATACCACATGGACTCTTGACAAATAAAAGGAAAGACCTGAATGAATGGGTGTACTGAAGGCAGATGCTTCCATATAGGTCACAGGGCTTACTGGGCTTATAGGTCACAGGACATGAAGGGTCATTGAATGTTTCGATGAGTATAAAATGGTGTGAATCATATGCTATGACCTTCACACTCACCAGATCTCAACCCAACTAAACACCTGTGGGAGATCTTGGAGCAACGTGTCAGACCACAGCACCCTTTCACAAGAACCTCTCATCATAGAACCCCTCCTGACTGCTGAGCACCTGAGAAACTAAGCCACAAAACGTGTTATGTTACTATGACAACTAAACCATTAGCTGTCATTGGTTGAGGTGTTACTGCATACTTAACATTTTTAATATGGTGATTTTAATATTTTTCACTTTTTCTGTTTTAATATATTTAAACGGTAACATAAAATATAATTAATATAAACATAACTTTAATTTAATGTCGTGAAATTATATTAAAATTGCACAATAAATGTAGAATGACAAGAAATGTGGGAATATCTTTTGGAAAAATGCTGTTCATCCCTCCAGTAGAGTTCCACACACTTGGAGAATCAATGAAAAGTACACCTTACACTTAACTAACACGTTTTATTGGATTTGTCACCCATCTGTATATATGACAATATATTGTAAAACATGCAGTATAGGACATATATGTAAGCAGTAGTTGCTTTTTAAATTAATTGTATATGGTGGTGGAAGAAATATTCAGATCCTTTACTTAAGAAAAATACTCCATTACAAGCAAAAATCCTGCTTAAATAAAAATATTGCAGTATTATTACATATGACATCATTAGATTATTAATAGTGAAGCATCAGTGTTAGAGCAGCATGTTACTGTTGTAGCTGCTGGAGGTGGAGCTAGTTTCAACTACTTTATATACAGTTAGCTAGTTTAGTCCAGTGGTTCCCAACCTAGGGGTCGGGCCACTCCAAAGGGTCACCAGATAAATCTGAGGGGTTGTGAGATGATTAATGGGAGAGGAAAGAAGAAAAAACAAAGTTCTGATATACAAATCTGTTCTCAGTTTTTGGACTTTTTCTCTAATCTTTGATTTTTGGTGAAATATTGGATCATTTGAACATTTATTGAAATGAAACCATGTGAGAAGTTTAGAAGGAAAATCACTATTTGGTGGAGCTGTTAACAACTTATAGACATGTGAAATGTGACCCCGACTACACACTGCTTTTTGTAAGACGTCAAAAGTCAAAAAGGTTGGAAACCACTGGTTTCATCTTTAACAATGTGTTGTATTTTAAAAGCTTGTTATATTATCCATTGAGTCACATCTTCATCTGAAAAGTAACTAAAGCTATCAAATAAATGTAGTGGAGTAGAAAGTACAATATTTCCCTCTGAAATGTAGTGGAGTGGAAGTATAAAGTAGCATCAAATGGAAATACTCAAGTAAAATACAAGTGCTTCAAAATGTACTTAAGTACTTGAGTAATGTACTTAGTTACTTTCCATCACTGATTATATATCAGGATAAATCCCTTGAGATTATTATTGAGGATGTCATGTAATACTTTCACAAAACAAAAAACAACAACTATAAAAAGGTACAATAGATAACAACTACTACGTCCTGGCAATTTGTTTATTCTGAAAGCCTTGGGGCTAAAATATAAAGTTAGCCTCAGGGTGGCACTAGAGAAAAGGTCATGGGGTTATTAAAATCAAACATGCTTATTCCCCCAGTGACATGAATATGCTTCAGATTATAAGATACAGATGTGTTGATCTTGTGGACAGAACCAGGCAATTTAGCATTTCTATTAAGAAATGACTTGTGTCATTATTAATATAGTGTCTACTCGTGCTTACAATAGTCATTACATAATAAAGGCTTCAAGGGCAAAATAAGTGTTAACAGCCATCAGTGATGCAGCCTATGACAGAATAGAAATTCATTTTTACTTTAATTTAATTTGATTTAATTTAAACACACAATATGTTATTTCAGCCGCTAGGGGTCTCTCAATCAAAACAATAACAAAATATGGAGCATGATGATAGTGTGAAGTAGTGTGGGATCATGGGAGTTGTTGTCTTCATTGTTAAAGAACCCAGCTTCTTCGGGTTAGGATTACTTCAGTATTCATCATTCAGGATGTTTTTACCAGGAGTCAAATTATCCACAAAGGTCTCCTCCTCTCCAAAACAAACAGACCTGGTGATTAAAACAGGTAAAAACAATGAATAAAGCAGTTTCACATTAAAAATCAGTGTTTCTCTGACGCTGTTCAGTGGGCACAGGACTTCCAGGAGGGGCTACTAGCTGAACTGCTGCTAACATTTGCCCAACTTGTTCCTCTGATAACTTAAGATCCAGATGTCTGATGACTAAAATCCTTTCTGGTTAAAAGATGCAGTCAAAAATGGCCAAGATTTAAAAAAATTTACTATAAAAATGTTGCTTAAAACTGAATAAAAGTCAATTTATAACAGTTTCTGTTGAACAACCACAACCCCGATATATTATCTTGTATGCGTATACTTTTTGGTAGATGCCATTGTAGTGGACAAACACAACGCCGATGCATGCATCTTGTACATCTTGTGTGTGATGTCTTTGGTAGAAGGGTATAACACCACTGACAGGCAACCAAATGAAATGGAGCATTACCTTGATTAAAATTACAGATTTTTCTGGGTTTGAAAATTGTTGGAAACATTTGGGATAAGGACAAGTACACAAATCAACAAAATATATAACATAGGTCTAGTTGTTTTTAGACATTTTAATGCAGTATAGTTACATATTATAGCTTTAGTAAAGCAATTAAATGAAATAGAATAATTACATTACATTTTATTAAATGTAATTAAATTTAATTTGAATTACATTGCATTTAATTTAATTAAACTAAATATGTAAATAGCATTGCAGAATTAAACAAAAAATAGAATGAATTAAATTAAATCAAACAGATTGGAATACATAAAATCAAATAACTATAAAATTAAAGTAAATTAAATTTGATCAAATAAATTAAATTTCATAATTATATTATATATAAAAATATATATGTTAAAAAATTATATTTGATTAAATTTAATTCAACTAAAGTAAATACAGTAAAATTAGATGAATTAAATTCAATTAAATAATTACATAAAAAATTCCAATAATATATACATACAAACTGGCACAGATTTTTTACACAAAAATGTTCAAGTAAACATGAAACTACTGACATGCATTGTCTTCCAATGGCATTTTATATTGTGTAATGGCAATAATTTGGTGTAATAATCAGAATATGGCCAGTATCAGTGGCAGTAACTGTTGTATTATTATTAATTACAATAATTTGATCATATATTATATTTATTAATTTGTCCAAAGAAGCAGCTGCTCAAAACACTTGTCCCTGCCCTATCTATGTCCTTTTCTAACCCCTGCTAAAGATTTTCATACAGTTCCTTAGTGAACATGTTAGTGTTTATTTTATGATCAAATTAATGGCATGGGATGTTTTAATACCACATCACTGATATTTCACATTGTATCATTACAGTATGCAGTCCTCTCTCATAAACAACACATATATAGATAAATTTAAAGAGTCGCAGTATTTAAATATAGCACCCCCAGAAATATTCCACAGCAAGAAAACAAAATATTTTATGTTGTCACAAATGATGAGGAAACTGACCTGATGTAGCAGCAATAGTCTCCTTTCTTGTTTTTTTCTGTTCTGACAAATTGAAAGTGAGATTTTTGTTTACAATGGAGAAAAAAAAGATCCTTCCACACTCCCTCTGCAAACTGCCTGTGGACATGACAGGCCCTGGACCCATCACTGGCTTCAGCTCCATCTCTGTGGAATGATGCAAATGATGACAAATTCCTTCATCCCTCATCATGCGTGTGCAGCTAATCGGTGTAACACAGGGAGGGGCACATCTTGGCACTTGGCTGAGGGGCTGAACTGCCTGATTGAATCATTCAGCAGTGGCCTGTTATCAGACTGCTGTCAGGGCGCTCAGTACTCTCCTCTGGCCGGGGCCTTCATTCACTCACATGCAGAGGCAGCGCTCACCTCTCTGTCCGCAGTGTGTGTGATGATGGAAGCACATTATTCCCATTTGTCACAGGATGAGCTTGTCAATTCCATTCAGATTCTACACGTGTCAATGTCTGGCAAAGGACTGTGCATTTAATATTTCTGTGGCTAGTAGACAGTCTGATGGAAGATGTCACTTTTGTGTTTCTAACCCTAAAATATCACTTTAATGTACCCATGATATCTATACAGGGACTTAAAGAGTGTCTGTATTATCAAGTTTATATCTCATATGTAATCACAATCATATTCCATCAATGGCCTATGATGTTATTCTATTAACCCTGTAAGAACTTGGCATCTTATGTGTTGATCGGTATTAATCTGTGTTACAAATGTTATCCACATATTTAAAAATTTTTTGTGTCTTGCCCCTCTCTACTGATGGCAGGCTTTACACTCCACCTTCAAGTGTGGTCATTCAGAGCATGTTTGTCTTCCGATGTGGTCAGATGTGGGAGCCTGAAGAAGCCACAATGTGGAACTTGTTCACTCATAGATGTGTAATCATGTACAACTACTAATAAATGAGGATGATCTGTGTGTGCTGTGATCTATTTGACTATTTTTCCACATTATTCCTGCTCCTGCTCTCCTCAACATTAAAGGACAGGTTCACATTTTTTCAAATTTGTCTTAAAACAACAGTCAGGTGTCCATATGAACAGTGAAAGAGGTTTTCAACGATGTAATCTTTCCTCCTGTTCATACTGGCGATTGAAAGAACCCTTTCAAATGTGCTTTCAGCGTAAGTGATGGGGGCCAAAATCCAGTGTGTCCACCAGTGGTGGTAAGTAACTAAGTACATTACTCAAGTACTTAAGTACATTTTGAGGTACTTGTACTTTACTTGAGTATTTCCATTTGATGCTACTTTATACTTCCACTCCACTACATTTCAGAGGGAAATATTGTACTTTCTACTCCACTATATTTATTTAACAACTTTAGTTACTTTTCAGATGAAGATTTGACACAATGGATAATATAACAAGCTTTTAAAATACAACACACTGTTAAAGATGAAACCAGTGGTTTTCAACATTTTTGGCTTTTGACATCTTACAAAAAGCAGTGTGTAGTCAGGGTCACATTTCAGATGTCTGAGTTGTTAACAGCTCCACCAAATAGTGATTTTTCCCTCTAAACCTCTCACATGGTTTCATTTCAATAAATGTTCAAACGATCCAATATTTCACCAAAAATCAAAGATTAGAGAAAAAGACCAAATACTGAGAACAGATTTGTATATCACAGCTTTGTTTTTTCTTCTTTCCTGGTGACCCGTTGGAGGGACACGAGCCCTAGGTTGGGAACCACTGGATTAAACTAGCTAACTGTATATAAAGTAATTCAAACTAGCTCCACCTCCAGCAGCTACAACAGTAATACGCTGCTTACACACTGACGCTTTGGTATTAATGATGTCATGATCTCATAAACAGAATAAAATATTGCAGAGTTATTGCAGAATGAGTAGTTTGAGTACATTTTGCTGCTAATACTTATGTACTTTTACTTAAGTAGGGTTTGTCAATATTTTTACTTGCAATGGAGTATTTTTACATTGTTGTATTGGTATTTATACTTAAGTAAAGGATCTGAGTATTTCTTCCACCACTGGTGTCCACACATCATTTTGTGCAAAAATGCGTTTAGAAGTTGATGTGAAGCTTATATGAAGCTTCAGCAGTCTGAGTTAGTCATATCAAGTGGATATCTGACACATTTACAGTCTTTTTAGCATCAAATTCCCTCTTTCTGTTTCCTCAGACAGTGTTTCCCTGTTGAGCTGCGGTGGAAGTATAATAACAAAAAAGAGGGATTTTCCCGGCTATAAAGTTTTTGTTCTAAAAATGTTCTAAGATTGTTGAATGTAATGTTCTAATGTTTTCACTTGGAGGCTTTCTTTTGGTTACCAGAATGTTCTAGGATAACGTTCTCTAAAAACATCCTTAAAATGTTTATTGATAAGATTGTTAGAACATTATGCCCAAACATTCCTTAAAATGTTTTCAGCAGGAAGTTTTTTTGGTTCTCAGAATGGTCTAGGATAACGTTATCTAAAAGCATTCTAAAAATGTTTACTGATAACATTGTTAGAACATTATGCCCAAATGTTCCTTGAAATATTTTCAGCAGGAAGTTTTCTTTTGGTTCCTGAAATGTTCTAGAATAATATTCTCTAAAAAAAACATCCTAAAAATGTTTGGTGACAACCTACTTAAAATGTTTAGTGATAACATTGTTAGAACATTATGCCCAAAGAGTTATAATTACTCAATTTTGGACCCAAAATGCAGGATACAGACTCAGACAGAAGCAGTTTAGAAAAGGGTTCATTGCAAATAGTGTGGTTGAAATCACCAGAGTCCGGTATAAGAACGGGGCAGAGCGGGGCAGATGGAGCAGTTGGAGTGGAGCAGGTGAGGAGTTACGTGTTGTAAAAACAGATTGGAGAATGGGGTTTCTTATCAGAGCTGGGCAGGTGATGAGTTTAAGAAGGTTGGAGAATGAGGTTTTCAGCAGAGCAGGGCAGGCGATGAGCTGAGGGTCCAAACCAGAGACAGGTGATGAAGATGAAGCTGTTTGTGGCTGGCAACTGAGGCAGCCGGCGTGTGAACCACATGGTAGACTGAAAGATCTGGCAGAGTCTTGATGGATGAGTTGGGGTTTTATGCAGCAGTGACTAGTTGAGTTGATTAGGTGATCAGCTGCAGGTGCACTGGTTGAAGAGTGGGAGAGGGAAACAAGGTTGCCACGCCCAGCATACACACACAAACACAGAGACAAACTGGGGACAAACCCACACACAAGGGAGGGAAAAAACAGAGAACATTGTTTCTCATTTCAAATAATGTTCCTATAAGGTTAAATGACATGATGATTTATCTGCTCTTCTGAGGATGTTTTGAGGATGTTGTTGAGGTAATATATTATAGAATGGTCTTTTATAAAAAATTCCCACAATGTTATGAGATAACAAAGGACGTACATTCTCACTACAACATTCGGAAAATGTTTTGAGAACGTTGTTCTAACAATGTTATGAATAAACATATTTAGGATGCTTTTAGAGAATGTTATCCTAGAGCATTCTGAGAACAAAAAAAAACCTCCCACTGAAACGTTTTATGGAATGTTAGGGCATAATGTTCTAACAATGTTATCAATAAACATTTTGAAGATGTTCTGAGAGAACATTATCTTGGAACATTCTGAGAACAAAAACAAAAACTTCCCGCTGAAAATGTTTTAAGGAATGCTTTAGATGCAGAATGCTTTTAGAGAACATTATCCTCAAACATTCATTCCCACTGAAAACATTTTAAGGCACGTTTAGGCTTAATGTTCTAACAGTGTTATCAATAAACATTTTGAGGATGTTTTTAGTGAACATTATCTTAGAACATTCTGAAAACCAAAAAAAAAACTTCAGTTGAAAATGTTTTAAAGAAGTTTGGACATAATGTTCTAACAATATTGTTTATAAACATTTTTAGAATGCTTTTAGAGAACGTTATCCTTGAACATTCTGAAGACCAAAAAAAACCTTCCCGCTGAAGACGTTTTAAGGAACATTTGGGTACAATGTTCCAACAACGTTATCGATAAACATTTTTAGAAAGCTTTTAGGGAATGTTATCCTAGAACATTCTGAGAACCAAAAAAAACTCCCCACTGAAAACATTTTAAGGAACATTTGGGCATTATGTTCTAACAATTTTTATCAGTAAACACTTTTAGGATGTTTTTAGAGAACAATATCCTAGAATGTTCCGGGACCAAAGGAAAACTTCCCACTGAAAACAACATGGGCATTACATTACAAACATTACATGTAACATTCTCAAAACATTTTTAGATTAAAAATTTTTAGCTGGGAACCCAGTGAGTGAAGGTAATCAAACACACATCCAGCAAGTGAGGTGCTAGGCTGGGAGAAAGAAAGAAATTGAGAAACCATGAAAAAAAACTTCAGACTTTTATTGTGCAAACGATGTTTTGATCCTAAATGGGATCTTCATCAGGTCAAGAGATTGTGCACAAAACCACCCCTATACAGTATATAAGACCAGGACCAACACCTTATCTGATGGACTGACGGACTGATGATGAGGACTTACATCTGATCTGATCAATGCAATCTTATGTGGGTTGTGCCCATGAAAAATATGCCAAATCTTCTCTGACAATGCCAAACAGCTTATTCTGACATTGACTCTTGTTAGGTGTTTGGTGGATTGGATGATTGAAGTTTGAAGAAACAAAACATGTTGGCAATTTAACAATTTATTCATTTAACAAACAGGAGCCTCAGTAGCATGTGGAAGGCATCCCATTCTTTCACCAGCATTTGTCGCAAATCAGCCAACATGGTTGTGTTGGTCACTCTCGCACAAACAGCACGCCCAAGCTGATCCCACAAGTGTTCAATGGGGTTGAGGTCAGGACTGCTGGCAGGCCATTCCATCCTTTCCACTTCCAAATTCTGGAGGTAGTCTCTGATAAACCCTGCTCTTTGGGGGCAAGCGTTGTCATCTTGGAGGATAGAGTTCGGTCCCAGACTGTGAAGATATAGGATTGCCACTGGTTGCAGGACCTCGATATCTCTGCATTGAGATTGCCTCCAATGATGACAAGCTTCATTTTTCCAGTGAGAAAGATGCCGCCCCACACCATCACACTGCCTCCACCAAAGGATGTTACTCTATCAGTGCAGCAATCAGCATAGTGTTCTCCACATCTTTTCCCCACTTTGACCCTACGATCCAACTCATCGCTGAACATAATGTTCCTCCACTTGTTCAAGTTCCAGTGCATGTGTTGCCGACACCAGCGCAAATGGGCCTGACGGTGAAGGGCAGGCATGGCAGACCTCCTGGCAGCCCTATGAGACTGGAGACTGGCTGCGTGCAGTCTGTTCCGGATTGTCTGGGCAGAGAGCTGTCGGCCATATTGTCCTGCAAACCTTGACTGCAAATCTGTAGAAAACAGCGTACCGTACCTAAGTGCTGACAGGGTGAGGAAATGGTCTTCTTGGGGTGTCGTCTTCTTGGGATGCCCACTTTGCGGCCTGTCTCTGACATCCCCCGTTATATGGAACTTGGCCTTCACTTTGGAGATGGTATTAGGGCTCACTCCAAATAATGCCGCAACTTGGTTTTGCGGAACAACAGCTTGAAGTTGCCCTATCGCACAGGCCCTATCCAGATCAGTCAAACGTGGCATGCCGATTCTTGGAGCAGACACCTACTGACCACTGTAGCAGGACCCATGCTCAAAACCAGAAGCTCAAAACAAGAGTCAATAGCAACAACAAAATAAGCTGTTTGGCATTGGCAGAGAATATTTGGCATGTTTTTCATGGGCGCAACCCACATACTCAGCTCTGCTGCTCATCCCACAAATGCATGTTCCTTACAAATGTGGCACCATTTAAAAGGGAAATAAACAGGCTTTCCAACGGTATAAGATTTATTGCCAAGAAGCATTGTTACAACAAAGAAATAACCTACCAAACACAAATGTCCTTACTTTTTGTGCTAAGTTTATCTAAGAATGTTTTATGATAACTTCTGTTCAATTCTCTTTGTTGTAAAGCACTCAAACCTCTTTTTTTTTTTTTTAAGTGCTCTATAAATAAATTTGATCTTGACCATGACCTTGTTAACATATTACATTACAGGAACATTTCATAAAAAATGTTCTGTCATCTCAGGTCTCAATAATATCCTCAAAACATTTTTAGAATGTTGCTTTGGGAATGTTCTTTCTTTGTTATCATGTAACATGTGTGAATGTTTTATAAAATAACATTCTATAATCTCTTATCTCAGCATCCCAAAACATCCTCATGATGTTGCAGATAAAACGTAATGTCTAACTTAACATTTAACTTTATAAGAACATTTTATTTGAATTGATAAATATCTGTTTTTTGAACATTAGGATAAAACGTTTTCTTTAAAACACTATTAGAACTTGTAGATAACATTAGCCAATGTTGTGGGAACGTTCCTTTCTAGCTGGGTTGGCACTCAAAAGACTAATGTTGAAAGATATCTACTTCATATCCAGTATCACAGTTCTTTTCTAGTGCTATAAAGTTTTTGATGGTCAAAAAAAGAAAAGAAAAATAAGAATGGTTACTTGTCTTTTTTAAGTTTATAATGTCCTTTTCTTTTCATGCATGAGTGATACACACACACACACACACACACATACATATATATATATATATATATATATATATATACATATATACATATATATGTATATATATATATATATATATATATATATATATATATATATATATATATATATATATATATATATATATATATATGTACTGTATGAATACTCTAAGAATTAACATATGATGTAATACAGTATTACAATATTATAATATATTATAATATTGTAATACTGAAAATATAAATGAAGTTAATAATGAGACTTTGTCTTTGCATTTGAGTTCATCCATTTACATAAATGATATTCCTGTTCTCAGGGCTTAAATTGAGACAACACTGGGATGAGCCTGTGTTGGGTTTCACACATTTGTCAAAGCAGGATTTATCACCAGAGGGCAGTAGCACGTCACTAAGTGCTGCCGGAACTAAATCCATCCACAATAAATCACACACAAAGATGTGTCATCATTCAGAGTGGTCGAGAAGAAAAGGAATAGTCTCATTACTTTACAGCCTCTTAATAAGTCATAATAGCAACATTTTGAGAATTTATTGCACTATTAAAGAGATTTCTGCCATTTCCAACACTAACTGTGACAATAAAAAGCTTCATCATTTAAATTTACTTCTGAGTGGACTTCTACTAGCAAGCAACAAAAAAAACTTCACTCCTCTCCCTGTGAGTTGGAGACTCTTCCTATGCCCAGATGCTGCCTCCATCCCATCAACTCGCTCTTGTCCTTCCAATTAATTCTTACCCACGACCAGTCTCATCTCCTCCGACATGGCAGGACAGGGCTGGCTGTGATGGATGTGACATTAACGGGAAATGAAGCCAGGGAGATGCAATGCCCCAGTCCAATAGTGGCATTTGTCACTGCCCTGGTCATGCAGATTGGGCTAGCCTTGCCCACTGACTAAGATTAATGATGACGGTGGCTCTGTCTTTGTCTCCCTGTGTGGCTTCCCTGAGTACAGCACAGTCTCCAAGCATGACCCATCTCATATTAACCCTGCAGATCACAGACACAACATGCACCGTGACATGTAAATATTGGCTCCTATCACATTGCTTTCTTTCGTATTAATGGTGTGTAAGTGATGACAAGGAGAATGAATGAATTCATTGAGAATTTATAACTGAATAATATTCTAAGAATAAAAACACCTTAAAGGGGACCAAAAAACCTAAACAGTCCCCACACAAAGCTTTATTAAAAGTGTTTTATAAAGGAGGAGGTGGACTGGTGTACAGTACCGTATACTGGGAGGACCACATCCTGGTTTGTAATAAAGAAATGGAATAACCTTAAAGCACCATGCACCGCTGCACAGAAAATGGCTTTTCCCTGACAGATGAGGTAGCCAGGGCAGGCTCAGATGGATGGAGGATTCGGCCGGTTGTATAAGACTTCAGGGATGCAGCACATTCCCCTGGTCATCCATCATTCGCTGACACATCCACTTATATCCGCACCACACATACATACAGATGTAATCCTCTGTTTGATCAGCAATCTGCGATTCCTACACAACACACGTTCTGGCCGAATCTCTCTCTGTCTGTATTCTGTGTGTGCATGCATGTGTTATTTAAAAGAAATTAAAGCTAAGATAGAAGCTACAGCCCTGAATAATATTCAAATGACAATTGCGACTTTACACACAACATATCCAGTTTGAGGCATCCAAAATCTAAATGACTGTGTAGGGCCACTAGGGGGCCCCTAAATGAGTAGAGGAAAAATGCAGCTCTTTTTCTCTTTTTTTGGCAGTATTTTTTATTAATTTATGTTGAGTACGTTTTTATATTTGCACTTTTCATAAAAAGAAATAACACTGAATGAAAATGTTCACCATGCAGGTTTATTGATTTTGTTGCTCTGATTGTAAATCTGAATAATTGTATATTGTGATAGCCAAATGGTTTAAAGTAGTATCAATATGATTACGTTAGTATGTATTTGAACACAGTATAGATAAGTCAAATCAAGTCCGTTTTTATTTATATAGCCCAATATCACAAATCACTAATCAGAGGCTTTACAATCTGTACCGCAATACAACATCCTCTATCCTTAGACCCCCAAATAGAAAAAGGAAAAACTCCTTAAAAAAACCTGCACACACACTATGGATCATTGTATTATGAGTTTGTATTATGACCTATGAAATACATAACTTTAGGTAATGCTTTACTTTCCCTTATGTCCTAATAATCTCCTAGTGTTCTGGAAAGAACTATGTCATTTGCTACTAACTATTGAGAAAATAGGAATTTCCCTGAAAGAAAAGGTCCTTTTAAACTCAAGTAAATATTAATTCACGATTTGGAAATTTATATTCAATATATACATTTCTCATTTTTGCATTTTCAGCTGACCTGCTGTGCTCTGGCAATTTATTGAAATAATTTACTTAGAATGTACCAACAGAGCACTCTATATTATACCGTATACACAGGTAGTCTTTTGTTCCTTGCAAATGCACCAAGTTTTTCTCTATGTCTCTAAGTCTCAATAAGTTATTAGGAAATTATGGAACATAAAATAAAGTGTCACCAACTTTTCATGATATCTCACAAGAGGTTATGGCACATTATATGATTACTAATTTGCAGAGTAATAATACAACTGGGCAACAACAGTGTGGTTGCAGTTAGAGTTATAAAATAGTACACACAATGTCAAAGTACCTGCTGTCACAGATAATTGTTTATTTTTATGAAACAGAATGTCCGTATTTTGTATTATGTACTTTTAAAGGTTCAGCTCACCCAAAACCACAATATTTAACAAACAAGTCCTTCTAGCAGTATCTATAATTGTAAATAGTTTGGGATTTATTTGTCCTGGTTTTGAAATAATAATATAATATTTTTCCTGAATTATAAACCACAAAACACACAATTCTGGGACAATGTCTTGAGAAAACACTTTTTAGTTTGCTTGTTTTGTTGTGAATTTTTTTGTGAAATGGTGACCCAGTCCTTTCAGTTTTTTGCTCAAAGCTAGGGTTTTATTTATGTAATTTTTTTTTCTCCTTATTGTTTTTTTTTCTCACAAATGTGATGTGAGATGAGAGTGGAGCAGTCATTGCTCCTGCTGCATGGATGAAGAACTCATTATCATCCATGCATATTTGTAGATCTCTCATGCATGTGTCCAACACATCCCAGATGCTGTGGAGTCATCTGCCCTGCACGTCCCCCCAACTGTGAGGAGAACCAAGTCTCCACGCTGCTGTCTCACACACACACACACACACACACACACACACACACACATACATACACACACACACACACACATACACACACACACACACACACGCACACAAAGGAAAGCCCTTCTCTGGGAATTTTAAAGATATGGGGCTCGTTCTTGGGGGATTTATATGTAACTCTTACCTTTGTCTTTTCTAAACAACAAACTGTCCTTTAAAAATAAGGTGGAGCCAACTGCTTTCATGCTGACACTCCATTGCTCTGGATCTGTGGAGCAGCACATTTCCCCCCCCATCCAACCTACTCTTGGCCCTTACCCAGGGCTGAACAACCTCTGGAAGGTGTGTCTGGTGGGGGGCCTTGCTTTGTATTCTTGACCCCTTTGTGGTAGGTGGATTGATATCTTGCTCCCAACCAACATTCCCAATGCGGTTGATTTGGCATCACCATGTGTACTGCAGGGTCCATAGGAAGAGGGAGGATGACACTGTCTCCAGCGGGGTTTGGGAGAAGGTAAACAGTGACGCCTGCCAAGAGGGCCCAGGGGAATGGGCCTAATGTGGCTGGGGTGGTGGAGCAGTGAGCTCCCCCTCCATCCCTTGGGGATATGAATGTTGATTAAACATGTGCTCAGCCTTGGATATTGAGTAATTGGACGTGGAGCAAATGTCAAGTGTTTGTTAATTTCAGCGTTATGTGGGGGTTTATAGTCTGTGATCAGTGGAGGGAGCCGGGCTGAGGGCTGATGAGGCGTGACCGGGAAGCTGAGGTTCGAGGGGGCTGACGAACACACCCTCACTTTTAAAAGGCAAACTTCTGTGTCCTTGGTTGTTAAAATGCAATAATAGTGTAACACACTATGAATAAGAAGTACTTGGTGTGTCTGTCACATCTCCATGCCCCAGTATCACAGTTTAGGTGTCTATGTGCTAAAGGAAGAGTCTGACTTTTTTAGCGCTGATGGGAAATAGTCAGATGAGAAGATCAATATTAGCTTCACATCTTTGGATCCATGGATGTATTGAACAGTGTATGAGGTACATAGTGGCCCATCCATTCCAGTGAACGCTGAACCCTTCTATCACAAGCCACTTGGCTGTAAATTGGCTGTAATGTAAATCTTTACGTTTTAACACACCAACTTATTCATTAGGGCACATCGCAGTGCAGAGGCTCCATTGTATTTGAAGGAATTCTTCTTCTCTATTATTCTCCTAAAAGAATTGTATTTTTGAGGAGCTAAATGTGCTCAAAAATTTACAAAACTTTGCACATGCATCAGAAGTGGTGAAAAATCTTATATTTTATGGGTCTTGGGCATGGGTGTGGCAAAATGGCTCAAGGGCACCCCCCAGAAAATTTCAAAGTCAAAGCCCCCACTTTTAAATCTGACATAGATGAACAAAATTTGGTAGACAGATGTATCATATCTAGATGCACAAAAAATCCTTTTGGAGCCATACCTTCAGTCCAACAAGAAGTCGGCCATTTTGAATTTACTTTGCAATTTTTGCCATTTGCAGGTGTTGAATTTCAACAAACTCCTCCTAGAGAATTAACCCGAGCAACTTCAAATTTGGTCAGTGTCATCTAAAGACCTTTGCAATGAAAAATGGAAGTTGTTGTAACTTGAATGTACATTGTCCAATCTGCCCCAAATTAATGATACTTGACAAGGGTCCCGGCCTGACCACATGTATATGTCAATATTGAGTCATAGAGATAGCGCCACCTACTGGCAACAGGAAGTTAAAGGTGCTGTGCTTTTATAAGCTCTGCCTAGCAGGTTGAACATATCCACATCAAGTTTGGTCAGAAAAGCCTTAAGGTCTTGAAAATGTGATATTGTGAAGCTTGTGAGTTTTCATTGAACACTGACATTTTGCCATGAAAAAACTAACTGTTGTATCTTCACTCCACATCGTCATATCTTTCCAAAATTTCACATTTTGAGTCCTGGTTTGAAGACATGTACAGGCCAATACTGAATCATAGTCATAGCACCACCTAATGGCAACAGAAAGTTATAGGCCCCATTCTTTTATTAACACCTCCTAGCACCATAACCAGATCCACCTTGAATTTGGTCAGCTAAGTTGTAAGACCTTGATGATGTTAAATAGTGAAGCTTTTGAGTTTTCATCAAAGTTTTCATTCGCCATGAAACAGAAAGCTGTTTTTGAGGGGCTATAGGGATGCTTGAAAACTCACGAAGCCTGGAGCACACATCAGAAGTGTTGAAACTTGATATCTTATATGGGTCTTGGGCTTGAGTGTGGCAAAATGGCTCGAGGTAGCCCCCTAGAAAATTTCAAAGTCTAAGCCCCAATGTTCAAATTTGAAGTAGATGAACAAAATTTGGTAGGCACATGTTTCATATCCAGATGCACAAAAAAGGCGTTGTATTTTAACTCCTATTAACCCAACCATCTTCAAATTTGGTCAGTGTCATCTAAAGACCTTTGCAATGAAAAGTAATCAAAATATTGAGTTTTCTTTTTTTTGTGTGCTCAGTATTTTTAAATTTACAACAATAACAACATGATACAATACGGAATACTGATTCAAAATCTTGAGTTTTTCATCGAACGCTGTTGCTGTGGTGACACGGCGAACTTCAATGTTTTGCCATGAAACATGAAGGTGTTGTAACTTGAACATACATCATCCAACCTGCACCAAATTTCTCATGCTTCAACAGTCCTGGCCTGAACACGTCTACATGTCAAAATTGAGTCATAGTCATAGCGTCACTGATTGACAACAGAAAGTCAGCCTTGTATGACAAACGTCATCCCATTTACATGTAATTTACATGGTGTGGTCTACACATGATATACAGCAACGTGTTGTATAATTAGTGGGTGTTCTCTAACGCCACATAGTGGACACAGGAAGTTATTTTTGTCTCCTTGTGTGATAAGACAACATGTGATAAGAGTACAACCCTGAACACATCTACAAACCTGCAATAAAACCCTTCGACTATGGTGTAACCCGTCAGGCACAAAGGTGTGAGGGCCCAATCGTTACTGCTTACAGCCTTAATTTACACTTGAAATTTGTTAAAAGTGTGTTTACTTGCTGCATTTTCTTGCCATATCACGAAAATTTGATTCTTCCATGGTATTGGCAGTGAGTACCAAAGGTGTCTGTTTTTGAAAAAGAAACTATATATTAGTGAGCCATTTTTTAAGATTTGTGTCTTTGGGGCTGAGAGCCATGGACAGGGTAGAGAAGTCATAAAGATTTGAAAGACAGACCAACACATTGTTGGTTTGGGGTTTTTTATGAGATTTATTGACAATAATAAAAAAATGAATAAATAGAATAAGGCCATCTTGCACAATAACACACAAAATAAGCTATACTTCATACTTTCAAGTCCTCCAAAGTAAAAAACAAAGTATATCATCTGACGCATCCTTTAAAAATGACCCATATTACCTCTTTCTGATCTTGTACCCCTAATGGCAGGATGATTATCAGTAGTTTGTCATAGCCTTCCAAACATGTGATTAATGGTTTGGATTAGTAAAATAGCTACTTGTTAAGGGAAACATCATGGATTGGGTTACCAGTTTTGTTAAGGTTATAGAACCTTTGACATGATGGTTAACAGAATAACGTAATAAGAAACCAACTTTGACTGTTGTAAACAGGAAATGAGAAATGGTCTCCAGTGTCAAAGTTGCATGCTATGTTGACCCATCCATGCTGTAACAACATCACAATGCTGCTCCATTGGTCATTTGGTCCTGCCAAGTCTTATACTATGGATCTAATAGTTCACACTGTCATAATTAGAAGAGTAGTTTTCTAATGTTTGCAGTACTCAAGAAATTTTCTTTATAGTTTGACAGTGTTACAGGCCTGAGGACACATGACTTACAATTCTGATTGCGGTCACTTGGCCAAGATCACCAGATAGCAGAGTGTCAATTCAGGAGGTCAATCAGTGGAAGTCAACCACTTTGGTGGATTGCCAGTTGTTTACAGACATTCATGGTCTCCAGTCCTAATGACTTAATTGATTCCCTGACTTTTCATCTAGTGCTATCATCAGGTAAAAATTTCATTGTATCCCATTCTTTGGTTTATAACCAAATATCTGCAACACAAATGACCATCAACTTTGAGCTGTACTCAGTGTTTAGAGGGCATTCAGACCAGCATTAGCTCTGCGTGAAAAAAATGCAGTCATCTCATTCATCTGAATGGGGGCAGTGTGTTGACACAGTGGGGGTGCCACTGTAGAGAACTACAGCAAAACACTGCAGTGTTCGTCTGGCAAAAAAGTTGAACCAGGCTCAACTTTTGCCACAATGTGATGTCATCTGGCAAGGCACTGCATTGGCCAATCACATACATACAAGTGCACATCCCAGGTGGATTACTTTGTAATGTGAACGCCGTGTTTTACTATTTACCTTGTGAATGTTGCATCGAAATATAAAACAGTTGCCACCATGATAACTTTTTTTACACAGTTGTAAAATCCTGTCTGGGAGTTTTACATATCGCTGTGCAGTGTTTTGGCTTCTAATGAGTCTTTACATGCACTAATCTATAGCTCCAATAAGACTTCCTGGATTGTATTTCATTGTCTCACTGAACCTTAAACAACATGTCCCCACCAGTATCACCCCTTGTGCCGTTTAAACGCAAGGTCACATTCAGACCAACTCTGGCAATGTGGCACTGCCATGCTGTGTTCTGTGGAGATGTGGGCATGTTACTACATGGCCCATTTGTGTGACGTACGTATCTGATTGTAGCACAAGTAGAAATACTAACCAGAAATTCCAACTTGCAGGCCAATACAAAGATTAACATCTTTGTACTCCCTCATGACAGGATTGTGCAGCTCTGGAAAGGTCATCATGGCGGCAATGAGTGTCTCTTCCATTTCCACAGTAAGCAAGGTTCTTCTTCCTGTGGGCGTCTTTGGTCTGATGTCCCACCTACGTACGTGGTTGGCCAAAGTAGCGCCTTGTTGGATGACATCATGCTGCGTTCTGGCAAAAGTTGAGCCTGGTTCAACTTTTTTGCTGGATGACCACTGTGTTTTCACTGAGCCATATGCAGTCCCCACCCCTGCAGTGTAAATGCACTGCTCCCATTCAAATGAATGAGAGGGTTGCCGGTTTTCATGCATTGCCAGATTTTGTCTGAACGCGGCCTCAGGGGTGATCAACAAATAAATAATGCTAATGCTAAACTAAGATGGTAACCATGGTAGTTATTATATCTGTTAAATGTCAGAATGTGCAGCCTCATCTGTAACTATGTTGTGAGGCATGTGTGCGTGTTTACAATTTAATGCAGTAGGAGTTACAGCAGTAGAGTAGCAGTGTACTAAGCATCAAGCGTTATATCCCTATATCATGTATGTAGCATGTAGCAAACATAGTAGGAGCATGCACTTCTGAGGACCACTGAATGTTAGCCTCCCGAAGCATAGTATCCTGGTACTGTCTGTGCATATTTGGCAAAGCCATTAAATGTAAATAAGGCAGCTTTTTGCTTGTTGGTAGGCATTATCTCCCATTTTGATTAAATATTTCAGTAATGTTTCCATTAATTATGCTAAGCTACATGTCCAGGACCTATCACTGTACTTTGGATTGTACTTACCGTACATGTGCAGTTGTGAAATTGATATTGATCCACTCATTTAAATCTGGGTAAGCAATCATTTTTCTCATATGTCAAAGTGTTGCTTTAAGATCATGTAAATATTAAAGAAAAAAACATGTAACGACATTTTCTCTGCACATCATCTCACAAACCTACAGGAATACACATACATTTTCAGCACAATATGGAATTAGGAGCCCTCCCTCTGGCAGTGTTAGCGCCTTGCTCTGCCTCCCGAGCTACACATGACAAGAAAAGAGAAGCTCTGCTCCTGTACTTCCACTTAAACAACTACACGCACCTCACGTTTCCATTGTCTGTATTGTCTCTGTGCTGTGTGCTCTAAATGTGAACCCTGGGCTTGCTTTATTTCTCCCAGTCAAATCTAATGAGCATCATCTCTGTCTAGGGATGCTGGCTGAGGCTCCCAACTCTCCTTTGTGTGGCTGGACAGGTGTCTAACTGAATGATGAATGACCCTGTTTCTCCCCACATAATTGGCTCCTCGCTGTTTGGCCTTAGACTGGCTACATGTCTGCTGGGCAGCCACCTCCATCTGTCAATCACCAACCTGCTGCTGCCTGGCTGGACCTCTGATAGCTATGCTAATGAAAAGTCCTCGTGCCCCATTGGCTAACCTGTGCTGGTCCAAGCTAATCCATTAAAGCTGTGACAGTAATAATCTCCCCCCAAACACAGGGTTCCCCGTGTGCTAAACGTTATTTGACCGTTCCTGTCACGTTGGCGCTGCCAGGCGCACCAGTGAGGTGATGGATGAGCCCGGTCCGGGCCTGCTCATTCATCACCTGCTGACTTGTGTTTGTGTGCTGTTTCAATAATTTAAAGGTTTCTGTGATTTTTGATTACTTTCAATTAAGATGTGTCCTCCCACTATCATAAAACTGTTCAAACTGTGATGTTTTTTTGGGTGAAAGCCATTTCTTTCTTCACTTAGATATTATTTTCATTGTATGAATCTTGTCTTTGATTGGAGTAGATGTTTATGTGATGAAATATCAATGGCTGGGATCAAATATTCTGACAAGCAATAATGCAAAGGGGACTGGCGGATGTGTTTATTTTTATGTAATTGCGCTGGCTCACTGTGATAGATGTAATCAGCATCAAACGGCCTCACCTGACAAGACCAAATATACAGCCTGTGCACTCTGGAGCACACCCATTAACTCCACTGGTTTATTTTGTTTTCTCTTTCAGCAGCTGTGGAGGGACGGCCATGCTGTTCCCTTCATAATTTCAAAGACAGTCTTCCAACCTGTGAGAGAATTTTTTTTTGCTTATTTGAGTTTAAAACCATGTAAACACCACAGGGACTTTGGTCTTCTTGTAGCGTAAAACTTTTACTTTGAATATGACAGAATTTGTGTATCTTTTGACTGCCATTTAATAAGCACTAGATTCCTATGCTTTAACTAGATAAAGCAACTCTCAGATTATTTCTCCAAGGCCAATACTAGCTTCTCTAATTCAATGCAAAGCAAGGTCTTATTAGTCTTATGAATTATTATTTAAAAGAATAATGCTGATGATATTCTATAGTGTTCTTATTGTCAACAAATCACATGAAAAGACCAAAACCAATTCCCAGTACTTCCCTCCTTCCATACCTTGTCTGTGGCTCTCAGCTCCAAAAAAAATATGGAGTCACCATGGTGTCACCCATTGGATTGTGTACTGCTGTTTTGAAGCCTCAAATTTAACAATTTGACCGTTACCATCTTAGATTTGACCATCACCATCTTTGATCTTTGGAGCCAGAATTGACCATATTTGGACAAGAGGGTGGAGCTGACCATGGTGCTAGCTGCTAGCTTGGTTAGCATGCATTTACAGTCCATGGTTAACTGTGATAATGCTAATACAAATTTTTGCTAGTGAAAAACAGGCTTAAAACCATTAAAACTAAATGGACTTACCAGAAAAACTGAACAGCTGACTTCTTCGAGGGTCTTTTAGTATGACCAAGTGCTGAACTTTTTTAGCCAACCAAATGTTACTTTCATTAACTGAAAACACACTGTGAAATAGCAGCAGCTATGCCTATACTCTGTGAATCTGGGGTTACGCCATGGTTATGTTACATAATCAGTGTTGTTGCTGTGGTAGTGACTTGTCAATCACAAGGTAGCCAAGCCCTAAAGCACACACTGCTTTTACATCTATTTTACTTTAAATGGGACCATAATTTACAAAATGAACATCAGGATGTATTGAAGGGGACTTGAAACTAGCGATTGAGGAAAGTGTTTACTGAGGTAATAAATCAGGTGAGATGTAGGGTAATTTTCTCATAAACTTCTATACAATCTGACTTCTTTTTACAACCAGTGGAGTTGCCCCCTGCTGGCCGTTAAGAAGAATGTAGGTTTAAGGCAGTTCCACATTGGTTTCACTTTTCATACCCAGAGCTACCCTCTTGGTTCCTACTGAAGATGTAAATCTTTAAAAATGGCTCACAAATGTATAGTTTCAGTTTGAACCTGAACATGCACGGGTATTTTGCCAAACATTCCTTCATACCTCAAGTCTTTAGTGACCCATGATTTATGCAACACTGAATGAGCAACACAAATATTATTAAACATAATAAACCTGTTCAAAATTTCCTCAGTAATTTCATAAAACATCTTGCCACGCTGGAGGGAATATATCTCTTATTTCGCTGGGGATCCCCTAGGAGGAGCTAGGAAACATTGCTGGGGACAGGGATGACTGGATCACTGGGCACTGTAGATTTTATCAAACATTATTCAAACAGAAATAATGCATTTTTTGGGGCCTTTTCAGTGGCGGATTAATCCACATTTGGTGCTCTAGTGAGTATTTCTGGCAGCATGACGGTGTGTGTGTGGGATTGAGTCAAAATAATTGGGAATATAAACAGCAAAGTATTCAGTTTTTAAAAGCTCATTTACAAAGATGTGTAAATGGAGAATGTATAAAGAACAATTTTGGTTTATTAAAATATTTTCACAGTTTTGGCCATAATTACACACTGTATTCACCAAGTAATTGCTGAGATCTCTGAACACAGCGACATCCGGGCAGATGGGGCAAGAAACACAAGCAGTCAGAGCATTAGTCAGGTTGGAAACAAAATAACAGTTTATCCAGATGATCTAAACCACCTTATTAGAAGGTCAAACTTAAAGTAAGTGCACCTGCAATGTCTCTAATGATCCCTCATTGAAGGAAAACTGTACACACACAACTACAATAGGTTAAAGTTGAAGCAGGAAGTGGGTCTGTAAACTGTGATGGATGATACAGTAGACAGTTCAGGTAATCATTTTACCGTTCCCCTTGTCTTCCTGCTTCTTTCTAGTGATGACTGTGTTTCCAGATCTCCAAGCCATTTACTTGGTTAGTTCAGTGTTGTTATTACTGATAGTATTCCAGTTATATTCAATAACAATTATCCTTTGATGATACACATAAGATTGTCCTGAGAAAGTAAGTCACAGATGCTTTCCTCTGATGATTTCTGCTTTTCAGTGTAAAGCTGATTGCTCTTAGTTTCATCCAAAAGTAACTAACTGTTTCACTCTATCCATCATTGAATCTATGTAAATAATTTATCTATATTTTGTTTGTTTACCAGGTAATATTCTCTTAAAAAAAGATACTAGAATTCAACATAAAAAGCAGATAAGTCAACAAATGACAGTTCAGTTCAGTTCAGTTAAGAGGCAAACATATTACTAATGAAACACAATGTTATATAAGTTGGGTTATTGCAACCAATATACACCGCCACCAAAAGAAATGCAGTGTCTTTTTTTGTTTGTCTTTTTGGGTATGGTTTGGTTAAGATTGGTTCTATTCAATTTTTTCAATGTTTTAGAGTTTTTATGTTTCCGTAATTTATGGCTTTTTATGACTGTTGTATGTATGACTGTCACCATCCAGTTCACTCAGATTCTGTTGAGCAAGCAAGTCAGAAATGGATCCACTGAGAACTCAAATGCAAATGTAGCAAAAAAAAAAAAAAGAAAAAGGCATAAATGGTTTGGTGCTCACAATACAGCTCCGGGTAAAAGACAATTAATCAATATGTTCAAATCTTAAAAGATCAATCACAAATATGTTTAATCAGGCTGAGTTAAAGACAGAATGTGCTTTTTGAACAGATTCCTGTTTTGTTATTGGGAGGTGATACAACAAAAGAGGATTTGCTGTGGAACCAAATTTTTTTCCCAATTTATTACTTCAGCGCTGACTCCAATAGTTGAAGCCTGCGCAGCTCTGAGGAGAACTGGCTATTTCTACACATCAAAACACACAGCATAAGCACCACTTGCTGCTGCAGAACCATCTAAAATCTAATCTAATAAGAGGTGAGGATTTGGTAACACTTCACTTCAAATGCCATCATGCTGACTTGACGCTCATGTTGTCAGCACTGCCTGTACAAGCGACAGGGTGGTGAGCACTACTGTAATCTGAGGATGGAGAGAAATGGCTGTAAGTTTATAAACACAGCCTGACTCAGAGTCGTGTCCCCTGCTTCAACCCTTGCACCTTCCCCTTATGAGAGGCCCTGCACATGTTAACTCTGTCTGCCCCGACCATCCGTCAGACCAGACCAACACTCTGCTGTCGGAATGGACCAGATGAGCTCAGCCAGGTTGCTCACACTGCTCTCCCTCACAGGCATTTGACCTGAGGGGAGGATCATGCCGAAGGGGTCCGAGCTGGGGTCAGGTGTCTATGTGATGTATTTATAAGAGGAGTAGGTCTTTGCTGATTCTGTTTGTGTGACACATGGTGTTCAATGAACACAACTCAATGTGAACAGCAAGCTAACAATTCAACATATAGTACAGTAATGTTTATAATAATAAATGACTAATAAATGAATATTTACATTATTTAAAATAAAGAACAGAATCAAATTTTATTTTTGTTGATATACCGTTATTTGTACTTTTCAGATTCAACCGCATTTGAATAACCATTAGTGGCAGCTGACAAAAAACTAAGTACATATGATTTTCAATAAATGTAATGAAACATGGAGGAACTTTAAAGTTGAGATAATTCAGATCTAAAATTCCAAACAGGTGTTACTCCATCCACGGTTTTTAGCTGTAAAATGCATAGGTTAAACTGTTTCAGAGTGCAGCAATGAGTAAACTGTGAGCAAAGTGTACCATATCAGGAAGCTGTGCTGTAACTGAAAGGTCACAAGATTGATGTCCACAACATGTATTAGCTGTTGTTCAGAGCAAAAGCCCAGTGTTAAAATAACACAGGGGGCTGTGTTGATGGGGGCATGCTGTGCAGTGAGACATGACATATGATCCAAGAAGTCAGTTTGAGTGACAAATTCATGAGTTAGAAAGCTTAGCAACACAAAAACACTCTACCTTCATAATACTCAGATTCTACTACTCTTGAAAGTTACCATAGTGGCATTTATTGTATCTTTCCTTACAACAATGAAAGACATAGAAATACAGTGTTCATGTTCATTGGCCACAGCAGCATCTTGCCAGTTGCTACTCTGCTTTAAAAGTTGAGCATGGTTGAACTTTTTCGCTGGATGACTCTGTGTTATTTTTCCGGAGCCCTCTGCATGGCACCCCTGCTGTGTTGCCAGACTGGCCTTATTCAAATGAATGAGAGGGCTAAGTTTTTCACATAGAACTACTGCCAGTGTTAATATAGCCTCAAAGGACAGGTTCGCAATTTTTCAAGTGTGTCTTAAAACAACAGTCAGGTGTCCATATGAACACTGAAAGAAGTTTCCTTTGCTGTAATCATTCCTCCTGTTCATACTGGCTATTAAAATATCTCCTTCAAATGTGCTTTCAATGTAAGTGATGGAGGCCAAAATCCACAGCGTGTCCACACAGTCATTTTGTCCAAAAATACATTTAAAAGTTGATGTGAAGCTTATATGAGGCTTCAGCAGTCTGAGTTAGTCATATCAAGTGGATATCTGCCACATTTGCAGTCTTTTTAGCATCAAATTCCCTCTTTGTGTTTCCTCAGACAGTGTTTCCCTGTTGAGCTGCGGTGGGACTTTGGCAGTAAAAAGACTGTAACGTTGAAATATATCTATTTGATTTGAGTCATTGAAGCTTCATATTAGCTTCAGATAAACTTTTAAATACATTTTTGCACAGAAGGAGGACTGTGCAAAAACCTGGATGGTATGATGATCATGTGATCAGATCCTGAGAGGAATTCAAATGGGTTTCAACACTTGTAAAAGCCCCTGAACTGTAAGAAAAACCTCCACCTTGACCCCCTTGAAATATCCATTTGTCTTTTCATCATGGAGCCGGCGACACTGTGCCTAAACAAGCCTCACATTTCAGTCCCTCAGTCTGCATTTGATTGGCCTGACAGCCTGACTGTTTGTGACAGATCCAGCCAAACACAGCGGCCTGCTAATCAAACTCGTATGTGCACTCTGAGAGTTTGGCTTCAACTCTGACCTTTAATTTTTCATTAATTTATGCTGACATACAATATCTCATTTGTCAGCACTTAGTCAAGGCACAGCATTCCACATGTGGGAGTAATTAAGTAACATGTTAGATGCTAATTTCAAACCAAATTCAGCCTACAGTATGTAAAGTATATTTTCCAAAATCAACCTCAGTCACTGAATGCAAATGTTTTGCATTTATTTTTGCAAATGAAATTTGAATACAGTTTCATTTAAAGGTGCTATACCCAAACTGGTAGCAGTTTTTTCTGATAAGACGCCCTTTAACAAGTCTTTATAAATGGTAACTTAAGGGTTTAATGATGCTTAATAAATCATTTACAAATGCTTTATGGAACAATTATAAGCCATTTTACAAATCAACTTTTGGATTGCCGGGTTACCTTCATAAAATGTGACTTATTAGAAGCACCAGTTCGAGACCTGGTGTAAGGACCTCCTTCAAAAGGTAATTTATTCATAAACACTTTTTTTTAACACTTTAAATTTCTTTAAATTGAAAGCATAATTAAAGCAACAACAGGATCTTTAAGCGTCTTTCCACTTTCATTCAAATACAAATATGAATACAAATACAAATAATTTTGCTGCCTCAACAAATATAGATACAAATACAAATACTAGGCTCCCTGCACTTCCCTAGTAGGTAAAGACCTTAAACGTGCCTCCTCTGTGGACCAGGTGACAAATATCACCCAAGCGTTATGGCTCTTTCAGTATTGAGCGTGTCACATCTGAATAAAACCATAAAAAACATCTACATAATCAACACCTACTGTATGTCTTAATGACAAAAAGCAATTTCTGTAACAGATAGGTGAAGCCAGCAATGTTATAGATTCCATGACTGAAAAGGGCTGGAAAAAGAGAAGAGATATAATTGATACATTCTTTCCCCTTCATTTTCTCTAGAGTATGTGCTTTGTAATTCCCAAATTAGGAATTCTGTCATTGGAGATTTATAACATTTGTTCATAAAAGGTCTAACAGGGAGCTCAACCTTTGGGGTCTGACTGACCTGTACTGTATATTTCTTTGTCTCTGACTTTTAACAACACAAACTTATATTTGATCATCTATGGCCCCTTTACCACATAAAACATGGAATATGTTCTAATTTAGTGTAATAACAATGCTTTATGGTTATTTCTGCATTTTGTTACTTTTATCAAACATGCAAGCTCAGCTTGTGGCAAATTAAAGTTGTATATTTTTCAAAGCAGCTCAAATGTACAGTATATGCATGCCATGAGTTTATCACACATAGCCTTCTGTGTGATTATCTGGGGATAAGCCTCCCAACAGATAATAAAGCCTATAATGTCACTGTATAAACAAACTTTAATGGTAATGGATCACAGACCAATGAAATGGCACTATTGTCAAATTCTTCAAAAATATAATCTGCTAAATTTTGAAAAATGTATAAGGTTCTTATTCATAAAAACAATATTTAAGTACATAAATAGCCTCACCCCAGATACAACCAACAAATGATCAAAAAATATAACAGCGAAGGAGTCATGGTAACTAGAGTTCCAAGGAGAACAATTTGGTCAGTCATCCTTTTCAGTAAAGGGCCCCAAATTATGGAACACCTACTGTATATTTTACTGTATACACACTTACACTCATGCATACACACACAATATCACACCTATATGTTAAAGTATACACAGAGGTGTATATACACATGGGTTAAGAAGAATAAATTAGTGACTTGCTGCTGTCTCTCCTTCCTTCCGTTTATTTAGATGACTTTTGCCTTGATTTGCCATTACTCTTTACATGTTTGTTGTGGCTATGTCTGTAAATGTGCTGCTGCTGCCGTTGCCAGCCTACTTGAAAAAGGAGATACTCAATCTCAATGGAACTAACCTGGATCAATAAAAGTCAAATAAAGAAAGAATAAAAGCCTCTGAATGGAAATTAATGGACCTCTTTGGCTTGTGTGTAGACTGTCCCAGTAAACAATACAACTAGTGGTGAATTTCTCTACATGAGGAAGAGGAGGGTTGGGTTGGTGGGTGGGGGCAGCAGGGTTGGGGGTTGCAGAGATGTGCTAACTATAGTGTGAGAGGCTGTCACGCAGGCTGGACAACAGTGGCAACAGAAATGTCAGGTGAAAAACCTGGGACGACATGTGTCACTTTGATTCTGAAGCAGAGGTCGGTGCTGTAAGTTCAGTGTCCAGCATGCCTGTCCGAATCCTCCTCTGTCTCCCCTTAATCTGAAGGAAAACACTTATATCCAGTGCCAGATGGACAGAGCTGCAGGGGGAGAAGGGCCTGGCTGACAGAAAATACTGATATCATTTGTAAAACTAAGAGAATGGGACACTGAGAGCCTGGGTTAGGCAAGAATTTCTTCCATTGAGAGGACTCTGCTGTTAGATAATGCTTGATTGCCAATCACTGTCTGATGAGTTGTCAATTATAATGATTTTACTATTTACTATGTGTGCATGAATGGTTTCAGTATAGGTCTGTGAAATCTGCCCATGATGAGATGGGATATGTGAAAAGTTTTTGTTTTCTTCTCATGGTTGTGCAAAAAGAAATCTCATGTCAGAAACTGAAAGGATTCTCTCTTTGTAGAGCATAAACATGCTCAGTAATCTTCATGGTAATCTAAGCATTAGGTTTTTCAGTTATAAGTGGAAAAGTGGAAAAGTTGGCCCAATGGTGAAGCTAAAAAACATCAAGCGTCAACAAAAACATTTTGATTCTTTCTCAGGGGACCATTATATATACCAAATTTCACTGAAATTTGTTTTCAAGATACATTGAAGTGGCATTAATTGATTTTGGGCTTCTTGGGGGCAGCCAAACAAGCTGGAAACATATCATCTACCATTATCATTGTAAAAAGCTGTCTATTTACACATCCAGCAGTAACAGAGCAATATTAGCATTCATATGGAGTCTGGGTCCACCTGATGAATGCAAGTCCAATATCCACTCTCCTTTTAGCCTGACATTCTTTTGTTGACTTGCTGTTTCCCAGGTCAAAAGCTAAAACCAACTACATTATCCTTAGCAGAGAGCTGAAAGTAAAAGTAAAAATCTCCATAGAGCTGATGGGGACTGCAGACGCAGTAATAATTCTGTGTGGGTTCATCACTGCCAGTGACATTACAAATAGTTTTTGAGCCATTGTTAATATAAAAATATTGGTGCAACTTTAAATAGATCAAAAATATTGGTGAGGGAAAATGTACTTTACAGTTGTGCTAGATGAAAGTGCTGTATATCCACACTATAATTCAGAGCAATGTGGTCACAGTGTTACTGGAGGTGTTTGACAGACTGATCAGTCCTATCCTAAAGGTCGAATTATGGTTGATCAGAACTGGTTCTTACGATGTGTTGTCCGACTACGTCAGAAGTGTTTACAGTTGTTCTGTATGGCCACATTGGGAGGTGGAGTGAGAAGCTGGCCATCAACTGGGGAAACGAACATTGTTTAAATACAGGTATAATGGCGCATAGTAGAGAGAGAAGTTCAAACCCTGGCTCCTTTCTCACCTGTGCACAACTGGCCAATCAGTACATAAAGTGGGTGTGAATGTTGGCTCAGGGTCAGAAAGTTACAGAAATGGTGCTGCACAGCCTCCCCCAATCCACCGTCAGAAAGACAGGGGGTTTCTGAGGCTATTCGACCATCCAAAAGGCACATCTGAAGGAGTATACTGACCCCTTAATGTCCTGCATCTAGGAGGACAATAAACAGCTTTCACCAATCATTTCATGGTAATACAAAGCTGCAGATACCACTGATGAAAACTTACCTGACATACACAAACACACAATTATAGAAAATTACTTTTTTCACTAGCCTGCTGAAGTTTTAGTACTATACTAGCCTAATATGTCAGTTCAATGCATCCTAAATAGGATCTTGTAGGGCTGTAAAACTCATGTCTGGTAAACCAATCCTCTCTCTACACAGCCTAAACAGACTTTTTTTTCTTCTTCACTGAACCTGACCAGAGCCTAAGAAGAAGAAACAAGCTGAAAGAGGTCTGTGCCCCACTATGGTCAATAGATTGACTGTTTTAGTCAATGTGTGAAGTGTTACTGTAATGATTGTCTAAAGGAGCTATCCTGCAAGCAAATGATTCTCACCAATGAGCTGTCAGGGTAAAAAGATAGGCATCCAGCATGCACAGAGAGGTTTCACAGCAGTCTGGTCCCAGCTGGGTCTGCAAGGTTAGATTGGAGCCTGAGATGTCCTGTAGTTGATGAAAATGGTGTATATGTACTGTATGTAGAATTGCTCCCTGTAAGACAAAGCCCAGGTTTCAGCCTGATCAGAACACTTTGTTAGCAATGTTTTTTTTTCTTTTTTTGACTTTCCTGACAAGATGACACATGTCCATAAATTGCCATCCATTCCCTAATGTTTGTGGATGTGTGCTGTGAAGTTGCACATTTTACCTTTTAATGTTGTTGTTCATCGTTTGTGATGTGAAAACGTAAGAGAAATAAAAATCTTGCATCCTGGTATTACTTCAGCTATAAAATGTGAAAGCACCGCAGAGCATCTCTCCTACCGGCTGCTGACAGCGCTGTCAGTGGGAGAGTCAATCACACTGGATATGCTGCCCATTGTTGGCGGACATTGTAGCCACCTAGTGGTGGTTTTGTGTATTGCTATCTGTGTTTAAGTTTAGTCCTTTGAGCTTGCCGTAGTTTTTTTAGTTTGTTCAGCGCTTGCTAGACAGTAGATGAGAGAGCATGCTGACCACATACTGGTTTTTCTAGTTGCATGGAATTTATGCAGACAATTTTTTTGTTGGTAGCAGTTTGCATTTATGTATTTATGTATTTCTGTTGCCTCATGCTGTGATTATATTTTAACAATGTGATTGTAACATCCTCATTTACTGTATTTTCAGTTTTACAGTCAATAAACAGCCTCACCTTTACATCAGCTTTGCGCGTTCACTGGGCAGACTGTTCGCTCTCTGTCAAACTAGCCAGTCAGTTACACCTAGGGAGGGCAGAATACTGGATGATAGAGAGGAGATGGTAAAGATGCTGCTATGCGTGTGTTTAAACAGGAGTTTAGCTGACTTCACTGCATTTAGCACCGCGGCTGAGAGCGTCAGAGCTCGGAGCAGGAAACAGAGTCACTTCACGTCACGCTGTTGTCCTCCGCTTCCATCATGTTGTGCTGACTCATTTTGAAAGAGCAACGACCAATGGGGAAACTCCAACACTTGGCTGGTCAACCAATGGTGTAACCTCATCAGTCAGTGAGTCAGTTGTCAGTCAGTCAATGACAACCGTGGTTGCAGGGCTGGTCCATGGCCAGTCCTGCCAAAAATATGGATAATGGGTGCCTACAACACCCATACTACCATACTATTTAGTATGCCAGAAAAAGATTTATGTCCCAATACATAGTATGTCAAATGCGGTATGCATTTGACATACTATGTATTGGGACATGCAATATTTATCAATTCCAATTCCAATTTATTCATTTCCTGAACCTTAATCACGTCCCTTAAAGCTGCCTAAACAGATCTATGAAGACATTATCATTTGTTGCCATCAACAGATGAGTATAGCAAGTATAGAAGAACTGATGTACCAAACATCCCCATCAGCCTCCCTAGCGGCCTCTGTGCCAGCCTCTTGGCCACAATGTCAACTCTGACCTTTGACATCCTGCATGTATTGCTCCGAATAAAACTGCTGCAGAGGCCTCTTTCTACACCTGATTTTCCTTATTCCAAATTTAAACAGTGAGCATGTTCAGCCACAATCCATCCTGGGAGTAAACATCTATCCATGTCGATGAAGGCTCAAAGAGTGGACCGAGTGATTCAGAAGGAGAGGATATACATATGTCAAATTGTGTTTGACAGAGCTGACCCAGAGGTTTGGTCACGCCATGTCTCCAGACATTACCCCCATTCCTTCTACCTGCCACCAAATGCATGGTGAAGTGATCAGGGGGCACATGTAACTTGACACTTTCCAGTTGAGCATTTACTGCCATTAGTGTAGAAGGATATTAATGGGTTGAACTGAGGAAATTTAAATGTCTGCTCATATCAGAAGGAATGTATTCATGTTGACTGGAAAACACTGAAAGAGAAAGTGTGTCATGAAATGGCAACGAAAGATATTTTCATTAATTTAGGGTTATAACTCCAGAGGCCATGATGAAGAACAAAGGAAGCAAGAAAGAAAAGCAGAAAAAAGAAAGTCAGAAAGAAAGAAAGAATCCTGTCCCAGAAGACAAGAGGTAGGGTGGTGTTGGTGCACACACAGCATGTATTAGGTAATGGGTGCAGTGATGTCAGCAGTAAATACTGTATCTGGGACAGTGGCTGTGGCTTGTTGACAGGATGAAGACATGATTGAGAAGATGAGTGTTCTGGGAAGGACTGAGCCACCAGCTTCACCAACTCTCTGCTCCCTCTCTCCTCCACTGAGGACACCTACCCTACATGCATCCATGTCTCACTACAAGCACTAAACCCTGCAGAGGTCTTGAAGCCTTTGTCAGGGCTATGTTTCTTGGCCCTTTAATTTTCAGATTTCTCAGGTTGTGTTAGTGATTGTAAAGAACTTGAATTCTGCCCCTAATAGGTGAATTACAAATTCAGTGCTGCATACCCAAAGGATAAGTCTGATGATACTCTTTATGTTTTTCTTTTTGTCAGCAAATGCCCTGAAAAAACCCAAACCAACAATGAATGTATCATATTAACAAGTATTGTGTGTGCATCAAAGCCTGATATATCTTATTCCTTTGTGCCGTAGAACTCCATTGTTGTCCAAAAACTATTAAACACTGAGATCTGAGTAGGATCAAAACATTGTCCTGATTAAATTTTGTGGCTTAAAGTAGGTGTGCAGACATTACTTTTTTCATTGATGCTGCTTTCTGATAGCCTTGCACGTATGTGATATGTGTATAATTACTCTCCATTAACTCAAAAACTATAAAAACACTGTTTGCACCGGGTGACATGTTCTTCATTAGGGGCAGAGGAGGCCTTAAGGTTAGAGAGGCGAGCTTGAGACCAGAGGGTTTCTGGTTCAATCCTCTGGACCGGCAGAATATAAGTGAAAATGAAGAAGCAGCACTTGCCCCAACCTCATTACCACCACTGAGGTGCCTTAACCCCAACTACTCCAGTGGGGCTGCTCAGTGACCAGCAGATCAGACTGTGGTTGTACTGGGCAGTTTCCAGGTATGAATGTATAACTGTGTGAATGTGATCAGGTTGTACCTGAAAAAGAGAGCATTGCTCTCAGAGAAACTCCCCTGAATAAATAAAGGTTAAAAAAAATACCATGAACACACACACTGTAATTTATCTTGACTCAATCCCACACACACCTTCTTGCTGCCAGAAATACTCACTAGAGCACCAAATGTAGATGAATCCACCGCTGAAAATAGTCCCCAATAAATGCACTACTTCCTCTTGTTTGAGTAATGTTTCTTGAAAACTTGGGTTTGTTTAAATCAGTGGTATTACTGAAGTAATCCTATAATATTACATATGAAGCTAATGAAACTACATATGGTGGTTCTTTTTTACGGTATCCCATAATATTACCATAGACTCGGAGTATGTGGAGCTCGATAGGGAGACTATAATGGCCAACCGCATATTGTTCTTTTATTTGATCTTATACTATTTATTATTATGATTTCACATGCAATCACAGATACTATTATATATAAAAAATATGAGGACTCGGTATATATATATATATATATATATATATATATATATATATATATGTGTGTGTGCGTGTGTGTGTGTGTGTGTGTGTGTGTGTGTGTGTTACTCTCTTTTAATTTTATTTGTTTACTTTTTATTTCCTGCGGTCAGCTACTTTGAACTGTTTAACATTCCTCTATCATATTAATACTGCTATATGATATTCCTGCTATAGCCTACCATTATTTAAATACACTCTTCAACAGCCAGGCTGCTGTTAGGGCCAGTTTGGATATTGTACAGAGAAAAGCAGAGTTTGTGCATCATGTGATGCAGCTTTCTGCGGGAGCTCTGACCCATATTTCATACGGATCCGCGTTTGTTTCCGGCAGCCTTCAAAACGCATTTATCTTCAGCACAGTCGGCAGAACTGAACGAATTAGGCCTGTTAGAGCGCGCTCATACTGTACGCGCTTAAAGAGAAGATGCCAAAAAAAAAAAAAACAGAAAAAAAACACTCCACTCTTTATATGTCTTTTCACTGCTTTCCTCCCGTAAGCTACTATATATTCTATAGTTTACCTACAATATAAATATTATATTCAAAAGAAATTTTCGATATAATAGATAGAGTTACGACAAGCTGAAAACATGATTCAAGAGATAAGTGCAGACTACTGCCGTTTTTATAATCTAATTATGAAGTGGAATGTGTTTTGAAACAGAGCAGAAAACAGAAAGCAGTGTGCAGTATGGTGAAATCCAGTGCAACACGCCTGTAATAGCTTTTTATTTTAGCTGAGACTGCTAGAGTTGGTTCATACAGTATATGTGGTGTTGTGTTGGAGTGCGTTGGATTTTATTTTTCGTATTTTAGCCTCAGGGAAATAATGGCCGCATGGAGACAATTATTGTTGTTTTTTTTATCATTATTTATCATAACATTTTACTATTTAAAGAGCCAAGGTGTAATAGATTTGAAACATGCAGACACGACACGAGAGGCCCGCAGCTCAGACTCATCTGGCCATTAACACGCTCGTTCTGACCTTATAGCGATGAGGCTGTTTAAAGCAGCAATTAATTGTTTTTTTTAGAAGTGACAGTTAAAAAGGTGAATATGGCTGAAATAAATGGAGAGAGGCTGTTTTATTTGAGGACAGCGTGACAGCACCTGCCGGCAAAAAAAACATCTTTATCAGACAAATTGTCATCCCTTCAGTTCCAGCAAAATATCTCATGACGAATGAAATAACAATAACAATAATAATAATAATAATAATAATAATAATAATAATAATAATAATAATAATAATAATAAACCAATGGCATAATAATTTATTTCGATTGTTGCCGACTAAAATGGGTATTTATCAATAATCATGAGGGCACAAGGCTTCTGCAGCTCTCCAACAGTCTCTCTGGCTGATGCTTTGCTTTCCTCGTCAATACAAACCGCAGAGGATAGTTAGAGGCTGACAGTGATAAATGAGCCCCTCTGTGCTCCAGCCATCTTATTTATTTATTTATTTGTATTTTTCTTCCCGTAATGCAGGAGCAGACGAGGAGCGCTGGAACATGTTGGAAACAGAAGTGAAAATAAAAAAAAAATCATCAGCATTTCATTGAAAACGAAGGAATTTATTCCGTTTTATAGGAAACAATGTAACTCAACCACCCCCCCCCCCCCCACCCACCCCCCATTTCTCTACATATTTCTCTTTCACTGTCACTCTCACACTCACACACGCACATCATGCAAACCACTCAGCAGTACAGCCGACACAAATACAAACATTTAGTGAAAGCTGCCTGCCGCTGCAGCCTCCGAGTTCACTCTGGATTTTTCTTGAATTTGGGAGCCGGACCATCCATCATCCCTGTCACCATCAATCCAATAACGCAAGACAACTGCAATCCCGTCTCATATTGAACCAAAGCTGGCTACGTGACCTGCTCCAACAACTAATGTTGTTTGCTTAAACCATTTTCTCCAACGCCTACACATGATGACCTGTCTCCATTTTAAAAACGAGCCAGCGGCAGGAAACATCAAGGCCTCCCGATCTCCTTCAACATGAAACACTCTGCTGCATCCTTGTGTGTGTGTTTTTTTTTCCTCAATTAAGTCTTTATTTTCGTTTTAGTGCAGACTTCTTCTCTGTGTTTTGGTGCTATAAAACTATTTAAAACATTGTCAAAAATGGAACTCAATCTGCCATGATCAAGTCTTTTCAGTTCCACACAGAGTAAAACAGAAGAAAGAAATGCAATGCACGGAAAACAGAAACGAGCATCCAAAGATTTTTTTTTTTTTTCTTAAAAAAAAATCTTGGTTTTTACTTGGGATTCTTTTAAAACATGTCAGTGGTAAAAGCTCACTCTAACTTCTAGTGATCACAAGCGCAAACATGGACAGAAACAGCCAAATAAAGAGCACAAATCTATACAGCACAACAATTAAAACTCTCACTGAGTCCTCATATTTTTTTTAAAAAGATATTCCACAGTGTTTTTGTTTTGTACAATAAAGCGTGTGTGTGTGTGTGTGTGTGTGTGTGTGTGTGTGTGTGTGTGTGTTTCTTTGTACATTTTTTTTCCGAGAGGGGATGGAGATATTTCGGATTTTGGGGGGTAAAGCTTTATTTAAAAAAAAAAAAAAAAAAGAGAGAGAGAGAAGAAAGTTGTCATCCCCGTGGTCCGCCGTTGTAGAAAAATAAATAAATAATTTAAAATGAAGTGGAGGAGATGTGTCAGACCGCTTCTCTCCTTTATGAAGTCCTTGGTCTTTCTATTTTCCCGTGCAGCCTCCTCAGCTCACACCCAGTCAGTCTCTCTCTGTTCAGTTTCACAGCTCAGTTTAAAGTCAAAGTACTTGGGCGGCCTCCGGTGCAGAGGGTTAGGCGTTTCCATGGTGATGCTCTACACGCGCTCATCGTGCAGGCTCGGGGGCGACGTGAGGTGGAAGTGGTCAGGTGGGTGTGACGGTCAGGTGGGTGTGACGGCGGCTGCAGCGGCAGCTCCGGTACTGAGCTCCACAGCCGCGGATGAAGAAGATCCCTGAGCCAACCATGGAGGCCTGGAGACAGACAGAGGACGGAGGGTTTGTTGAGTGGATCTTTAGTTCAATACAAATACAAAATTCAGTACTTTGAAAACTCTGTATCTCCAAAATGTCAACTTTCATGAGCTAAGACAAACAACCATGTTAGATGTGACAATTCATATTCCAGACATTTTGCAGTTTTTTTTTTAAATGGTTTATTTAGCTAAAGAAGTAGCAGTTTAAGAGTGTATCCTGGTGGCCGAGGAGGTAAGACGCCCACCATGAACAGCAAAGTCCCGGGTTCCTGTTGTCGCAAGTCATTCCCTGTGTCTCTCTCTCCCTCTCTCTCTCTCTCTGTCTCTCTCCCTCCCTCTCCCCTCGTCTCATCTCTCTACTGCCGTCCGAAAGCATCGAATATCCTTACCATACACTGAACATACATACATTGGAAATTTTGTCAATCCATAGATTTATCTGAAAATTTCAAAATCACCAAGTTTGGAGATAGGTGGTTTTCTTTGGACAGTAATAAGAGGCAAATCAAATAAAAACGAATTAAATCGTCCATCCAGCCTTATTGTAAGTTTTTGGGACAAATTTAAATACATCCAAATTAAACAGTTGATGTACAATGTTTATCATCTACACTCAAATCAGAGGTTTTTTTTTTGAGTGATGTCATGAAAAATCGAATCTGTCACCACAAGGGACTTAACTGAGCCTGTATCTTTGCTTAGATAAGCAAGATGTAACACATAAAACAAGGCTATATTTTTGTATAATATTCTTAATTTCAGTAATGTGACACTGAAGGATGACAGTAAAGAATGATGACTTTACTTTCAATTTTGACTATAAGTGGAAGGAACCACCGTACACGCTCATGTCATATTTAAGAAGACGATTCCATCAAGAGATCAAGTATGAAGCTGAAACTTTTTTCAAAAATATGAATATAAGTATGTAAACTGGATGCATAACTTAAGTTTTTCCTCTCGACTAATGAGGGTAAGGCCTAACTGTTTTACTTATTTATTGTTTAATTTAATTATTTGCTGGTGGGTGAGTGATGTGGGAAAATCTTTGTTCCACGTCTCCTTGTTTGCTGATGAATTTAACTCACTGATTGAAAATATTTACTCCTTTAGTTTGATAGAAAAATATAACTTAAGGTCTACTTACTTGCTTTTTCTGGAGCTTTTAACTGAATGTGGGATACATAAGTTACGTCTGTCAAACTGTTTCCAAGCTCAAGAATGAGCTTTGATGCTCATTTTGACTTTAAGCTTTGAATTACAATCTCAAAATATTTGTTTCCCTCTATGATTATTTTTTTTTAGAACAAAATTATTAATGAAAGTCTTTTTCCTCTCCATTGTATTCAATTTCCTTCCACATATTCTCTAACAAACATGTAAACCTCACATGTGCAGTATATAATAAAGCATATGGTGGAGCCAGCTGTATTGTGCAGCAGAGAGGAACATAAAATAGTGCAGATTCAGTCATGTATTCCATAATGGCTAAATGTTATGGGTCAGGCTTTATCGTGCATGGAAAACCCTCATATTACTCCAAACACTGCTCTCTTCCTTCCTGCAGTCCTAGGGAAATTTACTGCCGCAGTCAGCATACGCTCTCGCCACAGATCAAATTAGGGGAGGCAAAAACACCCAGCTCTATTGAGCTATTACTGTAACTAGTCAATGATCATTCAATGAGAAATAATTAGATTAAACACTCTCCAAAAATATGTAGCTGGCATTTATTCAGGTTGAGAGCCTGATGTCTCTATGTAGATCTAGACTTATGTTTTTTATTATTATTTTTTTTAGATGAAGCGTCACTATCTGGTTTTTGAACTTCATTAACAAAGCTGGGAGAATTATCAGACAAGGAAGAGGGGGCTGTGTTGGCGAAAATTGGCCGTGGTGAAAAAAAAATGAAGCAAATGCAGCTCCTATTTACATATAAAGAGCTCTATTAATCAAGGTAAGTGTCATTACAGCGTGGCTCATTGAGCAGTGGAGAGTGGGTGTTAAATAAAATTCTCTGTGCTCGGGTGCCTCCGGCAGGCGATATGTCTTGATTTGAGAACTGTCAGCAGTGGTGGGGAGCTGATAGAGGCTGCAGGAGGGGGGGAGTTTTTACCCCGATTCTTAATCAGATTGCAGGGTGAGGAGAGATGGAGGAAAAGAAAAATGGAGGAAGAGGGAGATAGAGTGATGGAGGGGGAATAGAGGAAGTGGTGTGCCGATAGAGTGATAGAGCGGAGTGTGTTTCCCGCACACTGAATTTATTTAAGCGAGCTACAGACAGATTTTAACTCACGCAGAGAGATTTTTTTGTTTGTCTATTTATTATTTTACTTCAAATAAAGTCCAAGCAGCACACAGCTGACTATAAAATTATTTTATGCTTCCAGGTAACATAATCTTAACTTTATTCCAAATGACTAAAAAACATCAAATGTATGTGTCCTCTGCCTGAACATCATTCATAGCATCATAGTGGTGCTTTTGCATATCTTATTTCAGATAGAGTCTCATCTATAAAGGTTACAGTTTATTACCAACAGGGTCTTATTTTTACAATTATTATTATTTTCCAAATGACTTAGAGTCAGGCACATCTGGCTGTAGATGTTTTGACTGAGTCATATTGCTTCTGTTTGATCCCTGATGTTGATGACTTGCAACCAATACCGATTAATATTTTTAATTTTTTATGATTCTGTCATTTATTCTTTATTTTCATTGTAAATTGTTATATGTTTTTTTTATGACTGCAACCCTGTTAATTGTGCTGCTGCCTGTCTTAGCGAGGACGTTCTTGTAAAAGAGATTGTCAATATAGACCCTTCCTGGTTAAATAAAGGTTAAATAATAAATGAATAAATAAATACATGAATAATGTTGTCCCATTGTTTCTATCAGTTATAACACTATATCAATGCCATAGCAAGAAAAACTACTGAGGTACTTAGTCCAAGTTCCCATAATGCAGCCCCTCCCCCCACTGAAAATTCAACCAAACACCAAAAGGTCCAAAAGGTTGCTAAAACTTCCCACTTCCCAGAAAAAAGTGACTCCTCAGTGGTAAATACTGTCCTGCATCATACTCATATGATCATATTGGTACAACAAAGTGTGATAGGTGAAGAAACACAAACAGTCACACAGGTTGTATGCTAACCAACAGTTTATCCAGATGATCTAAATCACTTCATTTGGGGGTCAAACTGACAGTGAGTGAACCTGAAATGTCTATAAATGTCGATTTTAATGCTGAATAGCAGTGCACTCACAAGCTATGTTGTCTTGACAGTGCTAACACTGATATTGTGAAGAGGTATATGGGTCTTGCATTAAAATAACTATGAAAATCAATTTGAAGTTTTCCAGTGGAGATTAGATTGGTGAGGAAGGGAATGGGTGGAATAGCGAGATGAGTGAAAGCAGTGGAGTGCAAATGAGTGGGGGGGAAAGGTGGAGTTTGTTCCAAATGAAGAGAGACAAAGACTGCAGTACAACCACTACTACTTACTTCACCCTGTTGTTCAGGCTCGCCTCAGTGGAGTGGATTTACATGTAGTGCCACTGCCCATCCATACCCATATTCATACCCATGCCACCCATCGGCCCTGGAACAATGAGTAAGACCACTGTTAAATCCCACAACATGACAGACACTCCATAGTTTCACAGAGATCATTGATGCACAAAGGAACACAAAGAATAAAAGTGTCCTATCATATGTTGTATCAAGTGTTGTATCAAATACTAGCAATACAAAGTGATTTTCATTTAGTTATTGAGGTATCTTGTGAACATTTCTTGTATGCAAGAAAATATTTAACATCTAACTCATTATTTAAAGTGACAGTTTCATCTCTTAGTGTCTACTACAGAAAGAGTTCCAGGATATGTGTGTATAGCCTTACTTAGCACAAAGTAGGGAGGAAACTGCGAGCCTAACTCCGTCACAAGTGGCAAAATACAAATGATCTGATTCAGAATCAGACTCCTCTCATCTGAGTCACCAAGAGAATTTCAGAAATGTCAGACTGTTCCTTCAATTGATGCTGTGTGGTCAGAGAGTGGCCACAAAATTCAAAAAGTTCACGTTGATTTAACAGATGTCTTTTTAATACATTTTTAATACACAACACACACAACACAGCTGCTTTGGCAGCAGAAATAATCTCATTGGTTAAGTTCAAACTTCATTCTGGAGGTATGGAGGAGGTATCGGGGGTGGAGAAGCCCCATGCCTGTGATGGAGCTGGTTATTGCTTATGTGCAATTGTGCAGTTAAAATTGATTAAATTGCCCTGTATGGAACATTATTGGTTGTCACTCTGTGTGAACACTATTAACCCTCCTGATCTTCTCTACCCAGAGGAGGTTGTTATTCCACTTTTCTTAAAGACAATTGGCCCAAAACACATCAATCAGAGCATAAGTTGTTGGCTTTAAAAGAAGAATCTGTTGATAGGAACTCAGCTGACCACAATCAGAAAGGCTTGTTTAATGTAGATGTAGAGAGATTGCTCACCTCCAGGTCGGAGACCCATGTGCTGCTGCCCATCAAGGACAAAGCCTCCCATTGGCTGGCCATCTGGACTGTAAGCTGTACCCTGACTCACTGAGAGAGGAGAGGAGAAACCAGACTGTCAGATTGACCCACGCAGAGCACATCTATCACTCTGCTTCAGACTGAAACACTGATTTCACAATGAAAAGTCAGCTGAGTCTTAGGACTGGCTCCTCTGTTTTCACACTGCCCTTTAAGGGAAAATTCACTGTTGTGAATATGATGATTTCTCAAAACTAGGTCACCTACATAGTAGAAATGTGAAATTATTTTTGAAATTGGTGCCCTGTGATTAGAGAAAACTGAGAAAAAGGCAGAAGATTCCCCATATCGTTCTCAAGGGGGAATCCTACAACAACCAGAATGCATTCTGCATGGTCCGGTCCAATAAGACTGACTGACTCTACTGGCGTGTTAACAGCCAGCAGAGCAGGGCCTGAGCAGTGTTATATCTCTACTGAGGCTTATTTTCATTACAGAATGTTTTTCCTCATCAATCTGAATATATTGTAACGGTGTACGAGGATCATAAAAGAAATAGCACGCTGGAGTCAGTTATGTCAATCATTGCAAACTTACCAAAAGCTGCACTTTTGCACACAAGCCAGAGCAGCTGATGGACAGGTGAAACACCTTAGAGTCTGATGTCTCTATTTGAGCTTGTTTTGGGATGTAGGGTTGGGTGAACGGGTGAAAAACTGCAACTAAAAACCATTTCTTTTACCGATTTATGACGACGAGGAGCTGGACCCCGGATTATACTGATTAATAAAAGTTAATTTACAGGTAATTTAACACAGTCGCTGTTCACTGTTCTGTAATCAGAGTTAAAGTCTGATATAATGTATATAATATATATAGTTTTCTGTTCTGTCTCCATTCTCTTTGACAATTGTCACCGGTCGATGCTGCAAAGCTACCCCAGCTGCAGCGCCTGTCTTTCGACTGTCACTGTAACATCCCTCTGGTGGTTGCTTCCTCCTCCACACTGTTGCGTCTGATTCCACAGCGCAATATTCAGCCTTGTATCATGAAACTAGTTTTCTTCCAAATATGCTGATATTTTAAAATATTGGGAGAGTATGTGGGAAACGTATTTTGTAGTCTAAGGCAGATCTCCAAAGTCTGCTGGATGACACGTTTTGCATCAACCAGCGTACTTTGGCCAGTAAATTGTAATGATACAATGCTGGTTGAAAATCAGCAAAGTTTCCCTTTAACCTGTCCCCTCCACCTGTTCTATTGCATGGAATTTAGTATTTATTACACTGAACACTGAATGAACTGCAGCTTTACCTGCTCTGTTGGACTGGTCGATCATAGGCTGGACTATTCTCCTCCTCGCATTGATAAACCTGGAAAACAGAACAATATAATGAGATTTTACAATTTGATTGGAGATAAAACATCAAAGAAAAAACAAATTCTTACAAGCTTACAGATGTAAGTCAAATTAAGCATGCAGGTTCATACTTGACCATCATCTGTAAAAAAAAATCTAAACTCAAGGTTGACATAATTGCTTTTGACTGTATCTCACAGTCTTCTTTAACTACATTTTATCATGTGACCTTAGTATCACAGATATCACAATACTTATCACAGAGATTTTTAACATCTTTATTCTATGATCTGTCAGTATGTCAACAATCAACAAGATCACTATTAGTCAAAGTAGAAATTCTCCTTTATTCTGAAATTCCTGAGAAGAATCGCCTTCCAACCTTCTGTTAAAGAAAATACATTTAGATGCTTTAGATTAGGAAATATTTGTCTTACATTTTAAGAGGTCTTTTTAAAATGTGTGTCCTTGCTCTGCCCTGTACTGTCCTGTCTTTGACTAGTCTACTTGTAATTATTAAAAAACATTCATCCCCTAAAACATTTCAAAAATATTTAATGAATTCATTTCCAAAAATTGTCAATTTCATCTGGCAGCTTTTGAAGAACTGGAGCCCCACTGTATGTCTTCAGGGTTTTGACTAATAATCTAGTTTATTCCTGTTGACATAATCTGGGGTATTTGGAGAAAGTCACATAGCTTAAAAAATCTATTGATTTAGGATTAGCCCTGTAGCCTCAGGCTGTAATAAGGCTAACTGCTTTGCCAATGTTTTGCCATTGATACATACACCAAACAGACAGTACAGTGAGTTTGCAAGCTTTGATATCTGTATTGGATAGAGCCTTGACTAAAGCCCATGGTCGTCTTTACTTGTGGATTAGAGGTGGGCAGCTGTGTAATTAGGTCTGTTGGAGACCTGATACACTTAAAAGCAGACTCTTTGGTGGATTTTAGAGAGGGATTAGAGCGGCAAAGCAATGTCATCTCAATTAATCCAAACCTGAACCCTTTGCAAGCTGCCAGTAAAATGACATGCAGAACTGTATCATCTGAAACTAAATCCAGAATGTGTGATTGTTTGATTGGACCTATCTCCAGTTAAGCTGTCTACAAAGGCAGCTCTGGCTGAACACACTTTAATCCATCATGTCATACATGTAAAATGAGGCTGTGAAGAAGAGGTGGGATATGATTCATGTTTTACAGTCTTACGGTGTCACCATAGTACATGTTTTAGGCATGCCATTCAAAAAAAATATTAATCCAACAGTCACTTACAAGGTTTCAACCACATATCACTGTCTTCCTCAGTTATGATACATATACAGTATGCAGTATAAGCACTGGAAAAAGCTAGTATGTGGACCTTAAGTTAAGATTTGACAAAGAAATGACAAACTGTTGGCATGTTAGTGGCAAGACAATAACATATATGAAAAAGACAAAAAACATTTATGCACTTTGAAATGTTTTCAACTTTCAACAAGGAATTCTTTAATTTACTCATGCCTATTAATAATTAAGCAAAATGGCTATGTTACTAGAATTGTCTTACTCCTGGTTCCCATGAGGGTTCCCATCATACTCTGGGTGATATGTTTCAACGGAGACAGTCATTTAGATGTGACCTTCACTTGAGCCTTGTTTGTTTTTTTTTGTTTTTTTTACCTAATATTCTTTACATAATGTCAAATCTGTGCCATGAAAGCTCATGTTGCATTGGCTAATATCAGGTCCTATATCCACTGTAACCATGGATGTACAGTACAGGCAAAAATCACTGGATTACTGATGATACTGAAGAAAAAAGACTCTTGTAGACAAACTAACATCCTGAGATGAAGAAAGAATGTGTACTTATATTCAAAGTCACAGTACAAAACACATATCACAAAAACAAAGACACAGATTGTGTGTGTGTGTGTGTGTGTGTGTGTGTGCATGCCTGAGTGGATGTGATATCAGTCAGATGTTATGCGACACCGCAGATGATGCACAGAGTTGGTTTTAGAGTGACTTACCAGTTGTTCACTTGGAGGATGGTGAGGCCCGTGTCTTGTGCTAGCTGCTTTTTCTGTTCCTCTGATGGGTACGGGTGCTGTGAGTGACAAAAAGATTTTAAAAATATAAAATGAAATGAAATGAAATAAATGTCAAGTCTTCAGCCAAAAACAGCTTGCATTCATTTTGGGACCTCCATGTCTACAGCTGATCTGCCCTTAAGTGCAGGCTCTTGTACTTCAAGGAAAAACTCACAAAGTGTAATCATATTCGGTGCCAGTCTCTGCCATGTACAGTAATTCCTGGAAGTGACTGCACTCTGAAAAATTTGAGGCTGACCACGGTTTGGCCCCCTGAACACTTCAGGCTAAAAGCGCGTGGCATTGTGTGACAGTATTTGACATTATTTGACATTGCTTGACAAATGATCGGGTGGGATATAAAGAAGCACAATAGAGGCTTTTGTTTGAGGCCCCGGTAAGGCCAGGCCCCCAACCCCTCCCCACCTCACTCCATCCCCCTGTTCTCCGGACCCAGTCCCTCTGCTGGCTCTGTGTGTGTGTGTATGACAGAGGGAGGAGGGCGGCAGATGGTAGACAGAGGTGACCCGTGTACTGGGAGCAGGGTCGCGGGCCAGTCGCCATTCTGCGGCTGTCAGGCAAGCAGCCGCCTCCTGTGGTCATCAGTGAAGGATGAGCTTCCAAACACTTCATTTTTAAATTCCCTTTCAGGCTAAGTACACAGACACACACACACACACACACACATATATTGTCACACTTGTATATGGAGACAAACAAAAGCATACAAAAAGCATGAATACACAGCGTGAATGTAAGCACACACACTGTACCATAAAGCAGGAAATAGTGCATTTGTTGGGGACTATTTTCAGTGGCACATGTTGGATTCTTGTTGGGTCTTTTAATGGGATTTGTTGACAATAAGAAAAAAAAACATTACAAACAGACGTATCCTTTAAGGAAAAACACACAGTATCTCTGCCATTATGTTCATTTTTGCAGACCTTAATCTTTGCATTTTTTCTTGTGAAATACTAGGTAGTTTTACCTCTTCAAAACTCTAACATTATTAAATTAACCAATCTGTGAAGGGGAAATCCCTCTTTGTTTGCACTGGTCACCACTCATACACATACATGCAACCTATTGCAAGGGGTCACATGTCGACATAGCTTCACCTTCACTACAAACTCATATGCCACAAAGGTTGGAGACCACTGCTGTGCAGTACCAACACTCATACATGCACATACACACATATACATGATGTGCACCAGAGGGAGTCGTATTTTGATTCAGTAATTGATTACTCAAACAAAACCATTTATTGACCCCTGTTTTATTGAATCCCTGAATGCAAAGATCAATAATTTATAAAAAAAAACAAAACTGCACCAAATAAAATCTATTGAACTCTTGACTTTACATCATCAGTCTATACTTATGAAGTTGCATTTTTTTCACATTTTCCTATAGTTTCTGTCATGTCCTGCTCCACGTCCTAGGTCATGTTTTCATGTTTTCTTATTTCATGCATTTCCTGTTTTATTTTGTAATCACTAATTCTCCCTCTTGTTTTAGTTTCACTTCCTGCCCTTCTTGCACCTGTATCTCATTGTCTCCCCTCTCCTAGTGTATTTAGTCTGTGTCTTTCCTTTCCCTTGTGCCGGTTCGTCTTCCTTCCCTGTGACAAGAGTTCCAGCCTTTCCAAGTGTACGTTTGCTGAGTGTATTACTTTAGCCTAGTTTTTGACCTTGCCTCAGCCTACTCCTTTGTCTGCTTGTGTTTGACTGCCTTCTCATGTATTGACCCTTTTGCCCAAGTAAAGAGACTTTTAATTTTGAAAACTGTTTTTGTGTCTGAGTCGCGCATTTGAGTCCTTGCCTTGTGGTACTTAGTTCTTGTCAGTTTCTCACTAACCTCTTTGAACCTTTGCTCCATCTTCACTCCACATTCACAGGCTTATGGCATATTTACAACAGGTATTATCTAGGCATGCTATATATAGGGATTTGTGTGTGTGTGTGTTTACATATACACTAGGATACTCAGAAATGCCATCGGTTGGTGTGAGTGGCACTACATACAGGACAGTTTATTTGAATTTTTTAAAAAAGTTGTTTGGGTTTACGGCCACAGGTTTTCAATGAACATCAAGTATATTTATATGAATGAATAGAGGGGACTGTCAGTGTTCCAGGTTCTGAGTTTTGGCACTGCAGTACCCACTTTGCTTTGGTTGATGTAAACAGGAAGTTTAATGTTGCTATGGAGTCGAGGAGTTAGCTATCTCAGCCCAGTTTTGTCTCAATTAGATTCAAAGGGTGTAATAATTTCTAAACAGATTTATTGACATTCATCTGAAGTGGACCAGAGAAATTGCTATGAAAAGGCACGTTGTGTTGATTCCAGCAGTATGTGTATGACATGTGTGTAAAGATTTGACTGAATTATGATCCTGAGGAAAAGGGGTGAGACTTTGATGTATAATGTGTTAACTGGTTGCTATGGGTAAACCTGCTGTAGGGTCAAAACATTGGACCAGAAAATCAGAATGATTTGTTCTTCTAATTAGACGATGGAATATTCAGTGGAATTTTTAACATAATTAATGTGCCTCATGAGTGTCACTCAGAAAATGAACAGATAATTAAATTCCTTGTCTCAACTGAAAAAATGATAAAGCCTCAGTTGTACATGTGTGACACGACACTTGTGACCTCCAGTGGATTCCAGGTTTTGCTCCCAAAACTCAAACTTTGGCATCAGTCTTTGAATGTGGATTAATGCAAGGTTGCATGGAAACCACCAGTTACGGCCACACTAATGGGACGATAATGAATAATATAATGAATCGAAACTTTTCACAGCTGCTTTCTCTATAGCTTCCTCACAAGGGGATCTTTTAAGGTTCTTCAGAATGGACGACAAAAGCAGGAGGCTACGACTAACGGTGGAGAGAATCCCCCCCAATGGTCTTCCAACCGCGGGCCTCACACCGCAACGTCTGACAAAACATAATCCCGCTCCTTTCACACCCTCAACGACTGATGAATGCTTGATCGCTTGGGTGTTGCAATAGGCCTTTCAGAGGCCAAAGTCCCCTTGCACACTTTTCATAGGCACATCCTGCCATGGCAAACACTTGTGCTTAACAAATTAGGCCTGAAAGGGGATGAGGAACAGAGAGGGGATAATTCAATTATCCTCCTTTTTTATCTAGAAAATCTAAAGGTGGGCTTTGGAAAGGAAGGGATTACTCTGAGTACAGGACCTGTGTGGGCCTTTTACAAACTAAACAACTAAGGGGTTATAACACATCTAAAAGTGGGAGAGGTAGAAAAATTGAGGAGGCAGCAGTGGTGGTATCTTTTGGACCTTGGATAAAAGGTAAAGCTCTCCTCATGGGGACTTGCTCACCCCCTCTTACAGAGCTCCAAAACAGTGGTGCTGCTTCTGAACAGGAGGCTTCTGATGTTGATTTCTGTACAAACCCTGGACTGGTGTTTCAAAAGGGACATTTAGACTTGAGTTTGTCTTTGCTCCATTCTTTTACAATTGAACAAAGATGAACTTAGTTTCAAGATGCCTTTGGGAAACCCAGCCTGGGCTCATTCCTGGGCGAAGAGGCATCATTTCAAACAAGTGTTGCCTGATGGAGGGGCTGGGGTTGGACAACATTCATTTCTAGCATTATGTGAAATCAGTGCAGGCTTGCTTTTACAGAGGAGGAGAAAAAGTATTGTGTTTGGAAGCTATAAAAAGCCACAGCCTGATGTTGCTGTACAGAAAGCAGTGAAGGTAAACTTAACAGGACTCGGGGTAGATTCTTTTACCGTAAGGTGCTGGAAGAGCCACGCTCTCATTATATTTGTGGCTACTTTGGGGAAGATGCCTCGTTTCTTCTGCCTCTTCTTGTCCTGGTCATCCTCATCTCCGGTGCCTGGTGATGCCAGGCTGTTGTCGAGGCCGTCTCCTGTGATCAGAGACAAGAGGAGTCACATTACGAGAAAGCTTTAATTTGGCCCCGTCGCCTTCATCCTCCTCTGCAAAAAACCGAGCCATGAAAGGGCGTACAGAGGGAGATTGTGTTCCTATGTGGCACGGCAGCACAAGATTCTTCCTCTCACCTCTGCTTGACTCCCTGGCCACTGGATAATGAAGAAGAGTTTGTAGTGTGGGAGCTCAATAAAACCAAGAGCTATTAATACAATCTGAGCTATGCGTTTGACATGAGGTAATGACTGCAGGAGCTGTGCGCCTGACATGAAATAATGAACGCTCAAACTACAGTCGGGCTCGGTGCTATGTGCTCTTATTTATATGTGACCTCTGTCTGAAATAAGACTAATGATTTCCTTATAAAAAAAAAGGAAGAAAAACAATAACAAAAACACAAATCTAGTCTGTGAATGAAGTATGAACCCAATAACATCAAACCTTGTTCTGTCTGAAGTTGGACATGAGGCGTTCATTTGGGTACTGAGGCAGAATGAGGGGGGTGTGGGTGGGTGGGTCGGCAGGGGGTGAAGCCATCACCCTTGCGTTCCCATGTGTTTAGTGGCCGACACCCCCCCCACCCCACCCCACACACACACCCTCCCCCCTTACCCCCACCATCACAGAGAACGTCTGTGTCGGATTGTCTGCAGCACAGCGTCATGCTGGGCTCTGGATCCTGCCATTAGCAGCATCCCTGTTTGATTTCAGCTGGAAACTGGCGTGGATCGAGGCAGGAGGCTTCCTTTAAGCTGAGATTTCCGCCCCTGCTAGCTAACTCACTCCATCTCTCAGCACAAGGGGTACTCTGCTCCCTCTCCCTCTCTGCCATTAATTGTGCATCAGCCGAGATGATTTACTTTTAACAGTGGTGGTTATTTTTCTTGCCCTCGGGGCAGAGAAGCCTTGAAAGCCTGCCTGGAGGGCATGTGAATAATGCATCTGAGAGACTCCTCCCCCGAGGCGGGACAGGAACCCTACTTTTCTTAAGATTTGCCCTAGCATGTCTTTTTGTTTTTAGAGATGCATCAATCAAATGCGCCTATATGCACCATATTCATGCATAAATATTTCAGCTAATGAATATTGACATTAAAAAGGATGTGTTCTAGGGTCAGGGGCTCGGGGGGTTGTGGGAGTTTTGACGGATGGTGTCCAGCTCTGAGTCATGGACAAGGTACAGAGTTCACACTGCCTCTGTCCTCTACTCTTTACTTTGTTTTGTCCTCTACCTTTCATACAGCCTCTGCCAGTTAAGTTATTTCATGGGCAAAGGTTCCCTGAGGGGACAGGAGGAGGAATTTTTTCTCTTTCGAGTTTGTGAAACTTAATTTTTTAACTGGCTGGGTCAATTAACCCCTTAATTTGAAGTTTCTCCCTTTAAGTTGCAAGAATGTAAAAGTCATCTTATACCTCACTGTTTTACAATATTATATTCTGGGTCATCTCACTTCAGCTCTTCAGTGAAGCTTTGTTTCCACTGAGTGAAATATTCAAACCCAAGGCAACATGTTTTTATGGCTGCACCATTCCATGAAATGGAAATATTCTGGATGTGCATCATTTTATAAACATTTCCCTAAAATTCAGCCTGACCTATTTGGCATATTTGGAAGCTTGGACATCAAATTTTAATAATTATATTGGTTTCAACGTTGTTTGGCTGCACAGCATGAGTTTATACAGGGATAATTAACCAGCACAGAGTTTCATCAGCTGTTTTATTTAGGAACCTTAAAATAAGAAGAGCCGGTGGCCCAACTTTCGAGGACCGCCATCTTCAAATACTGAACATTGAATAGCCATGACTACAACATGCTAGATTTCATGCAATGATTTAACCTGGTTCCAGTCCTTAGAATTACTGCCTGTATCTCTAAATATGTCTACTGTTGCACTAATCGACCAATCAAATCCTTTAAAGTGGGATTATGTCATCTGTCTACATAGCTAACAAGCAAAAGTTTCATCCATGAGAAATAGTGACAGCAAAATGGATATAAAAATGGTGACAGGCATGATAACTTATAGAGATAGAAACTATATCAAGAGATAGAAACCTCCCATCAATTGCTACTCATGAGTGAAGGCAAAACAAAACAAAACAAAATAACCCATCACCAACCCTCAACAGGAAATTAGCAACATGAACACAATATCAAGCTGAATGAATGAAGTGAAATGAGTCTGATTAACAGGCTATAGTATTCTCTAAAAAGGGAAAGTCCATCCAACATAATTACATAAATAAAATAGTGGCCTCAATAACAGACAGTGGGCTAATATATTATTATAAATATTTGAGTAGTACTGTACTATTTTTTTTTAACAAAAAACTTTATACAAAGTGAAAGAAAGAAAGAAAGAAAGAAAGAGAAAGAAAGAGAAAGAAAGAGAAAGAAAGAAAAGAAAGAAGACTCACTCGGCCTAATTATATCTAAGGAAGGCACACTGTTCTCCCCTCCACAACCACCCCGCTCACCCTCAACACCCCACCCTGGTCCACCTCCTCTCCTCTCTTCAACCCTCTTTCTTCTGCTCCAGAGCGGGGAAAGCCGCAGGGCAGATCCTCTGCTACACTAATCGCTTCTGACTGTTCCCCAGCAACTCAGCCAATCTAACCAGTGTGTGACGGTGCAGTCTCAAAGTCGTACATCCATGCAAGTCTACCATGCCAGCCCCCCCCCCCTCACCCTCACCCTGCCCCCTCTTTTCTCTCTTCTCGCCCCCTCCCTGCCCCACCTTCCCTGTCACTGTCTGCACGCGTGACACCAGAGGGGGGTAGGGGGGTGGAGGGGAGGGGGGAAGATGGAAGGGTGGGCATTACCGCAGGGATGGCTGGAGTATTGCCCTGGGGCTAAGAAGAAAAACACACACACAAAATACAGCACCCTAAGATATAAGATATGTCTTCCTCGCCTTTCTACCGCCTTCTACCTCTGCTGCTCTTACACATCTGACTCTGCTCAGCCTGTGTTGTTATATATTTATACCTCTTTATACTATTTAGGTCATTCCAACTCAGCTGTTATAGCTTGTTTTCTTGTTCTTTTTTTTATTATTTTGCAAACATTTAGAAGCACTGTGCACACTGCAGGAATCATCTTACTTTGCAACATTTGTCAAAGTTTGTTGATGACTGGGTTCAGACAGTGTTTTTGTTGGGCATTATTGTTGTATTCTTTTCTGTTACTTTCTGTGGTTATTTATTTATTACTTGCAAAAACATTACTTTGGGTTTTTTTAATGCAGACACTGAAAATGATCTATTACTGTATCTATCTATGCGGGTGTATTTGTGTGTGCATGTGTATATTAACCTGAAGATATTAGGAGGATTTGGTGGGGTAAATCGTATAGTTTTGGAGATAGGGATAAGTCTGTTGAGTGGGATAGAATAAGAGAAATTAATTTTCTATTTACAGTACAATGCATGCAGTTTGTCAACATGCATTTGTGATTTGTATGCACGTGAAATTTTTTTCATCTACCTGAATATATTCATGCAAAAATAAAAAAAAATCTCAGCAAGTAGTAGTTGTATATCATTGACTCCTAAAAAGCTCTTATTTTCTTGTGAAATGTGAAAACACCTTGCAGTGCCGGGAGATCATTTAAGGTGTGTCCAATGCAAAACAGAAACAGTTTCAAGAATTATCGAGTCAATTATCATTTGTGAATGATCCACCACATTTGGTCTTGTCTCAATAGACTGACTACAATAAATTGATTTGTATTGGAAAATGGTTCACATAATCTTATTTCAATGGTAGACATTTTTCATTTGTTTTAAGATGTTTTAAGATTAGCAGATTACTCACTGCAAAATCATCCTACCAGTGCAAGGTTTTCGTCATGCGATTGCTTATTTTAGTATAAAAAAACAAATGGCTCACACTGTCTCCTTGATAATATCATGTCAGATATTCCTGACATTTCATGTTTCTTTTTTAAATCTAGTTTTATTTTCTCTGTCTGTACAGAGCTCTCTCTGTAGCTCAGAGACTGTTATGCTGGGCACAGCAGTCGGTGGATGACGTGTCCGTAAGACAAAGTGTGGAGCGGCTAGCAGAACTGATTGCCACACCCCCAGCAGCATCAGTGATGCAAAGCCAACGCGGCCTGTCTAATGAGCTCAGCGGGACCCTGATCCATCATCGGTGACACCTCGCGGCTCCTCCCCTTATTAGACATGATACACAGCTCTAAATGGAGCAGTCTGGAAGCTTTCCAAGACCCAGGGAATCCTCAGTGTTAGGAGGTGAACATAATGATTAGAAGCTGTTGATGGGGAGATGCAACTGTTTAAAGCCAGGCAATTTTGCATGCTTGAAGCTCCAGTGGCAGTGAGTTAATGCTTGAAAAACTCTTACTGCGCTACAGAAATCCATTGATAAGTTGCACTACACGGTCTCTAGTATGAAGAAGACAATGCTTTCTCTGGATGGAGGGCCAGTTTCCATTTCACTATTAGGTCATCCATCACACTGTGGGTGATGCGTGACTCTAAGTGTGAGCAAGCAGCATGGTAACTAAAGAATATAAATATCGGTAAATAAAATCTCAGCTCTCATTGAGAGAGGATGTGACTATTTTCTGTGATGTAGCCCCAATTTGTGTACTGTTTATTATAAATTATGTATTTTTAGGTCATACATCTTTTTTGCCTCTGCTCTAAAGGATCAGTTCACACAAATTATAATGAAAAAACATATGGTAACACTGCATTCATAAGCAGTACACAGACATTTAATAACTGGTTTATAACATACTACCACGGTCTGGGTTAATACTCTTTTCTGATTGGCCGGCAGGTGTTCGTTAAAACGTGTATTGCACACGTAGTTCTACTCACGTTTAATCACCGTTCTAAATTCATCTGCCACCCAACCTGTGACCATTGCAACATTAAAGAGTACAGCTGTCAAAGCTTACTCATTATGAAGTTTTGAAGAATGGGACGCAGCAGAGGAAAAAGAGATGGAGAAGAAAAGAAGGAAACCAAGTGAAAAACGGCAGGAGGAACCTGAAGAGCCTAAAATGCTAGAGGAAGAGAAGGATGAGATTAATACAAAAAACAGAGACTTTATCAAAAACAAAAGAACACTGATTTGGAGACATACTCTGCAGTTATGCTTAATGACACCTCATGTGAATTTTCATGCCTCGGTTCAGGCTGGCAGCAAGTACAGTGTGGCAAGTTGTCATGACAACAGTAAGCTCTTGCTTCATAACTTTTCGATTTTGAGTGTAAAACTTTCATCAAAAATTTGCGAATGCTTTTATTTTATATTGTTGTCAAATGACCATGGTATAAGCAGGAAAATCACTTTGTAGGGGTGCGTTAAATGATTTATCCCTTACATAATGTAGTTGTAAGCTTATATAAGGACATCTTTATGTGTTTTTAATGCATAGTATTTGTCCATAATTATACTATTTTATGTTATTACGACTGTGTTTTGCCATTTTGTCATTCATTATCTGTTTATAAGAGCTGAGTTATAGTTGTTGACATATGCATTAATAAAGACTTACATCTGCTTATAACTACATCATAATGTGTTACAAATGACTGATTAGATGTTTACAGTGTATGCTTCTTATAAATGCTAAATAGTGGGACTTAAAGTGTTACCAAACATATTTTCAATATCGGAACGCCATCTTCTCTGAGTGTGCACTGTCTGCAAACATTGAGTTACCTATAGTGTCTATATTTTGAAATGTAGACTAAACATATAACAGCAACATGGTGTGGAATTGATTCTTTTACCATGGTGTAGCCAGCATACATCTTGATGTTTGACATACTTTCCAAATTATTACCCATTGAGAAGCAGATAAAGCAATGTCAATACTGTGCTCCCTGGACAAAAGAGTACTGTTGTGTGTGATCACTAGCTGATTACAACTATTTGTTACACAAACCAGGAGCCAATCAGCAACAAGGAACTACAGAAAACTGCCAAATGGACCATGATGTTTCACATTTTGAGAGGAAAATGCCGGGTCAGCATGCCTGCTGCGATTACGTAATTGACATGATGAAAAAACCGGTGCAAGAAATATGAGTACTTCTTTAGTTGCAAGTACAGTACTTCCAAGGAAAATTGTTTACAGTGAGGTTAAACGTCATTTTTCAATGCTATGAGCACCAAACATAAATTCAATTCACTTTTAGAGTACTGGGGTGGAGGCAGAAATCTTAGCAACAGATAACTAAAAAATGATCTCCATGGATAGATACAACTAAAGTGACTGAAGTAAATGTAAATATTTTCTTTAAATTTGCCTGAACTGACCCTTTAGAAATAAAATGTGTCCAATTATTAGTGTGTATAATATAAAATTTGGATATTCCTTTTCATATAAAAAATATACAAATTTGTTGTGAGAGCAGGCACAATGATGTGTTCTTTCCTCTCCCTCTACATCCACCATTATCTCTCTCTGCCCTCCCCCATCCACCCTCACTGTCTTTTTTCCTCTCGTTGTAAAACATTTCTGAGATGCACAGCATGACAGATGCAACAGGGACATTAGCCTGCAGTGTCAGTGAAGCTGTGATGTCATTGGCATGTCAGCACCTCCACCTCGCTGCATTCCTTCCTCCTGACTCCAGGCTCTGGATGTGACAAAAAGATGCAACACATCCTGTTCCTCACATTCCATTTCTCAACACGAGTGCGCAGGATCTTTTCGAGTCACTCCCACTGCCTTTTGTTTTATTTCGGTCTTTGTGATGGACATTTCAAGCCTCCCCCATGTCCTCCCCCAGACCCCTTCCAAACATTCCTGGGATAGCTCAGCCCCTTTAGCTGTGGTCAACAGCAGTCACCCTGGGGGTTGAGGTATCAAAGAGAGACCTCTCTGCATATCACACAGCTTACAAGGCAACAAGCAAAGCCTGGGAGCTTACAGAGAAGCAGGCAGCCATGAGACAAACCGCCAGCTCCACAATGGATGGGATCATCTACCTGTGGTTAGCCAGGGCTGGAAGCCACATCGCCACCACTTAAGTGTTCCCAAATGACAGTGGATTTTAAAAGGTTTCATCGGACCATGCAGGCATGACTAATGACATCTCTCTACAGTGAGGATGCTTGCCTTTTGTGGGACTGACAGTAAATTTCAAACTCTGATAATCATTCTGATATCACAGGAATATTCCAGAACCTCATGGTTCTCTTTGTCATTTGTTATTTAAAAAAACCTTAGTTTGATTTAGGAACTCAAACAACAATCTCCATAGACTAACCTGGAGGTTACTCCCAGAAGATTTCAAATGGAATTCTTCCATAAGGTTTGGGATACATTCATATAAATAAATGAATATAATAAATATATGAGATTTGTAGCAAGCAAAGGCTTAAGATATTGACTCATTTTGTTCAACAAGGTAAATCTTTGTAACTGTGGCCATCATTTCTATCAGTTATAATGTACTGTGAACATGGCAATATCAAGTGTGATGGGTCAAGAAACACAAACAGTCAGACAATTAGACAGGTTGTAAATAAACCAACCAACTATTTGGCTTCTGCAGCTACTTTAATTATTTTTTTTTTGGGGGGGGGGGGGGTCCCAAAATGTGTACTGATCTGGGTCTGGTCTGAGACACAATATCTGGTCTTCAGCATGAAAGTTGGATGTGCTACACACCCATACTTTAATTTCTACTTTAAGACACACTACTTCATGCACTGTCACTGAACTTTGTACTGGATGATGTGCTGCAGTTTCTTCCAATATGTAATTCCTGGAGAAAAAGTCATCACTGACTTGATGCATGAGATGGAAAACATTTACCTTTTCAATATTCAACCTAAACTACAATCTCTCCCTAAGTTCAAGTGTTGAAGTTGCCTAAACTTCACAGCATGTGAGACACGGGTGGTCAACCCTGGTCTTCAATGTCAAAGTCCAGAGCTTTGTAGGCCCAACCATCCATGCCGACCACTTTCCTATGACTGTGCAGCATAAAAACATCATCAGCATTTCCTGTATTGGAAAAAAAATGTTGCCAGAGAGACATAATCCAGGTAGCAGTTGTTTCGTCCTAGATGTTTTTTTCTAAGGAAATTAGCAGAATATAGACATACTATATGTTGTGGGAGGAACTAAATCTCCCAACATTTGGTTCCTGCTAGATTTTCTTCTCAGTTTGAAACTGACCATATAAAACGTCAACAATGAAGAGGGAGGAAATTTGGAGATAGTCTGTAACCGTTAATGCAGACCAGTTAGATATGAACATAATCTGCTGGATATTGTCTTTTTGCTCAAATCAGTGTACCTCATGAAAAATGTAACAGCCCTTTTCAAATTCTGCACTCATTATAGATGTGATGATAGCTGTTATTATGCAGGCCATCTACCTGCTCCAAATGAGATTAGCATGAAACGCCTCTAACTGTTCTTCCTATCCTTTCAGGTTGTGTGTTTGACTCTACCCCGGCATAAGAATAGGCTAGAAACAAGGCAGAAAGAGCCAGGGAGAAGCAGCAGGTAGCATGCAGCCAATCCTGCTGCAGCAACCACAGCTCTGATCATTCTGGCCTCTTCTTTTCCTTTGTTCCTCATACATAAAGTGCTCTGTCCTTACATCCCCACGGGGGGTTTTCTGCACCCCCATCCTCTATGCATTCTCTGCCAGGTCAAAAGGCCATGGACCTTGGGTTTTCCCCCACTGTTTTTTAAAAAAAGCCTAAAGGAAAGAAGCTATTCACACCATGGCCTTTCTCAGCTCACCTCAACAAACAACTTAAAGATACTCAATGGCTAAATTATGAGTTACCATAACATACATGTCACACTCTCAAGTTGCTGCAGGTAGCTAAGATAATTTTCAAAAGCACTGGGTGTAAAATCAAAGGAAGAGTCTTGATCTGTTACTGATTGTCTCTTAATCCTCTGAGTTTCTCTTGTCTTGCAAAGCATCCTCCTATTGTTCTCATCAATGCTCTGCTCATTGATGCCTGATGGGCAGAGGGTGGAAAGTTGCTTTAAAGTCCATTCTATTTTTACTGTGGCCAAATGGGAGAAAAACAAAAACAAGCCATAAAACCCTTATAGCCTTCAATTAGCACATCAGAAATCACATAAAGTGCAGGAACACCAGGGCGACAGAAGAAGGGCCATGACGGCATCAGAGAGAAAGAGTAGAGCAGAGTAAACTCACAAGATCTCTTCATCACTGCTAACTGAGCTGTAACTGAGATCCCACACTGTCTGTAAAAGTGAGGGCTATTCATTCATTTGGAGCCAAAAATAGATGGAAAAATCAACATTATTTGCTCTATAGGTGTTTTACTTTATAATGTGTTAATTTAAATGAATTTGTGTTTTTCTTATTGTCAACAAATACCATAAAAAGCCAAATCCAATAATGCATTAAGTCGTCTCTCCTTCAAGCCCATTTTATTAGCTTTAAAAGTAGTCAAATTTAAAGATATTGAATCTATAAAAAAGGAATGACCATGTTCAATACGCACCGTGTGTAATTTTTTTAGAATATAGAACACTCCCTGGTTGCTAAAACTCCCAGAAAAAAACAGATGTCACTGCCTCAATGGTAACTTTAACCTTGTTCTCAGTTACTTTCTGACTTCTTTGCTCTACCCGTGGCACTCAGCTCCAAGCCCATTGGTTCATACTGAAGACATAAATCTCAAAAAATGGATAACAAATATAAAGCTTTTCATTTTTTTAAAGGCTTAAATATTTCTGACCACTGTCACTTTTAGCAAATGTTATTCAAACAGGAAGACATTTGTTTTCAGTGGCTCAGTGGATAGACACGCAGTGTGAGGGGTACGTACCTGCAAAAGCAGTCCTCACTAAACTTAGATTATATGTTTTTAATCACTGCAATTAAGATAAAGTGATTAGATGAACCGAGTGCATGAACTTTCAAGAAATAATCCCCCTGAGTCACCGGGCAGCAGCTCCCATGCCTCAGAGAGAGGTCACAGGAAAGTCACAGCTTTGATATGGAGGATGCCTGCGGGCTCTCTTACCGAGTTCACTGGTGTTGTCTCCACTCTGGGAGACGTGTCCCCCACTGGACGGTCCCGGGGTGCCCACAGAAGGCGTGGAGTGGGCGTCATCCAAGTCTCTCCAGGACGCTGGGTTCTGAGAGGTCAGGGAGAGGTCCACACACCAGGGGACAGGAGATAAGGAAACAGAGAAGAAGAGAGGAGAAGGGAAAAAATAGCTTAGGAAGGTCCAGTAGGTCCTGTATGAGGTCCATTATGCAATTTCCCAAAGACACAAAGACAGCTGCGGAGTGTGATTAGCATAGCAAGGCAGTAAACAAGTTGTCAAAAATGTGACAAAAGATCAACATTACCATTCTGTCCGAGGAGTTTTTGAAAATGTGTTGTGGAGAGAATAAGAGTAAGAGTTTAGAAGACAGTTTGGTAACCCTGCAGCATGTGAACCCTCTGGTGTCCTGGCTCTTTCTGTGACCAGTGTCAGGAGAAACCCTGTATTTATGGGCCTGCTGGTCAGGCCACTCAGACAGCCATAAGCCCAAGCCAAACAGCAGATCTCCCTCTTCAGCCTCTCTGCGTCAGCTGTTTGCCGGATGGTGATCAGATGAAGAGCTCGGCAGATGACAACAAGAAGCACGGGGACAATGGCGCAGTGTGAATGAGGCCTCTCACCGACGGCCCCTCTTTTCTTATCCAGCCACACAATAATTACAACTCCTCAGTACACACAGCTACTCAAAGAGGAGCCATGTGTTTCCACGTTTATCAAGCTAATGAAGGTCTTATTTCCTAACACCCCATATGTTAAAACCCAATTAAAAGGAGCAGAGGGCACCTTACAGGCAGGATGTCATGTGTATTTGATTCATACACACATGAAGAGAACTCAACCAAACATTCATGTTTACCTCATACAGTAGTTCTTTTCCTCATACTGTCACCCAAATGATTAAATTCCTACACCTAATGACCTGTGGCACCAAACACAAGGTAAAGACAGCTACCAAAATGTAAACAAGCTTTATGTTTCTCTCCATTATGGCAAACATTGTGAATGAAGGGATGTTTGCTCAGCACAGTCAAGTCAAACTGGGCATTGTTACACCATTATTAACCTGTCAACTTCCTACGGACACATGACTCACCACAAGATTTTGAATTAGTGAACATACATAGGGACCAAATGTTTCTGTTATTGGGAAAGACACATACCAGGCTAGTGTGAATACTCTGGAAATATATTTACATCTACTGCATTTAAACAGGAGATGTGATCCAGAGAGACGAGTGCAATCTCAGGGCTGCTCCAGGGACTATGCAAAACATACTGTATATTTTACATATGCATATTTTAATATACTTAATAGCATAACAATTGCTGGACAAAATACTGTTGAATTATTAAAAATCCTGGCAAAAAAGAAATAAAAATACAGTACAGTAGGTGTGTGATGACACTCACAGTTGTGTACTGTTGTTAGCAATAATGCTGTGGTTGTTTTGTTACAGTTTTGATGGTTTTTGTTGGCTTTTGTTTGGCGTGTAAATCACAATGGATGGATGTAACATTTGAGAGATGCTCTCCAACTAAAAAAGATGAAGATGAAATGTTCCCGTTCAGGGTTTTTAGTGTGTGACATAGATCTTTAGAAAACATTTTCACATTTAGACGGTTTAGTGTGGTGATGAATCGCAGTGGACAGTGTTGCCTGATTGTGATATTGAGAGTGTGACTTTAATGAAGCAGTGTATGGAGTGTGCATGAAACCTCCCTCACTCTGTGTTATGGAGGTACAAGTGAAAAATGACACTAGTGTGGGCTGTAATAAAAATATTTCATCTCACATGATGCTGCTTTAGATGCTTTTTTTGTTATTTGCATCACGGGAATCATCAAAATGACATTTACCAACAAGTCATTTAGTCTTTGACTTAATTGTAGAAAGTATTCTAAAATAATTCAAAATATTCAAAAATTATAAATAAGTATTGAATCAGTGCAGTTTTTCTTGATCTAGTGCAGAACTGAATGTCACTCTTGGAGAAAACATCATTTTAGGACTCAATAGACTAAATATTCAAATTGTGATTTTTGTGTGGGGAACAAAAGATCAGCAGCAGCTTCAGTTCAAACTATCAGCCTGCAAAGTCTCGGTGGAGGCCCAGTGGCGAACACACAGCAGCGTCCGACAGATGAAACACACAAACATACCAGTACACATGCAGACATGCTTTTAGCCCTGGTGAATGATAAACAGATCATGGTACACTCAGTGGTTAACATTCATGTTTGTTACACAGCTGTGCATGTCTTTGTACCCAGAGGAGAGCAAGCACATCCATTATGCAGCAGCCGTTAGGAGGAAGGCATTACAGCAGGAGAGTGTCCTGTCACATCAACTGGTGGCCTCACACACACACAAACACACACACACACACGCAAACTGTCTTTTGTTGCGTGATACAGAGAGAAGCATATTTACAATTGTGCTCTCAAGAACAAAGAGAAGGTACGTTCATGGGATACGTGCTGGGATTTTGCGCTGAAGCTGCAGTTAATATTTTGTGCTAATATTGAAATTTGACAATTTTCCTGCCTTTGCAAAACAGCACTGAAAGACAGTTTGAGTCAAGGTTTATCCCTGATGTCAAGCTGAACAAATATAAGTATATATTTCATTAAATGTACAATCTAACACTGCTGCTGCTGCTACATGTAACTTTTCACATCTGAATTTGCTTCTTTGTAAATGAGCACAGGTGCCAAAACTAGGAAGAGGCGTGTGTAAAGCACACAGCAGGGGGTGGCACTGACAAAGACCCCCCTCCACTCCAGCTATAATAATCCTATTGGCTGAGAAACACCAGGCTGAGTGGAGTGAAGCCCAACAGTAAACACAACACTAGCAGCTCAGCTGCACTTTATGCCATGGAGGAGGATCATCATCATCATCATCATCACCTCTGTCTACTTTCCTGTTCAACTCAATACAGATCATTATAAACAGACATTTCAGTCGTTCTTCTTAAAATTCTCAACTGTTCATATTCTTAACAAAGCAGTTTCTCTTTCACCCTCCTGTTGTCCTCCCGGGTCAAAACTGACCCGGGAGGACAACAGGAGGGTGAAGTCTTACTGAAATCTTTCTCTGAGACTCTGCATAGTCTCTGCCCCCAGCAGCCATCACACAGCAAACAACAGCAGTCCTCAGCATCATCAGCGCTGCCAAAACAACTTTTCATCATGTTTCATGAGATTTCTGAGATTTTTAAATCAGTGAAAAGGCCTTATTTTAAAAGGCTAAATGTATTCAACTGTAATATCCTGACAGATTCACTAATACAAAGTCAGTGCAGAAAATATTTTGAAATGACAGGCAAAAGGAAGGAGTCACACTTTGAACATGTTAGTAAAGTGTGAGAAATTCCACCATCTTTTTCCTTCTCAGATTGAATTGTTTTTAGAGGAAAAACTCTCCAGAATTTTTGTTTTTAAAAAATTCAAAGATTAGAGAGTCAGAAAAACAGAATATTGTTTTGTGTTTTTCCTTCTCCCCGAACCCAGACTGGTCAGCAGCATAGCCACTTGTGTGGACAAAGAAGAGCTGCATGTCAGCCTTTTTTATAACGGGAATAATAAGAGTTCATCTTAAGAGAGACATCTGGTGATCAAAGAAAATTGTTATTTCTTATATTGCAGCCACCGCTGTCGTTGCAAGGTTGGTGAGAAGAGAAGCTCTCTGTTTCTACTCACATGATCTGCGAGGTTGGTGGAGGATCCTGACAGGTCGTCGAAGTCCGACTTGCAGACGTCTCGCTCCTCTATGACCAGGTCGATGGGCATTTTCCCTTTCAGGCAGCTGATGTACCGGTGGCAGAAGTTATCACAGAGCTCATGAACCTGCAAAAAAAATCCTGTTTTTAATTTCGATTTTTCGAGTTTTATTTAAAAAAAAAAAAAGAATTATTCCGGCATTAAAGGGGGCAAAAAGGAATCAGCCATCAGTGACGGAACATAATCTTTACCTTCTCTAATTCCAGCAGATGGAATCGTAAGACTTGAATCGCTTGAATCATCTAAAAAAACAAATATATATTAAATCACTACAACAATACAGAATAAATGAACAGGATGTAGACGCCCACGGCACAACAATAATGAGCTGTGTGTTTTTTGCTAATTACCAACATAAAACAAATATATATACTTTTCCTTCGTTACAAAAATGAATGTGTCCTGAAGGTGTGATGTTGCTGCAGGCAGTCTATGACGTCCCGCTGCACACAGAGAGCAACAGTCCCCCACAGAGAACAGCAGACAAACACAACAAAATGCTCACCAAGTTATCCAGCTCCGGGTTAGAAGAAAATAAAGGTTTCTCTGCGCGGATCTGAAGTGAGAAGAAAAATGAAAAGCGGCAGTTGGTTTCATGGCGCGTTGTTTCAAAAATGATATTGCTTTTCGACTCCAATAAGGAGAGTTGATCGTCATACTTTACACCTCATTATAATCATTATAATATATAATAATTAGTCAACTGTAGATTTTATTTTTTATTATATCTTAGCTGTATATAATCTGCCTCCTACCTGTTTTGCAAAAACTGCTATGTCTTCATTGAAGGAGTCGGAGGAGCAGACGTCTCCTCCCGCCACTCCGGGCTCTCTGGGCGTGCAGGTCGCCAGCTCGCACTTCTCGAACACCAGAGCCAGCAGAGGGAATAACGGGTGGCTGCAACACAGGCGATGACAGGCCCATTTTTATTCTCCAGCCATTCTTAGGGCCTGTACATGAACTATTGCCTATATCAATGCAGCGGCAGATAATATTTAACATGAGGCCAATGCTAATGTCGCTTTGTAAGCTGTTACACATATTTATTTATTCCTCCTTAATGCAAGTGAATAAATGTGCCGCTGGAGAGAGATTATTTCATCTGTTTCCAAAGCAAAACAACCTGTTCAGAGATTTGAATCATTTCTTGATGGCAGTGAGGGGAAAAGTCTTGTTTCCATTAACAACAAATCTGATAAAAGTGGAACTGCTTTGGAATTTACTAGAATTATTCCCACTCATTAGCGGGTTATATTATTAATTCTAAAATGAAAAAAAAAAAAAAAAAAATCATTCCAAATGTATATTCCATGTCAATCTGACTTTCTACTTAACAGCTGAAATCAAAGCTGTTGGTGCTTAATAAATGACAATAACAAGATATTTAATGTATTTATAATTGTTTATATTACCTCATAACTTTAAAAATGTAACATTATTATTATTATTACTATTCCACACCCATAAATCTGGTCCTTGTCTCTCTTCAGTGCGTCGTTGACCGCGCTGCCCATGCTGCTGGGCATGATGTTGTGCGGCGCATGGGCTCCATAGTGCTGCGTTGGATGCGGGGGCGGCCCGTGGTTCAGGTGGTGGACTTGGGGCAGAGGCCGGGGGGCGTGCGGGTCTCCGTACATGGAGGTGGGGACTCCGACTCCGTCCATTGCGCCTCCATAATGAGCCAGCTCGTCGTACTGGGGTGAAAGTTGAAGATGACATTAAAGAGTTGAGCATATTACATGAGGCACAGAAGAAGAAAATCAATTATTTTTAATCAGAAAGAATTAATCAGAGGAAAACATCAGTTCATATTGGCTTAGATGCTAGAGTAAGGGTATACATAGGCCTTAGACGCGGTGTGCGAATTAAATCTAGCGAACAGACTTTGGAGTTGATATATTATTTTAGTTTAAAAATCAGTTGCTAAATTAGTTTATTTTTTGCGTAAAAGTTCACATCCTGTTTTTCATGCATGTGTAATTGAATTACTTAAATCTTGTTTAAGGATGTAAAATGCTCAGTGGTGAAAATGGATAACCATGAGCAAATCATTTAAATAATAAAAAATCAAAAATAATATGTCAAATCAGACGTACCCTTTGCGCCATCTCCGTGCGCAATTTCCAAAAAAGGCGTAAGGAGATGTTTGGTGTTGCAGAGCGGTGTAGATGATGACTTTAAAATCCAGGAGGGAATTATAATCCTGTCCTGTTTTTTTTGGCAGTGAGCAAGATAGTAATGGGTGAAAGCAATGCAAAGTGATCAAAAACAAGAAGGAAACATCATCTGTCCTCACGTTACCGAGTGTGCCAAAAAAAGCGCACTGGCAACTCCTGTGTTTCTTCAACGAGGGGATTAGTGATAATCTGATCGGACCTGTGTGTTTGATGTTAGTTCCGAGCATCAGTTGCCACTTTCACAGGAATGCGCTGACGGTCCGCGGCTCAGTCCTCGTGTCCATGTGTCTGCGCGCCTACACGCTCACTGTCCGCAGGTTGGCTGTGGAGCCGCTTTTAGGACCGCTCTGTGATCTGCGGGACACGCTGATGACGGAACGTGGAGGAGCAGGGTGGGTGCAACAACCAGCCCCACTTTACTGTCAAGATACTGTGAGTGGAGACGACGTTTCCCGGTTATTACTTTCAAAATAAAACCCGTACGACCAGGAAGCAATAAAAACTTTATTGATCTGACAGGGAGTGTAAGTCCGTCACCGTATCAGATGGATGTGCCAAATATAGAATATAAAATGGAAATTATATAAGAAAGAATAATTGTGCAAAATAGGAAATGGGACAAAAACATGAGACAATGAAAATGTCGCAATTAGCAGGTTATCTCAGGGCACAATTAACCTGGGTAAATATGTTCATGTTTTAACAGTGTATTTTGTGCAAATAGAAGAACTAATACAAGTAAATATATTAACCTTTCAAACCTTTTCTATATCTTTAGTGTGCATTTCCCTCTGAAATAGAGACTCTTATCATACTCAGTATACTCATGCATTTACTGAGCATGAAACTTTATCTTCTGTCTGAAATTGTTTACTGTCTGAAATGTTATGTTGTTTATGTATGATGTCTGTTTATGTTGATCTTGCTGACAAAAAATGACGTATATAAAAACTTGAATTTGGACAAGCGGTCAACTGAGAACAAAGAACTTTACCTGAAATTTGCTTGTTTGAGGCCTTTAGTCATTTCAAAACCAACCTCAGTGTGACATGTGTGTAGCCTATGAATGGAAAATAAAATAAATAAAAAGAGCTTTGGTCATTTGAACAAGACTTTTGTCAGTGGATGTCATGTTGGACATCATGCTCATAGACCAAAAAACGACTCATTCGCACACACACACACACACACACACACACACACACACACACACACACACACACACACACACACAAAATGCAAAAAAAACATGCATTGAAAAGAAATCACTCATGCTTTATATTACTGCTGTCAATGTCCCAAAGCATATTTAGATTTTTCATTGGGTTTTTATCTCCTAAGCATCAGTTTGCATTTATTAATCACCATCACAGTTATTTTGATTGTGAATAATTCAGTGTGAACAGTTCTGATAAGTTCACACACACAGTTGAATTAATGTGATGCATTAACTAAGTGAATTAAGTTGAATTAAGGAACTGAAACCACTAGCTGGCTGGAAGGAAAACCACATCCAGAAGTCTAAAACACTGGTATGTTTTGAGAAATGATGATTTTTTTTAAAGCCACAACAGGTGAACCAAGTTAAGATATTTTAATGAGGAGTTATTTTAATGAAATCATTATTGAACAATTAAAAGAGTGAAAACGTACACAAAGAATATTTCATTGCAGGTGGTTACAGATGGTCTTTACCTTATCAGAAACCTCACACTGTCACAACTATCACACCGTGTTCATACATTTCATTCCATAGACCTGAGCAGGCCTGAAGCTCCTGCTGTAAAAAGAACAAAATGTTGATGCGTTTATTTTGACAAAGAAAACTTCCCTTTTCCGGTCTTAGTGTGTTTCATTTGTGTGCAGCTTGACGCTACTCCAGCCTGCATGGTTCCACCATGTGAATAGGTGGACCGGAGACTGTGACGCGCCACCGGCTGTTAGCCTGGTTCGTATTGGAGGAAGCGGTTGGTGACGCAGATGGACTGTCAGAATCTCAGAATGAATCCATAAACAGGCCTTTACTACTACTTCCATCACCACTATCACTACTTCTGCTACCTTTATTGTTCATTTAATGTTCTACTTTCTTTGCTGCTCCACAGGAGGTTAGAGGTCAAAGGTCATGCTCTGGAGCTGGTGGGGTCAGTGTCCTGCTCAGCACCATTTCAGCAGGTGACTACCCCAACTGTTCCTGAAGAGCAATTTCATTTTTGACCAGAAATTTTGATTCTACCTTGTAAAGCTACCTGCAAATGTCCCTTGAATGTCCAGGAGATCCCCTGTTTACTGGGATTAGTGTTTCTGTTCTTTTCTTTTCTTTCACAAAATTCGAAGGAATTTGAATCTCCAGATTTCGTTTGATATATCTCAGTGGAAACCTTGTGTGGCAGGTTTCAAATTCACACTGCTTTATAATTCTGAATTCTTTATTATAGTTATAAAATCATTAGGCTTGAATGTTCTTGCTCACATATTGTCTATTTAGGGATAAGAAATTCAAGATCTTTTATTCCCTTCTGTTTCTATGTTGATCAGAATGAGAGTCACATTTAAATGATTGTTTTTATTTTCTTACAATGCCAAGCTTTTAAAAATTCTTGCTTTTTCTGCACATGGCAACTATGATATGAGAAAGGTTAGGGAAAGATCGTTCCACACAGTTAATATAGAGACAAATGTTAATTGCAGTGACAGGAGGTGGTAAGCGTCACTCTCTTTCATGAAAGCCAGACAGGTTACATACTCATCAACCACCCTACCCTACATATGGCACACACTGCTTCCTGCATCATCACAGAATGCTGGCATTGGACATAAATCCTGAGGTGGATTGAGCCTAAAATCTAAACAATTTTAAAGCGTAAGATCATAAAGATTCACTTTTCAACAGGGAGAAATGATTTTGTCACACTGATAAAGGCATCAGATCAGAAAATGTTTATATGTGTCATTCTAAAGGGCACAAATGATGTATTTTGTCATTTAATTTTGAAGCCTTGTTAACATACACTGTCCAACTGCCAGAAACACTCACTAGAGCCCCAATCTGTGTTAATCCGCAACTGAAAATAGTCTCCTCAAAAATGCAGAATTTCCTTTGGTTTGAGTAATGTTAAAAACTACAATAACCAGCTGTTTTAAGAAATTTCTGAGCCTTTTATATATTTACATTTTCAGCAGGAACCAAAGACTTTGGGCTGTGAAGAGAAGTCAGAAAATATTGAGAGACAGATTAAAACATAGTTGGTTTTGGTCTTGTCATGAAATTTGTTGACAAAAAAATAGAATAACACCAGACTTATGACAACAATGTGCGGTAAAATGATAAAAAGCCAGAATTACAAGAATATATTGACATTAAAAGAATATTACATGAAAATCATTGATTATTATTGCATAGTGACTGGTATTTCAAAATGAATGTTGCCAAGTTATATTCAAAATTTTGGAAGTTTTTTCATCCAAATTAATTAAAAGGAAAATACAAATATGTAATAAAATGACATTTAAGTAGATTTTGTATTTTCTCTTCAGTCTTGTTGCGGCATCCTATGTCTCCATCAGCTGGCTTTGTTTCTTTCTAATTCACACTGTTGAAGCATTTGCTTAAAAAGTCAAATATTTCCAGCACGTTATTTTTTTGATCAGAAAAAACTTACACACTTTCCTTTGATATGCCCCATGTGTAAATTATTAAAGGCATATATTTGAATTATAAATACACTAACTATAAGGAAACAGGCAAAACATGCACCATGCCCGGGGCTACATCTCTCCTCATCGCATATTATTTCCATGTAGTCTCTCTCCGTTTCCTTCTCTCCCTGCTTTCTCCTCCTTTATGTTTACCCCCCCCCCCTCTACACACCCCCTCCCACCACCCTGGCCAGCCAATGTGATCTGAATGGAGGCTGATTCAGGGTGTCAGGCCCTGTCTTAAATGTAATAAATTACCATCTAGCCGGGGAACGATGCATCCCTCCCGACGCATCACCAGCGAAGGGGCCTGTGCACCACCATCCTTGACCTCCTCTTCTACCCCCCACCCCACACACAAACGCACACACACATGCATGCACACACACACACACACAGACACACACACACACACACACACACACACACACACACACACACACACATACTCCTTGCCCTCCAATTCCCCATCTACACCCCTTCCCCTCCATCGTCAGCCAGCCCTGATCTGGCTGGCTCTGTCACCCGTCATCCTGTGCCCCAGTGAGAATCATTAGCATTGTCAGAACTGGCTGAGAAAGGAGGCCAGCAGAGACCTGGGTGGAGGTGGGGCATTTGGGGTGTGTGTGTGTGTATGTGAGAGAAAGAGTGTGTGGTAGCATGCAAGTATGCATAGATGTGTATTTGCATGCAGGTGCTACTCTAGGTTTTATACGCATGAATGTTTGTTTTCTTGCATGGGTGTATTTGCGTCAGTGAGGATAGGTGTGTGTGTGGGTGCGTGTTTGACATGGTGCAATAGCAGCGAGCTGGTGATGTATGCAGGTAGAGGTGGGCTTGGTGAGGGCAGCTAATCAATGATAAACAGTATGCATGTGGCAGGTTTTGGTGTTCATCTGAGTGGAGCTGCTGTATGAGCTGAGCTGTGTTGATAAAATGTGCAGAAATGGTAGACGGGTAAAATCTCCAAACCACTTGTACAGCTACTAGTGAAGGTTTGGGTTAAGGTTAGACTGATCAGTATCACTGCTGACAAATCAAGCTGGTTCTGGTCTTTTAAAAGATAATTCTGGGGTTACATCTTGGGTCTTATTTTTGTAGTTTTTGTAATTTCTATCAGTTATGATAAAATTGTACTCACCAAAGTAATTACTGAGATCTGGAAAGTACAACAAAGTAGAGGTGTTTACTGGTCTACTCCTGACCTGGGGTCCATGCAAGTTGTGACTTTCAACATGAGATCATTTCTTCTTGCGTTATTTTTGACACATTTAACAAAACCAAAGGAACACCATACTAGCGACCAGCGGTGGAGGACGTACACAGATCCTTTACTTAAGTAAAAGTATCAATACAGCAATGTAAAAATACTCCATTACAAGTCCTGTATGTAAAATCCTACCTCAGTGAAAGTGCATACAAAGTATTATGAGCTTGATGTAGTTAAAGTATTGCAGTTAAAGTAGTGGTTTGGTCCCTCTGACTGATATATTATTATATATGACATCATTAGATTATTAATAGTGAAGCATCAGTGTTAGAGCAGCATGTTACTGTTGTAGCTGCTGGAGGTGGAGCTAGTTTACACTACTTTATATACAGTTAGCTAGTTTAGTCCAGTGGTTCCCAACCTAGGGGTCGGGTCCCTCCAAAGGGTCACCAGATAAATCTGTGGGGTCGTGAGATGATTAATGGGAGAGGAAAGAAGAAAAAACAAAGTTCTGATACACAAATCTGTTTTCAGTTTTTGGACTTTTTCTCTGATCTTTGATTTTTGAAATATTGGATCATTTGAACATTTATTGAAATGAAAAGATGTGAGAAGTTTAGAGGCAAAAATCACTATTTGGCGGAGCTGTTAACAACTCATAGACATCTGAAATGTGACCCCGACTACATACTGCTTTTTGTAAGCCAAAAGCCAAAAAGGTTGGAAACCACTGGTTTCATCAGTTCATGTAGTGGAGTAGAAAGTACAATATTTCCCTCTGAAATGTAGTGGAGTGGAAGTATAAAGTAGCATCACATGGAAATACTCAAGTAAATGTACTTATTTACTTTCCACCACTGCGTGCGGAGCATGTGTGAGCACACGAAAGGACTATAGGACTTGAAAACTGACCTGCAATTTGCAAGACACAATCATTTGTGAAATGGGACCCTGGCACTATTTGGAGTGCTCACAAATCCCTTTTATGAAATGGATCCCTGAAAGACTTAGGATGGACCAGTTCCAAGTTACATTCAATCTAAACAGGTCAGTAAGGTCCTATTGTTCTACTGTGGGTCTCGGGTCTGTCTGTCCAGCCCAGTGTCCTGAGCAATTATGTTCATATTAGATGATTTTGCAGTTTATTTACATCCAGTGCCAATGTTCAAGTAAAGATAGAAGTAATGTCTATCTAGTCGAGAAAAAAAGCTTGAAGTAACATCACATTTAAACTGTTACACCAAGCTCTTTCAATCCCTAACTGTACCGCAATTGATGTATGCAGATATTGTGGGAGGAAATCACTTTTAAAATGTTGTCATTGAAAGTAATTTGGGGTTTTGTATAATCATCGCATATCAACCTTCTCTCTGGCAATAATAAGGTTGGTGTGTCAGTATGTGTAATACAGGATACACTGATATGAGTGGGATCTTTCAGCTCTGATCACATGGTGCATCATCATTGCCACAGGAGAAAAATGGGATTTTTGAGCCAGATGGAGGGTCTATTCAGATCAGGTCAAGAAACAGGAGCAGTCAGACATTCAGACAGGCTGTAAACAAACTACTTTACTTGCTGGTCAAACTGAAAGTGAGCATACCTGCAATGTTGCTAATAATCCTTCAATACACAATACAACTGCACACAATAAGTACAGTAGGTCAAAGTTGAAAGTAAGTGAGTCTGAAAATAGTTATTGTCAGGTTGGGGAAGCAGGAGTGGACCCAAATGCAGAGGCGACGAAAATCTCCTTTAATCTTGAAACGGTCAAGAACAGAACAAGGCAAACAGAGCCGAACAGAACTAGCAGACAAAACAAATGATCCAACAAGGACTGACCAGAAAACCAGGTCTTAAAAAGAAACTGAACTAACAAGGAGATGAGGTGTAGGTGGGGAGATGGGTGGAGAACAAGGAAACAGGGAGCAGGGCAAGTCTGACAAGGCTAACACAGGGCAGGTGTGGGGAAAACAGAGCAGGGCAGGGCCAATGAATCCAAATGCAGGGCAGGTGTGGAGGAGTACATGAACACACAAGGGAAACGGAGCAACAGAAAACCAAAACCCAGAAAACAAACGCAACGCCACCTACACTAACCCATCAAAGACTCACCACGAACACAAACCCATGTACACAACCCAACAAACTAACTAATAACGCAGTCCTCTAAACCCACCACCCAAATCATAAACAAAACCATATGACCAGAAGGACTGACAACAGAAAAGAAACACAGGAAACTCCAAAGAACACAAAAAGTCCAGGCAAGATGTGACAGTTATAGATGTTTACAACAGAGGTAATAAATTATTTTACTATTCACCTTAGTTTTTGTCTTCCAGTATATTTTCTTTGGGGTTTGTTTCTAACCTGTCTGATTGTCTGAACACTTGTGTTGCAAAGACGGTCTCTGGTGTCAGATGTGAATGTCTGTTGTTTTTCCGCTCATCCTCTGACTCCTGCTCAATGACCTTTGACCTCTTCTCAGTGGATGCTGTGAATGGTTTTGGTCTCTGGTTCACAGAGAGCTGATCTGTCTCTTGTGTTCATTCAGTGTCTTGTCCAGGGTGCTCACAGTTTCACTGATCGAGTGTTCTCCATTGTCATCATGTGATATTGTGATGATGACGTACACCGCCTCAGGCTTCCTCTCAGGGGGTTCCTGTCTGTTAGGGTGAACCAGCAGAGACTCTACAGAATACAGAAGATTGACCTGGCTAGATGTTAGTTAGTTAGTTAGTTACTTTACCCTTTGTCTGTCTTGGTCTTAAGTTGGGATAATGTCTAAGACCATGCTACACAGGAGTTTGGATAACTAAACCTGCAAACCTGCAGAAGATGTGGCACTATTCCTCTCATCATGATTCATCAAACTCAGCACCACATCAGCTCAATTTCCTGAGGCGTCCCCTACAGCTTCTCTCTCCCTGACATTCCTCCACTGTTCCCTCTGCTGACACAGTCTGATGGTCATCACTCTGTTAAGATGTGCCTCCACCTACACTAGATGTGCATACCTCTCACAGAGTTTAAGGCAATAATTGTTGAGTTTTGAAGAAAGGTAGCCTTCATCATTTCCATAAATCATAAATCAAAGCTTCTTATTATAAATCTCACAGCAGCCTGTACTCAACATTAATCATTCTGATAATCAATCCTTTGCATGCTATTAGTCATTAGACTACATACGCTACACCCCTGAGAGTACAGTGGTTATTCTGAGAAAAACATGAGCAGCACATGTGTGTGTTATAGTTAAATCTATGTTTTGGTTTGCTGTGATATGACTGCCTTTGATTAAATATTGGATATAAATAGAGATTCCGGTATCAGTATAGCTATGCAAAACCTGCTAGGTGATATCATTTTTGTATATCTTGATTTAACTGTCAGATAATGTTTTCCATAAATGAATGTTTGGCACTGAATGAGAGCAATAAAGTGTTGACATTTGTGGACATAACCATGATCTGATTTGAAATTTGCACCAAATATTAACTATTAGAAAGTTAAATGAGCACAGGTGCTGCCCTCCATTTGAATATTAATTCATTTTGTGTCTTTGGTAACCTTCACAAATGTGCTGAATAAAGTCAGTCTAGATATTATAACCTTAACATTTCATGATGATAGAAAACATTATTTTATAATCACAATGTCGTCTGACAAAATCACATGAAAAAACCACCATGAAAACATGAAAGTTAGTGGCAACAGAAAGTCCTTTCTAACTTCACTGCAACAGAGCCCCATCCCTCAACGAGGAGGCTTACATCATTGTTTTGCAAAGGCATTTTAAGATTAATACACTGGAGAGTTTTTGAAAAGCTCCATTTGTTTTAGTCTAGATGGAAGGCTGTAACTGAGAAAAAAAAGCTACATCTACAAATTTAAAAGTCTGCAGCCATGCTAGCAGCTCCATGAGGCTGGACTTCAGCACAGCAGTGCTTTGAGCTAAATGTTCACATCAGCATGCTCACATGCTCACAGTGAAAATATTGACATGCTGATGTTTAGGAGTTTAAGTGTTTACCATGTTCACCACCTTAATTTAGAGTGTTCAAATTCAAATTTTAACCTGATGATTTTTTAATAGTTTTTTCATGATTTTGGGCTATTCATATAAAACTGACTTCAGCTTGTCCTTTTTCCATCAACTGTTTTTACAGACTGAATAGAACTCCTCATGATGAGTAAACTCATCTTTATCTGTAAAATCAGTGGAATACCCCTTTAAATCCATAAAATGTATGAAAAAAATAATAATGATATTGATTTGATGTCTCAACTTTTTTATTTGGAATCAAAATCAGTGTCTGGTTCCCACTTTAAGTTTCCATTTTTATATAGATTATGCAATAATCTTATGTTCCCAACTTATGGTTCTTCAAAACTGTAGAACTATTATTATTCATTATCCAATGCCCAGATTAAAAGCAGACAGGGAGCAGAAAAAAATAAACTCCTATTTGTACACTGTGAGCAATAAATCCATCAGTAAGAATCCATGGGAAAGCCTGTGAAGGGAGTCAGAGGAGGTGTGGAGTCAAACGATGTGCAGAGGTTATTATTTACTGCTCGATTCGGAGCCTGTGATTGCTTTGTCTTGCACCAATGGGTCACTGCTCACTATGTGGGAGCTGAGACATGAGAGAAGACACACAATGAGCCTGTGTGTGTTCTCCTCTAATGATTAGCCTGTCATTGTTGAGTGGTGCGCCAAGGTGGCAGACCAGACCAGAACCCCCTCAAGTCCTCATTCTGTGTGCATCTGTGTGTGTGTGTATTCATGCGGGTGTGTGGCTGCATGAGAATGAGATGCCCCAGACTTGTGTGTGTGTGTGTGTGTGTGTGCAGGCGTGTGTGTGTGTACTCTTCCCCCAGTCTGGGTGTCAGTATTAATGAGCCCAGATTTCATTTCCGATGAGCGATTATTTGACTGTTCATTTGGCTAAGATTTATGACGAGGCCCTATATCTGTAGCCTGCAGCGCTGCTCTAGTCTTTAATAATGGGAAATGAACACATTAATCACCCTGTAGCAGTCAGCCACAGAAAGCGCGGGAGCACCATCCAATCTGCAACACTGGACGAGGGAGAATATCACCTCATATTCATTCAAAACCCTTATCTAGTACATGGTGGTAGGAAAAATTACCTGTCTAATTGAATATGATTTAACATCTTAAAAATTGGACAAGAGTCACACACACATACACATAAGCTCACATCCTCAGAGGCCACATCACAGTCGTTTAGTCCTGCTGTGATCAAACACTTGGACAAACCTTGGCCTGGTTGCTTGGTCAGTTTATCAGCCAGCAAACAACAAACACAGTCACCGCAACAAACCTACATGGTTTACCCAGGGTGGAGCAGGGCCGTTGACCACAAAACCCCATGAGTCACTGGGCTACCTATCACTAAAACACCTCACACTGTGCCAATGGTCTGAGAGTTGGGAGCCACTGAAACAAAAGATCAATGGCAGCACTGCCTTTTCACTCCTCTTACCTATCTGAAGCTACAGAAACACTCACAGAGCTGAGGAACAATAGTGACTTCACAAGAACACAGATTACATTAAGTGGTGCATAATGGACTGATCTGATTCCATACAAACATATATAGCTGAGCCTTCCTGTAAGCATTAATGCATTTTGATAATTCCAAATGGCACTGCCAAATTGATTGTCAGGTTTTTAAAAAGGGGACTGATATTTTGAATATTACAAATTAATGTTTTTTGTTTCTTTTGAAGTTAATTCTTTATATTTTAGTCCTGGTTGATTTGGCAGTTCCTGTGGTTAATGGTGGCGTTGGCAAGAGGCTTTGGGGGCATAAAACCTGTAATTGGTTTACTCAGGTTCCAATCAGTCAATGAGTTGGTAAACTTGTGGTGTTTCCTCTTGGTTTGGTTTCTTTCACACAGAAAAAGCTTCAATTGAACCAAAATACATCACTAAAAGCCAAATGACAACATTCTCTCTTGTCATTGGTTAGGTGTGTCTGGGGCGAGAACAAGAACATAAACATAGGAAAAAAGTCCTGAAAAAGCATGCACCTGGCTACGGGAGCTGTTGAGCTTAAGCTTGCAAAGTACTGTATGCCTTGTAGTCAGCCAGATCAAGGTCGGATCATCTTCCCACGACAAACGCACCGCTCCAGAATTTGTTTCTGTCCAGATCGAGACCACTTCTTCTAGAGGGTCTTGGTGCAGTTGCTGTGTTCAGATGCCCAAACAGATAGTACCAAGGACCGAGAGTCCAATTCAACTGGAATAAACAACACAGGTTTGAAAACAGCTTTAATAATACAGGTCTCAGAGTTCTGTTGGAAATGCAACCATCTCACCAAACGAGAATGTTGGTATTGGATGATTCTGCAAAATGGAATACATTCACTGACAACATTTTTAAAATAACTTCTTTCTGAAATATCTGGTCATGGAAACTACTGCATAGTTCAGGTTAGGGTACATCACAGTTTAAAAAGTGATCATTTATTGCAGGTCTGTGACAGCAAACTCCAATCTACCAATTGAGAGTCAGATGTGCTACATACCCATCCATCACACTGCCCTCCTCACCCACTACTTCCTGCATTGGCAATGAACATTGGCTTTGGATGTAAATTTTGGGTTGCAGTACTGTCCAATATGTATGTCATTCCAAGGATACTGCGCTATGAAAATGACACATGTACCATCCAGCAAACATGCCTTGATTCCCTACCCAAACCCTATGGGTTGTTGTGTTTAGTTTCAGGCTGGCTCAGGTTTGAATTTTTCTTGCTTTCAAATGTAATCTTAAAAGTAATTTCTCTCTCTGACTGTGCCAATTTTCTCAATCCATGCATGCCATGTGTTGCAGGTAGAATATATATTTCCATGTGGGAAGAGAGGAAGCAGACAGTGTTGTAACTGTTAGTAACACATGAAAAAACATTGGGTCATCTTAACCCTTACATAGTATTCATATTCTGACCCTTCACAATATCCCCTCATAATTAACCTTCCCACAACGTTTCTGAACCACAAATTTATTTTTCAATCATAAATACCTGATCAGTCATTAATTAATTAATTTATTCACTCATTCATCTTTCAGAGAGCATAGAGAGTGTTTTTATTAGGTTTTACACAGTTTGTTTATGGAAAAAAAAAACATTCACAATCACACTTTAGCATGTTTTCATGTTACATAAAACAGGAGAACATAACAGCCATATTGATTTCGATGAATTTTTATTTAATGTGAAGAATGAATGGTGATTTGTGAATTTTTGAATAAATACGGGTTCAAAATTAACCCGGATCACTCTTGACTGTATGTACAAAAATGTGTATCAGCTGCACAAAAATGTGTAAAAAGTTGAAATATTTCCATTTTCAGTATATTCTGGATCAATTTTGGGCTAAAGGAAAGGTGTTTAGGTTGTTTTTACTCCCCTCAAATGTAAAAGTAGGTCAAATCTGACCTGAACAGTATGTAAGTGTTAAAGACATACAGGTCGGGTTCAGATATCTGTTTTAGTCCCTTGCAGAGCGCTGAATGAGCAGCTAGTCTGTCAGAGATGCAACAGAAGAGGAACCATTGTTGTATTTGTTGACAGAGCAGCCAAACAAACTGTGAGCTGAGAGGATTCATTATGTCATGTTGTCTCAATAAAGACGACAAAAAGAGAAATGGTGACACTAAAGATACAATTAATTGTTGTCTTCTGCATCATGTCTAATATGTGCATGCATCATTTTCTATGAATTTCTTATGTGTTGACACACCTGAAGTCCTGGTGGTATGTGAAAAGGCAAACTGCAAATACTGAATTGCTATTGCCGAAAAAATGCCAACTATAAAAACTACTATAAAAAATCTTGGTTTCATATAACAAAAATCTTAAGGATTATACCTTTACAGCATTATTTTCATCAGTAATACTGGCAAACAGAGGATACAACACTTGTTTTATCTGATGCTTTGTTATTATTTTATTCTGGTCCTGAAGAAGTGTTCATTTTAACTGTATTTCTTGGCGTTCAAATGACAAACTTTACATTTCAATCATCATCAGCTGACAAACTGAAAATGTATATTTTTAGATGTTGTTCATTTGTTCCTCATTAATGATCCAGCCTTTCTGTCCTTAGTAGTGTTTGGCATTAAAATCAAAATCATAATTATCAAAAAATGATTTCACTCTTTTTTTTTTTTTTTGACAGTTGCTTGTGTAATTTGACCTCTTTAGAGAATTTGACCTCTACTGTTAGTGTTTTGTGCTGTTTGGAATCTGACAAGAGCTGCTAAATAGAGGCCACTTTAAAGTAAGCCACTTTTTAGATGTTTTTGTAATTACAATTAAGTTACAAGGATGATTCACTATTGTGTTCAGTGATATATTTACATTTTAAAAATGCAAGGGTTTGTATTGCATCTATCCTCCAGAAAATAGCCAGTGGATGAGGAGGCTGCAGTCTTCACTTCATGCTGTTCTGCCTCTGAAATTTCATAATGTGAAGACTTTATGTATAATTCACGCTAATTTGTTCACTGTATGTTTTTGCTTTTTGTTCAAGGCATGAAAGCAGCCCAATGAAGAAAAATGGGCTTTATTGCTGCATGCCTGGGAGAACTACAGTCCACATAGAGAAGGATTCATCATCTCTGTGTCCTTATATCATTCCTTGATATTACTCATATTTTGCCTCCAGTCCAGTTCTCATAATATAAATTACAAACAAATAAAAAACAAAAAACACTAAGTCCTTGTGTTTCATTACTTTTGGGCCCTGCTCTGTACTGTCACTAAAGATCTGGTTGGTCATTAACCATTCAAAGCACTGGAGTGTGTTCGTGTGTGTGTGCTTTTTTTTCATTCCCTTGGGCATTGTGGACAGAAGCCAGCTAGCTCATTATGTCTCCTTTGGAGGATTTTAATTGTTAATTCTGAACAAAGACTTTGGCTCAGTGACCACTTCTGTGCCACATCCCATGGTGTGCCTATATACAGTATACATTCACTCTGTCTTATTGTCTTGCTCTATCTGTTGGCTTCAGATGTCCTTTTTTATCCTTGTTAGAAAAAATGTTTTGAAGTGTAGCTGTTACATTATTAACGCGTTGTTAATATCGACCGGGTCAGTTAAAAATGACGCTGTAATTACACTATATCAAAGCTGCTCTATATAACTTTATTAGACACACTTACATCATGTTAATCAAATTGTTCTTTTACTGACACAGCAGTTCACTTGAAACAATTCATTGACTTAGGATGACACCACAATGAACTGTATAAACATTAAATATGTAGAAGTCCTCAAAAGGACTGGTCAATCATACTGTTGAAGACAGGAGCAGTAAATGTCACTGGCTTAAAAAAAAACATACTTAAAAGCTCAAATCGTTTTGTAGCCCCTGGGACAGAGCTGGGCATAAATTTTATGCCATCACAACCTGACCTCTGCCATGCATCTTAATGGCGTGGGTGTATTGCTGACTGAAACTCCAGTGTAGAGAGGAGACGCCTCCTGCTGGCTGAGCTGGTAACCAACATTTCCAGGCTATACGGCTAAACAGCACCATCTACTGGATATATGATATAAAAGACTTCAGATGGGACAAGTACCCAACCTGTATTGCAACTTCTGACCACATGGAATATCAGGCTCCTTTCAATGTTTTGTTGGGCATCTCACGTCCTGGACCAAGATGGACCAAGAAATTTGTTGCAATGTTTCATCGTCTCCACCACTTCCTACCAGCTACTGCCATCAGGCTGTCACTACAGGGTTCCACTTGCAAAGAGGAATCCCTTCAAAATGTCCTTCATCCCCTCAGCCAGTTCCTCCCTAAATAAATCACACCAAGAACATACAGATATATTCACACCTGAATTGTCTTTCAACAGTATTGTTAGCATTTGGGACTCATTTTATTGCAATATTTTACTGTGTTTTTACTGTTTTACAGTTTCTACTTTGCTATTGTTCAATTTGTCTACCTGTGTCTTTGATTGAGGTGTGTCAAAGTTACTATGTGACAGATAATAAAGTTTTTTCAATCTTGAATGTTTACTGGATATGCCATATCTCACACTGTCTTCAAAAAGGATCAATGCCACTTTATCAAGTACTTTACAATGATGGACAGATTCAGTCAAAAATTTGAAACACCATTTATTCCAATGACTGGAACACTTGCACTTTGTATAGTTTGAACAGTATATTATTTGGAGAGTCTCAAAGTCCCTGAGCCAGATGATGTATAAAGATGGGTTAAAGGGAGGAGATGGTAGTTAAAGGGACTATGGAAATAAGAAAATTCTGAGAGAAATTTAGATTTCATCACTACTACTACATTCCTTTACTATTATGACCAATGTTCATCTTTTAAAAATTGTGGATTTTTTTTAAAGTTCAGTTTGATCAATTAGAAGCATGGGTAACATCACAATAATACCACTGACAAAAGTACATATGAGGAGTTCACAAAAAAAAAAAAACATGATTTGGGATAAAGTTAAAAGTTATTATTTTTTTGTGTGCACTCCAGGGGGTATCAATCAAACAGGTGCTTGTTTATTCATTTTAAGAATGACTCTAACTGTTTTTGCAAATTAACTCTTCCAAGAGTCATCATAAGGAGGTTGAAAAACTTAATGAACAATACAGCAATCTTGGTTTTAAAAATCATACTGTAACTCTTACAGATATGTTGTATTAAAATTACTTTTTGTTTAGTAGAGCTAGCCACTGGGAACAATCACAATAATATCAAATGAAGATTTTTTTAAAGGTGTTTTGCATGTGTTGTGGCAGTCAGCGAAACAACAAAACTCCTGTCAGCGACATTTTGTATTTAAAAGAGTATGTACAAGAGTGAATGAAAGCTCTTAATATCAAAGACACTGATGAGAGGATTTTGAAGTCCAGTGGGCACTGGGATCACATGAAAAGCTCTAGGTATGGGCTTCCTATTGAATTTTATTTCACATGTTGGATTAAAGTGGCTCCTGACAAGATACATTTGAATGAATTAAGTTGTGATGTCGATAAAAAAATGTCCTTGTTGGGTTGAGAGAGAAAGTGGGAGGGGAAGAGGAGAGAAGGAGACACAGAGAAGCACAACAACAATAATAACAATAATAATAATAGAAATATGACTAATAATAATAATAGTAGTAGTGGTTAACGTCAAGCTGGACCAAGGGGGCAGCAAGCAGTCCGCAGTCACAGGCAGCAGGCGGTCCACAACCGAAGGTCACCTGTGAGACGAGAAAGCACAAAACTCCTGGGAAGATGTTAGAAGCTAGTAACATGCATTAATGGGGCATGAATGTGTACAGATGGAAAGGGAAAGGAGGAGAGAGGATCATGGGAAGTCCCATGGCAGTCTAGGCCTATAGCAGCATAACTAGGGGCTGGTCCAAGGTGAGCCTGGTCGGCCCTAACTATAAGCTTTATCAAAAAGGAAAATTTTAAGCCTTCTCTTAAACATAGAGAGGGTGTCTGCCTGGACTGGACCGAATCTGGAAAATGGTTCCACAGGAGAGGAGCCTAACAGCTGAAGGCTCTGCCTTTTGGTGACTGTAGGAACCACAAGTAAGCCTGCATTCTTGGAGCGCAGTGTTCTAGTAGGGTAATAGGGTATTATGAGCTCTTTAAGATATGATGGTGCCTGACCATTAAGGGCTTTGTAGGTGAGGAGAAGGATTTTAAATTATATTCTGAATTTTACAGGAAGCCAATGCAGTGAAGCTAAAATGGGAGATAAATATCTATTTTTCTTTTCTTTTTTTTGTCAATACACATCCAGCTATATTCTGGAGCAACTCTAGAGTCTTTAGAGCCTGATAATAAGGAATTGAATTATCCTATATAAAAATAAATAGGATTTAAACCAGCAGCCTGGTCGCCAGAATAAAATGTTAGCATTGTATGTTTCTGCAAACCACAGAAACGCTGAATATCTACATTTCAACATGTTTAATATGTAGCATATTAACATTTCAACAAAATATATAATATATCATCATTTCTACAAAACATAGCATATTAACATTTCAACAATAGGTATCATATCAAAATTTCAATAAAACATATCATCTCAACATTTCTACAGAACATAGCATATTAACATTTAAACAAAACATATCATATCAACATTTCCAAAATACGTATGATATCAACATTTCTAAAGTGACATAGTTCACATGTGATCTATATGAGCTGACTTTCCTATTAGGAGTAGGAGGGGTCGGTGGACAGTTAGGAAGTTTTTTGGCAGTAAGTTGGAAATCAGCCGGAAATCAGCAGAGAGCACGGTTCGAGACCACCTCGAAACCAATGCCTGCTTCCCGTTTCAACGGACAAAAGCGGGTGGGTGTTTTTAGCGAAATGTCAGGACATTTGCAGCCGTTTTCATTTTATTTTTTATTTTATTTTAACCCAAACCATGATCTTTCCCTAACCCTAACCAAGTGGTATTTGTGGCTTAACCTAACCAGACCTTAACCACAGCGTTTTCACACCATAAAACATGCAACAGATTTGAAATGTTAATATGCTACGGTTGTAGAAATGTTGATATGATACGTATTACATGTGTTGAAACATATATATTCAACGTTTCTGTGGTTTGCAGAAACATTCAATGCCAACTTTTGTTCTAGCGAAAGAGTTGAAACCAGTTTAGTGCAGTTCTTTTAATGCCAATGAAATGGTCCAGTCTCTGTAATAGGATGTGATGGTCAGTGGTGTCAAATGCAGCACTAAGATCTAACAAGACAAGTACAGAGAGAAGTCTTTTGTCTGATGCAATTTGGAGGTCATTTGTAACTGTCTCTGTGCTATGATGCACTCTAAATCCTGACTGAAAATCTTTAAACTATTGTTATGTAGAAAGTCACACAATAATTGTTGACTGCTTTCTCAAGGATCTTGGAGAGAAAGGGAAGGGTTAGATATAGGTCTATAGATGGCTAGAATGTCTGAATCAAGAGCAGGCTTCTTAAGAAGAGCTTTACAGAGTTTTACAGCTACTTTAAAGGACTGTGGTACATAGACTGTCACTAAAGACAGATTGATCATATCTAGTAAAGAAGTGCTAACTAAGGGTAAGACTTCCTTAAGCAGCCTAGTTGGGATGGGGTCTAAGAGACAGGTTGATGGTTTAGATAAAGAAATCACTGAAGTTAGTTCAGGGAGGCTGATTGGAGAAAAACAGTCTAAATATGTATCAGATTTTACAGCTGTTTCTAAGGTTCCTGTGTTTGGGGATAATTCGGTGCCTGTTGAAAGCAGGAGGTGATGAATTTTGTCTCTAATAGTTAGAATTTTATCATTAAAGAAGCTCATGAAGTCATCAGTACTGAGAGCTATGGGAATACATAGATCAATAGAGTTATGACTCTTTGTCAGCTTGGCCACAGTGCTGAAAAGGAACCTATGGCTGTTTTTATTCTCTATTAATGATGAGTTATAGGCGGCTCTGGCATTACAGAGGGCCTTCTTGTATGTTTTGAGACTATCTTGCCAGACTAAGCGAGATTCTTCTAGTTTGGTGGAATGCGAAATCCTTTTAAATTTTCGCAATGTTTGCTTTACTTTGCGGGTTTGGGAGTTATACCATGGGGATAACCTCTTATGTTTTATTATCTTCTTCTTTAAAGGGCGATGGAGTCAACTGTCATTTGCAATGAGCCTGCGACACTATCAACAAGATGATCAATTTGGGAGGAACTAAAGTGCTGATGGAATTAAATTTAGCTACAGCACTATCAAATAGACATCTAATGAAGATATTTTTGTCTAATGGTGCGTAGTCCAGTAATAGAAATTCAAAAGTTATTAAGTCCGATAAAATAGGATTTTGTGTAAATACTATTAAATGTTTCATTTTGGTGCCATATGTCAGAACAAGGTTGAGGGTGTGGTTAAGACAGTGAGTGGGTTTATTTACACTCTGAGAGAAGCCTATAGAGTCTAATAAATAATAATAAAGATAAACATAGTGCTAAGACTATCAATATCAACATCAACATCAATATTAAAGTCACCTACTATAATTACTTTATCTGTACTAAGGAGTAAATTTGATAAAAACTCACATAAAAATTCACATAAAAATTCAGAGTATGGGCCAGGAGGACAGTACACTATAACAAATAGACTGTAAATAGGCTGTAAAGTTTTCCAGGTTGGGTGTGAAAGACTAACAACAAGGTTTTCAAATGAGTTATAATTAAGTTTAGGTCTAGGGTTGATTATTAGGCTAGAGTTGAAAATGGCTGCAACTCCACTTCCTTGGCCAGTATCTTGAGGAATGTGAGTATTAATATGACTGGGGGGGAGTGGATTCATTTAGGCTGACATATTCTTCTTGACACAGCCAGGTTTCGTCTGAAGACAGAGTACCTTAGTTTTTTCCAGGGTTGTCTGCACGACTGAATATTTACTGAATACTGAATACTGAATATTTAGCAAGACTTCCTGGATTTTGTGTTTTTTTGTATTGTATTGTATACTAAAGAGCACCTGTCACACGACCCATCTGAACCATGCAGCGCTTCCTTCTCCTGTTAACTGTAGTGTTTAGATTCATAGGGGTGAGTCTTGTTGGAAGCAGCTCCATTCTACTGTGAATGTTTTTTGGACAAATTATATTACAGTATGGTTATTTATGGTCATTTTTCTTCACTGACGAGCAAGGCGAGAACATTATTATTCAAGACACTTTACTGGGAAATACATAACACAGGTAACAGTGGGCATGCTCAGCCTCCTTCAACCTGCCCAGTAGCAGTGAGGATGACGGGACTCTGATAAATGTATCAGGTATCCCTCTCCCACAAGAATGTCTCTCTTTGCTGTCTCTGGGTCTTAGTTTTACACCAATAAACTATTGCATAACTATTGCAAACTATTTTCAAACCAATGTTGACTTATTTGAATTTTATAGGAGTAGTAGTATAGGACACCTTAAAGCCTGGTACCACCAAAATCCCCAAAATACTGTTTTAAGAACTTCACAAAACCCTGATATCAATGCTCTGCAAAGGAATTTAGACCCAAATCCACATTTTGTCCTATAAGTAACGATGCTTGTTTGACAGCTTTTACTAAGAAAGTTTCTTGTGAAGTTGAATCCCTTTTTCAAACTATTAGACATCCCTCTAGGTTTAATTTGACAAAACAAGAGAATGCAGCCTTGCCGTGGCTCTCTAATAGTGAAGACCTACTGGTAAAAAGAGCGGATAAATGTGGTGCTGTGGTAATCTAGGGCAAAGATCAACGTGTACAGGAAGACCAACGTCAGCTATACAACTGTTATGCTTCTCTTTCATCCAGTCTTTTGGAATATATGAAACGTGAATTAGAGGAAATTCTGAATAATGCCATTAACAAAAAGTGGATAAGAGAAAATGAGTGGGACTCCCTTGTAAAAAAACAGCCCTAAGATACCTACATTTTACCCAAGATACAAAAAAATGTATCCAACCCTCCAGGTCGACCCATTATCAGTGGTATAGACTCCATCTCTGAAACTGCCTCTCAATACATCGACCACTTCATGAAACCATTTGTTTCATTTCCTACATACAAGACACCACACATGTTCCTACCATGATTGACGGAATTAAAAACATTGGTAATGCAAAACATTGGTGATGGTGAAGGGAAATTAACTATCTAGACCTCAAAAAAACGTTCTTGGGGGAGCTGCATACTGCAATTTTTCGCAAGGACACAGACCACAATACCATTCTGCACACTGAAAGTTCCGTTGCCCATTCATGTTTATTTCGTTCTTTATTGTTAAAGTTAATAGTATTATCAGTGATCTGTAAAGTAGTCTTGATCTGCTAGCCTGAGATTGATTCCTTTTGTCTCCACTCACATAACCAGGGTAAATAGCAGTATTTTCCTCATTCGAGTAAATGCTCTCACTAAGGAAATATCCAATCACTCTTGTGATTATTAATTCACATTTTTTTAGGTATATTGTCGGTATTTCACAATGTTAAATTGGTCATAAAAATTTTCTAATATGTTTTGAGTGTCAAGAGAATGTGTATGTAACATTTTGATTAAGTTAGAGTAAAGTTTCGCTGAGTGTGGTAAAGTGTGTATGTAAGCGAAGCCCCTCCTTATTAGCAGAGTTCAACTGGTAACTGCACCAAATGCTTCCACCATTTTGTGAATTCAAATGTACCCAATGTAAATGTATTTCACACAGTTGCTAAAGCTGATGATTCATTTGAGAAACACTCTCAGAGGAAACATTACTCTGTCACTCACGTGATTATTTCCCCCCATTTTTGGGGGGCCTAACATTTTGGAAGCACTGCTGGGGTATCTCTTCAGAAGTCTCTTGCTCACAATCTGCTGGCCAAATTCTGAGGCAACTAAATCCCCCACAATACAATCCAGGCGGGCTGGAGTGACGAAGGTGTTGCTGTTCAAGGAGATCTGGAAGCTGGTGTGAAGTATCTGTCATCTGAGGCCAGTCCGAGATTGTCAGGGACATTAAAGGCAGGACCAATTGCTCCTGGACCCTCCCGTGGCCAGCCCCAGACCACCAGTTTAAGATCGTGGTCATTAATTTGTTGCGAATGTATTTTCGTTTGGTTTTTGAAAAGGTTTATTTTTTAATTTTTTGGTTTCTTTAAAATCGTTTTGCTCAGTCATGGAGCAACAGGTCAAATCAGCAGGGTTTTAATTGCTGAAAGTATGGAAACCTGATCACTGTGCTCTCAAAAATGTTAAAGAATATTTGATAGATATTGTTCAAAAATTAAATTATTAATTTTAATCATGTAAAGAATCATCAACACAGTTGTCAGGACTTGATCAGCTCTCCAAGGTTCTGATCCTGCTGCTGGCAGCAGCTAGAAGCTGTGCAGATTTATTTCCTTCTTTAGTTTAATCGTTGTTTTCACCTCAGTTATTTCCTCATGTGTTCCTCATGTCTTCATGTATTGATGCAGCAGGAAAGTCGATCTGTGTCTGATCTGTTGTTGTCTGTCTGTTTAAATACCTACGTGTTTTGCCACGATTTGGTCAAATAATTAGACAATTTTATCCGTCATTACTGCGATTAGTTAATTCTGATAAATATTATGACTAAGCATAATGGCATGTATTTTTTAAACTATGTTGATGTACATAATAATAATCTTTCACATTTCAATCCTTTTATTGCGCACAGACATGCAAAGCAGAGTTACGCGCGTTGTGCACCCGCCTATGTGGGTGCATATTCACATATGCACAGTCTTGATAATGGTCTGAAGTCATTCAATGGTGCAGTGATACACTGCACCATTGAATGACTTCAGACCAGGTTTTGTTGGTCAATAGTGTAATCGCTCTCTGCTGCCTCAAGATAAAAATGCACCAACAATGTGCCTGACCGCACCTCATTTTAAGAGCAACATGCCCATGGGCGCTCTGATGGATGCAAGTGCATTTGTTATTTAAACAACATGGGCACTGGATGGGAAAATGACAACTGTGTCATTCTTAAACTAACAAAGATACTTGTGTTGAGCTTGGTGCCGCTTTGCACCAGGCGTAAGATAGGGCCCACTTAATTGTTCCAAAACATGTCAAAAACAAAACTGGGCTGAATATAAGCGAAGATGCACTCACCTGTCAAGTGCCAGTGAAAAGTTTTCCTGTAAAGGGAAAATGCAAACACAAGACTGAAAAGACTATAGCACAATGAGGAAAGCTTTCCCGACAAAGAAACAAGGTGAGAGCTTTTATTACTCATTGTTGGCGCAGAGCAAGTAGATGAGTATGCAGTAAAAACAAAGAAAGAGGAGGTTGCAGTGTCAAAACACAGTAGCATTCAAATTAACTGCTGCACAGCCCTTTAAAGAGGGCATGACTATGCTATTTCAGCCACACCTGAACCTGTAGTGGCCAGATGGTTTTGAGTTTTATGAGACACTAGTTAGAGTCAGGAAAGGTGTATTCCCAGTCATCACCATTGATGTTTCTAACCCACCTGACCATGAAATTGCTTTGCCAGGGTGCACTTTAATTGGCACAGTACAAACCATTATGACAGTCTTGCCCACCCAGATTTTTGAGAAAGTTGCAACACCAGCCATGTGAGTAACACCACCATGAAACCCACAATTTAAGTCACCTTAGTGATGATCAGAGACAGGTAGGTAGTAAAACAGATGCTTAGAGAAGAGTGTCATTCCTTCTCAAGATCAAACAATGATATTGGCAGTATTGAAAAGCTGCATATGACCATTTCCCTCAAAGACACTGAACCAGTGAAATGCATATACATACATATTAGTGCCTAACTACCTGTACCAGGAAATGAAGAGTAACCTCCACTACCACTGCCAAAGGGTCAGGAACTCCTTGTATTCCTCACCTGTTGCATGTGTTAGAAAAAAAAGATGGCACCCTTTGCGTAGACTCTCAGTGCCAAGACATCATGGACAGTCTAGATAGTAAATCCTGGTCTTCTCTCCTAGATCAGGGGAAAGCTTACCACTAGGGATTCTTGTCAGAAGAAAGCAGACCACTAACAGCTTTTGTTACCCCATTGGGGTTTTATGAGTGGATTTGCATGCCCTTCAGCCTCATGAACACCCCTGCAGCCTTCCAACATTATATGGAGAAATGTTTGGAAGGGCTTCAGGACAACATCTGGTCTTCAGTAAAAACTTTGACAATCATGTGAATGATGTACAAAAAAAAATGTCTCAGAGAATACAGCATCAAACTCAAGCCAAGTGTGATCTACTCAAAACTGAGGTCCACTATCTAGGCAAAATAGTCTCTGCAGAGGGCAGCAGAGTTGATCAAGCTGACGTCAAAGTTGTTAGAGCACTAGAAGACATCAGACCTCAGACTGTGGGCCAACTCAGAAAAATGCTAGGTTTACTCACCTACTACAGGCAATACATCAAAGAGTTTTCAGAATAGCCAGCTGTTTATATGAGATCATAAAAGCAGACTCAGATGAAGCTCCTGACAACAACAGCAAAATAAAAACAAGGTTAAAGAAAGTGAGTCATGTTGTGCCCTCAAATAAGCCAATCTTGTGGACAGACCAGCACCAACAGGTACTTGAATGGCTGATTGACTGTCTGCTCCATCCACCAGTGTTAGATTTCCCTGATTTCACACAACCATTCATTGTACACACTGATCATCACATATCACTCCACACCAAGGCTTGGGAGCAGTACTGTATCAAAGACAAAATGGCTCTCGCACATTAACGGCAGCTGAAAAGCACAATCACCTCCATGCAGGCAAGCTATAATTCTTGGCTTTAAAATGGGGAATCATTTACAGGTTCTGAAATTATCTGTACTACACTCCAACTTTCACTGCATATAGTGATAATAACTTCCTCACCTACATCCTGTCGAATGAAAAACTCAACATGGCCACTTCCATTTTTTCAAGTATACAGGTACCTGGGTTTCTAATCGGCTTTTCACATGCATGCATGTGCATAACAAAAGCACAAAAACACTAATCATACTCAATCTGATCCTGACCCTTTAGATTATAATTGTAAGTACTGACATTATGAGGTCAACAAACCTATAATAGCAACAGACATTAATACCTTAGATTTCTGACACACAGTCATCGTAATACAGGAGTATAAAAGCACATTCAGGTATCAGAATGGATGAAGAAATAAAGAACTCCGGTATGTCTTTGTTCTCAAATCTGATATATATTTCAGTGTCTGAAGGAGCTGCCCAGTGAGTCTGAGTCCCTGCTGATACCAGTGGGACCATTTCAGATGTAACTGAGGTGCCAGTGTGTGAGCAGCAGGCCCACAGGCTGAAGCTGCTGCCTCACTGCTCACTGTAGTGACACATGGCCTAATTAGGTAAATAGGAAGCACAGTGTCACTGTCCTGCCATGTTCAACTGCCTGAACAAGCGTGAGTGATCTACATGTTAACATTCAGAGTGTTCCCTGGGGTCAGGGAACCTGCCCTCAGCTATGGTTTTAATGTGTCTGTGGTATGTGTGTGTTTGTGTGTGTGAGTGTGTGTTTGTTACCTCATTGGGACCTTTTCCTGAATAAACACCGACCTTGTTGGGACCAGCAGTCTTCATGGGAACCAAAGCCCGGTCCTAATGAGGTAAAACATAATTTCTGAGGTCCTGTTTAAGGTTGGGGTTAGGGTATGGGTTAGGCTGTGCACAATGAATGGAAGTCAATGCAAGGTCCTAACAAGGACAGCTGCGCAAAGCTGTGTGTGTGTGTGGGAGCCACTATTTTTTCTGGAGGCGTCTCATCCTTGTCTCACAGGAATTGTCTCTACTCTTTGATTGTGTTAATTAATTAGTAAATTAAGAATATATATATGATTAAAACACTCCTACCACTCATACATTTCTACAATATCCAGACACTGAGAGTACTTTTGGTGGGAAAATGAGGCTGCACAACAAATTGTTATTTTAAAGCATTAGATTAGGCTGTAAGCAGGGGTGTGAGCCCAGATTCCTCACCATCAAAAAACCTTTAAAAATGTACGTCTAAACAGACTGTTTCCCTGCATTTTTTTTTCTTGCATGTAAGAGCTAAACATTGCTTAAATACGTGAAAAGTGGAGAAGGAAAGAAGGGTTTGGATTTGATTTACCATATAATCTGCATATAAATATTTCAGCCACTTGAATATCTCAAATCAAAGTGAGTCTCATAGGTTTTTCGTGTTCAATAACCTTTAACAAAATTCAGTACAAATCAATTTACCAAAGCTGACACTTGCAGGTTATATTAAAATGGCTTTATTTGACCTTGTCAAAACAAGTGAGTAATTCATAACAAACTGCCCAACAATTTAACACAAAAACAAGAATAGCATATAGTTCATACACCTGTGAAGCAGCACACTTTGCCTATAGCATTTAGCAGGAACATTCATATTGGCAAACAGATGACCCAGGTACAGGTGAGTTGGTGAACAGTGTTTTGATATGAATTAATATAACAACACATTAAGAGGTGTGGTGAGGGCTGCCATTATAAATTATTTTGAATATAAATTATCTGATTATTTTTATTAGAATTAGAAGAATTAGATTATTTTTGGCCTATTTGAAAAAATGAGAGAAATGAAAATGTCCATCACAAGTTGGTAAATGCCAAAGGGAAATCTATTAAGAGGGGTTAAAGCAGGCTGGAACAGTCCAGAATGGTGTTTTGGCACCAGGGGCCCGAGTAAGCGAGGGAGCACCGGGGGCCCCAGAAAGTACCGGGGTAGCGAAAGGAAAAGCAGATGGAGTACCACTATAGTGCCCACTCAAAATGTGCCTGAGACATCCTGCACTATGTCTTGAACATATATACAAAGTTCTCGTGTATGAGGAATGGGAATAGAGCATAACTCTCTAAACTTTTTCAATTCATTTTCTATGGTAATTCTTATCACTACGGGTGTAATCCCACCTCTGTTGAATCCATATACAGAAGAAGGAGAAGCAAAGTTGTTTATGAGGTATTTTTATGTATTTCTGAACATGCCTGAGACATGCAGCACTATGTCTTGAACGTACATGCCAAGTTTTGTTCACAGCACACAGTTCAATAGTAGAGCTTAAGTCTCTTAAACTTTTTTCAATTCATTATCACTACAGATGTAATCCCACCTCTGATCACAGTGTGGGCACATGCAGTACTCAAGTCTAACAGCAAGAAGCAGCAGCAACTGGCCTGCTGAAAAGCAAAAGAAGAATCCAACCAGTCATAGCGCCAGATTCATTCCCCCTACCTTCACCCAAATATGAAGTGAGGATGATCATGATTGACAAACGCCTAATGTCATTTCAAGAGACTGAAAATTGATAGCAACACAACATCGATTTTATCCCTCTTGTTCCCCCTCCTCACTCTTGCTGGCTGGTTCCTCAAATGAGGACAGTTCTTTTAACTCCTTTGCAAAAGGGTGGATGTGAAAAGCTGAAATTGTGAATTGACTTAAGTTAACACAGACCTGCCAAACTTGGGAAAATATTTAACATTAAAAATGTTAGCCTAACATTACGTAAACTAGCTTGCTTGTTCACCAGACATTTAAGCTGGCAAAGTTATGTTAAGTTATATTGTCCATGTGTTGCAGATTGTTGAACATGAAGTTTCATAGAACTGTATTCATAATTATTATCACAGTCAAACCTGTAGCCATAATGAGAGGAGCAGATCATGGCACGATGAAAAAAAGTGGGTGCATGTGCCACAGAAATAACGTCATCTAGAAAGTTACCGAGAGGTATGTGTGTGTCAAAAGCAGAATGGGCCTGTGGCCTTGCGTGTGTGCAACTTTGCCTACTCTAGGAAAATTTCAAGGAAAGGAAACACCCCCACCCCCCTTTGCAAACTAAGTACAATATGTAAGGAGGGATGTTATTACTTCTACAGTTTCAACGGCCATATTCATATTCCCACTGTATTGTTATTAGGTCATCATACCATTAAGTAGTAGCCTACCAGCTCTACCAGTTCTAAAATATTTATTTCACCATAGCCACAGACTAGTCTGTTTAGGCTGATTAGAGATTTACAGCTACATTGTCATCATCTTTTCAAATTAGCTGAAAATCATAGTTTCAAAAATCATATTGGCTTAAAGTTTGATTATTGCGGAGGTGTAAACAATAGAAACTACATAAATGCAGCAGTAGTGGTAGGTTAGTGTAGCCTAAGTGAAATTGTGTTCCTTGGTAAACTTTGTTTAGGCAAGTGAAAGAAAAACATAGGCATATATGACCAACTAACAGCACTGGCATCTGTGGATATTAGTATCAAGAATTTTTATATCAGTGTTTCCCTCACTTTTTTATCTATTGCATCTATGCAAATGATGTACTACTGTAATGCGTATGTATGCAAATTATGTACAATAATTCATTGTGCGAACAGCAGTGATACTAAGTGGTATTCAGGGTCAGCAGGTCTGCGACTGGCACCACCTCCCCATCTGTTTGCCAGACCATCTCTGTGGTTTTGTTTAGTTGTTCCATTGAAATAAAGAGGGAATGTTCCTGACCTTCAATGTTCTTCTTCCTTGTGATGTAATACAAGTTTCATCGCTGCTAAACTCTCTGCTGCATACCTTTGTGTGACTTGTTACCGTAAAACAATCCCACCTTATTTTGTTTAACCACCTATGTAATGCCTTTTAAGTGTTACGATAGTACTACTTTATGGCTGCTTTATGATGGTGAGTTTCTATACAAACACACTGGTAGGAGGAACTGCGGGCTCAAATGGTTGTAGCTGTGGCAGAATAAGCCTGTGAGAGCCAGTTACTCTGTCTCTGCACTCACTTTAAGGTGGACTTTGGATGAAGAGTGACTGCTTGTTCCCCTGTGGCTACTGGAAAGGAACTGATGACTGCTGCTACACAACATCCTGGACAACTTTCGGTATTTCATTTCCCAATTAAAGACAATTAATGGACCCCTTTGGATTCCTACTAAAAGATGCACTTTTTTGTTTGTTTGTTTGTTTGTTTTTTTCAATTGAAGACCATTTCAGTTCTTCTAGTACATGGACTCAGAAAGGACTCCTTAAGTTTAAAGGGCAACATAATACATTTCCAGGTCGAACTTGTAATTGTTGTTATAAAGCCAATTATTTGAAGGTACTGATTTGTTACCACCCAAGGTTCAATTTTGCATTTATACCTATCATATGGCTATGCTCCAGTCCAGCAATTCATAAAATAACTGCGTATATGTAGTAAACTAAATAAATTATCCTGAGTTGTTAAAGTTATATGATCTCAGTAACTGTCTTATAAGAAGCCGAGGCTGAGGTTACAATGAAAGGAGTAGAACCTTCTTTGACAGTTCTCCTGTTTCAGTATCCTTATTCAATAAAATGTCATGTTTTAGTTAGTAACACTGGAACACATGGTACACCTTTGTCTATATTGCATGGGAAAGGAAACCATCCATTTTGATGAAAGGATGTGATAAGGACTTTGTAATACCATGGGATTAAACATTGCTTTCTTTTACAGTAAAGTTTCAGTTTACTTGCTCTGTAAATTGTAATGTCTTAGTAATGTTGCAGAACATACATGGTACAAGTTTGTGTTTATTGCATGGAAAAGGGAATAACCAGTTACAAAGGATATGGTAAGAGCCTAGTAATAGCATGCAAACAAACAAGGCTACCTTTTACAATACAGTTTCAGCTTACTAAGTAAATTGTCATGTTTTACTTAGTAATATTTTGGAATATATATGGTACAAGTTTGTGTTGATTACATGGAAAAGGGAATAATCTATCACAAAAGAAAGATATGGTAAGGACCTGGTAACACCATTGAAACAAACAAGGCTTCCTTTTACAGTGCAGTTTCAATTTACAGAGTAAATTGTAAAAACATCTGCAAGAACACACCCAATTTATAAGAAGATGTACCATGACACTGAAAGAAAACTGTTCCTATGGAGGTTGGTACCAGGTACCAGGTTAAATAAAAACAATTACATAGTTTCTAAGGTAAATCTAATAAACCCTTTATAAATGGGTGTAGCCATTAACAATAACTATATAAGAAAAAGTCATTTATTAGAAATAACTATCTTAATTTCTAGATAGTACATAATTAAACTTGGGCTGTTACCAACTTGGATAACTACAATTGTAAAATAAAGTAATGTGTAACAGAGGAGATGTTTCTAAGAATTGGTTGCCTACATTCCTTGGAAGTATGCAATTATATCTGAGTTATTACCAACCTAAACCAGTCACCACCGTACGGTACTTGGTTGAGTTGATGAGTGATAGTGGAAGTTTTTCTTAGTATTTCAGCTGTAGTTTCTCTGTATTTACCTACTTATTTACCAGTGGTAATTACCCAATAATATACTATAATTTACCATATATTTACCAGGTAAATATTTTAGTTAGGGGACCATTAAAGAAAGGGTTTCCCATTATTTTAGCTGATACTGTATTTATATGGTGGATGTTCTCAGATTAGTTTGTGTTTAATCAGATTACTACATAAAAAATCTGGTGCTATTTAATATTCTAGCTCAGAACATGTGTACAGAATGCACAGAGAGAAGGGGGGGCAGGGTATTTATAGGGGTCCAGCGGTTCATGTTTGCCCTGGGGGTCCCAAGCAAATTAATCCACCAAGCATACAACACAGAGTAATAAAAGCTAGTCTATCTTCCATGTCAGGTTAGGTCTGTTTAGGAAACATCTGAATAAAATAAAATGTTCCTTCTCCCTTGTGAGTCCTGAGTGCCTGTGTGCTTTTGGTCTTGGGACATCTAACCTGCCACAGAAAATCATATGATGTAGTCCTACTATCTGTCCACTGGATGGTGGTAATGAGCTGAAGATTAGCCCAGCCCCACAGAAAGATGAGGTTCAACAATTTGGTTCAAAATGCAAATCTTACTAATTTATGCTCAATTTAAAGTTTTAAATGTCTTATAAAAACATGTTGGATCACAGTTGGTTCAAGACCTTATGAAAAGTTGTTTATTTGCAAATCCTGTTCTTCAGACTTCACATTTTATTTAAGACACTCTTGAGATGAGAGGTGAGGGAGAGTTGGGAACCCTGAGTGAGGAAACTGTTGGCAACCTCCACTCAATGATGATGAGAGGATGATCTTTCTGAAATAACACAGGCAAGTGAAGAAGAAGAAAAATAAGGATGAAAAGAAAAAGGATTTTCAGGACAGAGAAGAAGAAACAAAATAAATGTCCAAGCCAACAGAAAAGCTCAAAAACAAACTGTTCAGAAATACAAAAGATAATGTATTAATTTATGACAATGTTTATGGCATTGGCATGTAAATTTTAGGACAGGGTTCACTTTTTAGTTTCAGTGAAGTTCTATGTCCATAATTAAATTCATATTTACACGCTCTGACTTCAAAAACCCTCAAAAGCATGTTTTGTTTTGTTTTTTTGTTTTCTCTGTATTCCATGTAACACAAGTTATTACTATTTTCCAGGACATTGCTGGAGGGTGCAGAGGAGCTGGAGCTGGAGCAACAGCATTAAGATGAGGTTGTATTAAGGTTTGTTTTACCCTCATACTGAATTGAAACCAAATCTACCCACGCAGCTGCTTTTGTCCCCTCACTATAAATGTATATTACATATATATATTTAAATCTTTAGCTTCAGTTATCCAGAAAAAGAAATCCCACTGCTCTGGGTTGGGCCATTGCTCTGAAAATACATACTTAGAATTGGACTTCAGTGACTGCTGGTCCGTCCTTAGTACTTTCAAGACTCTGCTAACATATTTCTCAATTTAACAGATAACATATAAATCATAACATATGACTTTGTATGACTCCTAAAGAAAGACGTTTCATTTCTGCTGTTATTTAACTTCAACAGCTCTTCTGTGAACTAAGTGAAATAAACTAAAGTAAGATGTGTAACATTACTGTTTGACACTGCTGGGGAAACACCTCCAGTCAGCACATGTACACAATATTTGTAACATGATTTCATTAAATCAGAGTTCTGAAAGGCACAAAAACCACTTGGTTAGGGTTAGGGAAAGATCATGGGTTGTGTTAAAATGATCACCTGCATGTCAAGGGAGAATGTGTATTTTGGAACAACAGGCTTTCGGAGCAGTGGGTTTTTGGTTTTGGGATAACAGCAGACTAATAGCATGGCACTGGAGTGCCTAAGTAGTAACCCACTGTTCTTCCTTGTTGCAGTCTGGTGCAGACCTCAGTTACAAAGTGCCCTCACTGGTGTCAGGTGAAGCCAGTGAGGGCTGGTCAGGTGCCAGTGACATAAGAGGCAGAGGGTGGGGAGGACAAGCTAGAGGAAGAGTGGCAGAGAGAGGAGGAGGAGGAGAAGAGAGTGCAGGTCCTAGTGGTACAAGAGGAAGAGGATAGAGACAAAGAGCAACAGAGAGAGGAGAGAGAGCAGGTCCTGGTCCTGGTCGAAGAGACAGAGTACAGAGAGGAAGAGCCTCCATAGAAATGACAGAAACAACAGCTCTCCAGGAGTTGGTGAGAGAGCTTTTTTCCAGGAAGCCAGGACTAGTTTTTGATGCCCAGATGATGCACAAGAACCAGCATGGTGGCCCACTGCACCCTAGTGTATGGGTGGGGATTACAGGGAGATGCTAACAGACCAGGGGAGAAATTGCTGCGGCCAGGGGCCCAACCATTGCATTAGCTGCCACACTTCACCCTCTACTGTCTCGATGATGTTCATTTACATCTGCACCGATAATACAGGAATGATGTGTTGGTGATTGGTAAAGCAAGGGAGCTCAGGGATGACAACCGTGAGTTCCGATATGCTGCACATCAGCAGTATTGATAAGTGAAATATTTCTTAGAACTAACCACTCTACATAGTATATGACTAAAACAACAATACCAGGAACACTGAGATGAGTAAGAATAATAATACAGAAACAATAATAATAAAATGTAGTAAGAAAGATTCAAGTAATTACTAGTTATTACAGGTATTGAGAGGCAGTGGAATGATCTTATTGGAAAAGCAATGCTGAGACTAATGTATACAACACAGATATGAATGAATTCTCATAATTAATATAACATGGACTATAAAAGTGACTATGGCACAGTTTTACTATGGCTCTTACTGCAGTGGGCTGTGCACTAAGACAGGTGTTGTGGCATAAATGTGGCATGGAATATGGAATGGACTGCTGGGAGTCTACACATACAGCAGACTCAAAGTAGTCAATTCCATATTCCATATTCCGTCTGTCTTGGTGCACAGCACACTGCAGTTTTTGTGTTTCTAATTTCAAAAAGTGAAGGGGTCTCATTTCTAAAACTTTTTCACGTAGATATAATCACACATTATACACACAATAAAATACACACCAACATTGCAATTTACAAACTTGTTAAGTTGAGTGTCACTGCTGTTCATCAGTCTGTCTAGAATTCTGGCACTGAGGAGAATAATTGCAATTATTAGACAAAAAATGTTGTTAATGTTCTGTGGATGAGTTCTTCAGCACAGAATGATGTAGAAAAGAAAGGATAGTGCATTAATTGATGTCATTCATAAGGTCAAGCCTCAAGTGTGTTTCATTAAGCCTAAGAAAAAAAAGAGGGGTTTTCACCTATAAAGACCCCTCCTGACTTTGGTTTGCTGTAGTCCCTCTACGGTTGGTGCCAGTACAGGGGGGAAGCAGGCCAAGTCTTCTGGGGTCATCAGGGTGAAGCGTCTTTCGTCTGGGCATTCCAGTGCCCGTCAGTCTCTTCTGGAGAATCCAAGCCTGTAGATCTGGGATGGGATTCTTCTTGTACTTCTAGTCTCCTGAACCTGAAATAGGTATGACAGGTATAACAAGTATACAAGTATAACAGATCTATTTTTTGAATACTGTATTGGTGGCTGTTTGCCTACTTTGTAAGAGGCAACTACTTTACAATAATGTTACCTAAACAACAAATGGAGTCACCTGTTAGCTTATCACCCAAGCAAGGCTAAAGAATCAGAGCACCAGCAGCTACACAACCTTGCCTAACTTCTTATTTTTTTCCTATAAATGACATAATATTAATTTACTATAATTCAAACGAATTCCATAGCAATCCGTTCAAACTTAATTTTAGGAAAAAGTGAAAGTCCTAGTGCATTGCCTGCACAGGAGACGGACCTGCTTTTCTGCTGGTCCGTTCTTTTTCAGCTTCAAGTCTATTTTTTCCCAACCCTCCGTGTCAGTGAAGCGTGGATACACATACTTTGACTGCTATGTAAATAAATGACATATTCACAATAAAGAAATCCATACATAATTATGTTAAAATAATTTGCATCCATCTGCAAGATTTCAGTTTCTTGATTGAAGCTATTGATAGGCTAGATGATCAGTAATTTTGAGAATTTTAATCATGTTATATCTAATATGTTTATTTGTTGTTGGTCATTATTTTAAACTGTACATTCTGCATAATTCAATCATTGTTTTGCAAGTTAAAAACTCAAACTCTGTCTCTCTTGCCTAAAGTTTGTGCAAAATATTGCACCAGGGTTTTAACTGGTTCCAAATGTAGAGACTATTACATCACTCCTAATTAAAAATCCCTACACAGGATACCAGTCAGTTTTACGAATGGTTTTAAGATTTTGTCGATCACATTTAAAAAGCAGCTTGATCTGTCCCCAACCTTAATTTCAGACCTTTTTAAACCCTTAATGTCCCTGCACGAAAAGAGGCAAAGTTTGATCAACTTCTCCTCAAGCGGCAAACTGCACTCTTTTAGAGCGGCAGCCTCATGGCTCCCCTCTGCTGCTGCTGTCAGGGTAGAAGGCAAAGTTGCCATTGTGTGTACATTGAAAACAATACAGGCAACAACATTGCCACCTGTTGGTGTGCACTTAAGAGCACAATACTTATTTTCTGTTTTTGTATTCTCTGGAAAAGGCTTGGTGAGGCTCATTGCAGAGGATCATAGCCATCGTTGGAATTCTGAAAGGAAGTGGGTGACTTTCAATCTGCCATATTACACTCTTTATCAGTAGTGGTACTTATAAATTCTAACCATAACCATCCCTAGTTGTAGCGACTAACTAACAGGTGCCGTTTTCTCATGTTTTAAGCGCTTCTTTCATGGTGACTTGACTTGTGACTTACACTGTAAAACCGAACAGTATAAGCTTATTAAAAATGATGAGTTGTATTACCTCAAAAATTAAAAACAGCTATTACAAGGCAAAATGTTTGAGTTATTTCAACGAATTTTTAATTTTAAGTGTACAGTACTTAACCACTTTAATGATTTTGATATATTGTACTCAAATAATTTGATAGTAATCACTTAATCCGCGTGACGTCACGCACGTGCGTACGTGCCTCTTCGCCAAAGTGGAAATGTCCGCCATTACTGCTGCTACATCCCTGCAGTGCACAGGTAAGAAGTTTGCTTAAACGTTTTTTGCATGTGAGTTCTTTAGATATATTTAGAGCCTAAAGCGAAAGAAAGAGAGATTGGTAAACTTGCTGTGGGACTGCTTGTGACGATATTTTAAGCGAAACGTGCTGTGGCATGCAGCAAGTTTCTCGACCTGACCAGCTAATTGTTGCTAACTTTAACTGTTACCATGCTGGCTGCAATGAAAGCGGTCATATGGTTTTCCGTGGTTGCCTTAATATTTTATTCGTTAGTTTAGTTACGTGTTTTGTCGGGTTTAATTAACGTAACTAATATTTGGCGTGTCTTAGAGTTACTTCATGCATTTGAAAAAACTGTTAACCATATCTGCCTAATTAAAGAGTGAAAGGCAATTAAAACGTTGAAAACACTGAAAGTTAACGTTAATTATTAGAGTACACAACAATAATAGTTATTCTAATGTTTCCCGTTGAGGCGGACCGTTTGTGATGCATTAATTTATTTGTGCAGGCTTTTTAAGTTTTCTGGTTCTTTTCTCAACCAGAAATTGGCGGCATGCGACCCCATTTTAATCGGGCAAGTTTTGGCAAGTTTCAGTAAAGGCAATGGTTTGCATTGCATGGAACGTTTTACTACACGTCATGTATTTTAGTAAGGAGAGATCATTAAAAAAAATTAGTCTTGTGATTTGTGTGTGAAATAACACTCTCATGGTCAAGGTCAGGGCACAGTGTCCAGGGTTTGTGCAGTAACCTGACCTCCAAAGATTAGCAGTGTTGACGAAAACATAATAAGTAAAAAGAAAAACACCCAACATCCTTATTTGCCTGCTAAACTTAAGAGCCAGTATAGACTTTTGTTTGTTATATTTATTTGGTGATAAAAGGACCGTTCTAACCATTTGTATTTTTTTTCCTATGAATGTATGAGGATTTTTACTTAGCCAAAGTTTAAATATATGTTATGTTCCCTTTTAGACATTGAGGAACTTCCGCAGAAGGCTGTGCTGAAAGTGATCAGGTCTGAGAGTGATGCCAGTTCAGTAGCATCAGATGACACGATAATATTGCCTCATGCCATGACTCCAGACAGGGTCAACAGATGGCCTGATGTTTTTCCAGTGCCCATTTTTTCCTATGAGGTAGAATTCTTACTTAGTGATGGAAATGCTACATATGACAGAACAGGGAAAACTCTAAAGTTGTCCAGGGGACAAAAGCATGACATTCTTGAGACTCTTGCTGCCAAGATGCATAGCTTCAAAGCTTACCCCAATGATAAGGAGGTTTCAATGGTAGCAGAAGCACTTGTCATTAAGCATCCTTGTCTGAAAGAGCCAGGATCTCAGACGGGATGGTATGGTTGGAAAAATAGTTTAAAGTTTAAGATGGGGAACTTCCGCACTAAGTTGAGTCGTGCAGGATTTCATGAGGTAGCTATAAATTCTGGGAAAAGGAGCCGGAACAACCCAAACAAACCATCTCCTCACACCAACATCAAAAGACCGAAGAGGGCAGAAGTGAATTTCCTTCCCAATTTCCCAAGAGGTGAAAATGCTGCAAGCCTTGAACGACTGAGACTGCAAATTGTAGATGAAGTGAAGAAGAGTGACAAGAACCTTTCTCTGATTGGAAAGTTAATGCAGACTACCTTTGCCCTTCGGCGCAATGAGATCGTCAGTGATGATCCCCCTGTTGATGAGATCCTGGAACGCTGGCCTGCACTCAAAATGGAGTCACAAGTAAAGACATTTTTTGTACTACACCTATTTGAGCAGATCTATCACATATAATTCTTTTACATGACTTTGTCTGTGAGGACATGAATAGTTTTACTCAAATGTAGATTAACATACCCTACATGGGTTGGTAGTGTCATTTTTTTATTGCTGTTTTTTATTTTTCCTTTTCAGAAAGAACACACACTATACGCTGACTTAAGTCATTTTATGTTTTTGCAGATCTGTGCTGAGTTTCACAGAATCTCAAACATCAACCTAAAGAACTGCTTCTATGCTGAGTTGGATCGACATGCCCCACGTCTTCAGCGCTTGTTCAGGAGGAAAGCTGCACGGACAGGGAAAGCAGCTGAAGTCCTCAGTCGGATCTTCCAGATGTATGACCTCCAGGTAAGTTGTTTAAGCTTCTTGGTGCTTTATAATTATGTTACAGTAGATTTTGGTTTATCTTTGGTAGAATTTTGGTAGGGCTATTTGTTTTAATATAGTGTTGTGTGGCTATGCTGTTTACCAGCCATAGTAAGGCAAGAATATGTTCTTGCTCCCAAGGAACAAGTTGATGTTCATGTCAGACGTGCTGCTGTTCTCCGTGCTCTCCCTGCATATCTGCATGATGACGACTCTGGATTTCTCAAGCAATGGGATGTAAGTCAGTATATTTATTTTGATCAAAGAGTCAAATTTCTTTGTTACTCTAATCCAGTAAATCACTGATTATACAAGTTGAAAAATTTCAGAGTTTGAATATTACCATTAAAATTATAGTCATATGAATAGAATGGACACAAATCAGAAAACAGGCATGTGTTGAATATGCTTTTCAATCATGGGTGTCTTTGAAATTACGATGTTTCCATATGCAATAAATCCTGCTTTAATTAATGTTATGTTTTTCTTGGGGGTTAAGGTTACGATCACAGTACACATTCAAAGATTTGTAGACTGGAATGAGGTATAATAAATAACTGGACTGAACATGATTAATAAATGTCTATTCATTTTATTAATCAAAAATAATGCCTCTGCCACTGTGTGAATGAATGAAAATCCACATCTTGGAGAAAACAATTCTGAGTACATGCCATTCAAATTTACCATATTGTATGGATATTGATAATTTTGATAACTTAATAACTGGTTCTAGCCCAATTTCTGTTTGCCTGAATCATTCATACTCTCCAAAATATACAATTTCATGATCTATTCCAAGCTTCAGTTTGCTTCAGTATGCTTAAATATTAAGCGGCCATTTCTCACTGTTGTCACTTGGACTGCAAACTCCAGTGTAAATTAGTCAAATCTATAGTTACATGAAAATAAACAGTACCATGGAAATTCCATAGTGCTACCTTTTTTTTGTAATGCTGAAATCCTGCCCTTGAAGCAATGGTAATATTACCAAGTTTCAGGTTTATCTTAATAAATGCCATAGTTGCTATGCCATGTGTCAACAAAATGTACACTCGCCCCTAAAAAATTAATTGCTTATTTTTTATTTTATGTTACATATGGTGAATCAAATCACATTCATAGATTGTAATTTTTTTTTTTTACTGCTATTTGTCTTCTGATAAGCCACTGATATTTTTTTCAGCAATCACCCTTTAGAAATAGCTGAGGGAGTCTAGGGCCTAAGGTAACCCTTCTGATGTTGTCTGCAGGTGGCGCAGTCTGAACCAGACATTGGTGACTTACCGGTTGGGCTCTTGATCAGTGCCACTTCAGATGCCATGGACCTCTGCCCAGAGAAGGTTGCGGTCGTGCTCGAGGGTAAAACAGTCATTGATTTTCCCACATTCGCTGACGCATTTGTAGTGCTTTTCGCACTGATTTATGCACTGCATCTGAATTACCCAAAAGACATGGCAAATACTTTTGACTTCACTCAGAAAGTCTTGATGGGTCTGGAGGATGGAAACATGAGACCCAGGGTCTTGAGCCTCAAAAATGAACTTTTGGCAGTGGAGTAGTTTGTTCCTGTTTTAAAACATCTTAGAGATGTGTTTTTCAAAGATTTTTATTGTTCAATTTTGAATGTGTTAATGTTCAAGAAAACTCATTCTGTACTGGCAAGATCCCATACCATGCGGTTGTCCACTATGTGGTTCTTTTGTCAGGCCATTTTGTTAGGCCCTTGCACTATTGTTCAATGTTACTGTTCCTGTTTTTGCACTGAATGGAAGCGTATAGGGCAAGATATTGATGTATAACGTGAAAGTTGTCAACCAGCAGAGATATTGCCTTAATATTCATTGTCATGTAACTCTTTTTAATATGCGGCCATTATAAGCAAACTGAAAAATTGGTGAACAGAACGGTTTATGGCAATATTTGGATAATTTTGGTATCAATTGCCTTTCCTTGTCAGGAAACGTACAAAAATGTTTTTAACTTGCCACGATTGTATATTAATATCATGATAAAAATTGGCATGTACCATTATAGGAGTATATACATATTGTCCACTTCTATAGTTTGGGGAAAAAAGTAATTTCCCAAAGGCCCCTGCACTGTTTTTGAAGGTGTTATCATGCTAATTTCAGTGTAAAATGTTTTTGGTTACTAAATAAAATAGTAACTTGCATTTGAATCATCTGTGTTAATGTGTTTTTAATGTTTACTCAAAATATGTTTGTATTTTTTAGTCAAATCTACTTAATAAAATTGATGTAATCAGTTTCAAAAAAAAAATTAAGTTGCTTCACATGGAATTTTGAGTTAAAATTTCAAGTGAAATATTTAAGTATAGGGAGGATTGTACAACTTTGTTGAACTTAAACAAGTTAAGTTCACATAAAGTGAAAATAGCTTTACCAAGAAATTAAACATTTTCTGGTTAAGTAACAAAAATTTTACGGTTAGCTATACTTGATTTTTATTAGTAGTCTGAAAACAAAATACTGAGTAATAATGATGTAAGTAAGAAAGTTTATGTAACTTAATATTGAGTATGTGTCACTAGAAATTACTTAGTAAAAACTACTTGAACAAGTATGTTTCTTTAACTTAGAAAATGGAATAATTATCACTTAAAATTTTCGATGTAATCTGTTTCAACAATTATTTTAAGTTACATTAACTTATCGGGTTTTACAGTGTACCTGACTCGGCTTGCTTGAGTCTAAACACAGTGACTTAGGACTTGCTTGAGCCTTTAAGGTTAAGACTTGAGACTTGCTTGTGACTTGCACATGTGTAACTTACTCTCACCTCTGATATTTCTGAACATGAACTACTCTCTTCCAAAGCCACAAACCAGAGTATTAAGACTCAAATTTGTGATGTCATCAGGCACACAGTCTGGAACTGCTTCATAGACAATGAATGCAAAACTAATTTTGTAGATATTTTTAATACCCAAATAAGCTTTATTCTATAGTCGCCTTTCATTTCTGAAACAGAAAATGTACCCATATACTCAGTGTCATCTATAATATCTTTCTCAATTCATTGTTTTTGGAAAAGCTCCAGACATTATCAGATGACATCACAAATTTGAATTTTAGCAAAATAATTTTTGGATTTTGGAGAGATTTGTTCATGTTCACTAACATTTTTTAACCATCGTAGACCATAGGAATATATATCTATGTAAAAATTCCTAAATTGGCCATAGTTCCGCTTTTGCAACATGCAAGACATTGTACTGATGCAATGTACAAAATTTTTACTTCCATTGATGTCTATTGAAGTAATCTGAATGAGAAAAAATAAAGACATTCTTGTGAAGTATTCTGTTTGAGCTCTCATTGGGTTGATCTCAGGGCTGATTTCAAACTCACATTATAATTCGGTATGTCTGTTTATTGGTTTATTAATTCTAAAACTTTAAGGATAACACTGTAAAAACAGTGAATTACTTTGTAAAGCAAGCAGTAAAAGGTAATTTTGCGATACATTCTGGTTATTATACATCTTGAAATCTTATACATCTCAAATGGGAATCTGCATTTAATAGATTAGACAATAATGTAAAATGTCAGTAGAAAAATATGTGTATTTATTCAGTGTAAAACAAGTTGATATAAAGGTACTTTTACATAGACCTTCTACATTCAAAACCTCATACATTAATGTGAAATGTCTGTAGATATATTGGGGAGTTGCTTGCAATTACTGTCAAGTAATGTTTATGTAATGTAAATCCTATACATTAATAGGAAAAGTATTGAGATATATTGGATAGTTGCTGTTACTACTGTAAAATTATGTTTATATAATGTTAACCTCATACATTAATGGGGAAATGTATGTAGATAGATATGTTGGATAGTTGCTTTTAATTATTATCAAATAATGTTTATATAAAGTAAATCCCATAAATTAATGGGAAAAGCCTGTAAATATTTTGGAGAGTTGATTTAATTGCTGTCAAAATATGTTTATGTAAAGTATACCCCATACATTTATGGGAAAAGCCTTCAAATGTATTGGAGAGTTGCTTGTAATTACTGTCAAATTATGGTTATATAAAATAATGATTATTAAAATTATGTTTTTGTTAGCTAATAACACATGATTATGATTATTTTTTTGTACAGTATAAAATCAACATTTACCAAGAATTTACTATAAATAGATTGGATAATCACATAAAATAAAAGCCTAAAGCTCTCAAGATACCATTAATGTATGTTAAAGGAGGGTAATTTGAATGTAATTTTACATAATTTTTCTGTGTTTTACATCCAGAAATCTGTACTTTGATGGGGAGTTCTTGTGGATGGACTGGATAATACTATGAATTTACCAAAGATTTTTGTATGAAAACAACAGTGTTCATTTAAATTAGGTCATTTAAAGGTATATCTGCAATGTTTGTCATTTTTTGTGAAGATTTATACATTTGTTTAACATTCTAGCAATGTTTTATAATGAGATTTTTATTTTATTTTACAACAGTTGCACTGTAAAGATGCAGACAATGTCTATAGCAAATATCTGTATTTAAAAAAAATTCTGTAGAATAAATTTTTTTAGAATAAATTTGAAGTTTTGCTGTGACAGTAACAGTTGCCTTACTTTTACATTCAGCAATGTGTATTTTTTGTAATTTTTTTTTGTTTGAATGTAAAATAATTGCACATGACCCAATGACTCCAAGCCAATACCGAGTTGTATTACTACACTGGACGATTTTAGTGCTTCTTCTGTTTTATGTTAATATTTAATAATATGTATTGATATTTTTATGGAAAATTCATCATCTTTTGTCAGGAACTTCCATGTGGAATAGGCCTATCCAACTTAAAACTAACTTCACCATAGTTTATAAATCCGTGGGCAAGACAAAATTACACATGGACCTTTTTCTCAGTTGACCCTAGGGGGTCTCTGTAGTTTCTTTTCCCTACCTCATTGTTTTTGTATTTTGTGATTTATGTTAAGTAACTGCTGTAACACTGTAATTTCCCTGTTGGATTAATAAAGTACTATCTATCTATCTATCTATCTATCTATCTATCTATCTATCTATCTATCTATCTATCTATCTATCTATCTAATTATCTTTCTATCTATCTTTCTTTCTTTTCACATCTTCACGCATCTAACCAATCACTGTAGAGTGCACAGTTGTTGGAATTTTTGTTTTGAAAAGTTGTTGAAGTTTGGGGGGAAGGAATCAGACACTGTCAGATAATATGACAAGTACTAAAGATCACACTGTGCATTTGGTACTGATGCTGTATTCAGCCTGGCAGCAAGCTATAGTTCTGGCATGTGTCTCCTTTATAAAGCACAGTGTGCAGTGCCAGATTTGAATTAACTGCTCAGCTGGGGCCTTTCTTATGGAATTCAACCCAGGTATGCATGGGTTTTTTCTGATTTCCTTCCACAGTCCAAAGACAGTTTGGTGAATTCACTCATTCCCCCTCAAAAGGGTGTTTGCAGTTCAAGCCTGGGGACTAGGATTTGGGACCATCAATATTTCACCCAGCAATCTTGTTCATAGATATCATACAGCTGCAAGCTCCTTGCCAGAGATCCTACAAGTGCAGTGAACTCTACTAGAAGTATGATCAACATTGTTCTGAAAGAGTCCAAAAGATGTTTTGATGATGGTGGTGGACAACGAAATCTAACATGTCGCTCCCATAGCTGTGCAGTTTGGTTGAGATCCGGTGACAGTGAAGGCCATATAGTTTGTATATTTTCATACTCGGAGCCTGAGCCATGCCCCCTTCAGACCTCAAGTCTAGGTTTATCTTTATGTTGAGCGAAATTGGCAGGGCTTCATGTGTTGTTAGGCTGCAGCAGCATCATACTGTGTCCTCACCTCCTCTCTCCCTGCAGGAACTGAAGACCTTAGCCTTGGTAATGAAATGATTTTAATTTGTCCTCATTGTCTTTGTGTGATAATTTAGTCAATAATTTTAATCTTTCAGTGACACACATTTTAGATGATATTGCACCTGTAAAAACCAAGATAATTTCTGGTAAATCAAAGGCACCTTGGAGGAATGTGGAAAGAGTGAAGGCCTTAAAAAGAACCTGCCGTAAACCTGAGCACAAATGGCTTAAGACCAAATTGCAGGCTGATTATATTCTCTATAAAGACTTGCTCAGTAAATATAACAAAGAAATAAAAACATCTAGACAGCATTACTTTTCTCAAATTATTAGCGAAAATCTTAGTCCAAGATTATTAACATTCGAAACAAAATCATGGCTTCTTCCGCTGGTGCAAGCAACTTCTCTTCTTTCACTCAGTGCTATACTGCCAACACTCTCTCCAACTTCGCTCCCATTCAAAGTTATAAGCTACAAGAAGTAGTATAACAGTTAAGCTCTGCTACATGTGCTCTTGACCCAATGTCCACCAAGTTGTTTAAAAGTGTTCTCAACTGTTTGGTAAATGGTGTCCTTGAAATTGTTAATGCCTCTCTACTCTCTGGAATCTTCCCTACAGCTCTCAAACACGCTATTGTTACACCATTGTTAAAGAAGAGCAATCTTGATCCATTTGTCCTAGAGAACTATAGACTAACCTCAAACTTACAATTCCTGGAGAAAATTCTTGAAAAGGTTGTATATCAACAATTACACATGTATCTGTCATATAACAATTTCTTTGAAGTTTACCAGTCTGGTTTTAGAGTTAACCACAGTACAGAAACTGCCCTGGTCAGAGTTGTGAATGATCTTAGCTCTGACAACCTCAAAATTACTGTTCTAGTACTTCTTGACCTCAGTGCAGCCTTTGATACAGTTGACCATGTAATTCTTCTTAAGCGCCTTGAACACTGTTTAGGCCTAAGAGGCACTGTTCTTAACTGGCTTTCTTCTTACCTTACTGGTAGATCCTTTTCTGTTTCTGTTGGTGACTCTGAATCAGATGAAGTCAGCATTCCATATGGGGTCCCTCAAGGGTCAATTCTTGGTTCTCTACTGTTTAACTTGTATATGCTCCCACTTGGGTCCATCATTCAACAATACAGCATATCATATCAGTCCTATGCTGATGACACACAGTTATACATATCTGTTTCTGCCAACCACCTAAATCCAGTGAATGATCTCATCCAGTGCATTACTGAAGTTAAATATTGGATGGCCAAAATTTCTTGCAGCTAAATGAAGACAAAATGGAGATTTCAGGTCCAAAGGCTTTGAGGGACCATATTCACTCTTTTTTAACTCCCCTGTCATTAAAACCCTGTGAGCATGTCAAAAACTTTCCTGTTACAGTCAGATTCTGAAAAGTTGGTTCATGCATTCATTTCCAGTTGACTAGACTATTGTAATGGACTCTTTGCTGGACCTGCAAAGCAAGCGCTTAATAAACTCCAGCTTATTCAGAATGCTGCAGCTTGAGTATTAACCAAAACCAAAATGTGTGATCACATCAATCCTGTTTTAATTTCTCTTCACTGGTAGCCAGTGAAGAGAAATTAAAACAGTAAAGCAAAGAATTGATTTTAAAATACTTCTTATTGTTTTTAAAGCTATAAACAGCTTGGCTTCCTCCTACATTGTTGACATGCTCTCTGAATACCAGACAGATCCTTGAGATTATCAAATAAAGGTCTCCTCACTATACCAAGAATAAAAACTAAATCAGCTCATGGTGCCTTCAGTCATTATGGTCCTCCTGTCTGGTATTCTCTATCACATGAAGTCAGGTCTGTTACAACAGTGCCTTCCTTTAAAAGTAGACTAAAAACACATCTTTTTTCGCATGCTTTTAGTTAGGTTAATGGGTAAAACCTTCATTTTAGAAACAGTATTATTATTGTTATTTCTTTTAACATTGATAATAATAATACCTTATGACTCTACTTTCTTATTGTAATACCCTCTCACCTTCTAATTTTATATGCTGTCTTATATGTTTTTATATATGTAACATCTCCTTATTTTATGTTTTATCTTATTTGTTTTATAAATGTAATGTTAATGTGATGTTATATATTTTTTTCATGTATCATCTTTACTTGTTTTTAAGCACATTGAGTTTACGCTGTATGAAATGTGCTATATAAATAAATTTGACTTGACTTGACTTTTCATGACTAAGGCAGTCCACAAGGAGGTGCAATAACTGCAATACAATAACTGAGTACACACTGGCCTTTGGGTTAATCGTCTCAGTCTAATCATACAAAACACATACACACACACAAACACGAAATACTATTCAACAGTCTTACCTTAAATAATATTCATAATGATTAATGTTTACAACAGGATTCCTGAAAGCACTGATTATGTAACATAAAGTCTATGGGCAAACTCAGTTATTGCAACATGATGAAAAAGACTCAATAACACCTCTTGGAAGAAATAAAACAACAATAGAGCAGTTGCAACTATAATTACAATTAAATATAAAAGCAAATTTCATAACTAATACTTACGCATTTTTCTTAAGGAAGATTTAAAATAAAGGACTCTCACTTGCAAATGATTCTGTACTGTGGTATTTCTACTTAAAGTAAAAACTCTCAAAAGTTCTTCCATCACTGCTAAACAGGCATCAATTGATCATTAATTAATGACATAGCTGTCCACAGTGCTGAAATAAAATCAAGTGATCCAAATATCCGTATACAATATATATATACACTTTTTTTTAACCCAAGATATTGTTTGGGTCATTTTTATACATATAAATATTCAGATATTAGTAGGGTAATAATCTGACAATGTTTTATAATGATAGGAAACAATAAGGAAACAGAGAAGCCGTAAAGTCCAAAATAAAGTATTTTAAACAAAAAACAATATTAAATCTATTAATGAGACAACTAATTACAATACTGTGTAGATAACCTTTTCTTGCCAGGGACTTGAATGATGACAGTGCTTTGGATGATTTTAATTTTGGATCCAGATCTGAACAATAAGAATAAGCTGAGAATGTTCTTAGTTCTCTCTGTGTAACTCAGTCTGTATCATCCTCTCTTAAACTGACTGGTTCCATCACACAGAACTGTCGAACAAAGCATTTTGTGGACACTCAATTGGACAACGCTTTTTCTGGTGTAATGCTGACAGACTTAATGATGTTTGCTGCAGCATTCAGCTTCTCATGTCCATTTACAAGATTCATTTCTTTCTGTAAGAGTAAAAGTGAAACATTTCCCCTCTGACCCTTTTCCTTTCATTCTCTCCTCATCTTTGCCCCTTGTCCACTCTCACATCCCCATACATCTCCTTTCTTCTGTCCTTCCTGCCTCCCATTCTCCTACTCTTCCCACCAAGCTTCCTTCCTCTACACCTCTTTTTCATCTCCCATTGTGCCCTCTGCCCTTTTACTTGTTTTCTTTTTCTCCTCTCCTCTTTTTGCCTCTTTCCTTTCCTTTCCTGTATTTTTCTTTTCATAAGTTTTCTCCCCTACCCCTAATTACCCCTTTTTCTAGACTGCCATTTCCTCACCTTTCCATTGTCCTTTTCCTTCTCTCACTCTCTATTTTTTCCTCCTTTTTGCTGTTTTTCCATTCCATTGCTCACTGCTCATCTATTGTGTCCTCTTATCACCTTTCCTCTCCTCTTCTTTTCCTTCTCTCCAATTTCATTTTCTCTTATCTCTATCTTCGTATTCATTACATCCCATTCCCCTTTCCTTTCTATCGCTCTCCTTTCTCTTTTTCATCTCCCCTCCTCTTATACCTTCAACTCTTCTCTATCTTAATCACTTCTTAATTTTTTTCTCCCTTCCTTTTGCATTCTTTACCTTTGTTTCTTTCCCTCTCATGTTGTCTTTCTAACCCTCTCCTCTCCCCCCCTCCTACAGGCAAACTGTTGTCTTTCAGTAACTGACGTCGTGTCTTGCAGTAGGCTACGCAGCCGCCTGGCATGCCGGTGCGCCGCGACGTGGAGACACAGCCACAACGCACCAGAGACAGCTTTGCGTCGGAGAGAGGTGTATGCTGACAACTCGCTGTGCAGACTCGCTGTACCACTGCATCCTGACGTAAACACATTGTAGGAAAAAAAAAAAAACATCACAATGTAAGCGTTACATTCCTCAATGGAGCATCGTCTCCCACTGCGCGCGTCCACGGTGCTTAGCTTCTACAATACAATGCAGACGGTGATGCGGCGAGCAGTGGGTGTGCGCTCCTGAGGACCGCCGTGTGTGAAGAGAGAAGAGGCGCTGTACCCAACCAGCCTCTCAGCCACTAAAGCAGAACCATACGCCGCGGATGATGTGTTTTTACTCCCTGCCGTTCTCCATCCTCTCTCGGTTAAAGTCGACGGAATCGACCGAAAGGACACCGAGAGATTAAATAAATCGATTTCCTTCAACAGCAGCATCAGGAGCCAGGAGAATCAAGATGAAATTTCCGACTGAGAATCCAAGAAAACCAGGGAACGTGAACCCTCCACCAGGTTAGACTGTCAGTTAGTCGTTTTGTTTAATTTTGGCTGCACAGGCTGCAGGATGTTTTAAGTCAAAAAAAGGCTATTCAAACTGCATTTTCCCAAATTCCCAAATTGGTGAAAGTTCCTCTTAAGTTCATCTCACTACAAGCTGTTTTAAATGACATGCTGCAGTCTGTGAGGATGTTCCTTTATACAGTCTTTACTGCCTTTATTTGGTCTCCACAACCTGCAGCCACTGTGGTTGTTTCTACCATGCAGCGCCAGCAGGCTTTGTCAATTAAAGATTAATGGTGACCATGAAATGACTCTTTCCAGAGAAATACAGCAGTAGAGGCTGATTCTGCATGCTTAAGTTTACTATGGGAGAATACTGCAGCCGCTTCTTCACTGTGGCATCTCAAAAAGAGAGGGGGGGGGGCATGTGTTGATACCTGGGAAGAAATGACTCAGAGGGAGGAAAGGAAGAGATTCAGATGAGTAGATTATGCTTTGTAGGAAAATGTGACAGAAGCTGCCAGTCAACAAAAGCTTCAGTGTGATGCAGTGGAGAGATCTACACAGGGTTTTGGTTAAAACATTACCTCATCCACTACTGGGTAGATCCCCCCACATCCTGCATGTGTGTCACGTCCCTTCACAGCATCGGCATGTTTACCCAGCCATTACAGCCTGTGCAGGTGATTTATCTGTTCAGCACACAGCCTTCTAAGGACATATGACAGCTCCCTTTCATTTCCAAGTATTGGTCCCACACCATCAATTTCATTATTTGTGGAACATGCAGTCCGTTCATCAGTGCACCTGTATGTGAACTGTGCATGGAAAGCAATTTTCTCTGCACATTGCAGCTGATTGGTTACATAAATCAAAGGAGTCGATTCCATTGGTTTTCACAAGTATGCTCAGTGTTGGTGAAATGTGGCACAGTGGTCACGATTCCCCAGACCACTGTTACATAACATTATTTAGTGAATAGATGGTAAAATGTAAAAATCCACCTCTTTTGTTTTCTTGACGCTGTCTGTCACACTGGGAGTTAATCTACACTCCAACCACAGCCAACAGCCTGTGTTGCTCTAACAGATGGTGTGACATTTAGCAACAAGTTGTGTCTTTATTGACACAGAACATCTTTAATGAGATATTACCTAAAAAATTAGGTAATGCCATTTTCATTTAATCATTTTACCAGCACTTTCATCCACATCTCACAGTCATCTTCAGCTCTTTAGGTAGTAGGTAGTGATTCATCCACTGCATCTGCAAACTCATCTGTTGATGATGATTGTGATATGAAGTTGAAAGCTCTGGAGAAAGATAGTAAGTAGACCTTGAGGTAGAGTTTTCTTATCAAACTACTAAATCTAGAGTCAAGAATGGACTCTCTATTTCGCTTGATTAATTCATTGATTCCTTGGTCTATACAATGTCAAAAACTAGTTTTCAAAAGATTTTAAATCTTCAGGTTGCTTCTTTTGTCCAACCAACAGTACAAAACCTAGAGATATTGCATTTATTACCACATTTTAGGAGCTGGAACTACTAATTTATCTTTAAAAATAAAACAATTATAAAATAGTTGCAGATTAATTTTCTGTCGATTGATCACTCGACTAAATAATTTAATCTTTAGAATTTTCCCGTACAAACAATCTATCTTTTTTGAGATATTTCTCCAAAATCCAGCCTGCCTTGTTGGATATCTTTGGAAGCTTTGACATCTTGTCTAGAATTTGAAATACACTTGTTGGGCCTCATATGCCACTGGCATGAGACATAGGCAGGGCTGCACGTAGTCACAAAGCCTTATAACAAGGAAAGGCACCAAGTCAAACAAAATGACGTCAAATGGACTTCAACTCCCATCATGCTCTGCTTAACTCACACCTGGGTGTGAAATCCAGCAGAGTCAAACTCTCGGCTCCCATTGGATGAGACCCGCCGGAAACACACAGCCGTGATGTCACTGAGATTATAAACACTCCACTCCCTCCTTGGACCAGTGCTTCCGAGCTGCTCGCCAGCTAATGAAAGGAAGTAACTCCTGTAAGTACTTGACTGTAACTAGGCCATACGATCTCAACCTCGCTGGACAAGTGGAGATTCCTCTCTGTTCAACCGAGCACACAGGAGACCGCTTTGCAACCCATCACTCTTCCACCTTTTCTTCAGAAGAAAGCGAAGGATAACCTCTGTGCCCCGCTCATCTTTAAGTAAGTCAACTCTGCTATTTCCCCCGCAATGCCGCCAAGGATCAGCAGATCAGCAGAGTGCAAGGACAGTTCCGTCAGCATCCGTGCTGAGGAACCGAGCTGGACCCAAAAGACAGACTGAAGCACACTCTACTCACTTCCTTAAGCAACACAAGTAAGAGGCTTAAGTCTGGGCAGAGTTAGGATATTTGAGTGTATTATTTTGTTGTGAAGTTAACCAATTGGAAGTCCGGTTTTGCTGCTGCTGAGGATACTGTGAAGTATTGTTGTGTCTGCTGCTCATTTTGGTTGTGTTTACCATGCCAAACTGATTTGTGTCTGTCCAACTGCTTGGACTGCTTTATGTTAGCCTGCCATTGTGTGCAAGACCGTGGGTTGCATTTAATTTGTTGAAATCAGACCGGTGAATAAGTACTGTCGCACGCCATGTCTCTCTCTTCTCATGATCGCTGAGATCTTTTGTTCTTTGGTGTCTTCACCCTCTCCTCTCTAGTATCCCACTTGCATGTACGCACACGTGTGTAGACACTCACACACACTACACTGTAGTCAGATATGTGTTGCTAAGCAACAGAGACGCTCAGCTTTGTCCGACATACGTGGTGAGCAAATAACTCGGCAACAGAGTTATCCCCAGTAGTAGTATGATAGATGTTTGTTAATTGAGGCGTTATTGATTTATAATTGGTACTGCTGATGTTAATAAACTCTGTTGTGCATTTAAAGAGAAGCTTCCTGTGATTGTTTGTATACATACTGTGATAAAGGCTTGTTGACGGGGTCAGTGCTCAAATTCAAACCCTCACTGTTCACCTTAACGATGTTAATGTCTCTCAGATATTGACATTTTTAAAGTGAATACCCTTTTTGAGACTGTTTTCACTGTTTTGGTTATTGGTCCCTGATCTCAGGGTGGGCCCCATTGTTATTAATTTACATTAATAACTTTGTTGATTTTTAATAATTAATAATTACTTTGATAATTATTAATTATTGCTAATAACCAAAACCTCCCCCTACTGTGTACCAAAACATTTATGTGGGTAAGAACAATGGGCCTCATGCAAGAAGCACCCGAACGAACAGATTAGTTCTTAAAATGCACGTATGAATGATTTCATCAATTTTATCATACCTAGAATTTTCTCTTACTCCACCACCATCATCAAAACACCGAATGAGGGAGTATCTTTTTGAAGAATTAGTGCTCAGTCCACTTCTGTTTTGTGTTTACTTGCTGTCCATGGGTCACGTTTTCAAAAAACAGAACATAACACAATATCACTGCTATGCTGATGACACACAAATCTATCTTCCTGTAACAATCAGTGACTCCTCCCAGCAAGTTAAATTAGAGACATGTTTGTCAGAAGTCCATCACTAGATGTGCAATAATTTCCTGCATTTTAATGCACACAAGACCGAAATGCTGCTTGTTGGTCCAGCTAGATTCACATCTGTTTTTACAGACTTATACATCAATCTCAGTGGTTTCACAATTTCTCAGACCCATGCAATCAAGGATCTGCGAATAGTATTTGATCTATCCCTTACATTTGAGCCACATATTAAGTATATAACATAAACTGCCTTCTTCCACCTGCATAAAATAGCCTAAATATGCCAAATGTTATCAAATTCAGATATTGAAATCCTCATACATGCCTGTATAAAATCTGGAATAGACTACTGTAATGCATTTTTCTCTGGCCTACCTAAAACAGCAACAAAAGGTCTTCAATTGGTTCAGAACACAGCTGCCAGAGTTCTCACAAAGTCTAAAAAACTCAATCATGTAACAATGGTACAGATGTCTTTGCATTGGCTACCAGTTCACACAAGAGCAGATTTTAAAATCCTCTTTCTTACCTTTAAGGCTTTAAATGGATTGGCTCCTTCATATATCTCCAGCCTTATTGCTCCGTATAGTCCATCACGTCCCCTCCCTTGGTGCTGGATACTTAATTGTTCCTCGATTCAATAAGAACACTTTTGGTGGTTGAGCCCCGTTGAGCTCTATTTCTCTGGAATAATCTACCACTGCACATTCAGGAGGCAAGCTCTGTTGATACTTTCAAATGCAGGCTGAAAACACATCTTTTTTCTGTTTACTATGATTTCTAATTTCACTGACTGGGAACCCTAATCACTAATTGTTTTCCTCCTGTACCCTGTTAGGGTTATATGATCCCAGTTTTAAAATCAATAATCTCAACCTTGTGTTGTAATATTAACATTTATACCAGTATACATGTGTGTGAGTGTGTGTGTATGTGTGTGTACTTTTACATGTATTATCATGTGCCTCTTTTTTCTGTTGTTGTTTACAGTGTACAGAAACTCTCTGGGCGATGTGCACTTTAAATAAACTGAAGTTGAAGTTGAAGTTGGATAGAAATGTTTCATCATAGGTTAAAGGTTATCCCTCAGAACAACATTGTATTGATTTGCAGTAACCCTTCCCTCTAAGGGGACAAGTGGACCCAAACCATGCCAGCAGAATGGCCCCCAAAGGATAACAGAGCCACCGGATCCCCTCACTGTAGGGGTCAAGCATTCAGACCTGTACCAGTTTTTCCTTTAATTTGTCACCCATCTGTATCTCTGTGACTGTCGCATGACCGCCTCCCATCATGGAATGCTTTGCTTTAGAAAGATTTCTTTTAGCATCTAATTCCATGTCAAAGCATTCCCTCTTCATTTCTGTCACAGTGCAGAGCTGGGCTGATGACATGTTAGCTGGATTCATATTTTCTAATTGTTTTCGGGTCTCCTACTGCATGTCCTAAATTTGTTATGTGTTTGTCTTCTGATGATTTCTGAAAGCAGGAATTGAAGTTACGTAATGTTTTTACTCTTCTGTAACTTTTTTGTGAAAAAAACTCGATCACAAACAGAGTGGAACATGGAGCCTTATAAGGCAGTTTTAGGGGCGTGGATTATACTAATGATCAATTCTCACGAACGCGCACCTCCTTATGAAAAGGTGGCATTCTTCAGGCTGAAACAAGCGATTTATGATCAGTTCAGGCAGTTAAGAGAGTTTGTTGAATCTCACTTAGGATTTTCTTATTTTCCTCTTATTGCTTTGTGCAAGAACAAATATAAGAGAAAAATAAGAATACATTCATGCATGAGGCCCAATTTTTTCATGGTGATGCAGTGTATTAAAGTGTTACTCCAGAGTAGATTTAGTATACATCCATAAAGTTAGGGGACTTTAGGGTAATTTATAGAGGATGTTATTAATTGGTCAAAATCGTTGCAGCAGAGGCGTAGATATCCTGACTTTGAGTGAGTGCGACATGCAATGGCCGTTTCATCGTGCATCACAACATAGAAACCTGCAGCCAGCACACAGTGAACGCATCATATATGCATGCTGCTTTTCTGACTAGTGCCAACCCATTAGGAAGCAAGTTAAGACATGGCTTTGTTTTGACTTGCATCTTACCTTTTAGTCACCAGGGTCATGCTCCAAAAGCACTGCATCCTACATTTCCCATAATGCAACTTATTTGACCTTCCCTGTCAGGTGAATCCCCACGCCTTTGAAATGCCACCTCCGGTTTCCAATGCAGGCTTTCAGCTGTAAATGTCTACAAGCTGAGATGACCCTGATTACATTTGAGCTGTGTGATATGACGATATATATTGTGTGAAAAGAGAAAAAACATCTATCGTTTCATATTATGCGCTATCGTTTATTTCATTGTGACATAAATCACACTCTTTACGGCAATATTTTTCGTCATTGGAGTCATTTTATTGCACTTACAGTAACGTAACGAGTGTAGTTGTCGTCAGCTCTCCAACTTTCCACCACTGTCTGTCTCTCCTCTGCTGTGCTGCACACACAAGCGTGCAGCTTTGCCCGCGCTGAGAAAGAGCAGAAAAGAGGAGAGAGGAGGTGAGATGGCAACCATAAATGACATGACATGAAATGACTTTATTTTTGCTATGTACCAAATTTATGTGCACTCATTTAATTTCAGCTCAGTGTGAGAGTCTTAGCTGTGATTTGCTGTCATTTATGGTCACACTTCTCTTCTCTGCTCTCTATGGTGCACCACAGGCAGGGCTGAGCCCTCCTTGTGTGTGCTACACACACAGGAGGGACGATGAACCAGGTGAAGTACTCTTGATGACAACTGCACTCGTAACGTTATGTTACTGTAAGGTGGGACCTTGTATGGTACCCCTGTACCCATTCAGCATATGAATGTGTGTGAATGGGTGAATGTGACTCGTAGTGTAAAAGCACTTTGAGTGGTTGGAATACTAGAAAAACACTATATGAGTACAGTCCATTTACCTTTTACCATTTACCATATGGACTATAATTTATTCGCCCTGAGGACTTTCTTTCTGTCAGTCTTTCTGTCTCCCTCCAGCTCTTTTTTTATAAAGGTATTAGCAGACATTTTGAAAACAAACAAATTGTCCTTGCCAGTGCTCATACGAAAGGTCATTCATGCTGTTTACCTGTTGCATGTCAGAGCGTTCACCAGCAGGAAACATCACTTAATCATTCAAGTCAAGTCAAGTCAATTTTATTTACATAGCGCCAAATCACAACAGAAGTTGTCTCAGGGCACTTTTCACATAGAGCAGGTCTAGACTGTACCCTTTAATTCACAGAAACCCAACATTCCCCCATGGGCAAGCACTTGGTGACAGCGGCAAGGAAAACTCCCCTTTAACGGGAAGAAACCTTGAGCAGAACAGTGCTCTAGGTGGGCGGCCATCTGCCTTGACCGGTTGAGTTGAGAGAAATATAGATGGAGAGAGGGAGGAGGAGAGAGGAGATCAGTGCATCATGGGCAGTCCCAGACAATTTAGGCTTATACCCTGGAGTAGTGGGAAAATCTGAAAGAATACGCCCATTGGGTACAAATCCAAATATGATTGGTAGATCAAACTGTCAATCCAAAAGTACGCTCCCATTCAGTTTAATGGTCAGGGTTTTCTATCAAGGATATAGAATACCTTGGATGGAGGATATTCTCCTCAGAGACTGCATAGAAAAACAACTGATTGATTGCATTTTTTTCACAGAACCATTCAAATGTGCAGTGTATTGACAGAAAACAACAGAACAAGTCAACATAACTGTAATAGTACAGATAAACAACCCACAGACAACTTTTATTGATTTTATTTATTAATTTAATTTAAATTTTATTTATTTTATTTATCATATACATTTTTTATTTTTTTAACTGAGGATTCCAGGTCCTTCTCTGAATACCTTGAAGGCCCTGACTGTTCACCACTGATGGTGCCTGACCATTCAGGGCTTTGAAGGTGAGGAGAACGAATTTAAATTCTCTTCTAGATTTCACAAGAAGCCAGTGCAGAGAAGCTAAAATTGGAGACAAAGGATCTCTTTTCCTAGTTTTTATCAGTACATGTGCAGCTGCATTCTGGACCAGCAGTTTATAGAGACTTGTTGGAGCAGCCTGATAATAAGGAATTGCAACAACCTAGCTTAGAAGTAAAACATATGTGGACTAGCTTTTCTGCATCTTATTGAGGACAAGATGTGCCTGATGTGCCTTTTTGCAATGTTACTTAGGTAAAAAAAGGTTGTCCTTGAAACTTGTTTTATGTGGAAGTCGAAGGACATATCCTGATCAAAGATACCTCCTAGATTCCTATGGTGGTGCTGGAGGCCAGGGCAATGCTGTCCAGTGTAGTTATATAATTAGATAATGTGTTTCTGAGGTGTTTAGGGCCAAGCACGGTAACTTCAGTTTTGTCTGAGTTTAGTAGGTCTTTATGTCCTTAAGGCATGCTTGGAGTTTAGTTAACTGATTGGTTTCATCTGGCTTTATTGATAAATATAATTGGGTATCATCTGCATAACAATGAAAATTTATGGAGTGTTTCCTAATAATATTACCTAAAGGAAGCATATATGAGGTGAATAATATTGGTCCAAGCACAGAAACTTGTGGAACTCCGTGTCTGACTTTTGTGTGCATGGAAGATTCATCATTAACATGTACAGACTGAAATCAATCTGATAAATAGGACTTAAATAGCTTAATGCCTTTAATGTCAATGAAATGTTCCAGTCTCTGTAATAGGATTTGATGATCAATTGTGTCATATGTAGCACTAAGGTCTAACAAGACAAGTACAAAGAGAAGTCCTTTGTCCGATGCAATTAAGAGGTCATTTGTAACTTTCACCAGTGCTGTCTCTGTGCTATGATGCACTCTAAATCCTGACTGAAAATCCTCAAATAAACTATTATTATGGAGAAAGTCACATAACTGATCGGCGACTGCTTTTTCAAGGATCTTAGAGAGAAAGGGAAGGTTAGATGTAAGTCTATAGTTGGCTAAAATGCCTGAATCAATAGTAGGCTTTTTAAGAAGAGGTTTAATTACAGCTGCTTTAAGGGACTGTGGTACATAGCCTGTTACTAAAGACAGAGTGATAATATCTAGTGAAGAAGTGCTAGCTAAGGGTAAGACATCCTTAAGCAGCCTAGTTGGGATGGGGTCTAAGAGACAGGTTGATGGTTTAGAAGAAATAGTTGGAATTAGTTCAGGAAGATCGATTGGAGAAAAACAGTCTAGATATATATCAGGTTTTACAACTGTTTCTTAGGTTCCTGTGTTTGGGGGTTTTGGGTGCGCTGAGCAAATCTCGTGAGAGACTCAGCAGCCACATATTTCTCTGTTCTCTGTTTAGTGTCGTTAGGTTGGGCTAATCCATTGTTCCTAACTTTGGAGCTAATAAATAAAAGAGGATTCTGTGGAAAGGCTACTAAATGTTCAATTTTGATGCCATATTTCAGAACAAGGTCGAGGATGTGGTTAAGACAGTGAGTGGGTTTATTTATGCTCTGAGAGAAACCAGTGGAGTCTAATAATGAGATAAACACAGTGCTAAGGCTATCATTATCAATGTCCACATGAATATTAAAGTCACCCACTATATTTACTTTATCTGTACCAAAGACTAAACTTGATAAAAAAAAACTCAATAAAAAACCCATAAAAATTCAGAGTACGGGCCAGGAGGGCAGTACACAATAACAAATAGAGCTGGCTTTTCCGGTTTGGGTGTGAAAGACTAAGAACAAGGCTTTCGAATGAGTTTAGGTCTAGGGTTGATTATTAGGCTTGAGTTGAAAATGGCTGCAACTCCATCTCCTGTGTCAAGGAGTGTGAGTATTAATATGACTGGGAAGAGTGGATTCATTTAGGCTGACATATTCTTCATGACACAGCCAGGTTTCGGTAAGACAAAATAAATCAGCATTGAGAATTTTAGATTATTCACAAATTTGTTTATAAATTTTTAAATGGTTTGACCCCCCCGCCACTATGTGACTTTGTGTACACTTGCTCAGTAAGTTCTATTAGATCCAGAATATCCTCTATACAAGATTGTACCATACCATTTCTTCGCACTGCATTTGAACAGTCAGCTTTCTCTGTGAAAGCCACATCTCAGTGGAATGTCCTACCTGATGATATGAAGAGCTGCAGTTCAATTAGTGCATTCAGAACCAGGTTGAAGAATCTGCTGAAGGCTGCCTAGCTCTGTGACCACTGAGTCTGGATTTGATCTCATGGTCCTCTCAAATAATCTTGCTTTTGGTTTGACATGCTTGAATTGTTGATTTCTTGTGACATTTTGGGTGGATGTGATGTGCTATTGTGTGTAGCTTTGTATTTTGTATATTGTGTTTTGTGTTTTTTGCTTTATACTGTTTGTTGTTGTGCTATTATATGTTTTGATTGTGGTGGACCACAGATGTAAATTAGCTTTGATTTAATTCTGGTGCAGTGCATCATTTATGATAAAAACTGCACACTGTCCCAATAAATAAACACAATAGATGACAGAGATCAAATGTTTAAGAGTCCATGTTTAATTCTCCTATTTTGTTGTATTATTGCAGTGGTGGTGTTCATTTTTATTAGATTTTTATGCTCAACTCCTCTTCTTTTCTGCAGATACACAGCACCCAACAGTTGTTCATTTTTCCTTTGTTTCAGTGGCAGTCCAGACCAACCTGGTCCCCCCCAAGAAGGTGCAGTCAGGCATGCTTCAGTCCAGCCTGGTGCAGGCCAGTGTGGCCACCATGCAGAACCCTATGGGCTGCTCTCTGCCGCGCCTCTCTGTCTCCACCCGCCCTGCCAGCATGGTGGCCAGCATGGAGGCAGTGGCCGACGGCTCAGCCCCCTTCACCATGATGAAGTTGAAGACTGTGCTGGCGGTGTTTGTAGTGGTTGTGGCCTATCTGGTAGCGGGGGGCCTGGTGTTCCAAGCATTGGAGCAGCCCTTCGAAAACAACCAGAAGATCACCATCACCGCAGAGAAGGCAGCCTTCCTGCAGAAACACCCCTGTGTGTCCCCAGACGAGCTAGAGGCTATCATCAAGGTAAGACCAGCCGCTGGTCGATACTTCAGCTTTACCTCAGCCCTGGATGTGGTCCCCAGTGGGGCCTCAGGTCTACTGAAACCTGAGCTTCATATTGATCTGACGCCATTCAAGCTCCTCACATACTCCAGACTCCACCAGCCACCCTGGAATTGGATATAAACCATACTAAACAGTCTAGTACATACAAAAGTGTAGATGTCTGAAGGGCTCCCACAAATCCTTGAAACTATGAAGTTGAACTTCAGATTCGCATATCTTTTGTTATTATGTTATTCACATAACTTGAAATTATATGAATCTTACAATAGTATTTCTCTGAGATGATTTCGTTCAGGTGGAAGGCCTTAACTTCAACACAGCTGAGACTAGGACTGACATGACTAGTTAAGAGATTTTTCAATTGAAAGAAAACTAATCAATAACAATATGAATAATGGACAATGAATTGTCATTTGTCAAGCAAACAATAAATATTCTCTGCTTCCAGCTGCTGAAATGTGAGGATTTACTTCTTTTCTCTGTATCATTAGACATTGAATCTCTTTAGGGTTTTTTCTGTTGGTTGGACAAAAATGCTATTTATTATTGAGATGTCTCTTTGTAATTTAGTGTAATAAGTATTTTTCACTGTCACTTCCCTGACATTTTAATTGAATAATTAAGTTAAATAATAATCAAAAAAATAATATGTAGGTGTAGCCCAAAGTGAGTTCGTCTTTACCAGTTTAGTTCAAACCTGCAGGAGCCAGATGTACCAGCTGTTTGTATGTTCACACTTAGCCTTGTTATACCATACAGTGTTTACAATGGAGATGTACACATTGATAACTTAAAGCCAGTTGCACCACAAATGATTTTACTTTACTAAGTTTAATGTTGCAACCAGATTAAGCAAATCACCTGTTTGACACTAGCTAGTTGTTACTAAGAAAGAACCTGGAGAAGAATTTACACTTAAACTTGTATGTAATGGATCAACAAATTGCTGGAACAACCAAATCCAGAACTTTAGAGGACATCTCAGAGTTTGCAAAGATATCAAACATCAAAAATTTAGAATAGTTCTATTTGATGTAAGGGTGCAGTCATTAAAAACATGGTCTCCTGGGTTTTCAATGTTTCACTCATCTCAACCTGGTAATAACGTGATCTGTATCTGAATAATGACATCTGATCACAAGCCTTTGCATTTACACCTGTTATTAATAAGTATTCTTATAATCTGCAAATTAAACAAATATAAGGATTCACGTGGAGAGAAGCCATGCTGCTTTTGGGGCTTGGAAATCATCGTCCTGTTATCCATATTTAAGCATTTAAGTAACTTCTTGTGAGGGAAAATACAGTAACTATTACCTGTTTTGATGAGCAGCTTGAGCTAACAGGAAGAGACACTGTTAAGTGACCTTTCAACTTGTTCTTAAGAATGTGGTCAAATTGAGATCTGATCACAATGCTAGCCAGAACACCCTAAGATATGGTCTGGCTGATCTGATCACATTCTGATAACAATGTGTCTAAGTCTAAGAAGAAAATGGCGATGCCACTCTGTTTGCCTTTGGGTGTCTGTCACTGCTGCCCTATGTGTCGTGGTGTTCTGTCTGAATGATAATAACCTGGGTACTTATTGTGTCGGCTCTGTCCTTCAGTATACATGCCAGGGTGACATGACAGACATTATCACTCATTGTCACTGTAAACGTGTGTTGAATTAAAACCTCGCTTAGGGGCCCGTCGTCTCACAATCCATCCAGGATTCTCACGATGGAAAAGGAAAAATGCTATTCAGTTTTCTTTTATATGAGTCATAGCCTTGTAATCATCAGTAAAAAAAGAGCAATGTCTGTGTAACTTCCCACTGATCTTCCTTCCTGTCGTCTGTGGCTGGAAAACCCCTGGAGCTCTGTGATTCTTCCTTTTACAGCTTTTCATGCATTCATACAGTAAGCCCCTCTCAGACCTGGAATCTGTGACATCACTGGTTTCTATCTGTTACAGTAATGGCTTTCTGTTATTCAGACATGTCTGTTGTGTAAATGTTTATGATGGCTTTATTCCGACGTGACAGGACCAATATAGATATAGCTGCAATCCTTGTGCGATATCGGTCATGTTATCCATGTTAGTGTTGTCATTGCAGGAGAACGGTTGTGAGTTGGAAAATAATGTTACCAACAAAGAAGAGCATTCTCTGTTCCCTCCCAGGCTGCATCAGTGATGGATTTCAAAGCTTATGATTTATTGTGTAGTATTTTGCTGTATGTTCATATTGTAAGACGTTGAACATTACACAACTCAGAACTGGGTACTGTGAACACAACTGCTGCGAGTGTGTTCACAGTACCCGGATACCAATGTTTCAGAAGAGACAGACCTGATGGAAGAGTAGGAGGGGTGCTTTTTTATGTGAGAGACAACATCAAATGTGAATGTGTGGTTTATAATGCGGGTAACACGTTAGAATATGTTGGGATAAAATAATGTTATCCCAACAAATGTCTTTTAACATCATAGGTGTCTATAGGCCCCCTTCTGCAGATGACACTTTCTATGGTCAACTCACAGAGGTCTTGAAAGAGTGCAATCTCAACAAAGAATTATTACTTATGGGTGATATTAATGTGAACTGGGAGGATAAAACTAAGAGGAAAAAACTAAAAATGATCACAGAGAAATTCCAACTAGAACAACTAGTAAAAGGCCCAACTAGGATTGCAAAATGCTCCAGTACACAAATCGATCTGATATTTACTAACAAACCAGAAAGAATAACTAAAAGTTATAATTTAATCACTGGCTTATCAGATCATAACCTAACCCTATGTGCAAAAAAACTGACTGAAAGTAGATTTAAGACCACAGCAACTAAGACAATGATCCTTCAATGCATACCCAGAGCTAAGCAAGAAGAATTTATCAATGAAATTAACAGCTTGAACTGGGATGATGTACTGTCCTCTGATGATCTGGACTATGGCTGTGATAATTTACTCACAGAATCAACTCTGTGAGGGAAAGATTTAATGAGAGGATACAGATAAAAATCTAAAAATAAAAACAATTTACTGTGGTTTAATGAAAATTTGTGGAAACTAATGAAATCTAGAGATGCCGCACTAAGGAAGGCAATTGAAGCTAGAAGGGACACTGACATGCTGATTTATAAAGGTTTAAGGAACAAAGTTATCCAAGAGCTAAGAGAAGTTCAATCTAATTTTTATCTCAATATTTTGAATGAGGCAAAAGGCAACAGTAAATTGATCTGGAAAAACATTGATAATCTCACAAGGAGGGACCCAAAATATTTAGGAGATTTTAAACTCAAAGTACAGGGAAAGTTAATTGAAGATCATCTTACTGTTGCTTCTGTCTAATGAGTTACAAGAAAACAAAATCATCAGCTCCTTAAAAAGCTCCAAAAGTAGAGATGCTTTCCAATTTGACACTATGTTTGTCATATCACACAAAAATATTTTAACTCTCCCTATTGCTCATTTAATTAACTTGTCTTTTAAACACAGCTCGTTCCCTGATGACTGGAAATGTGCCATCATCACAACTATTTTTAAATCTGGAGAGCACCTTGAAGCCAGTAACTACAGACCAATAAGTATACTGCCAGTACTCTCAAAGGTTGCTGAGAAAGTTGTCATTAAACAACTGACAACATTTCTTAATACAAACAATTTTGGTCTACATTGTATGCAATTTGGCTTAAGAGCAAATCACTCCACCAAAACTGCTACCTTGCACTTAATAGAGCAAATTAAATCAAGACTTGACAAAGGAGGAGTAGTTGGTGCTGTATTTTTAGATCTGCGTAAAGCATTTGACACAGTCAATCATGATGTTTTAATATTGAAACTCTCTAAATTTAACTTCTCATATGGAGCAATGTGTTAAAGTTGGTGACACACTGTCCAGTAACATGAAGTGCACAATTGGTGTTCCACAAGGGTCAGTGTTAGGTCCCCTATTATTTAGCCTGTATATGAATGAGCTCCCTCAACAATGTCATGATGCAGAACTACAAATGTATGCAGATGACACCATTGTGTACACACATGCAAAAAAAGCGAGTTAGCTGCTGCAAAGCTAACAATTGCATTGGAAAGGATCACACATTGACTTGATCAATCACATCTGAGTCTAAATGTAAACAAGACAAAGGGTATGTTTTTCTCTAAGACTATGGTACAACCTCCTAATGCAGATATTTTCATAAAATGTGAAAAAATTGACATAGTTACTAATTTTAAATATCTTGGCGTGACACTAGATCCAAATTTGAACTTTAAGAAACATGTTTAAAAAAATGGTTAAAACCATGAGGTACAACTTATGGAATTTTAGACATATTAGATATTAATGCATGCTATGATTCTTTCCCATATGTCTTATTGCATCACATGTTGGGGGCAGGCTGGAGTAACAGCCATAAAACCTCTTGAGTCCTTATATAAACAAACTCTAAAAACTCTGGACAGAAAGCCAATGCATTTCCATTACTGTAGGGTACTGGAGAAACACAATTTACTGAGCCTTGAGAATTTTAGATTATTCTCAAATTTGTGCCTAGTTTATAAATTTTTTAATGGTTTGGCCCCTCTATCTACTATGTGACTTTGTGTACCTGCGCTCAGTTAGTTCTATTAGATCCTCCAGAATATTCTCTATACAAGATTGTACCATACCATTTTGTTGCACTGCATTTGAGCAGTCAGCTTTCCCTGTGAAATCCACAACCCAGTGGAATGCCCTACCTGATGATATGAAGAACTGTAGTTCTATCAATGCATTCAAGACCAGACTGAAACATGTACTAAAGACCAATCAGCTGTGTGACCATTGAGTCACACAGCTGAGTTTAGTTAACATTATTTCTAATTGACATTGTGGGTGTATGTGATGTGCTGTATGTGGCTTTGTATTTTGTATGGTGTGTTCTGTGTGGGGTTTTTTTTGTTTGTTTGGTTTGTTTTTGTTTTTTGTTTGTTTGTTTGTTTTTTGGGTTTTTTTTTTTTTGCTTTTTACTGTTTGTTGTGCTGTTGTATGTTTTTTGTCGGGGACTATAGAATCAAATTAGCTTCAAGCTAACTCTGGTGCAGTGCATCTGTAATGTTTCAAACTGCACACTCTCCCATTCAATAAATAAATAAATCAAATTTAGAGAGGTAGGCTAAATGCCTGATGAATATTTTGGTTTTCTATGGGTTTATCTCATATTTTGCCACAAACCTTGAGGGAGAAAAGCAATGAAAACGGACCAGAGCTTGTGTTTCAAATAGTGTAGTAGAAATGTTCAACCTAGTACAACTGCTGTTGTGACTTCCAAAAGAGTAAGTTATATTGCACAAACCTTCATTACGAGCAAAGTAGGAAATTAGTTACAAGTGGGAAAGACAATCAAACCTCCATGTTGTAATTAGGAGATATTCGGAATTTAATATCTCCCATGATATCTCCCATGCAAAAGTGTCAACAAACAAACCATTGGCAAAATGGCCGCACACCACCAGTGGCAATCACATCTAAATGAAATCAGTATTAACACTAATTGTTTCTGTCATTTTTCACTTGTTCTATAAATATGTAATGCAATAAAAATAGTTTAGAATTAATTTAAATTTGTCTGTGTGACTACAAAGGTAGAATCATGGGTAACCATTTTGGAATAATGCATGAGCACTCCCAAGCAGGAGAGGTTTTCCTCCTGTCTTATTGTGCTGAGATGGAATAAAGGGAACATTATTCAAACATGAGTCTATTAGCCTGTAACCTGGGGCTTCCCAGAATCTGAACTTCATAGAAGCTTGTGAAGCTTTGATTCAATTCAATTCAATTCAGTTTTATTTATGTAGCGCCAAATATTAACAAAAGTTAGCTCAGGGCACTTTCACATAGAACAGGTCAAGACCATACTCTTTAAAGATACAGATACAAGGTTCCTCTTTGCCTGTCAAACCCCTCTGTTTGGTTTGCTCTACTGTGTGCAATATGATCCTTTATTTTCTTATGATCATGTTTCCTCTTTTTAAGTTTTTCCTGCACTTTTAGGGCATTAGAATATGTTGTCAGATGCTGAGAAATCTTCTGGTTAACCTTTTGGTTGTCCTGCCCCATACAGATGCAGTAGTAAAATGGTGGTTACTGTGTTTGCGATTTGATGAGGCATCTGCTGGACCAAAGGGCGTACAAAAGGGCCCCATAGCCGTGCACTACACTGGACAAGCAGCAGTGACCGCTACGCACTTCTTGACCAAGCTTTCAACTCATGTTGCTAAGGACACAGAAACTCCTTGAGCAAGTCAACACAACATCAAACAGTGAAACAGAGTTACACACAGTTACTAATGTTTTCCTGTTGCATCCACTCACTTGTTAGATGATGGAAGCACTGACCCAAGAGAATGATGATAATATAAGAAAAACTGTATTCAATGAAGAGATTGAGGGTCAACTAGTAGCCTATGAGAAAAAAAGTGCTGTCAGGACAGAGGGAGAGAAGAGTGGAGCAAAATGCTGCTCCCAGTGATGGAAGAAGTACTCAGATCCTTAATTCCAAGTCAAATTTAAAATTTTACTTGTGATATATTATGTTAAATGTAACTTGTATTATTACAGACACATGACCTTATAAGCAACAGTTGCTATGGTATAAACTTTGATATTATTTGTTTTAATTAATTTTGTTGTTGTTGAAATGTATGGGGCCAGAACAGTGACATTTACACTTTGGCATTGAAAATAAAATTTGGCATTGAAATCAAATCTGCACTGAAGAAAGAAACATGTATTAGCACTGAAACAAGTATTGGCACTGAAAAAAGTTGCACTGAAAAATAAAACACAGGCATTTTAAAAAAATACAATCTTTCAATCTTATTATCGTATTTTATTTTGATATTTTTTGCATGATGATGTGTTTTTCAATGTCAATCTTAAGATTTTTTCTTCATGTCTGTCTTTTTTCAGTGACAGGTTTTTTTTTACGCTATCAGTATTTTTTCAGTGTCACCGGTTTTCAGTTTCAGCTTTCTCTTTTTCAGTTTCAACTTTCTGTCACCGTTTTGGTGTATGGAGGTGGGCCCTTGCTGGGCCTACATTACCCAGTGTGTCTTGCGATGCGACGCAGATTGGATATCCCAGAGCGCTGTGTCATGGTGGAGATTTTGAGTCAGATTGTTGTAATTTTCACTCTAGGACTGTTAATATCTCACTTTATTAAGATTAAATATTTTTTCAGGCAAGAAAGTAACCATGTAGATTCCAAATATGTGGTCAGTTTATCCAAATAACACCCGTTTGTAAATCTGTTGCAACGTTTTCGGAGATGTGATGAGCCGCCGGCCGGGAGAAAGCAGCCAGTCATCTCAGCTGCTAGCAGCCCAAGTCCTGCGTCGTCATCCCGGGGAGAAAATGATCTTTGGTGATATACCGCTAGCTCTAATATCTCCATAGCATTTTTGATACGCGATATAATCCTCTTCGAAGATAAATGTTGGAGTCACAGATTAATTGTAGCTGCCACATTAGTTTGTCTGAATGTAAGTTACAGTGAAGCTTCATTTTCTTTCTGGACAGAATAGCAGCGCCGCCTCTGGGGCTCTATATGTACAGATATCACTGCATTTACATGAATATTAATGTATTAAAACGAACAGATCAGTCTATATTAAATTTCGTTTTATTTTAGTAAGCGTCTTCCTGTCCTCAAGTAAGATACCATCAAGAGATACTTGCCACCAAGCTTAACAACTTTTCTGGGGGAAAATCTGCTATAATATTTCCATTTTATGCAATTGTATACTTCTGCTTCACTATATAAGTGGCTGTGGCTCAGGAGATAGAGCAGGTCATCCACTGATTAGAAGATCAGTGGTTCGATCCCCATCCCCATTTAACTGGTTACTTTACAGATTAAAACTTTACACATAAAATATGTATCAACAAATAAAATATGATGCGTTATTATAGATTAAACTATCCAATGGTATGTAAAGCAGTTAACAAGCGCACCATCGCACAAGCGGTAAAAGCAGGGCTTTTACTTTTAACAGACCATGTTTAGTGTGGTATTAATAGTTTAAAGTTTTGAGTAGGCTACTTCTTCTACTACTGCCAATACCAACATTCTTAATTAAATAAAGGGTGAAAATAAAGCACCAAGGAGGCCCAGGACTGAGTTTGCCAAGGGCCCCCAAATCACTAAATCCACCCCTGCTTATAGATGTATCACCTCCTGAGCAGTGGCCAAATTTAGTTCTAGGAAAACAGTGGACACAAAAGGAGAACACAAAAATAGATATATGTAAAGCTTTGTTAATTTCCTGCAGTGAAAAAAGGTGCATCATCTTCAACTGCCATCACATTTATGCAGTGGTTTTTAAACTGTAAGGTGGGAGCTGAAGGGGGGAACGAGAAGGAGGGAAGAAGAGACGTAGGTGTGAGCATTGCAAATAAACATCCATATATCTGCTCAGAAATAATATGAATAAGACTGATTGATTGAGTATAGGTTTTTATATGTAGCACTGTCTGGCCATATTTTAGGTTTAGGTGTCCAACCTCTCATACATCATTTGAGAAAATGGCTTAGAAACATTTCTACAAACTACCAGAGGGCACACGTTGATGATTAATGCCAGAGCACATGAATCAAGGCTATGCATGAAAAGCCCCATCTCATAAACGGATCTTAATTTGACTTGTGGTGCAGCCCTCTGACTTTTGCTAACACCAGGGCTTTTCACAGCCAAATGCTCCCAGCCACTCGTAAAGCAATGTAGTAACACCCAGTTATTTGGCCTGGACGGTTATTGACCTCAGCAGCAGTGAAAACCTGTATGATAATGGACAGGATAATGGAGAGCACAGCCGCTGCAGCTGAGCCCGAAAAGCTGTTATGGATCTGTGCCATTGCTGTTTCACTACCTAACACATCCAACAGTAGCTACACAAGAGAAGCAAATAAACTCAGATCTGTGTAGTAAACCCCTCCTCTCACATATGCCACAATAGGAAATGACTGCTGTAATTGCTTGCTAGAGATTTGTATCATATAGGATTTTATTGATACTACTTCTCTTATTGATTCTCCTTATTGGTTCGGTTCTTTATCAATACTTTTATCAGTTCTTTTTCATTTCTAAAGAATTGATTTTTAAAACAAATAAATTCAGAACAGGATTAGAATTGATTTATATTATAAATATAACTAAAAATCAATAATATTTCACTGGAAACTAATTTAAAATGTCAATAACATAAATAATATTCCTGACATCAAAATACTAAGTGAAGATTAGAGAGAACACCTGCCTGGAGGTACCAAGAGTAGCGTGTTCCTGCAATAGAGGAGGCTGCAGTGTCAGGACAGCATGTCTAGGACTCCAGTTTCAAATTGGATAACTAAGGACCTAATTTCTAGAACACATGGACAAGACGGACAACAATCAGACTCTGACTACTGAATGTGAATCAAGTTATTTTTGTTGAACATTAAAACAATTCTGGTGTCTTGAATTGGACAGCAACAGCTGTATCCACGGAAGATTCCCTAGTGTTTCCTTGTGTTTCTTCTTCTCCTGTGTTCACAATGCCCCCATGTCTGTCTCTCTCTGTCTATGGGTACATCTCAAGTCTCTTAATTGCATCCACGTTTCCCTCACTTGCATCTTTTCCTTGCGTCTTAGTCCCTCCCACCGAGGAAACCATGCGAGGAGAGAATTAACTGTGAAATATGTTTTTAGAGAAAAGAGACGTCCTTTCCTCTGAAGTGTCATGTGAAGTGTTTCTGATGACAGTGGCAGCTGATCACAGCTGGTTTGGTGTCCATCAGCTTTAACAGCTGCAGTAACTTCTGATGGACTTTGTGTTTGCACTCATGCACTGTGCCTGTTACCTGTTTGACAAACACCTGCACATGAATAAAAACCTGCGTTCTATATACTGTGTCCTGCTCAGAGGCACATGAACCATTTCTACTGGCAGAATGCATTTATATTATTTATAAATTATTTATTGATATCCTGATAGTGAATTCATTTATTAATAACCCAGAATATAATTTTTGTGTCTTTTGAACATTGGAAATTATTTATTGGGCTAAATGTTTCTGGGGGAAAAGGAAATTATTTAACTCATATCAAACCCGACACTCATCAATTTTCAGCCTCACATGTGACTGAATGGAAATGACGATAAATTATGTAAAATATAAATGTGTCTAAAATGTGTTTCTTGCTGACAGACTCTCCCTTACTTACTAATTTTATCCATAATAAAAGTTAATGGGGGAAATAACAGATAATGACAAGAAGAATATTTCCAATAAATGAAAATTGTTTATGGTTCTTTTGTTGATCAGACCAACAATTTAAACAGACTTTCAACTAGATGGTGCATCAGAAAACAAAACATAAAACTTGGGAGTGATACACTTGAATTTACTCTATTATCTGTCTTCACTCCAGTATGAAACTGCAGTCTTTACTCCTCAGAGCAGAAATAAGACCTTTGAGACGGCCTTCATGATGGCAGACCAGAATAACTTCTGTGTTAAGCGAGGAACAAGGAAAGATCAAATAAGAGATTTGAGATGTACCCTATGCTTTGTTTGTGTGTGTGTTGGCATGGATGTGGCTCTGCTTATCCTGCACACTTGTCTGCAATCAGCTCATCACCTCTCCCAGTCTTCTCATCTGCCTCTCATCATTGCCTCTTTGCCTCATTGCTTCTTTGCCAGATTGTTGTTTCAACCACAGTGGTAGTTACACTTCAAGTAGCCAACTTTCCTTATATTCTTAGTGATTCAGTTTCTTCATGTTTTGTGTACTAACCTGCATTTCTTGCATCCCAGAATCATCATCTGCTTACCCCTGTGTCGCTGGATCCCAATTCCTACTCCCCATTCAAAATGTCTAGCCTTAAGCCTAATTTATGTCTGTGAAATGATCTCAAAATGTCCAATCTGACCAATCAGGTTCTCTTTTTCAACATGCATTAGCAATCCAAGAAGGGAGATCCTTGCCCAAATTGAAAAGATGCATCACATGCTCAACTTTGTTCAACCCAACAAAGTTGAGCAAGGTCAGAACCTATTTAGAGAGCGATTTCAACCATGCAGTTCCCCATAAAGGTAAAGTAAACATTCTCTTGGGAAATTCAAATGGAGTTACAATGTGTCTATGCTTTAAAAGCACCCTAAATGTTATGATCAATTCTATTTGAGCAATGACTCAAAATAAGTCCCTCTCTGATTTGTAAGTGGTGACCAGATCCTTGATTCAGATTTTGGGTATTCATAATTTACACTTTTTAATAATATGATCATAAAATAATATTACTACAATTCTACTTCTTCTTATGTTTTAGGGTGTACCATTCACAGATGTGGGTTAGATTGTCAACCACAATGGCATTACCACTGCATCCACTGCCAGTCAATGCTGTCACGTAAACCAGACTTCATTAAACACCTGTCTTTGTACAAGGAGAAGCACCCTGCCATACCCCCCACCATCCCAGCTCCAACAATCACCACCATCCCAGCTCCAACAACCTGCATTGTGCCAACCACCCCAAGTGAACAGATGTCTGTGTGAAGTCAGTCCTACAGAAAAAATGTCCCATATGCTAGGTTCTCATGAACAAAAAAACTTAAAAAGGCACATAGAAAGGAAACACACGGGCGAACATTAGGGCATAACAAGTTCTCACCTTTAGAGTAAATGTATAGATCCCGAGAATGGAGTCTGTGCCGTCCACAAATGTTGTCATGGTACCAGCACTCCTCTGCATGTTCAAACTAAAGTATGGGGGGAATATCTACATATTTCTGTGAATCCACTGAGAGAGGTGAACATGGAATTGGCATGGAGGAGTGGATTGAAAGCATATCAATGCATACTCCCCAAACAATAACATACTGTACATCCTATGCCTCCTCTCCGGTACTTCATGAAGAAGGATAAAAAGAGGGACTGCATCAATTGGCAAAACCTTGCCAAAGGCAACCATGCACCTCTGTCTGTGTACTCCAAAATTGGAACCCCTCAGTCAAAGAAATACATCTCCATTTATTATCCCACAGTTTCATACTACACTCAATTGGGAAAAGTCATGGTGTTGTACGACACAACAAAGAATTCTTGGCACTGTCCTTGTTTAAGGACAAAGAGATCATACTTGCACAAATATATAGCGAAATGGCACTTGATCAGGCACATTGTGAACTGTTCAGGGAAGTTCAGAGCACTGAGGAGGTGGAATGCCTGAGTACAGCAACATTAACAGGGGATGAAGACAGTCAAGATGAGGGAGGATTTTGTGTTATGCTTGTTGAATCTGTTTAATGTGTTGTTTCTAATTACAGAAATCATACAACATGCAACTCTTAGCAACCAAGTTGAATTGCAGGACAGAAAGTAGTATTTGGATGGAATAAACCTTTTAACTATAAGTACTCGGACAGAAAGTGGTATTAGGGTGGAATAAACCTTTAAAACTATAAGTAGTTAGACAGAAAGTAGTATGTAGGCAGAATAAACCTTTAAAACCTTTTCTGTTTTTCTTTTTTGTGCGTGCATATGTGTGTGGAGGAACTGACCCTTGACACAGAGAGCAGAGGAGAGGACAGAAAGGAGCAGCTGCAGCGTGATAACAAATTACACCAAAATGTAAAAAAGTACCATTAAAAGAACCAACCTTAAAAATACCCTGCTTTCTTAGAACTGGTTCAGAACCAGGTTTCAGGGGGGGATCCTGGTCATTAACGTTGTTTTGGCAAAGTGGGGAAATTGTCTTAAACAAGGGAGCTATCAGTTATCACAGCATTCCTGTTCTGGAAAAGACTTGCTGTAGAAGTTGCTGAAAGCTGCAGCCTGCAGGGAGGCAGGCTAAGTGCAGCTGCTAAGGCTCACCGACCTCAGATGATCATTCTGGGACCTGTGATGCCGCTACATCCAATTCTCTTGCAGTGAAATGATATTAAAACAACTATCTGTGCACTAACTTTAATGGCCTCTACAGAACAGACATAAGCCACTTTCACACATGAACTCCGGACAATGTCCGAAGAATCAGGTCTGGACATTTTCTGAAGATGCCCTATCATGCATGTAGCACACAGCAGGAGATTGTCCATGACAGATGCATCCTCACCTAATACTGGTTTGGTTTGGGTGAGGGGTGCAGGAGGCAGGACATGATGCAAAAAGTACACTGCGGTTGTAATTCAGCATTTTAAAGCTTTTCATCGGAAATAAAGCAGCTTTTATTTTACGAGAAATCACAGGAAGTCCTCTATCCCATAAGTGCTAGCTTCACAGCAGAGCATTCAGGTCTAGTCGAAACAATGCAGGTTAGCTGGCTTGCTTCATTTATCCAGTGCCAATCACATGTGTAAAATAGTGGCTGTGGATGAGAGTGGAATAGACTGCTGGAAGTTAAAGACATCGTATTTAAGTTTATGCTCTATTTGTTCAACAGTTGTTTGATTAATTGCTCTTACCGTCTCCCTCACTGCTGGACTTTGTTGCATTTACAGCAGTGAGCAGTTGTTGCCCACTCGACTGATTTGGACATTTGCGTTCATACATACAGCTTCTCTGGGTAATGTCCAGAAAATGGGTTGCAGTGCATGTGTGGGGCTATAGACACCTCATGGCTCCGAAAAATCTTTCTCACCCTTTTTAAATGGCCATTAGCCGCCGTGCGGTGCTGCAGTGCAGAGGTTGTGTTTTTTCTACACATACTGTATCTCTGAGATCCCAGGATTCTCTGTGTTCTTGTGCACAACTCTTATCTCAAGCCTAGAAAGAGCATTTTCAGTTTGCTGCCACGCCTTGGATTTGCTAACACTGCAGCTGATATATGCACACTGCACACATTTTAGCTCAAAGAGGTTAAGTAAAGTCTTTGGGTCTTAAAAGCTTCTGACATTGAATTATTTATTCATTCTTTGGTCCGGCAGTGGTGACAACAGCAGAAACAGTCTCAAAAGCACAAGCACTTGGACCAATAGAGGCAGGATTAACTTGGGAAAATATAAGGCTTTCAGTAACTTGAAACACATTTGTATGAGATGTTGACTTAAGAAAAGAAAGTGTTGCTGTTCTGAACGGTAGAGGGAGGCCACTCAGTGTCTCTCAGATCTCTCCTTAAAAATCTCTGTGGGCCCATTTTGGTGGCAGCGCAACAACCAGCGCAGGTGGCGTGCCAATAGTTTGGTATTTTCCAGACCTTGAAACTCTCTTTGCCCGTCTGTGTGGTATTATGCTGCAGAGCATTGGTGCACAGGTTAGAGGAGAGACACAAACAGATGGGAGGTTCTTTCAAGTGAGGCAATGCAAAGCCAGTTGTTGGTATTTTGGTGGAAACTGGGTTTTGATGTTTAATTGTTGCTGATTTGATATGTGTCAACAAAAGCTAATACTTTCAACACATGCAGCATTAACAGACTAATGCTTAAAATGCAAAGCATTAAATTGGCATAAAAATATAACATTTAATCTGGTTAAAGCAGGAATGTTGGTAAAACAGTCTGCATTTAAACTACTCTGATTCTTACAGTATCTGTTGTCCACAGCTGTGTGAGGATATATGAAAACTTCATTCATTCCATGAATCCTTTGAACTCTGGGTGGTATTTTTAATTTCCTTCTGGCATAGTCAATATATCTGTCACCCAGGCATATATTCTTGTTTTCAGGACAAGTTAGGCTGTTCAGGAATGTCATCAGTTTGCATGTGAGTAGTACTGCATGCTCTAGTTGACTAGGTGAAGTAAATTGGAAGTTGGTACTTTTTTGTAAGTATTCAATACAACACAGATATCCATATATAAATGGATAGAGGAGATCGTCAGGGCTTCAGGAATACAAGAACCATGTTGATGGGACATTCTGAGTCTGAGGGCCCTTCCACACCTACCTCATTTGATCCGGACTTTTGGACTTCTCAGTCTTAGCCGAACCAAAATTATATGTGTGAAACCTTCCCTGCACCACAGTCTGGACCAAACAGCTGAAACTTGGTCTGACAAAAATAGGTGGTTTCAGTCTGGATCAAAGTCAACCATGGTTCACTTCATTTCTAGTATGAAAACATTTTTTGGATGGTTTGGACTTTCAGACCGCTTACAGGAAGTTCTGGCAAGCGATTGTTACAACCACAGAAAGCACATGGGGAGAGGAGGAGACTAAGTTTTTAGTTGAAATACTCATACAAATGCTGACACTTTCCAAGTATTTTCAGAGAGTATGAGAGAAAGAAGATGAGAGGATGGGAGAGCAATATACAAAGGTGCACAATGCCATTTGAAAAAGCAGTGTGTCAACCAATGTTAACCACAGTTGTCCACTGTGTTTACCTTCAATAAATCACAAACCTCTATACACATCAGTATGGTCGTAATAACTCTTTATTCTGCCTGTTTATTTGGGAAATGACTGATAACTGGGCCTCATTCAACCTGTGCATCTCTTTCCCAACTTAATTTCTAATCAAAAGTGGTGTTTCATGTTTTATTCTTGAAATGCATTCAGTGCAAACACTGTTGTGTCATGTTTTACAATATGATGGGACCATTTATGACGTGAGATACAGCAAAATTATGACTGGAATAACATCAGATTGATGTGATCATGTAAACAGCTTCACCAAAATATTTTGTCATTATTCATTTATATTTTAATTGTATCAACTAACTGTTACAAACCAGACACATCTTGGTACTGTGTTCACATTGTGCCACTCTGCGCTAACAGTATGATTTCCTGGAGAAATCAATTCATTTGTTAAGTGTGATTAACCCATGACGTTTAGCACTGAACAAACTCCACCCTGAGAGATTATATGATACAATATTACTGTGTCAGCTTACACTGAAATTCATTTTGCATCCTTAGGCAGTTCTGTTTAAGAGATGGACACAGATTGAACACACAGTTATACGACATTCTTCATTGACGTACATCACACATCAAACATAACATTCACAACAGTCATAACAATCATTCTTGACACATCATATCATCTGGATTCAGATTTCAATTAGCAGCACCCCCACTTGGTTAAGCAACAGGATAGACTTATATATAAAAGAATTCTTCAGCTTGTTGCATTTAAATTGAGGGACTCTAAATTGCCTGTTAGGGGGCAGAAGTTGGTATTCTCTGTTTAAAACATACAAGGAGTCAGAAGAGATACTGTTAACAAGTCTGAGCTGCTCTTGTTGTGAGCTACTTATAAGGAGTATGCCACAAGTTGGACAATAATCTCCAAACAGATTCAGATTCAATTATTTAGTTTTAAGTTTCACAGATACGCTGCTGAACCAGGCCATACTGCAGTACAGCATGACACTCATACTGAGTAAGTGATTTAAAAAAACTGAAAAATAATCTGTCTACAAAAGATCTGAATCTATGAAGAAAGTAAATGCGCTGCTGTATCTTCTTACAAGACACTGGGTCCTCTTTCCAGAAAATGCAGGTAATGTTCTTGAGTTCATAATGGACTTAAAAGGGACACAGCTTTGTGAGTCCCTGCTGTGATTATTGTTGCTTGGTTTTAATGTTCACTGTATCCCTTGAGACCATACAAGTTCCAAGAATTGAAGTTAATGAATTAATTCATGTTATATCCTCCTGAGACCTGCATAACAGATGAGCCCTTATCACAGAGAGTCTGTATTTACAATAGATGCTGATAAGATGCAACCAGTTGAATCCTCCTGAGTCGTTGTAATGAATATTAGCTGCTTTCATGCTGTAGGCAATACAACAGAGAGGCACAGTAGAGTGCGGTGTGTGTTCCTGCATAACACAATGTGAGCTGCTGTTAAATGAGGTTTCTAACTCCAGGACATCTATGCTGAAAGATTCACTCCAGGCACTGTAAGGTGTTTGGATACAAATAGGCAAAATGTTAGAGTAGAAAATAATGCATGAGGTAAGAGAGTGTGTGGTGATGGTGATGTCATCATTCTTACCAAAACGTGGATTTGGAATAGCGTTTTCTTAGCATCTGTATTTACAAGAGATTAGGATTCTGCATGACTCAGAGAGCTGAGAGCTTGTCAGGGGCCGGAAACATAGATATTGTGTCAGTTATTTCTTGTAGCACCCCTGGATGTGCAGTGTATCTTTGTGTTTTTAGCAAATGTTACCTTGTTATTATAAAAATAATCTAACTCAATAATTCTCTGGCCAGTGATTGAAACATTGTTGACATTGTCAGAATGGTCCACCCCATACATGAGGGGGGCAAAATATTAGGAACACTTTTCAATATAATGTCCTCCAGTACACCACCACCACCCTCTATGACCTCAATAATAAACATAAAGTAGAATTATAACTTTTCCGACAATGTTAACACAAACTGAAAATGTATTAGCTTTGTAAAAGTGGAATTTATGGCAGAGCTGTTGTTGGATTGCATTAGATTGCACAGGTGTAACTAATAAAAGTGCTCAGTGAATGTAATTTTGCCATTCCAAAATTTAGATATCAGGTCCTTGGGACATTGTCTCCCAGTAAAGAAAGCAAAGTGTTGAGGAAAGAAACTGGATAAAAAGCTAGGAGTGATTTTCTTAGGAAAACGATATGATATGAATATTATTTTAAAAGAAACTTAGCACACCATTATAGTTTGAACACATTAAAAAATGACATCCAATTTCAGAGCACACCCCATGACTGCAGACAGGCCATCTCACTCACAGCTCTGTCAGACCTTTTCTGCATCATATACTGACACAATTCAGCTGTGTTACCAGGACTTCAGATCAAAAACAGGCTTCTGTCAAAAAACTCAAGCAGCGGTGTAGCTGTGGATATGTCGTTTCAGGTACCAGTGAGATGGAATATGATCCAGGAAGTTTGTTTCTGTTGTACTGGTGATTCAAGCAGGAGAGTTTCATGCCAATCCAAGCTGTAGAAATATTCCAACTATGAGTCACCTAACATTGACTGTAGGAAAAGTGAATGGGACTTTTACCTCTAGACACCTTTATGCTCCCTGCTCTCATGTGTCAGTTAGTTTTGATTGAACACCAATTTAAGACCATGTAACATGAATGTGTAACTAAATTAATGCAGGTATTAAAACTAGATTTTGAACCACTGCCCATCTAGAGGACACATCTTCAACATTATAGTTTAATAATTGCCACACAGTGAATTTGTGGGCCTTGGGGACAGGTTGTTGATGGCTTTGTGCATTTTTTAATCCAGCCTCATGTCCGAGATCATGGAAAGCAGTGACAGTGACTCCAGTCCTCCAGGAGTGTCCACCTTCACTGAGGGACAGATGGTGATTCAGAGCTGGACTTGTTTGGACTGTGAGTTTAGCAAAGCATAATCAGACATGCAGGTATAGTGACGAGGATGATAGGCAGGATGTAAACACTGTAACACTCTTCAAAACTGTTAACTGCTTGGTTAGTAGCAGTACTGCTAGCATTACCCTTTCTTTGGGTGCATGGGGTACAAGGCAACAACATAGATTTTAGACATCAGTGAAGCAGTATTAATATTCCAACAATAGGATGATTTAAAACTCTAAATGGGACCATTTTGCATAATGAGTACTTTTACTTTTGAAACTTATAATTAGATTTAGCTGCCAATCATTATGTACTTTTACCTAAGTAAGATTCTGAATGTAAGGACTTTTATTTGTAATGGAGTATTTTTTTCATTGTGATATTGCTATTTCTACTTGGAAATAAAAGATCTCAGTACTTATTCCACATCTAATGGTCATTGTAGTAATTAACTGATAATACCACACCATCTGCATCTGGTTGCACATTTGTGGTGTCACTCTGCTCCATCCAGACATTATGATTTCCTCAACTCAACTTTAGTTGCACCTTACACACAACACGGTTAATATTTACAGCACAGAGACATGGTGACAGATGTTTCCTGCTCAAGGTGAGAGTGTCTCATAGTGTACCTGTTAATTTACACTCTCTATAATGCCCCACACAGGTGCACCTGTAACTTCTTACAGATTGACTTTTGGTTGTGAGGGACTAGTGAAACACATGGAGTCTGCAGTCTATGACATAACCAGCTACCAGGAGCTGTGAATCAGAGGCTGGTGACTGAAGCTGCTCAAACTGCATTGCAGTGGGCAGGATAAAGCAGCTCTTTGTATGTCCACCATCAGCCCTGACCATCTTGCTACAACTTCTATGTGGTCTGTAATACTTCCTGGAAAAGCAAAATTGTGGCCAGTGAACATAATCCAGGTAGGAATTACATTTCCTCTGAAAAATAAAAAAAACATCTACAAACATAACTTTTAGGAAATAGGGTTGAAATTTGTAAAGGTACAAAGATGCTTTAACTTCTGTTGTGTGCTCCGCTAACAGTGAGCTAAAGATAAAGATTACACTTTCTAAAAACCTGATAATTTTGATGAATTCATCAACTAACGGTGCCATGTTTTGAACAGCAAAGTGTTCTGAATTAACAAGAGATCTGTAATAGATATTTAATTAAAAATAAGACACATAGTGGATTTATGTATGTAAATACTGACTTTTTTTTAGTTTTTAGTTTTTTTTTTAGTTGTTTTTTTTAGTTTTAGTATCATACAATCTGAATGTTCCAGGAGTTTTTCTTCTGGCAGAAAATGTCACACTATAAACACATAGAGTACATCTGTATCATCTGTAGATATACAGATGATATCGATCAATTGATTGAGCATCCCACACTGGAGGAGCCTGAGCTGTGGACTTTCTGCCCCTTTACCCAGAGAACTGCAGAGTACTGCTCGAATAGAACATGAAAGTGATTTCATGGTAGCAAGAGAGAAAGGACAGCTGATAAGCACAGCTCAGAAAAGTGCCAGCTGCTCCATCATCTCAGCCCAGAGGTTTAGCCATAGGACAGGTAGGCCACAGCCACAGTCAAGGATCCAGGACCAGATGAGCATCACTTCAGCCCTCTTGGTCTGTTCTAGGAGGGAGCAGGTGACAGCTTCCTCTGGTGACATTTCCAGACCTCGCTTTCCTTTGATCTATTTGTGAGTAGAGAGGCTGAACCAAACTCTGTGCTGAGGCTTTGCCTCCAAATTGCTATCTGAATCTGCACAGCTCATGGGGAAATGACATGTATGTTTTGGTGCAGTCTGTCACTAAGTTGAGGGTTTGCAAGAAGGGATAATTGAAAAACTGCTGTAGAGGAAAAATCATCATTTAGTGAATAACCTTTGTATTAAGTGTGACTCTCTGTGTTATACTATTTTGTAAAAAGCATGACTGGCTCCCTTTCCGCTGAACTTTACTCGAACCCCTGATACTATAAATGAACTGTCTTTCTTGACACAATGCCTGATCTGTATACCACATTTACGTGCTAAATGATGTAAGGTTGAAGTATAGCCTTGCCTGCACATTAACCTTTTTTGAGACAAGAGTGTGCCTTTATTAGGGAAATGCCTTAATTAATCATTGATGTCTATCCTTTCATTGAATGTAACTATTGACTCTTTGTTCTTATGCATATAAAAACCCTGGTGAGGATGCACTCAGGATTGGTTCCTCGGCAGTCGCTGCCAACTATCACTTAGTTGGTTTTCATCCTTTTGCGCAAAAGCTAAATAAATATACAAAGACAAATTTTTCTTTGTTAGTCTCACTTAGTTGGTCAACTTCCACCACAACTGCCTGTTTTCTTTGTAATTGAAACAGTGCAAATCTTGGTGTAGCAGTGCAAACTGCAAAAGGGATGGGTGAAGGTGAATATAGACCAGAGGGTGTGGTGATTATTGAATACTCTCAGCCAGTCAAATCACTTGTCTCATAGCACTGAAACAGTTGTGCCAATCACAGTGAATAGCTCAACAAATAGAAAGATGCTTCTTGAAGAAATTATAACTCAAGTGGCACCACAGCATTTCCTCCCTAATGTATTTGAAGAATAAACGCCACTTTTGATAAAAATGCACCTTGCACCCAAATACCACACAGACAGAGGGTCAAGCCAGTTTCAAGGTCAGGAAAACACCAAGCTTTCAGAGCGCTGCTTGTGCAGGTCGTAGTACTTCCACAAAGATAGAACCCCAAGAGTCTGTGAGGCTGTTATGCATATTGTCAGGAAAATGTGAGAAAACAGTAAAAGCAAGTGTAAAAAAATGGAAAGCTGGTATGGTAGTTGTTCATGCTCATCATGATAACATGATGATGTGTAGCAGGAATAATGTTTGCCATTAACAACCTCATAGTTTAGCGTATTAGCATTTGCGGACATGATAATTAATTAGCTAATTGACTAAATAGTATTAAACACAAAGTACAGCTGAGGCTGATGGGAATGTCATTAGTTTTGCAGTTATTTGGTCATAAACATATAGACAAATGGTATTGGAAAAATAAAAATTTTGACCTGATGGTGGTGCTAGATGAAAAGTCAGAGGATCTCTGAAGTTATTAAAATTCATCCTGAGGGGAACATGAATGTTTGTACACAATTTCATGGCAATCTATCCAATAGCTGTCAAGGCATTTCAGTCTTGACCAAAGTGGTGGACCGACCAACCAACATTAGCACATCACTTACACAGCTAAGAATAAAAAAAAAAATGTTGAGTGACTTTGGTTTGAGGGAAAGCCAACAAACAGCTGGGTCATCAAGCCCAGACAGATTGCTAACAGGTAGAGTAGTGTCTCTGGCAGTGTCTCTCTCACACATGAATAATGATAGCCCTTGCTGTTTGTGCACAACAGACATTGCCTCAAAAGCACATTAAGATTATAAAAAAATGTTTATAAGCATTAAAATGCACTTTTTATTGTATTCATCTGTACCAAATGTCAGTGATTTCCAGTTATTACCACTGAAGAAAACATAGGTTTTCATTCATGTCAAACACTACATGAATGAAGATGATTAGCACACTGTCCACCACAGAGGAAGGAACAAATGCCATCAGCTGGTATTATATTTAATCCAGAAAGGCTTGTTCTGTTTCCTGAGGAAGTTCATATCTGTGTCTCTGTCCCAGATTGACGCTAACAATATCAATATAAGAGAAGTTTATCTCCGAATGTTTGAAATTGAAGATAGTGGAGAAGTTCACTGCAAGAAGATAAAAGCAAGACTGGATGAATGTTGCTGTTTTTGAAACAGAAGAGGACAACATTTACTCAGACATGTCACTACATCAGCTGTGACTCACAAGAGGTCAGCTTTAACAAAGGAAGGGGAAAGTACTGCAGGGAAAAAGGCAGGGGCACTGTCATTTTAAAGAAAGAATGTTTCTGCACTGTTTACTCTTTTTTTACTGCATACAGTGTCTTCAAAATAATCACAGGGACTCAGGGACAAGATCGCATATAGCCTAGGCCTTTTCATCCCAGAGACAAATGAACATAATCAATTATATAATTTAAAAATAGGGTTTGTCTTAAGCCTAGGCAGTGAGGCAAAATGACATGTTTTTAATAGGCTTATATTTCTCTGTCTCTAATTGCAGTGATAGAAGAGGTGATGCTTGCTGGGTCTTACTGTTTGTTTGTTTGTTTGTTTGTTTGTAATACGTCCAGGGGTTTCATTTTGAGATTTTTTTGTTGTACACCATTTATTCTTAAATCGTGATTTAAGCAAACTCCCTCATCAAGTAATTGTGTATTAATTGTTTTCACATGGAAATAATGATAATTAAAATAATGAGAATAATAATGTTTAGTATATGCACACAATAAGCAAACCTTTCTGTTTATGTCAGGATACTGCATGCTTGGAAGCCCTTTTGACCCTCTGGCTCCGGTGACCTCAGAGAACACAGGGTATAAACAACAAATTACAAACAACTTAACTAGCTGCCATCACTTTGTTGGCTGAGGACCTTCGGTTGTGAGGTTATCTGGAACACAATAAGTGCAATTAAGATACAAATGTATCTCTTACAACTTGTTCCAACATACTACATTTATCTGTAATCCTGCAACACGCGAGGATCCACAGGCATTATATTTATATATGATTTTTCTCTTTGTGGGACCGATAATCGTGTGCAAATAAACAAAAGCAAGCAGTATGACTGAATGATTTGTGCATGAACTTTACTTTTACTATTTATTATTATGAACTTTATTATCCCGCTTTACCATGTGTTGGCCATCATTTACATGAAATGTTATCAAATATGATAAAGGAAGAAAGCTGCAAAGATGCCTAAACATATAAGCATATTCTGTAGGCTTCTGACAGAATGCATAGGCTACTACTTACACAGCCCAGGAATTTTTTTGTATCTTTATGATTCTTGGTTTTGGGATTTTATGTCATCATGACAGCCCATTCAGTCAGAATCTCTTTTATTAGCCAATGCAAGCATACAAAGAATGTGTCAGTGTGCACGCAGCACCAGCCCCAAAACAGATGGGTTGTGTGTTGTGCGTTAAGCCTGCGGGGTTTAGGGCAGCAGGGGCACCACAGTGAGAAAGTTGAACCAGAATCAACTTTTAGAGAAACACAACCTGTTAGGCTGTACAACCCTGCCATGAGGGAAGACAAAAACATTACTAGGAAGAGGGGAGGACATGTCTCTTCCTTTGATAATGTTAAAAGTAAAGTAAGGCTTTGCTGATGGCTTCCCACTCATTTTAAAGAGACAGAGAGAGAGACAGAGAGAGAGAGAGAGAGAGAAGCAGTGGTCAAGCAAGCTAGAGAGTGGACAAGGAGAGTGAGCAGGGTAGTGAAAAAGCTGGTGAATGAGAGGAATAAAATGTTATTTTCTGATTGTTTCCAGCAGTCACAAATAAACATTTCCACACCCTGCTCCTCCACACAACCGTGTGGAGGTGCAACACCCGATAATGGTGCCACGGCCACTAAGTACATATCATATGTGAACTATGGGAGTAAGGTAAAAAGAAAATAGAATTACCATAGTTTAATTTTTTTTCCATATGTTTTCACGTATGAAAAGACCCAAAATGAACACTGCAAGCTGACTACTTGATTACTATGAGTGAATTATTTAAACTGCATTTGTATAGGAATGATTCTGTCCGGAACTTTTTGATCCACATGAGCGGTTGATCACTGTAACCATGATCACTAAATGTGGTTTCCACTGTAATAATGATGATGAGTGACATGCATAAATAAATAAATCATGTAAAAATTAAATTAGTAACAGTTATGTTCTGTATGTTTTCTTTTCAAAGTATCAAATAAAATCAATCAAACAGTGGAGGTTGAATGCAATGCACAATGTAAAGTCCAGTTTGATGAAATATATGAAAGTGACAAGAGCAGGGAATTAATGAGGGATGTGAACTGTAAAGTCCAGTTTGATAACCCCGTCTTCATCCTGTTTATACAGCCATGGTACAAGATTTGATGCAATTTAGTGCAAAGGTGGATTAGGTTTAGGGAAGGCCATTGTGTTGCGGGTGGGCTTGGCGCGTTCAACTCCTGTTTTGAGTTGTCTGCCGTAGATGGGCTTCATTCCATTTCAAATGAATGAAATGTTGTGATGACCGGCAGCAATCACACCACCACACCACATTTCACACCATGAGCACACACAAAATCTTAATCAGTTTGGAATAAATTCAGTAATTAAATGTAAAGAGTAGATAAAATATTAAATGCAATTTTTCTAACAGGTAACAAAGTGGACTGTCTTTGTCTCTAGAGCAACGGTGCCTGAGCATCATAGGTAATGTACCCTTCTGCTATCCACAACTGAATTTGATTTCTCAGAATTGAAGGAGAAATAATTCAAACGGATGGCCATAATATTAACCTATGGTATTGTTGAGTTATCAAGGACACTTTTTTGTTTTTGTGTTGAGAAATCATGAGGATATCATTAAAAGAAAACCTTAACACGGGAATTGACAGTATCATACACCAAGGGGCGTGACAAAGCGGCAGTATTTGATGACCTGAGAATGAGAACGGTTTATTGCATACAATGACATCAACATATTTGAGGCACTACTGATTAGAACGAAAAATTTAATTTCCAAAAAAACATAAGGTTACAGTTTTTCAATGACATAAAAGTTGGGAGTCTGCATGTAGGCATAGATGACCATTGCTGATTTGTGTTGTTTGAATGAATATTTTTCATCTTGCAATTAGAAGGGCTTGATTGGCCAACACAATTGACAATGAATACAAGCAGCCCTGCTGTGACTGAAAATGTTCACAAAGGTGGGCCAAAATACGTCACTTGAACATTAAACCAGTTGAATCGAAGTTATACAATGTTACAAGTGGTTGCTTGATTAATCAAACACAATTGTAGCACATTTTATATATTAATCAATGTCATCCAGCCTCTGAAAAAACAACATTTCCCAGCATGCATCACTTCTTCTGTCACTGCAATTAGAGACAGAGACACCTCATCTTTCAAACTCTACACTCTCATAACAAACAACCTAGTTTGTCATATAGATATGACTACAGTACATTTGAAATGATTTGATCTTTTTTTCAATGTCATACTGGGATGTTAGTCAGTATTACCAATGTTTTTTTCTTTTTCACATTTTATATTAAAGCTGTAATACATTTGTTACTTTCTATTGCACTGAACAGGGAGTTTATTTGATTGCAGTAATTTACTGCATTATACTGAATACTGTATCGAAAACAGATCATTTCAAACCGTGTTGTTTACAGGGAAATGTATTATGAACAAGTTTAAAATTACAGGTTGAAGTCTGTGACAAACTTTAACTTTTCATCAGAGTCAGTTGTGGATCAATTGTGTCCTTGTGTCTTTGCCCTTCAGCTGGCCACACAGCTATCTGTCACACCCTGAGTGTGGCTCATTACACTGAGACTCCATCTGCCAGGACAGACTCTTGCAGAGCAGACTGGCACTGAGTGTGACGCCTGCTCCTAGTATCAACCTGGTCTCTGTGCCCTCTCCCTGCACCTCAGCCAGACTTATTCACTGTGAGGAGGCACACACCGCAGAGAAGCGAAGTGTTATGTAACAGGATGCACAGGATGATGGATCGGAGAAGTCGGAGTTATTTTCTTTTCACTGTCCCCTGAGAGGTGTAACAGACCTGGCAGAGTGATGATGACACAGCTGTACAGCTAATCAGATGGTGATTGTACAAGAAGAGTGCACTCAGTAGAATGCAGATCTCCACCAGGTCTGTGCAGCGGGGGGTGGGGGGGGGTCTTGGTCTTGGTCTTTAGAAGCTGCAGCATTTATTAACTGACACACTGTTGCTTATACATACATTACATTTAGTGCCAGATTGACAACAAACTGCTAACCTTTTCTTCTGCTCCACTCGCATTCACCTTCACTTTTCTGCTGCTCGCTCTCTCACACCCGCTCAACGACGCGCTCCCACGCACTGCCCTATTCCTTAACGGAAATCTACTCTAATAACAGTACCTTTCATGTAGATGTCCTTTGAACAATGAGGAGAGGGAGGATTCTGGGATTTGATGTACTAGTTGATGACTCAAAACAATTCCATGACAATGTAGGGTGTTATCATACTTGCACAGTATGTGAGTGAAAATCATTAGGATCATTTATATTAATGATCATGTGAAATTTAGCACCAGTGCTCATAATTCTGCAGCGGCGCTGCTGCATGAAGGGGAAACACTGGTACAGTCAAGATGGCGGCAAAGATAACAGAAATGGGGATTTATTCATCTTGTATCATGCCTAACTTTAGTGGATCATGATATATCAGGTATGGATTTAATCTGCAGATGCTGCGGTACAAGATGAGACCAAACATTTCTATGAATGTCAGTTTTTGAGCCACACAAAGGCCAAAATGTGGCCTGCAACAGACTAGGTAAACCTTGTTTTTAGCCTTGACAATTGCCGAAAATGCCTTTGCTATGTCGTAACTCATATTGTAAAATGGCGAGGACTGCTGAAAAGACAAAAGTCTAAGCTTTATGATAGGCTCATAAGGAATGGCGTCAAAAAATTATGATTTTGAATTATATGAATTATGAGTCACTGCAAACACGAGAGGTCCTTGAGCATACTGTCATAAACGTGCACAAAAAATATTAGGCTGATGGGTCCAGTAGTATGTGAGATTAGCTGCAGACAGATACACAGACACATGCTGTCATGATCCTGTCACAGTCTGGCTCTATGTTCCTTAGTTGCCTTAACCACCAGTCCACCAAATGCCCTCAGACTTTTTCCCTGTGTGTTATACAGGACTGAGTGGGAGAAGGCCCATGTAAAGGACATTGAAGTTTGCTTTCCCACTATTTGTGAAATGTGAGGAGTTTGGCATTTGTTTCTGTAGATTTAAGTGATTTGCGTTTGCAGCCTCTGTGTGCCATGTTTGAGGAGCTGCATCATCGTGAGAGTGTAGATGAGAGAGTGTGCAGGTTGTGGTGTGTGTTTAAGTTTTATTCATGTGTATTCTTGAACAGGTTTATGTCAGTTGATTATGATGACGATTGTGTTTTCTGAGGGGTGTACTACAAAGCAAGATTAGTGGGTTAGCGAAGTGTGTTGAGCCTAAAGCCAGGGTTTTCAATGTCAAGAAGGTGGCTCTCTTTTAACCTGGCTACATCACCATAGTAACTTATGCTGCAAACTTAACCTGGTCCGGAGCAGGTTATGTTCCGAGTTTTGGCTTAAATCGGCAATAAAAAGCGCCACCCTTTTACTAACTAACTGATTTGCTGCCAAGTCCATTTAACACTGCTGGTACTGCAGGTATTAGAACACTGATTAGAAAATTGATCAATCTTTTATCATACTTACCATTGATTTGATATGTCATGTTGTAAATTTGTAATGGTGCAAGAGGTTAGGGTTACTTGCGGGATGGGATTTTGTTGAATACTTTGAACAAAAAAATAAATCAATAAATAAAATTGACTAGTCCATTGGTATTTATCACAGATAAATATTCAATCTATAATATCAACTTTTATTTGGCCAGAATCTAAAGTGATTTCCACTTATCCTTCATTATGGGACAGAGTCAGACCTAAGTGCACTTCTTGAGTATAATGTTTAAATCTGCAGCGTCAAGTTTAAAGTTTAAGAGCTCTGGATATGGTAAAATAAATATGTTAACTAATTACAAATTAGTTTTTAATTAACAAATTTACACAATCAGCAATTTTCTGGCAGCATTCTTCTCTCACCTTATTTGCAGCAACAGCGTTGCTTTTTGCTTTAATAATGTATTTATATTCTTCATAGCTCTCTGTTATAATGACCTGTTCCTTCTGATTGAAGCAGGCGGCACGAGATCGGTCCATTTTGTGCGGAAAAAGAGTCAAATGACGCGCCAAAAACACCCCCTTGCAACGCACACAGATCCTGAAGCAGAAACCACTTATCTCTGATTGCGCGTTTAGGGTTTGTCGAGCCAGCTCACACAAAGAAAGCCTGGGTATGTTCAACTTGCTTCGTAGTGCACACCTCTGGTTTTTTGTTTTTCTGCTGCTCTGAGTTTTTCCTCCTGTGTCTGTATTTTGCTTTTCCCTCCACACTTTCCCTCCACACCTGCCCTGCATCATCCTCGTTAGCCCTGCCCTGCTCCCTGTGTCTTCCCCAGCCAATCAGCTCCTTTCCTGTTCTCCTGTTCCACCTGCACCTCATCTCCTTGTCAGTTTAGTTTCAATCTTGTTGGATCCTCTGTTCTGTTTGTTCTGTCTTGTTCCATTTTTTGTGTCTGCGCGCCTGAGTTTATTAAAGAGGTATTCTTCAGTTTGTACTGGCTGCTTTTGTCCTGAATTAGGGTTTATCTCCTGCTACTTCCCTGACACACGTGCACACACAGCCAAACTGTGTTCCCCTCCAGGCTTATGACTGGTGTAAATAATAACATTTCATTCAGACTGAAATATTGGTACATATTTAGGCTCTGTTTGCATCACTTCCATTGAAGTCTGATTTAAAGATGAGCGTGTGTAGGAAGACATCAAAGCAGAGAAAGCATGATCACAGAGAAACTCATGCAGGTGGACACTGTGGGCTGCCTGGGACACAAAGGTTGTAAAGAGCATCAGCAGGACAAATGGCACTCTTGTGGTTAAGGTAATCTTTAAGCCCCTGAATAGTCTTGGGCTGTCATTGAGGAAAGTTGACAATCATAAGAGAAACATGCTGAAATCTTTGGTATAGATAGATCATACTGAGACAAATACATTGACTGCCAATTTAGAATTTTGGAGACCAAACACAGGCTGCTTCACTAGCAAGGACCATGCCACAACAATATGTGATTAAAGATTCTAATGGAAATGATAAAGAATTGGATGTTGAGGATGATGGTTGAGTGGATGAAAAAGCAGGGTGTGGGGTGGAAGGAGGATGTTGTCAGTTAGGCAGGAGGGGGAATGATGTGATGAAGTTCAGGCAGAGGGAGACTCAGCGTGGGACTTCCGTCTCATGCCTGGTTCCACCCGAGCTGATTACAGTGATTACAGTCGACATTTCCTGTTACTCCTTGGTTACCCCCGGCCATACAGCTTCATACTCTTGAATGAATTAAACCTTTATTGCCCCTAGGGCAATTTACTTTGCACAGAGCTCAAAAGAACATCAAAAAACATCAAGAACCATGCATGACAGCACATAATATAACATAAAACATAAGCATATAATCATCATAAAAAGTATAATTTGGGGAAATCGATAAAAGACATAAAGTGCAAGTTCAAGAAAGTGCCCAATTCAGACCATGAGATCAAAGCTTGTTAAGCAGCTGAATGCTGCATGGGACAAAGGATGTGATACCTGTTTTAGTCCACATCTTGGGCATGCTATACCTTCACCCTGAAGGTAAAAGTTCATACCATTTCTTCCTTCCTCTTCTTCTTTTGAAGTATTCGCTGCACAGAGATACCAGCGAAACTTGTTTATTGTCCTACATTTTCAAAACACTACAACAGTGCAGATGGCTGATGCAAATTGACGACATGTCAGATTGCACCAACTGACATGTCCCCATTATATCAAAGTCTGACACAGAATGGAACCAAGATTTTATTAGACCCTTCTTACACAGTGTGACAATCAATACATTTGCAAGGTTATTGTTATTGCACAGTGGAGAGGTGCCATTACACCCACTGTGTGTCTATGGGCCAAGATTATTTTAGTTTTCAGATGGTTTGAGTTTGCAGTTTGTTTAACCACAGAGCTAGGAACTATGAGTCATGGTGAGTTTAGAAACTGAAAAAAAGTGTGAAGTAACCCAAAAAAGTCTTCAAACCCATAACATACATTGTTGAGCAGCTGCATGTCTGGCAGCACACAAAATTTAATTTTATTTTGAGTGAACCAACTTCCAGTGAAGTGATACTACAGTAACATTAAAGGTAATAGTTCAACTTTGAGGTTGCAATAAGTAACTCTAAGTGTCCGAGGCAACATGAAGTAACATACAGGATAATCATTGTCAGTAGTCAGTCATTATGTAATGTTTTGCAAAATTCATCATGAAATATGCCCAATATTCAATAATGGTGAACTAGAAAACTGAAAATACAACTTTTCATATCATCCCCCTTCACTCTGTCATCATTTCCTTTCACCTATCTGCTGTCAGATATTGAAATAAAGGCAAATGAACAAATCTTGAACACTGTATCTTTAAACTGATCTGACTATACTGAATCATTGGAGTCACTTACTGAATCAGTATCTTTTAGCCGTGGAGCTCCCCTCTCTAGTGACTAAAAATACCATTGTCAGCTTAACTTTTCTATAGAGCATACATGTTTAGGTACAGACTGCAAAAGCTACAGAACAAACTAAAGAGCTAAAGAGAAAACCCTGTTATACTGCTGAGCTGTGTATTGCGTCACCTTAGAAAAAAAGCAGCTATGTTAGTGACTACAAATCTTTCAACTAAACTGTATCACGGGGTGTTCTGATGTTTTGTCCCCCACATGTAGCTGCAGTGGCTAATGTGTCTGGCACAAGTGGCAGCTACCACGGCTTGAGGCTGAAGCCAATGAGGGAGTACCGTAAAGTGCCAACAACAACTGCGAGCTGCTCCAAATGACTCCCATTCAAAAAACCTCAACTTCTCTCTAAAAATAATAAGTAAATCATTTTTTCGACTAGTTATAATGGTCTCAGTTGCTAAATTCATGCCCTCTAATAAGTGTGCAGGTGGTCATTTTGGAAGTTATTGCTCTGATAAGATTTGAAGACTTATACTAGCTTTGATGTTTGCCATGTGGGCACTGATTGACAGCTGTGATTGACAGTTGCTCACCGCTGCTCTCCCTGGCTCAGGGACTCGCACTGAGTCGGACTATTGTTGCAATATTTCACTAAGTTTAATGTTACTTGATTACCTGCCCTGTTAGCACAATTTAGCAAAAGTAGCTAACATTAGCCCAAGTGTGCAGCGCTCAGTGTTCCCAGTAAGCTAACGTTAGCTTGGGTCCAAGTTAGCAGGGAAAGTTTCCAGAGTGTGAAAGGCAACACCCCTCACTCCTTATTTGGAGGGTCCTAGCTCCAAACAAAAAAGATGGAGCTAAGCTGCAACTCTGGGCTCCAGTGCAAACCAACAGGTGACATCACACCTCATGATGTCCATCTTAACCCTATCCATGCACACCCACACAAGAGCAGCAGCAATAACAACTACAGCAGTATCAACACCAGTGGCAACATCAGCAGCAAACAGAGCATTTGATACCAGTTAGGAAAGGAAACTAGCTCCTAAAGGTCCACCAGACACTGCAGAGGGGAGAGTTGGTGATTGGATTCTGGACTGAATCTACAACAACAAGAGTAAGACCTATCTTTTCTCATGTGCCTCTCTCTCACTCTGCTTCTCTGCCCAGCACTCTGTGGAGGCTGTGAATGCTGGTGTGAATCCCATTGGTGATACCTCCTATAACTCCAGCCACTGGGATCTTGGTAGTGCCTTCTTCTTCGCTGGAACTGTCATCACAACCATAGGTACTGTGATTATTGCATGACTGAACACTGAATAGGTTAATATAATTTAGTGTGTATTAATCTGTTTCTGAAAAAGAGATTTGCCTTTTCAAGACATTGTATTTTTCTCTGGTGTTTTGTTGTTGTTGTTGTTGTTTGTTTGTTTGTTTTTGTTGTTGTTGTTGTTGTTTTTTTTATTGTTGTTTGTGTACCAAAATCTTGCAGGACAATACCCTTTGCTAGTAACTACATCACTGGTGGCAATTACATTTGCCTATTCAACGTAATTAGGAAAACAATATAGTGGTATATAAACATAATTTATAGGAGACAGAGTTGCCTGGCCCAATCTAATTTATACTTTTGAAACATACAGTACATGTCATGAACATTTCTATCAAGGGTGCCATGCTTTACGAAGACGAAGGCTACAGAAATCACAGCCCTGTGTTAAGAAAACACACTTTAAAGTCAGAGCAGGATAACAACACAGTGATCTAAACCCTGTTGAGGATAACAGAAACAGACCTGAAACGTTATCAATTATAATGTATAATTAAATCCCATTAAGACCCGTAGAATTACCTATTTTGTCTCTTTTCGCTTCCAGGGTATGGTAACATTGCCCCAAGCACTGAGGGAGGGAAGATTTTCTGCATCCTGTATGCAATATTTGGCATCCCGCTGTTTGGATTCCTCCTAGCAGGTGTCGGGGACCAGCTTGGTACCATATTCGTCAAAAGCATTGCCAAGGTGGAGAAGATGTTTCGGGTGAGTCACAGTGTAAATTTCCTATCATCTATGAATCAGCTTTTTGGAAATGATGTGGTTATGAAATGATTTGGCTTTCAGTGTGGTCAATAGGCAAATACACTATAGGCAAACTGTGTACAGATGTTTGCAGGCAAGTGATAATCCTATTTTTGGGTTTAGTGTCTTGAGTTTTTATTTAGGGTTCAGGTGTTTAAGGGATGTGATCCTGCAGAGCTGCAAACATGTTAGTTCAGTTTTTCACACAAAAATTTAAAGCTCTTTTAAGAGAGAATAAAGACTAACTAAAACTTGAACAGAAAACAGTATATTTCCCCCGCAGTATATTTTCCCCTGGGGAACAGGGGAAAGGAAACAAACTGCAGGGATGACTGCACCTTGTTGAACTAACGAACTTCCAGGTCAACTTCACTCGCCACATAGGGAATAGAGTATTCTGTGCTCATCATAATCAGTGGTAACGCTGATGAGATAATAACCCCTCCATGACTGAGTCATCAAAGTCCTCTCTCACACTCTGTGGGGTGCTGCCAACGAGTCCAAACACAATCAGCACTCTGCTGAAACCACCGTGGGTATTATGGCTTACACTGTGTGTGTGTGTGTGTGTGTGTGTGTGTGTGTGACTTCCTCTCACAGAATAAACACAACCAGATCAGTCAGACTAAAATCCGTGTGGCCTCCACCCTTCTCTTCATCCTGGCTGGCTGCATCCTGTTTGTCACCATCCCAGCTGTGATCTTCAAACACATTGAAGGCTGGACAGCGTTGGAGTCAACATATTTTGTCGTCATTACTCTGACAACTGTTGGAATAGGCGACTATGTGGCAGGTAATGATAAACAGGAATGCCTGATCTGATTTGTTTCTTAAATATTATTAATCACCAATAAATAAATCATGCAGAACAACTATCAAAGGTTGTATCTATCTATCTATCTATCTATCTATCTATCTATCTATCTATCTATCTATCGCTTGCTCTCTCTGTATATGTGTGTGTGTATATATATATATATATATATATATATATATATATATATATATATATATATATATGTATGTATACCACCGACAGATAGAAGTGGCTGATATCAAGAAATCCTACCAGTGGCTGGAAAAGGCTGGACTGAAAGACAGCACAGAAGCACTAATCATGGCAGCACAAGAACAGGCACTTAGTACAAGATCAATAGAGGTGGGGATTTACCACACCAGACAGGACCCCAGGTGTAGGCTGTGCAAAGGTGTTCCTGAGACAGTTCAGCACATAATAGCAGGGTGTAAGATGCAGGCAGAAAGTCCCAAGGTCAGAATGGAAGACACCTCCTGAGGTGGTTGAGAATGAACAAGCTAAGATCCCGTGGGACTTCCAGATCCAGACTGACAAGCTGGTGATGGCTAACCAACTGGAGCACTGGGGGCTGTAACCCACAAACTGGGAGAGTGGCTCCAGCAGATTCCAGGTACAACATCTGAGGACTCTGTCCAGAAGAGCGCAGTCCCAGGAATAGCTAAGATACTGCGCAGAACACTCAAACTCCCAGGCCTCTGGTAGAGGACCTGATCTTGAGGAAGACACACCACTAACCCCCATGGGAGGTAGGTGAGAGAGGGATTCTTTTTTATATATACCTCCTCTACATGGATGACATCAAGCTGTATGCCAGGAATGAGCGAGACATCGACTCACTGATCCACATCACCAGGATCTACAGCAACGACATCGGAATGTCATTCGGACTAGATAAGTGTGGTCGGATGGTATCGAAGAGAGGGAAGATAATCAGAACCGAGGGGGTTGAACTACAAGAAGGCAGCATTGCAGATTTTCAGGACAGCAATACCTTGGGATCCCCCAGGCAAATGGGAACCATGAGGAGGCCGCAAGGAAGTCAGCCACAGCCAAATACCTGCACAGAGTAAGGCAGGTCCTGAAAAGTCGGCTGAATGGGAAGAACAAGATACGAGCCATCAACACGTACGCCCTGCCAGTCATTAGATACCCCGCTGGTATAATAAGCTGGCCAAAGGAGGAGATAGAGGCCACTCATATCAAGACAAGGAAGCTCCTCGCAATGCATGGAGGGTTTCATCCCAAGTCCAGCACCCTGAGACTGTACACTAAGTGGAACGAGGGAGGCCGAGGACTGGTGAGCGTCAGAGCCACTGTCCAGGATGAAACAACCAAGATCCAGGAATACATCAGGAAGATGGCCCCTAAAGATGAACTGCTAAGTGAATACCTCAGGCAGCAGAACCCGATGATGCAGAGGAGGAGGAGGAACCATCATGGAGAGACAAGCCCCTACACAGTATGTACCAACGACAGATAGAAGAAGTGGCTGATATCAAGAAATCCTACCAGTGGCTGTAAAAGGCTGGTCTGAAAGACAGCACAGAAGCACTAATCATGGCAGCACAAGAACAGGAACTTAGTACAAGATTAATAGAGGCGGGGATCTACCACACCAGACAGGACTGCAGGTGCAGGCTGTGCAAAGGTGCTCCTGAGACAGTTCAGCACATAATAGCAGGGTGTAAGATGCTACATATGGGTTGGAAGTCCCAAGGTCAGAATGGAAGACACCTCCTAAGGTGGTTGAGAATGACCAAGCCAAGATCCTATGGGCTTCCTGATCCAGACTGACAAGCTGGTTATGGCTAACCAACCGGACATCGTGTTGATCGACGAACAACAGAAGAAGGCAGGGGTGACAGACGTAGCAATCCCAAGCAACAGCAACATCAGGAAGAAGGAACACGAGAAGCTTGAAAAATACCAAGGGCTGAAAGAGGAGCTAGAAAAGATGTGGGGAGTAAAGGCAACAGTGGTGCCAGTGGTATTGGAGCACTGGGGGCTGTAACCCACAAACAGATTCCAGGTACAACATCTGAGGTCTCTGTCCAGAAGAGCGCAGTCCTGGAAACAGCTAAGATACTGCATAGAACCCTCAAAATCTCAGGCTTCTGGTAGAGAGACCTGAGCTTGAGGAAGACACACCACCACCCCCCATGGGAGGGGGGTGAGAGAGGGTTTATATATATATGTATGTATGTATGTATACTGGCAGAGGTGAAGACTGGTGAACTTTGGGTGAGTTTAGTGTGTACCAGTTGTAAGCCACAAAGTGCTGATGTTAAGGGGCCCAATAAAGTCCAAAATACAAAAAGCTAACACTTCACATTTTTTTAACTTGGTTCTCTCTATAACACTCTATAATGTAGTTGTAAGAAGATATAAGTGTGTTTGTGTATGTACAGCATGTGTCAACCACTATAACTGCACCTGTGGGTACCCATAAGTAGATGCTTAAAAACAGATAATGAATGACAAAAACACAGTTTTAATAATATATTTCCTCATAGAAGTTATAATTGTTGACAAATATTGTACATGAATAAACACTTAAAAAGGTCCATATAAAAAACATTCATTAAATGTTTATGTTGGGACTTAGTAGGAGTACTTTTGGCTATCGGCAATTAATCATTATCAAAGATAATGATTAATTAGGGGGAAGAGAAGAGTGTTAGAGTAAGGAGGAGGAACAAGATGACGGATGTGAACAACTTGGGGTTACGTCAGGCGAGAGTGCCGGTCGAGATGGCGAATGTGACCACAAGATTTGAACAGAGGCTGTGGTTAAATGGCAACCGCCACTCAATGACGTGCCTCTGATTACTATAATGGTGTCAGACAGAGCTGAGCATCTGTGTTGCCTAGCAACATGTGTCTGAGTGTCGAGATGCGTATGAGTGTACATGCAAGTGGGTTAGTAAAGAGGAGAGGGTGAAAATACCAAAGAACAAAAGATCTCAGTGATTGCCAGGAGAAGTGGTGGTTGCTTCTATTTACTCAGACATGTGGTGTGCAAACTGGGGATGTGCAGAGACCAGTATTTATTTTAGCAATATTGTGATATTGTGATTATACAACATTTACCAACAAAATAAAAGATATAAACAAAATTTATTCATATTGTGAGGCAGTTCGCTCTAAAAATAAAAAACTTTTTGCTTGTGTTATCTCCATTTCCATCGAAATACACGGGGTATGACTAATACCTGGAAAACCATCACTCACGTCAGTAAAATCCTATGTAATAAAACCTAGTTAACTACTCCAGAAAGTAGGTTGACCCTTGATAACGACCTAGCAACAGAGATGATTTCTAGTCCCTGCTGACTCAGCCAGCCAACTTCAGCTAATGCTTTCTGGAGATCGCGACATTTCCCAAACTGAATAAATACTTCACATATAAACACAAAACTCCTTTGCTAGCTCAATCTCGTTGTAACTAAGATATCCGCTGAGGAAATTTTTTTTTTCCATGGACAGATTTAGCTACTTTGTCCGCAAACTTCACAGACATTTTTAAGCTAGTAGTGCCATAGCACCAGCACAGCTGATGGAGGATGTTGGCGTGGAAGTTGAGATATACTTTAAACTGAAGGGAAAATGGTTAAGTTTTGCTGTGTATGCGAGTGCCAGATAATGATGAAGAGGGAAGAAGGGTTTGGGTTTTGTGTGTGTATGTGTGTGTGAGTGTGTGCGTGTGTAACTTGTCCCACAGTCTGAGTTCAATCCACTCAGCAAAAGGTCTGTTTTGTTTTCCCCACAACCCCTGATCAGTTCAGTTCAATCCAGTTTCACAAACATAAAAGAAAGACAACTCAAAACTCCGCACCGGGTTTCCACCGCAGATCCCCCCACAAAACAAAACGAAACAAAGGAAAGACACTAGCAAAGCAACACAGTACATAAAATAAAGCCTACAGAAACGTCTGATAGATCGGACCACCGTGTTTAACTATATATTTTCAAACACTACAGTTACGGCTGAAAATGACAACAGAAAAAGTTGCCAAGTTCACATATCTCCGCAATTCAAATTAACCACCAGTCGTCTACCCAGAAATGACTGTTGTTGTTAGCGCAACGTCACAGTCTGTAGTTCTAATGAATGGTGGAATAATATTTTTAGTGATGAGGGTTTTTTCATTTGAGCATGGCTAGGTGAGCTGTCATGCTGATTTGAGCACGTTCTAAATGTCTAGTTGACAAATCAGATTGCTTGGTCGGAACTACGTGTTGTATAAATTTGTATCTATATTTGTTGAGGCAGCAAAATTATTTGTATTTGTATCCTCGAATTCGTATCCTCAGTGGCATTGCAGAGAAAACAGAGTCGACTCAGTTAAAGGTGAGCAGGGCATAGAAGTTATCCTTCGCCTTTTTCTGCAGGAAAGGTGGAAGAGCACTGGTTTGCACAGCGGTCTTCTTTGGATCAGTGCTCAGAAGAACACAGAGAAATCTCCACTCATCTGAGGTTGAGATTGTTTGGCACAGTTACAGTCATGTACATTACAGTACATACCTTACATTAGCCTGTGAGACGTGGGAAGCATAGTTCAGCGAGTGGAGTGTTTATACCTTCGGTGATGTCACGGCCAGGAAGAGGAAATCCTTGGGCATTTCCAGCAGGTCTCATCCAATGAGAGCCGAGAGTTTGACTCTGCCAGATTTCACATCTAGGTGTAAGTTGAGCAGAGCATGATGGAAGTTGAAGTCTGTTTAGAGTCCTTTTGTTTGACTTTGCTCCTTTCTTTGTCATCAGGCAGGCCTGCCTTTGTCTCCAGCATATGGCGTATGAGGTCCAATATTTATATACATCTCATTAATGCTAAATAGGGGGATTTTAAAGTAAAGTGTGACGAGAAAGCTCTCATACTAGCTGTCACACCATCCAGTTTTATATAACCCTGCTCTGCCAGAGTATAAACCATGGCACAAAAGAGCCATGGTCTGCAGCAGTGAGATAAGAGTGAACAGTGCAAATACTGAATTAAAGTGCAAATAGTCAATACGTCACCAAGCTACCAACGCCAACTACTTTGCAAGGACAGTGCAAAGAATTTAGCTGGTGGGGGGGGAATCACATAAGGATGAAGTTGGGATGTGATGGGGTTAGATGGAAGGAGGGGGGGAGTGTAAGGAACCAGCTGAGTAAGAATGAGAGCTGACAGCTTATAAAGGCTTCCCAGCACATTATATGAATATGATTTTCATGTTTCTAGGTACCTGGTAAACAAATCAGGTGATGCACAATAAGCCAGTGATACTGAGCAATAGGGTTTTGCAATATGATTATATATACTGTGAGACAATATAAATTTGCTACCTCAGAGATGTTGCCATACTGTTTATAATGTGGTATCCATCCCTTTTAATATCGGTGGTTACATTAAACCATTGTGGGCTTACAAATCAATGAGCAGCACTGGTTTATGGTAACATTGGAGTTTTGCATCAGTGAAGTGAAGTAGCTTTATTTGTCAGGTGTTTATTTCTGCTGGATTAGCCAAAACAGACTGTCTGGTCACATATTATCCAAAAAAGTTATAAAAGGTTCCTCAATGATTTTCCAAAACATGTACTATAAGATTATATATCCATGATAGAGGATTTTACCCATGTTGCCCACTCTCATTGAGCATGAATTAGTGTGACTGATAAATGAGCATGCCTACCTGAACTAACACAAAGCTGCATTTACTGTTTAAATGGAAAATGTAATCTGACACGGGCGCTCAGAGGATTCTAAAGCCTTACGATTCATCTTCAGATTACAATGAACATCTATTGCAAATTCAATGGAAATTAAGCTATTTGTGTTTGAGATCATTTGGACCATAGTGCTGTTAATAACTATTCCAGTCTTGCTAGAGTATCACCTCAGTGGTTTGGAATCACTCTCCTCTGCATATCAGCTGCTACACACAATGTTTATTCCAGATCTAATGCAAGATAACAACCTAATAGCAATGCTCTCATTTAGTAAAACAGCTGATCTCAGGCATGGTGTGTACTCTCTTTCATTCTCATTAGATGTCTCCATGGAGGACAGGTTTATGTGTGATGGATGAGGACCTCCCCGTGATGTTGTGACATTCAGTTAATGTGAAAAGCAGTCTTTGTTTATTCCATAACTCATCGACAGTGTCTTCACATTGATTGATTGATTGATCTCTGACTGTGACTGTGGAACAAAAAACAATCTCTCATCTCGCAGTGTAATCTCTCCAACTTCATTCTTTGAAATGTTCAGGTTGAGATTCCAGTAGCAGCACAGAGATGCACATTTCTTCATTCATTCATGTGTGTTTTGTTTTCCATTCAGGGGGAGATCGGAGGATTGAGTACCGTAAGTGGTACAGACCACTCGTGTGGTTCTGGATCCTGGGTGGTCTGGCCTACTTTGCTGCAGTACTGAACATGATTGGCGACTGGCTGAGGGTTCTCTCCAAAAAGACCAAAGAAGAGGTATGCTCCTGTATACATAAGGAAGGGTGAATGCTGATTTGATATTGATAATGAAAAATAAGATATACTGTATAATGACCTGATAATCAGCCTTCATTCCAGACTGTGTCTGTTTAGATTATTTAGAACCAGGCTGAACATTATAACATTACTCATGAAACTGGCAGCACTTGGCATCTTCTGATTTATCACTTACCAAATAAGGCTACTACAGTAATCATTTTCATTGCACATCATTTATAGATTATGATGTTAATGAAGTCAAGGGTTTGTTTTCTGAAGTGCACCCCCAACCAATGAGGCAATAGCATTTTTACTACAAAGAGCATAGAGCTGAGGTAATGTATGATTGATGCTTGATTCTTGTGTCTTTTTAGTTAAATATTAAATGGTATAAATAAATATTGAACAAAAATGTTTTTTATCCCAAAAACATACAGAGAAAGTTCAACACTTTTTCAGCCCTCTGCAGTGTCTACATTCTTCCTTTGTAGGCTGCATACAGCCCCAACAACCTCCAGCAATAAGTAAGGGCATATACTGTATGTAGCCTGAGAGGTCAAACTCAGGGAAAAAATGTCTGCTTTGCACTCACTGCACCACAGTCTGCTGCTTGTTAACTTTCTCGCTGTGTGTGCACGGTAGTAATTGAAGGTGACTCAGATGAGCATATTAAATTTTTAAACTCTTTAGATCTTCTTTCATATGGATTTTGTTGGCTGGACAGTGAGAGCACATTCTTTACATAGATAGTCAGTAAGAAAATCAACCTGACACTATAAATGTCCCTCCCATCCCCAGTGGAAATGACAACCTTGTATGAACCAATTAATTATTTAGCCTTTTTATGTCAAAATCATCAACAGACTACTATCAACCCCCAAAGTTCCAGGAATTTTTTGACATTTATCCCCATTTGCCCTGGTGTTTTAAGTAACATTAGCCTACTTAGCAAGTAGTAGTTTGTTACTGATGTCTTCAGCTATCTCTGTCTGTCATCTTACCCTCATCTTGTACATAATAGCAGCCCTGGAGACAATCTTGCATCACTGCAGGCGGAGTGAAAATAATGACAATTTGTATTAATAGCAGAGACTAGAAGCAAAGGCTTATAATCAGATATTATTATCCAGATAACATAACTCAATACAGATCAAATGTTAATGGAGATGGGGTCTAAGAGAACATTATTGTGTCCTGACGAAGTGGGCTGAAGACATGGTTCCTGGGTTGATTCTTCTGGAATAATATAACATAGATATGCAACCAGTTAGGCTACAGAAATGCTGTGTGTTGATTTAAAAAAAAAACAAACTCCGGCTTAATAACCCAAAGTAGACATTTCATGTCTTTGTATCTGAAACAGTCTAAGCACTATTAACAATGTGAGGTCAGTTTTGTCAGTTTCCCATTCTGACAGCCACTATTTTTATGGATTTAACTTATTATCAGTTGTGCATTGACTGTTGTTTGGTGAAAACTTTATAGATCACTAGAGTGCTCCTTCATCTCTGATTAAAGTAATAACTGTGTTTTGCCAAGGTTGGAGAGATCAAGGCTCATGCAGCGGAGTGGAAAGCTAATGTGCGAGCAGAGCTCCGGGAGACGCGTCGGCGTATGAGTGTCGAGGTCCATGACAAGCTGCAGCGAGCTGCCACCATCCGCAGTATGGAGAGACGCCAGCTGGGCCTGGACCAGCGTGCAGTGTCCCTGGATATGCTTTCTCCAGAGCGACGGGCCATGTTCAACAGTCTGGACACCAACAGCTACAAAACCTCCTCCCAGGAAAGCATTGACACAAAGCTGAATAACCTTCGGCTGCGGGGGGCCGAACAGTGCGACCGTCGCTCCAACCACCAAACCACGTCTGAGGACAACATTTTCAACCGCCTGGGCTCCGTCACCAAGCTGGCCAAGCGCAACAGGAATCGGGACCTGAAGAAGAACATCCCAGACGAGGCTCGGCGGCCTCACAGTGAAGCCTACGGCTGCAGCACGCCCACTTTTGACTGTAGGACACCCACTATGGATGAAGGGAAGAGGAAGGATGAGGGAGAGGATGAGAATGAGGACAAGGAGTGCAACACTAGCTTGTCTGATTTTCCATTGTTTGTGGAAGCTTGCAAGCCACAGAATGGGTTCATTCCAGAGAAAACCAAAGAGAATGAGAGTGAGAAAACACTTGAAACAAAAGAGCTGCATATTGAGATGGGCCCATAGACAGACTGTGCTCCTAAAACAGGGGCTTTTAAAAAACACCATTAGTGCCTTAGGTCTCCCTTATTCCTGTGTTTGCTTAAGCTGGGGCAACACCTGTCCCTCTGTGCTATATACTGTAATGATCACATATAATATTCACTGTGCCCAATGGATCTGATGGACTCACATTGTGTTGGCTTCATCACTGTCCACTGTATGGATGCAAGACCTGTTAGGGTTTTTGTTATTCTGCTATGCCAAATGATGGTCACATTAAAACAAAGTTGTCTCCTAATAGGTGGTTGAAGGACGACAACTTGGGTCTATATTTGTAGCTTTAGCCATCGTTTCTATGAGTTATGATAACATTGTACTCAACCAAAGTACTTGTGCATAATCTCCATGAGTCATTTCTCCCCTAATATATGAAAAATGTACATTTGTCCCCCTAAATAACTGTAATTGAGCAGGCATCATTAGTTCCTCCAACTTCTGAAAGAAAGCTACTTTGTTGCCTCAATATTTATTCACCCAGTATTCAGTGTTCCCAACTCTGAGCCATACTGGATGTGTAGCACTCACATCAACACCTTCTGCTTCATGTTAGCATACACACCGATGTACCATGAACATAACAGCTGTGGGTGGCTCACAAGCCCTCTCCAAGTTTTGGGTCAGTTCTGTATTCTCTGAGCGCCATGAACTCATCTCTGATTCACAAGTAAGAGACTGTCTGTTTGAGTCACACTATCCAGTGAGTCACATGTGTATTACTCGATCAACCTGCCAGTGTGACTGCTATTGTTAATTTTAGCACAAAATATACTTTCCAGGTCCACATAGCCACAAGGATCTGCATGATATAAAATCTGTCATGTACACTGACCATGAGAGCCTGCAGGTACTGCTTACATGTAGCCCAAAATGTACGTGTTGGCAAACATTTACGAACATGTCTGCCTTTGCAGACACCTGATGTAGTATCAGCAGAGCTGCATGTTTGTCTGCTATCCATGCTCTAGGCCCCATTTACAACTGTCATTTCAGGTGTCTTGTATCTGGATAAAGTCCTTAATACACTTTTGTTTAAACTTAGTTACATATATAGCTACATCTCTGTTGGCCAGTTCACAAGTCTGATTGCAGTCTATCTTGGTTTTCCTGTGCTTCATGGAAATGGGTGGGGGTAATGCACCTGAAGCTATTTGACACCTGCAAGACGAATAACTTTTTCACGTTAGCAGTTTTGCAAAACTTACAGGCAAAATGTCTGCACTTCAGAATACAAATAGGAGCATGACTAACGGGTGAGGCAACAGGTTCCTTTCAGATGAAGTAGTCAAGCTGGCCTGATGTTGTAGCAATATCACTGTGTTCCAAGATCTTAGAAATTAACTTGGTGAGTACAATGTTGCAATCACTAATAGGAATGATGACTATGACAGTAAGACACTACTTGTAATGAAACAAAATTATCCTTAAACATGGAAAAGGAAGCTGATGGTCACATCCAAGTCCAAATCAGATGTGTTACATGTGTAACTATCAGCTAGGAAAGACCAGATTCACACTGGTCTGAGGTGTAGGGCTTGAATATAGCAGACAATGCAGAATAAAAGAAATTTGCAAATCCATTTAAAACAAAAACTTAGTATAGTGAATTGAAATCAGATAGAGATATTGCTGCTGATGTGACAAAAATCCTATTTCCTAAAGTGTCAGCTTTAATGGCCACTTATGATATGATTTGAAATGTTTTAAATGAGGTCTAACATGTGCACATGGACCTCCAACAAGGTGCTGTGACTGAATGTGTGGCTCAAGTTAGAACATAAGTATTGAATACACAAAAATAACAATGATGAACAACAACAACAACAAAAATCAGCCAAAAAAGCTGCTGTGGACCAGTAGAATAGTAACACATCACAGACGCTCATTTTACATGTAACACTTACACTATGTGTTTGTGCTGTTTTTCATGTTGCCTATTGAAACTAAATTATGAAAAATGTGCATTTAAATGTGAATGGAAATGATTCAGAACATGTCGTCTGTGCATGGTCCCCAAGCTAAGCTGTTGTCTCAGTGCAATGTTCAAAAATGCTACCTAAATCATGACCTCTTTGAACACTATCTCAGGGCTTGTTGTCCTAATGTTTGTTGTTGACATTGTCTGACAAGTGCTGCATTCACACTTTGAAAAAGATGAGGGACACTGACTGTACCTGCGCTTTTTGAAAATGAATGACACCAGAATGGAAGATAAGCCATACTGCAAGGGGAGGGACTGACTCATACTATACACAGAACACCGTGAAATGATGGGCAAGTTTGAGATTAGAAAGCGCGCTGCTGTTATTGTGAGAGTGCATTGTGTACTACTTGTTGTTTTTGGCTCAAGCATATCCACAGACTGTCAAAAGGCGATGTACGCTTCATGATCTCACCCATAAGCTAACTGATGGGACATTTTGGAGCTTGGATCTGGGTTTACGCTTCAGCCACAGCTTGGAGAATCCAAATTTAAACAAAGGATCCTGAATAGAACTGAGCTGGGACAAGTAAGCGGTAACCACCACGGCTGACACACCCTTGATAGGCTGAGACAGCTGTCAGTCAAGCGAACATGCTCCAAAACATTCTTCTCTAGAAGCCTTAATACTTCCTTGACGGACTCTCAAACCCAATGATGTAAAGTGACATTAAGTAAGTTTTTAGCTATAGAGAACCAAACGTCATGTGGAAAAAAACTGCATCTCTACAGAGAAGTGGGGACTTCTATGGAATTCTATGCAGCTGGATATTTTTTGCAGCCAGCATCTAGTGGCCATTAGTGGAACTGCATTTTAAAACATCACTGCATCGGCTGCAGCAGCTGTCAGTCGTGGTGGTGGCCTCTTGAGTGTACATTATGCTGACAAAGTTCATTTTCATACTCGCTGTGTACCTTTGAGAGCAATGACACCACATGCATAAAAAATGTGATCTGTGCCACTGACTGTACTACACTAATATTATAATGCTCACATTGTCTTTTTCACAGACACTCCCCAGCCTTATGTGAACATACTCACTAACTGTGTATGCACACTATTGGTCTGATCCTACTGTTCACGTCACTAAGTGAAGCTCTAGGCTAGTGTGAATGCAGCAAAAGCAAGGACTACATGTGTTTCAAAAACGCTTCTAAGAACTACAAAAATGTCAAAGCTTAAAAAGAAAACCAAGACAAGACAAAAAAGGCATGCTATATTGCAAAATTATATTACAATGTACAGTGTATGGTGTTGATTGTATACCACCACATGCTTCAAGAGGATGATGCTTATCATAGCATTTTGTTTTTTTCAACTGCCTGTGTTAAGAGGCACAAGCCGTGCTCTGTACTTGGACGTTGCTCACAGTATCTCTTGTGCAACCATTACATTAAATGTAGTGATTGCCTTTTAGAAATAAATATCACTGAATGAAGTGCTATTTCTGAGTGTGTTCAGTGCATTGCAAGGTCTTCTGGGTGGTTTTCAGTCTCATTTACCCCTACTATCAGCCGCTGTTATCAGGAAGGAGAGAGGATGGATCAGTTTCACAGTGACTGCCTGTGACCTCTCCAGCATTGTAATAAATTCCAGGTTTTGGCTGTTCTTTCATGTTTCTACCTCTGAAAACTCCTGGGACACCATTTGAAGAACTGTATCATCTTCAGATGTACTTCCTGACGGTGTCAAATTAAGACACCTCTATGTTTGGAGCAGGTCAACAGCATTTAGACGAGCAAGGTTATGAAACAAAATTGTATCAGAATTCAGTTTGAACTTTGAAAAAGAGCTTTTCATTTGTTCTTTTTTTTTTTTTTACATGTACCTTGGTGACTCATCAAGGTAGTAGATTGAAGAGTCTTGTGTAGCCAAGCATTTAAATATCATCTAATCTGGTATGAGCAGTTGCAAAATTGGTGAGACGTACGAACATGGCCCTGTGCATGGCCCTGATCATGAACCACAGCATATGTTGTTTGCTCAAGTTGCATGGCACAAATCTATGCAGATTCATTTTGTGCTATTAAAACAAAAGTGCTTTATGTATATACATGTACTGTGTGTGCACTGTAGCCCCAAAAAGCACAGTATAAATATGTTATGCGGCTTTATGCCTGTAGCATTATTCAGACCCTTCCACTTGTCAGAACTTTGATATTGCATGATAATATCAAAACCTTGAGTCCAATATTCATTCTCTTTTAGCTTAGTTTTTGGTCTCTACCAACTGATAAATGCTGCACTATGTTCACCAGCTAGTCTACAGCTAACTGTGTCTTTTTAGAGCGTTTTTTCTGAAAACAACTGCCTGCTGCAGCTGAAATAACGCTATGAGAGTGCTGAGAGTGAACCAAAACAGTATAGTTGCAGTCGAACAGCTAAACAATGAGCTGAAACTTGCAATAAAGCTCCATAAAGCCAAGGGGAGGTGCAGAGTCGCTGATAATTCTCAATACTACGAGCCACTGCATTAAACCCTGTTTATAAATTTTATTATAAAATATTGATTATAGTCACTTTGAAGTTAGGAAAAGTTAAAAAAAAACAACCTCTTTAACTTTCTACTTACATTGGCATTGAACATCGACACAGGATATGATTGCGTGCTGCAGCATTTGCCAATATGAAAGTCATCTCTAGGGATACTGGGCAGCATTATGCACGCTTAACGATAGTGCACCCAACATCATGATGTATTTTGTCTCAGCTCGTCACTTACTGGAATTAAAGTTGAAGAGTTTAAATAAATAAGAGCAAGTTCAGCACTCTCCTCAATTCTCCATGTGGCCAAGGTGAATTTGGTTCATTCCATTTCCATGTGTTATGTCTGTCCAGTGTTGTACAGCACACACACAGATGTTGCCCCCACCCCGCCTCTCACAAACGAGGTGGAGTTCTGGGGCACTCATGCTAGTTTAGGCAATGATGTCCAGAGACATCACAGCGCTGTGCCGATGCATGTCCATTCTGGTCGGTGTGATGCTGTTAGTAAATACACCCAATATAACGGTACTGAATAAATCACACAGCGTGTCATGGCTAACCATTGTTGGACAACACTAGTGCCAGCCTAGGCTGTGATGTCCAGAGACATCACGGTGCTGTGCCAGGTCGTACATGTTATGATCGACCTGATGCTGTCAGAAAGCACACCTCACCCGATGTAACAGCACTGAATAACATACTTGCAACTTGCTTAAAATTTCTTAACAATTCCTTTGGAATCGGAATTTTGGAACCAGTTCTAATTTGGAACCGGTTCTTGATGCCCAACCCTAGGTATTATGTACAGAGGCAGCAAAGAATCTATCACAGAAACTACTGGCTGACTTAGAATTAAAAGACAAAGAGCGAATTAAAGAATTTTAATAGGCAAGAAGCAGGAGCAAAGTATGGAAAGTCAGCCTTGTGATCAGAGACATTAAAATCTACCAAATTTATATTATTTAAAGAAAACACCACAAGATAGCACAGTCAAGGGTATGTCCCTTATTATGAGTTGGACTATTAACTGACTGTTTAAGATTAAAAGACTCAAAGAGGTTAATAAATTCATCTGTAAAAGCAGATATGGAGGGGCAGCAAACATGTATGGGGAGCCCCATGGGCTTGGCTCGCTTCCTGACGCAAGTTTGCAAGATGTGGTGACATGAGTGTGTATTGACAGAGTGGGTGCCATCAACCTAAAAGATGCATATTTTCATGTTGAGGTGGCACCAAAACACAGCTATTTCCTGCATTTCGCTTTTCAGGGGATAACCTACGAGTACACAGGCTAACCCATTTGGCAATCCCTGGCTCCCAGCACATCCAGCAAGTGTGTGAACATGGTTCTGCAACCACTGTGCGACCAGAGCATGAGGATATCCTTCTACTTAGACGACCAGATTGTTACGGCCAGGTCTAAGGAATGGGCAGTTTTCCATACAGCCAAGATGATGTTACATCTAACCCACTTAGGTTTCACCATCAACTGGAAAAAGAGCACTCCCCAGCCAAGCCAATAGGCAGAGTATCTGGGAGTCGTGTTTTACTCGGTCAGTCTGCAGGCCATTCTAATGGATCAGACAGACGGCCCCTCAGACAGATGGCAGGCAGTTCTTAGACTGCGGCGGGGAGCAGCTGTGACAGCTTTGACTGTCATGCAGGTGTTGGGATTCATGGTGGCGGGCCATCCAGTGGATCCACTGGGGCTCCTGCACATGCATTGCCTGCAAAGGTGGTTCACCAGCCTGCGCTCGGATCCCAAGAGTCTGTTGATGGGGACACCACTGGGTTGAGAGACCTCCTACATAGTGCTGTTCACAGATGCATCCCTGATGGGGTGGGGGGGCACCTGCCTGGGGAGAGCAATAGGTGGTGTGTGGCCTTTAGGGGATGAATGACACATCAACCTCCTCAAATTTCAGGCAGTGCTCTTGGTTCTCCAACAGTTCCTTACTCTGGCTCAGGGGAGACACATGTTGGTGAGAACAGACAACCACACCACAGTTGCCTACATCAACAGGTAGGGTGGAGTCCGGTCCGCTACCCTGTTGAAGATGGCGGACAACCTGTTGATATGGGCCTCAGAACACCTCCTGTCTCTGAGAGCCCTCCACATTCAGGGTCTGGAGAACAAGGGAACCGGCCCCATGTCAAGAGGTGGCCTCTGGCAGACAAATGGGTGCTGCACCCAAAGGTGGTGCATCAGATTTAGAACTGGTTTAGGAGAGCAGAAGTGGACCAGCAGTCAAAACAACACCCACTGCCCATTCCAGTTCTCCCTGACGCCCCAGGACGATCCACATTTGCACCATGGCCAAGGAGGCTTGGCTCCTGAAAGTGACAGGACTGGACTGTCTGCACAGGTGGTGCAGACCATCCAAGCAGCGAGAGCAGGATCCACCATTGCTAGCTACAAAGTAGAGTGGTTGGGATACCAACGCTGGTGTGAGGAAAGGAGACTGGACCCCCTGACATGTGCAGTGGGAGAGATTCTCTCCTTTCTACAACATCTGGTGGAAAAGGGGCTGTCTCATTCCACTGTTAAAGTGTATGCAGCAGCTGTTTCCTCCTGTCATGAGGGCTTTGGTGACAGACCTGTCTTCCCCCACCCCCTCGTGAAACGTCTCTTACAGGGGATTAGGAGACAATGGCCGGGAACTGTCAGTGCTTGAGGCCCTAGTGAGCGATCCCTATAACCCTCTTGAGTACTCCTCTCTGAAGGTGTTGTCATTCAAGACAGCTTTGCGACAGCTGAGCGAATTGTGCACCCTGTTGGTTCACCACAGCTGTTTGCTGCTTGGCTAGTTGGCTTTTTGAGTGCATCTCCTAAGCTTACAGGCAGGCAGGTAAGGACCCCCCCCACTGTGACCCGAGTGCATTGCACACATGGTGTAGCAGCATCTCCGGCTTTGTTCAATGGCTGTCGTACACCTGACCCCACCTCAGGGTAATTATACTCCAAGATGATCCAAGATGACTTGGGGAATGGGGTGTCTGGTATATGACCTGTGACCCCTGTGAGATTAGGCCATGTCTTCACCCAGTTCATGTCCATGTTAACTGGACAGGGTTGGGCCCCCTACTGCTCCAATTAAGCGGCTGGGATTATAAAGTAGTAGGAGGGCCGCTGCGACTAACCTACAGCCAGTCAGGCTCAGTGAGGCAGTCTGATGAAATGTTGTGGCGAACATTCATTGGGCTCCACCTACTGTACCCATAGAGTCCAGTAGAAGGCAGAGCCTGTGTGGGATAGAACGAAGGTTATGATATTGTAACTCTAGTTCTATAAGCACAGGCAATGCCTTCTACCTGTGGACCCTGCTGCTCCTGCGCCGTCTGCTGAAGTGGTTCTGGATAGTGAATGGCAGTGAAACACTGCTTATATAGTGTGTGAGACACATGTAACCAGTAGGCATGTCGTGATTGGCCAGCTACATACATGCAAATTTCAGTTGGCGATTTCTTGCGCGTGATTAGAGGGGAGTATTACCCATAGAGCCCAGTAGAAGGCTTAGCCTGTGTTTATAGAACGAGGGTTACGATATTGTAACCTTTGTCTGGTGTGAGTCAGTTTATTATAAAAAGGCATGTCAGTAAATATGCTGCTTTCTTGTGTTCTACATTTTTTGGTGGGGGTACCATTGTGACTATTATCACAGATTGTCCCTATAAAGGAAAGTTGGCAATAGTTGAGTGGAGAACATTTATCATTCACATTCACATTTTCCCAACACTGAATTTTATACCATTATACTACCACTGTTTCCAGCTTACAGCATGGATAAAAAAAAGGTCTGACTCGATTCTTTTTATTCTTTTTGTTTATTATGTAAATAGCAGCAGCAAATAATTGTTCCTGGAGCAGCCGGCAGAGAGCTTAATTAATAATAGCAGGTGCCTTCCTATAACAAACCAATAACTACATTTGATAATGTGGTAATAATAGGAAAAATATGTTTAGCCATAAAAGGAGGCTGCTGTGTTTTTCATTTGAGGGCCTAAACCAGCATTACATGCATGTGTGTGCTTGAGTTAGCTGAAGACTGGCTATTCATTAATTTGCGCCTAAGTTTGTTCCTTCTGTTACACTGTACCGACATACAACACAGAGTGCAGTTAGATAAAACACGATGCAGCAATGCATAATTAATGCACTAATAGCTGATGTCACAACCTGCAGTATTAATAGCAGGGGTCAAAAAGAACACATTCTGGCTCTGGCTGTGTGTTAAGCTCAACCTGACTGCTGTGTCAAAATGAGCCCAGGTTGAGCTGAACTGCAGCTGAACTAGATGTATGATGAAGATACCTTTATAAATCATGAAATAGAATATAACTTTAGTTACATGACATGCAGTGCATTAGCCTCTTCAGTTTGTCAGATGATCATTAATCTCTTTCTGAAGTGAAAAGTGAACTGTGACTCTATTTAAATGTAGTTACACAATATTACATTTGTTTGTGTGGTCTTCACAAGATCATGCATGGTGAAAAGTTTAAACATATAGAAATTAATTAAATAATTTGAGCTATGGAAATCTTACCTTAAAATGAAGTCTATGGTTTGACTTAGACAAAGCACAGCCTGGTCGCCAGAATAAAACGTTTGCAGTTACAAAGGTAGCATATTAGCATTTCGAGCCATTGAATAACAATGTTTTATGGTGTGACAACGCTGTGGTTAAGGTCTGGTTAGGTGTAAGCCCAAAGACCACTTGGTTAGGGTTAGGCAAAGATCATGGTTTGGGTTAAAATAAAAATTAAAAATTAAATAAAACCGACCGATGTATCACTAAAAACACCAGGTTTTCTCGCCAGAAAAATGGCTGCAAATGTCCTGACATCTCACTAAAAACAAACGCTTTTGTCGGTTGAAAGGGGAATCGGACATTGGTTTTGAGGTGGTCTCGAACCGTACTCTCTGCTGATTTCCAACTTGCTGCCATGAAACTTACTAACCATCCACCTGCCCCTCCTCTTCCTAATAGGAAAGATCAACTCATATAGATCATATGTGAACTACGTCACTTTAGAAATGTTGAGATGATATGTATTTTGGAAATATTGATATAATGATACGTTTTGTTGACATTTTGATATGATACGTCTTGTAGAAATGCTGAGATGATATGTCTTATAGAAATGTTGATATGATACGTTTTGTTGAAATGTTAATATGCTACGTATTACACGTGTTGAAACATAGATATTCAATGTTTCTGTGGTTTGCAGAAACATAAACTGCCGGTGTTTTATTCTGGCGACCAGGCTGCCCATTAAATGGCCATTATCAGTTGTCAATGGGACAGGCGTCATCAGTTCAGTTACTTGGCCACAACAAAACACAGCTCCAATATCTGTGCTGGCAGCAGCTTGTGTTATTGAACTGTGAGCAGCAGATAGACTCTGCAGCCCATCTTTACTGCACTCTATTAAAATTGAATTAGATATAGATCAAAATTAGAGTGCGTTATCTCCTCTTAGGCGAAGAGAATTTACTGCTTGAATGAAACAGGATTAATACATGAACTATTTCATTCATTAAGCGAAATTCAAAAAACAACAAATAAAAGCTTTAAGACTGTTTGTTTATAAAAAATAAATGATTCATTAGTATTCTATTTCATATTTATATTTATAAAAGATATACATAGGTCCCAGCAATCTAATAACTGTGGTGCTTTAGGTAGTGAAATGAAGTCCTCGTCTAGCTTAGAGTTTTTGATTTTATTCGATGTAATAATTTCTTTGGCTTAATATCATTTTTAGTTGAATAAACTATTACCTGACACAACTGTTGTAATGAATCCCTTACATTCTCTGGTAGGCTTTTTATTTAAAAATTATGCAGGAAGCGTTGAGCTTTATTGACAGTAAGTTAGCAGCAATTGTAAAAACAGATGACGCGATTTGAGATTAATTAATAAATAAAAATGCATTTGTGTTAAAAAGAGAGATTATGACTGTTGTTTTTCTGTTGGAATTAGTGCTGTGGAAATGTTGAATTCCCATGTGTGCTACTAAAGTACAGGTGATACCATCTGTCCTCAAAGTTTCTATTTATTCCTGTATTGTCTTTTTTTGTTTGTTTGTTTTTTTACAGCTTGAATTAGTGACAGCTCTCATTTGTTTGTGTTGGCCGTGAGACTGCAATTATATGAACTGATTTTTGTACTGTAGCTGATTGCCAAATTGTTCAGTAGCAAAGTACTGTAGTTCGTTCTGAGTTATTATTAGACAGCTGCATTGTTACATTGCGTGGAACTGTAAACTACACCAATAATAATGTTTGTAATATGATCAATGTCAGATGCCAAAGTCAGCTCCAGGGTGTGTCAAATATACTGTGGGGGTCCAGGGATATGCTTAGTATTTAGCAGACTGATGAAGGGCATTGCCAATTACTTTTTAAACTAATTTATTCTGGTTAGCTGGTAACAGCCTGGGACCAGTTTCATAAAAGCAATCTGTGGGTGCTGCTCACATGCACATAATGGGTTTGTGAAAATACTTGGGGAAAAAAGGAAGGGAGCTGTCAGATGTAAAAAACTGAGAGAAATTAATATGCTCAATATGTGCATGAATACAGGCACTGAATGGCATGAAGAACACAGAAAAGGCTTGGATCAGCAGCTACTCTGGATAGCTTGGCGCTCATCCTCAGGCAGCATTCAATGAATACTGCCTGAGCATCACATTTCACAAATAATTGCAATGATTGGATATTGCAGATAAAGCAAGTGAATCCAACAGAGCTCTAGCGTGCTTATGTATTTTTGAAAGTATCTCATGTTGCAAGTTGCAGCTTGCATATTGCAAATTTGAAAAAATGGGCCTGAGGCTCATAGCTGGTAAAACACCTCCACAGAGGCCTGGTGAAGAGATGCCACTGTATATGGACAAAGGTGTATCTCTCTTTACTGGGAGTAAAAAACAAACACGTACCTGTGTTGTTATATCATGGGCTTCTCTTGACCGTTAGGGCTGAGTTGACTACTCTGAACAGCAGGGTATGACTATGTACTGGTGCTCACACACATCAGGAGAGCCTCCCTCGAAGTAAAGACAACAACACAAGTGCCCACATAGTGTAAACACTGAGTGGTTTGCAGTCATCCAATGTCTCCAAACCCCCTGAGTCATTACACCACACATAACACCATGCATGGCAGAAATAGAAGGTGTACTTCCTCTTGAGTTTCAAATTAAATAGTGTAAATGCATATCCATGTATTACAGATGCAAAATGTTTGTTATTTTGACTTAAGTTTCACAAGATAAAACTTTTGAGGATACAACCAGAGGAATCAAATTAACACATTTTAGTCTCAGCTGACAGCTTGACAGGTACCTGTAAAGTTGTGCAGTGTGCCTCATAATTAACAGCATCAGAGGTGATGAAACACCAAAGACTGTTCTCCTGTGCTGTAACGTGAGAGGAAAGTGTAGCCTGTCAGTGTGATCTGCTGCAGTTAGAAGATGATTTGGAGCCAACCTTGGCTTTTTCCTTCAGCCTACCCTCCTTATATCCATCTCACTGACTGGAGCTGTCCAGACGGGCTGATGACCTACTGTGATTGGCTACTCAGCCATATGGTCACCACAGGACTCAGATTCCACTGACGCTTCAGGTTTTTACAATGACCAATGATTCATCATGTTTACAGCCTGGACCCAGGGTGCCGGGGCCAGATGACGAGCTTGTAGCCAATTAAAACAACAAGAAAAGAAAAGATTTTAAAATGTTTATTTACTTTAAAAAACCCTTTTTTGTAGTATTAAACAAAGAACATGCCATATTTTGCATACAGACGTGGCCGTAAATATTGGTACCCTTCCACCTTTTTTGTTTTAAAAAGAACTAAATTTTCTATGTATTAAGTTGAAATTGACAGAAGTATATGGTATCCAGCATTCTTTATTTCACAGTGAATATAACTGAAACTTTGCTTTTGATTTACAACTTAACATATTATTTAATACAATAAAACAAATGAAAATGGCATGGCCAAAAATATTGAAACCCTTAACTTAATATTTTGTAGCACAGCCTTTGGAGGTAATAACTGCAGTCAAGCACTTTCTGTAACTCTGAATAAGGTTTCTACACTTCTCCACTGGTACTCTTCTTGAGCAAACTGCTCCAGTTCTCTCAGGTTTGATGGGTGCCATCTCCCAACTGCAAATTTCAGTTCTTTCCACAGATGTTCAATAGGATTCAGATCAGGACTCATAGCAGGCCACTTCAGAACGGTCCAACGTTTCCTTCTCATCCACTCGGGTGCTTTTTGATGTGTGTTTTGGGTCATTTTCCTGCTCGAAGACCCATGACCTGCGACTAAGACACAGCTTTCTGACACTGGGATGTATGTTTCAATTCTACAATGCTTTGATAGTCTTCTGATTTCATTGTGCTGCACAGATTCAAGGCACCCAGTGCCTGAGGCAGCAAATCAACCCCAAAACATCACTGAGCCTCCTCCATGTTTCACAGTAGGCATGGTTTTCTTTTCTTTGAAGGCTTCATTTTTTTGTGTCTCCCTATTAAAAGTGGGACTTCCTGGGTCTTCTACCATGGAGCCCATTTTTACTCAGACAGTGACGAATGGTGTGACTTGAAACTATTGTACCTTGAACTTGAAGATCAGCTTGGATCTGTATTGAAGTTTTCCTTGGTTCTTTCTGGACCATTCAAGCAATCCTTCTGTTCAATCTTGGGCCAATTTTCCTCTTGTGACCACATCCAGAGATGTTGGCTACAGTTCCATGGGCCTTAAACCTCTTAATAATATTGGCAACAGTGGTCACAGGAACATCAAGCTCTTTGGAGATGGTCTTGTAACCTTTTCATTGACCATGCATGGCTATTACCTTTTTTCTAATGTCTTCAGACCACTCCCTAATTTTCCTTCTGTTTTCCATGTTCAATGTGATGCACACAGTGGCACAAAACAACAGAGTGAGTCATTTTCTCCTTTTAAACTGGTTGCATGAGTGATTATAAGATTTTTAAAAAATGTGCGATACTAATTAAATACAATAGTACAATAGTCTGCTTAAAGTATCACTACAAATCAATTATTTCTTACAACTTCTAAAGGGTAACAATAATTTTGTCCAGTCTACTTTACAATGTCTCTGTAGAATAAGCATGAATTCAGTTATTTTCACTACTTTTGTGTTTTGTTCCACTGCAAAGCAAACATAGACATGCATTGATGATAAAATATCTTTTAATTTCAACACTGCTCAGGGGGTAATTGGTGCATTATTTTAATAAAATGAAAGGGTACCAATAATTTCAGCCATGTCTGTATATATTCTTTAAAGTTTATAATTTATGAGGAACCCTCGTTGACACACATAAACACACACACACACACATTGACATATACACACACAAATTCATACACACAAACAAGTCCTTAAGGAGATGTAGCAAATGACATGATATGAGGTGCTGTGTAGTTTCCATGGAAACATTTATCTGTGTAATATCTCCTCATGTTAATCTCAGCCAATTAGGTCTGCTGAGTGTCAGTCCATGCTGGGTTTAAATAAATTCAGGACTGCCCCCCCTTTCCTCCCATGCTGAAATGAGATATCATGTATGTCTGATATGAACATGTCTAATTTTATTGCCAAAAGACCAAAAGTATGCAGATAACTAAATTTTACTATTTTGTTAAATGAATGTCTGTCTCAAATGGAGAAGATGAGATAAATGAATAAATTAATTATACAATGGGAAAGTTTTAAAGCACAATCTGTAATCTTTAAGAATTTCCAGAAACTGAAAACTGAAAATTGTTTATGTAAATGTGAAGGCTGGAGTTAGCCCCAGTTTGTGTCTCTCATGTATTACATTACATTTGAGTCACAGAGCTAAACATAGCCTTTTCTGAAGTACACAAGGCAACATTTCAAAAATCCAGATTCCAGGGTTTTTACCACACTTACCCTGATTCCGAAAGCATTTCCAGAATCCACAGTCCCATCTAGTCATGAAATTGATGTCAGTTAATAAGACTTAAGAGAGAATAAGACTCTCCAGATCAGAAAAAGATGCCTGAAAGATAGTACACTATTTTCACAGTTGGAATCACTCGGACAAATTAATTTCTATGTGAGGTTGTTTTATTTATTAGCGTAATTTTGGAAGAAAAATATTAATGTGGTGATAATACTGTCTGTATCAAATTAAACAGAATAATAATAAAGACAAATGGCTATCTTCATGAAAAACATTCTTTTCTCCTTTCTCATGAGAAAAATTGTAACACACTTCACATTTCTAGGCCCGAAAATTGGAACGATATTTGCAATTATTTTCGATTAAATTAATTAAATACATTTAGAACTGTTGCCCTGTTTCCTCACCTGTCACAATAATTAATTTAATTATTTGTCAAACTCCCATCTGGATTTTTTAAAGATCACCTCATATTTATTCTTCAGAACTAGGCTGTCGTGTGCTTTGATAATAATGAAGACTTTATGCTTACTTATTATGGCAGATGAAAACCTTGTGTTTGCTGACCTCCAGTGGTTTAACTTCTTACCTTGCTGCAGTGATGTACAGGTGTACTCCAGGGTGTGTCAGTACACCGTGACGTCACTGCAGGGTGTGATTGCAGGTTAGAATATACTTGAAACATTCGACTAGAAGAGGGCAGTGAAACACTGATTTCCAGCCTGGAATTAAGGTGCCCTATTGTGTTTTTGACCACCAGGAGCAAAAAGCTATGAAGCAGTGTTTTTATATTTGGGTTCCTGTTCTGTTGCACATACACACACACAAGTACGGGGGCAGCATGAAACATCTTGCAATCTACTTCACACTATTCCGCTGATTGACAGCTGGTGGTGTTAAGGTGCCAACAAAGGCAGTGAAAAAGAACACCGCAAGAAAGCAACTTGGATGTAAACAATGCACAATTTAAAATATTCCATAAATCGGTGATGCAAATGTTTTATAAGAACGAAATCCATTTAACATGTTTATTAGAGCTCAATTACACACCTAATGTGTTTCTGTGAAACACTGAATTTAACCATAACTTTGATTTGTTTACAAAAAACTCCACATTCTACCATTTTAGTTACAATTTACATTTAATATTTTCCTAAATAATAAAGCAGACATGCACACTAAGCCCACAGCAAGTACAAACAAAAATAGTAAAACATTTCAGATCTGTTTGACAGCATGAATAGTTGCATCACACCTTGTCAGGTTTATTTATATAGCCCAAGACACATTTGTCCCAGAAGACTCAGCATAGAACTCCCTCTCTCCTTAGATGTTCAAGCTAAAGGCGTCTAAAAAAAAAGAAAAATGGACACATGTAACAGAGAATACATAGACAAAATATATTATATGTTGTTATGTCTTTGAGCTTATTAAGTTAAAAGAGCTGCAAATAGAATGTTAAAGTGAATGAAGTAGCTCTATAAATAAAAAGACTTTGGTATGAGCTGCTATGAGCTATCACAAAGTCACCTTGTACCATGGAGACTTGGAGTGAGGACTGACTACACTAGACAATCAATCTTTCTATTCACAAGGGAAACAGATAAGAGGTGCCAAGAGTGTTAATCTTAGACCTTTTCTGCCTTTGCTCTGTCTCCAGGAGAATGAAAGGTGGCATGGAAGCAGTGTATTGAGCCATTTTTGGCAAAAAAAAAACCTGTTTGAAACATGATTAGCATTATGGGCATACACATGCAGGAAGTACTACTTGATCACTACTGAGATCAATTGTAACCACATAAATGTAAACTGACCACAGCTGCTTTTCGCTATAAAAGACATACAGTATCTAACCTTATATACCTTTTTTTACAGCATCAATTAATTTAACAACTGACCACTTGAACAGTCTATAATTATTCCAGTGGCCCTCTCCATGCCCCACATGTAAACAGCCTGCATACTTCATCTTTATACCGTGTAATCCCTCGAATAGCCCAACAAGAGCATGTGAATAGAGTTCTAAGATGTACAGCAGCCCTTTGATCTGGGAAGCTGCAGCGTGAAGTGGAAGCATGTGACACACTTCCCATGAATAGTGATGAATGAAGAGAGGGGATAGTTCATTCTGTTCTGGGGATAAACAGAGGAGCTCCTCTTTGTTGTAAGCTGTTTTAGCCGTCAGTGAATTGACATTTTAAAAAAAACCTTCAAAGGCATGCAGTCAGTAGGATGAGGGAAGGTTTAGGATGAGAGCCAATAACCACTGGCCCATAGCAATGATATGGGAAGATGGATGGAAAAGGTTCATAACAGACCAGCGGAGAGAGGCATGGAAAGTCCATCCATCCAACCAGCTGCCAGAGAAGCTGAGCTGTCCAAGTCTGAACCATGACTAACAGATTTTAAGATTATGCAAGCAGAGAACAGACATCACTTTGTGAATGAAATTTCAGTGGTAATGGTAACACTAATCCTGTGTAGCTTAGTGGACACATAGTTGCAATATAAATCCCAAATTTTGGCGTTATATAAACATTAAGCTAATGTACTGCATTAATTACAGTGAATCAAGATAACTGATTTTTTGTATGGTATAGTTTTGAAAAGTAATGTTGCAAGCTGTAGTTCATTAGACCAAGGAAAAGAAAATCATCCACTGATGTCTTTTAGCCCTGGTCCTGTTCATGCTCACACTGTCTTATTACAAATTAACTAAGAGTTGTAAATAAGAGGTCATATGGACTGACAGGCAACTCATTCAATAGATGGTTTTGGGTTGCAGTGCTACATCTACCTCTTGTGGGTCATCATCAGCACTACATCATTTGTGCGTTCTAAAACTGTTACAAAACCCTGTTGAAAAATAAATATGTTTTATAATAATATAATAACCACTTGGTTAGGTTTAGGAAATGATCATGGTTTGGGTTAAAATAAGTACTTTATTAAGGTTAGGGGACGACTGTGGTCATGGTTTTAAAAAGCAATGGTGTCTCCACTGATGGACGTCCCTCCACCCCAGCCTCCTCCTAATGTGGACTTTGTTGCTCTATAATAACATCACCTCATTTCTTTCTGTTGCTCTCGTCATAATTACTATGGCCAGTAGAGGGCTTCTGACACTTGAACATAAATACATGTCATTTTCAGGAACTTGCTGAAATGACTGATCCTTTCGTTTTTCTTGGAAGTAAAGTCTCAGTACATATTAGGGATGTGCAGAGAGCCCAGTATTTGTATTTGTTTCTGTATTTGTTGAAGGAGAAAAAATATTTGTATTTGTATTTGAATAAAAGTCGAAAGAAGCTTAAAAATCCAGTTTTTGTTTTTAATACACTTTTAAGTTTAGGAAATTAAAGAGTACAATAAGTGTTCATGAATAAACAACCTAGAAGGTGGATGTGTCTCCCTTCGTTGAGACCTGCTGATAGACATAACAGCAGAGCAGAGGAGAGAGACTGAGATAGTGATGTAACTGACCTGTGTGCTAGTATTTGAAAAAAATTTTTCTTCCCAAACACAAATAATTTTTAAAATATTTGCATGAAACAAATATTCGTAAAAAAAAAAAAAAAAACAACACTATTTGTGCTTTGCCAAATAATGTATTTGTATTTGAGCACACACCTAATACATATACCAGCAAATGAGTCTTTTTATACTCTTGAAATAAGACCCAATACAATTAATGGCTATTGAAGGTGAAGTGAAGAGACAAGACATTAGGACTCATCTTGCAACCGTGATGTCCTTGATGCCGAACCTCAGTTTCCACAAACACATCAACATTGTTTCAAATTCAATTGGTTTATAACTTAAAAAATTCTGGAAAAAAACTAGGCTACTTATCAAAACCAGACCTGGAGAGACTCGCACATGCTTTTGTAACCTGTCACATTGACCACTGCAATTGCTTTCTCACTAGTCTGCCCCAGAAGACTGTGAGGCAATGAGGAATGAAAAGAAAAGAGAGCACATTCTACCAGTCACACCGTAAGCTTCCTCTACACACGAATAGTCTTTCTTTTCTCTGCTGATACATCTTCTGCTTGTCCATGAATGGCCCTGATCCTTGAACTACTACTACTATGAACTACTCAGACCTCTCAGGTCATCCAGCACTGATGCTGTGCTGAGGCTCAGTTCAAAATCTGAAACTGTACTCAGATGTGCTCAGAATCCCATTTTTTTTCAAAGCAGCCTTAAAACATTTCTTTTTTTTCTGTTGCCTATCAATGATGGGTATTAAATCCTTTTTTATTGAATAATTTATGTATGGATCTACCTTTGTGCTTGTCACAAATGTTTCTTTTTCCCTTCTCTTTCCTCCTTTACTTGTCATGTAAGCTTGCCTCGCTTTGCCTCTTCCAGTGCATACATTTAAAATTACATTAGTAACATATTTTGTCAAACAAATAATTTTTTTATCTAAACTATTAATTCCATAATCATCATCAGAAACCAAAACCTACCCTCTACCAACAAATAAAAGAAAATACAATTTGATTAGGCACATCCTTGAACACAGGCCTGTCTGCACAGAGGGAAAAGAAAGTAGACAAAACATGTTAAAACTAGAAGGAAACAAAAAGGGCTGCCGACACTGTGAGGAACTAGCCCCTTTTACACAGTCTGTTCAAGGCGGGAATGCTGCACCTTTAGTCTGCCTCACTGTTCTGTATAAAAGGTATGGACACAGAGTGGGGGGGGGCAGAGTTGCTCTGCCAATAAGCTGGCTACAGCTGTACTTACAGAGCCGGATCGACGTCTGTGTAAAAGGGACAGCCAGCACGGAGGGACAGGGAGCTGACAGGGAGCTGATGCTGTCGTGTTACACATCACGCCTCTGAATCCGTAATACCAGCATGCATTGTAAAATCACACATGGGGGCGGCATTATGCCGGCTTTGTTTGATTCAGTGTAAACAAGCAAAGGCACCTTAGTGACGGATCTTCTTTACGGCTATAATGCAGGATCTCTGTCTTCTCTTTGCTCTATAGGTATTTTTAATAAGATTGTAAATGCAGACATGCCTTAAATAACAGGTTAGAATAACTGACTGCTGGAGAGTGAAATAGAAAGAGAGGAGAATGCATCGAACCTTATTTTATTTTCTTTCTTACTGCTACAATAACTCATTTGATGAAACAGATTATATAAATTGGGAATTTTGGATAAAACATTGTTGCTAGTTGTGACAAACCAAAATGATCACCAACTCTTCAGCTCCATGAGCTTTTTAGCCTCTTTCAGCTCATTGTTTTCTGGCCCTGATACTGTATACTACTTGTTTCTTGCTGGTGAAGAAAGTTGAACATCTAGTAGCTGAAAAGCCAGATGCTGTCATGATATGTAGTCAGTTACTCACATAATGACCAATAAGTGGCAGTAATAGACTGCAGGTCCAGTTATTAATTGTCTGGTTACAGAGGTCAATAAAGTTTTGGGACTTCATAGCTAGCAACATGACATGGTGTCTTTTCCATATTATAAGATAAGGAATAAATAAATGGTACCAGGAGTGAAACCTGTCATATATCATGTGTTGTGAGAAGTGACATGGATCATTTGAAGCCACCAGAAAGCTTAAAATTCACTCAAAAACTTTAACAATTGGTGCATGTTTAAGCAGCAATTCCTGCTGTACAATTCCTGTTTCAACTGTAAAGAGTGGCAAGAATTCTCCACACACTATTACTTCCAACACATCTAGTCCACTGTATCTTCAGTCCAATTGTAAGGCAGAAAAGGGAATACACATCCTTGAGCAGGTCCTGAAAAAGGCTGCTGAAATGTTGAGAAGTGTTGAGATCTAAAATAGAAATGTGACAGACTAAGTGTGACTAACAGTCCTAAGTATGATGTTTGATTGTGAAATGTGAAAATGAAGTGGAAAAAAATGCATGTTGTAGTGCAAGTTGTTTAACATGATGAAATAATACAGAATTAAACTAAAATAAGTTAGTTCAATATAAAGTTATATAACAAATAGTTTTAGAGGCACTTAAGTAATTTAGTTTTTAATGGTAAATGGACTGCACTTATATTGCACCTTTCTAGTCTTCTGACCACTCAAACCACTTTTGCACTACAAGCCACATTCACCCATTCACACACACATTCATACACTGACGGCAGGGGCTGCCATGCAAGGTGCCAACCTGCTTACCAGAAGGATCTAATAATTCACACACACATTCACAATTTGGGGTACAGTATCTTGCCAAAGGACACTTCAACATGTGGACTGATGGAGCTTGAACTGGCGATCTTCCGCGCTACCTCCTGAGCCACAGCCGCCCCTTAAATAAAGTGAGTTAGGTTAAAAAAAAACTCAAATAGTTAATAATTCAGCTCAAAATGATATCAAAGGCAACTATTTAGGGTGCATTAAAATAAAAGAAACATGGATTGCACCTTTTAATTTCAGCTCTTGGTTTTTATTGGTCACTATCAGTGGGGAGTCAGTGATACCTGTTATGATTGGCAGTAGGTGAGAAAATGGAGAGGTGGGCAGAGAACAGTAAAAATATGAAAAAGTAGCAGTAGGTTTATATCCTACCATGTGCCTATCCCTACCTAATTATGGTTAATTAGGCTAAACATTAGTGCTTAGTGTGTGTATGTGTGTGTGTCCGTGCAATAGGGATGAAATTCTGGGTTTTTGACATACATGTTTGCTGTCCCTTTGGTTTCTCGTATACTACTGATTTTATAGACATTGTGAAATCTTTTAATCTTACTCCGTCAGTTAAGGGTCCCAGTCACTAAAAGGGGAATACCCTGGACATTGTTCTCTGCTCTGGTTTTACTGTTGATTGTGTGAGGCTGGTTTATGTGTTCCTGACTACAAGCTATTCATTTTAAAGCCCTGCTTCCACCCCTTGCTCCTGCAGTTTCTACTTATGTGTCCTCTCATTACCTCAATACCCACTGTGGTAGAAAACTGCCTTCCCATGACGAATATGCCAGTGAGAGTGCAAAGATAGCATTATGTCAGTAAGAGACAGTTCCCATGGGACTTAGCCATAAGGCTAATATGTGATATAGCAATTTGGTTTTCTGTGTGAAATGATCAAAGGCTGTCAGGTCCATTTTTAGTGTGAGAAAAGGTGGAAGATGCTGAGACAGTAGTTTCTAAGATAAGTCACACTTGTATTATGACCAAAGCTTTCTTTTGTCTGGGGACAAAAAGGCCTCGGTTCGCTCTGTATCTTTTTATATGCACAGTAAACCTATTCACATTGAACTTTACCCGCTTCCAGTGTATTGGTGGAGGTGGAGTGGGGGACAGAGGAGGACGGGTGCCTGCTGTCCTCCGCGGGCGGGATCTCTTACATTGGACTTAATGTATTTCATTTTTTTCATACTAATCTGTAATTGGCCATGACACATAAAATGACGCTACAAGGGAGGACGTCCTCCCTTACCAATCAACCAGAATGCAATATTGACATCGAGTTGGTCCAATGATAGTTTCCAGATTTCATCTTCAATTCTCTCCAATGTAAGGCAGAGTAGCAGCAGTAGATAGCTCCTTGCGTTAGCCAATGCAACAGTTAGCTTGTTGTAGCAGCCTGAAGGACTCTTTATACATCCATGGAAGAACTGTTGAGGACTGTTGTTAAGCTAACGGGAGAAATTATCTGGATTGTGCAGCGCAGCAGCAGCAGGACGCTGCCGGGGAGGCTGGAGAGAGAAGCAACCGGAGAAACAACCAGGAGAGTTAGCTTGTTTGACATTGTTGCTGATGATATCAGACTGGTTAACCAGCAGCCATAAAGTTCTGTAAACTAACAAACAAGATGACCAACAGTCACAAATGGACGTTATGACATGAATACTTCATCTCCATGATAGAAAGAAGAAGACATCAGATAATATGAGTCAGATACAGCTTCTCTCTCTCTGTCTCTTTGGTCGCTAATTTCATCTCTGATGGTTAAATGTCTCTGTGTGGCTGTTGTGTGAATTTATCTCCTATACAAGAATGCAGCAGAGATCAAATTATGTGTTGTGGGTCACGTTAGTTTGCTTGTTGAAGTTACAGTGAGCTGTCTGGACTCACTCATTCACTCGTTTTTAATTGAGTGGTTGTTCAGTCACCTGTTGATGTTGTATGATTAGTGTGCAGGAGGTCTGGCTGCTTGCTTCTGACAGTTTCTTTCGTTCGTTTAAAGCTGAGCCGTATATTGAGTAACTAGAATAACAAGTGTTAACTAGTGGTGTAACGGATTGTAGTTGATCCATGATCCGTACGGATCACCCCCCATGGTTCAGCAGGCATATGAACTGCGGATTAATTGCAAAATTTAATGTCTCATTTAAGACAAAGTAAACAAAATGCTGTAAGTACAAGTCATGGACAGACAGCATGTCGCTAACATTAACAGGGATTTTGAAGAGCAACGATCAAACCAGCATCTAACGGGTTCGATGTGACATTTGAGTATGTTGACCTGCTGTTTAATGTGCTGCAGCTGAGCAGCTTATTAGCATCTAGCTGCTAACTGACGTTAGCGGCGAATGTTTGTTATCATCAAATTTTGATGATGTGGACAGAGGCTGTTTCATTCACTGTTTAAAAGAGGAAGAATTTTATTTTATTTAAACATTGGACATCTCAAATTTTATTTGTCTCCCCCCTTTTTTTCCGCTGATCCTAATAATGATGTGATCCGTGACTCAAATCCGTGATACGTTCCGAAGCGTGAGTTTTATGTTCATGTTAACACCCCTAGTCTTCCGTCAGACTCCGGTTTTTATCTGTTTAGCCAAGACAGGCAGAATTTTGAGTGTGTTTTAAATGTTTCATGCTATAAGTTCTAATAAATATGTAATTCCTTTGTTTGGGACTTCTAAGGTGGCCTGCATAATCACACACATCAGGTCACTATGGCTGAATCCTTCATGCCTTCATGTCAACATTGTAGATATCAGTGTATTGTAAAACTATTCAGAAAAACATAGTTTAGCATTATACATTCAACATAACTCTCATTTCATAAAATAAAAACATTCAACATGAAATTCTTCAAACATTATATTTCTAACCTTCTCAAAAATATAAATGTATATAAAATGTAATAAATGCACAAAGGTTTAAAGCAACAGTTCAGAGAATAACACAATAAAATTTAAAACAATTCACACTCAATAGGGTTAAAGACTTATTCCCAACAACAGGTGGCAGTGTTGTCAAATAGTGAGAAATGTAATAAAATTTGATTCATTTAAGTCAGTTACTCTGTATCACACATAGGAGTTGGATCACCTTACAAGAAAGCATATGTTGAGAAGCATTATCCGGTTTACATAATGATTAGACACTTCACATTAAAATGAAAATGATGAAAAGTGCACTTCAGATTTACGACAGTCTGGAGATAAGAGAAACCCAAAAGGGAAGTCTCTCTCCATGTTTAATGTAGAGCTATCTTGTCTTTTTTTGAGTTGAAATGACCCTAAGGCCAGTTAGTTATTTTGTCAGCCATGGTCTCTTAGGAGGCCTGGTTAACCTCCATTCTGTCACCCCCACTGGGGAGTTGGAAAGGTCAGTTTACCTCTTGGGTGAGACACTCACCTCCATGTCTCAAAAGAATTGAAGAAAGATTTTTGTTCCAGTGGAATTCGAAAACAGGCTTTCCTCCTACAAATGGTCAAATATTTTCATTATATTTTAAAATGGTTTTGTAATAAAAATACTTTTACCACTTAATCTTCACTCTATATTGTTTTTTATTTTTATTTTTATTTTTATTTTAACCACTAACTACTTTCTGTCTTTTCAGCCACCTTTGCCAGTTTCCTTATTTCATTGCTTTAATAAAAATACCTTTATTTTGAATCACGTCTCTGTCCCCTCAGTGAACAAGTCCATGTGCCTTGTTTAAGTGTGAACTCAAGGTTATTGGTATTTGGTAATACCTTTACCACCTCTACCAAGGTGGACACTTTTTCACAGAGATGGCCATACAAATATTAGGGTATTAAACACCAATATTACGTTAAATTTTAAGTTTTTACAATCACCTGTGAGTAAGTTACAATGATAAGCTGCTCTGAATGCAAACAAAATCAGAAGTTTTAATCACCCTACCTGCTGCTCTACACCCCACCTGAGCTGCTTGTGATAAATATTATCCACCTGACTAGCTGCAGAGAGGGACAGCCTTGGTTTCATTTGGTTATGATTTCCTGTCACCTTGTGGCTCCAGTGTCAGGCTTCCCCTCCTGTGTCTGGATGAGAGCCCATCTTCATATGCTGCCAGCTGCTTCCCCCTCCTGAAGTGAGGGATGAATTCTCATGACTTCACTAAGGGGGAAAAAACCCCCAAAACAACCGAGGCAGCAAGCATCCGTATTAATATCATATCATACCCAATCATAGTCTATTCCCCAGTGTGTCGCCTGCTGGGAGGCTATATTCTAATGAAGGAGACTGCAGCATATGTTTGGAAAAGAGGCAAGAGACAACTTAAAACCAGTTGCAGAGGCTGATGGGTACCATATTATTTAGAGCTATTCACCATACTAAACTCTTGGGATGCCATACCCAAACAAGAATGTATGGATAAGTGTGAAGGACAGCACAAACAGGCAGACAGTCTGTATCTTCCCCCCCTCACCTGACCCTCTGCTTCACATCACCCAAGGCATTCAGAGGATGTCACTGTCCCAATCAGGGACACAACAACCCCCCCCACTCACCAATCAAGGAGTTAGTTAAAGTACTATTAAACAGCAATAACCACAGATCACTCAGGTGTCCACCAGAGATGAGACAGACCCCATGCCCCTTCCTTAAACATAGCGGTGATCTTAAACAGCCAGTGGCATGGTCAAACACATCATAGCAATCACAGACCATCTGGTACCGGTTTCAGTATTCTGAAGTTTGTCATTGTTCAGCCACAACCAGTCTCCTTTCCTGTCACAGAATCCCAACAGCTGAAATGAGCTCTTTTAAATGTCAGATCACTGTCACACTGTAATTCTTAAGCAGGAAGGGGACAAATTCTCCTCTCCTTGAGACTTTAGCTGTCTGTGATGTTTTGGGGAAAGCAGAAACCTGTTTGATAAAGGGTAAATCAGCATTGCCATGGTCACCAAGGTCGGAGGAGGCTTTCCTAGACAACACAGATAGATGGATGCGTAGACTCTACTGACAGTCAAACATTCAAACCAAAACTGCTGAAGTTCCATGGGTCTTCTAGCAGGATAATGACCCAAAACACACATCAAAAAGCACCCAAGAGTGGATGAGAAGGGAACATTGGACCATTCTGAAGTGGCCTGCTATGAGTCCTGATCTGAATCCCATTGATCATCTGTGGAAAGAACTGAAATTTGCAGTTGGGAGATGGCAGCCATCAAACCTCAGAGATCTGGAGCAGTTTGCTCAAGAAGAGACCGAACTACCAGTGGAGAAGTTTAGAAACCTTATTCAGAGTTACAGAAAGCACTTGAATGCAGTTATTACCTCCAAAGGCTGTGCTACAAAATATTAAGTTAAGGGTTTCAATATTTTTGGCCATGCCATTTTCATTTATTTTATCGTATTAAATAATATGTTAAGTTGTAAATCAAAAGCAAAGTTTCAGTTATATTCACTGTGAAATAAAGAATGATGGATACCATATACTTCTGTCAGTTTCAACTTAATACAGAGAAAATTTAGTTTTTTTGGAAAAAGGTGGAAGGGTACTGATATTTTCAGCCATGTCTGTAGATCCAGTAAACTCTGAGGGAAGATATACATGTTAAAATCAAAGTCAAACAGTACTGCACTTCTGTCAGCTGTCTGCTGCTGCTTTCACAGCTCATACTTGCTTATAGAGCTTCACCAGACTTCAGCGTACTGTCACCATGGCAACGGCAGCCATTGGGTTTGGCTGCATCAGTGTCCAATACAGAATGAGATGCTGTGGACTACCTATTAACCTGCATTTTATACAGCCTGTCATCTGGAAGAATGTCAGAATTAAATGGATGAATTAACAGTTAGACAGATAAATAAATGGTAAATGGTAAATGGACTGTACTTGTATAGCGCCTTTCTAGTCTTCCAACCACTCAAAGCACTTTTACACTACAAATCTCATTCACCCATTCACACACATTCATACGCTGAATGGGTACAGGGGCTACCATGCAAGGTCCCAACCTGCCCATCAGAGGAAACTAACCATTCACACACATTCATACACTGATGGCACAGCCATCAGGAGCAATTTGGGGTTAAGTATCTTGCCCAAGGACACATCGGCATGTGGACTGGGGGAGCCGGGAATCGAACCGCCAATCTTCCGATTAGTGGACGACCCGCTGTACCTCCTGAGCCACAGCCGAAATAATAAATCATCATGCAGCATATTATACAGTAGACCAGCAAACAGAACAGAATAAGAGCACATAAGGTTTAAGAGCAAAGCAATTTTGATGTAGAATGTTTTGACATTACATTACACTGTCTTTTACATCCTGTTTTTGTTATCCTGTATGTTGACTGCACCAGTCATTAGCAGCAGTATGACAATGTAGAGATGGGGTCCACATAGAGTTGACCACAAGAGGGCAGTGTCTCCACATACTGCAACAAGTACCTGACAGGTTACAGTCTCTCTTCATTGTTTGGATGCATTGTCAGTTTTGAGTATGGGTGAGTGTGTTGCAGTTTGCAAAAACACTAAATGCATGCTCAGAATACAGTCAACAAAATCCTGGATCCTGGATACTACACACATATATTTGCTGTTTGCACTACATTTTATCCAAAGCACTGCATGTTGCACTAATATCTCAGTCTAATCTAATTTCTATCTTTGCACACTATGTACAATTAACACATTCAATTGCATTTTCAACTCAGCTGTATATTTATGTTTATATTAACATAATGTTCATGCATATTTACTTTATTTTCTTTTTCTTTCTATTTCACCCTTTTTCATTCTAAATTTTAATCACCTAATCATGTTCTCATTTTGTCGTTGTTTTGTTTGTTGTTGTTATTTCTTATTTTTCTGTAGTTTTGATATACATGTGTATGCTCAAGTAAACACACACATTAATGTCTTAAACGCATTATGTCATTCCTGCTGCTAGTAATCAAAATAACAAAAAACGGTTTGTGGGACATTGTGAAGTAGTGTGGGATCATTGGAGTTGTCGTCTTCATTGTTAAACAACCAGGTTCTCTGGGTTAGGATTACTTCAGTGTTCATCATTCAGGATGTTTTTACCAGGAGCCAAATTATCCACAGAGGTCTCCTCCTCTCCAAAACAAACCGACCTGGTGATTAAAACCGGTAAAAACACTGAATAAAGCAGTTTCATGTAAAAAATCAGGGTTTCTCTGATGCTGTTCAGCAGGCACAGGAAGTCCAGGAGGGGCTGCTAGCTGAGCTGCTGCTAATGTTTGCTCAGATTGTTTCTCTGATAACTTAAGATCCAGACGTCTGATGACGAGAATCCTTAATCTGGTTAAAAGATATAGTTAAAAAAGACCAAGATCTAAAAGGTTTGTCATAAAAATGTGGCTTAAAACTGAATAAAAGTCAATTTATGACAGTTTCTGGCAGACAACCACAACACCGATGTATTATCTTGTATACGTATATTCTTTGGTGGACGCCATTGTCTGCCACAATGATGTCTTTCTCTGGGCTTAAAATTGTTGCAAACATTTTGGATAATGTAAATACAAAACTCAACACAATATATAACATAGGTCTAGTTGTTTTTAGACATTTTAATGCAGAATAGTTATATGTTTTAGCTTTAAATGCACGCACACACACACACACACACACACACACACACACACACACACACACACACACACAATGGTTTGCTTTAATGCTGTTCCTTGATGAAAACTGATTTAAAGACAGAATATATGTTCCAAATATGGAAAAAGATCATTGGAGAACCAGTATAATACATTTTGATCGACATGACATAAGCAATTGATAATGTAGGAAACAGCAGACAATTGTATATAACCATTTGCCTGAATGTGCCAAAGCATTTGCAATTTGTTCAAAAGACAGAAATTGCTTTTATGTGCACAAGTGACTAGATGATGTGGATGTTGAACAAATAGTTTGAAGAATTTCAATTCTGATCTGAGAAATGTACCAAAGTGACTGAAAAAAACTGTAAATGAACACTGTCTGAAGAGAAGATGTACATCTGTTTCATCTGCACTGGTTTAGCCTTGCTTAGCACTAAGGCTGGATCCAGGGGGACACTGCTAGCCAAGCCCCAACAAAGGAGGAAAAATCCACCATCCAACAACACCAAAGCTGTCTGATTTACATGTTGGAACTTTGTATATGACAGGAATTAGGACGTAGCTCAAATTTAGCAACCCCACTGAGGACAGGACTGTTAGGATGCTACATGCAGGCACTCCACTCAGCAGTGGTTGGCCAAAAAATAGCGTCAAGGCTAACTGCTGCTAAAACCACAATGCCTCCTTTTTACATTTCTATTTCTGCACCCATTCAATAAACAAGATGCAACATGTTAATAGGAGAACTCTGGAGTTGTTATTTACACAAGTGTGTATATTATACATCATTAAGACAAAACTTTTTTTTTTAAAGTAGAACTTATATAACTTGTATAAGTTAATAAGTAAGCAGTAAAAAAAGTCAAGTCTTTTTTTTGTAAAGTGTTACAAAAAAGTGTACAGCTAAAATGAATTATGCCTTTAATGAAGTTACTAAAAATATAGTGTTGGATCTGCTGTCAATTATTCCATGATGAGGAAGCAGCTGATCTGATAACAAGTGTTCTAGAAATTTCAGAGTGATGAGGGTGATGCATGCAAATAGATGACATTAGGACAAATAGCTTCCACCACTCTATGTCTGCATAAACTAAGAAAGCAAGTCTTTCTACACCAGGAGCTCTATTTCACCCTATAGCCTGAACAATATGAAAACCCTCAGGATGATACAGAAGTGTGTTTCATGTGTATTGTGTAGTTGTTTATCACACTGGCCAAGAGTGAATAAGGATGAAGCTGGATGAGACAGCAGTGACTGTCACTGTCATCATCATGGCCAACCTCCTGTTCAATATTCCTGTTCCTTCATTCATTCTCAACCTGTTGCTCATCATCTGTATTTGCAGGAGCCTCTCCTATTGATGAATCATCCCTGCTAAGATAAAACAACATAAAGGAAACACGAAATCAACTGCATGATAAATATAACACAATCAACACATCTATGTGTAGCAAGTTTTTGGAGAGACCAGAATTTGCTGTCCGGGGAAACACAAAGGGAATTTGATGCTAAAAAGACTGTAAATGTGTCAGATATCCACTTGATATGACTAACTCAGACTGCTGAAGTCTCATATAAGCTTCACAGAGACTTTTAAATGACTGTGTGGACACACTGTGGATTTTGGCCTCCATCACTTACATTGAAAGCACATTTGAAGGGGATCTTTTAATAGCCAGTATGACCAGGAGGAATGATTACAGTGAGGAAAACCTCTTTCACTGTTCATATGGACACGTGACACACCTGAAAAATCGTGAACCTGTCCTTAAGTATATACACTTTTAAGCAATTTACAGAACTGCAGTGAATATCAAATATATGCAACAGTCATAAGTCAGGGACTGTATTGAATCTACACTCAGTGCCAGTGTTTTTTTAATGTGATCGATGAAAACTGAAAAAACCTACATGACAAGAACCAGAAATCTGTTCAAGTTCAGTGAATGCTTATGAAGTTTGATCACTGCATTTACAAACTATCAGGGATGCTTCTGAACAATAGAGAAAATCTGTAATTCTATACATCACATCATACTGTATCACACAGCTAAGCCTAACCTTAAGAAACATCTCGTTAGTGTCACCTTTAATGGTTTAGCAATGATTTTTTTATGGTTGAAACCAGTATTTCCATTGTAATTTGGTACAGATGCTTCAGTGTTTATACATACTGTACATATCCATTAGTTAGCTAGTAATGGTCACTTTTGAGCAGAAACAGTTTTGCGTTTACAGTTTACCAAAATACTTAGCTGCCACATTCTTATTCTTCATAGATAAAAAATCTTCCATTATCTTCACTCTGTTCATGACTAAAGTTATGATACTGACATTAATGGGTCCCAAGCAAGCAATTAAGTTTGTTGGAGAATTTGTCATGGGGTCAGTATTTTACTTATTTCAAAGGAAATAGAGACCACTTGTGAGCAAATTTATCTGTACATTGTTTTTCATGCGATTGAGCCACAGACAAAGTATGGTAAGAGACTGCCCCCTGGTGGTTCATGATTTGCAGTGGCTGAAAGCTCGAAATTCATGAGACAGTCTCAACCTTCTACAAAATAATGAGCCTGTGGGGAAAGGCCCCAGAAATTCCAAGACTGACTGGAAAAACGCGAAATGCAGCTGTCAATCAGGCTGACAAATGTCCAGGTGTCTCATTTGGGAAGACTCCATCATACTGCAGCACTCCCCTGGACGTCTTAGTGAGCTTTAAGGAGACAATACTTTTTTTTCTTTTTTTTTATAGTGCTACGGCTCAAACTAAGCATTAAGTATTTGCTGTTTCTTTAACTCATGATTTATTGTTTGTGTCAGTTACAAACTACAGTTAATACATTTGAACAGATGGGTTATAGGTCTCGTCCAGGTTGGGTAGTTTTTAGAGTTTCAATTCCTACTGGTCACCAGTAGGGCTCACTAAAGTTTAGAATATATAATATACCTTTATGTCCTTTAAAGACCCAGTGAAATGAAAAATACATTTTCACAGTTTTAATCCTGTGTCCCAGTGTTAATTTACCATTTATCACTTGTTATATGCCAAATATGCAGATGAATGATGCTTTGGGGGGTATTTTCCTGGCAGTTGTACTGAGTGATCACTTTTTTTCTATGATGAAACATTTATATTCTGATGGGAGTGGTCTCATGGGTAGAGTTTGATACTGAGTTTGGGGTCCAATGAGGAATTCATCCCTGTGGGTGCTTTGAGGTTGCCACCCATCCCGTAAAATATGGAATTGTCCCGTATTTGAAAATTAAATCTAGCTTCCCATTTTGAATCAGTACAGGACACAATTTGTTCCGTATTTTCATAAACGTCCCATACATGTCTGTCACACACATCAACACTGCCTTTAACAATAATGAACAAAGTATGTGCACTTGCATTAGTGCAACAACATGATTGGCTTGATATGAAGAATTAAACACTTGGCTTGACAGTGAGAAAATGAATAAAGGCAACTGCAAGATATGTAGGCAAATGTTTTCAGTGGTGCATGGTGGCCTGGCAAACGTTAGACAGCATGCCTCAGGTGATCAATATTCCCATAATGTCAGAACCCAGAAGAACCAAGCAGCAGTGTCTCAGTTCTTTGTACCCCAAGCATCTCCTAAGACAGATGTGATACTGACAGCTTTTTAATCCCTTTTATGGTATGACATCATGTTCTGATTGATTAGATTTCTTATCTGGTTGTATTTACTAGCAAATAGATCTTCTGTAATAACATCCTCTTCCTCTTTGAGGAAATTGTAAAGACGCTGGAAAGCTCTCAACCACCTGTGTTGAGTTACATTCAATCACGGATAACTTCAAGCAAAAAAAAAAAAAGCTGCAGCATCTCCTCTCACATGATGCAAACAAGGCAAGGGCTATTGCATACATTGAAAAATGGTTTGACTGGCTGTTCTCCCTGCAACCTCTTTCTCTGCGCCATGGCATGCTTACCTTTAGTGATATCGAGATGGTCACTGGTAAGCTCAACCTCATCCATAAAGTCAATGTGGATGACCTATATGATGAATGCACCACAGCAAATACCACTCTGAGGAGGCTCAGAGAAGATGCAGAAGATGAATGGAAGTCCAAAGGCAGAGCTAGCAGGTGGGTGGCTATCTTTCAAGAATCTGCCCTGCCTAACATGCTGTACATCATCCGCCACATCCTGAGCATTCCAGCATCCACCGGACATGTGGAAAAGATATTTTCCACAGTAGTCAACAAATGGAGTGAAAGCAGGAACATGTGCTCCATGGAGCTTTTGAGGAATGAGCTCCTGATCACTCTCAACTTTGAGCAGTCCTGTTCAGAGTTTTACTGCAGGATTTTGAAAGACAAACAACTACTCAATGCTGCAAGGAGTGATAAGAAGTACACATGGAAAAAGAAGTAACACACAGTGAGGAAGAGAGAGAAAGCTATTGACTGTTTAACCCTGGCTTGCTGCTCCACACAGAAAGAAAGAAAAACTTTCAGATGAACCGATGAGTGGAAGAGGGTTGAGGGAAGGAGCAATGTTTTGCAGTTTTAAAGTTTCATAAATTGGAATTTGGGTTTCTTTCATTTGTGGTGAAACAGGAAACATAAAGGACATTAAAATAGTGACATAAAGTCAGGAGACGTGTGGCACAATGAGCATCACCATCCTGAGATGAATTCCTTCTTTCTAGAGTCCAGAGTATATTTTTTCAAACACCCCATTGATGTAGGTCAAAAATTTGGAATTTTACGTTACGTATGTTTCATTGTGCATACATAACTATCTGTTTTTGTGTTTACAGATTATTTATTGAAGGCTTATATGAAGTTTGTGCACCTATTCAAGTCAAATTTAAGACTGACTGTTTAAGGGATAAAAAACATAACTTCAAGTTCCCCTATTTCTAATGTTCATTGTTAAACTTTTGAGTATGAATCTAAATGCTTTCTAGAAACAATGTTTTAAATTATGATTTACTACCACTGGCAGCCCACTCATAGGGCCCATGGTGATCAGGAGCCACAATATTTTTTTTTTTCTGCATGGATGGTGGCTGGTGGAGGTGGGAGCCGTGGACCTTTTAACAGAAGCTGGAAGACGGTGCAGAAGGTGATGATCCTGATTTATTTAGGTCAAGAATAAAAATATACAGAATGCTGGATAAAAAGTAGTCACAAATGTATACAGTGTACTGATATACAGAGGCCAATTTGGTATGGTAAATATGTAGTTTCAAATGTGGTGCATGACTAGACATTTCACAGGTGGTCCTCATCTGATGCCATGGCAAGACTCTGTCTCTGTGGCCTCTGGAAAGAATACAACAGTTAGGAATATGAAAGGATCCACATGTTGAATCTTTACATGCCCAAAAGAAAAAAAAAGAGTTTATTATTGAGAATGGCCTTTGACCTGTGTTATGGCCCCTGCCTAACCTACCTTAAGTGTATTGATGCTGGTGTGGTAATGAGTTATTGTTATATTCTTGTGTCCATAAAGGTATCTGAGAGAATGTGGTTGTGGTAGCCAGCTGAATTCAGAGCACCTGGGCCTAATGCTGCCAAAGGATAAAAGGTCAACTCCAAGCATTGCTTGGGCACTCTCTCACCTTGACTCATTCCAAACAGCAGCTGCAGGGTTTTGTTTTTCATTTGATTCTAGTTTTGTTTTTACTCCACAACACCTTACACTTCATTGTTCACACATTCACACCTACATTACTGATGTTACTAACTGACACACACTGTAATTGCAATTATTTCTTCAATTGTTTACTTAATTATCATAAATATCTCTTAATTTACTGCCATCTGTTGTTTCTGTTCCCACATTATGACACCTGATCAGATGTGTCCTGGGTTGTGTTGAATAGCATTGTTACTTTTCTGTTATATATTTTCTCAGTAATAGGGTAATAGAAAAGCAGCACTTTTCTCTGAGAGTTTGACCAGAATTGACTCTAATGTCAAATAGATAAACTCTATGAAGAATAACCATATTGTGAATATAGTGTAACAACCATCTCTTGCACAGCAATCGAGTCTGATACATTTTCATGTCATGTCTCCTGCTGACCTGTGTCTGCAATGGCTCCTGAGTGGTCAAGGCTGGTACAGCTGACAGCACACCATGCTGATGTGGATCATCTGGCTTTCTGGGTCAAAGTTGTGTCCTGAGGACACTTTTTTTTCTTACTACAGCCCTCTGAAGTTCTAGGATGGAGCTGTAGACTTTTGCCTCCTTCAGTATCTAAAATATGAGAATGACAAGAACAGAAATACTCAGAACCTATTAAATGATATTCAATGTCCTCTGTTTAAACATGAAAAAAACTACTGAGGTATTCAACACGATTGTGTTCAGTGGTGTTGTTGTCTTTTCCAGATAATTTGAACTAACTCAAACTGAAAACATATGGTTTTCAGTCTGATAATCCTCACTGTATATAACAGTTACAATATATTGATGTATATTATCCAATTGACGCTGCTTCTAAGCTGTGCTTATTTGAGAAACCAAACATCATCTTTTGAAAAAGAAAAAAAATCAAAATTAGAATTACTCTGTGTGGAAATGTCACAACTTTTCTCACCTGTCTGAGATTGACTACTGACTAATTTTCAGTACTGGAAAGGGCAGGACGAGGTAATGCGGCCTGATGTTGTTGGTCATGATGTTTTCATGGAACCATCTTCTGGGTATCTGCAAGAAAACATAAAATATACAACTGATCTAACAGTACATTCAGACTGGAAGTGGAAGCGCTGCGAAGTGTCAATTCTCGCACAAGCAGGAGCCTGTATGTTCACACCTGAAGCGTATTTCTCCATGCCGGTCAACAAGCGATTGTGCTCCTCTGCTCTTTTAACGTAAAGCTGATCTTTATTCAATAAAATAAATATTCACTTAAATTACACAATCTTAATAACCAAATCAGTCCATGTGTAATCAGTGCAAACAGGTCAAGCTAGCACTAGCTAGCAAATGAACTAACATGCTAATGCTAGTGGACTACCATGCTAATGCTAGCATCATTTGCTAACATCTGACTGAATGTCTGAGAATGTGTCTGCCTCAGGGAGTTTTTTTCTTGCATCCTCATACTTTTCTGGAAAAATGAAATGACAAAGCTTTTGACTCAACCTAAAAAAAGCCAATCAAGAACTCAAAATTAAATGGTGACACAATAAGCCATCACATAATGTGTACATTTTTGATACTGTATGTACTAGGGATGCACAATATTATCAGCATGTCATCAGTATCGGCCGATAAAAGCTCTAAAATGAAATATCGGCATCAGCGAATTCTGCCAATTATAAAAAGGCCTTCTCCTCTGCGGCCTAATGGTGCTTCCCTTAACTGACTGTGTCACCCTGACGGTCCAGGTGCTTCCTCCGCAGGCTCCACTTCACCCAAGCTGTCCATTAGACCCGCTGCTTCTTCCCACTTTAACCTGAGTAACAAACCAGGGCTCAGTGCTCCGGTTGGATCCACATGGAGAGCCGGGGCTAACGTTAGCTGGGAGACTAGCTGGCTGTGCTAAAATCCAGATCATGAATGCATCCTTTGCTCTGAATCAAACAGTAGAGTTAGGATCTAGTTAGGAAGTGTTGTTTTGCCACACATTATCTTGTTGTCACATACTGTATCCATTAATGATACATATTACATGCTACAGTGGTGAGATCTAGCTGTTGAAATGACATGTTGACACAGTTAAGTCTTTTTTTGTTGTTGTTGGTTGATTAATTCTGACAGATGAAATGACAATTAACCAATAAAACATGTGGATCGTTATTAAAAAATATCTGTTACACCACAACTTTTCACGAACAATGTGACCTTCCTTCAGTTTAATCACATTGCAATAAGTTCCCTTCTTAGTGCAGGTCTTGAATAGTTAGCCTTCATAATGATGCACTTAATCATAGGCAGAAGAAGGTCTGAGACAATATAGATCACATTGGGATTAATCTCCAGCACTTGAGAGTAGTTATTTAGCATCGATTACAACATAAAAAAGAATTTGCACTGGAAATGAGTCTGTTAAAGATGCTAATATTTCTTAGCATGTCAACAAGATGATGACAAAGGGAAATAAGACAGCGCAAACGGCAGGATGGCACAGAGACAAAGCCATATGGACTATTTGTGCTAATAAGTCCCTTGGCATTACTGAGGCATATGGACTCCAGTAATTACAATTTATAGTGCAAATTTTGGCAGAATCATTCACTTTGTGATACAAGCACCAAATTTCGCACAGGGACTCATCAAAGGTTAGTTCATATAAAAAAAATTTGCCACTAAAAATAGTTAGCCACTTGAAAATTAAACTGTAATTGTAATTATATGATTGACTGTCATGCACTACCAGGGCACAATGGTGACATCACTACTGTGAAACTCAGCATGGAGTTCAATGTCAGCTTCTGTAAAGTAATACAGTTAAGTGTCCCAAAAGATATCTAATTAGCCCCCATGTGAGTTAGATATCCACACCTGAATTGACAAGATATACCAGCGCAGGAGAGCCAAGCCAAGGATGATGGGGCTTTAATTATCCGGATGGTGTACAGATTGCAAAGGACTTAAATGACACTGGATGAGCGATTAGGCTAGATGAAGGGCAATTTACTGTGTGAACCTAGTTGTATTCCATACAAGGAAGTGCTTACAATTAAGGTGGTAAAAGGATAAACCCTTGGCCTTTAATTGTTTCTCACCATATGTTCTTGAATATGGCTGACATTGAAGAATCTTTGTCCAAGGGGTGAACAGATTGGAACAAGTGCTGTCTTTGTCAACTGGACAAAAGGAAGAAAAAAAAAGAATGTCCACCAATTTCATATAGTACAGAACAGGATGGCTATAGTATGATTGCAAAAAATGTCCCTCAGTTCAAAGCAATGAATGCTTTACCAATCATGCTTGATCCTGTCCTATTAGATGAAGGTGACTGATACCTTATTTCTTTGCCAACAAGAATGTGAATTATGCTCGTTGACTTTCTATACACCTCAGAGACATGTTATCACTTGAAAAGCAACACCCAGATGTCAGGACCCAGAAGTCCTCTGCAGGAAACTTTGTTGTCCACAAATCAGATGGACCACTCTCAGCCATGGCAATAGACCAAGCCCATGAACAGACAAATGCTGTTATAACGGCTGATGGTGGAGTATCACCATCTGAATGATTTTGCTTCGATACTGAACGATTTCACTTAGCTGCCCCACTATAACAAGAATCATCTGAAATATTCCTGATCAATGCATATCTCACCAGGAGCTTAAGGTAAAGCTGAACTTATTGATATTTTATATTAAAAATGAATCAAATTAATATGTGTGATGTGAAAGCAGTGTTGTCAATTTAGCGACTTTGTCACTAGATTTACTGACTTTTCAGACCCCTGTAGCGACTTTTTTTTTCAAAAACGTGGCTAGCGACATATCTAGCGACTTTCTGTACGAACCTTACCTTCTCTCCTTGAAGGGAATCTCCAGTATTACTTGGTGAATGAGAGCGAATGTGGCTCTCTGGACTGACTGTTCAGTGGGTGGGACAGAGCAGCAGCATGTTCAATGGACCAATTATCAGCCAGACAGAGTTGTGAATGAGCATACCAAATGACCAGTTATTGATCCTCATTGTTTTTATTCTAAAAGCTTTAACTTTACTATCTAAGTTTGATTTTGTTTTGTCAAAATAGACAGAGTTGACAATAGTGAATTTATTCCAGTGCATGATAATCTCTCCATTCATGATACTTCAGAGCTGATACAACAGATGATACATAAATATTATTATTAGAGGTAGATTGAGATGCACATTGAGGCGCTGCTTGAAAAGAAAAATAGCTAATGAAATAACTAGTTACAGTCAGTTTAATTTGAGTTTGAGTTTAGTTAGATTTAACTTAACTTTGTAAATATTTTAAAATCTTATATGTATGTAATTACATCATTATGTCATAGATCTGCAAATTAGTCCTGCAGGCTTTAGTTACTTCCCACTGAAAATAGTTGGCAACACTGTGTGAAAGGGTCGTAGTAACAAACCCAAAGAGAATTATCACAAAGTCTGCAGTTCCCCTAAGTTCTGCAGAGGTTTTTAGCCTCTTCTTTGCACTTCTTTGTTGTTCTCATTAAACTCATTAAGCTTGTTTCCAGCAGCAGCAGGCAGTTGTTTTAAGCTGTAGGGCCCTAAAAACTCCACTGTACACTACCTGTCCAGCACAAAAGAGCAGACAGAGCTGGTGAACATAGCAGAGAATATAGCATTTATTTTTAAACGGCCTTTTTGTAGGGCCAGAATGTACGACTTCTAAAGTCACGCTGCAATATGATCAACCATCACAACATCACACTGAACTAAAACACAAAACTCTTGATCAGTTTGTCCATTTACAATTTCAATAAACTTTTATGAAAAATGTTGACAAAAAAGAGAAAGGCAGCATTATTCACCATTCAACTATGAACAGAAAATGAGAAGAAAAAAAAAATGAATATGAAGCCACAGATGCAGACAGGTTGGTCTTGCTGTTTTGCAGCAAAGTTCAGTTTTATTTCTATCACAGCCTTACTGTAAATGGAACTAGCTGCAACACATAAAATACTATTCCAGTAACATTAAAACAATCTTGTTACAGTTCATAAGTAATCTTATAACAGCAAACCTGTCAGAAATTCATCTGATCATATGGCAGCTAGATCATTAACAGTTTCCATCCAAATCCAATCCAAAAATTAGAAATAGGCAATCAATTCACAGTTCAAATCTGGCTAAATCTATAAAGAGCCAGATCTTTATCCCAGGAGATTAAACCAGAGCTAAAAGGAGAGTGAATATTAGATGTACATTCATTGGATGGACACAAATGAATGTTAACATTGCTACATGTCTGCTGGATGTATAGTCAACTGCTAACATGTTCACCAGAACATATATAATATGTATAAGGTGATAATATGTCAATGTTGTGTTTTCAACTTGTTCTGCTGCCCCCAAGTAGCAAAAAAAATCAATTAATGCGGCTTTAACATTTATCAAAGCAGCTTCACTTCTCATCAAGTAGTCAATACAGTGTTCTTTCAAAATCTTTTATTTTATAAAATATATTTTTTATGTGCACCTGTTTTAATGTAGACCTCTGATGACAGTTCATGACAGGTGGTTTACTGGTTTACTTGGCAAAAACTGCAGGAATCTTTGCAGCAATTGGTCATGAAACAGTTTGCTTCAGTCCAAATATTTCAAGTTTTCCAATGCTTATACGCTGTGTTTCATTGAGTCTATTCACTGAGGTGAAGCCCACAGTCAGGTAAGAAATGTCTTTTGACCAGGGGTTCAAAGTTTTCCCAAACACCTCTTTTGCCTTTCTCCTGAAGTGCTTCCCCACAATGACAAACAGGAAGGGGTTAACAGCACTGTTGCTGTATCCCAGATATGTAGACAGCTGTATGCCAATGTCTAACATGTGACCCCAGAGGCATCCAGGTGTGACCTTGAAGTAATCAAGAGTGTCAAGGAAGCACATCACCTGGTGTGGTGTCCAGCAGATGAGGAAGACAACCAGCACAGCCAGGACCAAGTAGGTGGCCTTCCTCTCTTTCCTCACCCTGGGGAATCCTGTGGCTCCCCTGTTGCTCAGAGCAGCCACAATGTAATGGGTGCAATAAGCAACCACCAGGATAGGGATTAGGAAGCCCAAGACAATCTTGGCAATGTTGTAGTGAACCCTCCAGACTGGGTGGGGGTAGGCCAGGATACAGGCTTCCACACCAGGATCCTCTACGGGCTTCACAGTGCGGAAGAGCAGGATGGGCAAAGTGAGAAGGAAGCCCAGGGTCCAGATCCCCAGGCAGATACGCTTGGCCCAGGCAGCTCTCCTCAGACGACAGGGGCTCATGGGCTTCAACAGAGCTATGTAGCGGTCCAAGCTGACCATCATAAGGAACATAACACTGCAGATGTAGTTCATTGAGATGGCCACATTGACCAGCTTACAGAGGACCTCCCCAAAGTCCCACTGGTACCCCCGGGCAATAGTGACAGCCCAGAAGGGAAGGCAGGACATCATGACCAGGTCAGCAGCAGCCAGGTTCCCCAGGTAGATATCTGCCACAGTGCAGGGCTTCCTCTGCAGGAAGAACACACAGAGAACCAGGCCATTTCCCATGAGCCCCACAATGCTGATCAGACCCAAGTATGCCGGGTGCAGGGAGGACAGCCATTGCCAGGCTTCAGTGTAGTTACTGCAGTTGTCCAGCTCCGGGTCCACACTCTGGACCAACCAGTCTGATGAATTCGCAACCATTGGAATCTATAAACAATAGTGGTTCATAGTCAAAGCATTGTCATCATAAGCAAGCAAGCAAACTTCATTTATATACAATTTTTCTGAATATAAGTGTGTTACAGGGAGAGGAAAAGTGAGAGAGGTAGATGGAAGATGGATAGAAGACATTATATAAAATAAGTAGAAAGTGTGTTTTTATTTAACTGGCCAGGTAAAAATTGCCAATTTAAATTAAAGAGTACAGTCTAGACCTGCTCTATATGAAAAGTGCCCTGAGATAACTTTTGTTATGATTTGGCGCTATATAAATGAAAAAAATTGAATTTTGGGCAGCTTGTGCAAAACGTTAGGCTATATTTCAGTGAATTGGCCCTTCTCTCCTTTGAGTAGCATGATTGAGATTGACAGAGCACTGAGTTCAAGGCTCAACTGAGGACTGATGATGACAAAATCAAATGGCATGTAAGTGTTTGTTTTTTTATTCAGATCCCCATTAGCCAGTGGATTGTAACAGAGGCTACTCTTCCTGGGGTCCCCATAAGTATTTTTAACAATATTTCAATAACAGAAATACATCAATACACATCTGTAACATTCATACTCACCGTAAGACTCACAATACTTAACAGAACCACGAAGACACAACCAACACCGACTCAAACCCTGTCTAACACATACCATAGCTCTATATAATCATTTCATCTCTTAAATCATTGAGAAAAGAAATCACTTAGCAAATCATCCACTAAATCACAAATAAAAGTGGGATCCAATCACATCTTCAAGAACAAAAAACACAAAAGGCCATATATTTTTCTACACTAGTCCTTGTGTAAACAAATACAATCTTAACTTTTTCTTAAAACATATATTACATTCTGAAATCAAAAAAACTTGGTAATGAATTCCATGCTATCACTGCTCAATAATTAACTGTATCAGTTCATTACAGTCAGGCTAAAACATTTTTTTTAATTCAAATTATTATCCATTCGTATCTCTGTAATAAAAGAATATTGTAAAAGCTTACATCTGTTCATATAAATGAAGACTTATTAAATTTTATGTAACATTATCAAAAAGACTAGTAAATTGTAACCATGGTTTTAAGTCCTATTAGCCTGTTCAGCTACAGGACATGGACAAAAAACTTTACTCTAAAACAGGTGTCTATTTGGTGTCAGCCACCTGTGTATAACCTTGTATAAACACTGTGTATAATCCGCAAAGTTAAAATTATAAAATCAAGAGAAAGCCAAAGAAAACAAATGGCTTTTAAGATGCTTTTTCAGGTGTGCACAACTTTTTCTACCGGCTATGTGATCATAGCAACCACAGAAACCACAGCAGGAGCTGATTTAATTTTGTGGAATTGTACACTTGTGAAACAGCATAATACAGACAGGTCAAGCTGTCTGTCTCTTGATTGCTTACATTTTTTGTTGAGACTGTCCAGACATAGCCTGATTACTGTAAGCTTTACTGCTGGTTATTAATGAAGAAAGTATAGAGCTGAAAGCAAGCAGAACAGCTGTAAATGAAAATATCTTTGGTCCCTGTTTGCATCCTCCCTGTCCAGGCACTAGGAATAAATGAGATACACTTCCCACTCAATCTGCTTTGTGCAAAGTTTCGCATCTGCTCACCTCATCTGTGTGACTCTGCCCGTTCCATCCAGATGTGCCTCGTGTTCAGTCCAAGCATATAATCAGCACGGTGATCTAGCCTCCACTAGAGCAAGCACTGTAAGACTGGTCACTTTTATATGAGCGGACCCTGAGATCATCATTACGTCATCACTCATAACCCACGCCTGTTTTCCCCCCCCAGCTACTATGCTCCGGCTCATCAAAAAGGTATTTGCAGTCCAGAAAGATTATTTTTTCACTTTTATCCCTGACGCAGTGACTGGCGACAAATAGGCTGTAAGAGTTTAGTCACATATAATTGTAATTTTGGCTTCTGTATTTGAGCCATCAACCACAAATGTAATTGCTAAGTGTTAATGTGATTAAATATCTCTGTGTAAGAAAGGTTCAAATCTCTGTTCTGATTGGGAAAAGCTGGGTTAGAAAACAATAAATAAACCTGTCCGGTCCCTCAGCAGCTGTCGAGGTTCCCTTCTAAGATCACTCTACAGTTGGATCAGTACCAAAATGGAGGTGTCTGGTTGCATTGGGCGACTGCCAGATGTGTGCAGCTGTTTGAAAGTGAAGCAGAGCTGTGTTGAAGTAGATCATGTGTGTTCATGCAAAAGCATCTCCTGGCAAAGAAACAGGCTAAAAGAAATAGAATAAGAACACGCGTGTTCTCATGTAAAGAGGAATGGCTTTTATTTTCCTGAGAGTATTTATTTCAGTTCCTCCTGGCCTTTGAGTCATACATGCAGTATGGTTCTACACCTCTGAATCATTGATCATATCTCCAAATGGTTCAGCAACCCAAATAGGTTTGAGATGTACTGACGGCTGTTTTCTCTGATTGAAGAAGCAAACAGAGCCTTCTACAAATGCATCTTATGAATGGGAACCTCATAGCTTATAGCTGTCAACTTTCATGAAAACTAACATGAAAAATGATGACAAAAAAGTGTAGAACACACCGACTGTACAGTTTATGCTACACAATGAACTAAGCATCTCTTCACAAGAGAGCTGAAGAAAGAAAATTTGTTTAAATAAAAATAGGAACACCTCAGACAAGGTTGCTATTTTCTCATTGTTCTATGGCCCTGTGTTGTTTTGTTCTATATGCTATTACCATTCCTCTGTAAGATCATATTGCAGCTAGGGTGAGACTGAAGTCAAACTGTATAGACCTAATGTGACTGGCATGTTTGTCAGTTTCTGTCACTGACCTTTCACATACTGTGAATCCTCCAGGCCATCAGGCTTGCTCAACCTAATTGTATAAAGCCGTCCAGGTAAGTGTAATCACTTTGGAGCATTATTACATTAAGCACTTCCTGCTACAGATGAGGAGAGCACACCTCCTCCCATCCTCACCACATACTACAGAGGCACCGTAGAGGGTGTACTAACCAGCTGCATTTTTTTCTGGTATGGAGACTGCAATGCCCAGACCAGATGTCCCTGCAGGACTTTACTCTCATCCATCTAGGACATATCACACAAACGCTGCTTGACCAAGTCCACCAACATTGCTGGGGACACCACTCATCCCCATCATGGACTCTTTGCCCTTCTGGGAAAAGGTACCGTGGCATACAGTTCTTCCCCCAAGCCATTAGACTCCTTAACTGCCAGTAACCATTCACTGACTCACACACACACACACACACACACACACACACATACACACACACAGACTGTGCTGGTCCAGTACCTATTAGTACTTGTGATGTGTAGTTTTATTCATATGTGTACTTCCATTCATCATGTACAATATACTCATGGTTGTTTACAGTATGTATATACAACTAACTTCAAGCTGATTATTCAAACTCTTCAATCTGACGGAGCTTTAAATAATCAATATGTTTTTATTTATTATTATTTTTTTATTATATGTTTTTGAAAGCAATACAGTTAGTTGCGTGAATAAACATTTACAAAAGAGTGTGAACATTTTATTTAAAATATTTAAAAAATAGTAATATCTCCTCTCTCTTCAAGCATGTTCCGTTAAACATTATTATCTTATCTTTAATATCACAATCCAAATCATATCCATAATGTTAACAACTCTTATAGAGTGCAGAGCAAACTTTTGGCGAGCAGACATATGGAGAACGTGCAGGGTGTCATAATCAGCACATTGTACTGATATTCACAGCAAACATTATACTGCTAACTTCATACTCTCTGCTCCAGTCGGCCAGAATAGTGAAAAATCATATGTGAATAGTGAAAATCACTAGTGGTGCCTGAAAGGTTATCCTAGTAAATTACCAGGAACTATGTGTTAAAGAGGCTTAAGTAATGGAGGCCAAAATCCACAGTCCTCCTTCTGTGCAAAAAATGTATTTAAAAGTTTATCTGAAGCTAATATGAAGCTTCATCGTCCAAATGAGTCAAATCAAGTAGATATCTTTCAATGTTACAGTCTTTTTATTTGCCAAAATCCTTCTTTTTGTTCCTATACTAACTAACTAACAGGGAAACACTGTCTGAGGAAGCACAAAGAGGGAATACAATGCTAAAAAGACTGTAAATGTGGCAGATATCCACTTGTTATGACTAACACAGACTGCTGAAGCCTCATATAAGATTCACATCAACTTTAAAATGCATTTTTGCACTAAATGACTATTTGGACACACTGTGGATTTTGGCCTCCATCACTTATATTGAAAGCACATTTGAGAGATGAGATCTTTTAATAAAGGGTAAAGGGTATAAAAATAACAGTGTTGTCTTCCTATAAGATGTTGGTATAGTCAGACACAGAGATGCCAATCAGGCTTTGGGGACCAGAATACTGAGACTGTGTGTGTGTGTGTGTGTGTGTGTGTGTTGATGAAACTGATAAGAACAAGACACCAAAACTCAAAAACTATATCATTAAAATAATTTCACTGTGAGCACCAGGAGATTTATAAAAAATAAAGAGATTTATGTAGATTACAAAGTTAGTAGTTAAAAATGACTGAGATACCACAGTTTTAAAAGATCTCAAATGTGTGTTTTTGCTCAAATTCATTAAGCTTGATGGTCAAAGTAAGCACTAAAATGCACTGAAAGTCAATTAAGCAATCTGAATGACCTCCATAAAACAGTCCATCCTGTCAGACAGTTCCCATCCCCTGTATCCAGAATTCCATGTCTTGCCTTCTGACTCCCTTTTCAGACTGCCGATAGCCAGAACGAACAGATACAAATCACTCATCATCTAAATACTAACTTCTTAAAATACTAAATTCTTGCATTTTGAATATTTTGACTCGTATATATGGTTTTTAAAATCTTTTAATGCGTTCTATGTTTGCTGTTGTCTTTGTTTTTCTGTGTTGTATTACAGCTGTGCAAAGAATTGCCCTTTGGGGATGATAAAGTTACTGAATTTTGAATCTTGAAGAGTGTCAGATGAGTGTGAATGAGAGAGTTGAGGGGCTCTCTTGTTGCTTTGAGACAGAACATTCAAATACTGTAAGTCCTAATTGTTTAAGTAGCGACCTTGAGGACAAATTTGTCTTGAAGAGTAATGTGTACAGATTTTCAAATAGCCGATAACTCGCATGTACAGTGAAAGATTAAACAGTTTTGTATCAAATTGTTGCAGAAATAGGTACCAGAGCAAAAAACTCTCTCTTGAAAATAAAAAGGGAGTCAGAGGTCCAAGCAGCAAAGTGTTCTTTAATGCCGGCAAGAAAGGGGAGCAGGTAGCACTTTTACAAAGAACCAAATCGCTCCAAAGGTTTTTCTTTGGGGCATTGTTCTTATGCCCTTGGGTCGGCTTAGGTCACACCTTATCATCCACCCTCCCTAATTTTTGACCAATTATTATATTACTTTTATCTCCGTCACTCGTTGTTGGTCAAAACTCTTCAAAACAGGTTTTGAGGTGTTTGAGGATATGTACTGGCATAATCAATTCTACCTGATTATATCCAATTTTTATATTATAATATAATATAATATAAGTATTGGGAATCATTTTACACCATTATTGCCAAGTTGTCTTCTGGCCTTTTATTTTTGTTATAAGTTATTATAGTCATTTTACACCCTTATTTCTTGATCTCCTCCAGAGAGTATTTTTTTTTAAAAGGTGAAGACTTTAGCAGACCCAAGCAAAGTGACATGTAATACAAACACACTCAAATTTCTCCAGTGTATGATTATGATTCTTCTACCGTGCCTCTATACGTACAGTGTGATTAAATATGGTTCATGAGATTATAACTACACCAATACAAATTGTATCACACTAGCCCTTATTGCTTATAAACTTATAAAATCAATCTGCATAGCTTAATATTGTCTTTAAGCACACCAATGACTTTTAATGAAAATACACCACAACAGATCAGTCAATAGAGAGGTGAGAATATGAGAAGCTAATTAAAGGAATTTAGTTTTAACCTCATTCAACCTTCCAACCTTTTTATCACCCAATATATTAATTTTGTTACTACAGTCAGTGGAATTAATGGTTGAATTCAAACAAGCAGAGGACTCAGCTGGTGCAGTTAGAGGTCTGTTTACATTTCTGATAGTAATATGTTTATTCTCATGCAGAATGACCTCAACAAAAAGACACTCAAAGTGTTTTGGATATACATGACATATTATTAGTTCAGACACCCAATTGGATGAAACATATGCAGCCAACACCACCTGTTGTTGGTGCATTTATCAGCTCTATATAACATATGATTCCTATATACATTATATAATACAAACAGCAATTTTGATGGTGCCTCTGATAGTTGTTGAAATGAACAATTGTAATCCATATTTGAGTGCAAATGTCACTATTGAGAAGCAAATGAAAAAAAAAAAGATGTTACTGGTAATAATGAAGCGTTGAAGTCAACTAAAATATTAAAAGTCCTATCTGAGTTGTTTAAAGTTTGTTTTAATTTTAATATTAATATATTGCTCCTCCTCAGTGGTATGAGTCAATCATTAAACCTGTCTCTAAATCATCAAAATACCACTCATAAGACCACACTTTTCATTTATGTTTTTTCTCTTGCAGTTTGCTACACGTCATTTCTTCATCTGCAGACTAACATATGCACCAAAATACAATTTTGAATGTGACTGAGGATGATTCTTATCAATAATATCATCCATATTAGAGCAATCTGGTGACAGAAGAAACTCAAACTGATGCTGTCTGATGAGTGAGTTTCCAACAACAAAAAAACAAAAAAACAGAAACATCATTTTCATTGATTTTATGGTGAATGTGCTCCACAGAGTTACATGCTGCATTTACTTCTCAACACTCCCAATTCACACACATGCATGATGCAGCTGTAAAAAACCTTTACTGGAGAAAAAGTCAGAAATTTGATGAGTTTGAACATCTCAAGTTACAAGGAGCATCTTTTTTTCCTCAGATTTTGAAGTAGATTTACTAATGCTGATCTTGAACAAATCGATGAGAAACAGCCGTCAGGTTCAGCTGATTTTTTACAGTGTGTGTATGAAGTCTGTGCGTGAGTGTTAATCTTTTTACACTTAAATGCTTGCAAATGGTTTCCTGTAGTTGGTTGGGTTTGTCAGCATGCTCTAATGCATTCATTTCTCAGCTTCCTGATTTACCTCTGTTTGCTCTCCTTCCTTTCTCAAATCAGGTCACGCAGTAGCATGCAGGGAGGCCTGCTGCACTGCAATCTGAAGATCAGCCTGCTGCCTGTCACCAGAGATGAATGACTTAATTAAAGTCTTAGAGTGGGGGTGGAGCGCTGCACAGGGGGTTCAGCAAAGAAGGCCCACAGGCTTTCTTATACATTTGATCCTTTATCTTTGCTTTGCATCCTGACCACACGCTCATGTGTTCATGTTTACAGGCTCTGAGGTGGAGGATCGGCATATTTTGAACACTCTGCTTTGGTTAATTAAAAAATAAATAAAATAATGTGGCACTGACAAATGAAGGTCCATGTGCACAGAGAGATTGACTGATATGTCAGTAGAAGTTTAATTCTGAAGAACTAAACAAGCTGCAGGGTGTGATTCAGTGGTTCACAGGCTGATGCTTGTAAAGTGCAAAATAGAGAATATTCCTAACATGAAAATGTGTGCTGTGTATCATTCTGATAAATGATTTTAGTAATCATCATTTTTAAGTAAACAAATTTTTATTCTCTGTCACACAGGTCCCTAAGAAGAATTTTATCCCTTCACCCAAAACTCTAGGTATATAAATACATTTACTATTACTACATCATTTATCAAAACCAGCAATTACAACATTTCAAGTCCTTTACAAAAAGCAAACAGAAAGTAAGAGTGAGAAAAAAGGGCTCCAGCCCATGCATTCACATGTACACATAAATATTCTTTCATCACTGATTTTGAGAAATATATTCCCTCCCTTGAATTGTAATAGGCATAAATAATTCAAAATAATATATTTTGTCTCTTTTTTGTTCAGTAGGCCAACCTTCTTCTAGATTATGAGTTTTTTAATCAACTCCAGAATGTGTTTGTTTTTCACTGATCATCTGAATACTATAATACTGTTTGGTTCATCCTACTTACCATATTTGCCTTAATATACAATGATATTTTTTGCTGGAAATGATGAAAAATATAGTCTAGTCTTATATTCAAGGACTAGACAATGCATTATGGGTTGTTTGTAGCCTTACTGTTGCTAGGCTAGTGAGTGTCTCTAAATCTGTTAGAGTGAGTCAGCACTAAAAGTGTTTGGTTAGCTCAGTTTAGCCTGCAGGAGTTTCTGAAGGCTTGTGTATTTACAGCAGAAACACACTGTGGATCGAACAGCCAAAGAATTACTGCTGTCACAGGTGATGAAGAGCTCAAAAAGACAGAAAGGAAAGTGTCAGAGAAGTAAGAATAATAATGTTTTGCCTCCAAAAGCCTGACAAGAGAGAGTGACTGATAGACAAGCTAATGTGAGATTTACGTTCTGTTTTAAGAGTAATCTCCTCTCCTTGGGTTAATTTTGCCAACAGGATGAGTGTGAAAATGTGTTTTATCTTCAAAAAGTCTTTTTTCCAAAAACAGGTGATAGAAAAGGAGGGTCATCTTACGTTCGGGCCAAAGGGGTATTTAGTCCTTATGCAGAAATTAAATCAAACCAACATACTTGGGACATACTTGATTATCCTTAATCAAGTATGTCCCAGTGTGCTCTGATCAACCTCCACATTCTGCAGTTACTTGAACCTCAGAGTCACTGTTTACTTTCAAAATGAATTTACTGAGGAGTAAAAATATCAGTGCTACAAAAATTATAGTTTTGACATCAAGCACATTTTGAATGTCAGTGAATGTCCTGTTCACCTGCCCTTGTGTAAGGTAGAGGTGTGCCCGGATACAAATACATTATTCGGCAATGCACAAGTGATGGGTTTTCTTATGAATATTTGTTTCACAGAAATATTTTAAATATTATTTGTTTTTGGGAAGAAAAAAAAAAAGATGTTTAGTACCAGCAAACAGGTCAGTTACATTGCTATCTTAGTGTCTCTCCTCTGCTCTGCTGTTATGTCTATCAGCAGGTCTCAACTTGGGGAGTCACATCCACCCGCTACATGATGCACATTTCATTATTTGGACATCACTCCGAGAGTTGGGGGTGTTCCCCAGAGATAAAGCTGAGCTACCGACACACACAAAGTGCTCCCATGGGACTCTCCATAATCTGTTGTTCCCCTTTTCTTTTGCACAAAGTTAGGTTGTAAAAAAACAGGCAATAATTGAAAAGTGCAAAGCAATAATTGGCTTTGAAGTTCTTCTCTACACATTACATGGTGTGCTGTCTCTGTGTTATGGGTGTATAAATAGGTAGAGGTCTGTCTGTAATGAGGCGATGAGTAAAGTTTTATCTCAGTAGTCAGCGCAGTCATCTATGATCTTGAAGACTCCAGTTCGAGACCTGGCGTGGGGACCTCCTTCATAAGGTTAGTTTATTCATGAACACTTGTTGTAACACTTTAATTTTCTAAAACTAAAAGCGTAACAAAAACAGGATTTTTAAGCCTCTTTCCACTTTTATTCGAATACAAACACAAATATAAATAATTTTGCTGCCTCAACAAATACAGATACAAATACTGGGCTCTCTGCACATCCCTAGCGTAAGATAACATACAATCATAATTGCCATGGAGCTGTGATCGGATAAAATGGAATAAAACATATCAGGAAAGAACCAATGCGTTCTCACTCCCAACTTGTCAACATGTGGACGATTGGTCAGGACCCCTTGGCATCACTTTGTAACGCTCTGGGTACTGCTTTAGCGTCATTTTTCAATGTGTGGGGCTGTCCATTTACCTTAATATTAACCCTCCCGCAGTGCTATATGACGCTGTGAGCATCAGTCTAGTGGGTGGAATGGATGACCCGCTGCCCGGAAGTATTTTCCTCACTGTCAATTCCAGTGTTTAGGTTTAAATGATATCCTCAAAATTTCTTGACACAAAAACATGAAAGTGTCCTTGATAACTCAACAATAAGATCAGTTAATGTTAAGGCCATCAGTTTGAATTATTTCACCTTTGATTCTGAAAAATAAAGTTTTTTGTCAATTCTTGAATTGAAAGCTACAGAGGAGCATTCTGTTATGGGTGCATTCAACTCCTGCTTTGGGTTGTCTGCTGTCAGTGGGCTTCATTCCATTTCAAACTGCTGCCAGTTGGCCGCAACCCAAATCCAAATGCCAGCATCTCTGTTAAGAAAAGGTGTTTTTTAGTCTGTGATTGTAAAATGTAAGTTGCTCATTTCATTTTATATTTCCAAGAATATGTGGCTGAGGATATTTAATATGAAATCATCTTTCTTAAAACATAGTCTTCCTCAATCAATATTGAGCCATGTCATCCAATAAAGCACTCCAATGTTTGTGTGTGTGTATGTGTGTGTGTGTTCATCAAATCTTGTAACATGGCCATATAAACAGGATGAAGACAGGGTTATCAAACTGGACTTTACATTTCACATCCCTCATTTAATCCTTGCACTTGTCACTTTCATATATTTCAGGAAACTGGAATTTTGCATTCAACCTCCACTGTTACATAACTGAGTAATTTATGCACATGTTACATTTAGTTTTTGCTCTTGTCACTTCATTTCTTTGTCCATAGCACAGTCCAATATTTCATTTCAAGTTTTATATCCAATTTCAAAACAAATTACTATTGCAACCTATAAATAGAATTTAAATTTTCAATTGAATTTTAGTATTACTTTGTTTATTTCATTATTATCATTAATATTATTATTAACTTACTTTTGTCAATTTTTATTCTTGTGTTTGCACATCATGAGACCAAACACTTTGTCTGATAGTCCTTGGACAACAACTGTGTCAGCCGATGTTTGTGATGTCATCATAGGCACCTGGTTATGTATTAAAATGGGGGAGCAAACTTGGAACGATACATAATTGGTGAGGGGGTCTGGGGGTCCTCCCCCAGAAAAAAACATTGTAATTTAAAACACATTTCCTGCAGTTCTACACCACCTAACCTCTTGGATAAAGTCAAGAAACAGCCACCTGCACTAGTCTGGATTAGTTAGATTGAGGGTGCCATGAAAACCAGGAATGCATCAAGAACAGTATATAACTGGGTGGATCAGGACAGGAAATGATTATTAGAAGAATAGCGATTTGATATTTGAAATTATATTCATAAAAAACATTATGTAGCCTAAAACGTCAGTAGGTTACAGGCCACTAGGCCATCTTCAAGGTTAAACAAGGACAAACAATTTACATAAATGAAATAGTCTTACAGCACATCACCATATGATTTGTATAATTAAACCTGGTTAAACAATGTTAAACTTGAGGGCTGCTATTCTCAATACTCACAAGGTCATCCTCAAAGTCTAACAATTGCAACAAAGTAGAAAACAATTTGGATGAATGAAACGGCCTCACAACAACTATCTAGCACCACTAGCTGATGTAGTTGTAATGTTATACAGGAATAAATAACTTCAAAAGCAGATTATTTTAACTTACATCATCTCAAATCAAGGACTATTTTAATGCACAATTCAGAAGGTGATTTTTGCTTCTCAAGATTTAAAAGAGCTATGTTATTTAAGGACTAGACTTTACTGCCAAACCATCTCTTAAAGTAAACTAGCGCCTCTCATTTAGCGTGTATGAGAAAATGAGAACATAATCATGGATGAGAGATCAGTACACGGCGTGATGCATCATTATATTAAAAATAATTCCATCCAAAGTCTGACTAAAACTGAAACTAAAACAGAGCATTCTGCAGAGGTCTAAACAAGTTACTTTCCACCGCTGAACATTTGACTGTTTGTTGATTCAGACACTTTGGCGCTGTGAGGAAACGCTCCGCTCTGTCTGTCTGTCTCTCATGACGGGTTGGACTGAACCAAATCAAAGGGTGGTCCAAAAACGTCAGATTTTTTTATTACTTGTTTTTGTCAGTTGCTGAAAATAGAAAAATGATCATTGATATAGGCTGTTTAAATATAATCACCTGATTGCGGGGACTGTATGATGATTAGTTTATTTTTAAAAAAACAAAAAGTGGGGCAGCAAAACCATAACTTTGCTCCCCCTAACTGAATAATCAGGATGCATTTGCTTCACTTGCTCCATTGCTCAGGTTTCAAGATTCATGTTGGTTGGTCACCTTATATATATATATATATATATATATATATATATTCATGTTGGTTGGTCACCTTATATATATATATATATATATATATATATATTCATGTTGGTTGGTCACCTTATATATATATATAAGGTGACCAACCAACATGAAACTTTTCAAATTTACTCATTAGTTTACACTAGTCTACACTAGTTAGTTTACACTAGTCTGCTACTACAGCTTTATTATTATGAGGCTATTAAAATACATATTTGCTTTTTACATTAGAATTTTGCCATCATGGAAGTAAGCTCGCATTAGCTTGCAAAGGTGAGCTAACAGTTAGCCAGGTTGCTACCAGCCAAAAATGAAGAGTATTACTATCTTTCTGGCTCAAAGTGAAACAATTTGAAAGTAATATTTAGATGTTGATATTTTTATACCAAACGTTTAATGTATACTGTAAATAAAAGTGATATTTGACACAAAAAGTCATTTGATTTATTTTCATATTTAAAGGCAGTAGCAAAATATCATTTTCCCAAAAAACTGCCAAGAGTATCCCTAACCCAAGGATAGCAAAGCAAACAAAACAATATTATGGGCAACATCTGATGTTAAACAGTACCCTAGGAGTTGCCTCAGCATATTGGATAGATTTTGACCCCTAGCTCTCACTATTGCATGTTGCCTGCAGCATTGTCCATAAAATTGCTGAATGTATCACTACCCTAAGCTCAAACAACATTGGTAACGAAGGGAAGTTTATGCTTTGTTAGCTAAAGCTAGATATTTTGCGAGTACCCTTTAAATATGGAAATGAATCAAATGTCTTTTTGAGTCAAATATTATATATATATATATATTTATATTTGCAGTGCACATTAAAAGTTTGGTTGGTATTGGCTTTGTAGCTTGCTAGCTTGGTCATGTTTGCTAGCTAGCTATTTTTTTTTTTTTTTTTTTTTTTTTTAGCTAGGTGTGCTATAAAAATATAAACATCTAAATATTACTTCCATGGTGGCAAAATGCTAATGTTACAAGCAAATATGCATTTTAATATCACTGTAATAATTAAACTGTAGTAGCACACTAATGTAAACTTATAAGTAAATTTTAAATCTTTCATGTTGGATGTAGCACCCTGTAATTTGCAAATCTTTGCACAGCCATTTTTACCTCTTTTATTTCTTTTTAATTTTGCAGGCATCAGCAGCAGGGCTTTCTGTGATGACATCACAAATACTGATTAGCTGAGGCAGTTGTTGTCTTAGGGCTATCATACAAAATGTTGGTCTCAGGACAACAACCACTTGGCAAAATCAGGATATGCGTTGCATTTTTTGTGATCACACGCCAAGACACAGTCTTTATATGTTTGCATTGGCTAATAAAACAGATTCTGATTAAAGGGACTATGTCATGCTGATATAAAATCCCAAAACCAAGAATCAAAAAGATATAAGAAATCTCCAGGGTTTTGTAAATAGTAGCATATGCATGAATGGGTTGGTCTTTTCAGCCCTAACCCAAACTCTAGCTGGGATGTCTTGTGTCCATGAAATGAGAAAATTAGAACTTTGTTGTAGAGTTTAACCAAATACATCATTGGAAAGGTCTCGACATATGTCAGTATGAAGATTCTACATGGCTCCTGCTTTGAAATACTGACCTTTGAACCTTGACCTTGGTGCATGTTTGAAGGCTTATAATTCAGCAACAAAAAGGGGCTGCAGACATAGAACCAACTGTTATAGAGAGCTCTTGACCTAAGCTATCATGTCAGTATAGTCAACAACTGGGGGCGCTGTCAAATATGGGTAAATATGGTTAAAATTATTTTTATCCATTTGACAATTAGATATTTAAAATCTGAGAACGTGTTGTAAGAAGACAGAGGGTGATGGCTGGCCACTCTGTAACATCCATTGGACTGGTGTGATGAGTGATGTACTGCCAAATGTGATGGAGCAGATATCTACACAGACATTAGCAGACATCCGGCAGTAATTACATTTCCATATCAGTTCCACTCATCTACATGGTAAAACCTTGTTTCTTCTTTCTTATTGTTCTGTGAAAGGAAAGTACCAGTTCTCCTCCAAAATCCATTATTTCTTTTTCCTTTTACCAAATGTAAACAAACTTCTGCTTGGTTTACTGTTGCTAAACTCTTCATTTTTCCACTCTTGTCTTGGCTTTACATCACTGGCTGCTGGGTAAAGACAGGAATGAATTTAGGAACTCTAAACTGGGTGATCTATCTTTTGTTTGTGTTAGCCTTCATATGGGTCAGACAATGTGAACTGTGTAAATCCTGATCCACTGCATTATTAAATAATACTCTGCATTATTTTACAGTTTGCTCTTTTTTTCCCCCTTGTTTTCATTCCAGTCGTGAAAATTAAACATGTTCCAAATTAAGTACATGGGAATGATAGGCAGCAACTTGATCAGAAGGCAAATCGTTAGACAAGTGCAGTATTAGTTTCAGTAGTCTACTGTATGTAACCCAGCAGAAGTCAGGTAGCATAGCTATTTTAAAATCATGTAATATTTCCAATAGCAAGTTACTTTCCCCATTCCCCATATTATGTTTGGGGAAGGTCTACTGTGCACACACTGTCACAGGTGTCTCATTATTATGTTCATTGGTCTTATAATCGATGAACTTTCCAGCAGCTCTTGGAGACATTGTAAACATAGAAAAACATGCTGAAATAGAATAAAGCACAACTGATATACCCATAACAGGTTACTGCACAATGAGCTGCTATCTGATTTCAGACTGCAGTGTACAGAAATAGGATAAACAGGATAACAGAAACCACACCATAGAAGGCCTCATTTTGGCTGATAGAGCTGCTCCAGATCAGAATGTGTCAGCAGTTCCATTGTGTCAAATAAACTCTGTTGTGAAATATATTCACAGAATAGCACTTTATAATAATAACATTTACTGAAACTGGAATCCATCAGAATAATAAACCAGGGAGAGTGACTTCACATTAATGCTTGATGTTTGAGAGTCCAAGTTTTCAGCCAGTCAGTGTCTAAAACTTGTAAGTATTAATGTAAATACAGTGTACCTTATACAGACACTGTAATTTCTAACATTATTTTGGAGCTTTTCAGCACAGTGTGAAAATGCAACAAAAGCAACTGTGAATACAGCAAAACTTGTTGCAAAGATGTTCTATCTCTTGTGCAGAATACACAACTGCAGCATGCCAAGTGGGCTTAGCACTGCTGAGCTCAGCAACAAAGCTGGATGAATTCAGTTGGTTGGAGTTAGTTGTATGGCTATGTCATCCTATGGGTGATGCTACTAGCCTAGCTCCTGTGAGCACAACTATTTTTTGCCATTGCACTGCCACTGTATCACCTTGTATGTTGAATATGGGACCGGACACTCACTGCTGCATAGGGACACAGTGACAGTGCTATGGCAAAAAAATTGTTCTGCCAGGGGGCTGAAAAGAGTGTTGACAGTGAAAGCAAGACATTTTCAGTTCCATGGAGGTTAGGGAGGTGCTGACCATGGCCAATAGTACAGTGAATAAGCTGATGTATAAAGACGTAAATTGTGAACACAACACAAATCTAAAATACAAAGTGAAAATGACAACACTGAATAAACTAAGACAAAACAAGCTGAGGCCAGACACTGGCCACACTTGAGGAGATGATCCAGCTGGTTTCTGTTGTCAGATTAGGTTCTGGTGTGGCCCTGAGCATGTCCCTAGCCAGGCCTCTGTGTAGCCACTTTGGCCCAAACTAAACATGTGCTATTGAGCATGATTCTACTAACAACACTGCGATTGTGAATCAGAGGATGCTTGGATGTTTCCGGTATGCACAAGGGCTCATTACATACGCTATTAACCAAAAACAATGAATACTGAAAACAATTCATCGCTCAGTGTTTCACAAAATAGCTAACCTGCATTCAGCTGAGATGCTAACTGAAAAAAAGAGAAAAGAGTCTGAATGGGAAATGATTGTATGTCTGTGCATGAATTTCCTGAACTCTGTTTACAAACTGTACTCACCATATCAGCTGTGAAAAGTGTCATGCCAGCCTCTTGTGTGGTGGAGTTTGCGATACAGTTGTGCTATCTCTACTGTAGGCGTGATGTCAGCCCTTGCATTCATGTATCGCATCTTAGCATATACGGTGTAACAGGTTTCAGCATATGCTATAAACTACCTTTTCCTCTAGTGGATATAGGGTGCTAAAATAATCCTTTGACATGCTGAAATCTGTTGCATTGACAAAGCAGCTGTTTAGTGAAGAGCCCTCAGGCAGTTGCCAAGAGTATTTCTTCTGAAAAAGATTTTTTTAGTCAAAAGGAAGTTCTACTTACATTGTTGTGGTTTGTAGATTAGAGACACATTCCTTGATGCTTTACAGGCATTACAGGAAAATACTTGTATTTGATATGAATGTCAACACATTTATATAAATATCTGTTTGAGACCTCAGTTATAAAAACAGTTCAAATGCATCATTTCTTCTGTATTAATTTAGTAGTAGCGTGCCAACACAGCAAAGTAATAACAATTACTGCAGGAGAAAATGTGAGAGTAAGCATTTTAATTTAGTTTAACTAAACCTAACAGTGTTTCCCACAGGATTTTCTGAGACTATGGTGAGTGAACCGTGGATCGTCCGGTGGGCGGCGGGAATTTTGTACATTTTAAAGTTAAATCAGTCACTAGCGTAGCCTCATCGGCAGACATGCAGGCTCAAAAGAGCAAGCTACCAGTTGTGTGGCCTGGTCTGCAGTCACCTCTTTATGCTTTTATGAGAAGCGTAAAAAAAATTTCAACTTATTATGAAACTGTGGCGGGACAAACAGTCTAGGTAATGGAATGGAAACAGTTTTGGTCTTTACAAACGATGTTTGAAAATGGGAAACAAACAGTATGGTCAAATATGTCTCTTAATTGTCCAGAAAACGTGGCTGTAAACTGTGCGTTACAAGAAGCCTTGTTTAGCGTTGCCTCTGCAGCAAACATGACTCACGCTGCATTCACTCGTAGCTCAGAATTTCCATGTTGTAAATTTCCAATTTTGGACTTTCCACTTTCGTTTTGGAACAGTTAAATAGGTTTTCACGCGATCCTGGGACAGTGGTGGGAAACCACTAAAACAAGCCTGAACAAGTTCTGCCAGCCGAATATTTCGTAGTGCCTGTTAGCTAAGTCAGCTAGTGTTAGCTACACTAACATAAATGTTAGTGTTAGCTCAGGAACATAAATTCACACACAATTATCGCTTGCTCGATAACTTACCTTATTACTCTTCAAAAGACAAAATGAGACTTCGTGAAATGGTCAAAATCCAAGTGGTCTCTCTTTCTTTCCTCAGCTTCCACACTGAGTCAGCACCAATCTTCCCTGTTCTGAGACTGAACATTGGCTACTGCACATGCTCACACCCCAGCCTTCATTCATTTTAAGTTATCTTACTTTTTTGAGTGAAGATAACTTAAAACAAAAGTTATCTTCATTCAAAACAATAAGTTAAGTTTTTTCTCCCTGCAATTAAATGTAACTTCATGAAAACTAGTAAGAAGAACTAGTAGTATTGTTGATAACCGAATAAAGTTAGTAATTTATGTAAATCATGACAGCTATTAGAATTTACAGTAATCTATGCATGGACACTTACCATTCTAATTAAACTGTTTAATAATTAAATTCAAAACAGCTATTGTGATTATATGGCTGGAGTTAAAAAAAAAAACAAAACAGTAGTTTCCTCACCTACTTTCAGGGCCTGCTAAAGGCATAAGCCATATAGGCAGTAGCCTGGGGCACCACCTTGTCTGGTGGGCGCTGGTCACCCTCAAAGGGAAGAATAAATAAATAAATATTCGCTGGTGGGCACCCTTCCTCATTTTCTGCCTTGAGGTAAAAAATGAACAAATAAATAAATACACTTTGCACCCCTGTTCTTCACAATTTTTGATCTGCCCTGCATCTGCACTGTGCGCACTGAAAAAGAGGGATGATGTGCATCAGAGAAGGGCAAAGTCTGTGATGAGATGTCAAGGGGAAGATATTCACATTTTATTTCATAATGTAAAGGTCCAAATCTTCAGGTGCACAAGGAAGAAAAGGTAGAAGAGAGAAAAGAAAGCCCAACATAGAGGTATGTCATGTTATGTTAACATTAAAATGCCATTTTGTGTGTAACGTTAAATGTTTCATTTGTTCAAAATTAGTGAATGGAGATAAAATAAAGATAAAGTGGGAGGTATATTCCAAGAAAAAAAAAAGTCTTTACTGCTTCTGCTGCAAGCTGTTCTAACAAAAAAAAAAACCTAATCAGTAATAGATTTAATGACTGGAAAAATTGAAATGAAACAGTTAAAACCTACGAGAACAGTCCTAAACATTCTGGGCACATGACATCATGGAATCCATTGAGTGTGATATATTAATAACCAAGATCAAGTGTTTTGGATGTTACTAACAGCTAAAGGTTGATAGTTGATTCATTTGTTTGAGAAGTGATTTTAGTTTATAAAACTTTGACATCAACAAAGTTATGTTTAGTTGTGGTGTGTTTTCATTATCAGAACTGAACCTTGTAGCTGTTATTGCCATGTTCTTCTTTTGTCTCCACGCTTGCAAAGCTGTCACCCATGATTGGTCAGCCAGATGTGTTGTCACATCTCAACTATGACAGTAGTAACTAACATTTCGCTTGGTGAGAATTTTTTAAACTTTTAATAGCAAACTATGGAGAGCACATTTTGGACAAATGTTTACTAGTTTGAAGTCTTTTTTTTCTCTCCCTTTGTTGACATTGCTGCGTTTCTTGTGTGAAACAACTGACAAGACTTGGTATTGTGTCACCTGTTGGGGGCTATTAGTTGAGATGTAGTGTATGACTCCATGAATGTTCAGAGAAAATACAAAGACAGGTAACAGTACATTCCCCAGTAACATCAGGATGACAGTGCAGTGCTGTTGCGTTTGGGTAAGTAAAGCTCAAATGAAGCTGGATTATGCATTCATTTGGGGGGAAGTTAAATACAGTTGTGGTCCTCAATTTTATATTTTTATTTAAATGTTCTCAGCACAAAACAGAGTGGACTGACGTCTGTGTGTCTGACCAGCTCACGCATGTGGAGGAAGAGGTGATTAGCATTATGACAAACCAACAGTTTATGATCACAATTTCCTGCCAGTGCAACAGTGTTACACAACTGATCCCTGATGAGTCATGCAGTACACGCTGCAATCCTGGACAGAGGAGGTGAAAAAAGGAAAGCAGAATAAAGCTGAACTCTGGGCTGACTTTACCTTTGACTAACTGTAACTTGAAGACAAAATATCTAAAGAAACCCTGTTTTACACCTTAGCAATATAAGCAAAACATTCCAGCACATATCAGGAATATCTGCTCTAGTTCACCTTCATTTATTAGTCATACAGAATTACAAATCTTACACTACTTATCTGCATTTCTCATTGTGGCTTCTTCAGGTTCTCTCCTCACATGATCAGCAACGGGTGTATGCTTGTGAAGCTTCTCGTGACTTGTAGAAATGTAGAGTATGTACAGCATTATGTCCTTGTCACTCCCCACAAGGAACCATTGATCTGACACAGCAGGGACCTGATATACAGCAAATGTGTGGTGCAATAAATAATTAGTGGACTTTGGAGCCCTGCAGTTTGCGAGCTATTTATTTGTTTATTTCTATATATTGGTGAGAGGAATGTGGAAGGACAGATGGTGGTGGATTTTGCAGGAAGGATGGAAATGGCTGTGGTGAATACATATTCCAAGAAGAGGGAGGAGCACAGGGTGACGTATAATAGTGGAGAAAGTTGCACACCGGTGGACTATGTCTTATGCAGGAGGTTCGATCTGAAAGAGATTGGAGACTGCAAGGTGGTGGCAGAGTAGGTGGGCAACTTCAGATGGTGGTCTGTAGGATGACTTTAGAGATCAAGAGGAAGAGAATGAAGGCAGAGCCAAGGATCAAATGGTGGAAGCTGAAGAAGGAAGTTCGCTAATGTCAAATCCGCCAACAAAATAACTTTAGAGATGATAGCTTGTATTTCTTAATTAACTAAGCTAGCGAACTGTGAAAGCATTTCCCATCCATGTCCCCACGACGGCTAACGTAATGTATAGTTTGAATGATGAACACTAATGCTAGTGCTAGCTAATACGTATATAAGTGCTGAAATTATGGCCAGAGTTAAGGGCAGATATACTTGGACTAACGTTAACGTTACTGGTATGTAAAGTTTATTCCTTTTTCCTTACTAGTATCAACTTTGCTCTTTCTTCCAAGTGTTGCATGCTCACTCAAGGCAGAAGAAGTCTGCTGTTTACCGCCACATTCTTCTTCTTCTTCTTCTTCTTCTATTTTCTTTTTTATGGCAGGACGCAATCAGCGTTAAATTGCATTACTGCCACCCACTATGTTGGAGTGTACCACCAGATGCTTTTGTGACATTTTTAGGAATGTGATCTAACAAAAATGCCTTGATCCAGTTTGATGTCCTGCTGCCAGTTAATATTACATCCAAATAAATTAAAAAAAAAAATAGGTCTAACCATAAACATAGATTAGAAAGTGTAGTTTAAATCAACAAACTGATCATTTTCAGCTACTGGAGTGAGAAAAAAACACACTGAACAAACAACAGCTTTGTTTTACTTTTTTTCAGTGTATATGGATTAATCCCACATACAAATAAATGACATAACATTAAACTGGGAGATTTGGAAACAAGCCATGATTGAACATATAAAAGACAATGAAGGATGGTAGGATGGCTTTATTTAATGAATTGATACAAAAAAGAAATTTGTCTAAAAAGAAATTCCTAATTGTCTTCAAAACATCAAGAAATCTACTCCTCTTAATCTTAGACAACTAAAATTTGAATATGGTGAGATATTTAGTGATAATGAGGAAAAGAATAAAAGACAGACACTGTGTAATCTGTTAAATATAGAAACACATAATGCTTTAAACAAATCAGTTGGATTTTAAGGTAGCTGCAGATGAACTGGACTGGAATTCCATTTGGTACAATGCAAAGTGTCCCTTGAGATTAGTAGGTAATAAGTTGACACAATATAACATCCTTAATAGACTGTATTGTCCACCTGAGAATTACTGAAGATGAAAAAACATGACAGTGGTTTATGTAATAAATGCATGAAGAAAACAGGAACATTGTTTCACTTTCTGTGGGATTGTGAGGAGATACGTAGGCTTTGGAATTTAGCATTACAGGATATTCTTAATTATCTGAATATAAAAGGGCCCTTAACCCTGGTCACATGCATCCTGGGAGATCTTATGATTTCTCTGCCTGGCAAAAGCATTTGTTCCTTATTTTGTGTGTTATTACAAAAAAAATTGGTTGAAAGTACTGTGCCATCCATTCAGGAGTGAGTTAATGAGGCTATAAAGCAAATTAAGATGGAAAAAATGGCACATAGCTTAGATAACAGAGTGGGTGAATAATTTCAATTCAATTTATTTATTTATATAGTGCCTGACATCAACAGGACCGTGAAGGCTTGGCCTGCAACCCAGGGTTTCCTGTGAGATGAGAAAGCACAGAAAACTCCGGGGAAGACTCCAAGTTAGTAACATGCATTGATGGTACATGAATGCATACAGATGGAGAGGAGGAGGAGGAGAGAGGAGCTCAGTGCATCATGGGAAGTTCCCTGGCAGTCTAGGCCTATAGCAGCATAACTACGGGCTGATCCAAGGTGAGCCTGGCCAGCCCAAATTATAAGCTTTATCAAAAAGGAAAGTTTTAAGCCTACTCTTAAATGTAGAGAGGGTGTCTGTCTACTGGTCTGAATCTGGAAGATGAGACAAATGTAATGCTCTGTGATATTTTTGTGTTGTTTTTAATGTCGAAAAAGTAAGTAAAAAAAAAAAGATTTGAAAAGTAATGTCGGTGGTGGGTTAAAAAAAAAAACACTCACACGAGTACAAAGATAAAATGTGAACAGTATTTATATTAAAAAGTCAACCACATCTTATAGTTTTTGTTCAACAAATTGAGCCACTCAGGTGTCATCACATGTCCTAAAGGTTAACTTTCACACACGTTGAAATCATTAGCAAGTTGACCTCTAGAGGTGACATGTTTGTCACCATAAATTATTCCCAAAAGTCAAGCATGAACATTGATGCTCACATCAAAGATTTCCACTTTATATTACCTTAAAAGAGCAATGTTAAATAAAATCATGGTGAGTTATTCTAGCTCTTTCTTCTCTAACTCACTGATGACACAGACTTTTGAAAGCAGATAAGAAACAGACGCACAAAAGTACATATCTCTGGCTAATGGATTCTCTGATAATCACCGGAGGAATGTTTCACTCAACTCCCCAGACAGAGTCTGATTATCCTATCTGAGCTGGCCAGACCTCCCCTCTGTTTCAGAAGGAGCTGGCAGGTATGATGATGCACAGCAGGGACACAGAGGAAAGCTCACACACAATGAAGAAACACATGTGTAATGATTTGTGTTGAGTACGTACAACTGTAGTATAGGTTCAAACTACAAAGAAACATGCTAAATAGTGAGGTATTACAACTGTTTTACTCTAACAAAGAGCATGAATATGCTGTAAATGTAGATAGAGAAAGATAGATAACATTATTTCAGGAGAAAAGCACAGCAGAAAACAAAAGAAAGACACAGGTCAGACTGGTCCCAACAGATGACACATGAAAGGTATTCTACCACTACAATACCAACACCAACACACAAACTGGCTCAGAAATCCACCTACATTTACAAAAAATCTTCTATTGTGCAAAGTTTTGAGGTTAATCAACACATATTAAACAGAGTGTATCAATCCCTCATAGAAAGTGTTCTTACATTCAACATTATGTCCTGGTTCAAATACCTTGCTGTCAAAAACAAGACCAAACGCTCTGAACAATCAAACGTGGCAGTGCAATATCAGGCTGTAAACAACATTACGTTAGCTTATCACTATGACAAAGCAGTTGAACGAATGACAGATAAAATCTTGGAGGATTCATGCCATCCCCTGAATCATCACTTGCATCCTGCCTTCAGGGAGACAGTACAGAGTCCCCTGGGCAAAGAAAAATATCTATTAAAAAAATTTATCCCACATGCCATACATAAATTAAGTTAATGGACATGCCAAAATTGTTATGTACCTGGCATTTTACTTCTTAAATTGGTCTTAAATCATTTTAAATAATTTCAAATCATTTTTAGCAGTTTATTCCCTCCTTTTTTATGAAGTTGCATCTTAAATAGGGTAAAATGTTTTTAACTTACTGTTTTTGTGACGTATGATGTGATATTGACAAATTTCTACTTTAGTGCAACAAAGGTGGGCAGTAAAGTTGTTTTGATTTTGATGAGGTTGGCGGTGTGATCCCCATCTCTTCCTGTCCATGTGTTGAAGTGTTCTGTAGCAAGACACTGAACCTCAAGTTGCTCCTAATGATCAGCACCTTGTATGGCAGCTCTTCTGCTGTTGCCATCTATACTGCTGTGTCCACCAAGTCTGCTTGTTGCTATAAGTTTTGTGCCTTGATTTCATTGTATGCTAATGCTAATTAGCACCACCAAGACTACCAAGAAACAGGAGGGCTGTGAACCTCCCTGGAACTCTCTTGGAGCGAAGCTTAGGTGTAAATCATTTCCTGGGAAATCGGGAGGATGAGTAACAGGCAGAGCCCAGCACCCTGAGATTTCTTAGTAAGATACAGCCGTGGACAGCTGCAAAAGGGAGAGCTAACAACAAACCTCCCCAACAACCGAGTGTGCAACTAGAGAACAGATTTGCTCCACTGCTGCAGGACCTTGGATCTCCGTCTGATGACCTGGATAACCTCTCGTCTTCACACAGCAGGATAAGAACTGAGAGCAAATCTGAAAATAAAGGCTACAGGGAAAGCTAACGACTGGGCCTCAAACTCTGATTCTGGGTGACTGTGCTACAAAAGATTTAAGATGCATGTGCAAGTAAGAACACCAAAATACTCTGCTTTCCCAAGGATGGGACTTTGCTGAACTGCTGTCTATTGACTGTATTGACTTTGACTGTGTAGTTATTGTGGGTGATTTTAACATCCATGTTGACAACCCCCAGGACACTGACTCCCAGAAAACTGCAGGTCTCTTAGTTCTTTTAAAGCTGAAGACAGCTGAAGACTTTTCTGTTTGCCGCTGCCTTTTATGAAACCAAATTTCAGAGTTAATATTTTACACTGCACTGTAACTTTTATTCTCTCGTTTTATCTCTTATTCCCTTTTAGCTTTTTTAATTTCCGAATTTAACACTTTTTAATTGTTTTTATATATCTTTTTACTTGTGTTGCTTTTATATTCTGTTTTGCTGCCTTTTATGCTCTATGTAAAGGACTTTGAATTGCCTTGTTGAAATGTGCTATACAAATAAACTTGCCTTGCCTTGCGAAATACATCAGCATCTACATAATGGATTGGCACCACATTTTGTATAGTTGATGGACCCAAATGCCTTTGATGATTGAGTCACACACAGCCCTCATTTATGCCTTTAGATGATGTTATTTTGAGTGTGGATGGAGCAGCTACTGTTTGCAAAGCATAGCTCTGATCAATCCAAACTCCATTCAGAAAACAAGCATTTTAAAAGTTGTTTTCTTGTCATCTTGCAGACAGACCTGACAAAGCATAGCAACATCTGTTTATTTTGGGTTCATACCGCTATAGGGTCTGTAGTTGGCATCTGGGAGGTGCAGTAAATCACTGGATTTTGGGGGGGAGTTTTGTGTGATGAGTTAATGTGGTTTATCACAGCAGAACAAACAGAGAAGAGTTGATAATGATTTACTGAGCGGTAGGTTGGTGTTGAATAAAATTACTTTATGGTGTGAGAGCAGAAGTGATGTTATATGGTGTGATGCAGGAACAACAAACTAGTCAAGGATATGGCCCTTGGTGTGGGTTGTTAGTTAACATACTGTCAGTGTTATCAAAATGAATATTAAAATCCCCCATTAGGATGATGTTAGGAGACATTGCACTGAGGGTGGTTAAAACTGTCAAGAGTTCAGTGATAAAAATATTTGATAATTTGGGTGGTCTGTATAGAACAGCATAATGGTGTGTGTAGGTCCACAGAGCTTAACAGCCAGCAGTTCAAAAGAAGACTGATCAGGTAAAGAGAGTGGTGTTAGTTTTATACTCTCATGATATAGCACCTGCCCGAAGAATGGGGTTTACATGTAAACAAATCCTAGTGAAGCCGCTGAATTCAGCTGTAGAAATTCATTCTGTGGCTGCCAGTTTTCCATGAGACATAAATAGTCCAGTTTGTGGTCTGTGATGAAGTCATTAACCAGAGGGATTTTGTTGGTGATAGATAAGATGCTGTAGAGGGCAAACTTATGACAGATCATGTGCGTATAAACAGCTGATTTAGCTAGTGGAGTTAGCACACTGTAGTCTGCACACCAGTCGGAGCAATATTATTTGTGTGGTCTATTATTGATTATAACTGGGATGACAGAGAGGCTCTCTGAATTGTCATAGGAATTATTTGGGCTGTAGGGGGAGCTAGTGGTACAAACAGGAGGTTGAGAGGTCACTGGGAGTGGAAGAAAGTAATCAGTGAGTGTGTAGTCCAGAGCTGTTGTGGAGCGGATAGCGGTTAGTCAGTGACGTGAGGCTTTAACTGTAACTGCATGACAAAATGTTTGCTGAAAGTGTGTGTGTGCCTTGGAAGCTGGGGTGGATACCAGCTCTGCTCAAAAAGGAAGCTTGTTCCCAAAAAAGATTACATTTGTCAGTTGCAAAGCTGTGAACATTAAAATGAATCAGATTTGAGGCCAGAAGGTGAGGCTGTAATAAAAGCACTTAAATAGTATAAGACTGAGCACTGCTCTCCTATAACATTGTCATGACACCATCATGATGGACAGTTTCAAAAAAGTATAAAAATTGATGCAGCAGAACCAGAGATACCGTCTTTTTTATCCATGCATAGTTCTTCCTTGTCAAAATCTGGTACCTAAATTACCCACAATACAGCTCAACTTACTTTACACAACTGCAAAGTTTTGGCTGTGTTATGCTAGTAGCAGCTAATGTAGCCTCCAGCAGAGATGAGGAGGCTACAGAGGTCTGGTAACCTCTTTCGAATTACACCCCCCTAGACTTTTTTCATTTTCAAACTTGTAGTCTTCAGTCCCAACTGACGCTGACTCAAGTGAGTCACTTGATGGAATTTTTCAGATTTCACACAGCCTCTGGAGACACAAAGGGTTTTACACTACTTTAGACACATATATCACCTGGGAACTCACACTGAGCTGTAAAATCCCATTTTTTGAGCATGAGTTCCTGGAATATGCAGACCTGTGTATTAACAGGCTCTGATTTACTCTTTCAAAACATTACAAATCAAAAGATGATAAAGCAGCATTTTTGCTGGATCTCTGAAGCAGGATCCTTTATTGGTTTTTGGTTTTGAGTCTCAAAAGGAGTAAGACCTCTTTTTGGCCTCTATTTTCCCTGATTGTATTGGTCTGGCAGACATTATGATGAATTGCCTTGTTGACAGCAGATGCAGTGCAAGGGCTTTGTCCATTCAAATTGCTGTCTGCCCCCTCCTTGTCTCTGTTTGGCCCTGCGTCACACTGCTGCAGGCTCTGTTTACTCAGACACATTCTCCCAGACCATATGAGGACTTCCTGCTGTCAGCCCATGTCTGATGAAACATTTCCCCTCTTGAATCCAAGCCGCACAGGGGAGTAACTCATCAGGGGAATAACTCAGCGAACTCATCACAGAGACAGTTTGTATAACCACACATTCACTGTTTCTGGAAACCACAATCCCTGCTGTCCACACACTTTTGACAGGAATCAGAGAGCTTACTAGATATTCTGGGTCATCTCCAGAACAACCGACACAGGGGCAGGAAGCTTCTATTTATGCAGTGCTGTTACTAAAATGGTTTGTGTGATGTCTTGATAGTCTGAAGAAAATTACCGTAGTGTGAGTGCATCCATGGGTGCTGCTAGTTGTAGGTAAAGGATGACTTTTCACCGGGCCTAAACTGGAGAGGTGATCCTGTAAATATGAACAGCCAACAAAACACATTCATGTCAGCCTCCTAGTGGACATTACCATGAAATGCATCAACAGTGACAGCAAACATGAAAACTAAACTGCTGATGTCATCAGTCTGAAGTGATTAAAATCTAAACCATCAGTTATAATCACACTAGTTCGGTCAACTGGACCCCACTGTGTAATGCAGGGTATATTATGCAGAATAGAAACTTCTATTCTCAGTGTTACAGCACAATATTATTAATAAATCAGTTAAATCTCTTTGTTTATCCAATCAGAAACGTCTTCACTCCGTCTTAAAGTCTCACTCCACTCAAAAATGTTTTTCTTCTTGTTCCTTCATCTTGATGTTGTTCTCTTTTCTGTGCAGAATGATGTATCTGCATGATGTTTGTTTTCATTCATCTGCTGAAGGAGGAAAGTTTCTCTGTGCTCACCTTAAATCTCAGTTTAACACGGGTACCTACAACACATCACAACTAGTTTGGAGCCAATCCTGGTCCAGCATGCAACTTATATAAGTGTGATTTGGAAACTGGAAACCACTAGTGAACATACACTGAGAATGGACTTTTCAGTGAAGTAGGAGACGTAGTTCTTATGATCCAGAGCAGTGGTGCAGTTCAGATGACATCTGTATAAGTTGACAAACTTCCTCGTATGGAGGTGGTGAGTTGGGTGGTTGGTGGCATTGATGCAACAGCAGACTTTACCACAGAACACCGCTGTTCGTTTTCTGTTTCCAACCGAGAGTCAGGACAGTTTTTTAAAAACCGTAACTCGTCCCCTTACCTTAAACCCATGGTTATTATTGTAGCCGTGAAAACGAAGGTGGCTTAACTGTAAAGAAGTTGTAACTTTAAGCCACACCACAAACCACCAAGTGGTTTTTGTGCCTAAACCTAACCAGACCTTAACCACAGCGTTGTCACACCATAAAACATCATTATTTTTAACAGTGATGTGTAATGGTTTTGGAAAGCACAGGCAAATGATGTTGTCCTGCAGATTACTGCAGGGGTGCCAGATTAGAAAACACTCCTATGTGTCATTCTGGAATCACATGGTCAAACGATGTATTTTATTGATACAATGATGCATTTTATTGATACAAGAATGGTATCAATCTTCTCTTTTACCTCTTGGCAAGAAAGTGTCCCTCTGTCCTGCTGCACCTCTGTTTCTATCCTTCTCACTGACAGATGTGCCCAGTGTTGCAGAGTCCTCAACAATGATCTTTGATTTTGTAAGTGGAGGTTGGAGTTGACCCTTTCACTTCATTTAGGTCTTGTTATGAGACCTGGGCCAGCTGCATTTACTGAATAAAGAGCATGAAATGTGTTAAAAAGATCTGAATCATTTTTAAGTGGACCTTTGAGTTTAGATTATATTCAGAACATATTATTCCTAAAAGTCCAAAATGAACTTCACAAGAACTTCATGTACACAGTTCACGTTTAAGTTGGGACGAGAGGCAAGGTTTGACAGACTCGTCACACAGTAGGGAGGAAATAAACCAGGGTAGACACAGTCACTGACATCAAACTGATGTGGCCTGAGATGATGCAAGTGTTTCAGAAGGTAAACCCAACAGCCTGGAGCACCCACAGGTCAGATATGACACATGATTCAGAGGTACTGTAAACAACAAAGGTGAAGACAGGGTTGTGTAAAAACAGTCAGACAGGAGTCAGTTCTGCTTTGGATTTTAAGACATCGAATATGAAGAAAAGGCTGTTTTTTCATGAAACAAACAAACCCAGTTTTTTCCAGCTGAAGGTTATGTTGATCAGTCATGATGAGAATATGTAGTTAATAGCAAAAGGGCAAGTTTCATCATGGTTTTTATTTAGGCACAACCTTGCTTTAAAACCATTAATTACTACAGAGCACTGTAGCACAACTGAAATTCACCATAGCCTTCTGATCAGAGAAATAAAGGACTACTGGTTGATTCTGTTCACCTGCTTCACCAATGCCAGCCAGTAATCAGAGGAAATTTTCAACTACAGTATCTAAAAAAGGAGGACATTTAAATTTTTAAACATTTAAACAGAGCTAAAGGACTCGCGCAATTTAATAATGTTCAATACATCTCATAGTCAGTATTGGAAAAGCTACTTGGAAACTGCAGCTATGGAAGCTACAAGCCAGAGGTCTTCACAGGTCCACCAGACCCAACCGGGGGACCTGACGTGGACCACATCCAAATTATACTCAGTCTTTTTAGCATCAAATTCCCTCTTTGTGCTTCCTCAGACAGTGTTTCCCTGTTGAGCTGCGGTGGAAGTATAGTAACAAAAAGAGGGACTTTGGCACTAAAAAGACTGTAACGTTGAAAGATATCTACTTGATTTGACTCATTTGGACGAGGACTGTGGATTTTGTCCTCCTTCACTTCCATTGTAAGTGCATTATGAAGGGATCTTCTAATGGTCAGTATGGACAAGAGGAATGATTACAGCAAGAAAAACATGTTTCCATGTTCTTTTGGGCTCCTGACTATTGATTTAAGACAGACTTGAAAAATTGTGAACCCGTCCTTTAACCAACAGATCATCATGCTACTGTTCTCTCTCTCTATTAGAGTCTGTTCGGGGTTGACGACAGTCTGTGTCAGGCCTAATTATCCTCAGGGCTATTAGGATCTGGTCTGACTGAGCTTGGGTCCCCTTTAGATTTGATATTTCTCTTTTGAAACAGAATTTATGCACGTCAGGTTCCGGTTTTCCATTTAGGTCCACCCTCTACTGCAAGCTGCTCTTCATTGGAACTAGTTAATGCAGGAGCACCACACTTTTAATGAATGTATCAGCTACAAGCTACACTCAGAGCAGCAGAGTGGTGAGTATGACATGACTCTGTTGTACTGATGGAGTGAGTGCTGTGGAAATATATATTATACTGGATTTATTAAGATTTTAGTTTGCATCAACAGCTTACTCCAACTAAAACCGGAGCAGAGCAGGAAACATGGAGGCTTCTAACTCAACTATGATGGAATATACTTATGAAGAAAGGAAAGTCCTGTCTTCTGTCTATTGTATAAAGTATGACTTAAATGTATGTTAAAATAAAAAAAATGATTTAAAAAAGTATGTATACTGGCATCCCTGTGAACACTACACTGTGAGTAGGAATGGAATGCAAACAGTGGATTTAGTTTGGGGTGTGTGTGATAATAGTGCATTTAGTAGGTATGTTCTGTCACAAAATGTAATGATATATTTTGAATTTACATAATGCATGTTTTGATACAATATCATTAAATAGATTCAGATAAATGTAAGAAATCAGAATTCCTGTCACACTGAAGTGTTCAGTGCTTATTGTTAGAAATATTGATGCAATGCTTGATCATGACCTTTGAATTGACCTTTCATGCTTCCTTTGATAGATCTTTACTGTGATATTTAGAAAATGAGTTAGACATAGTGTTTGGGTTGCACTATGAGTTGAACATAGTGCAACCCAAACAAGTACACTCACATGAGTGAAGTGTACTTGTTTGGGTTGGGCTTTCTGCAGACTTCCATCAAACGAAGCATTTAATGGTGTGAGCCTTCTTAACAGTGTGACCTTTTATGCTTGCCAGGAAGTCCTTCTTCTGCACCGGCAGCCGCATGGGTTCAGTCCTCAGTCATGCTTAATATTGCCTCTTTTCACGCTGTACTGTCTAAATATTTAGGTATTACTGAAGCTATAAAGTCATTATCCTGATAATAAAATGCAGCAAGCTCTAATTGATATCTGCTGTGTCCAGGCTACAAAGCTAATGGCACTCATGATTCTCCCCAGAAAAAGCCAGGGCTCAGTGTGCTGGTAGCTTCCTAAATTTCTGCCTTGGTAGGTAATAAAAAAAGAATGGTGGTTCTGCTAGGAAACAGGAAGCACTCAACTGATTATTTTTATCAAATTTAGCATCCATTCCTCGTCAGCCACAGCCTGTCCCAGAACATCGGGCTTATAATACTTTTAACACAAACACTAAATCTAGCTTCATTAAACATCAGGTCTTTGGCAGGAAAAACATTCTTAATCAATTATTTTATTGTCAAGCACAATCTTGATTTTATGACTTTAGTTCAGTGCAGCTGTTCTTATCGAATCAACCCCTCCCAACTTCAGTTTTATGAGTTAAGTTTGAGTGCATAACATGAATGACTACATTACTAACATCCCATGTCCAAATTCTGTGTGATAACTTGCTGAACTGCTTATGAAACAGCAGTGGGTGCCAGGGTCGGACTGGCAATTCTGGCAAATGCCAGATGGGCCAGCCCGCCTAGTGGGCTGCAAGGCCACCACTAGCAGTGTGGAAAAAAAACTGACCCACTTGATGTCGGAACAGCCCAACTGTCACACGGTCCCATAATTGTCAATAGGCAGGTGCAGGAAGTGGTGCCAACCACCATCACCTCCCCCCACCCCTTGAAGAGGATCGTTCGTTTAATGTGAGAGCTCAAGCAGGAAATAAACAAATGAAATCAAGACAGAAAGTGCAGAGTTCAAATCAAAAATACAAATTAAGGTCCAAACAATCGAAAAGGTGGAGCAGAGGCTGATGCTGAAAAATGTTTTAAGTTGAATCATTTATTATTCAAAAATAACATTACCTATGCCAGTGCCAGTGCCACACAAAATCCTGCTAGCTGCAATGATAACATTAACAGTCCGCCAGCGCCAAATAAAAAGGAGGAAAGAGTCTGGACAAATGAGCAGGCTGATTGCAGTAGAGAGCAGGGGCAAGAAGAGGAGGCCGCTGCTGAGGACTTGCGAAAGGTGCATGACAACCTCCCAGCAGGTGATACTGCTAGCTCATGTAAGTGTGACAGTGACAGTATTAACAGCAGATCTAGGCCAGAGGGGATTTATCGTACTAAGCGCACCTTTTCAACTTTGAAAGTATAGCTTAGCACTACATCTCAAGAGCATAGTGAAGTGTTCATGCTTATGGCTACAGAAAAAAAACATTCTTATGGTTTTGGACACTGATGGAATAATCAACAGGATGGCAGAGAAGAGCACACTGATGAGAAGTCTTCTCACTAAGGTAGGATATGCTGTTCTATTTGCTGCTATGCTGTGCTATGCTGTCTCTTTAAATGATGTCAGCTGATTAGTCACTCTGGGTCTGCTCCAATGGGGTGCAGGCATGCTGCTTGTCACAGTCTGACAATAGCAGTGAATGAACGTTTAAATAGTGGCAGTATCATGAAATCCTGACTGTTAAGCTTGATGTGTGAATTGCATCAGATCAGTTGCACACACAATGTTTGATGATTGACTATAAATAGAGCACCGCTAATTAATGTCCAATTCTTGACACATTTTCAGATCATCATTAGGCTAGGCCTATGGGAAAGCTTTTGTCCAGTGTTAAGTTTTGGCTATTTTGTTTCATGATGACAGGATTGCATTTTGTCATACATTACATTTAGGACATATGGTTGTGTCATGTTTTATTTGTGAAGTAATGGATTAAGTACGCTGAGAGTTGGGTTGACCGTATCAATTATCATACTAATCCTAAATGCTCCTCTTGGGGTGCTGACTTTTCCTCTAAGATATTTCTTGCTATTTATTTATTTATTTTTAATGAAAGCCTGTAAGTACACCTGTTGTTAGGGTGCAAACTTGATATCTATTGCTTAGCCTATATGTTATAAATAGCCTGATATTGCTTTTTGCCATTCATAAGTGCATATGTTGGGTAATAATGGGGCTGGTCCAGATGAATTTTGTTCCCAGTCTGACCATGCGTCCACAACACACACACACACACACAGACTAGGAGGCAGAGGAAAAACAGGACGACACAAGGGCCAGGCTGGGATCATGACACCAGGCCTTAGTCCCTCTTCACTGCATGTTGGGTGGTAAGAGTCACGAATGATAGTAATCATATGCACCAGAACCTGTGTGGACTTTCAGTCTAAACCTAAATTTAGACAAATAATAAAGTGTCATAGTGTTTTGAGCATGGCCAGTCATCTCAGCCACCAGCAGCTCGACTCCTGAGATGATTGGCCAATCAACGTCTGTTGTCATACTAGTGAGAACTTTGGTAATTTACCACTGGCTCTGTAGCATTTTGATATCTTGGCAATGCCATAGCACAGATTCACTGAAAACAGTATGCTTCTTCATCCTCTCATGTTAGACTGAGGGCAGACAGTGACTCACTATCGCCTCTTGAGGGACAAAGTGGCAGTACGAGAGAGGACAGGCCAGGGCTATTCTTGCATATAGCACCTTTAAGTTCCTCCTATATTTTATCACAAATCTCTGGGTCATCCTATTCCATTCAGTAAATTCTTTAGAAGGAACTGCAACAGGAAGTGAGTGGAATAGGCACAGTAACCGTGGGAGTACATTTATACAACAATACATTAGGTTTAACCCTATTCCACTGATCAACAGTTGTTGGCAAAGGAACAAAGGAATATGCCAGCAAAAAGAGAAGAAGAGAAGAGAAGAAGATTGCTAGGTAGTAAACATTGATTGTTTTTTATATTCAAAGAATCAGCTTTGCAAATGTTTCATAAGGCAGAAAATATATTCAAGAAGGATGCTGGACCTCAAGATAAACAATGTGTTTTGGTAAAAAAAAAAAAAAAAACTAAAAAAAAACTACTCTACATGTAAATGTGACTGTGTTTGCGAGAAAACTGCACAGGGCACCTTAAAGTAAATCTGTTCATGACTCAAATAAACTGTTCTTGCTTTCTATTTGTTCATTTTTTCCCTCCTGATCTTTCAGCAGCTTTGTGCTCCACATTGCTTTGTAGATACCCTCAATTATATTTTATTGAAGAGGCATTTTGCCACAATCAGATATTGTTGGTTATGGCAGTGACTGGGGATGGTCTCTACAGTTACCATGGTGACAACATTGTGAAAATGGACAGCTTGTCCTTTTTAACAGAGCATTGGCTGTCTGCACTCCTCAGATACTATGACAGTATCTGCCTCAGACATGTGAGACAGGACAGGAGGTACAGAGCAGCATGAGGCGATGAGCAGGGTTTATGTATTGTATGTTTAAAAAAGATATTTGTACATAATATGAAAGCATCTGGTAGTGTTTAAAATTCAAGGAGCTCAGTGGACTTATTTGTGAAAGTATTACAAAAATGTAAAACTAATTTCTGTGCTGAAAAATGCTGCTATGAATAACATTTGCATTTCTAATTAAAGTGACATTTTGCACATGACATTTAGTGTTACATTCAGTGTTTTAATATGCAAGAGAAAGTGATGCTGAGAATTCAAATAAGAATTGGCTGATATGTTAGGCAGGAAATGAGCCTTCTATATCTGGATCAAGATATTGATCAAGATACAGTTTTTGATCAGATGAAAAAAAGAATGGTCAAAATCAAAGTAGCAGAGTTTGAGATATTCTGATTTTTAGTCCTCAATATTGGCCTAGTATCAAAGTATTTCCCACAATGCAACTTGATATAGTGTCTTTGTAAGATTTTTTTTAAAAAAAGAGTAAAAAAAAAGAACTATAGTGTACAGTAGTGAAATTAGTTTTGCCTCCTGAGAAGCTTTTCCTTTGACTTTGTGTTTTTGCACAGATTAAAATGAAACAAATGACAATAAAAATAACAAGTCAAGTCAGTTTTATTTATATAGTGAGAAATCACAACAGAAGTTATCTCAGGGCACAACAATAATGGAACCATCTTCCAATTTGGGTCCAATAGATGGACACCCTCTCTACGTTTAAGAGTAGGCTCAAACCTTTCCTTTTTGATAAAGCTTATAGTTAGGGCCGACCAGGCTCGCCTTGGATCAGCCCCTAGTTATGCTGTTTAGGCCTAGACTGCCGGGGGACTTCCCTTGATGCACTGAGCTCCTCTCTCCATCTGTATGCATTCAGGTACCATTAATTCATGTTAGTAACTTGGCTTCCTCCCCATAGTTTTGTGCTTTCTTGTCTCGCAGGAGAACTTCAGCTGCAGACCTCCTGCTGTCCTCTTGGTCCAGCTTGACAGCCACTGCTGTTGCTATTTTTATTAGTCATTTCTGCCCACTGCTCCCACTATTATTATTAGTCATATTTCTATTATTATTGTTGTTGTTGCTGTGCTTCTCTGTCTCTCTCTCCCCTCTCACCCTCTCTCTTTCTCTCTCAACCCAACTAGTCGAGGCAGATGGTCACCCACCTAGAGCCCGGTTCTGCTTGATGTTTCTTCCTCTTAAAGGGGAGTTTTTCCTTACCACTGTTGTTCATGTGGGAAAGAGTATGGTCTAGACCTGCTCTGTTATGATTCAGTGCTATATAAATAAAATTGACTTGACTGCTTGCGTGAATCTGTGATTCTAATTTAAAAATGAAAGATGTCCCTCCTTGAACTTGATCTTATATATAAAAGTACATTTTTTGAAAACATTAATGTCATATATTGTAAAAAGTTGAGATTCCAGAAATAAAGGAGCCAGTGGGATGTGAGAATTTGAGTTTGTTGCAATTCTGTGTGTGTTTTTGGAGGAGTTGTGGAAAATGCATTTGCCCACACTATTTTGCAATATGAGAAATAAGGATAGACAATTTGTTTGAATTAAACCTTTCTGCATAAGCAGATAAACCAGAGCCTTGCACTGGTTTATCTGAGTAAGGCTGAAAATCTGAAAATTGTGAAAAAGAGTGTTAAAAAACCAGGGTTGTGTCATGTGTGAACATTATGGGAGAAACTGTCCAAGACGCATTTGGTTAATCTTTTCTATGGCAGTAAACTGTGGTGAATTGTGGCTCTGGAAGCACCTCATGTGTTGGTGAAGTGGATTCAGACACACATGCCTACTACCTGGTGGTGCATGAACACTCACTTAAATGCTTAAGGATATACATTTAACAATTTTGTCAGGTCTCAAGGATACACACAATGCAGTTTGATGAGAGACACTGAATGTAAACAGAATTTTGTTTGATTGTAAGAATACTCCACAGGTTGCATTTGAGCTACTTTAAGTGCATAGCTTGTTTTGTAGCTGCTGCTTTCAACAAAATGGTCTTGTTTCTGTGGCTTTTCAGTGAGGAGTAGCTTGTAGCTTCACAGCTCTTGTGCACAATGCTATCAGGTCAGTTTATTTTTGTTCATTTTTACCCTGTGAATTCGCACAGTCATCCAATAGGCCTTTTATACAGAAGATGTTTTGACATGTGATAGGAAGGAAAGCACATGTGTAAATCATAAAAGTAAAATTTCAGTTTCAGGGTCTTGGTAGTGTATTGTACATGCTGGCTCACTGTCACTTCGTCATGTCTCACTGGGACACTTGAACAGAACAGAGTCATGCATTTCCAGGTCTCTATTTATATTCTGGAATATCTTTGCATGATTTACAGTTAAAAACTCCTTATTTATCTTAATCCGGCCCTTTACGCAGACCCTCAGTTCAGCCTCTGTCTGTTTGAAACAAAGCCCTTTAGCTCCTGTCTCTTTAAGGCTTATCTCCTGATGAGCCCACTCTGTTCTGATTGGCCACCCCTGAGAAGTAGCGATTCAGGGGGCTACATAAACAAACAGTACAAGTCGGAAATTCACTTATTTTTCTCATTTTTTAATTGAAATGGAAACTTTGATCTGAAATATGTGAGTGGACAATGCGAATAGCCCTTGAAACAACCTTAACGACTACCTTAGCAACAAATGCTACAAAACAGACAGCAGTTTGTGGGCATGTTTGAAAAATCCGATGACATCACAAGGAGGAAGTAGAGCCTTGGTTTTTGACTTGCAGGCAGCATTTCTACATACGTTCACCTCAAGTTTCGGAACTTTTATCATGTTTAAAATCTGACATCAACAACAGGATATAAATAAGAGAAAATCACAAAAAGCATAATATGTCCCCTTCATTAGTAACACCTGTGCTTTTCCTAATATGATGGTGAATGGTGGTTGGTGTTTCAATGTCATGATTCTATAATGTGCCATCACATTACATAGACATCAACCATTCTCACATACTGCCTTTGTAACTGGTCTGTATTTATTTATTACACACATCAAAATCAGGACACTTTAGATATCAGTCTTAGTCCTGATATTCAATTTAAACAAGGGTCTCTCTTGATCACTTTTATCAAGTCCATATTGTGCAGTGAGTGCTCAGTGAAGGAGTTGGTAAAAACTGAATGCACAGGCAAGTCAAACTGACCTGTAATCACCATAGGATGTCACAAATCTGTCAGTAAAGCCCAGCGGAGGCACTGTAGGGTTTGGAGCAGCCATTGGGAATGTCAGTGTCATCGGAGTCTGAAAGGAGCGGTGTCTGGTCACGACTGGCTGTACGTGCTCAGCCAGGCGAGCAGTGTACCAGGACAGCCATGGCTGTCCTAAATTTGGGAGGACAGGATGGTGTGATGTGAATGCTCAGCAGACAGATGAGCGTAAAGAACTCATTACAGCTCACACAGGGTGAGATTGAACATACTGTTTGCATCCTCTGTTCCAAAACCACAGTTGAAAAGATGCATATTTTGTTATTTGCTGCATGTCAAAGCAGGGGTGCATTCCATTTTCCAGTGCTTCCCTCCTAACTTCCTCCCCTGCTTTGTGACTTAAACATTTAATGCTTTTGTCTTAGTGAAGGGAAACAAGTGAGCAGCTTACAATCAGAAAAAAGAGAAAGAGGCCACTTGTATGACTCACGTGAGCCCAAATCCTTTCTATCTTTGTTGTCTGAGTTCCCACATCCCCATCTGTTCTGCTATTTCAAATAGAAATAATTTAAATACATTTTTTCCACAATTGACTATTTGATTAACTATTGAACACATCATCTGTAATGGACTAAGACTCCTTACAGATGCAAACAACTGTTCACTACTGCTTTCTTTTCTTTTTCATGCTTCTTGCTTCTCAAACTTATCTCTTTAAATTTGAATTTAAACTGATGGGCTTGAGTTAGATTTGGTTGATTTAAAGGCTTAAGGAACAGCTTGTAAGAGTTTAAAAATGATCACACCAGGAAATATATGTGTGTACTAATACATACTTATACACACTTACACACCTGTATGAACATGGCTACATGTATATAATGAATATAAATACACATCCACCTGTCTACATGTAGCTGTATACATGAATTCCATACAGTGCCTACATGATTTCACTTTATAAAGCCTCTCTTGTTTCAGATTTGCTTTGATTTTTTTAAGTCCCCTTCCACTCAAAAATATGTTTTTCTTCTTGTTCCTACAGTTGGATGTTTGAGCTTCACTGTGCAGAATGATATATATGCAGAGTTTGACAGTGGAAGGCTGTTTTAACATTCATCTGCTAATTGAAGTGGAAAGTTTCTCTGAGCTCATTGAAAATCTGATTTGAAGGGGCAGGCCTATGAGCAGGATTTGCAACATCACAATTAGTTTGGAAGCCAATCCTGGTCCAATATTATTATAACTTACATAACTGTGATGTGGAAACTTGAAGCCTTCAGTGCACAAACACTAAGAATGGACTTTACAGTGAAGTAGAAGTCATCTTGTGTCCAGCAGTTAAACTTTTGAGATGAAATATATTTACACATTATTATATACATATTTATAGATTCTGGAATTTTCAATGTAGGAGAAGGATGAGATGCCATTTTAAGGATTTTCATATTTTCATTATAATTTTTTTTTTTTTTTTTTTTTTTTTGAAAAACCTTATCAGAGACACATTATTGTTCCAAGCAGAGTATTTTGATATGTCTTAATACTGTCTGTAGAGGATCTCTAAGTGATTTCTTCCATTATATTTTCATTCTTACATTATATTTTCCTTGCACTTTTGAACATTTTTTCCTTTTCTGGTTCTATTCTATTGCAATTATTTTGTGCTATTATGCGTACACCAGTTAAAGATGACGAATTGGAAGTCATGAACCCAGTAAGGCCATGTTTATGGTAGTAAATAAGCACTAGTAAAGGAGTGAACTTGTGGACTACTAGTTCACAATATACGCTTTTGGACATCAGGACAGACATCTCAGCAGAGGCTGTATGTATATATATTCTAAACCACTGCGTACACTTTAAAACAAAAAATGATATCTGATTGAATTGTCATAAAAGAACAGTGATAGTCTCTTCCACCATGCAGATGTTGACTATGATAGCCACTCATTTGGCTGATTTAACAAGATAAAATTGGGTATGTGCTGAGCTCGCTCAAAGAGACACTGGCTCTCAGGAAATGGATACGTTTGAAATGCACCACTAGTGTGCGTGATTAAAATATGAGCACATTTGAATGAAATAAACATTTCCTATTCAAACATAAAATGTTTTTAAAGCATGGTCAATATGCTCGTTGACCTTCATATTTTTGATGTAACTCCAATGTTGCATGTTGTCTTACTGTTTATAATTCATGCCTTGTATTTTATCCGCCTTTTGTTTTTCACAAGCAGATGATTGTGTGGACGCCTTCATGTCGCTCCCTCTGATGTCTCAATCAATGTAACTTAATTACTTGCATTGGCAAAAGAGGCCATAGTGCTATTGATCCTGTCTCTGTTGATTGGTGAGGTGTGTCTGAATAATGAGCTTAGTAAAAGATAGTAGAAGTCAGTCACAAAGGCATCACAGAACCTTTAAATGGGGTATTTCTGGAATGAGGGGATATGCAGGAGATGTCTGTCTGGAAAAAGGTTTTTTTTTTTCTCAGTTAATTTACAATAAACATTTAAAGCAGTAGTGAAGTAAGGACACAGACCTGAGGGGCTTCCAATATTTATTTACATTTATTTATTTATTATTATCAGACTCACATGTAAGACGATGGGTGGATGGGGGTAATGGTTAAAAAAAGAGAATAACGGAGCATATTTTCAGATTCTCCCCCTCTCCTGGAAGGCAGTCATTGAGTTGCACTCATTTGTTCACATGAAAAGTGACAGAAATAATTGTGTCATGAATGATAAAGGAGAGCTAGAGAGAGAGGTTCAAACCCGGGCTCCTCTCTTGCCTCGTCACAGCTGACCAATCACTGTGTGAAGTTGGTGTGAATGTCAGCTTGTCGGTGTTGGAAAGTTACAGAAATGGCCCTGCGTCCTCTAATCAGCTGTCAGAAAAGTATGGGGCGAGGGGGCTTCCAAACCTGTTTGACCACCTGACAAGTTGTTCTGTAGGAATATACCAACCCCTTAATACTCAGTACCGGTACCACTAGGACAGTGTTCTACCTTTACACTCTGTCAATCTTGAACAGCCCTGGCACATTCATCATCATTATATCAAAATACTGAATACTAATCATTTCTGGAACATTTGTGCCCCCTGAATATAGAGGCCAAAGACTGAAAAATATTGCAAAAATCAGGCAGATCCTGTCTCAAAAAGATGCAGAAAAAATATTCCACACATTTCTTCCAGGCTGGATTGTTACAATTCATTATTATCAGGCTGCCCTAACAAGTCTCTAAAGACTCTCCAGCTGGTCCAGAATGCAGCTGCACATGTACTGACTAAAACTAGAAAAAGAGATCATATTTCTCCCATTTTAGCTTCTCTACATTGGCTCCCTGTAAAACCCGGAATATAATTTAAAATCCTTCTTCTCATCTGCAAAGCCCTTAATGGTCAGGCACCATCATATCTTAAAGAGCTCATAGTACCCTATTACCCCACTAGAACACTGCACTCCCAGAATGCAGGCTTACTGGTGGTTCCTACAGTCTTTAAAAGTAGAATGGGAGGCAGAGCCTTCAGCTATCAGGCTCCTCTCCTGTAGAACCATCTTCCAGATTTGGTCTGGGGGGCAGACACCCTCTCTACATTTAGACCAGTCGAGGCAGATGGCCGCCCACCCAGAGCCCAGTTCTACTTGAGGTTTCTTCCTGTTAAAGGGGAGTTTTTCCTTACTGCTGTCGCCAAGTGCTGCTCATGGGGGAATGTTGGGTATAATAAAGAGTTTGGTCTAGACCTATTCTATGTGAAAAGTGCCCCACAATACTTCTGTACTGATTTGGCACTATATGAATAAAAATTGAATTGAATTGAAAAATTGAATTAAAAGTTTTTCTGTCTTTTTGATAAAGCGTATAGATAGGTCAGGCCAGGCTTGCCTTGGACCAGTGCAATGAGCTTTCTTTCTCCTCCTCCTCCTCCTCTCCATCAGTATGCATTCATATACCATTAATGCATGTTTCTAACTTGGCTTCTTCCCCACAATTTTTGTGCTTTCTCGTCTCACAGGTTCCTTTAGATAAGGGTAATGGACTCCCTTGTTACGGGGAACCCGTGCTGACATGGTCCTGCTTGTCACCCACGCCTGCTATTATTATTATTAGTCATATTTCTATTATTACTATTGTTGTTATTGTTCTTCAACTGAATATGAAGTGACAGACTAAACAGTTGTATTCAGTCTGTCATATGTTCAGCTGAACTGAAACATTTACCATTCAGCTTGGAACTGACTATTCTCCCTCCAAAATCACTCAATTGTATCTGTGTTTTGTGTTTTTTAGTCTGAGACGTTTAGTCATTTTAAAACTATTTTGCGCATTGTCAATGTCAAATATTTTGCCATGTTTTGTTGTTCAACAGCTCAACATCTCATTAACAGAGTATGGTTTTGAATCACTGGCTTCTGGGTTATGGGCCCAGCACACTTCCCCTGCACCACTCTGCTCTCAGTCACCAGTATTAGGTCTGGCATCTGCACTCCGTGATTTCAAACCAATATGTTATCTCACCTTGGGAGTAAATGTTAAATCAAGTTGAATGTCAAAAAGGAGGAACCCCTTGGCAAGTGCTCTTCCTGCACTTCCTGCCTGTACATGACTTGTAGCTACAGCAGTTTGTTTACTTTGTCTCTCATCCTGTACGATGTAACACCAGTACTCTGGCAGCCCGCCAGCTGCTGTCAATCAGACACTAACATGTACGTCCAGCCGGCTCAGGCAAAAAGGAACATTTCTGATATTTTCCCAAAGACCCTTTTTCTTCATTTTAATTATGCAAAACTTTTACAAATATGTTTTGCTTTTAATACGATATCCATTGAACTGTAAATACAGTGCATGCAAGGAAAGAGAAAAGGTGGAATAACTGAAGCAATTTCATTAAAATAAAAGTGTAATGAAGGCCTGCTGTAGCACTAGTTGCATCACCTGTTTACAGTGTCCACTACAGCAGCAAGGAAAAGCCATCTGATGTGGCAATCAGTGCCAATTTGTCTGAAAACCAGACAATGTAGGTATTGTTAGATAAGGTGGAGACAGCACGTACCCATTGATTTCTGAGTTATGGGCCCAGCACACTCCTGCTGCGCCACTCTGCTCTCAGTGACCAGTACTAGTGCTTGCACCTGCTTTCTATAATTTCAACAGAACATCTTATCTGGATGACATCGACTAACTACTGTTTTGTTCAAGAGACTTGAACAAAACAGTGCTAGATTTTTTGCTAAATAACCAGGAATGGGTTTTCAAATATAATGACCTCAGGTGTCACTTTGGAGGCAGACACATACAGCTGATTATATGTTGTTTATATAGATATTTATACTCTGTTTTTATAAGCAGTATGTTCCATCAAGTGCAGGTTAGACTGTTCTTATTTCAGACCCTGCCATTCCTCATCTGACCAGCAGTGGTCCTCAGTCATTCCCACCATTGCCCAGGCACCTGACCCTCAGCTGCTTGTCATTACTTCATCAGACAGTTTTTAAGTAACTGTTTATCCCTCCCTCACAGAATGTCTATTATGCTTCAGCCTTTGTGTTCACCTTTGCTTCTCTGCCTGCCTGACTGTTATGACCCCTGCCTTTCCTCTGTTTGCTCTTAGCTGCCTGCTCCACTTTTGTGTTACAAGACACCTGCTTTTACCTCCAGTTGCATCAGGTGCCACCAAATCAACCAGGACTGAATTTTTTCAGTTCACTTCAGTTGGATGTTTGAGCTTCACTGTGCAGAATGATGTATGTGCAGTTTGACTAGAAAGCTGTTTTCACATTCATCTGCTGAGCCCACCTTATTACTCAATTTAAGGTGTGTACCTACAAGCATGATTGATGACATCATAACTAGTTTGGAGCCAATCCTATGTCCTGCAGGAAAACTTTAGAAATGAACAATATTTGTATATTCATAGATTCTGGATTTTTCAAAGAGGAAGAAGGAGGAAATCTTGTTTTAAAGATTATTAAGGAGATATTTGAACTTTTTGATAGACTAAACAGAGTATTTTTTAAATGTATTAAAACATGTCTTATGGGGAATATTTAAGGATTATAACTTGAAAACAGTGGGGGAAAAAAACTCAGCATGTAACATTTAGTTACAACAGTTTAATAATAACTACAGTTAATACAAAATACATAATTACAGTGCTAGTGAAGTACAGTAGGTGTCCAGCTCTCTATAATACAACAGTTGTCAGTTTGACAGTTGTTGCAGTGTTACAACTTTCAAACTGACGGCTCAGGATATGCACAGCCTGTCACTGCAGTTGAGTAAAAAACACTGATTTGCAAAATGAAATTTTTTTTCAGGAATGAAGAAAAGCTATTTTCTCACTGACATCTATAAGTTTTTGGAAAAATACACTAATAACATTTTATAAATAATGTACAATAACAGATCTCAAGAGCGCAAGAGTTTTGAGCTTCACTCAAAGTATGTATATGACAATGTAAACTTTCAAGTCCAGTGAAGGAGAAACAGCAAAATTGCAACAGTGCTACAATACATACAAACTGTCAGAGGCCTGTAACAACAGAGTCCTGCAACCTTGTCTACTACAAGTTATGCTCATTTTCAAGGTGGCAACAAAAGTATGGTTAAAGGGGCACTCCACATACTTTATACGTTAAGATCAGTCACTAGTCAAGAGGACAACTACTCAGCCTGTGAAAACAGTTGTATAATGTCTTTTGCTGCTCTGGAGGAGCTTTATCAAGTCTGAAAAAATAACCCTGATGTCACAGGGATGTCATCAGTTAGCTCTGCTTTGGCTTGGGGACTGCAGGTACCGCATATTACAGAAAGCCTATGTTATATATGACAGCATATCTCTGCCATAATCCATGAGCGTAAACTCAAACAGCTGTGCATGCATATTATTTTTGCAAGCACTTTCACAGCATTTGCGTGCAGAATATCTTGCGCAAGCAATATTGTAGCCTGCGAGGAGAAAATCAGGTGCTGAATGCACGTGGAATCCAAAGGAGCACGTGAATGTTTCACCTGATTGCACGCGACTGGTTTTTCTTTTTGGCAGTAATTGGGCAGACCTGGTCACCATTGTATCCCTAAATATAATTGGTTGAGTGGGTGCGCCATCTTGGACAGGTAGGTACAGCAACACCACTTGGACAAACCACATAGAACAATTCTATATGAAAAGTGCCCTGAGATAACTTCAGTTGTGATTTGGTGCTATATAAATAAATTGACTTGACTTGACTGTATGCAAAATCTTACATAGAGCAATGTACTTGAATGTGTTTGTCTGAGCTGTCTTTTGTTTGTCTGTTTTTTTTTCTTTTTACTTAGATCCTGTAGTTATTTTTATATTAGTGGTGTGGATAACCATAACAATTATGCATTTTGTGATAAGCATATAATTTAGTACACCTATAGCCAAAGGCATTCCAAAAAGTTTTGGATATTGTCGCCCATGGCAGTCATTTTTCAGAATGGCCTCCAGTGACTGTTTTCAGATCAATTTTCTTATCAGCGATGGATATAATATGATATTGAGGACATAATAAGTTGAATTTATTAACCATACATAGTTCTTTGGAACTGCCATTTGGATAAAACACACAAGTCATTGCTGCTATTTTTCAAGAATGCAGCCATGACTGATATGAAAATTGTAATTGCAATAAAGTTGCATAGAATAGTCTGATATGGATGATCTTGGCATCAAATCATACATTTTTTGATGTAGAATTCAAATGAGGAACTTTAGAATTGCCCAGAAGCTTCCTTCTTACAATTCATGGTTCAAAATAAGTGACATCTGTTCAAAACCTAGGGTCTATTGTGGGAAAGTCTTTTCAGAACTCCCCTTCCCATTCCCCACAGTAACAGAGGGCTGTGGAGCTGTTTTGCACTCGCATTGCTTAACACATCCCTTCTAACATTTGCAGGAGACAAGCTGGACTGGCCTGTATCTGATAGGAATGTCCAGAAGGGTTCATAGTACCCCTCATATGTGTTTGACCAGCTCGATTTACACCGTGAAGGGAGTTCTGGTGTGGACACCAGCATCTGACCCCACACATGGCCTCCTTGGTACACTGCTCTCTTAACATGTTCCTCTAGGCCAGATTTTCTGATGGCCATTTCTTGCTGTATGGGCCACGTGTAATAGCATGTGACTATTGTCTTCCTCATGGAGCAATTGAAGATAGATCTGGAAGTGATGGCTTGCTGAGGACTTCCACATCATCAGTGACAACAAGCTGTTTATCCTCCTGCACAAACCATCTGAGCAGAGCATCTGAGAGGAAGGTGGAACAACTCAGTCTTATTGCTGTCAACTCTGAGAAAGTTATGCCTGTTCCTGGGAATGGCTGCAGCACCTACCACATGTCTCTGCACCCCCTTCACACACTTTGCTCTTGTAGCAGCTTTCAAAAACTCAGACAAGTAGTGGTCCCACACCAGATCAAGTCTGGACACACTTTCAAGTTTTCTGGTCAGATATGGAAAGAAGATCTCATGGGCATACTCATTGAAGGTCTTTACAGAAGTTGGTTTCAGCATCTGGATGATGGCTGCCCCATCTAGAATAGTGAAGGTAACCTTGGGATTGTCAGAGTTGTCACTATGAACATCTTCCAGGCATAAAAGAAGATCAGCCCACTCTTCAGCCCCAGGTGGCACTGGGGGACATGACTGGTTCTCGTGTCGAAAGAACTCATGAAGGTTTCCATCTCTGGTCCAGCAGGCAATGTACAACTTTGAAAAGAGCTCCATGTCTTGTTTGAGAGAGACCAATTGCTGTTTTTTGATATTCTCCTCACAGTTGATATACCGAACACTGCCAGCTTATCTCTTGGTATGGTATCATCCAGTTTTGTTCTTTCAACAAGCCATTCTCTAGTGAAAGCTTCAAACTTGTGCTCTCCTATCTGCTTTGCCTTTCTGACTGCCTCAACAGCTGAGGGCCAAGCAATTTCTTTTGAGTGGAGTACAATCAGATCCTTGCTTTCCTCTTCAAAGGGGTTTCCAAGGTGTTCCATTGCATTGACCAGAGAGCAGACATCCTTAATGAACGAGACCTGAGAATGTTAAGGTGTGTCCTTGGGAGTTCAGCCATGTCTTTCAGATGAAGGGTGATCCATCTGACATAATGAGTATGGTCCATTGCATGAAACCATTTGGCTAGTTCTGTTAGGAAATCAAGGTACATGGAGAAAGATGCCTCTCACAATGACCGTATAAAGACCAGCATGAGCAGCTCTAGCTCAAGTTCAATAGACCAGCACTGAAACTGCGGGATGTTTGCTCTCTGGCTGCACCAAGCTTCAAACTCTAGCGGAACTTCATCTGTTTGTGTTTGACAATAGTTGTCATAAGTCCAGTGCTGCAGAACATTCAGAGCTGCTGCTATGATTTGATGGACTCTTCTCGTGGTGCGAGATACATGTGCTGCTTCTGGGCAATTCTGAAGTTCCAAATTTGAATTCTGCACTATAAAAATGTATGATTTGACATAGAGATAATTTATATTAGACTAGTCTATGCAACTTTATTGCAGTTACAATTTTCACACCAGTCATGGCTGCCATCTTGAAAAATTATGGCCTTCTTGAATTTTCAATGACTTACATGTATAAGTACAATTCCCAAGAACTATGTATGGTTAATAAATTCAACTAATTATGTCCTCAATATCATATTATATCCATCACTGATAAGAAAATTGATCTAAAAACAGTTGTTGGCTGGCGGCCATTTTGAAAAATGGCTGCCATGGGCGACATATTGAAAATTCATGACGGCCCAATATCCGGATTTTTTTTAATGCCTTTGGCTATAAGTGTACCAAATGACATGTTTTTATCACAAAATGTTGCAAAAGTTGCACAATGGGAAATGGAGGATTCAGCATTTTTGGAGCTTGATCCATAGTAGGGATTAAAAGTAAGGATATCTCCGCCTCTGCAGGATGGAATTGGACTTTTTTTTTTTTTTTAAAGTATCTCTCTTATGAGTCCCCTCACCTACATGGAAGTGCAATACTAAATCCCTGGAGCACACCATAATGGTTTAGTTATGTTTAGGAAACTTAAACTGTTCAGTTGATCAGTAAAGTTCATTCTTGACCACGTGAGTGCTAGTCTGACAGAATTATCTTAACTCAACATCTCTTTATTTTAATTTGAAGTTTAACCAGCACTTACAACATCAGAGATCAGATCAGATTATCCTACACAGAACATAACATGGAGGATAGAGAGAGGGAGGTCTGGGTCCAAGGGTGCCTCAGGGCCAACAGGTACAAGCAGTGGATGCTGAGACTCCCACCCTGACATATGACCAGGACAACTCTGCTAAATCAACAGACACCACCAGAGGCATCCCAGCTTGGCTGTCAGAACATTTAGCCAGAGTCTTCCGCCAGACTCTCATGGGTCCAAAGGCTGCAGGTTCACTGTGTGGCAATCAATTTGTGGGAATATACTGTACACACCACTAAAGCCCATGGTAAACTGAAATGATAAGGGCCTTAAGGCAACTCCTGCATTATTACCTAATTATAAAGAGGCCCTTAAGGGCACTGAAACTAGTTTTAAGGCCTTTATTATTTCATTGTATACTATGCCTACATGGTGCATTTTACTAAACAACTCTTTACTAGATTCACTTACTACATACTATTTACGAATACATAAACAATGCACTGAAAGTGCAATGTTAAACTAAGCTACCTTCATATTGTTGCATTTTAATACACTGTGAGTTGTATTGTAAGAGGAGATCCTCTAATCAGCATATCATTAGCCCCATTTCTATGAGTCATCCATCTCCCAGTTGAACAGCAATTCATCAAAGTCCCTGCTGAACCATCTGATAACACAAAGGATGATAAGGTGCAGTTAGGGTGAACTGCATCACGTGTTCCTCTGAAAGGACACTGCAATGTGTGACTTCATTTTGTGGTTGTGACAGCACACTACTGGCTGCTCAGGAAACACTCAGTGTATTAATGCACTGTCTGTGACCCCCAGGCTCCTGCTGGGCCATGTCACACAGATGCATCAGGGCTCTAGTGACATTTCATTAGCCTCTCTAACCCAACATTACACCTAATGGGCAGGCTAGCTGTCTGCTGCTGTTTGGTAAATGGTAAATGGTAAATGGCTGCTTATATAGCGCTTTTATACAAAGCGCTTTACAATGTTTCTGCTGCTCACCCACCCATTCACACAAACACTCACACACCAATGACAGAAAGCTACCATACATCGGGATTCAGTATTGATCAGGGTTTGGTGTCTTGCCCAAGGACACTTCAACACTGGAAGTGTCGGGGATCAAACCACCAACCTTCTGATTAGTGGATGACCCACTCTACCTCCCGGGCCTAAGCTGACCTGCAGTGCTGTTTAAGGAGTGACTTTGAGTGTTCTGTCTGCAGGGTGGGAGGGGAGGAGGACACTGTCTGGGCTGTGTGCTGTGGGTCGGCAGCCTCTAAAGTATTCATCAAAATCTACCTGACTGTCTGGAGGATCCTCGGTGTTCAGATAAATCATGAGGCTCCAAAATTTGATATCGACCACAGGAGAAGGGCAGCTATTTTTACAAAAAGATATGTGGAAACAGATTAGAAGGTCACTTATAGAGAAAACATATTGTGTGTTGTACTGCCACATAGCACAACATGAACCATTATATATGAGGGTTGAATTCAATTTTCTGCTCATTACTGGTCACTTACAGAGGTCAGTGACAGTCTTAACATCCTCAAACCCTTTTAAGTTCTTTATTAAAGACATAGTTCAACATTTTGTGAAATGTACTTATTTGCTTTCTTTCTGAGACTGAGATGTTCTGATCGATATCAATCTCATGAAAACGGGGAAACAGCTAGCTTGGCTCTTTCCAAGGTTCAAAAATATACCCCTTAAGCAACAATTCTAAAGCTCACCAATTAACATGTTTTATCCCATTTGTTGAATTCATACAGAAACATACATTTATGATTTTAGGGGGAGTCTGGACTATTTCTTGGCAAACAACAAAAAACAAAGCAACAACAACAAAACAGTATTTGCACTGCATTAGGTTACACAGTGGTATCTGTGCAATTAACTGTTAACTGCCAGCTGGCCAATATTGCTTTAATAACATTCAATGTAGTAATAATATAAAAAGACTATAGAGGGGACAAAGATATTGAATGTGATAACTTAATTATATTAATATGAAATAATGAATCAAACAAGCTCTCCTGGAGTGGATACAACTGAAATAGACACTTCAGTTCTTACTGCAGCACAAACATGACAGTAATTTGAGAGTACTCAAAGAATTCAGTTCAAGAATTTGTACTCTCAAAAAACCAAAACAACATACACACACGTGCACATACATACTCCTGGCCCCTGCATGATCTCTGATGATCAATGAAAGTTAAAGAATGACATAACAATAACTGGATAATACATAATAAATGCTAATATATTGATATTAATATAATTTAAATGTTTTTCAGTGTTTTCTTAAAAAACAGTACACTTCAGGAAAAGCATTTGAAGGCAGCTAGCTAAGTAACTCATTACATCTAAAAATCAGTTATGCTAGAAATTCAATTAAAACTTGGCTACACATGAACATCAACTTTAAAAGTCAAAAAGACAAAGGAAATGTCAAAAGAAAACATCAGAGAGTTACATGTAGAAACTATTACTATAACAACAGCCGGGAGCAGTGACTATACAATATCCTGAATTCTTGTCATCACAGTGAGGCTGCCAGGTTTGCCTGACACCAAAGCTAGCTGTTTATCCCAGTTTTTCCAGTCTTTATGCTAAGCTAGGCTAACCACATCCTGACTCAAGCTCTGTATTTAACTCACAGACATGAGATTGATATCCACCTCTCATCTTATTCTCAGAGAGAAAGACAATAACGTATTTCCAAAAAAAACTTTTAAAGCTCATTTAAGTCTTCAGTATATCCTCTGTTAGGCCATGCATTGTTTCTGTAACTTCAATATTTTTGCACACTGAATTGTCTGAAAATAGCCTGTTGATTGTTGCCTGTGAGGGGCAGCTGTGTGTGTGTGTGTGTGTGTTGTGGTGTTATTAGCTGTGTGTGTAGTATGTGTTCCAGTAGCCAGGTGGGCTGGAAGACATAAAGCAGGTGTGCCGCTGTGGGAGCATGAGGATCAGAGTGGGGAGATGCATCACTATGGCAACAGGCAACTTTCACCCCAGAGCTCATTACAGCTTATTCAGCTTGGAAAGCAATTCGGCTGCTGCCAGTGAGCAGAGCAAGGACAGGTATTATGGAAAAGCCAGGCTGAGGACACAATCCAGATTGTTTTCATTATCGTAGTTATGGTTATACTCAAGTGTAGTTTTGGGGATGGGGAGGTAGGCAAATGTGCCAGTCAGAGGCCACCACAGTGTAAACAAACAAGCACAAACAAACCAGAATTTGGACATAACTATGTTTTCGACTTTACAATTCATATAGAAGCACAAAAAACTACAGCCCAAAAAATTAATCAAGACCATATTCACTTTGTTGATATCAAGCTTAAAGATCAGGTCTGATGGGCAGATAAGGATATTTAAGGAGGTTTATTCAGTAATTTGAAGCTTAGAAAAGATTGTCTGTTTGACAGAGAAAAGGCTCATTAGTGCAATTATCAGATACAGGAAGCCTGTGTTTGTCATCTGACTAATCCCTCACCACAGGTATGGGTCCAATATTGTGGCAAAATTATTGTAACCATGACTGGCAAGTTGTGAAACTGTATCTCAATACATATGTGTTTACTCAGATTCTTTAATCTGTACAAGGATCTGTACAATGTAGAAGATTTGTAAAACAATCAAAAAAAATGTGAAAACTATCTTTCTGTAGCTTAGGGTTTTCTTTGCCCTGAACTAGGACTCACAGGCTCTTAATACTGGAAATTCTCAAAGGACCGTGTGGGCTGTGTGTGGGAGCTACAAATATAATGTAATCATATATAGATATTAGCTGTGTATTTTACAAAGTCATTCCAGGAGTTTCCATTAAAAATGTTAAAATGGGTACATCTTACAGTGAAATGATTACTGAAAAGGACAAGTTATCTTCTTTTTGTTGTCTTCTTTTTTAACTTAAATGTTAAGGCTTCATTCATGGAATGATAGAAGCATCATGTGCATATGATATTTTGGAGGGAGGTTGGTTTGCTATATGCATTAGCCCTAATTTGTTTTTCTCTGATCGTTATTTTTATATTTTAAATGTGTGCATTGCAGTGTTGTAGTCAAGTCACTAAATCTTGAGTCTCAGACGAGTCTTGAGTCTCCAGTGTACGAGTCTGAGTCCAGGTCTGAGTCACCAAAGAAGAGTCCGAGTCATGTCCGAGTCAAGATTGAGTCTGAGTCCAAGTCCAAGAGGCTCCAGTGCTCCACTCTGGCACGGTCAAAGAGCTGACATACAAATAAAAAAGGTCTACATTAAACAAAAATGATACAGCTGTCACCATTTCATATTAATATTAATGATGCACCGATTGCTATTTTTTCTTGGCCAATTCTGATTGCCAATTTTTTAAATTTCTGACCTACTGATTCCAATTTTTGCTGATTCAGATTTTCTTTCTTTATAAGAATTAAATAAGATTTTTGGGGATTTTTGGACTTAAAGGTTTTAAAAATTGAAAGCTTTGTGTCTTCTTCACTCATGCTAAAGAACTTCCACACCAACAACATGTGTGTCTGTGGCTGTCTTTGCACTGTGTGCGCAACATGCATGCATTTGTGTGTGTGTGTGTGTGTCAATACTTGAGCCCAAGTCCGAGTCCAAGTCAGCAGTGCTCAAGTCCGAGTTGAGTCACAAGTCCTGAAAATCAGGACTCGAGTTGGACTTGAGTCCGAGTCCTGGACTCAAGTACTACAACACCAGTGCATTGATTATTACATTTGTATTATGGCAATAAGGTTCTCCTTTGTCAAAACCAAAACAGTAAATAAGTGTCACAGATTTCTAACTCTCAAGGAAATGTGTTGTATATTGATCCACCAGTACCTTACAGTAAAAGCATTACAATAGGCATCAGTAAGTTACTGAGAAGAAGCCTATTGATTATGATATTATTTATGTTTAAAGATTCTTGTACATATTGCAAATCTGACTACACACATACAGATTAAGACACAGGCTTACATCTTCCCTTTCCTTAGAAAAGTGTCTCCCATTGTCCCCTTTTTATGTAAGATATGTAGGCCATGCATTTGGTTTACAATGACTGTGAAAGTATTTTACCACTCAAGAAAGGCATTTTCTAAATTTTCTGTAAGAACAGAAGGATGCCGACATAGAGAGGATAAAGTCATCTGGCTCATACTACAGTAAGAAAGCATGGCTGAGAGTGATTTATGAAGACTGTCAATACAGTTATGAACTCTCTTTGACCGTTCATTTATCAGTGTATTGTTGTGTTTGGGGTTAATAGTGAAAACTTTAAATAATTTATTTAAAGATCCCATGAGGTGTCTGACAAGTTAAAATGTCAAATGTCTGTCCTTGAATCGGTTGTTTCAGAATCAAGGATTTTCCAATGAAATGAAAGGAGCCTTCTGCTGGACACTGTGCCAAACACACACACACACACACACACACACACACACACACACACACACACACACACACACACACACACACACACACACACACATACACACACACATACAAACACACTGACTGCAGTCTTGCCCCTGCAAGAAACAATACGCTGTAAGCTAACATTTTTCATATATACATATATATAGGCCATTACGGGAAACAAAACATACTTTGAAGCACATAAACACACTGAAGAAAAGAGACATTTCTACATTATGTCCGCTATTACCACCTCTATTTCCACAGAGAGGACATTTTTTGTGCAATTTATACTTCTTTTCACTCTTCCACCCTTTGCTGGCAGATGTTCATTATGACTAAAGTGCTTTGCAACTGATGACTGCTGGGTAATTTTGCTGATGTATCCCTCAGTGACTAGACAAAATTCCATTTGATGAGTCATCCGCTCCACCGAGAGGATTAAATTGTGCACTCATAGGCCGTTACTGTTCACAGCCAGTCATAAACTATATCCCAGGTTCTTTCAAACATCCTGGCTCAGAGCAGTTACTTTCAGAATGTGAACGCATACACAACGCCCACAACCACTATGTTCCCAATGGTGGCAGTGATGGCGATCCAGAGCCAAATGGCATCCCGGGACATGGACTGAGGCTCCTCAGGTGGGCCTTGAGCTGCCATGGATGCAGCGTGGACGCTGGCAGACGAGTTGAACAGAGAGTGGTCAGTGCTGTAGTCATCGTTGGGCGATGAGTCCATGAAGGCGCCTGTCATCACCGGAATCTGTGGACACAAAGGATAACGCAGTTAAAACCACTGCTGTTCCTATTAACATACTGTAAATGATTAACTTTTCATGGATGACGGAACATATCACCCAGTGCAGCGGTGTGGCTCATTGATGTGTTTAATAGTTTTTGGACAACAACGGCACAGAGGAATAAGATATATCAGGCTTTGAAAACACACACAATACTTGTTAGTAGATGAGATTTGTTGACAATAACAAAAATATAGAAAATCCTTTGAACTACTCTCAATGAAACTAAACACTTCCTGCAAATGTTTCACCCTATTACCCTTCCAGGGAAAGATTGAATTGTGCCAAATGATTTGATTATAAAGTAATTACAATTCTTTTCATCACTATAATTATGTGTCTTTTTCATGCATTGGCACTTTTTGGAGTGCATTCTAAATTTAGAATGCCTACTTAAACATGCATAGAAATATAATGTGATAAGGTTTTACACTAAACTACACAATAAGTGAGTAACCTGGATTATTATCATAATGCAAAACCAGAAGAGGTTTTTCCTATTTGTTCTGGGCCTCTTGCCCCTCATCATTATCAGGGGCAGGAAGTGCTGTTGCTGAGTGACAGGGCCAGCATTTCCTAGTCCTGCTACTACTCCTGCTGTTGAAATAGAAAATGCAACTGAAGTACAACTTCTACTAAAACTGCTACTACTTACACTATTGTTACTGCCATCTCTCCGCTGCTACTTATGGCACTCCTGCTACAACAGTTTGGTTGTAGTACATAACTTTGTGAGGAACATAACTTTGTGATGTTACAATGTTCAATTAAAGAAACTATTTTACTAGAAAACTCAGGTTGGTCCTGCCAGCTCAATTACAAAGTAACTTACTACAGTTTACACAGAAAATTTCATTATATTCACTATACTGGACTTAGAAGAAACAAAGTAACAAAATGAACCTATTGTAGCATACGCAGAAAAAGGGAAACAGAAAGTCAATATGACAGGATTATGTAGAGTATACACCCCATGTGTATGAATGTGATTGCTTTTTAAGGTCACACATCAAAATAAGCTCTATTCGTGAAGAAGTGTGTTTATTCCAGACAATAGTTGAGACAGACTAGTAAAAAAGAAGGTGCTGTCATGTAACTATACTTAATGCTTAATAACATCCCAAATACCTTTCTAAAGACAAAGCTTTGTCTTTCTTCTGACTGCCTCTTATTAAATACATTGATATGTTTTATAAAATGCTCACCAGTTGTTCATATTCATCCATTGTAAAGCTATTATCTATAAAGCAGGTCTAGTTTAAAATCAGGAGTGTCAGGAGAGAGCTCATCTGAATCTAATCTACAATGAACCACTGGATGAACAACAGTGAACACGCACAATTAGGTAGGAAATAGGAGAAGTCAGAACAGGAGGAGAGAATCTGGAGGTTTTGGTGTGTGGTTCAAGTCAATTTGTGTTTTACAACTGAAAGCAATGAAATAAGCTGTGGATGTCTTGTTTAAGTTGACAACATAACGTGAGGGTGGTGCTACAGGAATGTAAGTCCAGTTCATCCTCTGTGGAACATGAGCAAGGAACATGTGCTCAGTAGATTTTACATCAATCTACCCATTTGATTTTTAATTTTTTGTGAGCAGGTGGAAATTTTGTTCCAATGTTGGCACTTAAAAAAGGTCACCAAAACCATTAGGAATCATCTTCTCAGGATCATCAGTATCTGCTTCAGTATCTAGTTTCAGCATTAAAATGCATTTTGATAACACAAAGATTTTTTCAGGTTTCTAATGTTTTTTATGGTGGTTGCTATGGACACTATCTCTGAAACCACAATGTTGCATATTGTTTGAATTATTGTCTTTGTGTTGTGCAGTTATATGTGTATTTTATGTAACTCTTTGATGATGTTCTTTCAATAAATAACATACATTTTAGTGTGCCCCAGGGATGAACTGAATCTGAAATCCAGAATTTGAAGCTTTTTGATTGGCTGACAGAGGACCCACCCAGAAGTATTTTCCTCACTGTCAACATGTTAAGGTTTTCTTTTAATGATGTCTTTAACATTTCTCAACACAAAAACACAAAAGTGTCCTCAACAATATGATAGGTTAATGTTGAGACCATCAGCTTTAATTATTTCTCTTTGATACTGAGAAACAGTTTTTTGTGTGTGTGTTTGTGTGTGTGTGTGTGTGTGTGTGTGTGTGTGTGTGTGTGTGTGTGTGTGTGTGTGCGTCAAATCTTGTACCATGGCCATATAAACAGGATGAAGATGGGGTTATCAGACTGAACTTTACATTTCACATCCCTCATTATATCCCTGCACTTGCACTTTCATATATTTCATGAAAATGGACTTTACATTCTGCATTGCCTTCAACCTCCACTGTTACATATTTAATTTATGCACATGACACATTTAATTGTTGCTCTTGTCACCTTCATATATTTCATACACTTCATTTCTTTGTCCATAGTACAGTCCATATTTCCTTTGTACAGTCAATACATTGCAAGTTTTATATCCCATTTCAAAACTATTACTATTCCATTCTGTAAATAGATTTTCAAATTTAATTTTAATGTTGCTTTGTTTTCATTATTTAATTATTACCATTATTACCCTACTTTTACCTATTTTTATTCTTCTGTGTTTTGGCAGCAAACACCAAGACATATTCTTTGTATACTTATATTGGCTAATAAAACAGGTTCTGACTGAATGTGCTACTGTATGTCAAACTGACATAAAATCCCAAAACAAAGAATCATGAAGACACAAAAAATTTCCAGGGCTGTGTAAATAGTAGCCTACGCATGAATGACAACGGGTTGGTCTTTTCAGCCCTAACCTTAACACCATGTCCTAACTGAATGGGACACCAGCGAGCGTCAGTGACAAAATCAGTTTCACTGCTTTATTTTCTATTGGAATGTCCTAACTGTCTGTGAATGTCCTGGGCAGCATGATTCAGCACACTATTTTGAGTTGAACTTTTGTTGGACATCCTGTTTCTATTTACTACCTGTCACTCGCACTGAAAGTGAGTCATGGAAAAAAAAGCAAAAAAAAAAGAAAGTGAGTCATGGACGAGGAGTTATCTCTATGATACCTCATTACAAAAACCTGAATTAGGGAGCAGCTGGCTGGAGGAAGATCACCAGGGAGCTTGAAGTTTCTGTTTAAGTTGCTGTTGGTTATATCGTTTGTCATTTCCAGTTAAGAAACATCTAAATGTCACAATATAAAATGTGTGTTTTCTGTATAAAAAGTACAAATGTAGGATAGCAAGTATTCACCCATCTTTTACTTGGGTGGTTACAACTCCAGTCTGATCTTGAGCACACAGCTGATAGGTATGTGGTTTGTTTACAAGACATAACAGAAGTGCATATTTAAAGGATTCAGTGTGGACAGAGATTGGAGAGTTGGACACTTGCTTGCTGTTAACCCAAACACTTCTTTCCTCCTAGCCTGTAGTAAAGCCCTAGATTGTCAGCAGTATTGTAATCTCTGAAGGTGACGTATTTTGGTCACTATTTCCACTAAAAAAGAAAAAACAAAGAAACAAACCAAAAGCTTTGTTTTATATATTAGGCCTTCAAAGTGCTCTCTGAAACTAGGCCTGGGATGTCTTGTTTCCATGAAATGAGAAAATTAAAACTTTGTCGTAGAGTTTAACCAAATACATCGTTGGAAAGACCTCAACCTGGAGAGTAACACATGTCAGTATGAAGATTCTACATGGCTCCTGCTTTGAAATACTGACCTTTGAACCTTGACCTTGGTGTATGTTTGAAGGCTTATAATTAGTAACAAAAGGGGCTGCAGACTAGAAAACTATCATAACTAAACTACAAAATATTTTTTAAAAACTATAGTTCCCTAGCTTGATGCAAATCAGCATCACAGTTGTAGTTCTTCCAGTTTACAAAGTAGGGTTGTAAATAAGGTCATGAAATGATGTATCTATTGAATGTATCAAATATCTAGTAAAGCCAAACTAATAATTACACTGCATCTAGATGATCTATGTTAAGAAAAAGTAAAGATGTTGGTTTATTTCAGATATTTTTGCTAGTATTCTAGAAATGGGGATTTGGGTTGGTGTTCAGTGTTGGCGGGAGTTATTTAGCACTTCAAACTGTGTTTAAGGAGCTTGTTTGTTATGGATTCAAAATATTTGTTCAGCCACTGCCTCCTGAATGCTCACCAATGTGTTAACAATTGCAGTAGATTAACAACTAATTTTCCTGCACTTAGAGCTAATCTCAGAGCAGTTTCTATGGTAACACACTTTGAAAGGTCTAAGTTAACCACAGAGGAAACTGATCTGGTGCCAGGAGCAACACTATTTCTGACCATAACATTAACCTATCATATTTCAGAGGTATCAAGAACACTTTTGTGTTTTTGCGTTGAGAAATGTTTAAGATATCAGTAAATGAAAACCTTAACACAGTGATAGAGAGGAAAATACTTCTGGATGTGTCCTCAGGCCAACCAGTCACAAAGCTTCAAATTCTGGAGTTCAAATTCAATTCATCCCTGTGATGATCTACATTTTTTTTTATTGAAAGAACATCATCAAACAGTTACATAAAATAACACAAATAACATAACAGCTCAGATAACCACACAACACAAAGACAATGATTCAAACAACATGCAACTTCGTGGTTTCAGCAACAGCAGCATCCATAGCAACCACCATAGCAACAATTGAAAGCCTGCCAGAATCTTCTCAATAACTGACAAACATCAAACATTCACTGAACGAAGACAATGAAAATAAAATGCACATTTCTTGCTAGAACTGTTATCAAAACACATTTTAATGCACAAATTATTATTATTATTATTATTATTATTATTATTATTATTATTATTATTATTATTATTATCATGTGCAGTTAACCTTCTTTGCAGTTAAGATGCATAATATGCAACTGCAACATCCCTGGTTCAATTCCAGCCGGGGACAATATTGGCATATCAAACCCCTTCTCACTCTTCCCATCTTACCAGTCACTAAGGTAAAAACACCAACCAAAAAATAATAACAGAAAATAATGATTTTAAAAAGTCTGATGATTTGTGGACACATTAAACACCACCTGACCTTCTCCACACAAGGTTTTGACACTCTGTAACAATGCTACTTTCTCCCTTGCTTCAGTCAGACGAGTCAAAATGCATGCAGCTGCCAGTTAAACATAGACTTTCAGTCTTCTTTGTGTGGTATATATATGTGGTATAAGTGATATATTTGTGATATATAGATGAAATGATGATGAAATAAAGATAATATAGACTGTGATACCAAAGGATAACACACTGTCTGAGTGAGCAGTGGGCTGCATGATGCTCATTCACTTGCATCACAGAACACACATGTTGCTCCAACTGGCTGTTTAAACACCATGTTGGGTAATAGACATGTCTGTCACAGACATAAAGGCTTTGTGAAATGGCTTTCTGGGCACAACACATGAATCCATATATTGGCTCCCTGGTGGGCAGCTTTCTAACTCACAACTCAGTCAATAATTAAGGAAACTATATGCACAGATATAATGGTCTGATTTATCTAACCAGACAAACTATTTTCAAAAACTGTAAGAAACAAAAGCACTGTTAGGTTAGGAACACTTGCTGAAGGTCAACTAAGGTAAAACATTAGCTTATAAAGCAACTATTAGATTAACAGACTTCCAAACTGACTTCAAACAGGTGTATATGTTTGTCATTGCCAATTGCATTTCCATCCTGCATCAGTGAAAGGCATTTTCCATCTAAAAAATGTTAAATGTTAAGTACTGATTTCTCCAGGCTATCACTAGATTTTATTGTTTACAATAAAATGCATACATGTTTACATCCACTTCACATGCAACAGGAGGTATATGTATCGTTATTGTAAAGCCTGAAGACAACTGAGACAGGACTGGTTGATCAGAATTTAATGTTTTGAACATTATTTCCTATACCTGTTTTTGTTCTTTTGCAGCATCCATGCGTCAGGCTTAATGTGCTGTACATTCTCTGTAAGATTGAACAATTGTTCTTCCCCTGCATGTTTTATTACATCTAGAAATAGATAATAATTTGTATCTGATAAAAAAAAGTAGAAATATCTGCTGAAAAATCCTTAATCCTCCTTCACAGTCGTATAAAAATACAGAATCTCTGAATATGTAAATATTGTTCATTTCAGAAGTTGAACTGCTGGACACAAGATGTCTCCTACTTCACTGTAAAGTCCATTCTTAGTGTTTGCGTAAGGTGCATACTGGACAATTAGCTCCAAGCTAGTTGTGATGTCACAAATCATGCTGGTAGGTACATGTGTTAACCTGAGATTGCAGAGAAACTTTCCTCCTTCTACAGATGAACGTGAGAACAAACTCTGCATATACATCATTCTGCACAGTGAAGAAAACAACATCCAAGTGAAGGGACGAAAAGCAAAACATATGTTTTCCTAAAAAGAAAGCTAGACTGTCAAACATAAAACATAAGTTGTATCAGGAATTTGAACAAACAAACATTCATGTTTTTCTAGTCGGTAAATTAAAATACGTTCTGCACAGTTAGTCTCCTCTCTCAGCGCTTTATAGTTATGTATAAACCTACAGTATGTCTCCAGCATTTACACTTTATGTATCAAATAAAATGAAGAATGACTTTATCACCTGAATTCCCCTGTGCAGAGTTTCTATCCTCGGTTTGCATATCACTGTCTATCTTGCATATCACTGGTGGTGTGATGCTTATGGACCAAGAGAGCACTTTGCAAAGCAGCTGTTGCACAGGCTGAACATCTTGGAGTTGCTATGGGCAACAAATAAGCCTTCTGTTGGATGACAGTCATGGGGGGTTTAAATGCTCTCTGTGGTTTAAATGCTCCTTTCTATTGCCTGCAGGGCCAGCACACGAGGAAATGATGCACTGTCTACTACAACAGAGTCAGAGAGCCTGTAGCATCTGTTTGCTCACTGGGAGCAGCCTGAGCACTCACTTTAGGTTTTTGTTATTCTGAAAACAGAATGTACAGTGCAGTGTAAGTATCTGGATAGTATTAGATGTTTTGTTATGTTGGTTCTGTACTTCAACACAATGGACTTGCAATAGGTGTCATTCACAGATATTTTCTCATTTTTCTTCTTAAATTTGCTTGTAAAAATCGATCAGAGAATGGATTGTGCAGTCATTAAGATGAGGAAATACCACAACAATCATATGGCAGCAATCCTTAGTGTCGTGTGCTGGAGGAGGATGCTGGGGGAAAAGGTTGTACACTGGTACAAAGGTGCTGCACTGCTGGTACAACTACTAAAACCTGACCACAACAAGCAAAAAGCTACTGTCTGTATCTGTTTTTGTCACATACATATACACACACACACAAAAGATGTAAGGTTTTAATATAGGATCATGAGGTAAAGAATCATGGAAAGTCCTGCTGCTTTGTCTGCTGGTACTTCCTGTACAGAAAACGAGTACCTGGATTACTTTGATACAGAGGAAAAAGACTGTATCCGATGATTAGAAGTTTTTTTTTTCTTTCCTATACCCAGCTGATGTCAGTCACAGCAGCTGACTTTCTGCAAAATGAGTTTACTTTTAATACTTTAAGTATATTTAGCTGATAATACTTCTGTACATTTACTTAAGTAGGATCTTAAATGCAGAGATTTTACTTGTAATTGAGTAATTTTAAATTGTGCTATTGCTCCTTTTACTTAAGTTAAGGATCTGAGTACAAAGTCAAAAATATGAGTTAATTTTTGCTAAACCAAATCTCAGTCATTACCTAATAATTTTGACTTACTATCTCATAAGTTGGAAGTCAAAATTTTAGCCACACTAGTGGTCGACAATGTTAGTCGGTCCACTGCCGTACTTCAACAGCTATAAGATGAATTGCCGCAAAACTTTGTACAGACATCTATGGTCACCACATGATGACTTGAAATCATTTTGTTGACCTCTTAATTTTCAATGCAGCGCCATTACCCGGTTAAAATTGTCCAAAGAGCCTACTTTGGACAATTAAATATGTCCAAAACCAATGACATTCCCACCAGCTTCAGCTCTACTTTGTTGTAGTTCTGTTTAGTGCTAATTAGCAAATGTTAGCATATGAACACACTCAAATTAGATGGTGGACATGGTAAATGGTAAATGGACTGTACTTGTATAGCGTCTTTCTGGTCTTCTGACCACACTTTTACACTATGTGTCACATTCACCCATTCACACACTGAAAGGGTACAGGGGCTACCATGTAAAGTCCCAACCTGTCCATCAGAGGAACTAACCATTCACACACTGATGGCACAGCCATTAGGAGCAATTGGGGTTCAGTATCTTGCCCAAGGACACTTCGACATGCAGACTGGAAGAGCTGGTGGGAATCGAACCCCCAATCTTCCAATTAGTGGATGACCCGCTCTACCTCCTGAGGCACAGCTGCAGGTAGATGTTATACCTGCTGACCATCTATAGAGCCAGGACAGTGACAGTTACATTTTGGAATCAAAAATAAAATTTGGCATTGAAAACAAAACCTTAACTGAAAAAGAAAACATTGCCATTGAAACACTTGTAAAAGTTGTATTGGAAATGAAAAAAAGTTCCACAGAAAAATAAAACACAGACACTAAAAAATTACAATCTTCAAATCTTATCTTATTTTATTTAGATTTTTTTGCATTACAGTTTGTTTTCCTTTTTCAGTTCAGGTTTTGTTTTCAATGCCAAATTTTATTTCTGATGACAAAATGTAACTGTCGCTGTTCTGGCTCTATAAACATAAGCATCTTAGTGTTGTCATTGTGAGCATGCTGATGTTAGCATTTAGCTCAAAGCACCACTTTGCAATACTACAGCCTCAAAGAGCCACTAGCATGACTGTAAACTCTCAGTCTTACTTATACCTCATTATTTTTGGCTTACCAGGAGCATTTCTTTTGTTGTTCCTTATTTTTCATTGGTGCTTGTTTCTTTTCCTGGCAGAAATGAGCTTCTATAGCCAAACCTGTAGCCAGCTTCATGTCTTGCTTGTTTTGTGGGCGTTTTTCTTTACCCCCAAACACCAGTGATGAGTCCTTGTGCTTTAGCGTCCAGATACTGTTGATTTTAGTTTATCATTAAAAAACAAAAAATGCATAATGACAGTATAATGACCAGCTGTTTTGTGTTTTCTCCACCTTTTCTCTGAGTGGAAGCTAATAAACGACTTTCTAATTTATAGGAAGATAAAACCAATGTGGCAGTTGCATAGATACAGTATGTAACCTGATCTGTACTCCATGGCTTCCTTAAAATGATAAAAAAAACCTTGAATAACTGCATTATCTCAGTCCCTCAGTCCCCCTATTTTTGCTTATCAATACTCTAACACGTAGCATGTCAGACATTTAATCATCTCTTGCTTCCAAGAGCTCATTTTGGAGACGGCGCTGCAATTATTGGATTTCTACCCTGACAATCTATAGTGATGGCCTTTTCACAGGTTCTAATATGAGCGCCTGGCACTTAATGAGCAGAAGCCATTTGTCCTCTGCATACTGAGAAGGTGAAGGAAGATACATCATATTGATATTCTGCAATATTTGATCATTTGGTAATTTGTCATACCAGTTTTTTAGTTAATATGATAGCTCTGCTAAATATAGGCACATCAATGTCAATTATTTTCCTCTGAAGGAATCAAGATTTCTCTGTGCTCATGTGTTTTACATGTATTTCTGTGACATGTCTGTGAATGAAATGAGTTGATATTAATGTTAAGCTCCACCTGACTACTAAATAAAATTGTCCTTCAAATCATAACTCATCAGTCAGTCATTCATGCGAGCAAAGACAGAAATATTAAAGAAACAGTGTGACATTTAGTGTGTTTGTCTGCTCCATTTAAAGTGAGAGGGTGACAATTTCAATAACTCCAAAGCTGTTGTATTTACATTTTATTTACATTACAAATTTACATCTTTTTTTTTTTATCAGCAATGCTGGAAACGTGAGTCTAGAGATGGCAGTTGCAATCAATCAGTCCAGACTAAAATATTGTGACACATATTGAATGGATTGCCATGAAAACTGGTGTACACATTCATGTTCCCCACAGGATGAATTGTAAAAACTCTGGTGATCACCTGATTTTTTCATATAGTGGCATCATCAAGTCAAAATTTTAGGGTCAAGAGCTCTCCAGAATGTTGATTCTCAGGTTAAAAGGTTAAGAAACAAATGACAGGATAGGAGTGATCCCAGCAGCACTAAGAGAGGAGAAGTGGGAAATAAATGGTTACCAAACCAACAGAAATCAGAATATCTTCCTTGCCATCCCTCAAATACCTTATGTTTTCAGATGAATGTAGCAAAGCCAAAACACACTGTATGTGGCAGGGAGGCTGGTGTCTGCTTACATCTGTCACATGTAGGGTTCATATCTGGTTTAATCTTTGCTAGTCTGACTTAGTCCAGTGTATGTCATGTATAAATTTGATCTGAGTGAGACTATGACAGGTACAGATGGAAGAAAAATTAATTCTACTTAAAACTTGTTCCCACTCCTCATCTGTAAACCTGTGGTCTAAGTCAACCTCCAAATCCTGTCAGCAGCAACATCATCAATATGATGATACAGGTTATTAAGTTTATTAATTATTATCTATTATTTGTATTCCTCACAAACAACCACTAAACCAGATGATTTTCACTTCTTTCGTCAGGAATCTGCCTTAAATCAAAACATATTTTCACCCAACTACATAATATAACATTGTCCTGATTATATAATGTGGAGTAAATAGCTGGTAATAATTTACCAATTTATCATAATTGGTAGTAATAGTACTATACCATTAGATGCTGCTATCAAGAGCAACAGTGCATGCAGACACAGTGTAGCTCTTATGGCAACATATTAACCAGCAGCAGTGCATTTTGGGAAGCCGACATAGACAGCTCCTGACACCTCGTTCACCCTCCATTTGTCCTTCCACTATGGACAGATAATGGACTGGAGATGAATGAGAGCTGGCATCACAGAGCTGTGCAGCCACATATAATACATCTGGAACAGATAACATCATTGAGTGATGTCCTTGCACCTCCCTGCTGACTGATGTGACGCTGCAAAAGGCTGATAGCAGTTAGTGAGACTATAAACCTCATGTGAACTCTTTGGTTTAAAATAATAAACAGGAGGTTCAGAATCTAAATATCTTATCTTCTTCATGTAAGAGTCATCTTCTTTGTCTGACCCTGTTCAAGACTCACAGAGGAAGTGAAGGAAGAGACAACAACTTTAAGTGTTTGATCAAAAAACTAACTTAATGCTTAATGCAAATATCCAATCAAAATAATTTCACTGGCTATATGCAAATAATTCCTCCCTCTAAGTATACAGACAACTGAGAGCATTCTCACTGGTTAATGTACAGACAGCAAGCACTGCTGTGAAACCAAAAACTATAAAATATACATTTCCTCCTTTTGGATACTGATTTTTTCTCTAAGGAGAGCACAAGATGTGATTTACAGAGCAGATATTTATGCTATAAAACAATAAAACATGCTATTCAAATTCAGTTGTACTTAAGCAAATCATTTTGAGAAATACTTTTATATGTTTTCTTTCTGAGAATGAGATGAGAAGATCAATATCAATCTCATGTCTGTGGGTCACATTCCTTCAAATCCATCTTTAAAAAAAAAAAAAAAAAAAAAAAGTTAACGCCCGTAAGTAAATTAAAAGAGTTTGCGGGCACTGTAGTTGTTCCTCCTGTCCATACTGACCTTGAGGAAATCTCTTTTTCAAGCGATTTCAATGTAAGTGATGGGGGATATAATCCACAGTCCTTATTCTGTGTAAAAATGCATTTTACAGTTCGGATGAAGTATGAGTTTTCAGCAGTCTGAGTTAGATAAATCAAATGGGCATCTTCTAAAGTTGCAGTCTTTTTAGTACAGATGAGAGCAAATGTTCTTCAACTGTGGTTTGGCAAGTAAACACTGTCCATGGAAGCACAGAGAGGGAAGTCTGTACTATAAAGACAACTTGGGAAGATAGCAACTTAATTTATCTGCGACTGAGACTGAAGCCTCATATTATTTTCAACTGGACTCTGAAATGCATTTTTTCACAGAATGAGCACTGGGGATTTTGTCCCCCATCACTTCAGTTGTAATCGCTTTATAAAGATATCTCTTTGCGGCCAGTATGGACAGGAGGGACGAGGTACATGTGATCTTGTGAAGTTATCCTTTGAGTACGGAGCTAACCTGGTTCTGTTCAAAGTTAAAAAATACATCCACTGACACCTCCAAAACACTGACTGACACTTTGCATCTCATTTGTTTGACTTGTACATGCATGTAAAAACATGTTGCTTTGGTGAACAGCAGCCAGATGCAGAGACTATGTGCAGCATCAAAGTGAAGTTGTCAGGTTTGTTACCATTCTGTACACCAAAACCTGCAGATGCAGAAGTTCTTGGCAAATGGATAAACTGTTGTTTGTCAAGAAGTATTTCCAGTACAGACCTCCCCATAAAACCACAAACTGTCATCTTTACATTTCTGTTCAGGCATGTGTTCAACAAACTAGATTCAACATATTGTTATGTGACGTTCAGCCAGGTTAGCTGTTTCCAGTCTTTCTGCTAAGCTAGGCTCAATACCAAACGCAAATGTTAAACTATTTCTTTATGCTCATTTTCATCATCACGTGACCGTAAAGCTACCATAATGCCAGTCCTGTGAGAGGTTTAACATAAATCCAGCATTGCACCTACTGATGCAGATAGTATTTCATGAACTAAATGACTATGGGGAAAAGAAAATCTCCCAGGCTTTAATGTTTTCCTGAGCTACACCAGGCCCGTGGCCATAATTACTGCCTCCGTGGCAAAAACACGTTACACGATCCTTCAGAAACTCCTTCAGGACTAACTCCAGACTTTAAGACACTCGCTAGCCTAGCAGCATTAAGGCTACAAACAACCCATAATGCAACACTCTGTGTAAGAGTTTTATGCCGGCACTTTATCCATTTAAAAAGAATATCTGATGTTGTGAACATGTAATTGTCTAGCCATTAGCGGAGTGTGTATGCAAATTAACCTACAGACCGACATGTGTAACCGACATGGGAACTATTCCAGCAAAGTCATACCATAGGCTCTATTTCCATGCTGGCACGAAGCAGTGTCACACCAGCAAACTAGTATTTCCTCGACTGCACCAGTTTGGTATCTTGGTGACTGGCTGTGCGCCACAGTGGAAAGAGAGAAACCGTAGAGTGTGTGGCGATGCCAATCAAACAGTGCACTGAAATCTTGGTGCCAAGAATGATTGCGTCTTGCGCCGTCTGACTGCCCGGAGCAGGTCGAAAGCTTGGCATACTTGTGTTCCATAATATTTGTTATTTTATTTGGTGAAAGTGCACCTAAACCTCTGTAATCACACAAACCGCTTGATTCATGTTCTGAGTGACTTTCCATCCTAACAGTTTTCTTTTCCTGGTGGCATATATATATAATGTTACAATGACGGATGTTCATGTTAAAAGTGACCAATGTGTCAAATAATGAGGTAGACATTTTTGGAAGTAATTCCTGTGAGCAAAAAGCACCGGCTTCAGACTGCTCTGAACAGTCTGTTTCCAACATTTTTTTCTACTTTCAGCTCGAGCCGAAGTCGGCTTGTGACGGATTTCTTTATATGATCATCTGCTCCACGAACAGCCTGCCAGTTCACTGCTCTGCTTTGCTAACATTATGGCAGTTTTCCATTGTTTTGGAGATAGTCACGCCAAGCCATGACTCCATTACACAGCACAGCAAAGTAAAATAAGTAGTTTACCTGTTGGGAGGTGTGCTGGTTATCGGCAGCTCTTCATCAAAGATCAACATCACTGTGGCTGTCTCTGCTCTACTCTTCCTCCCTGCATTATTTCTAACTGATCCACTGAACAAAGAGCTCCAAATATCTCCATATGTTGTTATGTCAACCAGTTTTTTGCACTTCTAACAAAGCTCTGCTGATTCGGTGAGGAACACGTTTCATTTCCTGTAAATTCTTCACAATAAAAGCCTCCCCTTATTTAGTAATTTAAAAGCTTTTAATCTGAAACAGTAAAGTTGTTCTGTCAGCAGTCTCTAACGGGAATGATGAACACTATCAAAGCAAAATTGTGCTAAACTAATCTGACTAAACTGTGAGAAACCAGCACCAGACTGTAGAAACCTTTGAGCTTACAGGCACATAAAACTTTTTTTTTTTGCAAATAAACAGTCAAATCAAACTTCACAAATAATAAACAAAAAAATATGACATACAGAATAATCGACCACATTTTGATTTCTACTTTCATTATATGAAAGTATAATATATAATAAAGTATAATGTAAATACACACCAATGTAAATATACGCAACTGAGCAGGCTCCATTCTCTAATGAAAACCGTGACATGTGACTAAAAGCTCAGTAAAAATCAAGTAAGTGGGCCACCACCAGCAATTGTATTTGACAGTGCAGGTGATACTAAAGAATGTTGTGTCTCTCTGGGGAGGTGGCAGCTGACTGCAGCAGAGCTCCGAGGGCTTTGCTATGAGAGCAGCCAGTGACACTGGGCTGACAAAGGACACACATATGCCCCCAGACAAAGTGTGTGACCCCTGCTGCTCACTGACTGTAAGATGCTTTGTGTGAGGGCCACTTAGAGGCCTGAGATGTAAGAGCTGAGTGAAAAGCAAAGATGCTTCTGGGCTCTGGCAAAACTCTAATGGACAGATACAGTTAAAGCTACGAGACTCTTTGTGTTGTGTCCATTGAATGGTGAGGAATCTGAGTCAGCCTATAGAATTCAAGCTCCCAAAGTCCAACAACTATTCTGCTTGACACATAATATTCAGCAGGCAGCTAAACATTTAGGTGTAATATGTGATTACTGAGTAAAAAATTTTCAGTCATCTTTTTTTCAACTCAAGAACATCTCTAAAATTAGGTTTTTGTCCAAACTTTGTAACTTCTGTCCAGTAAAAATATGAAACCTCACTTTACATTCAGACAAACTAATGTGGCAGCTACAATTATTAGATTTCATCTGTGAGACCAACATTTATCTTCCAAAAGGAATTATATCATATATCAAAATGCTGCGGAGACATTAGAGCCAGCGATAAATAATCAAAAAGCTGCACGGATCATGTTCTTCATTTTCTCCCTATGGATGACTGATGTTGACCGGTTGATCATCTCAGGAGTTGGGCTGCTAGCAGCTGAGATGACCGGCCGGTCGGAGGCTCCTCACATGTCTGCAAATGTCCGAGCAGATTTACATTTCCCTGCTGCATTTGGAGGAGCCTTCGAAATGTGACAGCCTATGTTGCGCTGCTGTGACGCATTCGGTCTACAAATGCTGCTTTTGAAGGATGCGGACCTAATGTGATTTTACATGAAGTTTTCTTATGGAACAGAATGCGGAAGTTCAGATTTTCATTTTGGTTCTCTATATTGCTGGCCGTTTTAAATGGCTTACATACTGTACATTTTAGTCAGCTGAGCTTTTATTGAGCGCTACTTATAATACCAGTCCATAATAATTGGTAGAACTGACTACCAACCTGTACATAAACTCTCATGCATCAGACTTATGCTTGCAAGAGGTTTTGTGCTCTCTATGAAAGCTAGGAAGGGAGGTTTCTGAATAATTCCTCTCTTGAGGCAACATTGCTTTGGTAGTTTGGCACAGGAGGCAACAAAATGTGCCTCTACTTCTGCTACATCTGTGTTTTACCCCTTTTGACTGAAGCACTGACAGTCTTCGTAGGACAACTTCACAGTGATGATGACGACTCACTACATCATGCTACTACAGGTGTTGTAATGCGATATAATCAGGGTGCCAAAGAGACCTCGAAGTCCATTCCATTGGGTCAGAAAAACCTAGACTGTGGCAAAGAATCTGCCTGTGGTTAAAGTAGCATACATTGTAGGGCTTTCACATGTTCTTCATTGAAAATTACAGCTCATTGTGACAAGGACTCATACAACCACTAGGACACACTGCTTTAGATATGGTTTTCAGTGCAACAGTACTTAAGAAATGAAACTGCAGGCAGTCACTTTATCCGTCTAACACTGTGGTCTAAAACAAAATATCTCACAAATTACTAGCCACAGTATTATGAAATTTAGTGTAGCATGGTCTACAAAAGGGTTGGTGTCATTGTGAGCTCTGGAGGATGAACCCTCTTTTTGGTGACCCAACTGACTTTTCTACCTTGCCTGATTCCAGACTTCTGGATCATTGCCCACATCACACAGTGTTTTCAGTGTTTGCAGCGGGTCTGGTTTTGTGCTTTTTGGTGCTGTTTCTCCAGTTGGAGAGCAAGTTAGCAAAACAAAGCTTTATAGGTAGGATTAGAAATGTGGATGTCATCTTCCTGTGACAGAACCAGAACTAGAACAATAGCTACAATACATCCATGAAAAGTTACAACACAAAAATTGAAAAAAAAAAATGGTGTCAGACTTGGAGGAGTGGGGTTGCCTGTGCAGGTTGTTTCCAAGTCACCTTAAAGAAGCAATTCTTAAATCTGCATACTTCTTCAGTTGTCTTCAAAAAATGAGCTGTTCCTCTCAATACTACTACAACTTTAACAGTCACTACTGGTAACACCCCCCCCCCCCCCCAAAAAAAAAAATCACCTAACATGAATATGATCTCAGACTGAATGAATGAAGTAAGAAGAAATGGCAGTCTGATTATCAAGCCACTATGAGTGAATTTTCAAAATCTTACAAAGGAATCATAAAAATCAGCAGTGCATATTGTCATGACATTTACTGATCATATTTATGCCTACCAAAAGAATGAACCCTTTCCATTTGCAACACAACTTTTAGGATTTTCATGAAATAAAAGTAAACTAAGGGACTAGTCATGGTGTCACCTATCACCATTATTGTAGCTAACTTGTTCTTGGGATATTTTGAACAGATTGTTTTGACAAGACTGCACTGCTCCAGTATCAATGGTTTTATCCAACACCAACCCACACATCTGTCCCTGTGTTCATGCGTAGGCTGATGGGAACATAAAGACCACAGTGTACAACAAACCCACTCACACAGACCAATGTATGATCTTAATTGGAACTCTAACCACCACTTACAACATCAAAGATCAGTAGTCAGCCCCGACTTAAGACCAGAATGGACACCGATGACTGAACAGGGACCATCTGAAGCATCCTGGTGGGAGTCTCTCATAAGGCTGCATTGTCAGAACATCTACCCAGAGGCTTCAAGTCACAAGGAGTCAGCACTTACCACAAACCCATACAACACCTTCAGATCTCTGCTGCTACACCCTAAAGACTGGACCACACTCTGAGAGGAAGACTGGTGATGTTCTGTATGACATCATTATGACATCACAGGTAACAGCTCTGGAGAACAATACATAAGTGAAACTGTGAGCACACTGGACAAGAGAGTGAATGAACACCATAAACAGACATCATCAGCTGTCTGTGAACACCAGACCAAAACCATTCACAACATCCACTAAGAAGAAGTCAAAGGTCATCAACCAGGAGTCAGTGGACAACCAGAGAAGCATCAAGGAGGACATTCACATCTGACACGAGAGACTGTTGATGAAGACTGTGAGATGCTATTGAAAGCTCTGGAAAATGCTAGTAAAGGGGCCTTGTATGTACACTTTTTGTCAAGGTTTGATAACATTTACATGAAGGCTGAGTTGTGTTAACCAGTGGATTTTTGCAGTACTGAAATGCATCTCTTAACAGCAATTGAACCAGCAACCACTTGGAGGCCTCCATAAATAGATAGTTTTCACCTCAGCAGTTCAAGATGATGATCAGTCATCTTAGAGCAGTGTTTTACAATGCCAACTTTCTTCTGCTGATTAATGTTCAAGAAAGAATCATCTTCAGTATGTCATGCAGCTCCACTTAAAATACACAACTCATTATTAGGTTAGTAACCACCCCATTAGAACTTCTTCTCTGCTTTATTAGGTCTACATTCATATGCTTTGATAAACGATATCATGATGTTTTGAAAACACATGTAGATGAAGATGAATGAGCACCAACTCTGTCATTCACTAATATACATAAATGCATATAAGGAAAATCAATAGTGAAGAATACAGGGCAGTGCTCCCTTTAAATCTTCTTTTGACATCTATCAAAGCATTAAGATAATGAACTCTGTTCATCATTCAATTTCTCATCATTACTGTGAATTGCAATGAACAGTATTCAATCTACATAATGAGATTGATCCATTTTCATATGCCATACTGCTTTCATGCATTCTAGCGTAGTACCTCATATTGCTACTGTACAGAATTTTGTAATGATCCTATACCAGTGAGATACTTAATGAGGACTGATAAAAATAAATAAAATAGTGTGTGTGATGTTCCATTTGATTAAGTGTTAAAATGAGTCAAGTCTCCCTAATAAACCCTGTGTAGCCTGGTTGATGCTGTATGTCAAACAGTAAATTAATTTCATGTATTCTTTAGTGATGCTGTGCACAAATCACGAGTTCTTCAATGTAGAAATGGTAGTAAAAACTAATAAAAATGTACACATATCTTTCTATCTTAAAGTTTCATACTGGCAGATGTGCATTGAAAATTTTAGCCAGTGAGGGTAACTAAAGGGGCTTCAAGGCCTCAGTATGTTTGAAAGGAACTATGTGTCAGGGTGCCCCCTTTAGATTATAGACTAGAATCAGTAGGTTAGTAATCACTGAAGCATACTGTATCTCTACTTTGAGACAACTTCAAGAGAAAATCTTACTCATTACCCCCTTCAACAAAAGACATATCTTAAGACGCTCAGTTGTTTTTTTTCTATTGTTTTGTTTTATAACATTGAATGCTGGTATTACTGTAAAATTGTGACCGTTTTTTTTTTTTTTTTCCAAGTTTTATGAATGGCACACGAAACAATTTTGTCCATGAAAAAACTGGCAGACAGTGTCTAAACTGTTGCTCTCAAAAGAATGTCACACTCCAACCCTGAGTGAGGGTAGTTTATCTAAAAATTAACTGGAAAAAGTTCAAAAAGGGTTCCTTAAAGCATGGCAAACAGAGACGATTAGTGGAATGCTGTATTTATTGTGCTCCAAAAGACAAGGTGATTTGTTCACTTGTTCAAAGGTTATTTACAAGACATCACATTTACACACACATTTATGCCAAGTGTTATATTTAAAGAAAACAGATCAGGAAAACTACCTGTGGAACAGGAATGAAAGTGCCGACAGCAACTGATCATATTTATTCATAAAATAAAAAGTACTGAATCATGAATCAATCATAAAAAACTCTTGTAATTTTATTATTTTTCTTCATAAGCAAAAAGGCTTCTCCTTTCTTCTTTTCTGTTTCAGGTACATCTCAGCTCCTTCAGGAAAATATGACGTCACACAGTTGCGTGTCTCCTATATAATCATCCTGAGCCTGAAAAGTACATCAGACTTCACAAACTAAATAAGCAACATTTTATTCAAACATATTCTGCAGGCTACAACTGCTTTTATTGTGCCTTTATGTCAGTTCTGTTCTTTCAGTAGGGTCAGTAAAGTCAGGTTTAAATTTGTGTCTTATGCTGTGACAGCTAGATGCTTCTATAGATCTATAATCAAATGATAAAAACTGGAGCAGTTATTGGGTGTTTTCCTTCCAGCTATCACTATGTAGAAAGTATTAACAGTTTAAAGTGTTATTTAATTGTACATGAATTTTAAGTTTACACTTTAGAGTTTAAACTGTTAAGGATTTCTACATATTGATGGCCGACTTTTACATATTTGACAGTTAAGGTGCTGTGCATCATGAATAGTTGTCGTCTCCTCAAAATGACGCTGGAGTGAGCGGTGAGGACGTCTTATTTGGTGAATTAAATTCCTCTGTCCTCGCATCTCTCTCTCACATCTTCACTGGGAGGAGCTAAGACGCAAGGAAGGGATGCAAGTGACATATATATATTGAACTAATGTTAAATTACTGAAAGCAATTAAGGAAAATTAAATGTTTGTGACTCTTATTTGGTGATGTGAACAAGAAAAGAAGATAATATATAGCTCAGGATATTGTTTGATGTAAAATATTAGACCGGTCAAGTGTGTGCACCCACTAGACTAGCCTTAGCATACTTCCTGGCTACTCTCACTGATTCTAGTCACTGCTAGTGACAGAAGAGTCTGTCACACAGAGTAATGAAAAATGTACAGAACGTTGGTAGCAACTAGGCTTGTTCTGATTGGCGATCGGATCATATATCAATGATTGAAGGGATGATCAACGATTGGTTTTTCCTATGCTGATATTAAGGCAACATTAATTAATTTACTGTAGTGTTCTAGACGTAGCGTAGCTCCTTTAAGGGATAGCTCAGTGTGTAAGTTGTGTGTGTAGTGAGTGAGTGGTCGAGAGAGAAAGAGAGAGAGTATGTGTGTGACTGCGAGGCTGCGGGAACCAGAGCAGTACAGCTGTGAATGTGTTAGTGCAATGTATGTACAGTTTAGGCTCTTTGTAAATGCTACAACTCCTCAAGCAAAGTTCCCTGCTGATTAAAACTTCAAAACATCTTGGTCCACCTGATGAGACTGCATTACATATTAAGTCACTGTCTCATTTGATCACCTGACCATGTGTGGATAGAAGTCTAAAATGCCTTTGATGTTTTCAGGCTCTTGTGCAGTGTATCCATTAAGTAGGCTGACAGGCTGCCCCGACTTGTCTCTTTGAGATGCTCTCAGAGTGAGAACCCTGCTGGCTCACTGGATGACTCATTCACTTTGTGACATTCCTGCCTGCGATGCACTGCCACTTTCATTTTCTCTCTTATCCATTCTTTTTAAGTGAGGCCTGTAAGCATCTTTACTGTGCTGTCTTTTTTTCACCGAGGTAGAACAAAATACAGCTTTCAGGTTCTGCTGTATAACATCACCTCATACAGTTTCTTGTGTCTCACTGGGTCAACAGTACTCATCTGATCTGATATTTGCTGTCACATTGGTTTGCAAAGTGGTTCCTTAGGGGAAAAAACAAGACTAAGAATCTACAGCCACACTAGCTGCACAGTGAAGCTGTAGATACCAATGTTTGTTTTTTGCTTATTAGCAGTTTTGATGAAATAATTGTAACAATGGTGGTAGTTAGTATGCTAACAAGCTCACAATGACAATGGTATTATGCTGATGTTTATCATTTTTAATATGATAAAAAAGTTTGCTGAATCATGATATCATCTATATTGTGACATGTTGACATCATGGCTACTCTCTGCAGGAACAAGCTGAAATTCAGTGACATTGCTGCTGGATCGGCTATAGAGAAGGACTTCAGTAAAGTGGAAAAGTTTCAATAATATGAGTCTTCAGAGAGAAAGAGCAGAGGTGCTCAATCACATAGCAAAAGCCACATATGCTGTCATGAAGTAACTAAGGCTACATTCACATTACATGCCAAATCCAATTTTTTTTGACTCCAAGTGACTCAGATCAAATTTTTTTCTCAGAAGTGTGACCAAACCAAATCTGACTTTTTCATTTCAGGTTGGGGCCACTTGCATATGTCATCCTAGATCTGATTCATATCTGATCTCTGGCTGTGCAATGCAACCACTGTCAGAATGCTCAGATCAGAATTCATGTGGTTTTTTTTCTGTCTTTTATGTCTTTTTTTAACTTCTCTGCACATATTACCTGTCATCATCATTCAGTGTCGGCACCTCATACTCAGTATATATAAACATGAAGGAGAGCAACAACAGTGACAGGGATCAATGGAGAGACGAGGAAGTTTCAAATTTGTTAGACATTTATGGAGAAGCTTCTATTCAAGCCAAACTGAAAGGAACTTATAACTCATAACCAAATGCTAGCACAGCCATGCCATCAATGTTTATGATTTGATGTTGTTGTCATTCTTGTACACATGCGGCTCACATTTCAGTTAAATCTGCTAATGTGTGGAAGGACCTTAGCGGTGTTCACACTGGAGCCGGATACATGTCCTTTACAAACATGAATGTGAACCATCAACACAAGAAAATCAGATCTGGCTAAGACCCACTTTACACCTTGCATTAAAATGCATTTTGGGTGAGCAGATTGCAATCAGATAGTGCTTGATCACATGAAAGTACAGGTGTAAGCGCACCCAAGACGCATTAAGAACAGATTGTGATCTGATCGGCCAAACCACCTCCGGAGGTGGTCAGGGACACATTGTGACCACATTGAACAAAAGTGTAAATGCAATTGCGTTGTCAATCCATGTACAACAACTACATGGGTGGAAACACGTAATCACGCACGACTGTTCCAAACCAGCAAGGTAGCAGCCATTAGCCAGTTAGCAAGATAAGCTACTAGCAAGAAAGCAGCAAAAAAGATAGACACTCGTGATGGAGTCAGGATAAGACCAAGTGTCGGCTTTTCCTCCGCTTTGAAAAGGAAGCAAAAGTTCATACAATAGTGTTGCTTCATGGATGGCAACCATCTTTTTTTTTTGGACCTGCGCAAACTAGAAGAATATGTGACGTTTGGTTGTTTGAGCTCGACAGAACCATCGGATCTCAATGTGGACACTGGGGACACATATTAACACCAGGTGTAAATGTAATCAGGTTAAATTCATATCTAGATACAATTTGGATATGAGACGCATTTTAGGGGACTATAAAAGGTTGGAGTTGAGTATTAAGGGCTCTAATGTGAACATAGCCTAAACTAATCATAAGATCATTAATGTGAATTCTGTTGTTGCAAAAACACCCTGCATTATCATGAGATTACTTGAAGGAAATATTGTCCACCCGTGGCCCAAAGTTTTGAACAAAGTGAAATTTTGGTGTATGACGAAAAGTCAGGAATAAAGTTATATGTCTGAACAAAATTTCAACCTGGATCAAAGTGGTACTATATGACCGACCCACTGTGAAAATCACCGTGGAACAGCTGGAGCAGTGGATCAGCTCAAAGGAAAACAGGTCCAGGAGAGTGTGTGTGTTGGCTGCCTGCACCAGGACAGATATCAACAGTAATCCTACAAAGCTTAAAGCAGTGCCTTTCTACTAACAAACAGTTGTTTGTGATTGTGTTGGTGTTAGTTTTGCTTGCAAAGTAGGTGTCAGTTTTACTTGCAATAATAGTCATGTCAGAGTATGTCAGCTCTGCACTTAAAAAGGATTGCATCAAGTTTGTTTCTCATTAAAACAAAAAAATGTCAATAACTTTGAGTTGCACTCCACTTCTGCTCCACTATGCTTACCTTGTAGCTGAGTTCATGCTGACAGAACATGAGACCATAAATAAGCGGTTCAAACAACTTGATGGCAGGTGAAATTCACATTTTCACATGTGAATTATGTGTCCAACACTGAAATAACAGTGCTGTATGGGCTGTACTTCTCTTTCCTTTGTGGAAGAGACTTCTGCAGCTTTTTGGCAAGTTGCTTGAGTTGTCGTGAAGAGGTGAAGTTAGGTAATCTTTCAACTTGTGATTTTCTCTAAAGAATGTGGTCATTTACACCTGCATTAACATGCATTGTCCTGAATCAGATCACAGGTTAATACTATGTGGAAATGGGCTAGGATCAGGTCTGGTGTGAGAGGAAGTAACACTCAGCATTTTCATTATCATCATGTAGCCAGATAGCCCTCATGATGCCAAAAAGCAGGACAATATGTAAACGTGTGATATAAATGTGATGAACCGGCCCCTACAAACAGATGAGAGGATGATGCAGTCAGTTTGTCTGCAGCTTGAAAAGCAGAACTTGATGATACTCAGGAAACTGAATTATTCTCTCTTGTCAAAGCAACAATGCTGACGTGTTGTTGAGCAAGGCACTTCATTAGAAGTTGCTCTAGTGAAGGCTCTCAGCAGTAGAAGACTGTGATTGTACCTGTATTTTGAAAAGCCATTCACACTTTGGAGAAAGGTAACACGTGATGTCTGCTCTCTTCTTCTCTCTAAGTACATCTCTTCAGTTTAAATGATCAAAGAACTCAGTTTAATGCTCTTATTATTCATCCCTACCCTGCACCCTTACAGCCCCATCTGAAGAGTGGATTTACTGTCATCATGTTCCACAAGTTCATTTCCACTGCTGTGAGTGTGTGTCAAAAAGAAGGGCTACATATATGAGAATGCTGAAAGGGTTTTTTGGGTGATGCATTTCTGTGTCTCTTATCTTCTGACACTTAGTATCAAATCGTATCATATAACACCACACCTTGCCTTGAGATCTTGCCATGACTTGTTGCCTCTATTCCACAAGTCTGCACATATGACACTGCTCTGCACGGGACACAGCTGTCTGCCTGTCTGGGTGAAAGAAGAACTACAACTGTGGTGCCCATTTGTATCAAGCTGCATAGTACAGTTTTGTTTTTTTTAATATTAGTGTTTTCCTAGAATTGGAAGTTGTAAATACTGAATTGAGAGTACACTGAGGAGTTTAAGGGGTTGGTCAACACATTTGTGTAATCAGATTTTAAATATCAAATTGTTAAATGAATGAAAATTAATTTTAACCATATTTTACCACCAGCCCAGTTGTTGACTATACTTGCATTTGAGGAGGGGTGAGGGGGGAAGGAGGGCGTAGGTCAAGTGGGTATGGGGCAGGAGGCTTATTATAGTCTACAGCCATTGTTGCTTCAGTACCGATAAGCTCACAAAAAAACAAATCTGAACATTTTACAGAAAACTGCATCCACACACTCTATTCTATCAAGAAAAGTATACCACTGTGATGATTGACATTCCATTCTTGGCTGTGCAGGGAAATACATACAAATTTGGTTGTGAATGTGGTTCATAAATGGCAGATAAATTGGTGGGTGAACCCAGAGCCCTGAGAACCTGATTTCAATTGGATGTGCAGGGGTGCTGACTATTAAACACCCCCCTCCCAAAAAACCTGTTTGATTTTATTAAATACCTGCAGCGTCAGACCGCACCAGAAACGTCCCATTGAGAGAGATGCTGTGTGCATTTACGCACAAGACACAGCAGCATAACTTCATTAGCAAATTATCTGGATCTAATGTTAATTAATGTTTTGTGTTCTTCTACAAATCCAAAAGATCACACATACAGTCCAGGTTCATGCAGTAAAATTGTTTGGAGTAAAGCAGCTGTTCTCTTGATGAATACTGAGATCCATCAGAGCTGTCTAAAAATATTTCAGAAGCTGACAGTTTAATTCTGTTTCCTCTGGAGAGTTTCCTCTGTCCTGTCAAGTTGATAATTACAGTATAGTAGTTGGGCTGCCTGAGACATTTCTAAACAGTATGTGTCAACCGAGTCTGAGCCCGGCTCACCCATAACAGAATAAAAATTAATTATTTCAACAACACAAATGGGCTTATAGCCTGCCAGCTACCTGGAGGCTGCAGTTCCCCCAGCACCATATTTCTCCCCCTCTCTGTGACGCTCCACATTAAGTTCTGCTCTGTTACATTAAAATACCAGTTTTGAGGAGCAGAAATATATTGAGGTCTAAACTGTGTTGACGGTTGGTTTACCTATCATGATACAAATGTGCTTTATAAAATTAAGACTGTGTAACGTGTAAGTATACTGTACAGGCCCAGCAGAAACATCTGTATGTGAAATGGATAACAACGATTTGGTATCACATGGGACCCTCTGCTTGTCACTTTAGACAGCACAGTTTGGAAAGGATGACACAGGCTATTTCCACATATGCAATTATAAGGCTATTAATTCATGCTACAAACTAAATAATATATCACACACTTTTTGGAAAAAATAATAATTTATTTATATGTAGGCCTATTTATTTATTTATTTAGATCTTGTGCTTGCATAATGTTGAATGTTACATTTTTACAGAATGACCATTCTATCCTCTTGGCTTTTATTTTTTTTACACTTCACCTCCACTTCCTGTCTATCCACAATGCTACTGTCAGTCCCAAATGAAAAATGAAAAAAGGAATGTGCAAAAACCACAATTGCACCATCTTCTGAATATGGTTTTCTCATTTTTCATTTGGAAACAAAAAACTAATAGACCACGTGGTCTGTGTATCCTTCATCCAAAGCTTTGTTCAATTTGTTTGGTAACAGGATAAACAAATAAACAATTCATTATTTTAGAAATTAGATCAAAACCAGAAAACAACTTGTTTTTCACTTTTATTATTATCTGCAGCTGCTAACTGCAGGCGTCTGATTGGCTAAGGGGGGCCACTTGTCTTGCCTATCGTCACGCCTTCATTCAAGAATCACATCCAGTCATGGCCGCACACAAATCCTGCTGTTGTAGGTGAGTCTCATTAGTTTTTCCCTCTAAATGCACATTTGGCAGAGGCACCAACTCATGAGGAAGATTCTGTGTTTATGTAAATATACAGCATATAGCTGAAGAGCCACATAGTCATTTTACTGTATTGTCCCAGAGAAAAAAAGCTAAATATGCTAGCCTATATAGCAAAAGTTAGCCTTGTTATGCAGTGTATCCATTCTTCATAAACATTTGCAGATGCATGAATGCACATGTCATTTTTAGGCATTTTCAGAGATGACTGACGCTGTTGTTGTCGCTGGGAGAGCTGTCACTTTTTTTAGTCCCTGACTCAAAAAACAACTGGATGGATACAAATGGAATGAGATGTCCTAATCAGATCATAAGGATCCAGCCATATTCAGTCAAAATCTTCCAGTTAAACTGTCATTCATATCATATTAATAATTTAAGCTTATCAACTTTTTGAACCAGGACCTCCAGTATTTGGAGTATCCCATTAAAAACTATTTCTGCTATGTATATGATTTTTCTCTCTGTAGTAATTTATCTATATCTATCAATATACATTTTTACTATGTATACTGAGCATCTTTAGCACAGAAATCTCTATCTCTCTATCTCACTGGTCCGTCTTTAGACTTTTAACCTTGTACATCTTGTTAATAAATAGTGGCAAAATGCACAGTCTGAATTAATCAGATCCTAGAGAGGTAATGTATTTGTAATGTATCTTTGTATTCTAAGGGGTCAACAGACCTTGTGTCGATTATTTAAACATGTCAGTAAGAGGGCCACACACATTTCTAATTTAGCTCATGTCTGCATGATTGACACTGTCTGACAGATTGATATCCCACATCATCTTTTGTCTGTCCAAACACATCAAACTCATGATTATATGAAACAGCACAGAGAAGGTGGTGACTGCTGAGTAGCCATTCAAATTAAAAAATAATGGTAAAAATCCAGCAGAGGCTGAGATATCCTGACTTTTAGTCCTTTGGGTGAAACTCCAACAAACTTGATCCTTCTCTAATGCAAATTATAGTCAAAAGCTGTGTGCTTCAAAACTGCTTGCACATTGTCTCATCACTGACACACCTGTATAATCACTAAACCAAACTAGAAATACTGCCTTATGGTTGTATGCCTCTGACAATCAATCAATTTGCAGTTTATATCCATGTCTGTCCAGACTCATATAATATAATATGATATATATATATGATATATATGATATATATCTAATCAGTTCATCCTATATATATATATATATATATATATATATATATATATATATATATATATATATATATTTGTATTATTATATAATATTGATGTAATATTTGTAAGACTGTGAAGGAGTTTAATAAAAGGTATTAAGTATATTTTTCTTGTGTGTGTTCACATGCTGGGCCAATAAAGCTGATTCTGATGACAGCAGACAAAGCTTCAGATATTGATGTTGATGCAAAGAAGCTACAGATTCTAAAATGTGGATGCTTCACACACATCTTCAACCCAGCAACACAAAAGATCTATGCAATCGCCACAGTTTCAAGGTGGGCATCCAAGATTAGTGTCACCAATTCAGTATATCACAAAATATGAAAAATGGTCACAATCTCCTCTTCTGTTCCTGAGTTATGGGATTGAGTAATGGCCTGAAAAGTGTTTTTGCAGAACATTATGATGTCACAGTAAAGCTGACCTTTGACCTTTTGGATATAAAATATCATCACTTCATCATTTTATCCTATTAGACGTTTGTGTAAAACTTGGTCATAATTAGCGTATGGATCCTTAAGTTATGGCCAAAAGCGTGTTTTGTGAGGTCACAGTGACCTTGACCTTTGACAACCAAATTCTAATCAGTTCATCCTTGAGTCCAAGTGGACGTTTGTGCCAGATGTAATGAAATTCCATCCAGGCATTCCTGAGATATCACGTTCACAAAAATGGGATGGACATGAGGTCACAGTGACCTTGACCTTTGACCTTGACCACCAAAATCTAATCAGTTCATCCTTGACTTCAAAAGGACATTTGTGCCAAATATGAAGAAATTCCCTCAAGGCGTTCCTGAGATATTATATTCATGAGAATGGGGTGGCCAGCCGGATGGTTGGACAAAAACTTAATGCCTCCAGCAATGGCTGTCGCAGGTGCAAAGGCATAAAAACACTTTTTTTTCCAGGCATTTACATATGCGCAGTAGAATCTAACCAATACATTATCACCACATGACAAACAAGTCTCTTTGCATCGGAAATGACCTGAACAACCCTTCCCAACACCCACAAGCTTTTTGGTGCTGAATCGTCCATGATCATGACATTATCTTGAGTAGCCAAGATCATTTGATGTGAGTCCACTTTTGACATTCTCGGAGCAGAGGTAAGTACTCAAACACCCATCGCTTTCAAAACAGGTCAGCAAGATATTGCACCTGCTTCCATATTCTATATATATACGAGTCCTCCTTCTGGAACAATCCCAGTGGCACAACGAGATGTTTCTTAATCAGAAGCAAATGATTAGGTGTCACTGCTTCAAGACCTGAAGGATCATCTGTTGATGTGGTAAGTGGTGTGTCATTTAACTGATTGATTCAGCTTCACATAGCAATGTCTGCAAACATTTGTCGTTGTCTGTTTGCTCCTTCAGTATAAACTTCAGAATCTTCCATACGGATCTTATCTGTCGTTCCCATACTCCTCCAAAGTGGGATCCTACAGGTGACCCACTGTATTCCCTTTTGCTTGAGTGCATCTTGAATCTTTAACTGCCACTTGAGATCTGTTTATGAATGTGCTTCCTTTTTCCTGCTGCGCTGAAGAAGCAGGTCCTTCAGCCTGAGAATCCACACCACAGCTCTTTTCCATTCATCTGATTACTTGTCAGTCTCTGGTAAGAGGCTGCTCCATATCCACTTTCACTGGCATCAGCAAAGTGGTTGAGCTGTGCTGTTGCTATAAGTCCAAAGTCCACTGGTCTTACCGATTCGTTCACACTTATGTCTGACAGTTGGTGTAGCTCTTGTAGCCACTTTTGGCCTAGCTGTTCTGGAATCTCGTCGTCCCATGTAGGCCTTTCTTTTTGCCATTGTTGGACAAAGTTATCTCAATGAAGATGGATTCAACACCCTCTGGATTTAAAGGCAAATCCTCCCTCTGTATGTATTCATAGTCCCTACATACATAAATTGATACCCCACCTCCCGCTTTTCTTTCTCTGGTAGAATGAACTGAATTATATTAAGAGAACTCATAAAGGTTTTTTTTATATCTTCTGAATGCCATGCTTCTGTTAATGCAATTATAAAGTCATGTTTCAAGGATGTTAAAAATTGAGCAAGGTGATCATAATTTTTTGCAAGGCTACAAGTATTAAGGTGGAAAGCAAAAAAAAGTTGATTCTGATGTGATTCTGGTGGAAGTGTTCTAGTGAAGTCCTCAAATTGTATTTCACTGTCATACCTCCAGGGCTCACTCATTACAGAAACACAATTTATATCAGGATCATTACTATCAAGGCTATTATGGTCCACCTCCTTACTGAGCGCAAGTGGGTTGAAAACCATATTTTCACGAAAAGTACTTCTAGAATTACCATTCTCAGATAACAAGGAATCATAATCATCATCATTAAGAATATAGAGTGGGAAGAGGTGTATCACAGGATCATGATCTCCCTTGCTCTTATGCAGCTCTCATCTCTGGTATAAGGTCTTTCCTCTTTTGATGAATAGCCTCAGAGTAGTCCTTTTTTATGAAGATATTGGTCCCTTTCAGGGATTTTGCTTTCACCAGTACACCAAGCAGCTTTACTTGTCAGGTTGTTAAAAATTTCTTTCAAAGAAGAGAAATCTCTCACAACAAAAGACTGGAAATGTTTAAAGTGTCCCGAAGTACATACATACTCTTTTTTCAAGTCATCGAGCTCTTTCTGGGTATAATGTAGGCTGGTTTTTAAATTCTGGATGTCCCTTGTTATGTCATCCATCCGTTTGTTTGATGAGTCAAGGATTATCTGTACGAAGCCTTTGAAGCTCACTTCCTGTTGCTTATCAAGACTTAATAAAAGTCCCTCTGCTTATCCAAAAGACCGCTGACCTCCAAATCAATGAGGATGTAGCTCCTAACTCTCTTCTTTGAATTGATGGTGCTCATCATAAACTCAGTCTTTCAGCCTTGAACATTCAGCTGCTTTGCTAGTGCCTCAGTGAAAAATGTTGCAGAGCTGCTGGGGTCCATAAATGCATAGGCCTCCACAGCTTTGTTGCTCTTCTTGGATTTCACTCTGACAGTCACAATAGCAAACACACAATCGCTCCAGTGCAGGCACTTGTCTCTTGATGGAGTGTTGCCGGGGCACTGGCAGTGTTTGTTTCATTGATGGCTCCACCTGCTCCATTCCCAGTCTTCTCTTTTGCACTTTTTTCTTGCTTTGAAGTGTAGCATGCTGAGTTGATGCTGGGAACAGAGCTCAAGTGTCATTCTTTTCTTACATTCTTTGATTTGATGACCTTTCACTAGGCAGCCAAAGCAAAATCCATTTTTCTTCAGAACACCACTCTTTCCTTGTGCGGTTTCTCTCCTACCGCATTCTCCCAGTGTGTGATTCTTTTCACAAAATACACATGGCTTCCTAAATACACAGAATGATACAGCATCAGTCTCAGGCTTTGATGACTCACCTTGTTTATCTTCAGTAAGATCGATGTTAGTAGCAAAGCTACTTCCTGTCTTTGCCTTGTTCCCTTGTTGAAACTTCTTTGTGTCTGTCTTTTCAGCTGTTGCTGTGTTGAGATCTCCAAAGAGTGGATCAGACATGATCTTTGCTTGGCAATTGACAAAGTCCACCAGCTCTGTGAACTTGACTTGTCTTCATCGCTACACGTGGAGGTCATAAGCATGGGCTCTCCATTGTTCTCTCATCTTGACTGTAAACTCTGAAATGATAGCCCTCATGTTTGTGGAATTGTCTATCTTTTCTATGTAATCAATATCTTCCATGACGTTGCGACAGCCCACCAAGAACAATGATAAAGCACTTAAAACCTTTCCATCTTCAGCCTTAATCTGCAGCCACTTGAATGCCTTTTCCATCAAAGCTGTTGCAATCTTCAGTTCATTTCTGTACTTGTCTTGAAGCAGCCTCATGGCCTCTACATATGCACGATCTGCAGGCATATGCTGACAGCTCTTCACAAGGTCCTGGTATACTGCTTGAGAAAGTACAACTTGTCAGCACTACTGTCAGTTCTGTCATCAATAGCTCCAGTGGGTCTCCGTGAAACACTGGAATGTCTCTTTGAGGTAAATGAAAAAGCTGCTGGTTCTTTGCAAGCAACTCTGTAATGTCTGTCATTGTATCAGTTGATACATCTCTCTTGCATTGTCATCATGTTGTGATCAGTCTCTTGGTTGTCAAGACATCAGCTGCAGAGCATTTTTCATCTTGGGACTGGCATTACAAGTCACAGCTTGGTCAGTTACCACTGGCAATGCAGACTTCTCAGTATGTTTCAGCTTGGATGATGGGAAGCTATACATGCCATAACCATCTTCAGATGGTCTTGCTGCCGCAAGTTTGTTCATGCCCAATTGCTTCTGGTGTTCTTCTTTAATGTGTGCTGTGGATGCAGATGACACTTGACACATTAGATACACTGTCCATTGGTATAACCTCTTTGTCACATTGTGCATCTTGAATCCATGCTTTAACTTTACTTAAATTGCTGACATCGATCCACTTTAGGTTGAAACTAGTAATCTTGATCAGTCTTTTTCTTCCGTTAGATAGAACATCACTTAAGAACTGAGCTCAACAAACTCTTCTTCAAGTCTCTTGTAAACTTTAATACTTTAATTTCCTTTTGCACAATGTCATTAACATTAAGCAAACTATCACTGTCCAAGATGCTCAACTTCGTTTGATTTTGCAGTCATTCGTCCCAATCTGCCTCTCTTTGCATCTATGAGGTGATGCAGTTTCTCCTCCGGTCCCTTACCTGTGAGCTCCCTCTTGCAGCCAGTCAAGGAAGTTGCATCCCCAGCATCAACTTTCTCATTTGCCATTATGCATGTAAGAGTTCCAAATGTTTAAATCTACTCAAAACGCTTACGTTGTAAAGTCTTTTCTTTGTAGCTGGCACAGCACAAATCTTAAAAACTCCATCCAAATAAACTCCAGCTTCAGCTGATGGGAAGCATAGCACATCTCATCCCAGCAACTTCAACCAGCCCTTCTGGCACAGCAAAGTCACAGTGTCCTCAATGATTTAGATGCAGATGCTTCATCATACAACTTAGCTGGTTCTGCTGACAACTTAGCTGGCTCACAAAGAGCAGCTCTTTGAATTTCTTCACTTGTCGCACTGGCAATCTTGAGCAAGCTTTTGACTAATTATAGTGGCAAAATTTCAGTTCTTTGTTCTCATTTTCTTAAGCCACTCCTTTCAATTTGGGCAGTAGAAAGGTTCTGAATCCTATCCAAACAAACCAACAATCCACAGATGTGCTATGGTGGATATAACTCACTCTGACTTCTGAAAAATGATGTTTTATATCAACTTTCATAAATCCAACAGATTCTGTCAGGCAGGACAAGTTCTTTTTCTTCAAATACGGCCAAAAACTGTGTGCTTCCAAACTGCTTGCACATTGTCTCTTCACTGACACATCTGTCTAATCACTAAACCAAAAAACACATTTGTTTCCAGGTACCTGCACATGCATAATAGAATCTATATTATACAATACACTATCATCACATGCAAACTAAACGTTAATCCTTAATTCTTACATATCAAAATACTTTGACTGCAAATAATACTAAATAATATTATTCAAAATATTCAAAAACATTTTCACTAGTTTTGGCTCTTGCACAAGTAAGTAGAGACAGAGCATGGTGCGTCATACTCTGAAAAACACGCCCGCTGGAGGTGAAAACAATTGGCGCCGTAATATGCAACCAAGGGCTGATATGCCAAGAAAATGCCTGTAGCTAACTAAAAACATTAGATTTTAGCATGTCAAAGGATTATTTTAGCACCCTATGTCTACCATAGAGGAAAAGGTAGTTTGTAGCATATGCTGAAACTCGTTACATTGTATATGCTGAGATGCAATACATGAATGCAAGGGCTGACAGCATCTACAGTAGAGATAGCACAACTGTATAGCAAACTCCACCACATAACAGGTTGGCATGACACTTTTCACAGCTGATATGGCAACTACAGTTTGTAAACAGAGTCGAGGAAATTTCATGCACAGACATGCAATCGTTTCCCATTGAGGGTCTTTTTACAGTTAGCATTTTAGCTGAATGCAGCTTAGCTATTCTGTGATTTAAAAGTCTATTACAAACACTGCTTTCCTTTCAATTAAACAGCTGTTCTGTTTTTACTATCACGTGTGTTCTCTGTGACTGGCAGTGTGTCCAAGTATATATGTCATTTTTACAGAGGTTTTTGAGCTGCAAGCTGTCTGTGCGACCCAGGTCGGGTGCGTCTCTCCCACCGCACAGCAAGCAGCTCTGTAACATTATCCACTTTTGTCTTCTTAAAGGCTCAGTTTTTCGGTTCGTCAACTTACACTGTTGGTAGTGCATCCCACCACACAGCAGCTTTTAGGCATTTTTCTGTTGTTGCTAGTAGACAGAAGTGACAAGGAGGTAACTTCACTGAATACAAAGTCAATGGCAAGTAATGAATAGAGGTGGATGTGACTCCCCTCGTTGAGACCTGCTAATAGACGTAACAGCAGAGCAGAGGAGAGAGACTGAGATAGCAACCTAGCCGACCTGTGTGCTGGTATTTTTTTTCTTCCCGAAAACAAATTTTTTAAATATTGGTATGAAACAAATATTTGTTAAAAAAACCCCACTATTTGTGTTTGGGCATACCCCTACTGCCCAGTAATGATGGAGCCAGGCTGAAAGCTGTTGAAATTTTCACTGTAGGACTGTTAATATGTCCCTTTATTGAGTTTTAATATTTTTTCAGGCAAGAAAGTAACCATGTAGACTCTCAATATGTGGTCAGTTTATCCAAATAATGCTTATTTGGAAAGTTGCACCAACATTGTCAGAATAGCTGGCGGCTGCTGCTGCTGGGGAGACATCAGCTGGTCATATCAGCTGATCCAACAAACATTATGCTGCCCCCTATTTGTTTGGATCAGGTGGCCTTCTTCTTACACATCACACATTTAAGAATAAAGGCCAGATTTGTCTTACATGAAAAAAACAGTAAATAGCATATTTTGGGGTTTTACTGTTAATCAGACAAAACAAGACACCTGAGGATGTTAATATGTTATGTATGATATGTTATGCATTTCTTTCCTTATGAAACATCTGCAAAGCCATTTTTTGAAGATGTGAATGCATCATTTACATACATGTTTGCTCGCAGGCAGTCTTATTTTTCCCTGCCATTACTATGTTTATTGGGATGTTACAGCCACAAGCTGATCAGCTGATCTGAAAAGATGTGAAACTGTCACCCATGTGATCGAGTGCATACCTGAGATACATACAAAATCAGTAACCTCTTGTAAATAAAAACATCACTCCACAGCATTACTAGTCATCAAAAACTCACCAGGGGGCTTTTAGACTCTCATTCATATCATATCAGTTATTTAAACTGATCACTTAATAGTTCTGTATCAGGACCTGCTGTATTTGGAGTAGCTCAACAAAGTAAGTCAGTAGGATACAGCTGTTATTTCATGTTATACATATTTAATCAACATCTGATATCTTCTACTGCACAGATATTTTTAAGTTGCAGTTACAGGTTGTGAAAACATTTGGGCCATAACTAAGAACTCTTCCTGGCTTGTCATTCTCATTCTTTTTAACTTTTGTTATAAATGCTGAATGCTGAATCCAAATGGATTCAAAACTGGATTCAGATTCAATAAAATGCTATTGAACCCGAACCCTGACATCAGTTATTTTCCTCAGACTTGACGAAGTTCCTCTCGAACTGTTTTCACAGGCGTAGTACAAATCATGACTACTATATTGACATTAATATGTAAAATCAGAGCTCCTTTAATGCCTCAAATACCAAAAAATATGAATATTTCAGTGTTGTACAGAGCGCAAATGTCAAGTCTTATCTGAAACAAATCTCAGTGTTATTGGAGAAATTCTTTTATTTACCTTAACACTCTATATTCATCACTGTATTTCTAGAAACAGCTGTCACTATCTTGAACTAAGACAAAATGGGGTAAATTATATCTATCTATACATTTCTATATCTATCTATACATCTATCTATACTTGATACAAGAAATGAAATTAACTTGACAAAGTGATTTGCGGTAGAAACCACAGAAATTATTTTGGCCCACTTATTAAATGACTAAGGACAAGGGGACAGCAATTCAAATTATGTAATGTATCTGAGGAGTGAAAGTTACACTATTACAGGACCAAAAGTTTCATATTTTTCTCATACCACACAAATATATGTAAGTGATTAAAGAGCAACAAAGAAAAAAGCAAAGCAAATGTAATTATAAACTGAGGAAGCCTCCCAATCCCAGATATGAGATAAACGGAAAACATGCACTGCAGTAAGCGAAATCTTGATTACAATCATGACCATTATGACCAAAAAAACTTTGAGCATCCTTCATATTCTGTCAGAACTAATCAGGCCAGACATTCATTTCAATGCAAGCACTGAAAGCATATAATTAAAAAAGAGTAATTTGGCTGAAGATTAGAGCTCATTATATCTTGGCTGGAAAAGGAAAAAAGGACAAACAGAGGAAAATCCTTCCAGAAAAGGACATTAAATATCTGGCCCATATGCGCCAGTGAGGGACAGTCAAGTCTAGCAGAGCTGACAGCTTATTATTATCCCTGCCTCACATCTCGCCCCTGTTCTCTTCTAACACTCGGCTTAAGAAAGGACGGATTCTATTCTTAACATACATTTTTTTCCGTGTTGTTGCTGGTCAGGTATAATGGGGGCTGGTGGAGGGAGACGTCTTCTGAAAACCATTAATATTGACGAGGCTACGTCCAGCCTGTCAGAGGTGGAGTTAGTGGGCAGAATGTGGTGAGAGCTGGAGTAGAAGGCTGCTAGACTGGTATGAAAGCAGAATGCAAAGCACCTGACCGACTGTTCAGACATCACCTCGCTGTGTAGTGCACAGGGGCCGTGCTGTAACCGTACCAACTTGTGCTTCTCAACAGAGCAGGGGTCAGTATCAGGGAGGATGATTCCCCTTTACATCAGGAGCAGCTTGAAGGCCAGTATGCTTGGAATAAACTAGTTTGTACAAAGAGTCATCTGCTATTGCCACAGTCATTCAACCATGTCTAAAGGCAATTGCTGTGTGAAGTGGCCGTGCTTGTCGAACTGTTGGTTTCAGAAGTTGTGGGGGTGGGAGGTTTTAGATGCTGTTCAACAAACCAACAAGCACTTTGCGTGAAGCATAATGATGCTCCTTTATGTTAAGCATGCTTGGAAGGTGTTAAGAAATATTGGGTCATCTGAACATCTCTGTCTTTCTCATATCTGTATGGTCTTTTCCAGCTGAGCAAAGTCTGTTCACAACTCTTTTAACATGTTAATCAACACTTTGAAATACGGCAGTACGTTGAACTGTAGCATCACTGGTCATAAGAATTTCCCAGAATTCCAAGACGTTCAACTTGACTGGTCTGTCAAGTTTTACATCAGAAGATAATGTGAAGAAGAGAGGCTTGCTTACAGTTTGCATTTCACTCTTTGATTAGTCTCTTCCTGTGGGCAGAGACATGACTGTACCTGATGCCAGAATTTCATTTTGGCAAACAGCATGAATCTTAAGTTAGGAGGTTGGAGCATTCTTTTTGGAAACTGTCCACAACAGTAAAACTACAGCATGGACACTGAAAAAGGAACCTTTAATGGCTTTGTGAATAATGACTGTTGTCTCTAAGAAGCAAAGGGGGAAGTAGCATGACACTGATGTATTTATGCATATGTACATCCTTTTTCAGCCACTTATCTATGTCCTGGTCATGGAGACAGGAGGCCAGGTAGCCCACACTGCTTCTCTTCAGCTTCTCCTGGAGGTATTTAGACCAGATGGGATATGTAATCCAATCCTCCAGTTTATTCTGGGTCTGCTCTAGGTTCACCTCCTGGGGCTTCAAGGAAGGTGTCCAGGGGAATCTTGATCAGAGGCCTAAACTACCTCAACTGGCTCCTTTCGACATGAAGGAGCAGCAGTTCTACTCCCAGCTCCTCATAGATTTCAGAGCTCTGCACCCTCTGCATCTGTTAGGGTGCAGAGATCTCATTCATTCCGTCACTACCCTAGGCTCATGACTGTAGTTGTGGGTTGGATGTACACAGATCAACCGGTAAATCCAGGGCTTTGCCTTCAGTCTCAGCTTCATCTAGCTTGGACATCAGAGACTGAGGTCCTTGAACATAGAGGTGACAGATCAGAGGGCACTCATATGAATCATTTTTGTAACGGTCCAATAGATTGTTTTGGATGGCAATGACAAATTGCCACTTTTTTGTCTATTTGTATTGCATTACCCACTTTGTGTTTTTCCTTACAATTTCCATTTAGATCATTTTTCTTGCTGTGTACATGTCAAATTGTGCCGCATGGATAGGTCAAACACAGGAAGAGGGCACAAAAAATAAAGTCAAACTGTACTGAGGAGGAGAAACTTGTGTTGCTAAATGCAAACACACTTTCTCATTCGAGGGAATGTGAAGGTGTCGAAACTTTTGACTGGTGCTATATATCAAAAGATATTGCAAAGTCACTATGATCCAGTCTGCAGCAACATTTGTACAAGAAATAATAGAGGATAAAGTACCCAGAGGGTTTTCCCTTCCTCTAAATACTCCTTTGTTGGGACATTTTCATTGTTTTTATCCATGGAAAACATTGTTTAGTCCATATACAGACAGGTGACAAATTAGAGGAAAAACCTGTACAGGTCTGAATGTTTGACCCATACAGTGAGTGGATCTGGTGGCTCTGTTATGCTATGGGGGGCATTTTGCTGGCATGGTTTGGGTCCACTTGTCCCCTTCGAGGGAAGCGTCACTGCAAATCAATACAAAGTTGTTCTGAGTGATCACCTTAATCCTATGATGAAACATTTCTATCCTGATGGGAGTGGTCTCTTCCAGGATGACAATGGCCCAATTCACAGGACACGAGGGGTCACCGAATGGTTTGATGAGTATGAAAATTATGTGAATCATATGCTGGGAGATTTTGGACTGACGTGTTAGACAGAGCTCTCCACCACCATCAGCAAAACACCAAATGAGAGAATATCTTATTGAAGAATGGTGGGCCCATAGGCCCAGCAGCCTATGGGTTAAGGCACTGGCCATGATCTGTAATGCACCCGGTCCAGGTCTGCCTGATCTTTGTGGCCTATCATTCCCTTTTTCTCTCTCCCCTCACTTCCTGTCATCTCTTTACTGTCAAATATACAATATATATATATATTTATATATATATATATATATATATTACAATTGTTCTCCACCACAGTCACCTAGACAGCACGACACTTCAACATCTACAGTGCTTGATGATGGGTGACAAAGTCTCAGAGCAAAACATGCACAAGTAAGATCTGGGTTGAAAATGAAAGTCAAGGTAAAGACTGTTCCTTTGTGCGAATCTCTCTGCCTGATGACAGGTAATTGATGGTAGATAATTACAAGAGCTAAATGTTTTCTAACACTCCTTCAGTTATGGGACACTAAAACTCTGCAGCTCTTAAAGATTGACCGAACACACCTGTTTTTTTAGAGGAGCACATATAAAAAACAGCTACATGTCTTGCTGCCAGTCTACAAACAGTCCTCCCTCTCTCCTAGCAGGACTGGAAGTCTTTCCCAGTCACTTAGATAGAGGAACTCTGGGAATATTTTTTTATTATTTTTGCAAAATATTGGTCTCTAATACTTTGGTATTGGTTGCAGTGAATTGAGAAGTGCAGCCCTGTCTCTACTGTTCCCTGGTCACAGTAAGAACACAACCTCTCCTCTCTGGGCAGCCAGGTTTGTCTGTGTCGGCCTTCTTCTACTGCCAGGTTGTGTTCACTCAGTCTGTACTTAGTCAGTGTTTTTCTCAGTTTTCTGTCAGACACTGCGGTCAGGTAGGTTGCCATAGTGTACCGTCTGTTTAGGGTTACGTATGTTTCCATTTTGTTCTGGGATTTTGTTAGTTCTATCCAGTAATCTCTGTATTTTTCTTTTTCTTTCATCATAATTTGGTTTGGCCTAATTTTCTGAATACATGTGTCCTAAAGCTGAGGTGGTCCTGGTGTAAAGACCTGAGTGGTTGATGGTTTGCTCAGCTTCAGGACAAGTAGGCAGAGTAGGCTCATTTTTGAATGTTTAACAGTAGAGGATATTGGCCTAATTCAGCTCTGCAGGCAGAGTTGGGAGCTTTTCTCTACAACTGGAGGATACTTTTGCAGAACTCTGTATGTAGGATTTCAATTAGATGTTTGTCTCATTTTGTCCAGTCTTGTTAAGTTTGTTTGTTTTGTCTGTCTCTAACAGGCAGTCTTAGCTTCTGTCTCTCTAAGGTCCCCCTCCCGATGAGCCAACTCTGTTCTGATTGGCCAGCTTTCTGGAAGCCTGCTGAGGGGCAGCTGTATCACATGGATGTATAAAGAGAACTGGATACAGTGTCAGAGGCAGGGCCCCGTTCATTCCTATAAAAGTTGCTCAGTGGCGCATGAAGCCAAAAAAGTTCTTCCACATTGCTTCTGCATCTGTGCAGCCCATAGAGCAAATGCACTATGGGCTGCACTATGACTTTTGCCGGCCAAGTCGGCTACTTCCAGTTTAGCCCTCCTGCTAACTCCTCTAGGCTTTTGAAATATGATCAGACCAAATGGATCAAATTCAGATAGTGAGACAGTCCGTTGATTTACAGACATCTTCTTTACAATGTAAGTCTATGGAAAAAAGTCTTTCTGGGCCAGTGTGCATCACGTGACGTTATAATTACACTGTTTGGCCGCTAGGTCAAATTTGCTTAAAAGCCCTTCCTGTACCCAGTTCTCTTTATACATCCATGCTGTATCAGAGTCATGTTACCGCTGATGCAAATCCAACATTACCTGCTTTACTGCTACATATTAAAAGCTTTTAAATTACTAAATAACAGGAGACCTTTATTTTGGAGAATTTACAAGAAATTAAACATGTTCCTCACCAAATCAGTGGAGCTTTGTTAGTGGCGCTAAAAACCGGTCAACACAACAACATATGGAGATATTTGGAGCTGTTGTCGAATGGATCAGTTAGAAATAATGCAAGGAGGAATAGTACAAGCAGAAAAAGCCACAGTGATGATGATGTTTGATGAAGAGCTGCAGATCACCAGCACACCTCCAACAGGTAAACTAATTATTTAACTTCATTGTGCTGTGTAATTGAAAAACACTCAGGGTACCAGCTCAACTCAATTCATGGTGCGGTGTGACTACCCCCAAAACAATGGAAAATGCCATAATGTTAGCAGAGCGGAGCAGTGAACTGGCGGGTTGTGCGTGGAGCAGATGATCATATAAAGAAATTCATCAAGCCAATGCCGGGTCAGGTGTCTACATACGTTTACCTCATTATTTGACACTTTGGCCACATTTAATATGAACATCCGACATTGTAACATTGTATATGTGACTGAAAATAAGGAAAGGCATAATAAGTAATGGGAAATACAATTTGCTAAGAAAATAAAAGTTTACCAATGGTTGGTGGCCACTGTTTATTCCTAATTAACCAACATATACTAATTACATAGAGCTAAAATCATCAAGTGATACAGTTTTAACAGTCCCATCAGTCCCAACACTGATGGATGTGAGTTGTGACAGTTCCATGGGAATATTATAGTGTTTGTGGTAATTTAATGAAATGTAATGTTGCTTTTGAATACAAGATAATGTCATACTAAACATAATATCAACTGACATGTTAAGAGCACTAAGGTGAGTCCTGCTTTATTACAATACCTAATCTTAAAGCCCTGTCTTCCCTATGTCAAAATCTAGCTTTGAGATCTTCATTGTTTAGGCTGATATTGTGCTAACATGGTGCATATTCATAAATTAATTTGTGTTTAATCATATTACCACACAGCAAACGTGGAGCCATGTAATATATGAGTATTACAATATAAATATTAAAATATGTATTCACTCTTTTAGGTCATCGGCTTGGTTCAAGCAGCAAAGTATAAAGTACAATATTTCCCTCTGAAATCTAGTGGAGTAGAAGTTTAATGTAACAGAAAATGGAAATACTAAAGTAAAGTACAAATTGTAGGCCTACTTAAGTTCAGTGAATGAGTAAATGTACATTCCACTACTGATGAATATCCATACCATTAAAATAAAATTGATTAAACAATATGAATAAAATAACACGTGTCAAAATTAAGTTAAATGTAAATTGCTAATTGTGAAAAGCCTAAAACAATTACCAAGAAGAGGAGAAATATGAATAGAGCTTATAAAAGAAAAAGGAGGATAGAAATGGAGAGGAGAGAATGTCTCGATTAAAAGCAGACTTGTGGGATGTGAAGGCTTTACCTTACAACCATGTTATATAGTTTATTGTCACTAATAACAACATTTTTCCGGCCATGTTTTTATCTAGTCGACCCTGTTGATTATTTAGTCAGTGCTGTTTATAAGAAACACTGTTCATATTTCAAATGTCAACATATAAACGACGTTTGGATCAGCGCAGTATGAAGTTCAAGTGCAAACTTGTCACGCATTGGAGCGACATGAAGCTGGTCGGTCTGGTCAGTGTCTCGAATATTAAAATAAAACATTTGTCTGGTTTGAAGCCGTTTTGAAAGCGCAATTCGGACAGAAAGAAGTTCGCAAGAAATAGTATTTTTTTTTTTTTCTGCTTTAAAATTATTTTATTTTCAACTCATTTCATTGAGGCTGATGTAAAGCAGAAATAAGATGTGAGGGATTTACCTGCGCTGCCATGAAGGACAGATCCATGTTGGCGGTGTTTTTGAGGACAACTAGCCGGCGTCTGATTCTCCTGAAACGGCGTCAAGAGTCGTCCTACTCCCGCTGGGAAGAAGAAGAGGATCCCCGGCTGGAGGTGAGCCGCTGCATCGTCCTCAACATGCGAGACATCAACGCGTCCTCATGAACACAGTCTGTGCACAGTCACACACACACAGTCTTAACTGAGCTGGCACGGAGGAGGGCGACTGGAGAGAGGGGGTGTGACAGCCTGTAGAGAGAGACAGAGAGAGAGAGAGAGAGAGAGAGAGAGACAGAGAGAGAGAGACAGAGAGAGAGAGAGAGAGATCACATCTTTTTATGACAAGTTTGTATCGTGGCCTAAGAATCGAACTGAAATTGAGAATTTTCTTTGCCAAATGTTGAGATGCTTTACAGTTGCATATAATTATTCACATGAACTGGGTAATAAAATGAATGAAAGGGGGAAAAAAAAAATACATTAACACCGATGACCAGAAGTGTGTCACACTTCACACAAGAAATAATAAAAGGGAAGAAGTTTTTTTTTGTTTTGTTTTGTTTTGTTTTTTGTGGTTCATACAGCATTTATTCTTCCAGGTGACCAACAAAAAGAATAAGGAAGGCAAAACTGGGTGCCATTTTAGTGCCCATTGAAGTGCCAGAGGTCTGGAGGTATGGTATGTCGTTAAAAAAGAAGTAGTTTCTCTTAAGAATAAAGGAGGCCAAATTAATTAAGGAAGTGGTAGAGGCTGTTCTCACTGCTCTGGTGTTAAGGAAATGTTCCAGCGTGTCTTGGCCTTGCTGGTGATCAGTATTTGTGTAAAAGGACTCATTGTCTAAAGTACACATGACTAGGCTACATCTGGATCTGTTGGTGGGCGCTGTTGGAAAATTAAGAACTGAGAGCTGTCTTTAAGTGGATACAAAGTCTTTAATGTGATAGTATACAAAACTTGATATTCTCTCTGTTAGACTTCCAATTCCAGAAACTATTGCTCTACCAGTTGGTTGTTGTAAGTTTTAGTGAATTTTGGGTAAAACATATAAAAAGGCTTTTAAAGGAAACTCATTCAGCAAAAATGTTGACTCCTTTAGAGACATATCACCATGAAGAAAACTCTCTTCGAGTAATATGCACAGCTCCTTAAGGTATTCCTTCAGCTTTTTGTTAAAGGATGTATTTTCAAGTTGTGTGAAAACTTCATTATCATAATTGCAGTTGTCCATAATGACAGTGGTGCTTTGTCAGCAGCTTTAATGACAATGGACCTGTTACTCTCAGGTTCAGACAATGTTTTCTGTTGATTTTTTGTCAAATTGTGTGGAGTGAAACTTTTCTTTTTCAAATTCCATTTCTACAAGTCTACAATATGCATGAATGATTTCTATTCTTGGGTGGATAAATATAGCTTTTAATTTTAAAAGTATTTAAGTGTTATTTAGAATAAAATTATGAGAAGGATCATTTTGCATGAAAAAATATTTTTGTCTTACATCTCTGAGAAATCTCTGTGGGTCTAAAAGTTCAAATGGATTTACAGATGGGGTTGGAACAAAAGAAAGACCAAGTTCAAGCACAGAGAGCTGAGTGGAGGTCAGTGCAGTGCTGCTCAGGTTGACAACAACTGATTTCTTCCCTGGCCTCGGGATCTGGGCCATGGATGGTTGAGTTGATCTCTTCCTCTTGCCCCACTGTGTGCGTTTGACCATTAACATTAAGGACTTTATGACCTGTAAAACAAAAAATGTTGTCTATATGATACAGTGTCCATGTGGTAAAATATAAATAGGTGGGACATCTCGTTCCCTTAAAGAGCGTATCACTGATCATAGGAGCTCCATTAAGGGGGTGATATAACCAGTCCCCTATCTATATTTTTTACAAGCAGAGAAATGATTAAGTCCAGCCAAAGAGGTGGTCATATCAATTTTCTCAGGAAAAAGGGAGAAGCATTTTGGATTCTCTATTTCAAAAGTTTATTTCCAGGAGGCATGAATGAGGAGTTCTCAATGAATGAGTTTCTATAGTGGTTCTTAAATAGCTCTCATTTATTTGGTTTTGCAGTGGTTTTTATAATGTATTTTAGGATGTATTTTGTTGCTCTTCCTACTCTTTGTATATGTAGCACTTCATAAAAAGTTTTTTAAATTAAAGTGTTTTTGTAGTATCCCACATCAAATAGGCACATTTGGATTAAGGCTTCTACTGTACAAACTCAAGTACCACCCCTTGGTTGCACTTCTCCAAGTTGCCCCATATGGACCAAGTATGGTGTCAATCATGTCCCTTATTGGACAGTCCCCTTGCCTCTCTGCCAGTCTGGGACAAAGATTGGCCTGAAACCACAAGACCATATACCCAACACATCTTTGTAGGTGCCCCACTGGCTGATATGTGTGTGTGGATGTATATGATTGGTTGTCTTTTATATTTTTTTACCCTTTTGATTTTTTTTTCTTCTTCATACCTACCCTATTTAAATGTTGTTTGTAATGTGTCATGATGACCCTGTATTTTAATGAAGGTGTGTATTTGACACACAGTAGTAATCCATCACACCCTCTGAGCAGAGCAGCTTTCAGCCCGCTGCTGTTAAATGCATGGAAGTCTGTGTGATTAATGACTGTTTGATGAATTGCTAAATCTTTAATGTAACACAACCTATTTTCAGAGTCACACTCCTTACTCTGCACACTCTAAACTCTACACACACACACACACGCACGTACGCACGCACTCAGCCTCTCACTGTATAACAAAGTTTTTTACATCCACCACAAGTAAGAAACTTTTATTAACTCTTTAGTTAGTTACAATCACTGCATTAAATATCCAAATGAGAATGAGCATTTGTTGCCCGTTGACTTGGAACAGTAGTGCATTTGCATTTCACACTAATCCCTGATAGGGAAAGAGTAGTAAAGTAATTTTCCATATTAATATGTATCATGAATTTTCAAATAAAAGCTTGTATCCAAAAGCAACTACAGTGCTGTGTGGTAACTGGATTAAATATATTAATTTAGGAATATTCTATTCTACATTTTAAAATAATGGCAGTGTTAAAACAATATTTTAACAAAGGGACCTTCTTCAAGACAGTGCAGTTTGGTTTTTTTTGTTGTTGTTGTTGTTTTTTTTACTGATAAATCAAACAGAAAATAATATTTTAATAAGTGAGCTTTATGTCACAATTTCAAAATAAAATTCTTCATTAGTGAGCTTTAAAGGACCAGTGAGTGGGATTTGGTGGCATCTAGCAGTGAGGTTGCAGATTGCCACCAACTGAATACCCCTCATCCCCCTTCCAAACGTGTAGGAGAACCTACGAAACTCACAAAAAAATATGATAGGCCCTCTCTAGAGCCAGTGTTTGGTTTATCAGTTCTGGGCTACTGTAGAAACATGGCGGTGCAACATAGTGGACTCTGTGAAAGAGGACCCTATGTAGATATAAAGGACTCATTCTAAGGTAACGAAAACACAATAATTCTTATTTTCAGGTGATTATACACTAATGAAAACATACTTATTACAATCTTACACACTGGTCCTTTAAGTGTTGGATTTTGTTACCTTTGGATAGAGACGAGCTGTTTCTCCTTGATTCCAGTCTTTGTGCTAAGTTAAGCTAAAAGGCTGCTGGCTCCAGCTTTATATTCATCATATAAATATAAAAGTGGTATCAATCTTCTCATCTAACTTTTGGCAAGACATAAAATATGTGTATTTCCCGAACTGTCAAACTATTCCTTTAGCATACATTTTATAATAGATTTCCAATATATTGTGGGGAATACAGATAATTAATTACAGGTTAAAGAGTATTTAAGGTGATTTATTAGTTGAAAGCAGTTGCAGATGCTCTTGTATCACTGTCCATTTTTTTACCTTTTCTTCCAGGTAGTATGTGATATGGGACTGGAATGCAGCATAGCTCTTGAACTTCATTGATTTGCTTTGCCTCACTTTTGTTCTGAGGATTCAAGTTAAATGCTGAAGAAAGAGTAAGTAAATATGAAGAAAAAAACAATTTGGTCATAAAATTCATGAGGTTCTTTTCAATGTCCAGCCAGTTTGAAAGAAAGGGTGAGATTGACAGCTCATTCAGGAAATATTGATTGTTTATATCATTCTTCATATGAACTGATTTCTTACTGCATGACCTCATTCATTCTTTGCAGATAAAGCTTTGTGTCAGACAGCTTGGGATAGCAGGAAGAGGCAGAGTTAGGTGTTCATTAGAATATAGCCACACAGTACTGATGTCATCTACACCTGGCTGAGGTGGACCACTTCCACATATGGTCTGGTCAATTTGAATGGAATGCATTCCACATTTATACCTGCAGCAGCCTGCAACCTTCATTCTTATATAGAAAAGTTGTCCAGCTGTAAATGTAGAGAGGGCAGATGCTGAGCGATGGTACGGAAAGCTGAATGTTCACAGTGGTGTAAAAGCACTTTCATCTGGGATCTCAGAGTAGGAGATTCTATGAACATCTGAACTGCATCCAGAAAGGCATAGTTCTAGCAACAGACAATCTGCAAAAACATCAACTCTAAGGGCTCAAATCACACTTTCCTTCAGGTGCTCTGGTGTCCTCCAACACTAAAATACATTAGAGACTCAATTAATACCTGAACCTGGCCCCTACCGGTGTCATGAAGACCTAAAAAAACTGAATTTGGTCTAGAATTTGAAAATTTCTAGACCAGAACGCAATTTAAGACCCAATGTTATTATTATTTTATTTCCTCCTAAGACAATGCAGTGACTACTTTTTGTTTCCCTCTTCCTAGTGGGCAATGGGTTTTTACATACAATACATGGATGTAGATGATTGACATAGAGACAAAAAGAGAAGAATTTCTTAATGATTACATTTGAAAGCAATAATACCTGAAGCCAAAATCTTAACACAACAAATAGCTCAAACCCAATGGGTCCCTGCCCCTCAGACACATTCCAAACTGTATTTGACAGACAAAGTGTCTCTACATCCATCTGCTGTCTGACCTCCTGAGTTTTCTTGTGACCATTTCAGAGACATTTCAGTCTATTGTTGCTCAGCTACATTAAGCTACAATAACTGAGTAATTTATTTGCCTGAGCTCCAAACCTCCTGTCATCACCCGTGGTCAGGACCAAGCTGTTCTTTCATAGGAAGAAACTGTGATAAGCTTATCAGAGCTCAGCTAAATCCTGCAGATACTACAGTCAACTCTGATGGATGTTTCCTCTCTGGTGTGTCTTTAAGCAATGTAATATCCCAGATAACTATGTTGTCCCTGACTCTGAAAAAATAATTTCTTTACTTTGCTCTTGTAGTTCCTTTAGTACTGTTAGCTATCACATAGTGGGCCTGTGTGCAGGGCTGTCACTACCTTGTGAATCTCTTTATTGATAAGTTAGTTAATTAATTAGTCCTCAGGTTATTGATCACAGATCAGCAGACTCCAGGAAATTTCAACAGAGATGAAGTATGAGTTTTTTGGATAGCAATAAGGCATGCAGTCAGAAGACATGTAGCTTAACACTGATGCAAAACACAATTCAGCCCATAAATCAGTCTCAAAAGGAACAAAACTGACATTAGATGATTCCTCAGAACATTCTCCAAAATTCTGACTTTTCATCTAGCGCCAATCATCAGGCCAACATTTTAACAATGATAAGAACGGACAGCTTTATGCTGCCTTACCCACATGGAATAATAAATTATAGTTCCCTGAAAGCATCCTAATGGTACTTAAATGCAGCTAAACTGGTAGAAAAATCCCTCCCAACAGTAGGTGTGACATTGTGTTCTTATTATAGAAGGTGTGCTCTGCACTTTGGGATTACTTTAAAAGTTTTCAGTGAGGGTTATTAAATTAGCGTACCTCCAAGTTAGTCAGTTAACAAGCATACTGTTACACTGAGTTTCAAGTACTTTGCTGGGATTGTCTCAAATTTCTGGCACCCTGTCTATTCACCTGCAGTATGTGTCAAACAGTCAGGCTAAAAGCAAACACTAAGAATTATTTGCAAGCACTTTGCAAACTGGATTTTGTCTCCATCAGCAGACAGACCTTGTCACAGATTCATTTACAGAATCTCATCATCTCTCAGGATGAAGCTAGCTTCATCTAAATACCCCCTCTCCCCTCAGAGACCTGCTTCTGATAGTATCCATTATCTCCTATTGTTTTGGAACCGCACACCCTGTCGAGATAAGCAGCCTAATTGTTACATTTGCATAAGGCAGAATAAATGGAGGACCCGAGCAGAAAGCCTCTCTGTGCATTTGCATCCAAATTAGATCAGGCCCACGCAGACTAAAGCAATTGTTTGTCCACATTTTCATCCCCTCCTTCTTATTGTCATCAAAGTCCCTCAGCTGTTTATTGTTGTGTAGAAGTTTGCCATTAAAAGCAATATGTGATAGCACACTGGGTGATGTCATAAATCATATGCAGATGATTTGGATGCTGGCAGCAGTTGCAGGGATACAGACATAGAGAGGCATGTATTCCAGCCAGCTATGGATGATGATATCATGTTGGGGCCTCTGCTGTATTCATCACTGTTAATTAGTAAATCACTTCAGTGGACAGTGATGCTTTATTTACTGGGAGTGGTGCTTCATTTAAGACAAACCTTCAAATAACTCCATCACACACTAAAAACCTCTCATCCTAAGGCGGGATGACAGTTTCTTGGCTCCTCCCCTGAGTGGTTTAATTAATAAAAGATCATAAATCTATGAGGAGTACTTTCATCCACTATAAAAATCACATCACAATACAAACAATTAGTATTTGATCATAGTATGTATGCTGGGACTGAATTGATTGGACCTCTGGGTTGCTGTGTGCAGTCACAAGGAAAACTGTTGATAGCTCCAGTGTTCAGGCTGACTGTTCATTCAACCATTACTTTTATTTCCTATTTTCTATTCTCACACATTTTAACACACTTGATACATGCAACGAGTGGTTGTGGCAGCTTTGGAGTTGGAGGACGCTCTTTTTCAATACTTTTACCCCCTTAGTCCATACTGAAGATGTTAACCTTCAAAAAGAGTGTTTAGTTTCATTTTTGAAAGGTTCAGTAATTTCATAAAACACACAATTATGTTCAGCTGTGGATTAATCCATATTTTTTTGGGCAATAGTGAGTATTTCCAGCAAGCAATGTCAGTCGTTTGTTTGGTCAATCAGTCCACCACCTTGCTCCAGGCAGAAAAATCTCAACAGCTGTTGGATACCACTGCTACCAACACACTGTTTGCCCATGACATAAGATACAGTGTAAGTTAGTTTTAGTTTAGGTTAGTTAGTTTGTTTCTTGTTGCCTGCCAAGGAGCATTTTTGATATTTCCTCAAAGACCTTTCTTCTTCCTTTTAATAAAAAAAATATATTCATATAAAATAACACTAACATTGTTTTGGACTGCATAAAGGGATGACTAAATGGGATTTCAGTTGGACTTCAATAATTTTTTGCAGTTTACCCTTAATAGCTAAGAGACTGTGGACCGATCAAGATCCAGCTGGCCTCAGTCTGAGATAAAGTTGCAGTATTGAGAAGGAAGCAGCAACTAAAGGATGATGACCGATACAGCGAGGTGTATATTTGCTCAGCAAAATCACATACGGAGAGACTATTAGATTTAAACTTTTCGAAAGGAGACTTTGTTGTAACAGGGAATGGGCACATTGTGAAAAGTAGTATCGTCAGCACCGTGCTTCAGATTACAGAAGATTAACTGTTTCTCCGGCCCATCATGTTCAGAGGTCTGTTACTTTAGCACACTGGAATGTTAACAGATGGAGAGTAGGAAACTGCAAGTTAAGATCTGTTATTCTGCATACACTTAACCCAGACATAATTTCACTGAATGAGACACATTTGTTTGACGGTAATGGAATCGACCTGGAAGATTATATATGGTTTGGTTGTAATAGAGTAAAACATGTTAATGCTCCTAAAGTTTTGGTGGGGAGGGGGGTTATGTATGTATTTATGTATCTGTCAAGGGTAAAATTGACTAAATACTTGTACCATATGACTGCTAACAAACTTGTGACTCTTTTGAAGTATTAGCTCCAAATCAATTAATTAAATGTGCAAACTGTATGGATCTAATCGGAGAAAGATGTAGTAATCGATTAAGACGACAGTACACATATTTTTGTGCTGTCAATTTAATTGGGAACTGTGCAATACTTTGCTAAGATTTTTTTAAAAAAAGGAAAAAAGATAATGACTTTGTAAACATGGATGATGTACAAACACTGAGTTGGCTGTTCACATATGAAACAAATTAGCCAGTTACTTGGAGAAAGACTGGGAGAAGAGAAAAAAAAGCCCTTTATCAAGATAATTTGTGGATATGTTAAATTTCTTTTCTTTCTCTTCGTATTCAGGATATTTGTTTTGTATTGTTTCATTTTTTTTGTTTGTATTTCTTTTCTTTTTCCACATACTTCTGTATATGCTCTGTATATGTGTTACCGGAAGATGCATGTTTTGTAAGATAGCGGTGTCTTGTAATCCCATGTGGGATGGGCCAAATGCTTGGCATCACACAGAAATTTAAAAAAAACCCCTAAAACTAATAGAGGTAGTATTCATGATTATTATCCCCATATTTATTACATGGTTATTGCATTGGATTGCATTACATTTATAAGAACATATGTCTAGCCTTCATGTCCTTAAATCAATACTGTCATGTTCAGATCGAAGCTGATGCTATTGCTATAGAACTATGAGTACCATGACCTGGATTAAAATCCACTTCTTGTCTGTATTTACAGTTGCTTTACAGTATGGGTTTGCATGTCAGTAGAGTTGTGTGCAGCTGCATGGCCCACTTCCTTTAGATTTCCTTGTTTATCAGATTAATAAGCCTCAGCAGCCTGGAGAACAGAACTGTAATACCCTGCACGCTCAGGTCACCTCACAGAAATAACTCTAATGAAGGACAGTAGATGAATGTTACCTTCACAATACGCTCTTATTGCACTACAAAGCCCTGATATTGCGTGGGAGAAGGTCATTGATTATCTGGTGGCATGACATTCACGCAGAGATGCTGATGTAAAGTCGATTTAATTGAACAGACCACCTCTCAAGTTTATTTGTACCAAACTATGGATCTGTGGAGGTAGAGAATGCTACTGCAGGTTTACACTGATGCAGCTTTACATGAAAGATTTCCTCTTCAGCACAGGATGAAACTGAACACTAATGATATCAAATGGAGAATCATGATGATCACAGAGACAAGAAAAACCCTAATCAGATGGTTATAAGGCAACAGTTTATAGTCTTTCTAATAGATCTGAGGGGAAGGAACAGACAGAGGACTGGTTTTCAGACAGAACTGTTGTTTGTTATTTTTTTGTTTTTGTTTTTATTTTTCCTTATTGAAGGGCAAAGAAAATGTAACCAGAGATACTGAGACATAATATCGCAAATGAGAAACATGAGTAATTCAAAAGCCTTCCCAGTGGGGCGCTGGAGAGTTGAAGTTGAGGCAAACATACCATGGTGAGGTGAAGAAGAGTTAAAAATCACACCCCGTGAAACACATATTTATATCATTCATATTTTTCCAACCTTTTTGGCTTTTGACGTCTTACAAAAAGCAGTGTGTAGTCGGGGTCACATTTCACATGTCTATGAGTTGTTAACAGCTCCACCAAATAGTGATTTTTCCCTCTAAACTTCTCACATGCTTTCATTCCAATAAATGTTCAAATTGATCCAATATTTCACCAAAAATCAAAGATTAGAGAAAAAGTCCAAAAACTGAAAACAGATTTGTGTATCAGAACTTTGTTTTTTCTTCTTTCCTCTCCCATTAATCATCTCACGACCCCACAGATTTATCTGCTGACCCTTTGGAGGGGCCCGACCCCTAGGTTGGGAACCACTGGACTAAACTAGCTAACTGTATATAAAGTAGTGTAAACTAGCTCCACCTCCAGCAGCTACAACAGTAACATGCTGCTCTAACACTGATGCTTCACTATTAATAATCTAATGATGTCATATATAATAATATATCAGTCAGAGGGACCAAACCACTACTTTTACTGCAATACTTTAACTGCATCAAGCTCATAATACTTATGTACTTTTACTGCAATACTTTAACTACATCAAGCTCATAATACTTATGTACTTTAACTGTAGGAAGATTTTTCATGCAGGACTTTTACTTGTAATGAAGTATTTTTACATTGTTGTATTGGTACGTTTACTCAAGTAAAGGATCTGTGTGTACTTCTCCCACCACTGTCATTTTTTCACCAAAACAAAGTAACTTATTTTTTTTAAAATTAGTATGTGTATGCAGTTGCACCTCCCAATTTCCCAGTGTTTCAGGCCATTGGCCATAGTGCATTTTCCTCTTGGGAGAACCACTTTTCAAGATGGTAAAGCATAAAATGAATTATAAAAGTGAGGCCATCCAAATGTTAAGAGAAATGATTGTGTTGTTGTTTTGACTTCAGGTTTTTTATCTCCACATTCAGGTGGAAGCAAATATCACATTAGTATTCATGTGCTGTCCCCTTCTCTAAACTTTAGAACTCAAAGGGTCCAGATATATTACTGGGACATGTTTGTTGTATTGAATTCAAAACATAATGCCATGCTGTGTGACTATGGATAGACAATCAATGACAAACACAAGTAGAATCGTAAGTAGTGAGTGTAGCTATACACCAGTTTTATGGGGGATTCAAACAATTAAGATTCTGGTCATGTTCTGGAAAGCAAGGAGGACAGCAACAGGTGGAGCACAAAATAAATGAGGTACACATTAAAAAGGACTTTGAACGAACAAAAACACATTTACAAAGGGGAGAAACACAACCAAATCATATTAAGTTAATTGCGAAATAGAGGTAATTGTCTACAAAGGAAGTCTGAGAAGGCACCACTTTGACGCCACCACTTTAACCTCACTGCAACATCAACACCCAGAGAGCAGCACAGAGTTACTGTGCCCAGCTGCTGTGTGCCAAGAAATAGTTCCAGTTCCGTTACTCTCAGTAAAACCACAAACTGTTATTTACATTTCTGTTTGTGTAGTGATTAAACAAATATAACATTTGTTTGCTACAGTGCCGCAACCCCTGCTTCCGGTCTTTATGCTAAGCTAGGCTAACTACATCCTGACTCCAGCTCTGTACTGAACTCACAGATATTAATTCTCAGTTCTTCTCCTGTCACTCTTGCAAAGAAAGTGACACATTTCCCAAAATGTTAAATCATTTCTTTAAGGTTCACTTCAAGTAACAATAAAAATCAGGTAAATTGTGGAAAAGTTTGGGTATCATCTGAGCTGGGACAAACCTCTACTCTGCACCTTTGGTCAAAGCAGAATCTTGGTCTCTCTCTCACCCTTTCTCTCTTGGCACCCTGCATTCATTACAAGATGAATGTCTGTCTGTGGTGTTAAGTTGGAGTTATTTGATATGCCAAAGCCGATTAATCTGCTGACTTTAAAGACGGGCTAAAAGCCAAACTTGGAAAAAGAGAGGGGACTGCCCAGCCAGTGTTTTTATTGTTCACCGCAGAAGATAGTCTGAGAGCCAACAGAGAGGGCAGCTTCCTGAAAATCAAGTAGGTAAAAACAAAGCATACTGACTTCTGGACTTAAAGCCTTGTGACACACCTTGAGTCACTATTTATGAAGTAAAATAAAATGTAAATTATCAACAACTCCATACACCCTCAGCACACAGAGAGCTCCAATGCAAATGAATACAGGCTTTACTGGACTGCCAATTAATGGCACATTACATCTCTCCCCATTTCCCAAGATTTTCAGGAGTCAGTTGCTTTTTGCAGATGTCATCATCTTCGCGGTCCTTCACAGTCCTGATGGCATCCTTCCCTGGCTGTTGCTGCTTGTGCTTGTTGTTGTTGTTGTGATTGTTTTTCTTCTGTCCCCCCTCCCCCTTTCCCTCTCTCTTTCTCTCTCTCAACCCAACCGGTCAAAGCAGATGGCCGCCCACCAAGAGCCGGGGTCTGCTTGAGGTTTCTACCCGTTAAAGGGGAGTTTTTCCTTCCCGCTGTCGCCAAGTGCTTGCTCATGGGGGAATTGTTGGGTCTCTGTAAATTAAAGAGTACAGTCTTGACCTGCTCTATATGAAAAGTGCCATGAGATGACTTCTGTTGTGATATAGCACTATATAAATAAAAATTGATTGATTGATTGATTGATTGATTGATTGATTGATTAGGCAACTTGGCCACAAGAAGGAAACAACAGATATCTGCTGAAGATGCATAATGTTTCAGCTTCTTTTTTTATTTTGTCATAAAACCATTGTTTATCTATCTGCAGACATTTACTAACTTACCGTGATTACTGCACTTTGTAAAACTCGTGTTATATACTGTCAAGCATCAATCAAAGTTAGCAACAGTCTCCCAGATGCACGTACGCAGGCACAGCATGCGATGTGGGTTTGTTTTGCGTCAATGAAAGCATGGCGGAAGGCAGTGACAGTGCTCCGGAGATTTTTCAGCCTTCTAAGAGAAAATACAATACAATCCAGCAACAGTTTTCTTACATTGCATGCCCAGTGTAGTCAAAGGGTAAAGGCTAATTCATGCTTTCCACGTCCATGGTTAGCTGTGGTCTTGCAGACACACACACACAGTTCCATTCATACTTTTTTTTGGAGGTCCGTGGACATAGACATGTTTCACATGTGCCCACTATTAACAGGGCTGCAGCGTGATAACTTTCCAGAGTTGTAAAAATCCACTCTGAGTATTACTAACCACTGTGCATTGTTTTTATGATTAGCCTTAAAATGCAATAATCTTTATATAATAATCAATAATAATAATCAAGTGCAGACAGAACTGTAGATTGTATAATGGTCTTTCAGCTAGCAGAAGAGAAACATAATTTGTTTCTATACCAAGCCTGCTAAGCAGGACAATTATGAGATCAGACGGTACTTATTTAAGTCACTTGTTCCTGCTGTTGTTGCTATTTGTTGCTGCTAGTCATGTATCTGTTGTTGTTGTTGTTGTTGTTGTTGTTGCTGCTGTTGTTCTGCTTCTCTATGTCCCCACCCCCCCATCCTCTTCTCTCTCTCTCAACCCAACCGGTCAAAGCAGATGGCCGCCCACCAAGAGCTGGGTTCTGCTTGAGGTTTCTTCATGTTAAAGGGGAGTTTTTACAGACAGTCTTACCGCTGTCGCCAAGTTCTTGCTCATGGGGTAATAGCTGGGTCTCTCTCTCTGTAAATTAAAGAGTATGGTCTAGACCTGCTCCATGTGAAAAGTGCCCTTGTGATTTGGAGCTATATAAATAAAATTGAATAAAATTGAATTGAACTAGGATCATCCCCTTGATGTAATGGGGTAAGCTGTGCAGACCTCCAGATTTTCAGAATTTTACCTGATGCAAATGAACTAGAGATGTTGCAATTAAAGTAGCACTCAGGGAAAGGGAAGGATCTAAATTATCTTCACCCTTAGATTTGTTAGGGTTTAAACCGACCAGTTTACTGTAAACTTCACCTTGGCTTACTGATATAAAAGAACATTTATTGCTAGAGTGGAAAATTTTTGGTGAAGAACCTGAAGGTGGAGAGCCAGCACTGACCACTAGAACCGCCAGGGGTTGCTATAGACCTAAAACCACCAACAGGTAAAATTTACCTGTGTACCTGGCTACCACATTTCTAGTATATACTAATACTAAAAATGTACTTTGTTAAGGCATTTTCTTCACAAAGGAATGTCTTAAGTCACAAATGAGTTTGTTTAATGTTTTGGTCCTATTGTTTTATAATCAAAATATCTTTAAGAACACAAATCGCTTTGCATGGCAGTCCATAACAGTCTAAAATGACACTGAAATGTGTATTAGAGGAAAATATTTGCACATTTTGGTGGTGTGATATTATTATAAAACCACATTCATCACATAATGAGATAACCCATATTATTTAAATGACTAAATATACCAAATGGACAATAATGAGCCATAATAATAAATAACCAACAAAATAAACAACCACCGCACTTATGGGTGATTTAATGTCACAACAAAATCAACATGACAAAGTCAAGTGCACAATTTCACCTAATCAATTATTAATTTTCACACATTTCAATAATGTGTGAATAAGAGAACTTAAGTTTTTTTTTTTATTCATAACATCATAAAGCAAAGATATATTTCTTTTTTGGTGTTCCATTCATGAAAACAGAGTAAGGCAAGGCAAATTAGGCTAAATAGCCTACAATAAACAATAAACAATAACAATAAACAGTACTTTTATAGGGAGCATATTTATTAAGTATGTTGTTCAAAATGGTGTAAAAATGATTAAAAGCTAGGTCGGAGTCAGACATGTTTACAGTGTTCTTTGAGCAAATTAAAAAGAAGAGTAAAGTCATGCTTCAGTAGCTCAGGTTGTTGGCAATTAATGTTGTTTGTGCCGACATGTATCACACACTTTGACATTGTGGGATGCTTATCCAGCAGGCGGGGGATTTTATCAGCTAGATCGCTGACTGTCGCTCCAGGAAAACAGTAGGTTTTGGCCAACTTTGTATGGAAATTCCTTATTATAGAATCCCCGATGATCAACATCGTCGGAGTTGGAGATGGAGAAACTAGAGTGGCAACATATGGGGGTGAGGTGGTTGGAGGAGCTACCTGCGTTTTTCTCTGAGGAGGAGTGGGACCAGGGACTCTGGTGCTGGATGTGTGTGGAAACTTGCGCTGCATGTGGGGAGTAGAGCAACCATCCAGGGGCAGCATGGACACACCGAACTGAACGCCTGCCAATCTGAGTTGGAAGATGCACAGGGTCTGGAGCCACAACAACACTACTGTCCTAATACATGGGAGAAGTCTCCTTCCCAATTCATCCAGGACTGCAAAACACACTGTGCAGTGTTTCAGGTGATGGCTTCTGTGAATGTGGAGAAGAGCACACACAAGCGAAGGCACCGGCTCTGAGGGTTGGCCATTATTCATCTGACAGAGCCAGTTGATCACAGGGGGGAACAGGGTGATCCCTGTTGGTTATGAAGCCAGACCACAGCAGCATTACATCAAAATCTTGGGTCAGGGAGTAAACAGGTTGCAGCGAGACAGATGTGGCATGAGCCACTTGGCATCGTAACACATTGTAGTAAGCTAAGTCGATACTGAAATATATCAATAAATTCTCTCTATTGGATTACTGTGTTGCAAAATGTCAGCAATTAACAGATGCTGTGTGGCAGAAAAACTGCTGTTTTATCATTAGTGAGTGTAATTCTGTGACATTTTATGATTTACACCTACCCTAAGGGCATGTGTTGTTTGTCCAACATTGCAGCTACATGTTTTTGCATGCAATAGGCTAATATCTACTCTATAACTGTCCAGATGCACTCAGGAAATATCTGCAGAAGCATCCAGCTGCTGGAGAAATTACATCTGATCTCTCATCTACACCACTCTCTGACGCAGGTCAGTTCAGCCAGTTATTTGTGGTCATATTATTATTATTATTATATACTATTATTATTATTATTGTTACTAATTAAATGTAGTCAAATTAAATGAAGTTTCTTTGTGCAGTGGTACTTTATATGCAGTAGAATGACACAAAGGATTTGTATGTACTGTTCTGTATGTTTGAATACAGCTGCAGGTCAAGCAACATCTAACACCATATCAAGCACTCCAGCTATCTGCAGTGAAATACAGCCTACAGCAGGTTCCGTTAATTGTATGTTAGAGCTGCTGTTATGTAACTAATGTCACTATGGCCAAATCCAGAAACATTTTTGCTATAATTCTATCAAATATTCACAATCACTTATGAACATATGTAACTCATCCTGTACAGCTGGAATGTTTTGTCAATTTGTCCACAAATGGATGCTAGGGAATCTATTTGTATTATGTCAGTACTTTGGCCAAACCTTTGACCATTTTCGAAACCGTGTACCGACAGAATGTGTTGCAGTCGGCACATGAGCATCCATAGTCTGGTCACTCAGGAGTCACAAAAACCTATGACCATATCCTCCAGCACCTTTTATTGCTGGGTCTGAGGGCTGATGTAGCAAAGTTCTGTAAAACCTGTAGTGTTTGCCAAATTACCGGTAAGCCTAACCAAGTGGTACCACCTGTTCCCCGCAAACCCACACCTGTGGTTGGTGAACCTTTAGAGCATGTTATTGTTGATTGTGTTGGGCCATTACCAAAATCAAAGTCCGGTAATCAGTTCCTGTTCACACTGATGTGTTCTGCTACTCGTTTTCCTGAGGCTATTCCTCTTTGCAAAATCACTTCTCCTGTTGTGACCAAAGCCTTGCTAAAATTCTTATTGACCATGTTGTCTCCAGTCCTTACCACCCTCAGTCCCAAGGTGCACTAGAGCGGTGGCATCAGACACTCAAAGCTAAAGATACTGCTTTGAAACAGAGAAAGACTAGGATGATGGTCTGTCTTTCTTTCTGTTTGTTGCCTGTGAAGCAAAGCAGGAGTCTCTGGGTTTCAGCCCAGCTGAACTGGTGCTTGGCCATAGTGTGCATGGACCATTGAAAGTGCTGAAAGAACAATTCTTGTCGGCTTATGCATCACCTCAGACCAATGTGCTTGATTTTGTTACACAGTGCCGGGAACATCTACACCATGCTTGTTCCTTGGCCAAAGAGATCCTCTCTCCTTCCCGGGGGAACGGCACTATGACAGGAAAGCAGTCAAACATACCTTTCAGCCTAGAGATAGAGTTTTAGTGCTGATGCCTTCACCCAGTCCTGCCCTTACTGCACAGTTTTCAGGTCCATATGTAGTGAAGCAAAAAGTCAGTGAAACCGACTACATTATTCACAATCCTGACCGGAGACGTCAAACACGTCTGTGCCATGCAAACATGCTTAATCTGTTTCATTCCAGGGATAGTGCCCAAAGTGCCCAGGGCCCAAAAGAGAAGCAGCCTGAACCTACAACCCATGTTGCCTCTATCTCTCTGGTGTCCAACCCGGTGGATCATGCTGATGATGACCTTCAGCAATGTTGTAGGTTACCAAATTCAGCAATCCTTGATAACCTAGACACTCACCTCTCTTATCTTCCAGACCCCCAAAAAGAGGATGTGCAGAGTCTAATTCAGTCCTATCCCACTCTTTTTGGAGATGTGCCCTCACGTACCACTGTGTTAGAGCTTGATATTGATGTTGGCGATACTTCCCCCATCAAACAACATGCTTACCGGTGTCCTTTACCAAAGAGGGAATTGATGAAGAAAGAGGTGGAATACTTGCTTGAAAATAGCCTAGTCAAGCCCAGTCATAGCTCCTGGAGTTCTCCCTGTCTGTTGTCACCTAAGTCAGATGGTTCTCCTTATTTCTGCACTGATTTTTGCAAAGTGAATGCAGTCACTGTGCCAGACTCGTTTCCTTTGCCTCACATGGAGGACTGTGTGGATAGTATAGGTGCTGCTACCCACATTACTAAGTTGGACTTGTTGAAAGGATACTGGTAGGTTCCTCTTACTCCTAGAGCTTCTGATATCTCCGCCTTTGTCACCCCTGATCACTTCCTCCAGTATACTGTGATGGCTTTTGGGATGCGCAATGTGCCAGCCACTTTTCAACGGCTTATTAACTTAGTGTTGAGTAACATTCCTAACTGTAATGTCTACCTGGACGATGTTGTAGTGTACTCCCCCTGCTGGTCTGATCACATAACCACTCTAACAACTGTGTTTACCTGTTTAGCTCAAACCTCTCTGACCTTGAACTTGGCAAAATGTGAGTTTGGGAAGGCTGTCGTGACCTATCTGCGGACGTAAGTTGGCCATAGGCAAGCGCGCCCTGTAACCGCAAAGGTGGATGCCATTCTGTCCTACCCTGTGCCCACCACCAGATGTGAGCTTTGCCATTTCCAAGGGATGGCTGGGTATTATTGGTGTCTCTGCCAAAATTTCTCTGTGGTGGTAGCCCCCTTCACTCAGTTGTGTAGCCCAAGCCAACCTTTTTAGTGGACCAGTGATTGTCAACATGCCTTTGAATGTGCTAAGTCTCTTCTCTGTAGTGCTCCTGTGCTGGCTGCCCCTGACTTCAACAAGCCCTTCAAGGTCAAGGTGGATGCGAGTGCTACTGGAGCTGGCGCGGTGCTGCTTCAAGATGGATTGGATGACATCAGCCATCCTGTTTCCTACTTTTCAGTTAAGTTTAAGCGCCACCAGCTCAATTATTCCACCATTGAGAAAGAAACCTTAGCTATGCTCCTTGCCTTACAGCATTTTGAAGTTTATGTGGGTTCCAGTATCCCTGCTGTAGTAGTGTGCACTGACCACAACCCCTTGGTGTTCCTCAACAGAATGTACAACCACAATTAGAGGCTGATGCACTGGGCCTTACTGGTCCAGAAATATAGCCTTAACTTCAGACACAAGAAAGGTGTTGACAGGTGTTGTCATCACTGACACTTTGTCCAGGGTCCAGGGTGACCCTGATGCCTAAGTTGCTTCCTTTTTTTACTCTATCAGTCGGTTTATCTGTTAATGATCGTTTTTGTTAATAAATAGTTCTCCCTGTTACACTTTGCAATTGTTTTAGTGGCCTTTTTCTTACCATCAAAACCTAATTATATTTTCTCCTAATTGTGTTACTCCTTGTGTTCCCCCCTAGACATTAGAGGTCATAACAATGCCCATAAACGGCTGTCTGTTCCATAGCCTTTGTTGATAACATTTTTCCATGTGTTTGTGTTGTTGGCTCATCAGGAAGGTAGTCCTTAGAGACAGGTGCTAAAACATCCTGTTTCAGACAGAGGCTGAACTGAGGGGCTGCATATAGGGCCAGTATAATTTAAATATAATATAATATGTATAATAAAATATAGACCTGTAAATGTACAGAATATGTCCTCTTTAAGGATAAAAGAAATTCCTCTCAGCCAAAAACTGTACCTCACTCACTGCTAGTTGGAGGCCCTTCCCAACTGTTCTCTCATCTGAAACCATGCTGAGTCACTCCATTAACTCATGTCCTCCCCTGTTTCTCCAAACTGAAATATAAGTTATAGCTTTGATGTGAGAGTGTGTATCTTTACACACATCAACAAGCAAAGAAGTGGACATGAGGGATTGAGAAATGCCAAGACCTCCCTAAACCCACACTTCCACATATCACCAGGGCTCATCATACAGCTGTCTTAGCCCTCAGCCTCTGAACCATTGCTTCCCCACGCTGGTTTCCCATTCTCACATCAAACTTTAAAGCCAGGCGCTGAGAGGGCCACAACAGCAATCACTCCTGACTGGACTTCAGTCTGATGGCATATTTGGAACTCCCCAGGAGGTAATCTTGGCTGGGGTCACATCATATTCAGAGACACAGCAGACAGTCTGTGCTCAAACTGTGGGTCTTCTGGAATGGGCCTACAGGTCTGCTGGGCTTTTGAATGACTGATTGTAACTTACTTATAATCAGGGTTTTGGTGTAGTGGCTGAGGAGATTGCCCCGGCCACATCCTGTCGCACCTCTTGTATCCAGTGTGTGCTGGATCTGTCCCCGGGTCCCCTCTCAGTTGGACATCAGAATCCTTTCACAGCAAGGCATCCACAGTGCATCCTGATCATATGCCCAAACTAACTCAATCGGCTTTCTTTACGCTATACTCACACCCCATCCCCACAGGTGAACCCAACATAGGAAACTCATTTCATCCACATGTAAATGTACAGATCTCATGACGATAGGTGAGGTTTGGGACATCAACTGGGAAAACTGGGATCTTCAGTGTCCCTTTTCACTACCACTTACTGAGTTAATCCTGTTTGTCCCCTGTGGAATATAAAGCCAAGCATGCACACAGCACTCAGGGAAGGAGGCTGAGAGTGGTGCTAATAATGCCACCCCATCAAAAATGTATGTTCCTGAAATTTCAGCACAACAGTTAGGTACAATGCTTATCATTGAACTGTCATATGTAAGGTGGCCAGACACGTTTCGTAATGAATGCCAATGTTACTCTGTCTGCTGGATCTTTAAGCAGGCAATTGTTAGCTAGATTAGCCATATCAAATTTATAAGTCTGTGGTATGTCATTTTGTTTTGATGTTTGTTCTGACTCAAGTGGCTAAAACTTGATTAATTAATCTTTAAAGTCTAGGAAGCCTTAACTTGAGACTTTTCCTACTTGATTTGGCTCTTATTTTTGTCTTTATTGACATTAACCTTATACTTGTGAAATACATTTTCCACCTTCTCCAGTTTGAACAGTGACTTTGTCACCTTTGTGTATAAAGTATTGTGTATAAAGTATCCCACTACTCATTACGTCTCTAACCTTCCCAGGTGTAATATTTATATCTTACATTTTTATGTCAATTTACTGTAATCCATGTAATCAGTAGTGCTGAACAATACAAGCTTCCCTTCATAATATATTAGCTGATGTATACAAATTACAACTACTGATGAATTAAGAATTCATTTCATTTGTTGATTAATTGTTTAGTCTATAACATGTGAATAATGGTAATAGATGTCCTTTGCAAGGCACCAGACCAGAGTTGTCAGGCTGTTTTTTCAAAATTGCAAACTAAAAATATTGCTTGATATGAAGTTTAAATGTGTGTTAGATCAGACTTTTTATATTTGCCACTATGATAACTTTCCAAAATGTGTAAACCACTGTGCAGTGTTTGGTGTCTGATGAGCCTCCAAACCTTGCATCTGTTGCTCAAAATGGATCTGCTTGATACACCAGTGTCTGTAACAACCAATGACTATGAAAACGTGCTACTGGCTTGACAACATACTTGCTTTTTTCCAGAACCTTTAGCTACATGTCACGGTTGAAAAAGCCAGTAAGTGGACCTTGAGTTAGGATTATTTTGTCGAACAACTATTGATGGTTCCACCACACATGATAAAACAGCCCCTAGTGTTCTTGAAAGTAGTGCTACAGTATTTTTGGTCTGAACACCCACCAAAGGTTGCCAACTGTGGTTACATCAACAAATCAACAATCAACAACAAATGGAATTATTTCTGCCATTTTCACACCTGCAGCAATTGGTTCTAATCAGTGTACACAATTCCATTGTTGCATCCTTCAATATGAAGACTTTCTAACAACAGAATGGTCTTTTTTTGTAAATTACAAAACATCAGGGCAGTTGTGCCCTACTGCTTAACACGTCTTAACAAACTTCAGGTAAAAACCAATGAAAAAAACTAAAAAAGCAGGAGCACACAACAGTATGGTCTCTTTAACAAGTTGTTCCAATTTGATCTTATATGAACATTCGACTAAATAGTTAAAAAGCACAGTTGAGTTTGTCAGTCCTGCCCTTGCACTGCGAATGTTCCTCACAGGGTGCTGAGGCTTGGATGTGGTTGAATGTTGCTGTGGAGGAATACAGATTTTTATGCCTTGAGCTACAGAATGCAAAAACAGGTCAGTATGAGTAACCCAAATATTTAATGCTGCACAGTAGTTTACACGAGAGACATTCTGAGATCTTTTAACATCAGTGATCCAGTGATTACTTCAGAAAATACAGATAGCTACATAAAAATGACAGAGATTTGAGTATCTGTGTCTTAAGCAACTTGCTAGAAGTTGAATTTGTATTGAACTTTCACTGCCACACAGACTGATCCCACAAATCCAACAGTTTGTCCCAGTGCACTTCTGCTAAAACTCTGACTCAACTGAAAGCTGGACTACGCCAATATGTGATGAGATGATACTGGGTATAGAACACCTCTGATAAATAGAACATAAGGAGCCAAACTGTAATCCCTAAACAGTGGTAAACATGTGCTCCAAGCACAGACTACTGGTCTGACTAGTATTCACCATTGGCTTGTCTCGTCACAAACTTGAATTTTTAAATTAAGCAATGAGTTTAAACAGCTGAAATCTATTATCTTTTCTTTTTCATAATGCCATCCAAGAGTGCCACTGTGCAAAGTTTGACAACATTGGTCCATCTGTCCATCCATCCAACACTCTGGTCCACATCAAGATACTACAGAACTACTGCATGGTCAGATCAGCAAGACATTTATTATAAATGTTTCTTCTCTAAATAATAATTCCTGGATTTTGCGGTTGTTTGTTGTGGATACTCATATTCATGCTTTCCACCAACACTCCCATCATACGTCTATAAGAAATATGTAAATCATTTCTCACATAACTTATGTCAATATCTTTGATTCTGCTATTCATGCTTACCTGTTTTGTTTATATTATAATACTTTTTGTTCTCTCTTCGTAGCACTTAAACCACACAAACCAAGAACTCCCTCACAGTAACTTAAGCCTACCCAAAAGTTTTAGAACTTGACTCCATCCCCAGGAGAAACTTCAAGTTTTTAGCCCCATTTTGTTTTGTGTTGTTTTATTTTCTTTAATTTGGGTGAAACAGTCCTTTAACAGCACCTCTTGTATGTACACATGCACGATAAATGGCCAAAGCAACTTTATATACAGCCACAGGGACACAAGATATACTGTATGATAGACAGTGGACTATATATATTATGCTGCATATTTAACATTCAATACTTAATAAATATGTACAGCCAAAGCACAGCAACCAATATGAAAAGAAAATTATGTAAATAAATTGAAATAACAATTTCCATGATATATTTTAATTAAAATTTCAAAATCTAATGTTTTAAAATGTATAATTTTGCTAAAATTTTGCTATATTCAACTGACAAATAATAAACACTGAACAAGAATAAATTTCACTGAGTAATTGTGTGTAATGAAAATGTGCATTTTCATAATGGCAGGGTGAATTCTCCCAGGCCTCTTTTGTAAAATCTGCCTAAAAAAAACTGACTATTATGCCAACGAAAAAGGGTATTTCTGTTTCATTTCCATTAGAAAAATCATAGACATAATTTAAATTCAAATGTTAAATTCCAGTTTGCAATTTAATTTTCAACTTTAGGTTGCACATTGTCAATTCGAAAAGTCCATTTCACATTCACTTTTATGAATGATGGCAATATTATGCTTGAAGTTTACCCACAAATAGAATATGAATGAAAATGAACGATTAGTTGATTTCATTGTAATATTGGTAGCCACAAACTTCCACAGTTTGCAGGTTGTAGCTGTTTGATTATCTCACTATAGACAGGAATCACCCATGCTGTCATTATCAAGTAGTTTGTATGTGCTGATGCACACAAGCGCCTCTCTACTCTGAGCTGTAGGAACTTGCATGTCTTTGCACAACTGCATGTTATATTTTGTTAAATATAAATGGTATCTTTGCAGTTATCTTTTGCAGAAGGGGGGGGGGGGGGGCTGTGGCATATTTTGTGCTGGGACACTGCAACATACAGTGTGGATATATTGTATAGTGGGTCTCTCTCATTAAATTGCCTTGTGCTGTGAGCTGCCCTGTGTGGCTAAATTCACAGACTGAGAGCTGTGATAGGCCTGGAGAGCTTAGCATATGTGTTTGTTGCAAAAATTGCAAATTGTTCTCTTACATTCAGAGTTTCTAATAATGAAAGAAATTCAGGCCTGGACAGACCAATGTTTGACATGTCCTTGATTTTTATTTTTATTTTTTCTAATTTCAAGGTTTGCCATTTGTCTTCTGTCTCTGTAAGCTAAAAGCACAAGGGACTGCCTTGCTTGTATACTGCGGGAAATGCATTTCATATTTAGAACAAAATGAGAGCACTCTGGAGGAGTGCAGTAAATGTATCAATAATGAGGAAGAAGCCTTTGTTCTAATGTGATTGCTCTCTGCGAGTGTCTGCTCAATATTGATGGGAGGAAATACAGAGACATCTCATGAATGTTTCTCACTGTGTTAACACTGTAGATATGCGCTGCTCATTTCTTCATGAGACACAACATTGTGCTACATTGTGCTGAGTGAAGAAACTCTGATGAAACCCAGTGTTACACACAGCATACCAGCTATCACTGCTACCAACAAGAACTTTCATAAGCACATCATGGGTGAAAAAAAAGAAAAACTAATATCTCACCACTATATAGACACCTTTAGGGGTGTTAGAGTGTGGATGTGACAGCTCCAAACTGCCTCAACTGCCTTGGGTTTTTTTAATCTTCCCCTTCGAAGTTATTCCTTTAACCATGAAGACAAAGGTTCCCTAACTCTAACAAAGTAGTAATTCCATGATCTATCTCTTATCTAACCAAGTAGTGTGCCAAACTTACAGGAATAAATCAACATACCCAACACCTCTAAAGCTCACTGATTAACACACTGTATTTCTTTTCTCTAATCTTTATTTTTCACACAAATCTTTTAGCACAACATTAGGAGCACATTACAGTGCATTTCACTCCACATATTACTGTATGTAAGAAATAAACCTTTGAATAATACATTAAAAAACAAATGTAAATAAATAATTTGCAAGATTGTGGGGCATAACATATATCAGCTAGTCTAGTCTTGTTTATTGTAACAAGATTGATTCACTACAACCAAACTACAGTACTTTATTGTTTTAAACTGTATTGAAAAGGTCAAAGAGTTCTGGGTTGAGCTGATTGTTCATATGAATTTTTAGCTCTTTGTTTTCATCATCCTAATGCCCCATGAGATCTTGTTTTCCATAGTTGCTCAATTAAAGAACTATGCTGTAAGTTTCACATATTTGCACTTCAATAATATTGCAAAAATCAGGCACATCCTGCCCCAAAAAGATGCAAAAAAACTAGTCCACGCATTTGTTGTGACATGCTGAGGACTTCTAGATAAGGAACAACATTACATATTATTTTATCCTAACCAGTTAGAAAGACATTTGGGGAAAAAACAGACATTATGGACATCTTATTTCATTTTCTATATGTTTTGATTAGATTTTTTGGGGGGAAACTGTGGAAAAAAGGTGTTGGTTGCATTGAACGATGTAATAAACCTGCCAGCTGTTAATTTCACATTATATCTATCTCCATTTTTCATGCTTAATTTTAAGAATCTATAAATTAAACAGCTTCTTTATGGAAATTTTGAATACGGGCAGGGGTTAAATAGGGATTTGTAAAGTCCTTCCACATTAAAATTAATTTTCAACCCTATACTGCACAGCTTTCACAGCGTAGATATTTGAGTGCAGCACTTACGACTACACAAGGCCCTCTTCAAGAATCCACTCTGAGAATTATATCATTAAATTCTCAGATGACACAGCCATCCTTGGCCTAATGCACTGAGACAGCAGTACAACAGCTTACCACTCTGAAATAGAGAGATTTGTGCAATGGTGTGAGACTAACCATCTTGTGCCGAATATGAAGAAGATTGAGGGGATGATGTATAACCTAAAAGCAGTGGGCGACCTTAGGCTGGTGGTTCTCCACAATGTTTCCATCATTCAGGTCTGCTCTTAGAAGTACCTCGAGGTTCATATTGATAATACACTCAGCTGGAGGATCCATGTTGAAAGTCTCTGTTCTAGACTTCAACAGCGGATGTATTTTTTTACACAGAATCTATAGAGTTGATTAGAAGTTCATGTTATTAGTTTACTCTGCAGTATTAAAGAGTATTATATTAGAGATATGCTTTAGATATGGTATTACAGCCTGGTATGGTAACTTGACAGTACAGTTGAAATCACAGATCGCTCGTCTGCTATGAAAATTATGGGGATTAAAAACACTTGTCCCTTCAAACAATTTATGAGCAGTCTATTATCAGACAGATAAGAGTTCCAGCTCTTACCTTCTGGTAGATTTTGCTAGCTAACTTAGACTAGCTAGCATACTCTAGTTCAATCCGTAAATCGATGAGCGTGAACAGTGATGAGAGCAATCCATTAGCCAACATTCCTTTACTACTCAGCAAGAACAATGGTTGGATGTAATGGTAACGGGACAGAGTGCACAGTGAACTCAGCAGTCACACATTTCTCTGTTCTCTATTTCTCTGTTTTGCATCTCCAGGTTAGGCTAACCCATTGTTGCTAACTTTGGAGCTAACCCCCTTCACTTTTCCAGCACTTGGGGAAACAACAGATGTGACTTTTTAGCATTTATTAACTGTTACGCTGTAGTCTGTGCTGTACATTTACTGCCAGACTGACAACTTACTTCTAACCTTTTCCTCTGCTCCGCTCACATCCACCGTCACTTTCCTGCCGCTCACTCTTTCCCACTCGCTACACAAACATACTATGCGATGCCGTATTCCTTAATGGAGTTACCCCAGGACACACTGGATGCGTGAGCAGCGCGGGTGCGTCGCGGAACCTCTTGCTTTTCATTTCGGCGCCCATGTTAACAGGATAGAGCAGCCACACAGCCCACGTGAAACGCGAGGCTGCTGCGTCGCTTCATCTAGAGATTCAAAGTCTTGCCTATTTTCGCCACGTGATGCGTGTGGTTCTCAGCAGAAATAGATAGGGAACACAATAGAAAGATAGGGCTGCCAGTGGCAGAAGCGCCGTAGCAGACATGCTTCCAGTGTGGACGCTACAAGCTTGAGAGACGCAGCAGTTCAGCAACACACAGGCACTGCTGAGGTTCACGCATCCAGTGTGTCCCAGGTATTATACTATTATACTACCAATAGTTTCCCAGGCAACGACACAGAAGTAGACTCACGTAGTGGAACAGCGCCGCACAGAGACACCCAAATGCTATTGATTTCCAAATTAATGTTATTTTTGACTTTAAGAAATATTTTTTGGCCTGGCAGGAGTTCTTGTATAATTACAGAAGATGCACTGATTCAGTAAACGTTCAGTACGTTCAGTAAACGCTCTGTAAACGTTGCGTACAGTTAGACCTTGCAGGCTCCATTAGGTTGGGCAAGTTCAAAGTTCAGAAAACAACTAGGGTGTTTTGAACACACCCCCGTTTTCACAGGTAATTTGTTAGTCTGTCCCTCCGTCGCAGGAAATAATGGATTAATCCCGGAGGGCTGTCGATGTAGCACTTTTCTCCTTATGAAAGTAACACAGCAATTATTTGACCCATGAGAATTTGGTCGGACGAGAGCATATCGACCATCTAATCAACCAGTCGACCAGGAGACTACAGTCCTAGTAACAACCAGCCACGTAACGTGATTCACAGCTGCGGTTACAGGAGCATTAACTTAAACACAACCAAAAGCTCAATTATCAGTTAAGGGAAAACAGTACAACTATTGGCTAATAAAAATTCATGCATAGTTCGTTACGACTGTTAATCAAATTAAGTATCAGCTACATTAGCTGACGTTAGCCGAGTTAATGTTAATTTCACGTTTCTGCAGCAGACAATATAGCACATCCACAAAGAAAAAAAAGCACCAACATGCAGTTAAGTAACACCTCCACACACTGCATCTTGAAAAGCAAAAAGAGCCTGTTATTGGAACAAATTTCATCCTTTATTGCAGTCCAGATGCAGCCTGTAACCTGTAACTTTCACAGTGCATGAGGCAAACATAAGTCTAAAAACAAAGGCGCTGGTCCCTGTGTTACACATAATTCTGTGACCCAATTAGGAATTTCAACTATATTGCCACTGCAAATGGGTTTATTGTACTGTATTACATATTCTAATCCACCAAAATCACAGCTATCAAAATAAAGTATACAATAAGGTTAGATTTTTCAGATACAACTTTATTGTCATTGCACAGAGTACAAGTACTGATGCTGCATTCCAGTGGGAACTCATTTTTCTGATTATTCCACAAGAAAACAAAATGCAGTTATTTATAAAAATATGTCACAAATATTTGCAGTGGCCAAAAAAGAAAAAAAGCTGGTGTTCTTTATCAGGTCACAGATTATGATAGGTTGCAGAATTTGATGTTACACCCGATTGTTACATTGTTAAAGGCCTCTCCATCACCAGACACCAAGTAACAAGACTAAACTGTCTGACCTTTTGAAATAACATTGTTTTGCCCTGATTTAGTTGTTTATGGCTTCTCTTAATGTTTTTACCTTCAGGTGTGTCCTCCTCCTATATCATTGCAAATGTGATGCAGCAAGGTGCAGGAAAGTTTAGCAGACAATTTGTTCTTAATTCATCACATTTCTGAGAATTACATTATTTTACTTTTATTCTTAGTGTTGAAACTCAGTCTCAGATCCCAGAATCATTTAAGAGAGCTCAACAGGTTCCTATCAAGTTGGGAGTCACCAGCAGATGGTGTTACGTGAATAGAGGCAGAGGCTACACACTCTAAGAAATAAAACATATTTTGTAAATGTATTACACATGAAAAAAATCATCCAATCCAAAAAGAAACACAATGACTGTGTTGTATGTAACAGTCATAAAATTTATTTCATTTTATTCATTTCATCAGTGCAGTGCCTATCACATATATATATATATTGTTTCTAGAACGGCAATAGTAAATTTTACCTCAAAGTCATTATAAAAGCTCAATAATACCTCACTGGAAACAAATCTAGTATTCCTTAGTTCAACTGACTCACAATGTTAATACCTAGTTCAATTAAATTTTACAGCAGTCACTCGTTTTCATGGTGAAACAAGTGAACCATTGACTCAAACGGGAAGTTATGTTTCACTTCTTTTATGGAGCAGTACATACCGTATTTTCTCTGATAGTGGCTGGTATTCAATTAAAAATTGGGTCTTCAATAATGGCCAAGGGGGTGTAGTCAACACGAATAAATAAAGGCCAGCCCCAAATACAGGCCGGGGAGGGAAAAAACAAGGGTGGATTAAGGCTGTATTCAGACCAAATCAGGTGTTGCTGTGCTCCGCTGCCGGATGTGTTTATTTGTGCTCAAGAAAGTAACAGCTGTGAAACAATTAGATATTTACTTACACTTTTTCAATTATCCTGGATTTCTGAATTCTGCTTTTGTGCAATAGCCCTCAGGAGAGTTAGCTTGTTTGTCATTGTTGCTAATGATATCAGACTGGTTAACCAGCAGCCATAAAGTTCTGTTAACTAACAAACAAGATGACCAACAGTCACAAATGGATGTTATAACATGAATACTTCATCTCCATGATAGAAAGAAGAAGACGTCAGATAACATGAGTCAGATACGGCTTCTCTCTCTCTGTCTCTTTGGTCGCTAATTTCATCTCTGATGGTTAAATGTCTCTGTGTGGCTGTTGTGTGAATTTATCTCCTTAACAAGAATGCAGCAGAGATCATATAATGTTCTGTAGGTAGTTCGCTTGTTGAAGTTACAGTGAGCTGTCTGGACTCACTCATTCATTTAGAATTGATCCAGTTTTTAATTGAGTGGTTGTTCAGTCACCTGTTGATGTTGTGTGATTAGTGAATGAGTGTGTAGGAGGTCTGGCTGCTTGTTGTGTTTCATCAGTTCATTATTGAGTAATAAGCTTAAAGTAACTAGAATAACAAGTGTTAACATGTCAGCTTTGTAGACTATATATTTGTATGTGGTGCATATAGATATGCACCACACACAGTGTGTAAGTCATGTATTTGATACATGCATTAATACTTTCTGATGTGAACCTACACTTTTAGATCTGTGAATGTTTTTAGTGTTCAGCCTTTCTAGTATTCAGCACTGATCTGAACCTGTATTACATTATAAGCTTTGTGCTACTTTATATATTTCTGTATACTAAGAAAATACATAGGAAACACGTGTAAATCATGTGCCCAATCATTGCCCCCCACCCCTCCGATTTCATCGGGTGGGGGACAATGATATAGTTTGATGTGGTTTGTTGTAAGATTCCATGTTGGTTTTCCTCCTGTCCTCGCCAATTTTTTGAGTCACCAGCCACCACTGATACTGTGGTATTGCAAATGTCTCAGGTTTGATTTCAGCTTGCTACCACTGCTGCAAATCAACACCCCATAACCCCCCTGTGCTCTCGCCATCTGTCCCTTCTATCTCTCCTGTCAACATTCAAATTAAAAAAATATTTTAAAAAAGTGATAATTGTCAAATCACAGCCCAGGATGAGCCCAGGACCTCAGACAGCCAACACTGCTGTCAATTAAACAACATTTATTAATCTTTAAATTAATTTTGACTTCCATGTGGATCTTCACTCAGTTTCTTGCTATGCATGAAAAGGACTAATTATTTTAAGTTTTTATTATTATTATATTTTGGTGTGTGTGTGTGCTTGTCTGTCTATCATTGTATAACCAATTTTAGTTTGAAACCACAATTTTAAGTCTGTGTTAAAACAACAGTCAGGTGCACATTCACAGTTTTTTCTCACTGTAATCATTCCTCCTGTTCATACAAGCTTATATGAGTTAGTCATATCAAGTGGATATCTGACACATTTACAGTCTTTTTAGCATCAAATTCCCTCTTTGTGTTTCCTCGGACAGTGTTTCCCTGTTGAGCTGCGGTGGAAGTATAGTAACAAAAAGAGGGACTTTGGCACTAACAAGACTGTAATGTTGAAAGATATCTACTTGATTTGACTCATTTGGATGCTGAAGCTTCATATTAGCTTCAGATAAACTTTTAAATACATTTTTGCACAGAAGGAGGACTGTGGATTTTGTCCCCCATCACTTACATTGTAAGTGCATTATGAAGGGATCTTCTAATGGTCAGTATGAACAGGAGGAATGATTACAGTAAGAAAAACATGTTTCTCTTTTCATTTGGGCTCCAAACTTGATAAAAATTATGAACTCGTCCTTTAAGGTTATATATGGTTAGGGGCTAAAGAATGCATTATGTCAATGACCGTCCTCACAAGGAACTCTAACCACTGACTCTAAATTTCATCTCATGGTCTTCTCATATAATCTCAAATAATCTTGCTTTTAATTTGACATGCTTACATTATTCATTTTTAGTTGACATTGTGGGTGTATGTGATGTGCTATTGTGTGCAGCTTTGTATTTTGTATAATGTGTCCTGTGTGTTTTTTGCTTTGTACTGTTTGTTATTGTGCTGTTATATGTTTTAATTGTGAGGGACTGCAGATGAGAATTAGCTTTAAAGCTAACTCTGGTGCAGTAAATCAAATGTAAACAATTATGTTTAAAACTGTACATTGTCCCAATAAATACAAATACAAGGACAGAAAATGTAGAATGTATGTGTAGAATAGAACAGAATAGAACTCCTGATGTTCTGTGATGTTCTTGTGATGTCACACACTGTCCCTTGACCCAGTTTGCAAGCAGAGAATCTCCACAGATCACCTCATTTCAGTCCTGGATTCTGAACTGAGTACATTTTAACCACAAGAACATAAGTCATCACGCCAAGACCGAAACAAGAAAGAGAAGAACTTGAAAGAACAAGGAAGGGCAAAGAAAATAGAAGAGAAAATGTCTCAACACAGCAAGGTACTCAATCAATCCTTTAACTAAAGTGGTTGAGCAGTACATTACTTGAGTATTTCCATTTCATGCTACGTCACACTTCTACTCCACTACATTTCAAATTATATTATTGTGCTGTTTCTGTCACTGTGTTTATTGGAAAGCTAAGGTTACTTGTTTCTTTCAGATCAAGATTTTATACACAAAACATACAATCAGTTTATCAAATATGATGCACAGGTATTGATTAAACCACCCAACAGTATATAAAGCAGTAAAACTTAGCTCCACATCGACCATCTAAAACAGATTAGTTAGGATCCAATGATATACACTGACCAGGCCGTTCTGCATAATGAGTACTTTTAATACTTTTGTACTTTTAAGGATAGGTTCCAAGTTTTTCAAGTCTGTCTTAAAACAACAGAAGAGGGAATTTTACATCAAAAAAAAAACTTAAAAACTTAAAGCAGCTCAGTCACCAGAATAAATGTTGGCATTGTATGTTTCTGCAAACCACAGACACATTGAATCTCTACATTTCAATACATTTAATACGTAGCATATCAACATTTCTACAATACGTATCATAGGGAAAGTGACATAGTTCAGATGACATCTATATAAGCTGGCTTCCATGTTAGGAGGACGTGGGTTGGGCACTTGGCTAATTGCATAGCACAAAGTTGCAAAAGCATCAAAGCAGCAGAGACCACTGTTCGAGACCACTGCTCACTTCCTGTTTCAACGGATATTTTTAGCAAGATGTTGGGACATTTGCAGCCATTTTTCTCTTTTCCTAACCCTAACCAAGCGGTTACCAGACCTGCCTGAAATTAAACCAGACCTGAACTACAGTGTTTTCACAACATAAAACATGATTATTCAAATGATAATGGCCATTTAGTGTGTTAAATGACACACAAAAAGCTTAAAACATTGAAATGTAGAGATTCAGCATATCTGTGGTTTGCAGAAATGTACAATGCCAACGTTTTACTCTGGTGATTGGGTTTTTTGAAGATAGCCACTTAATTTGACTAATTTAGTCTGCTGCACATATTAGCTTCATATAAACTTTTGAATATGTCTTCACACAGAATGATGGCTGGATTTTGTCCTTCATTACTTACATTTAAGTGCTTTATGAAGGAATCTTGAACAGGAGGAATGATTACAACAAGAAAAACATGTTTCACTGTTCATTTAGGCTCATGATTGTTGTTTTAATACAGACCAGACTAGAAGAATTGCACAAGACAAGTTTAACTCTCAAATTGTAATTTTAAAAGAAAAATCAGAATATCACAAGATGAATTAGATTTTTCTCCCCATAAAAACAAAATATAACAAGAATAAAGTCATGGTTTTGCAAATGATTAAAGGAAAAAGGAAGGAACTTTTAATCTTCATAGGGGCTCATAGTTTAAAGACGAACTTGAAAAATTATGAACCTATCTTTTAATTAAAATTACATTTCAAATGCAGGAATTTTACTTTTGTTGTGTGGTATTGCTACTTTTACTAAAGTAAAAGTTCTGTATATTTCTCCACCACTGGAGGGTATGAAATAGTTTTGGGTGGCTGTGGCTCAGGAGGTAGAGCGGGTTGTCCATTGGCGGTTTGATTCCAAGCTCCTCCAGTCTGCATGTCGAAGTGTCCTCTGCATGCAAGTGATGGGAGTTGTTGCACCGAACACCAAAGAGACTTTTCTTTCTTTAACAACTGTTTGTTATTACCAGCAATAGTCCAGGTGATATGTGAAAATTATGTTCACTTTTTCATAAAAGCATGAAACTTGGCACACTTGTATAATTTGGGGCCCTGAACATTTTCAGAAATGGAGCCATTACAAAAACACTTTGTGGTGGCCATTTTGCTTTCCACCATAACCGAATTAGTGGTCATTGATAGTAATAATAGTAATGAATGCAATTTAAAGATACACATATGCCAGTTAAAAGCACATTCATATAGGGAAATCAGTTAGTATGGTTTGCTGGAGAATATGAGAAGACAGTGGCAATGTTTTGCGGTTGTTGTTACTCACCTGATGCTTGAGTGAAGCACAAGTCATCTGGTGTTGGCAGCTGTGTACAGATGAATGACTGATGACTGAAAATCTATTGCTACTGCCTAAAAAGTTAAAAACAAAGATCAAACGAGTTGTGAAAAGTACAAGAAAGTAGAGATGAATTGTTACTGCTTTAACAATCCACCAAATTACTAATGTGAAGTCCCCCAGCCATTTATAGTCATACTTAAAACTAGATTATGTATTTTATCACAAGTTCAACAGTAGTAGTAATTGTGTCTTACAATTTTCCCTTGTGTTTTTCTCCAGCAGAATACAGTCAAACAAAGCCCTCTGGATCAAGATATGGAGAATGAGGCAGACCAGATCGCGAACATGGTGGTCTCAGAGACATCCCGCAGTGAGAACATCAGTGACACTGCAGAGGCTGACCGGATACAAAGATTCAGTGAGTCAGACTCAAAAAATGAGAGACAGACAGGCAGAGGTACCAGTGTTCTCAAAAGAAAGAGGATGTTTGCGTACTTCTTCAGAAAGAACAAAGTTCAGCCTATTCTAGAACAGCATGAGGAAGAGGCTGCTGCATCAGGCAGTTGGAGTACACCGAGCTCTTCGCCTCCTCAAGTGGCATCCACTCCCACCTCCGTGCACTCCAGTGAGGACATGAAGACTGCTGTGAAAGCTTACCTGAGCCCTGTCCCTCTGGTACTGGTGGATGTTGACGACAAGGATGTTTCATGGAAACCATCCACCATCAGGTCATTACCACCAATCACAGAGGAAGACCTGGTCATGGACAGGGACTCCACCCCAGGACCCTCAGGCCAAGGCAAACATCCGCAACCTTCCCAGGAGGGCAGTGGGGTAACAGTACAGCTCATTGGCCTGAAAAACACCTTTTACAACATCATTAAAGAATTCTTTAACAGCCTCACTGAAAAGTAAGTTATCTAATTCTCTCACTGAAACTCCTGTTAACACTTGAGTACATATGTGACATTATTGTAAAATTTGATTTTTGTCTTACCATGTCGCCTTGTTTTCTTTTTTCTTTTTCAGACAGCTGGAGGAAATAAAGAGAGGTGTTTACAACATGGATGTGAAGGAGCAGATTATTGACATGGGTATGGAGGTGTTATGGCTTGCCGTAGAGGCCATCACAAACACTCTATCACAGGCCATCAATCAATTTGCTCCCCAGTATGGCACCATGACAAGTCCCACTTGTTCCCAGAAATGCAGTACAGAGCAGGTTGGCCAGAACTTGCCCTCAAAGCTTCTCAGGGAGAGCTTTGACATCACTGACGACGACATCCAGAAAAGTGTGAAAAGTTCCTTTGGCAAGGCTTTTTGTGATGTGATTAGTTCAGACAGGACAATTGAGATACCACCCCAACTCACTACAGTTCTTGTGAAAACGGTCACTGATGAGCTCAACTATATTTTGTCAAAGAGCATACAAGCCTCATTGGACGGAGGATACTCAAGTGTTAGTACCGTCCCCTGCTGCCTCTTTTCAAGTTGCAGAAAATGCAAGGAGATGCTGATGGGAGTTGTCACAACAATGAAATTCTGGCTCACATTTCAAGATATTGCAAGTAATCAAAGAGATTCAGATCCTCAGATTTACAATGACAGATTTGAGGCTGCAAGTAACAGCAAAGACCCCAAGAGGAATTTGCTGTGGTGGAGCTGCTTAATGAGATGGTGGAAGGGTAAAAGCAGGAAGGCTTCAAAGGAACATGTGGAGCAGGATGTCGAATTATCTGGGGATATTCGCCCTTTGACTCCTCAAGCAACATCCACCAGCTGTTCTGATGACAATGAGGACACCATGTCAGAGGAGAGCAGAAACGCCCCATCTCCATACTCCACTGGCTACTTTCCACCAGCTGATAAGCTCAAGGATAAGGCCACTGTCCCAGATTACCAAGAGAGTCCACCTGTGGCTGAAACTCAGTACAGTGACTCCAGTGCTGAGAAGAGCAACAGAATCTGCCAAATCCCCAGCAAGGTATGGATGCGTTCATATTTAAATTGAAATTGAGTAGGCTAGATTGAAACCAAACAGATAAGAACAGATAAAACACAATAAGGTTTTAGAGTTCACAGTTCAGTTATGTTGGATAGACCAGCAAAGCCTCTAAGAAGGCTTCATGGTGAGCTATGTGTTATAATTCTCAATGTAAGTCAAAGGCAACTGGACCTCTTGTTTGGTCTTGATGAAGTTTCCTTCTTCCCTTTCTCTCCTCATATAACTATAAGAATCAGGTCAAAAAGTTTGATTTAATAATTTTGGGCACTGAAGTAGATTTTACTGATAAAACAGATAACTTTTATTCCAAATTTGACTTGCTATAGAGGATTTTCACCATGTACTCCTTATATTAGTTAAAGGGGCTATATCATGCTTTTTGTGTTTTTTTATTCTTTTTATATTATTAAGATGTTGGATGTTAAACATGGTCATACTTCCAAAATGTGAACATATGTAAAAATGCTCCCTGCAATTCAAAAGCCAGGACTTCAACCTTCCTCCTCATGATGACATCAGATTGTTCACAAATGCCCTTAAACGGTTGTCCGTTCAGTAGTTTCTGTTGCTAAGATTGTTCACGTTGTCCACTCTCATATTTTGAATCAGGCTCCAACTTGTACGGATGTATTTGAGAAGTTTCCATTTTGAGTAAATTATGAGACACATAAGTGAAATCTGATTACTACAGTTTGGTTACGTAGCTTCCCAAGCATCCGGATGCCTGCCGAGGGGAAGCTACCTGGAGCAAACCAATCAAAACATAGTGGGCTTATTGGGAGAGGAGACTTAAAGAGACAGGAGCTAAAAATAAGGATTTTTTTTAAACCTGTAAATCATGCAAAGATATTCCAGCAGAGCCCCAGAATAAAAATATACATCTGGAAGTGTACAGAATGTATCCCCTTTAAGGGTCTGAGCACTTTGTGAACCAGAGCTTGTGAGGTGATGGAATTGAGAAACGATTTCATGACCAAACAAATCCACTTGACTTTAACATCTAGACATCTCTAGTTTTCTTTTTCATGAACTGTACAGGCTCATTTTGAAACCCTGAACTCACCGTTTTGTTTTTTTTTTTTCTTTAAATTTCCAAAAAGGGCAAGAACAAGAAAGAGAAAATGGCAGCTTCAGCTCAGGATGACACCGTTCGGACCAAAAAGCCTTCTCTGCTGAAGAGAATCCAGATGTTCTGCTGCCGCCTGAGCTGCTGTTGCCGTAATTATGTTCTAGAATGAATCCTTCTCCCTTTACTCCTCCAAACTGTACCAACCCCAAACCCAACTCTATACCCTCTCTCTACATTCCTACTCTCCCTCTACTCCCCCTCTTCCCTTTCTCCCCTTTTCACCCTATTTCATCACCCAACCCTACTCTTCCTCCCCTCTTTCTACCCCCTTGCTTTCCCTCTACTCCCCCATTCTCTTTCTCCCCCTTTTCACCCTACTTCAACTCTTAACCCCACTCTATCTCCTCTCTTCCTACCCCTTCCTTTCCCTCTTCCCTTTCTCTCCCTTTTCACCCTACTTCCATACCCCAACTCTACTCTATTTCCCAGTTTCTACCCCCCAACTTTCCCTCTACTCCCCCCCTTCACTTTCCTCTCCTCTCCTCTCTTTACTCTTAATTAACTACCTAAATATAATATAGATTGTATTGTTTTTTTCAGTGTTTTGTTTGTCTGGTAAATGAGTGAAGAACTGGAACATGTCTCGGACGAAACAAGATTGATGAGTGTTTATGTGAATCACGTGCTATGGCCTTTTAAATCTCAACTCAACTGAACATCTATGAGAGATTTGGCATGTGAGACAGCCTTCTCCACCACCTTCAGATCATCAAAGGAGGGAATGTTTTGAGGAAGAATGGTGTTCATCCCCCTAGAAGCACCTGAGCCAAGGAGCAGTGAAGCTGTCATGGTGGCTTGAGGGGCTCCATCGCCTCACTGAGACACTTTATGATAGTTTTTCCTTTGTCAGCACACGAAGTATATGCACGTGTTGTATATGCAGATACACGGTGCAACTGTAAGCCACATGTATGGGCAGAAATATGTTACTAGAAACTGAATTTGAATGTATTTGAATTTGAATTGCTAAACTTGAATAATTGCGTTAAAAACTGAATTTGAATCATATAATTTGAATTTGTATTGTTTAATTTGAATAATTGCATTGAAAACTGAATCTGAATAGCGTAAATTGAAATCGAATATATTAGTTCGGAAATGAATTCCAGTAAACTTGAAACTGAATATAATATAATGAAAGTGAATTCAGTTGCTCTGAAACTGTATATGATCCTCACTGAAAATTCAGCTCTCTATATATTTCCACATTCAGTTCTCACAATTCAAACAGCATAATAACAGCTCCGTTTGTTTTTAGTTTAAAGCGAAAAAATACACACAAATACACTTTTCCAAGAGCAGAGTTGATGTAACTGGTTTGAGTACAAGAATGAAATCTTGAGAGAGTCTCCTGTTTTGGACTGAAAGGGTGCTTTTCATTACGCTAACGTGTCTCCTCGCTTCCCTCACTTGCGTCTCTTCCTCACACCTTAACTCTTCCCATCAAGGATGAGAGAGAGAGATGCGAGAACAGAGGGATTTCATTTATCAAACGGGACGTCCTCGCTCACTCCAGCGTCATTTTGAGGAGACGACAAGTTGTCATGACGCACTTCATCCTAAATGTCGAATATGAATAAGTCAGCAGTAGAAATTACTAAGTAACAGTTTAAACTCTAAAGTTTGCATTTAAAATTCATGTACAATTAATGAACACTTCACACTGTTACTTAATACTTTCAACATATTGATAGCTGGAAGGAAAACACCTGATAACTGCTGTTATGTTTATCATTTGATTATAGATCCATAGCAACGTCTGGCTCTCACAGAATAAGACACAAAAAGACAATTTAAATCCGTTAAATCCGAAAGAACAGAACTGACATAAAAGAACAGAAACGTCCGACATGCTTTTCAGGCTCAGGATGATTTTATGGGAGACACGCAGCTGTGCAGCTATATATGTATTTTCCTGAAGGAGCTGAGACGCACTGAAACATTTTGGCACATGAAGAACAATAGTAGACCAATCAATACACACTTTGGATCAAAGGGGTGTTGCCTTCCGTTAAAACGCTTCCGCATAGGATACACCTGTGTATCTATAGAATTAGCATATTGAAAAGCACCCATGCCAGTCTTCTCATTTCTCAGTTTGTACATCCTCGATTCCTTTCCTCACCTCCTCTCTCTGCGTCTTAGTCCCTCCCACATGAGATGTGAGCGGGGGAGGCAAGGAAGAGACATGAGGAGAGAGGAGTCGAGGCAACAGGCATGTAACAAAATGAGACATCCTTGCTTTGGAGCCGTGTCATGTCAATTACATCTAACATGCAATCTGTCCATTGTTTTGTTACAGCCTGCTGCTGTACGTTATGATCTCTGTCAGATGAGCATAACAGTGTTCATGACAACTTATATATTTACTTTTAATTCAAATCACAACGTGGCATAATATGACAAGAATGTACAGATGTCATATATATATATATATATATATATATATATATATATATATATATATATATATATATACACATATATATCCTTTATATATTGTATTGTGTGAAGCACTACAAATGGCTTGTATATTCCAGCTGTGTGTCATGCCTCCCTCATACGTCACGGGTGCCACAAAGGATACACCTGTGCTTCTTAAATCATAGCTCCTCTGGCGAGCCTCCTCTCTCCTCACTCCTCTCTCCTCCAGATGCATTTTAGGAATTGAGACATTATTAAACATGATGCGCTGAGATCGATTTGCGGGTCACGGGCAGGAGGACGGAGGAGAGAGAAGAGGAGGAGGCAGAAAATAGAGAAATGAGAAGAACCCATGGTGTCCTCTGTCCTATGTTATGCTGTCCTCTAGTGGACACATATAGTCACTACACTGCAGAGTGTGACGCGTTTTATCTGAATGTGATGTAAACGAGCCTCCTCAACAGGAAAATCCAGCATCAGAGACTCTTACACTCATCACTGTTCAGATTCATTATTATGAATTATGAATATTTGTTTACAGCTGAAATTGAAATTAAAAACACACTGGTGGAAATTCAATGCACATGGCAATAAAGGGCAGACAAGCTTAAACACATCTAATCTAATATTAGGAAAATATACATTATATATACTACTTTAAATCTTAAATTGTACACATTGTATTTAAAGTTCTGCTTAAGATAAGTTTACATACATTAATATTTTACTTTCACATATTTTGTACTTTAAGCTGTCCAAGTACTACACTATTTCTCAAGAGTACTTCAAATACTTCAACAACCCCAATGTAAGGCAGTTCTGAGGAGCATACAAGCACCTCCTCGTAAGGCACCAGGTGAAAAAGGGCACAGGTTACTGTCTCCTTGTGTTGTCTCAAACAAACTCCAATGTCTGATATACCTATCTGAGATATGATCAATTGTTGAATATTAACTTAGAGCCTGCATAAACGGGGCCTAAGTGTATACTGAAGAAGCACTTGTATATAGACAACCCAACCGATTACCAGGATGATTTTCAGTTGGAGCCTGAGTGAACGGGGCCCAACTGACCAGGAAATCATAGGACACTGAGATGCTACACTAAACAATACATGCAAATATAACATACTAAGCTGCACATAGAGCCTTTACTTATGGAGCCTACCGTAAACCACACAGATATTGCTACTTAATGTCATAGTTTGCATGGGGTTCAATATCTCTTAGAGTCTGCATAAACAGGGCCTAAGGTGATATTGTTAACCATGTATCATGTTAAATTGTATTGTATCTTCAAGTTCAGAAACAATTAAGTGCATATTAAGAAAAAAAAAAAACATCAAAAAACATATTTAATAAAAAGCATAAAAAAAGAGTTAGTGTTTTTCTTATACTGTCATTTACTTCAGTTTCAAGCAAGTTAACGTCCATGGTTCATTTCATTTTATATCATAGATATTTCAGTTAGTAGTAGTGTAAGTAATTACAGTAATTAGTTTTGTAGGTTATGTTATAGATAATTGAGTTCAACAAATAATGGCTGTGAATCCAGTTTTTTTTTTAATTGTTTAAGTGAATTTTTTGTTGTGATTTCTGTTTTTACAGCTGGGCAGGATTACTGTTATAACAATATTGTGATACAACATTATATATCTGTGATATTGCATTAAGTATTATATTATAACACTGCCTTTCTTTCACAATTTATACATTTCTCTATCATGTTCTAGATGATAATCTCACATGGCGCTGTTGATAACAGTAACGTTAACGTAACACATAAATTTCAGTCCCCTTCAGACTTTTATCAGTGTCAAAATCATAAATAGGTGCGCTGTTTGCAATAGCAGTGTGGGTGCTAGGCTATAATCTTTAATGTCAGCCGTTATGCACACTGCGAATCCAACTCGAATTTCTTGTTTGGTATCAATAAAACATTCATGGTAAGAGAGAACACTACCGTTAAATGGCTAACATCTGACTTAACTTATTAACATTATCTTATTCAAAGTATAATCAAGTGACAAACCCAAATAAACAACTAGTAACTAAAGTTAGCTGAAAATCTAAATTAAGGTCAATTGATTTGCTTCAAATTATTCGATAAGATGGCGACGGCCAGAGCCGCCTACTTTGAGCTTCAAAACCACTTCTCAGAAACCTATGGGTGACGTCACGGTGACTACGTCCACATTTTCATGCAGTCTATGGTTAGGATTGGTTTAATTAAGCAATATTACACATGAGAGTGTGCTTTACCATCATTGTTGGCACGACAGTGATGTGGGCAAGAACAAGGCGCTTGCGCCGAGCTCCGTAAGCCGTAAGTTTACGGCTGTAAGCCATAAGCCATATTACACCCTCGAGTGTAATATTGCGATTATACAACATTTACCAACAAAATAAAAGATATAAACAAAATTTATTTATATTGTGAGGCAGTTCGCTCTAAACATAAAAAACTTTTTGCTTGTGTTATCTCCATTTCCATGGAAATACACGGGGTATGACTAATACCTGGAAAAAATCACTCACATCAGTAGAATCCTATGTAATAAAACCTAGTTAACTACTCCAGAAAGTAGGTTGACCCTTGATAACGACCTAGCAACAGAGATGATTTCTAGTCCCTGCTGACTCAGCCAGCCAACTTCAGCTGATGCTTTCTGGAGATCGTGGCATTTCCCAAACTGAATAAATACTTCACATATAAACACAAAACTGCTTTGCTAGCTCAATCTCGTTGTTACAAAAAAAAATAATTTTTCCATGGACAGGTTTAGCCACTTTGTCCACAAACTTCACAGACATTTTTAAGCTAGTTGCGCCGTAGCACCAGCACAGCTGATGGAGGATGTTGGCATGGAAGTTGAGGTATACTGTCAACTGAAGGGAAAATGGCTACGTTTTGCTGTGTATGGGTGTGCCAGGTAACGATGAAGAGTGAAAGGATTTGGGTTTTGTGTGTGTGTGAGTGTGTGCGTGTGTAACTCATCCCACAGTCTCAGAGTTCAGTCCACTCGGCAAAGGGTCTGTTTTGTTCCCCCCCCCCCACAAAACAAAACAAACCAAAGACACTAGCAAAGCAACACAGTACATAAAATAAAGCCAGCAGAAACGTCAGATAGGTCGGACCACCGTGTTTAACTATATATCTTCAAACGTTACAGTTACGGCTGAAAATGACAACAGAAAAAGACAAGTTTGCCAAGTTCACATATCTCCACAATTCAAATCAACCACCAGTTGTCTACCCAGAAATGACTGTTGTTGTCAGTGCAACATCACAGTCTGTAGTTCTAGGTTTAGCATTGTTTCAGACCGAATGCTTTTGTAACACTTTTATAATTTTCAGGGCCAAAGAAATTACATCTTGAACATGAACCAAAACAGTTTTACTAAAATAAACAATATAAAACCATAGGATCTAAGTAAAAAGTCCCAGTGTTTTAAAATCAAATCAATGTCAAAGATATACATTGAAGTACATTACTGACTGAGTACAGTTTTGCTAAAGAATTTGAACATGAACCATTTTTATGCAATAACTCATATGCTCATACCCTTGATCACTACACACACACACACACACACAAATACATGCATAGGATATAATGTATAATATAAATAATATCTATCAATATTAATGTTGTGTGTTGATGTTCAGATTACTGTTATTGTGTCCTGTCCAAATAAATATTTAGACAAATTGTGTTTTCCATTGTTCTTGAAACTTTCATGCCAATAAAGCCCCTTTGAATTGGGAAAAAAATGCTACGCTACAACAGGCAACCACCCACCGCTGTCTGAAATAATCAATAGCAAATGTACTTATAGTTTTAACTAAACTTAACTAACTGCTGGTGTTACTGCAGTTCTGGGTGTGGTTTGTCCAAGTTGTGTTGCCGTACCTAACTGTCCAGGATGCGGACCCGCTCACTCATGTGCGCACATGTACAGAAAGGATCAGGCAGCAGGTACGGACCAGGTAGTGACAACAACCACCTTTGCCATTTTATTTATAGCCTAGGATTCCTTCAGTATTCAGGAGGTTTTTATCGGGAGCCGAATTATCTGCAGAGGTCTCTCCTCCAAAACAAACACACCCGCTAATTAAAACAGGTAATAAAGCAGTTTCATTTTAAAAATAAGTGTTTCTCCGACGTTCGTCAGTAGACACAGGAAGTGAGGAGGGGCTGTGAGCCTAGCCGCCGCTAACGTTAGCTCAGCTTGTTTAGGTGCTCGGCTTGTGTTTATGTTAGGATTCCTTCATTGTTCACAAGATTCACAAGGAAAAATGTTTTTCCATATGTTGTCATATATGAAGAGACCCAAAATGAACACTGTAGGCAGACTAATTGATTTCTATAGGCAACTTATTTAAACAGCACAAATTTTGTATGTGAATGATTCTGTCTCAGAGCAACCACATCTGCCATTTTATTGTTAGCTTAGGATTCCTTCAGTGTTCAGGAGGTTTTTACCGGGAGTCAAATTATCTGCTGAGGTGTCGTCCTCTTTCAAACAAATAGACATGATGATTTAAAAAAAAGAAAGGGTGAGGGGGGGTGATTTAATGTCAGCTGGTGCTTACGGAAAACTCTAGTAGAATGCAACAGAGCTTTTCGTTTTTAATGATCAATAGAGCTGCTGTTGTTTCACAGCTCTTGTAGTCAGTCTGGCAGTGTTTCTGAAAGCAATGTGTTTTGTTTTTTTCTCCCTGGCTGTCTGTTTGTCTACCAGCAGAATCAGGTGCTGCCCCATTTCTGTCTCCACACCTGCTAACCTGTGATTTATGAATTTCTGTTTATCTCTTTCTTTTCTCTGCTGGAGTTCTTTTAAGATCTTGATGACTACATATCCAGTCATTAACTTGTATTGTTTCTCTTCATTATACCCACACACAACATCAGGTAGCTATTTTTGGTGGTCAAGCATATTATTTTTCATTGTCTCTTTATATATTTATGAAATTTCATGTTTATACATGTTAATTTCACACTATTTCTCTTGCTCCTCATACTCTCCTCTTCCTCCTCCTTGTCTTCCTCCACCCAAATACTACTTTCTGTCTAACTACTTATAGGTTTAAAGGTTTATTCCAGACAGACAAACATGTTGTCCTCATCACCCCCACTCCTCTTCCTCTTCTCCTCCTCCTTTGCATCCTTCTCTTCCTACTCATACCCTCTTCTTCCTCCGTCTCCTCTTGTCTCTTCCTCCTCCTCCTCCTCCTCCTTGTCTTCCTCCACCCAAATACTGCTTTCTATCTAGCAACTTATAGCCTGACATATAAAAAACAGGTTTGCTGCTGCCTTAAATTCATTTCAAACAAAAAAAACGTGATAATATATTACGTGGAAAACTAAATAATTAATATAGTACATGTATGTATGATAAGACAGTAGGTTTAATGATTAACTTAATGCCTGTGTCTAACAGACTCATAGACTACAGAACAATTACACTACATAAAACACAATACAGATAATAAATATAACCAGCATAATAAATACAATGAAATATATTTGTCTCCTTTGTTCCATAGAGATTGTTTTTTGTGCCATAAAATTTTAACACAACAGTACACAATAACACAATAAGAAGCCAAGATAATAAATATAATCAGCATAATAAACACAATAAATAGTATGGTGAAGGATGGGCAGGAAAGATGAAAAAATATGCGCTCAAAGAAAAGAAAGAAGTAACAGTAATAAAACACTCATAAAACAAAAGCAAATTTGAATAAATATTACATTTTCAGAAAACAAAGGCAAACAAATCATATCTCCCTACTGACTTGTTGAATGTGGGTGATTGTCTTCCTTTGAACTTTTATTTAAGTCCCCATCAAATAGCTGCCATGCCACCTCATCAATTTCTAATATTACTCCACTTTCCAGGAGAACTTCATGGATTGTCTTGCTGCTGCTGGTGCTTGTGGTCATCTCTGTCACTCCCACAATTACTACACCGCCAGATGTGCCTTTTGGCCTCTGTTGAGAGAAAGTAAACACACCTTGTTACTTAACCAGTGGTGGATGAAGTACTGCCTAGTTTTAACTTTACTTTTACCTCTGTTCAAAATGTTTTGTTCTTTGTTTATGTACTTTTATATTTTGCTGTACTGGTACAATGTTAATAAAGGTAATGAAGTGGAATTACATATATTGCAACATAATCTTCAAGTTTTAAAATCTCGTGGACTCTTCCCTCTATATAGCAAATGCTTACATGTATTGGGAGTGTGGGGAGTGTTTCAGGGAATGCCTTCTGTCAGCAGGAATGATCCGCTGTACATCTTTGGTATCTAAGATGACTATGTCGCCATTTGACAGTGTTCTAATTCCTGTCACCTCAACCTGAAATGAAAATCAGTAATTCAAGTGACAACTGAGCTTCATATTTGGAAAAAAAAAACACACAGGCACTAATGGGCCATTCTGACCCTCATGCATTTCGAATGGTTCAAGCTAAATGTGACAGGGGCAGGACATTTTTTTAAAAATTGAGTCAGCAATCTCTCTGTGGTATAATGTAAATTGAAAATAATAAAAGGTTATTTGGATAGTGTGTTAAGATGTACGTAATGATTTTTAAAATACAGAGATTTGTTCTAATCTTGTAGTCATGTGTTCTCACACAAGCAAGCACCTAAGGCAGAAAACTGCTTGTAGCAGAGCTGTGACCGCAGAGTAGGGATATCCTGATTGTAGTCCGCAACAGAACTGTTCCCTTCAAGCAGAGCCTGAGCAAACTGAAACATAAACTGACATTTATGACATTATTTGTTGAATCTATAATTGCTGAATCTATTAGCATAATATTTTCCCATTAGTGGGAATCAAAATCTACGTTGGCATCTGAAGATCAAAAAATTATCTTTAAAATTACATGGAAACCTTAATGACAACAACAAAGAAGAAGGACGTAACTAATCAGTAGCACATGGATGTGCACAAGGGTGTCCATCCTACTGACATGGTGTACATCACACCATGTCCGTGTCAGGTTGCTTCATTTTTTGTGTAATATAGAAAAATTTTGACATTACTAATACGATTTTCTCCTAATATTTACAGTTCAAGCCCAGTATATTTAAATGGACTCTGTTCACATAATTAAATGTAAAAACCATGAGCAGTAACTTAATTTTGTTATACAGATGAAACATCATATAGTTGTGATATGGCCATAGAGGTAAACAGTTTTTCAAACCTGTCAAAATACTGTCCTGTTCAATGACCAATTAATGGTATAACTTCTACAGGCCATATGTTCACTGAAACTGTATTTTTGCTCTAGTCCCTGCTAAAAGAAGAGGTCTTAAAAGCTTCTCTTTACATTTAAAAAGCTCTCACTAACTTGGCAACAGGCTTCTTAACATATATAAAGGTTTGCAATGAACAGTTGAACAGTCTGGAAAAATGTTAAAAGCACCATATACATTGATCAACCCATAACAAATATCGTGAACATTTCTAACCCCTTCTTCAATTTTATTAACTGTGAATTCACCACTTCCAGTTCAAGATTTCTTTCTTCCTTTCTTCAGTCTCTCCCAATGATTCCATGGAAGTGAGCTGCCTTTTTCATATGTCACAGAACTACAAGAAAAGAATGGTTAGTAGTGCATAATTAATTATCATGCAGGGTGTCTACAGCTATCAGATAATTAAACTTGATGCTTTTTTGGACATTTTTAAGACAAATTTAATGATGACTTTTTGGACAAATCATCTTATTAAAATAGCAGGTAAGTATAAAGATAAGTACTTTACATTTGGTCAAGTGCAGAGGTCAGATTTAGGTATGGATATGGCTGACTTCAGAAACAATTACAAGTGCTGTGGTGGATAATACAAAATAAGGTTTTCACACAATTTTGCATAGGAAAGACTACTCACAAAAAGGGTCCAGTGTTTTCATTTTCTAGGATAGCATCAATCACTGTGAAGTTTCTGAATAGGTTCTTCTCCAATGACAAGAAAGTTCATGGGACCAAAACAGAGAAAATATTAGTTTAAGGCACATTGGGTGGACATAGCTGTTAAAATGATCTTAGGAAACACTGTAATAATTCATATGATTGATACAGTAGTCAGAGTGCAGGATTCATTCTATATCCATTCAATATGGATCATATTCCGTGTACTTCAACTAGCATCAATAAGTCTGATGGGCGAATCAATTGCTTATGACTGCTAGCATTTGTTCTGTTCAATTCCTGGGTGGTATGTTGATATGTTCGGAATAATAAAAATACCCAGACATAATCTTTGTCAGAGACTGGCTACACATTGTATATACATTGGGGTAGTCCTTAGAGGAGACAGAAAGAAAGATTTTCAATACCATAAAAACAAAATAAATAATTTTGACCACGACCATTAAGGTAACTTCATACCTTACAGTTCAGAGCCACCAGTCCATCAATAACCTTTTAAAAAGATCAGTGACATTAGTTGGAATTGGGGGAATTTCAGTTCATTATGAAATGTAATGTTGATAAATATGCTGAAAGTATATCTATACACAAACTTACCACATCTGGTATGGCCTGTGGCTCAAAGAGCGCCTTTAAATCTGAGAGGCCTGCTAGCGTGGTTAGCACGGTGCATCTACAATCTATGGTTAACAGTGATAATACTGATGCTAATGCTAATTTTCGCTAGCGAAAAACAGGCCTAAAACCATTAAAAAAAAAATGTACTCACCGGAAAAACTGACTCATTGATGGGTCTTTTATTACAACCAAACGCTGAATAAGACTGTTTTTAGGCAACCACAATGTTACAATTAACTTCAGTGAACTGAAAACACACTGTGAAATAGCAGCAGCTACGCCTATATGCAATGGGTATGTTACATAGGCAATGTCATCGCCGTGGTAACGACTTGTCAATCACAATGTAGCCATGCCCTAAAGCATACGCTGCCTTATCGCCAAATTTAAATTAAATGGGGCCATAATTTACAAAATGAAAATCATGCTGTATTGAAGAAGACTTGAAACTAGCGATTGAGACCATAAACTCATTAGGAAACAGTTTACTGAGGTAATAAATCAAGAGAGAAGTAGGGTCATTTTCTCATAGACTTCCATACAGTCAGACTTCTTTTTGCAGCCAGTGGAGTTGCCCCCTGCTGGCCATTAGAAAGAATGCAGGTTCTTAGCACTCCCGCACTGGCTTCATTTTTCAGCCCCGGAGGTTGCCGCTTGGTCTGCAAGACAATGCCCATACAATACCAGTCAAAAGTTTGGACACACCCACTCAATGAAGGGTTTTTCTTTATTTTTACTATTTTCTACATTTTAGAAAAATACTGAAGACATCACATCTATAAAATAACACGTGGAATCATGCAGTAAGCAAAAAAGCTTTAAACAAACCAAAATATCTTTCATATTTTAGTTTACTCAAAGTAGCCACTGTTTGCCTTGATGACAGTTTGCACATTATTAGCAATATTTCAACCAGCTTTATGAGGTCATCATCTAGAATGTGTTATTTTGTTTGTTTGTTTGTTTTTAATTAACAGTTGTGCCTTGTCAAAAGTTAATTGGTGAAATTTCTTGCCTTCTCAAGTCAGTCAGTTGTGTTGTGCTGAGGTAGTCTTGGTATACAGCAAATAACGTAATTCCACTACTGTAGTAATCCATATTATGGCCAGAACTGCTCAACTAAGTAAAGAAAAACAACAGTCCATCATTACTTTAAAGACCACCAAGATGGCAAAGCTGGTCAGCAAAAAAAGTGGGAAGATGCATGAGAAGAACAACTCAGTCAATCTTCACATCTCCTCCTCAGTTGATTAATGGACTTTGAATGGCTTTTAGTGCAAGTCATATGCAAAAGATGAGGACTCTTCTGTTCCCCACTATCTGAACGGAAATCGTTATTTAAAAATCTTTTATTTACATCTGTTGCTTATATCTATTCCAGATTTAGGAATACACTGAAAAAATGTCATCTTTTACACAGAGCTACAATTATTGGAATCATTAAAGGCTGATTTAGTTGAGGGTTTTTTGGACTGAACTGTCAAAAAATGTGGAATGAAAATGCAATTTAACGGTTAAATCTGTGCCTGCCCCAACTTGCTATAAATTACAAACACATCCAGCGTTAAAGTGGTAGTTTGGATTCTTACCCCTATAGTGGTATTTGATGGTCCATGCAAGTGTAATACATCCACCAAGTCTGGTCTATTAACTCCTTCCCTGTCGTGAGAACAGACCAAATGGACCAAACTGGGTGGATGTATTACACATCCAAATACCACTATATGAGTAAGAATCTGAACTATCACTTTAAAGTCAGCTGGTTATTGTTTTATGTGATTTTAATTGCAGCTTTACAAAGGGTAAGAAGTCATTGTCGTATTGTTGTTTAATGTGACATTTTGTTAATCAACATGACAATATATGATCAGTATAATTTAAGCATTGAGATGTAGCTTAAATATTCCATTAGTTTCAAATATACATGTTCATCTGTTCAAAGTAATGACATTTTTCTAGTTAATGTCACCTTCTTCCTGCGTAATAGATTTCTACCTCATGTCCTGATATCAGATTGGGCCTCTAAGCCTAGTATATGATTAGTTTTAGTAATGCTTGACTTTGTTGCAACTCTGACTAACTTGAATTCCACTGTCTGACAGATATATATATTCAAGTTAACATCATCTTTCCTGTTAATGTGAGTTTATTCTGAGTAGATCTCTATCTCAGGCTCTGATTTGAGGAGTTGTTCAGAAAAAAAGTCATTTCAGGTTCTGACAGCTATTTATTGTAAAACTGTATTGAGTTTTAATAAAAGTTTTGTTTTGTTGCAGCTCTGACTGGTTTTATAAAAATGTTATTGCTGTAATTTATATACAACAAAAGCCTGTAAAAGCTATCCTGTAATATACTAAAATTGTTTTTACTGTAATTAACAGCAATTTTACAATACTTTACTGTCAACTTTTTTGCCAGGTATTTACTGTAAATTCTAGAGACAATTCTTTACAGTGTGTATGTCTTTAAAAAGCTCAGCGGCAGCAGTGGAAGACCCCAAGTGGAAATAGAGTCAATTTACACTATTACATTTGATTCAGCATAGTGCAATCCTTCATAATTACCATAATTATCATAATCAGACCTGGATCCTGATAAAGATGGTGGAATCAGTCATTAATCAATCAGTCATTAAATCTGTGAGTAAAAGGTTTTTTTTTAGACGTATAATTTACAAATTAATCTTATCTCAACATCATTCAATGAATATATTTTAACCTGTTGTAGATGTAAATAGGCTGCTGTACATGTCATATATTCCAAAGAACATGCTTCTCAACTACATTTAGTCCAGTTTTAAAATCTTACATACCGTACGTACACATGCATAGAATGTATTCTGAGATGAGAGATCATGTCTAATATTTAGAAGGGCAGAAATCACTGATCAGCCACATATAAAAGTAATAATGTTAGCACACAGTCCACAGGGCCTAAAATCTCATATAAATCCCAGCGTGTCTGACAGCTGCTTCAGGCTCGGCAGGAGGATGGAGACAGGCAGAAACTCAGGGTTTGTTAAAGAAAATCTGCCGGTGAGCAGGTTAGGTTCACAGAGTAAGTAACTGATCCACAGTTCAAGTGATTTGGGGCTTCTGGAACAGAAAATTCAGTTTCCTTCAACTCAGGGTTAACAAGCTCACTAAACCTGCTTCCTGGAAGGGACTGCAGATGGTAGGTTCCAGTTACTCCTGCTGATATGCTGCTTTTTCATCAGTATCCTTACAGTACCACACAACAGCTACAGCCCTTTACATAAGGTGGTGGTACTGCATGTGGTGCCAGCAGTGGGATGTTTTGTCTTCATGGACACTGGAGATCAAGCAAGCAGGCCAGGGCCACACACTCATAATGACCCAAGAGTTCCTCCAGGGAGCCACCAGGCTACAGGTGCAGCAGCTGATGGAGGTCCCAGGAGCACTGCTAATGAAGCTGATAGAGAGGCATACACACAGGAGCACGATGAAGAAGTTGAACCAGGCACATTTTTTGCATAAACTCCTTTTTACAGTGCTTCAACATCCCTGTTTCTCTTCTAGTGCCAACAATGTATGGCTGTAGGGAGATCAGCACATTAGCAGAGCAGCAGCGTCAGTGCTCCATCTACACCACATCTATAGTCCATAATGTATCAGGAGTCTATTTGCACACATTAAAGACACAAGTAGATCTAATTTCTAAAAATTTGAGCTTTCTTCTGACTTCTGTTTTACTTTGGAAAATAGAAACGTGTTCCACTCATGCCTTCCTCTCAGCTCTGATTGATGATGCCTGACTGCACACATTTATTTTCAGCTAAGAGTACATTTACTGTCCATTATCTCTGAGGGTCAGACTGTGAATACAGTGTTCACAGAGGGAAGAGGCTTTGCACGAGATGTTTCACCATCTCATCAGCAGGTGGCAATAGATGCCCACTGATTTAATGTTGCATCTTCTCTTCACTGCCTGATGATTTACAGAACAGCTAGCTCCTTTTCAAATGTTAAGCACCTGCTGTTGTTTCTTTCCACATCCTTTTAAAATAAAAAAAAGGATTATTAATATAAATATCTTAAAATATTTGGAACTTAGACATATCTGCTTTTAAATGTCATAACTTACAGCTATGCAGCGTTTAGGGTTCATAGATGGTACAGTACTGAGCAGTATGTCTTTAGGAATAATAAAATAATAAAACTCAAATATAATGAAATTGTAAGACAATCCTATAAAACAAAGAATTTTCTTTTAACTTTTTCTATTTTCACTTATCTAGAAGGTCTTTGTTGCTCAGTTCAGAGCTGGCGTTCTTCTGGCTACTGAGGCTGGCAGATTAAAATTATTCAGGAGGAAAATAGATTGTGTGAGCTGTGTGATCTGGGTGACATGAAAACAGTCCTATTATTTTTCTGAATTGTACAGACCACGATGATTTAAAGGGTTACTTAATATTGTACTTTGCAAATTCACATAAGACAGATTTTAAAAAAGAAGGTCAAAATCTGTACAGCAGTGGTTGAGATATCCTGACTTGTCAGCCCTATTGTAGTAAAGGTTAAGCCCCAACAGCACCAGATCCTACATTCTTCATAGAGTCCGGCCTTGTAATATAGTGATATATTTTACTTACACAGAATGTTGAGAAATTAAACTTCCTATGACATGCACGAGAGATGTGCATTAGAGGAGACACATAACTGAGTTCTGTAGTATAATAATATTGTAAAACTGTTCTGCAGCATCTCTGTTGTCTCTGTTCTATACTAGTAACATTGAGGTTGGTGAGCAAAGAAGTTTTTTTTTTTCTTGATACAATCTCTTATCTGAAAGTACAAAGGTCCTTTTGTACAGTATATATCATATTTCTGTACTATCTGATTTCAAGGCCATAATTACACTTCTCAAAGAACTCCCCTTATACCTAGATGTGTTATAAGAGTTGCTGTTATCCTGGATCATAGATGGACTTTTTTATAGTATTTTTGTTTTTATTTCACAGCTTTAGAGATTTGTGGATGTTGTGGTTATATGTACAGCTTGAAATGAACACCTGCCCACACACCAAATGTTGGTAAAAATAAACTGTGGTGGGTAATATTGTAAAGTTACTGGCCTCATCACTAGCCAAGGCTAATGACTTTGATAAGGCTGATGATAAAAATGAAAGAGGGGAGAAGACGACATTTGACATTCAGTGCCAAATGGTGATCGGGTTGTGATTGGTTTGTATTTGAGCCATACAAATAACATAATGTACTGTCAGGATTGCATGACAAACCATTCTGTGGTTGGAGGCTGTCAAAGACATATATTCTGCTATATTTTTTATTTTTACTAATACTTGTGTTTATGTAGCCAGGTGAAAATTGGTGGAGAGTGTTTTTGGCTATATGCTGTTTCTTTTTGTTGAGGCAATGCTGTCACTTTAAGACCAGCTTAAGGGTAGATCTTGCAAGAGTACAGAGCTCTGTGGGACGTTAGGTACAAGGAAGCAGCAGTGCCAGGAAACTAATGCCTGCTGAAGTGTGTCTTTTTGCCTATGTGGAGGAAAAATATCCCTATAAACATTGTTCTAATACAAAAATGGTTACCAGCATCAGGAGAGGAGAGTATAATTAATCTGCCTAATTTAGCGGGGAGATAGAGTGCCATGTTGTGTTCCAGATGTGTGTTTGTGTGTCTTAGCGTGCGGGTTGCACACTGGAGTGCAACTGAGTTCATGTATATTTCCCAGTGAACTAATGTACTTTACTGAAAGGTAACTATACAAGTTGTGTGGTTGAACAAATGTATTTCTATTTTCTTTATCAAGAAACAGATGCACAATGTCTAGAGTTCATTAGATTGAGTTTTCTGTAGGAGATATTGAGTTAGAGTCTGTCTACTGTAATCGTTAATGTTATATTTTGTGTTCTTTATTGAGTGCAGTTGGGGAATAAAATATCCACTAAAAGAATTTTGCTGCGTGTCCGGTCCCATCATTTATAACCAGGCTACAATTAAACTGATTGAGTGGCTCTCAAGAAAAACATTTTGGCGGGTGGAAATTCTGATTGACTGGTAACTTTAGAATCTAGTAACCATATTGGCTGGTGATAAAAAAGAAGTTATTTTTAAGCCCTGGTTATATGATATGTGTCTTTATCAGTAGGCTACCAGGGTGCCCCTTGGATGGGCTAGTTAGTCTTTAGTTTCTGTCTTTTGATTATAATTAGAGACTGTCCACACACACACAAACATACAAAAGAAAAAAAAAGGTGCAGTTATAATAAAGTTAGTTAAAGCATCTAGCTTTCTCTAGATGAAAGGGCTCTATTACTTTTAATAGGACTAGTAAGGCAAATGGTAAAGGCTCATTTATACATTCCTTAAAATTTGTTTAAATCAAACTTGTTTTGCATTTACATTTTGTTAACTTGCAGTTACATTTCACATCAAGATGGCCTACTGTATAAATATAAAAATACATTTTCAAAAAAGCAGCTGTCCTGTTCTTTTCAATTTTCTTGGAGTCCTCCCTCCTTGTGATCTGTCAGGTAAAATAAAATACATGGGCTTTAGCAAGGCCTCAATGCGCAATATGTAATTTTCTGCTGTGAGGGATCCCTCAGTCAAAACAATAACACAATACGGAGTCTGATGATGTTGTGAAGTACTGTAGGATCATGGAAGTTGTTGTCCTCATTGTTAAAAAAAAACAGAAGCTGGTCTATTTTTAGGTTAGGATTCTTTCAGTGTTCATTGTTCAGGATGTTTTTAGCGTGAGCAGAATTATCTGCAGAAGTCTCCTCCTCTCCTAAACAAACAGACCCAGCTGATTAAAACTGGTAAGAACACCGAATAAAGAAGTTTTCACATTGTTGGAAACATTAGGGATAATGTAAGAACACAACAAAACAAAACATATAACATAGGTCTAGTTTCTTTGAGACATTACAATGCAGGAAAGTTACATATTGTACCTTTCAGTGACTTATCGTTAAAACAACACTCCACATCAATAAATCAGCCTGAAAAGCAACTCACAATAACAAAAAGCCCTATGTTTTTTTTTTTTGTTTACCAGAAAGAAGCAGAAAACCACTTGGACTTAAGTTGGCAAACCCCACAAATTCATGGCCTCATTACCTGTCCTGCCTACTCTTCATCTGACTGACAAGCACTTACACACAAACAAGCAGTGAGAGACAGTTTAGATTTCGCTTTCATGACGTAGGATCCACTCAGTTGGATGCAAGGCACCTTACATCAACAGGGCGAAAAGCAACTTGCTATGAAAAAACAAAACAAATACAAAAACAGCAAGAAAGTAGAGGCTGGCAATGTTTTAATGTCTGGCTATCCAGCCGACAGCTGGTGCTTATGCAAAACTCTGTGGCAGTAGGTGAGTACAATATTAAGGTACTTGTACTTTACATTAAGTACTGTTTTTCCATTGGATGCTACTTTATACCTTGTAGCCCACTAAATTACAGAGGGTTGAGACTTGTTGACAACATCCTTCCATGTCATGAACTAACTCTTGTTAGTTTGTTTGTGCTAAATGTAGTGCCTTTTTTCAGCTTTTTTATACTTGGCAAGTTTTGAGTATGTGATGATGGTCTTTTTAAAAGATGCAGTTCAGATGATGTAAATATAAGGTGACTTCCTTCTTAGGTGGAGGTGGGTAGGGGGGCGTGGCTACATAGATTAGTCACATAGCAGAAAAGCAAAAACTGGACATAGTTGCATGAGACCACTGTTCACTTCCCATTTCCAACTGCAAGTGTTATGTTTCTAGTTGGAAGTCATGACATTTTGAACCTTAAACTGTGATGTAGTGTTTACTTTTGCCATGACAACGAAGGTTGCTTAACTTAAGGAAGTACTAACCATGTTTCAAGTGATCATTTTAACCCAAACCATGATCTCTCTCTGACCCTAACCAAGCGGTTTTGTGCATAATCCTAACCAGACTTCAACCACATCATAAAACATAGTTATTTTTTAACAGTGATTTGTAATGGTTTTGGAAAGTGGTATATTACTGTTACACTCCTTTGGTCATTTTGAAAACGCCATCTGTCTTATGGAAGGCGCTGAAAACGCTCATATATATCATTTCAGAAGTCATTGGAAATAGACCTACTGTTGTTTCAGTATGAGGTTTAGTATTAGTTAACCTGTCCTTTTAACTTTATACACTAATAAGTGTAGAAGCTGTAACCCTAACAACTACATCATGAAATTTTCAGATGGTACTGCCATCTTAGGTTGAATAAAGAAGGAAAGCGACATTTCAGAGTATTATTTAGATAACCACCTGGTGTTGAATGTTAGAAAGACAGAGGAGATGGTGTTTGACCCGAGTGGGTGACCACAGGCCTGCGGTCACCCACATGATGAGACCATTTCACAGGTGTCATCGTACAAATACCTCAGTGTTTTTATTAATAGCTGGCTGACCTGGAGCATGCATGTTGATGGTCTCTGTAGCAGACTACAACAACATCTGCACCTCTTGCGAGTTCATGATGTTGATCAGAAGTTTACAGGAGTCATTAGGTGGTGTTTGAGAGCCTAATTAGATATGGCAACACAATTTCGTTGGGACTTAGTAAGGATGTGACAGCGAGATTTGATGAGAGGCTGTGGTTAAATGGCGACCGCCAGTGAACATGTGCCTCTGATCACTATAATGGCGTCGGACAAAGCTGAGCATCTCTGCTGCTTAGCAACAAGTATCTGACTACAGAATACCGTGTGTGAGCATCTAAATGTGTATGTGTACATGCAAGTGGATTAGTAGAGAGGACAGGGTGAAAACACCAAAGAACAAAACATCTCAGTGATCGTGAGGAGAAGTGGCGCTTACTTTTATTTACGCAGAGACGCGGTGTGCAAACATACTTAAATGTCGGCCACAGTCTGATTTCAGCAAATAAAACGCAACCCACAGTCTCACACATGATGGTGAGCTAACACAAAGCAGTCCAAGCAGTTGGACAAACACAATTCAGTTTAGCGTGATGAACACAACCAAAATAAGTGGAGTCGACTCAATTAAAGATGAGCAGGTCACAGAGGTTATCCTTCATCGTTCTTCTGCAGGAAAGGGTGACAGTGCTGGGTTGCACAGCAGTCTTCTTTGGATCCGCTAACGTGCTCGGTTGAACACAGAGAAATCCAGCGAGGCTGAGATTGTTGAGATGCAGTAGGGGCAAATAATATAGATATCACAATCAAAGTGAAAAACAAGTTGTTCTCTGGTTTTGGTATAATTTATATATATTTAATGCATTGTATATTTGTTTATCCTCTTAGCAAACAAGTCGAACACAGTAGTGCATACACAGCAGTATACAGTAGTAGATTTGGAGGTCTATCATGTTATGCCTACCTTGCATACATTTAATAATTGGGATTCAGGAGGGTGAGTGTGAGCAAGCATTCTCAATGTGACAATTTTGTTTCAGTTTTGTGACTGGTAGCCTGTATTCTTTTTTTTTTAAATTCAATTCTTACCTTGGTAACGAAGTAATATTTTTCACTGTGGTGTCCACATTAATATAGCCTGCATGAAAGATGCGCTATTTGGAGTCCATCTTCAGAACATTGTAGTTTCACCACAGCAGACCTACGTCAAATTACGTAGCCCAGTGTAAGTACAGTTGGATTCTCTCAGCACTGCGGTTGTCTTTTCTTAAGTCCTTATGAATTCTCCTTCACATCTTTCCTTGACCTTGTGACGTTTTCCATCAAGGTCAAGGGAACATGGTTAGAAAAAGACTATAGGAGGTACTTTTCGACCGCAGCCTTTGACTCTGCCGGATTTCACACCTCGGTGTGAGTTGAGTAGAGCATGATGGGAGTTGAAGTCCGTTTGGAGTCCTTTTGTTTGACTTGGTACCTTTCTTTGTTATTAGGACTGCATGCAGACCTGCCTTTGTCTCATGCACATGGCGTATGAGGCCCAGCAGTTTGGTTTGGTAACCTCTCTGTGCAATTGAAGTCCAAACCGTCCAAATGGAAGTCCGAATCATGCAGACTGTTTGAAAGAACTTTCTGCAAAACAACTACTTTTACTTTAGATACTTTACGTACATTTTGCTGATGATGCTTATGCACTTTTACTTTTAGGGTGCTGTAATGTTACTTCTTCCACCATTGGTAACTCTAAATATGTCTCATTTACATGCTGTGTGTTACATTCACCTGATTTTCTTCAGAGTTGGAAGGTGTGTGAACCAAAATGCTGCTGCATTTAGCCACAGGGGCTAAGGTAGTTTTGGATGGTCTGTAAATATCTCCAAACTGTAGGCTGGATGCTAGTGCAACAATAATACCACAATTTGTTTCTACACACATTAACTGATGATGATGTGATATGTGGGTGTGGAGGCTTTGCAGTTGTTTAAAGACACCTTTTAAGGAACTGGGATGAGTAATGTAAGTAATGTCATATGTACTGGCAATAACTGGCAAACTACCTATTTTGTTGTAGACATGAGGGCCCAAGAAATCTGTCAATATAAGCTATGTGAACTTTTTTTTGTATTATAATTTGAAGATAAATGTTCTGTTTTCTGGATCAGTTTATATTAATGTGTGGTGGCTGAGCATTATTGCATGACACAATAAAACAAGCTTCATCATCATCCAGTAAGACTGTTGAAATCAGCGTGTGCGCTTGAGAACCAGAGCAGACCTGCACATACGGTACATCTCATAGTTATTCAGTCTTTCTCTTATTATCTGCTGCTCTGCCAGCCTCTCACTTGTCTCTGCCTGCTATCTCCTCAGCTTGGCCACACGCAAGCTGCCCTCCACAGCTCTTTGCCCTCCAAAGCCCCACGGCAGCTGTGATACAGGAAGCCATGCATCAAGCAGTTCTGGAACAGCTCGGCCTGGAGATACGCAGCAGTGTTTTTCTGTTGGCTAGGCGCTGAGAGGCAGTGTGGCTCTCCCGCTGACTCCCCCCCCTCCCTGTGCGAGCGTGGGGCGATGGGCACAGTAGCAGTGTGCTGATGAGTCAGAGCGACCAAACAGCAGGCAGTGAGGCATGCTGCAGCACTGTCTGACACACAGCAGATGTACTTACTCTCTGTGGGCACAACACTCACATTCAATCTCAGGCTAAAGGCCAGTCATGTTTGGGTCTGAGAACAGCTCGCGATCTCTGCTGTGTTGAGCTCCATATTACATACATTATAGCATATGTACTGGATGGATGATATACTGTAGGCTATATATAATTTGGTTTCTATTCCAACATGGTGATGTGAGCATTCATAGCACATGTAGGAAATATGTGATGACACATGTAATGACTCTTAAAGAGACATCATTTTATCATTATCTCTGTATGACAGCCTCCTCTGTGTCTCTGATATGTCTCCAGAAGTGTGCTGACAGGCGGCAGGAAGTGAATGCAGAAAACGACAGTATTCTGGGTTTTAGTGAGGCCTTGTGCAGAAATACTCTAGTTGTAGATGAGACAACGATCTCACAAGTGTCACGAACTGGCTCAGAGTCAGTGACAAAGAAGAGAATCACACATGAGTAAAGCTTCTAAAAATTAGAGTTATTGTCAACCTAATATAAAATATAATATATAATAATGTTAGTCAGCTAAATCAGTCATGAATGCAATGTGTGGATGAGTGAAGTATTTGAACAAAACCAAAGTCCAACCCGTCTGGTGGAGGCCTGGAAGGAAGAGAGAAAGAGGTCAACAAGAAGACACCTAAATAGGCTGGAGGCCTAAACTACCCAAGTACAGGTAGTTCCCTGCTCCTCTCCATCCCCACCCACTGGCTCCTGAGCCAAGAAGCCAAAGCAACCTCTTAAGCAAAAGGCAGAGAGAGGGACATCACACAAGGTCTATTTAATGGCTATTCAGGATCTTTTAATCATACCACATGATGCAGATGGAGTTCACCCAGTTGTGGAATTGTAGATGTTCACATTTCTTTTCTTTTTTTTTTTTTAGCACTTTTTAAGGACTTCTTGTCCTTAATGGCTTAGAAGCTGAAGTTCATTCTTGACCACAGCAACTGACAACACAATCTCAAATAAAGGTCCATCTAATGAAGATCCTGTGATATGAGTGAAAAGCTCCAAAGCAGCGATTAAATGGACTTTGCTTTGAGATTGTTTTGTTTTGTTTGAAATTAATGTTTCAAATGAACCTCAGCTGTATATTCAGAGAAAGCAGAAGAAATGGAACAGAGCCTCATTTCATGCTTGTCATGTCATTATTTTTGGTTGAAAATTAAAATAAATGTAAAACAGAAGAACACCCAACACATTATCACTGTTTTGAAGATAATTCTGAAAAACTTAAGGGATGATTATGGTTTATTACAATGTGGACCTTATTCCTGAGGTTTTGACCAAAAACTAATATAAGCTGAAGCTTCATATTAGCTTCTGCTTCACTTAAATGCATTTTTACAGAGGACGGTGGATTTTTTCCCCTATTACATTAAATGGCTTTAGGAAAGGATCTCTTAGCAGCCAGTATGGACAGGAGGAAAGATTACAGCGACCAATAACTTTTCAACGTACATATGGGCATGTAAGTACTGTATATGTAAAACACACCTGAAAAAATGTGAACCTATCCTATAACCTAAATGATCTGAAACCTACACCAAGCTGTGAGCCATCAGGACACTGGGCCAGTCGTTAGGTGATATAATTAATTTATTCCCCTACGTAACAACAAAATATGTGCTGTGACACAAGCTACACCATGTAGTGGCTAAAGCAAAATAAAGGAACTGAAACCGAACAAAAAATAGATAAGGGTTAAAGGGTATGGCAACTAACATGTATTGTGTGTTTATCAAAGAATTCATCAAGGAATTTGGTGAAAGTTTAATAAGAAAGATCTCTATCATCACACTCTGCCTTTAAATGTCATGGGTGAACACTGCTGTTTCCTTCCATTCTATTTCTCCGTCTGCTGTCAAAATCCTTTCATTCTCAATTCTGACCTCACCATGCCTGATGGTGAGTGTGATGATAGAAAGTGTGATGTTAGAGATCTTCCTTATTAAACTTAAAAACAAATCAATGACATGTTCCTTCATTACCATGAACACACACATTGTAGTTTATTTTGATTCAAACCCACACACACACTGTCCTGCTACTAGAAATTCTCACTTAGAGCACAAAATGTAGATTCATCCGCCACTGAAAATAGTCCCCCAAAAATTAACTATTTCTTCCTGTTTGAGTAATATCTTGTTAAAAATTATAGTTATATAGCACCCTGATACCCGAATGGTTACTGAAATGTCCCTGGCTAGATTCCAGCTAGGGACCCTTGTTGCATGTCACATCCATCTCCCTCCTCCAATGTCCCCTGTCCGGCCCCCCACCGCCTACCATCCAACAAAGGCATAAATGCCAAAAAGCTTCAAATAGATTTCAAAGACTGACATCTTTAGTGGGAACCAATGGACTTGGAGCTGAGAGCCACAGACATGGTAGAGAAGCCAGAGAAGCAAGGAAGCAAGCAAAGTTTATTTATATAGCACCTTTCACAGACACCAGTCACAAAGTGCTTTACAGTCAAAGAAAGTAAAATCAAATACAACCAAAATAAATAAAAACAAAGACACCAGATAAAATATACAAGGAGACAAAATAGACAAATAAAAAATATAAAATACCACATACTACCCAAATGCCTGTCTGAACAGATGGGTTTTTAGCTGCTTTTTAAAAGAGTCCACAGTATCCAAGGACCTAACCAGAGAAGCCAGCCATGTATTGATAGACAGACTAACACATTGGTTTTTGTCTTTTCATGGGAATTGTCGGTGGAATGGTGGTGGTGGAATCCCTGGTTATCTAACTGCTTGTGTTTCTTCTCCTGTATGACCCTGGTATATTTCCACTGGGTACACATGCCACAGTACAGGGGCCTATCAAGTGGCTGCTTGAAAATATTGTGAGCAAAAAAAAAAAAAAAAAAAAAAAAAAAAGAATGATTTTGGAGCAAAGCTTGCTGAAGATAGGGAATGGGTATGCACACATTATGATAATCCAGTCAAGCTCATTTGCATTTGAAATTGTTTTATTTGCATGAATGAAATTACAGAAAAATTACACATAATTAGGATAATATAAAATATTTTCTCACTGCCTGATCTACTTTTCATCATGCACATTTGGTAATAATGTTGAGTGTGAGGGTCAGCTGAGGTCTCATTTTCTCTCTGATGTGGCAACACAACAGGCCCAGCTGACAATGAGGTGTTGGAGGCTAATGAAGTGAAGTTTTCTCATGTGGCAGTGAGAGCCCAAAGTTTAGGGAAGGAGGGTTTTTAAATAAGATATTTACTGGTTTAAATTTGTATTCACTATGAATGTATTGTTGATAAGGGAAAAAAAAAACAAACTCCACCTCCCTCAGCATCTGACCTCGCTGAGTACAAGTGTTTATCGGGATGGTTTCTAAATTAGTGAACTGACCTTTAAGACCTGAGATGAAGAGCAGGTGAAGTTGTCAAACTGCTAAAGAAAGAAGCTGCAGGGCTTTGTGCTCAGATATGTAATTACCCATTGTTTCCAGTGAGCATCTTTGTTTGGGTCACAGAACAAACAAATAAAAGTCAACCTCTGTACACCTGAAAGAATATTCTTAGTATATATATATATATATATATATATATATATATATATATATATATATATATATATACTAAGAATTATTATATTACTATATCATTACTATATATAATAATAGTATAATACTCAAGTTAATAACTGAGATCTGGAAACATGATGACACCACTAAAAAGAAGTCTGATGGGTAAAGAAACATGAGCAGTAAGGCGATCACACAAACCTCCATGTAGCACTGTAGGTATTTACCAGTGGAGGCTGGTCCATAGAGGCAGAGGAGGTTGATCTTCCTCTATTTTTTGAGAGGCAAAAGGGAGATCAAAATATAAAAAAGAATATTTGGTTGAAATAAACCATTACCAAATCTCAGTATTTATAAAGTATTTTTTCTCTCTTCTTTGGAAATAATCCATTACTGAAATTCTGTTTAAAATGTTTCAACAGCAACACCTGCAGGGCGGGAGGAGAAAGGGCAGTGTGTGTGAAGTGGAGGAGGGGAGCAATTGGTGGAGGTGGAGTGGGGGACAGAGGAGGACGGGTGCCTGCTGTCCTCTGCAGGGCGGGATCTCTTACATTGGACTTAATGTATTTCATTTTTTTTCATGCTAATCTGTGATTGGCCATGACACATAAAATGACGCTACAAGGGAGGACGTCCTCCCTTACCAATCAACAAGCAGAATGCAATATTGACATTGAGTTGGTCCAATGATAGTTTCCAGATTTCATCTTCAATTCTAATGTTGTGTTGTGTAATGTTGTGTTCACACCAAACGCAATTTTCACCTCACTTTACTCATGTGAGTTTGACCGCTGGATCTTTTTTTTTTTCATTCACGTCATTCGCACGACTTTTTTTCCCCTGCGAATATTCACTAGAGAAGAGGAGATTTATTTCCGCCATTTCTTTCCATCATCAACCATGACTGAAGTTACAACCATTGCTGCCTTGTACCTGTGGTGGAAGTCCCAGATACGGCGGAAAACCAAACGCCGCCGTATCTGAATCCATGACATTATCCGGAGGTGCACACAGCTGGGTGAATTTCACTGCCTTCTCCAGGAACTGCGCCTGGATGATGGCGGTTTCCAGCGGTACCTCAGGCTGACCAGGGCCCAGTTTGATGACCTGTTGGCGAGGATCGGTGCCAGGATATCATGGATGGATACCAACTACAGGAATGCCACAGTGAAATATAAAATTTTCCCATGGGCACTTGGCTACTGTTCTAACCTCTTGACTAGGAGTAGGGATTGCCATTGTGCACTTAGTAAAAAAGTCAGTGATCACAAAGACATCTTTTGTACTGCTTTAGTCTGGCTCTGTCAGTAGAAATTCTGTACAGACTAACTCAAGAGGTCTGGTAACCTAAATGTTTACTAGAGGCGCCGTCTTCTCTGGCAGTGCTTTTCGACAGACACAGCAGCTGTAACTTTAATCTCTCTTCAGTATCCATTATTGGCAAAAAGAATTGAGCTCATGTGAGGTCAAGGGTCCGGTCGATACCCAAATGACCTATGTCGTCATGAAGACTTCACATAACCATGCCTCTCAACTCCTCTGGTAGAACTAGCTGATAGTGAGTTTCCTCACCAACTTGCCTCTTCCTATAGAGAATTCTGTTCTTCAGCTCAAGTTTATTTCTTGCAGAAGGATGGGAAACTCTGTCAGTTCTCTCCTCTCAGCTGGAGGACAGAAATGGAGGAGGAGAGTATACCCAGTTTTCAACTGACGGATGACTTCACACATAGGAGGATCGGCTCTGCTTTTGTTTCAAATCCTCTTCTGATATGCTTGAAATTACAGGAAACCTGTCATATTGCTCAAGCTGTCTGGAATAGCTTTAGTCAACATAGCAAGAGATGTTACAAGAGGAATAATAGGACCATTGTTATTGGTGTTCACAGGTGGGCAGACTAGGTGTTTCTCACAGACTGCACTAACAGCGTTATGGGGGACATGAATGAAATTGTCAGACTCAGAGGCAGATGGTGTTGTATGAATTGGTTAATTCACTCCTCCTCTTTCTGGGAAACCAGATTGTTGACAGGTTCTGCACAGGGATATTGTGAAAGACCAATCCAGATCTATGTTGCATCTCCCTGCTCAGTACTGAAGCTGGAACTTGAAGGGCAGACAACCAGTGGTAGCTTGTTGCATCTAACTTAGCTGTGGTCAGAATGGAAGTTAGTGGGTTGCTGTCTGTGACCACTGTAAAAGAGCTTCCGAACAAATAGTCACAAAACTTCTCAGTTACAGCCCACTTGAGTGCCAGAAACTCAAGTAGTGAGATTTGCTTTTGGACAATCCACAGCTGGTGAATGCAATAACACACATCTCCCCTTCCTGCTCTTGATAGAGCTCTGCTCCAAGGCTAGTTGTGCTTGCATTTGTATGTTTGCTATGTTTATTATCTGCTTTTGGTTGGAAAAACATAACACTGGGGCTGTGGTGAGCTTGTCAATGAGCTTGTCGACAGCTGTCTGTCCACCTTCCTTCAAAAGGCTCTTTTGGCTGGAAGTACTGACCACTGTTTTCTTTGAATCCACCACTTCTAAATGGTGGGTACCTAGCATTGAGGTTGTTCAGCAGCTTCACAATCTTGGAGTAATCCTGGATGAACTGCCTGTAATAACCTGCGAACCCCGAGAACAAGCACAGCTCTTTGAGGTTTCTTGGACTTGGCCCTCAACTTCAGTTCAGCTTGAGAATTCAGTGATTAATATTTGTTTGTACAGTACATGTACTGTCTTTAATGAGCCACTGTTTGAGGTGTGCTCTTGTGTTTTCTAGGTAAAGTGGCATGCAGCTGGTAGAGTCGTGGGTGGAGCTGAGCAAAAGGAAAATACCCTGCACACCTTTTCTCCTGCAGTGAAGAGCGTGTTGCTCTGTGCCCTAGGGCCTTCTTGTTGCTATAATGTGGATAATTATTTTACATTTATCTTTTGTGTTTTATCCTGGAAGACGTTTGATCTGTTTTACAGACAAAACATGTAGAGTATGAAGTAGCAATGAGCTTTCAACAGCAGTTTCCAGTTGTTTCTGAGGTGTCCCTAGCCTGTTGGCGTTGCAGACCTCATTAGGCTCAGCCTGATTGTTGCTGAACCCTCTGCTGGCCAGTGCTGGCTATCATGTTGCCAGCACAGTGACTCAAGAGATAATGAGCAGGCCTGCCCCCTTGTTTTCAGGCAAACAGAGACAGAGTGACTATGATATGTATTCCACAGCTGCAGTTAGTCTACAGTCACCACAGCCTGTAGCCATGCTCTGGGACATGACAGATGTGACCACATCTGTACTCATCTGCAGCCCCAGGTTCTCATTAGTGCCAGGGCTTGGCTGAGAGCCACTAGCATCATTTCTTTTCAAATTAGATGTCTGACATATGTCAGATAGAAATGCATGGGGATGTTTGTGTTTGTTTATTACTTAGAATATATACTTAAGGAATTTGGGATTCCATGATGTATCCTGTCTGTCTTACTGGGGGTCCACTTTTCTCAAAAATCATCTTCTTTGGGGCATTAACTGACAATTTATCAAGAGAACAGTACACATACTACTATAGGCCGCAAATAAGTGTACTGTTGGCCCTGATGATGGCCAAGATGACAAAATGATTGGTAACATGATAACTTCCATAAATATATCTGAAAGTATTATATTTTGGCCTCTGATGAGTCTTCAAGCTCAGGTAACTTTTACAGAAACAGCAGTTTTTCAAACGTATTTAATCATCTGACTGCTACTTGTAGCAGCAAACCCACAGCAACACAGCCCCTTGCATTTGCACAGATCTCTACACCCACTAACTTACACTCATCTAACCAGGTAGGAAAATAATCCCACCCCCCCTGCTGACCACAGGCAGTTCAAACAACACTGAAACACAACACCTGAAGTCAATGAGAGGCTCCACAGCTTCTTAGATGACATGTTCACTAGTTTCATGGACTGTACTGTAACTTCTTTGAACTACCATTTGTAACATAATGTTATAATAACTCTGCTGTGTCACTGCCAGTCTGTTGCATTACGCTGTGCTGATTAACAAATAAGTATTAATGGCTAATCATTGATGAAGCCTCTTGGATGAGCAGAGAAACATCTTTAAAGGATAGGTTCACATATTTTCAATTCAAAACATTCCCATATGCACAGTGGTTGTTGTAATCATTCCTCCTTTCAGAGTGAAGAGATCCCTTCCTAATGTGTTTTCAATAGGGGACAAAATCTACAGTGTTCTTTTAGTGCAGAAATACATTATAAAGTTCAGCTGAAGCTAATATGAGGTTTCAGCAGTCTAAGGGGGATATTTGCTAAGCTTGTCACAAATCATCATCAGGGGCGCAAACTGCTGCGTCACCGCAATGTTTTAATTTAGCGTGGTATTTACTAAGGCTACAGATGTAAATGAGCCCATCTGTAGTTCATCTGATTTGAAGATCTGATGCCAGGCTGTTTTGATGCGCGTTGAGTAATGTCTGGAAAGGAATGGAGCACACAAGTGCCGTTGAACTTGCAATACTGGTTGAAGAGAAGACACTTTTGGAACTACAATTCATCCCCTGAGAGAAATGTTACTGCATATATTACTGTAAGGAATGCTACTGTATATGTGAGGAAATATGATCAGTGATTGAATGATTTGTGGAAAATCAGTGGGAGATTTTTGGTAAAATTATTAAACTCCTTTCACAAGATTGTAAGCACATAATGTAACGTTTAATGACTATAACTGGCTGCTTCAGTAATATCACACTGGACTGGAGTTGATGAGCCAATAAAGTCAGGAAAAATATGCAGGAAGGACCTAAGGGAAACAGAAAAATAACTGACTGACTGTTGCTTCCTGCTCTTTTGTCTTGTGTTGTGTGGCTGAGCAGAGAGCTCTAAAGTTACTTTGTAATACATTTTTTTAAACTGCGTCTCTCTCTGTTTATCTCTGCTGTAGTCTCTCTTCCTCTGTGTGTGTTTGCTAAAATGATGCCACAGATTTTAAACCTGATTTACTCAGATGTTAAATTTCAGACACAGGAACTATATAAAAATACATTTAGCATGAGTCCAATTTTCAGTGGTGGTGAAGTAGCAGTAGCTAGCAAGTCCTCCTGAACAAATGATGCATGTCCGTGGCATCATTTCTCTTGACCTTGGACGTGGCATGTTTGCTGACAAGTCTGCCAGCCCTGCCTATTAAATTTGCATATTGACTTATAATCACAATACAGGTAAAATCAAGATCCAGATAATATATCCAGACACAGATGATGTGAATACTAGGTGGAAATGGGGCCTTGACACAGACTGTAGTAAACTGCCTCTCTCTTCTTCATTTGGTCAGTTTGCCATACAGGAGGTAAAGCAGGTCGTCCTCTAATCGGAAGATCGGTGGTTCGATTCCCTGCTCCTCCAGTCCACATGTTAAAGTGTCTTTGGACAAGATACTGAACCCCAAATTGATGTGTGAATGTGTGTGCGAATGACTAGTTCCTACTTATGCACAGGTTGGCACCTTGCATGGCAGCCCTGGCCATCAGCGTATGAATGGGTGAATGTGGCTTGTAGTGTAAAAGTGCTTTGAGTGGTCAGAAGACTAGAAAGACGCTATATAGGTGCAGTCCATTTACCATTTTACCATTAGTTTCATACATCAATACAATACTACATATCATGATGGTATCTATATGATCTATATGATATGTGAGTGTGGATTTTTCCCTGTTTGTTGCACAGTCTAAAGCTTTCACTATAAATGATGAGAGGGCCACCTACTGCTATGATCCATGCATGTGCTGTGTGAACAAGCTATACATTTTCTGTTTTTTACATTATCACATCTCACCCAGGAGGTTTAATCTTCCTCCATTTCATTTCTTTCTCTGTTTCTGTGTCAGTGATATCTCAAAAAGGTTGTCAATGATGTTGGTGCATGTGGGGCTTTAGGCAGAGGACAGTTGATGAGATTTTAGTGATGATCTGGATAAGGGACCTTACTATGAACCTATTAGAGATAGAGAGTCGATTCCTGAAACTGAGGTTTAGAGGGCATGAAACCTATTGAACTGAAAATTGAAATAACAGCAATGATGTAATTTTAATAATGCAGCGTTAGTATCTGGGAAGGACTGTGTGGTTTTGTAGAAGCCACAAATCTTTAATGTGTTGGATTACAGATCAAAATAGTGGTACAAATACAACATGTCCAATCCTTTGATCTTCACCATGTGGATATAATATAATGGAAGCAAAAAGAGCTTTCAGCACATGAAGGACAATGTTAATAGACTGAATGAAACAGACAGTCTGACTAGCTGAGTTTTTGGAGCACTCAGCCTTTTAATGAGCAGCGATGGCGAACAGCCGGTGACTGAGAGGGCCTGAGCAGTGACACCCACCAGGGCAAATTTTCACTGCGAAGAGAGGCAGGGAAATTAAAGACATCAAATAAATCTCTGATAAAGGTTTTTACCAGCCTGCTGAAGCAAAGGAAAAATATCAAAAAAGATGCTGGACTGTGTGTGGACTCACCCATCAGTAGATAAGTCTATCCCCTCTCACAGCTCATAGTCACAGCTTATGGAAGTCCAGGGCTGCCAATGTTGACAGATTTCACTGTAGAGGCCCAGGAGAATGCTTCCATACTGAAAATGAAAATGAGCATTTCCAGTCCATTTTCACCAAAAATGAGCTAAAATTAACACATAGTTCAATTCTAATTTAAGTGAGGTTTGCGCTGATGCTGAACTGCTAAAATCTGTCTACAAAACAAGACAGTTTTTGAACTTTGAACTTTTTTATCTTCATTTTGTCATACACACTGTAATGCACACTCAGATGGAAAATAAAATTAAAATTTTATCAAATAATGTCATTTTATTATATTTTTGAATTTTTGAACTTTTTATTGATGTCATACAATCTGCACATTCTCTTATACTGTCTATCTTCACATATAAATTTCATGGGATAGAGACAAACAAACAAAAAAACAAACAGAAAACAAGCATGGTATAACTGAACAAAATATTAAACAAACAGTAAAATAATAATGAAAAAAGATCATAAAAAATAAAAAGTACACCAGAGGCAGTTTTCTATATTCTAGGTCTTTCTGACATAGCTTATATCCTTGGTGACCATATATCCATAAAAATGTCCATTTTCAGCTGTATTTTAGCTGTGACCTTTTCCATAGTAAACACCTCATTAACCTTTTCTTGACTTTGTTTTATGTTTGGGGGCCATGGCTGCTGAAATGATTTCATTTTAATATGGCAGCCCTGGACTTACACTGGAGCTATCCCCAATGCACAGCACTATCAGTTTTACTATAGAGGTTGATGTCTCGTTCTCTCCAGTACACACAGTAAGGATTGGAGTTTTCTGCCAGATGGATGCTAGCTCTTGCAAAAGGACTGAGGTGAATGAGGGAGTCAACTTTCTTCTTTAGCTCATTAGTTTTAATGTGAAGGTGGTTCTCAAGTGTTGCCTGTGGCCACCCTCTGCGCAGTCGTATGCTTTCAGTCCAGCTCAGGCTTAGATGTCTAAATCACTTTAATTAGTGGACTAATTGGTGAATCTCACAGCTGTTTTCTTCCAAAAAAATATTACATTGGTCTTAGTTCAGTATTTCATGCCAATATGGTCACTGAAAAGTCATGATAAAAAGGAAAGGGTACGATTTTGTTCCTTGATGATGATATCTTGAGTTTCAGCAGGATTTGTAACTAATGTGGACAGTTCTACAGCGGGGAACTACACGTGGTTTGGTTGGTGAGTGCTTTGTTGCTCAGGCCTGACACCCCGTCTAGTTAATTCCACAGCAGATGTAGGGATATGGCTTCACACCTCTGTGCCAGGCAGATACAAGAAGCTTTCTGTCATTCCCTGCGGTGATACTGTGTAAGAGGATGGGCTTCCTCCAGCACACCTCTGCTGCACTGTCAGCCATCTCTTCCTGATAGCCCCACCACATCTGACACTGTAGTCATCTGAGGAGCACAGAATGAGCCAGAGAAAAGCCGCTCACAAACACAACACGTTCCCCTTGGACAGCATTAAGACCCTCTCATCAGCCCAGAAAGCTACACATTGGTATTACCACGTTGATTACACAGAGCTCAGTCTCACACAGGCTCACTGTACCTACAGTGACTGATTCATACGCTGCTAAAGAAATCCTGAGGGCCAGTCACTTTGATCAAGAACCCAACTCAGTAATATGTTAATAGGGCCAATTTTTCCAATCCATCATAGTGTTTTGCATTGGAACAATACAAAAAACACACCTACAAAAGCTATATTCTGAACTGAAGAAATGCATAACATCACTTTAACAGTTTATACAGGCCTGCACAGACTGAAAACGTATGGCCAAAAGTTGAAATTTCTGTATCTTTTTATGGTTTGAGATTCCACACATTTTGGAAAGGTTATGAAAAAGATCAATGCAATTTCCTGATTGATATACAGCTGTTGGTATGCTGTTGTTTTGCATCCATTATATCATACATATAGAGATTCTGACAGCTATAGTTCCATTGCAGACTAAGATTTTACATTCAAAATGTGATCAGTTCTTAAAAATAAATTTTTTGTAGTGTATATATAATCACACAGATTCTTCTTGGTGTATTATGTTAATATACAGCTGACTTTTTGCAATACACATATTGGACCTCATTCACTAATATGTGCATAGAAATGTTCTTACTTTGCGTGCAAAATAAGTAAACACCTAAAATTACCATCAGATTCATGACACGTGAACACCACCCAATTTTGTTCTTACCACCGTGTGTATGTTAGTGAATCAGAATCATTTAAAATTGACAGGCACGTGCCTGATATTGGTAATTAGGATACTGTCACGCCCCCATTTCTCCATATAAGGAAAGCTCTGTTGGAGCGGTGCAGTAGTGGAGAGAGCTGTCACTCATTGTAAAGAGGGCCGTGATGGTAAAACTGTAGAAAAACTTTACTGCTAGTGAAATGCAAACACTAGTTTCAGAAGTAGAAGCCAATAAAGGCAGATTTGGCTGGTAAACATGTCATTGGCATTGGCTGTGAATCCTGTATACAGCCTGCATACCTGTTGCACCACTACCACACAGTACCTCTGTAAGAAAATAAAAAGTTGTTACAATGTGTAGATTTGTAGAATTGATCTAAATAAATCTCTACCGCTGCACCAGGTGTGCATCGTGTTTCATCCACAACAGGCTGTGATGTAGCGACAGCAGAGCGTCCCTCCCTGAGCCTCTACTGAACTGTCAGGCTGTGAGGACACTAAACAGGCTGCTGGTTAACCAGCTGCATATATCACAAACAAAGCTGGTGCTGCACATTCCAATATGGAAATTCCAATATATAAGTTGTTGTCATCTAAAAGTGGGAACAGGACAATTTTAATATAATAATTTAATTACATTTATGATGATGGTTTATGAATGACATCTTAGCTATTCATTTTATAATTAGTAAATTGTATATTATTAGCAATTTCACATTTTTAAATGTTGTATATTTAGGTCCAATCATTTCTTAAATAAGTGTGGTTCTAATATACATTGAATGAATATTCACTATATATTTTTTTAAGACCATGGGATGTTTATCATTTGTGCATGCATGGTCTAAGGCAGTTCTAAATTTGTTTGCTGAATAAAAACAAATTTGGGTAAGAACATATTGATGAATCCCAGATTTATGTTTAAGACATTCATACACATGGTTTAAGATGAAGATTTGTGCGTACACACTGTTTGTGACACTTTTGCTGCTCAAAGCCTATAAGCATCTACCCAAACATAATGAAATAGACAAGGTTCTGAGGTATATTTTGTTTGTTTGTGGATGCCATCTAGAGTAGTATAAAAAACAGAACATTCACTGACCAGCTCTTTCCCGCAGAGAATATGACAAAGCTTCCTCTCAGCCACTGAGAGGACATATTGCAGGGAAACTTTTCCAATGCCACAGTGTCAGCAGGGTAACCTTGCAGGACAAATAGGGAAGTTGATGACTAATTGTTATCATCGTCTTTGTGAGATATGCAAGACAAACAAGCATGAGGTTAACGAGTGCATGTGATCTGCTGCTCGGCTGAAGGAAAATACAAACAGCACACTTCCAGTACAAGACAGTCCATATTATTCTCCATCTTTATAGCAACTATACCACCAACTGTGCATGGGGAAGAAAATAAACTTAAACCAAGGCACATGTCCAAACTCTAGGCTCTCAGCAGCTCTTTGTGTGATCACTGACTCTACTCTTTCGCACTTCTGCAGGGCTCAACTGTAAGTTCTTGATACACACATCTTTAAAACACAGAACCTGACTGGTACTGCCAGTATTTATCTAACATATAAGTATTTAAGAACTCAAGACTCCTCTAAACTCATATGCATTCTGAATCTGCTTCAGCTAAAAAATTAATAACATCTAGGTATGTGATCCAGCTTAACAGATCTCTGGAGCTCTCTTAAATTTAAGAGCATTTTAAGTTGTAAGAAATATGATGTAGCCTATAGTTTTTATTCTAAGTTTGTGAGTAGTAGTAACAGTGAAGGATTTTTACCTTTATCTTTCATGTAAGTCCAAGATTTTATATTTCGATAAATATGGATCCCCACCCCAAGATCTGAAGCTATAGTCTACTTACTCACTTCTTTTATCCCTTACTGACCGTTAGCTCGCTAGGCTAATGCAAGACATTGGCTACAACTCTAGACCAGATTTACTAAAGAAATGATGGGTCAGCTCTTTGACAGACCCTGGCACTGACCTCCAATCTGCTGGTAAAGAACTCAGCTGTTCAATGGTGGCATTTGTCCAAGATCACCAAGTTAAGCAAAGAAATGACGTAGTGATCTTAGTGAAAACATTTCCTTCATCCAAACTTCAGAGAAACTACTTCCCATAAAATTATAATAATACAATCTAGTTTTAATTTAATATTATTAAAAGAGCACTCCACCAATTTAGCATTGTACTGCAATACAGCAGTCATAGATTTGGATTTGTTATACTTGCAGCAGCTAATGTAGCCTGGAGCAGCTAGCCTCCAGCAGAGACGAGGAGCGGGCTACAGAGGTCTGGTAACCTAACTTCTTTCTTATTCTTAGTCTTCCCAACCGATGCTGACTCAAGTGGCATCACTTGAGGCAATTTATCAGATTTCACACAGCTCCATCTGGACAAACAAAAGACTTTTTACACATAAAACAAGTGGAAACTTGTGCTGATGTGCAAAATCAGTTTAATTCCCCTTTAAAGGATAGGTTTACAATTTTTAGAAAATCTCAAAACAACAGTCAGGTGCCCATATGAACACTGAAAAAGGTTTTGCTCGCTGTAATCATTCCCTCTGTTATTACTGAACATTAGAGGATCTCTCCAAATGTGATTAAGATGCTAAATCCACAGTCCTTGTTTTGAGAAAAAATCTTTTCAAAAGTTTATCTGAAGCTTATATGAGGCTTTAACAGTCATATCAGTTAGTCATATCAAGCGGATATCTGCCACATTTAGTCCTTTTTAGCATCAAATCCCCTCTTTGTGTTTCCTTAGACAGTGTTTCTCTGCCAAACGGGCCTGTTTGAGGGAAAAGTGCAGGGTCACTCATCATTCCCATAAGCATAGAGTATGCTGTAATTGAGAGTATGAATTCCCTTATATTTGTTTCATGGTGTATGTATTTTAATATACAGTATGTCTGAAGGATACATACACCTGGGCATGAACTCCATCATCACCATTCACTATCACTTCCATAGAACAGGTATAAAATAAACAAATGGACTGATTGATACAAACTGCAAATGTTCTGTAAATGCACACATGCCTCTTTACTGTAAGTGTGCCAAGTAAAGACGGTCGCTCCACTTTAATATGGATGGCCATATGTTCTGTCCTGTGGCAGCTGCCTCGCTGTAGAGTCAGGTGTGTTTATCTGGAGATGTGTAATGGATGTGCTCAGGTAGCACTCACCGGGTAATCATCATCACTTCTCCCTCTTAACCATCCATCTGCAGCTGGAATCTCTCAGCGTCTGGCCTGGCTGCAGCACAAAACACATCCACTGTTTTTTTGTTTTTTTTTGAGTTCATGAAATTTTCTAGGATTATCAAAAGCTCTTTTGTTCAGATCAATAGAATTTGAAATCCATTATTATTTGTGCAACAGTATGCAGCAATTTTTAAAATATGTTAATGCACACAATAATAATCCTTCTCATTGTAATCCTTTTATTTTAAATCTTGTGCATGTTTGTGCACTGCTGCGCATCCGTGTGTGTAACAAACAGAGTGTACACGTGTTGTGTACCCGCCTATGTTGGCACATAATTATTATCTTGATAATGTGCCTTTAAAATAAAAGTGAAATACTGTGCCATTGACTTCAGACCAGGTTTTTGTTGGTCAATCGCACAATTGCTTTCTGCTGCGTTAAGATAGCAATGCGCCAACAATGCACCTCAATTAAGACCCTGGGTGCTGAGATGGGTGCAGGTGTACTTGCTATTTAAACATTGTGGACACTAGACGGAAAATGACAACTGTGCTGGTCTTAGACTAGCAAAGGCACTTGCGTTGCGCTTGGCCCCATGTTTGTAAAGCATCGTAAGCTCCAAAATGCAAATACACAACACCTCAAATATCAATGTTGCCCCAAACAGTCGAATAAACAGGCAATTGATGTATATTGGTGACAGCATTTCCAGTTATAACTGTGCAAAATATTAATAAAGGCCGATATATATTTAAATTCTGTGATTCTGCTTCTGCTCTGCATATTTGAAAAACTAATTTATGTCTTTACTAACTATCATCACTTATTAACCAATGGGAAACAAATTAAAAGCATCCTCAGATCTTTACACAGATACAAAATGGGGTTTGGGGATTTGCTGGTTAGTGTTTAGAATAATGCAGTCAGTGGTGTCTTGACAAAAGATTTTCATTGGTGAAGGAAAGTATCCATGTTCTGCCAGCAGGGTTTTTCTTCCTCCACAATCTCCATGTATCAGAGCGTTTCTTGATTTATTTATTTTTATCATTGATTTATTTCCTCTGACTGTTGTGTGCCTCAGTATGCTGCACTCTAAGCTTTTCCCTGCACTGTCCGGAAGCAGCTGAGAGTTTATATCTGATGACAGGGAAGGTCAGGTCTTATTTTAACCATAGACTGTAAAGAATGATGGACATAGCCACTGTGGCATCACTCATTGGTTTGTGGACTCCTGTTCTGAAGCCTTGAGTTTGCATTTTGACTGTCGCCAACTTGGATTTTTTGGAGCTAGAAGCGACCATATTTGGACGACAGGGTGGACCTGACCATAGCGCTAGCTGCTAGTTTGGTTAGCATGGTGCATTTACAATCTATGGTTAACAGGCCTGAAACCGTTAAAACAAAATGTACTCAATGGAAAAACTGATCATCCGACTCATTAGTGGGTCTTTTATTACAACCAAACACTGAGCAAGACTTTTTTTAGGTGACCAAAATGTTACAGTTAACTTTGATGAACTGAAAACACACTGTGAAATAGCAGCAGCTACGCCTATATGCCATGGTTACGTTACATAAGCAACGTTGTCGCTGTGGTAGCAACATGTCAATCACAACGTAGCCACATCCTAAAGCATATGCTGCTTTATCATCTATTTTACTCTACATGGGGCCATATTTTACAAAATGACATCATGCTGTATTGAAGAAGAATTGATACTAGTGATTGAGACCATAAACTCATTAGGAAACAGTTTACTGAGGTAATAAAGCAAGAGGGTCTAGACAAGGGTCATTTTCTCATAGACTTCCATACAATCAGACTTCTTTTTGCAGCCAGTGGAGTCGCCCCCTGTTGGCTGTTAGATAGAATGCAGGTTTTTGGCACTTCTGCATTATCTTCATTTTTCTGCCACTTGGTTGGAAAGTGTGACTGATGTAGGCCTATTCTGTTTAGGAAGGAATTGCACAGAACAGTACCCCTGGCTGTCAGAGGGTATTTTACACAATGATTATATGGATACACTTGTGCAGAACCAATCTGGGTATAAAATAATGCACAGCCTCTCACTCAAATCAGTGACTATGTGCTGCTGTGTGATGACTACAGGTGTTTAATCAATTCCACATGAAAGATCTGACATTCTGCAAGTTGTTGAGTGAAATTCACTCACCAAAGAGAACATTAGTATTGATGTTTCTTTGGAACTCTGGTTTACCAGATTATGCTCATGTGGATATTACTGGTAAGAATTGTCCACAGTCACATTAAAAATGTATATTTTGATGCACATATCAAACTGCAGTAGATGAAAAAAAATGCATAGCAAACTGAAAAAGGAAAAACTGTACCAACCAACTGCCCTTTCACAGCTCAGCTGCACCTCTCCTCCAACTTCAACATAAGCATATTGGTCTGAAAACAGGTGCAGTTGCAAAAGAATAGACTAGCGTCTGAGGAAATTTGCATGAGAAATGTGTTTTGCCTGCTGCTGACTTTGCACCTGTAGGAAAGTCGTGCCCATTGTTTACAGACAATGGAAAATCTAACAGGTATAGGGTTATAAGAAAGCAAATCATTAATATTCATTCTGTGGAGTACCTTGAATATCAACACCACATTGGCAATGGCAGTCTTAGATATCTTGCTGTGCATCAAAAATTGCCATCTCAGGCCCCACCACTAGCAAGACCAAGCTAGCACCTCACCACATTTGGCCTCACTGCTGTGAACCTATTGTTTTTGGTGATGATAAAATCAGACATGTTTGAAAACTGTTGTAGCGTCTGGAATAACATGATGTGTCTCAGAAATGCTCAAACTAAATGAACAATCATGGAACAAAGGACATGTATTCTGTGTCAACTCAAAGGTTTTTGTTGTAGATCTCATATTTGCCTGGAAAAGGAAAATCATGGCAAAACTAAGCTTTATCCCCAAACCTCATAAGAGGTAAATTTCTAAACAAATAGTGTTTAAACACATCAGCTGAGGTCACATCAATTATGCGAGACTGCAGTGAGAAGTGAAACAAGTTGCTGACTTGTTATACACACAGAGTGTGTCACCAGGATACTGTTCCCCTCCTCCCTTCACACCCAGGATAAGGCAGTATTGACTGGGGAGCAGCGAGTGCACTCAGACAAGAGACACAACATTTCTGTGGCTCTCAGCCGAAAGAGCATGACAAAACACAAACTTTAAACGCAACATTAGCTACTGTTCACTGTCAATGGCATTCAGTTCAGCAGCTCTGTCCTTGTCAGTCCTGCTAGATCGCAGACATCATTGACACAAGCTCTTCACTCGCACTGAAAAGTTTGTCCGATGCACTCTGTGTCCATACGAGTAGCAGACAGAATGAGCAGTGGTGAGGGAAACAGTGCATAAAAGGAGGGAGTGAATGTTTGAGCAGTTCTCTGCATTGAATAACAGCGAGGAGCAGGCTTAGAGGCTGTCTGTCTCTCTCTGGATCTCTGTACACAGGATGTGGTAGATAATCAGCCAGGGTGAGCAGGCAGGCAGCTCAGTAGGCTCTCACTGTGAATCCTAATGTGCATCAGTGTCACTGCCTGCCAGGCCTGCCAACCACTTTATAAAGTTCAATAACACTGGGTGGCTCTCAACCAGCCCACTTGTTGAGTAGGATGTGAATTGATCAGTCAGTCAGAAACCTCATCAGTTGTCCTCTGAGCTGGGCAGCATTAGTGAGGAGGGCACCAGGCCAAAAGTGAGCTGCAGGTCCCAGTTAACTGCCCTTTCCTAATCTGTACAGTTTATCTGAGATAGAATACTTCCTGGCACCATATTTTGCTATGTGGTAGTTTGACTAAACACACTAGCACAAAAATATGCATCATGTAAGTGTTGCATACGTTGATTGATGACAGGATTCAGGTGCCACATATTTTAATAGTTCAGCAAGCAACAAATAAAATTATGTTATAGTTGGCCGCAGAACTGTTCTAATGCTTTCATTCACTAGTGCAGCTGGCTTATATGCAAGGCTTACAGCGCATGTGAATGGCTTCCCTGTATGGCTACTGCCCTCTGCTGGCTAAAACAAATGTACCACATCCATGGCGCCACACCCTACTCCACAAAAAAGTCTTCAACATTTTATCACATTTCCACAACAGCTGATTTATAGTTGGTGCATTCCTGATTAATGAAATGGTTTTGATTGCCAAAGGCATTCACTCTGTCCAGTAGAAACTTCCATCTTACACCTTCTAAATTAAATGCATTTAAAGACCAAAGTAGAAATTGTTTGTGTTTAACTGTAACACAGTGCCATTTTATCTGAACAAACCATTTTTCTCTTTTCCAGGCTCCATAAACATTTTCACCTTATTTGGATGAACTCATCAATGTAATGGATGGATCCCACTGGGTGCAAGTACACCACATTCCGGCTCCATCGCAACTGTCGGAGCTGATCACAACCACTCTATTGTGATCCCACCGGGTGCGCCGCGGCACGTTTCAGAAGCATCCCAGAAGCTGCTCTCCGCTCCATTGCGCTATAGATACGCACCCCATCTATTTTTGATGGAAGCCATGTCAAGCTGCACAGAACCATGTATATATAGCGGCCAAACCACGTAATTACAATGTCATGTGATGCACACTGGCCCAAAAAGACTTTTTCCCATAGACTTACATTGTGAAAGAGACATCTGTAAATCAGTGGATACATTTTTTTGAGCGTCACAACTCCCGCGAAATGACTTGTCTCACTATCAGAATTTGGTCCGATCACATTTCAAAAGCCTAGAAGAGCCACACGATTGAATTGTTTCATCCCCATTCAAGTTAGCCGGAGGGCTAAACTTTTTTGGCTTCATGCGCCACTGAGCAACTTTCACAGGAATGAATGGGGCCCCGCCTCCGACACTGTATCCAGGTGTCTTTATACATCCATGTACAAAACAGATCAAGCTGGGCAGGAAGTCAAACACAGAAACAGCAAAGAACATCCAGTTAATTTTCAAAATAAAACACCCCATGCAGACACCTGATTGTATATCAATAATAAACACAATTAAAACAGACAAATAAAGAAACCATTTATTTACATAGCCTACTCAACCATAGTAGAAGCACAAAAACCAAGGAAAATGACCAATCAATGAAATCTGAGCAAGTTAACAAAATCAGGCAGTTTAGTTGCCCTGCTACTGCATTAATTATGGTAGCCTTAAGGCACTTTTTCAGCTTTGACTAGGCTGCCATAATTACCATAGTAGGAGTGTGACTGAATTTAAAAGGCGGATGACTTCCCCGCAGTCAAGACGCTCTGCTTCTGAAACACTCCTGGTGGGATAGGACGCCTTTGATGAGTCAAAAATTTAGATTAAATTGTTAAACTTACACTTAGTCCTATTGAGACAGACAAAAACTAGGTGACCAGCATTTTAGCCACTCTGGCGGCATGGCTCTAGGGATGGCAATGTCTGTCTGCTCACCACTTTGGTCCGAACTAAAATATCTCAACAATTAATATCTTGGCAAAAAGAGAATTCTCATTGAATTATTTGACACATAGAGATGCTAACTTGCAACTAGGTGTTCAATGCAATGTTTCTTTAAAAAGATGTATTTGGTGTGATTTTGGCCCTTGTGCTATTGTAACTGGCTTACAAAGCATTGTAAGTCCCCGAATAACAACAAACTTGAGACTTGGATTGAACTAAAACTTGCTCAGGGTTAGGGATAGACCATGGCCATGGTTAACTTGACTTGTTATTTGTTTAAAGGACTAGTTCAATAATTTGAGTGATACACATATTTTTTTTATTTCTGAGAGTGAGATGAGAGGACTGATATCAGTGTCATGTCTGGTATTAATGTCATGTACAGAGCTGGAGTCAGGACATGGTTAGCATACTGTAGCATAAAGAATGGAAGCAGTGGAAAACAGCTAACTTGGCTCTGTCCAAAATTTAAAAAATGACACCTAAATTACCCATGATTAATTAATAAAACAGGAATCTGAACCATGTCCAGGTTTTAAATAACATAGCAGTGATGGAAATTGTACAGGTTTAGTATCTGATTGTAGAGCTCATGAGACAGCAAGTGGAACACGAGATGGGGATTTTGGTTCAACAGGGGTGTTATTTTAATTAGACATAAAAAAAGTGACTAAAAGACTTAATTAATAGTGTGGGTCTCATATGCATTCACCACATGAATGACTCTGTGGTATCTCGTAATCAGGGAAGGATGGCATGGCATTGCCAGTGGCCTGCCCTCACAGCAAGACACATGAAAACAAGTTTTGACTGCAGCCAGCCTGTATTATGCTTCCCAGGGTTTCTGTAGCTAGCAGCAGGATGTGAAGATGTCTAATGTTGCAGTCGACGGGAAACTGATACATGTCTCCACTGTAGTGACCCCAGGGAAACGTCTCCCCTTCAATTAGTTTGCTGTGCTCTGCGTGTTCCTCTCCTGTAGCAGTGGGAGGATTTAGTTTGGGTAATTATTTCCCACTGTGATGCCTGTTTATCATTTATAATAACCACTTACATTCTCACGGAGAGATCCATTGTTTTTCTCACCACAAATAACCAGGGCCTGTTTCACCAAGGAGGGAATTAGCATTTGATTTGCAGGGGAGGATAGTGTCCTATATATCTTAAATGCTGTTTTGTCCTGGCTGAGGGTAGAAGATGAACTGTCCTGCCAGTCTGGTGACCATTATCAATTAAGTGCACTTACAAAGACAAAGTGTGTGTACAGTGAACACAACATAAAAAGCTATGGTCCTCAATAGATGAATCCTAAACATTTTGGTGACTCACTAACCTTTCCTATTGCTCCACCTTTACCATCACCACTTTGCCTTTTCCACTCAAATCTCTAAATGTAGTGGGCACATTACTATAAAGAGGAACACAAGGGATTTTACCAACTAGTGACTAGTGGACTTGTAAAACAACTAGTTAGCACTGTGGGCGGTAGCTGACTACTCGTAAATAATAAGATTTTAGCCAAACTCCATTTTTATCTAATATTACTGTGAAGCAGCCATCATGTCTGGCTTATTCACTATGTAACAGATGACAGTTTCTCATGTAGGATTACCCGTCTGTTTAATACACACACTCTCTTTGGTACATTTAAGTCTGGCATATTTCCCATAAATGTGTCCATTGTGACTCTATTTGTCATGCTAACTTTGTGCCTGCCAGCTTGGTTATAGAGATTCAGGGAAACAAAATGACGCATGTCAGAGCAAGCTGTGCACGCCTCCTTAAGCTTTCCAAATACACATGATTTTCACATGAATCAACAGTTTGTCTCTGAGTAAAACACAGAAACTAGCCACCTGTAGCAGCCATTATGCATAGGGATCTACATACGGGGCAACTTGCCAGCTGACATAACCACCCTTTTCCTTACCATATGACTATTTGGTCCAACTGGCAAGTGAAAGGTTAGCGTAATCCATTTAGTCACAGTGGTCACATTTATGGGAAAAAAGTCAAGTTGAAATACACCAGAATTTTCCTTTAACATACCTCACAAACAGGCACATTGCTCTTTGTAATGTTAACACTGTGTCTATACAGAAAGCTATTCAGCTGCATTTGTCAGTCATCCATCTCACACGTCTGATGGAACAGATACGCTCCTATTTTAATCAGCTGTCTACATAGGTTTGATGGCTTGCATTTCACATAACCATGACCCAAAGTGTAGAACCCTAGCTGCTGCTGCTGTTGCTGCTCTGCCAACATGCCGCTCACACTATGCCTCCTGTGTTCACACGGTGTTAGACCACAGGACTGGTGCTTAAGGGAGGAGTGTTGCTCAGGCTTCAGAACCTACATCTAAACACTTCACCTGTGCGTGGATCCATCTTTTTCTTATTTTTGCTCATGGGCCAAAACCAAACTATATTACGATTTCTTTTTTATTTCAGTTAAAGTTCATTGTTGTTAGTTCTCTCTGTCTCTGTCTCTCTGCCTTGCTCTCCCTCATGATGCTTTGTCAAAGATGTGATGAGAATTTGTTTCATCGGTGCAGTGTTTTAAAATGTAGGCCCAACAAGAAGTGCTCAAAAATGTCAACATGCAAATGGATAGTGCATAACAGAAAGCAACTGCTCTTGCTGTGTCAATTTTGGTCAGTACCGATAAATGAGACATATTATGCAGAGGAAATTAAGTAAATACCTACATGTACTGGTGACACATTAACTATTGTAAATCTGATGATGGTTGCTAAAATCACATTTTCCACCAACAGTTGTCTACTGGCCACAACGTTGACAGCTGGTTTCACCTGAATAGTCGAGCAGCTGCAAAAACACCTGGGGTCCGTTTCACAAAGCAGGTTCAACAAACTCTGAGTCTAATCCTGAACTCTGAGTTGATCTACTCTGAGATAAGAAACTCTGAGTTTCCGGTTCCAGAACAGCTGATTTGAGTCAGTTTATTCAACTCGGAGTAGTTTCACTTGGAGTTAAGCGCGTGCACCACAACTATAAAAAGCCAGCATCAATGGAGCCCCGATTCAACGAGTCACCATGGCAACGGGGAAGAGGACGGCTGCGTTTTTCGCCCCACTAGAACTAGACATCTTAATGCGATAATACGGCGAGTTTGAACATGTTTTCAAAAAGAAGTGCAACACCGCTGCAGCTGCAAAAGAGAGGGAGACGGCGTGGGAGAACATTGCTGCTCGGGTCAGTGCGTAAGTTTAAATGTAGTCCTTTGTAATCACAATAATATTACAGAGGAAAACTGCTTGATTGGTCGCCTATTAATTTATTTCATTTAGGTCCAATCCCGCGAGGGAGAAGCGCACTTGGCAGCAGTTTAGGATGAAATATAAAAACATTGTTCAAACAGGTGAAACCTCGGCATAATCTCATGGGGGTACCTCATTTTGATCATGTTTTAAATTGTAAAGTAAATATTAAGTGGCTGTTTGACTGTGCAGTTGTTTTATCCCCAACATAATGCTGGTTTCACACACATAAATGTCTTCTCATCTACATCATGTTCTGTTAAATAATTAAGCCTATTTAAACTAACACAGACTTCTACTCAGCCAACAGAAAGAAGGCAGATGTCCGTAAAACGGGTGGTGGTCCAGCACCGCCACCTCTAACGGACAGAGGAGCTGGCCATAAACCAGACTATAGGAAGGCCAGTGGCTGGCCCCGACACTGTACAAAAAATGACTACGATTGGTAATGTTACAAATGTAAGGACGGATTAGGTTTTGTATGTAGATGATGTGACGTGAAACGGTACCGCTCAGAAAGATAATTGTCTGGAAATGCTAGAACATTTATGCGCGGTCTGATAATCATCTCTCAACGAATATTTAATTCTCTGCGCAGTAATGCTGCACCTTCATCCACGGGATCGTTATCAAAAGGACATGCCATGTTAGTGAAAAAGTCGCCACTTACTGTGCCTAATGGACTTCTAATATACTGACTCTGATTTTTTTAATGATTTTTTAAATGACAGACGGCAGAACTAGGCTACGCCAAAACTCGCCTGCTGACTGAATGAATGAGGAAATCAAATGGAGTGTGTGGCTCTGAAAGAGGGCGGAGACTGAGAGAAACTCGAGGTTCATTGAGAAAAACCTGGTCCCGACCAGGTTAGGTTCATAGAGTCTGTTGCTACGGTAACTGACCGAGAGCTTAAGTTACCCTTCTCTGTGAAACAGGCTAGAGTTATCCCTCTTTCTCTGGTTTGAGTTACCTCCCTTTTTGAAACGGAAAACTCAGAGTTTCCCTCATTTCAGGGTTAACAAACTCTGAGTTTTCACTAAACCTGCTTTGTGAAACGGACCCCTGGTGCGTCCTTCAATTGCCAAACCCAACACCACCATATCCCTCAAAATACCCACAGTCCCGCCAGTGGAACATCACACAAAGCCCAGATGTGAGCCTCACAACTGGACGCTTTTTGTCCAAACTAAATCAAAATCCCTTCTATAGACAAGCAATTTGCAGCCTTCGTTCTGCTGTGCACTTCTCACGTGTATGGTCTTGAATGACAATAAAGTCTACTTTGAGCTATACATATAACTGATTATGAATTATGAGTAAACATGCCTTCGTCAGTATATGGTTAACCAGAAAAGAGAACAAAACTCACACGATTAAACAAAATTACCAAAAATACATAAAAAGGTTATGGACTCCAACAAGCATTAACTGCAAACAATCTTGCATTGAAGAATAGAATCAAAGCGGCAGAATAAAGCACCACCAAGGCAGGCAACATAAAGTGACTCATTATCACCTCTTGAGGTACAAAGACAGGATTACAAGACAGGACAGGCCAGGGCTGCTCTTACATATAGCACCTTTAATAGTTGTTATATATGTTAATAATTTTCATGATCAGAATGAGCACTCAGCTGTTACAACTGTGTGTATCAAAACCAGCAGAAAGGCCAACACGTAATGCAATGGGACGACCCAAACCGTGTGGACATGCGTATGGACCCACTTTTCATTCAAGATTTAAACATGGAGATCTCCAGGCACAAGACTCGTGGAGGTGACAGGACTTAGTCCGCTAAGGTGAGGAGACGAGGGAAAAGAGGAGGCATCCAACTATGACTAAAATGTTGCAAACGTTCAGTCACTCAGAAACAAGACTGACGAGTTGCAGGCAAACACAAACCACCTACACGAGTACAGAGATGCTTGCATGATGGCCTTCAGTGAGACATTTCTCACGACTACAGACACTGACTCGGATCTGACAATCAGCAGCTTTGGAGCGCCTGTCAAGCTGGATAGAGACATGAATGCTACGGGGAAATCCCAAGGTGGTGGAGTCTGTATATATATAAATCAGCAGTGGTGCAATAATGTCACCATCAGGGAGTCCATGCATACAACGCCTCTTCTAGGCCCCCTCTTGGTTTGTCTGACCACAACACCATCTATCTCACCCCTGTATATGGGCCAACGCTTAAGAGGGAGAAGGTGAAGACTTAGAGAAGTCAAGGTTCGGAGTGAAGATGCTATTTCTAAACTACAGGGATGCTTTGATTGCACTGATTGGTTTCTGTTCAAGGACTCTGCCTCAGATACTGATGAACTCACTGACACTGTATGCAGTTATATCACATTTTGTGAGGATACTGTCATTCCTAAGAAGCATGTTAAAGTGTACCCTAATAACCATCCTTGGATTACTAAATCCTTGAAAAATGTACTTGATAGAAAACAAAGCGCGTTCCTTAAAGGCGATGAGACAGATAAAAGAGAGGCAAGGAGGGAGGTTCGAGCGGAAATTAAGAGGGCTAAGGCACTACATAAAAATAAGTTAGAGGAAAATTCAAGCAGCAATAACTTGAAGGCAGTGTGGGACGGAATGAGGAAAATGGCAGGGCAGCAAAAAAACTAAAACAAGCAGGTTAGCATTGCAGGCTGTGATAGCAGCAAAAACCTAGCTGAAGTACTAAATTCTTTTTATTTAAGATTTGATATCCATGACTTTGCAGATGAACTTAAGGAATTATGCAAAGAGTTCCCCCCAAACCAGATGTTCGATGCTCATGATGTTAAGGCAGTATTCCAGAAAAATAAGATATATATGAGCCAAGGGCCGGATTGTATCACAGGAAGACTGCTTAAGTATTGCTCAGAGCAGATCTGCGAGGTGTTCTGTCATATATTTAAGATGTCCCTGGAGCAGCGAAGGGTTCCAAAGTTATGGAAGGAGTCCATTGTTGTCTCGGTGGCTAAACCTCTAAAGAGCTAAATGACTTCAGACCTGTGGCATTGACATCACTGGTCATGAAGTCATTTGAAAGGCTGGTCAAAAGGGAACTGCTGGATATGGTGGGGTAGACTCTGGACCTCATGCAGTTTGCATATAGTGTGGGGAGGGGAGTAGAGGATGCCTGAATCACATTACTTTCTGTATAAACACCTAGAAGGTACTGGAACCCATGCCAGACTTTTATTTTTGGATTTCTCATCTGTGTTTAATACTATCCATGACATCACCGCCCCTTTAAAAACTGAACGTGCTCTGAAGTACACTCCTTTCCCATGTCGCTGAGCTAGGGGTAACCTCTGTTCCTCTGTGAGTCAGCTTGACTAAAGGGGGTATCCCACGCACGTGTTTTCCCCTCATCGAAGACTACCCTCACCGGACGAGACGAGACTTCGCCCGTGTTCACCCGAACACATTCCTGGATCCGAGAGAGACCGCTGCTGCAACCAGCATCCTCAAATTCCCTCGAGACGGTAGAAACGCTCCGCTCTTCTTCACCGAGTCGACTCTGCTGACGTGGGGTAGTCGACTATTTGTACTTGTGTGCTTTATTATGTGCCCCTGACTGCAAGTCAAGTTTCCCATTTAGGATAATAAAGTGACTGAACTGAACCTTAATAAAGGCAGAAGCATCACTGTAGAACCCACCAGCAGCATGTACAATAGCATGGGTGTGCTTGACTTGGGTCACTCAGTGTGCTCATTGTGGTGCATTTAACCAGTGAGTAATTCAGGCAGGTGCGATCTTTGTTGTTATCTGTAATTTTATTGTATTGTTGTTCCTTTTTCAGTCCTGTTCACTGTACACTCTTGTACAGCTGTCATGCAATCACTCATCCCTGATTTAGCCTGAGATTCAGCTGACTTTTTCACAGCACATTTTATCAATAAGCCATCAGTGTGCTAAAAATATTATATATTGCTCTTGTAGAGAAGATAACATAAGCAAAGATTTTCTGGAGATTGTTCCCTCCAGTGCCGCCGCTCCGCATACGCAGAGTATGCAGAGCGCATGGGGCCTCAAGTACCAGGCGGGGGCCCCCATAATTAATAAAAATGTTATGATAATTATCACATTATTACATTTTAACACAAATTGAAAAAATATATAGTTATGGACAGGCCCACTGTTGTTTTTTTCAATGTATGTATCCTATCACTCAATTCAATCCCCCCCCCTCCTCGAAATAGTACAACCTTCAAAGCCCTCGTCTGTTCACTTCAGAGTTTGCTTCGGTTCGCTTGGAACCTACCACCTGCCTCTTGCCTGAAGTTTGCCATATTAGCCTGCTTTATCAAGCTGTTTGTGAATGAGGCATAATGGCGAGTAAGAGACAACATGAATCTGGCGCTGAGAAACAGAGAAAACTGAGAGATGAAGCCCGTGCATCCCTTGCTGCTATGTCCATGTTTTATCATTCTGAAAAAGATCTAATTGGTTTGGTGCTGAGCGCAATTTTTCTAAACTGAAACTAAATAAAACTCATCTGCGGTCATCAATGGGGCAAGAACGCTTAAGTGGCCTTGCTGCCATTAGCATCAATGCTGAGGTGGCACATAGAGTGTCTCATGATGACTTGATTAGTGATTTTGCTGCCAGGAAATCTCATCGTGCACCTTCGTAAAGCCTCCTGCAGCTGCTGAGAATGCACACGCAATTTAGTATTGCACACTATCCAACAATAATACAGTTCTGCATTGTATACAGTATATAGCTTAGGGAAAATATTTTGATTAAGAAACAACTGCACTTTAAGGTATTTTTTGGGTGTGTGAAAAATATTTTGTCTGTGTGTGTGTGTGTGTGTGTGTGTGTTTGTTTTGATGAGGCTACTTCCTTTTATTCCTTTTTCATGTGCATAGTTCTTTTTGTTCATCTTTGGAGCCTGCAGTTGTTGACCAATCATGCTTAGGGCCTCCAAATGGTTAGCAGCAGCTCTTGTTCTCTCTCATATTAGATGAAAGTGGCCTAAATGTACCATCTCAAATCCAAAATCTGACAGCACTGACATAAAATACAGATGGCAGCTTGGCCTTTATGGTGTTTGACACATTGTTAATATACTGTGATGAAGTTAAGCATGAAAGTTCATTGTTGACCTTGGCTCCCTATACTCGTTGTTGATGTAAGTTAGGCTTGAAAAGCTCAATTTGCACAAATACACTGTGGAGAAGGGTAGCAGAATTGCAATGGTGGCGCTAGTTGAAACAATTGGGTACTCCTTCTCAAGTGATACCCAAATATGTCCAAAGCTGTGTCTTGAAATTTCATTTTTAATGTGCAATCTTCCGTGATTCCTGCCAGTTGCTCCTGTGCCAGCAGTGGCAAGTCTTTTGAGCTTTCCAGTGCACATGAACTCAAAGGGTCACGGACCCAGTCAAACTGGGCAAAAGACTCCAATTGAAAATAATGGCTACATCTCTCCTCAAGAATTTTCAGATGCAGAGAGATATGTTCACTGCACAAGGGAAACATCTCAAGCCTACCCTGTTCCACAAAGGAGCGCCAGGAGTATGAGCTTAGATATGAAGCTATGCAATTTGTCAGACGAGGTGAGAAGATTTTCTTCTTTGCCTTGCATTTTGGCCTTTGGTTCATTAAGATTACATTAAGAAGATGTTCTCCTATCAGGAATGAGTTCCCTCAACTCGTATAGACAGCTGTGTGCAACAACAAGGTATGATGTTCTGAAATCGAATCTGAAAACAGACGGGTCTTTTAGGGCCACACCTTGATGAAATTACCAATGTCCACCGCTCTGTTCAGTACATCTGAAAGTTCTTTTGGCCACATCATTCTGACCAGTGCCTCCTGTGATGGAACCAGTGAGTGGTTCACAATGACATGTCAAAGCAGATGGCCGCCCACCAAGAGCCGGGGTCTGCTTGAGGTTTCTACCTGTTAAAGGGGAGTTTTTCCTTACCGCTGTTGCCAAGTGCTTGCTCATGGGGGAATTGTTGGGTCTCTGTATATTAAAGAGTACGGTCTTGACCTGCTCTATGTGAAAAGTGCCTTGAGATGACTTCTGTTGTGATATGGCGCTATATAAATAAAAATTGATTGATTGATTGATTGACATTACCTTCAGTGTCCCCAGGTGTTCAGCCCCAATGTCCCCTCTCAGCACTGTAACGTAACCGTTTAAGGGCAAATTAACACAGCAGAGTGAGTAAAGGTGCTGACTCTGCGTGTGTAAAGATACAGGACCTGTCCATGGTCCTGCGCATTTGACTCCTGTCCATTACACATTGTTGCAGAGTGCAGGATTTAATAATCAAATACTCAGTACTGCTTACAGAACTGTACTGTGAGGAAAGAACAAGCTTTTCCCTTTTATAAGCAATTTATTTTTTCTAACAAAGCATTTCAATACAGAGCGATACAAATTGCGTCAGCTGTGTATACATGTTATATGTGTATACATAAACGTCAGAGGTGCTACACGTCCATCCACTATCCCAACCTCCACAAACTTACTTCCTTAAATCTAAGGTCTAAGGAAAGAGGATGTTGTATTGCTGTACAGATTTTAAAGTCACGTGACGTAAATTTGTAATATTGGGCTGCACAAATGAAATTTGGCTTGACTTGATTTCCTGTCTTGCTGTATAAAGGACATGTTACTTCCTGCAGTGGCTCTGAACATTGATACTGGATGTAAATCATGTACTGCAGAACTTCCTGTCGAGGTTCATGTGGTAGAAAATAAAGTATTGATGTGGAAATCCATGTAAACATACTGCTAAACTGAGCATGCAGATGAATAAACAGCGTTCAGCGTTCAGTCAAAAAACAACAAAAAAAAAAAAACAACAACTGTGTGTACATGTTAATAAGCAACAGGACTTCATGTTGTCTTACAGGCTTGCAAGCGAGTGTACATGTTTTGATCTTTTGGTGTACCGATGAGCAAATTCCCATACCACTCTCTTCAAATCCAGACTGCGTGCGCCTTTACTTTCAATACTTAGTATGGCCAGCCCCGACAGTCCTTCCTGTGCCATAGTGCTTCTCAGATACGTCTTAATTAATTTAAGTTCTGAGAGGGATCTCTCGGTGCTTGCCACAGTTACAGGTAGAGTGAGAAACGGTTTAATAGCCGTGGCTACATCAGGCACACTTGGTAATGTGGAGTGGTGCTTTATGAATAGAGTGTGTGCCAAATCTTGAACTGTGCCATGCTTGTTCTGGAAAATCAGCAGACAAGTCATCTTTGTATTGGTCTGCTAAAGCACTTGCTGATCTATACAGTTTATTGACGGATTTTAACAAAAGTTCTTGTGTGCGTAAAAACCCAAACCTCGATGTCACCTCTTGCATGCCCTGAAACCTGTGTGTTACCTGTGCAACGGCAGTGTCTAGAGCTGCGTAAAATACTGACACTTTGAAGTGCTGCTCTGCATTCGATAGCCTTTCATCCTCGCATAACTCATCGAAATGTCTTTTGGTGCGCCTTGCGTGCTTTTGTGGAAATTAAGGCGGAATACCCCATGACTGAGAAAGATTTTGGGCAGTTTCTTTAAGGCTGTGAAACTCCCTCTGAGTGACACAAGGGTATCAGATGCACTGATGAGATATTTGCTTGCCTGCAAGATATCAGTGTTTTGTTTTTGGAGACTGAAACAGTGTTGATCGTTTCCAGAGTTTTACCCTGTATCACAGTTTGAAGGACAAATTCAAAATTTTCCATGCTATGTTTGAGTCCCTTGGCCTCAGCTCGCTCATCTGACTTTTTAGATAACAGACATATTTTCGTAAGTGCTTTCATCACATCTGAGTAATGAAAGCGGAGTGAGCACACAGCATCATTTCTGGATGAACGTTTGAACGTTTGTTGAACGTTTTGTGCCATAATAGAGATCATTTCGTTTTGAATTGTTGGGCTCAAGTATTTTGTTTTAATTTTACTGGTAATTAACCTCTGTAATACAGAGTCATAGCGGCCAAGAAGTTCTATAACGGACAAAAAATTTCCGTTGTTTATTTCTCCCAATTTCTCACAACCTGCACGGAAAGCAGAGTTACTGGATGCAAGTGTCAGGGTAACAACTATTCTTGTCAACACCTCTGACCAAAAGGTGACTTCGTTTTTATATTTGCAGGAAATTTGCTCATCGATTGTAAGATTTTGCTGCCACATATCATACATCAGGGGTCTCAAACTCAAATTACCTGGTGGCCACTGTAGGCAGAGTCTGAGTGAGGCTGGGCAGCATCAGGTATTCCACAAAAAAGCTTTGCTAAAAAAAATCCAAACTTCTTAAACGTCATTACTAACAGTTATTTAACTTCGGTGGGTTCTCCTGAACATGAACTGTCCTGAACATGAATGGAATATTGAAGAACATTAATGGTTCTCCTGAACATGGCTTCTCTTGCCTACTCCTTGCTGCCAGAGACCTGGCAGCGCTTCCTCTCACATAGCTGCCAGTAGACATGTTTTAAGATTGGCAACCTGGTTGCCTCTCTTATCTCCCTGGTATTTTGCATACTCCTCAGCATGTCTAGTTGAGTAATGACATTTGCGGTTGTATTCCTTGTGCACCGCAACTTTTTCTGTGCAAATAAGACACGTCGGGGTGCTCCTGTGCTCAACAAAGAAATATTGCATCTCCCACTTTTCCTGATATTGTCTGTGCTCGTCACCAACCTTTCTCTTCACTGCAGGCTTTGAAGAAGCCTGCAGTGAACCGTTTTGTTTCAGTGAACTGTTTAGCCAACCAGCGACGCACAGAGAACGTCATTCTGCCGCCAACAACAACACGGTGGACAATGAACAGCCCGGTAGCAGTTGCCTTTCTTTTTGCGCACAATATTCATGTCTTTCATGATGATATGAACATCATGACATTTGTAGACGGTAGAAAGTACCGGGATAGCAGGCGCAAAAAAGGCAACTACTACCGGGTTGTTCATTACCCGCTGTGCTTTTGTTGTTGTAAACGTCGTCATAGAAACAAGTGAAACAATGGCATCATAAAGAAATATCTTTATAATGTTTATTGTGAAAGGCATTTACTATGGAGTAAAATGTTTTGAGGATTAAATCTCTTTCCGCAAATGATTCAGTACATTCCATTCACCCAAAAGATTTTTTTGAATAATTTGTCCGCGAATGTCACATCATTGCAGAGCAAACGTGGAGAACATGAAGCTGGGACAGTGGGACACCATTATCCCATGGTTTGCACCTGTATGGCAGCAAACCATGGGATGCAGCCATGGAGGCGTTATTTATTGGCTTTTATTTTCAATAATAAGTCCATGGATGCAGTGGGCGCTGCGAAGCTAGCGGCATTGTCAAATCACATATGACGTGTGGCACAGCAGCATCAGCTGTACGGTGTTTTGTTACACTCTGTATTTATGATCTCTGTCGGACAAACATAAGTGTGTTCATGAAAACGTATATATTAACTTTTAATTCACTTCACAACGTGGCATTATGTGACAGAAATATGCACATACATTATTATCTGCCAGACTTATAAAGACGCAGATACACCTGGTTCTGTTTTTTTAATGTCACACACTGTGGAATCACATGCACGAGCCTCATTTGCTGTCACAGTGAGCCAAAAATGGATGTAAAGGTCTTTAAAGCTCTGTTTGTACGTCAACAGTTGTGTCCGTTCCGTTCATCAGACCTCAGTGAGAATTACGCACAGGCTCTCCAACAGCTGATCATTATGCACGGCTACTGTGGATATTTGAAACGACTTTACCCGACCTTACCCATGTCATACGTTATACAAGCTGCCATATGAGAATGGGCATGTTCATGATCTTTTGAGATAGTCCTTGCCAGTCATTAATTCCAGTTGTCCAGGTCAAATTATGATACACTGATTTCCTCTCACCAAAAAGCCAACAGGGCTCACAATGGACACAATCAATTTTTGGGGAGTAACACAACCATTTGCATGGTATCTTTGAACCTTTTTTTGATACTCTGTTGTAATACTCATTGGAAAAACACCTGCTTTTTGTATCTCTAGGATACGGACCTTCAAATCTGCATGGTCCCTGACTCAAAATAAACCTTTTCACATTTGCATCTGTAATATCTACAGGGAAATTAGCCCTGTCACTGGGGTAAGATATACCAGTTTTAAGAGCTGATTCCGAGCTAATTTGAGATGCAGAGCTGTCTGAGGCTATGTCACTGCTGCTGTCCGGTTTTGCTGGCTGGTTGGTTGTAGATAGGGGCGCTCTGGGCTCTCCCTCAACCGACACTGAAGCAACGGAATGCTCTCCCCCTGACTGGATGGTGAAGCAGCTGCGGGCCTGCGCTCTCCCTGTCCTGATGCTGAAGCTGAATTTTTAAACATTCCGTTAACATTTTTATCATAGATTGTGTTTTTATTTATGAAATAGCCTATCCTATATTTATGAGACTTGTGTGGCAGTAGCTATATTTTTCTCTGTATGTGGGCTATAGCCGTTTTTGTGCCTAAAGCCGAATTCCCCTTAGGTTAGGCTATATGAAAGCCTTACAACATTATATTCTTCTGAAGAAAACTCAGCATAACATATAGGGTAACTAACTTCACACAATAAGGCTGTTTAATAACTGCTCATCTTGCCAAAATGTTTGATAACTGTAGCTAAACACTGTCAACTATGCAGGAGCCCACATGTTAACATACTGCATCCTTCTTCACGTCTGACAGGATTTACCGTTCCAAATATAGTAGTGATTTTCCTAAGTTTGGTAGAAAATTCTGCAGATTTTTCTTTGTTGTGCCGTTTTTGGGCGCCGCTTTGATATTTTCGTTTCATTTTCTAAGTGTCTCTGACAGTGGTGCCGATGCTGTCACTCAGCTGTATTGATTTGAATTTCCCGCCTAATGTATTAATTAAACCAAAAATCCCTGACATATCAAACAAAGAAAACTATGGACCAGTAAAGTTTTTATTTTATTTCAATGTTCAAAATACAGACAATATCATGACCTGAACCCTACGTTAGGGTAGGGTAGTTGTTTTACCGCCTTGCAGGGGCTGCGGGGTATACTTTACAGCCCAGTCCCCTCTGCCTGTTCCTGATATGTCTGTGAGGACTTCGGGTTGTCCTACTCTGTAGTGCACCTTTTAAGCTCTGTACTTTCCATAGGTCTGTAATCCTGACATTACTGGGCTCATGCTTCTTAGAACTGTTACACTAGAAGTGGGAATGGCAGAAGAAACTTAAATCATCCAAAACAAATACAGTAAGCATGGTAGGAGCAGGCATGAACAAGTCTGTAGAGTGTAACTGTTTGTCATATGGTGACATGCCAAATATATGTTCATCTGACTTAACCCAGCAGCATCAATGCATTGCTTATAGACTGGAAGCAAACATCCAGCACTCAAATGTGATATATATAAAAGTCTAAATTTAATGACCACATGTATCATAAAATCCTGTTGTCCATAACTCATAGAAAATTTGTAGCCTTTACATCCTCAATAAATGTGAAGGTTCAGTGCTTACGAAACACTGAGATGTTAATATTGGGTTCAAATGTTTATGCTAAAACCCTGACCCCCCTGACCTTTTACTTGTTAGTGTTTTAATCAGCAGGTCAGCAGAACATGCAAAAATGTCACATCTGTACACATATATCAGATATATCAGATGGGAAAACCCTTGAAGATGTCAGTCCCACAGAACTGTGAGATAATGTTCAAATTTCACAGTGATTTCATGTGTAATGGCCATGCTTGCAAATTCAGAGTACACTATTATACTGACAGTTAAAGCCTGTCAAGTGATAATAGTGTAATTTATTGTGAAATATTACAATTAAATCTAGTGAAATCCTTAAAATACACAGCATAGTTTTAAATTACTAACAAGCATACGATTCCACATGGAGGATTAAGTGTCCAATAGTACATAAATATTTACTTGGGTAAATATTAGTAGTATTTACTCAAATATGTTGATACTTACTGATTGTATTATCCCAGACACAGTTGTGTCCAGGATATGTTCTGTTAAATTGTTTTTCAAAAATTACAGGACCATTAAACTAAAACATTAATGAATCTATTTCTTTCTTTATTTTCTATCATTATATCATAAATGAATGAGAAATCTACTCAACTACTTTATAGATACTGATTGGGATACCTGTGCACACTGAATGCTAAACTGAAAACATAGATCGATAAAACTATAAGGGGAGAAGTATGTATATATTTGGAAAACAAGAACAGTAGATGCTGCAGAATAGATAATTAAGTTAGCCGGTCACAGTAACTTATAAATGACACACTGCCATTCCACTTTAATTATTAATGCATAAATTATACAGTACGTTAGGGTAAAGTATAAGCTGAAGTGCAGGCTGAGAGGAACCACTGATATATTGGAGAGAACAAAATGAGACAACTTTAGTATAAAGAAACCCACAAACAGACAGCAAGATTACAGCTGTTCAAACTTATTCCAATGGAATAACAACAAAAATAAACACCTTTTAAAGTTGATTTTGTTTTTTTTATTTCAAAATTCAATTTCAATTAATAATTTAAAGACAGATGAATATACCAGATATTACTAACTAACTAACTACATTTTAACAATATATTCATTCAACATGAAAAATCATTCTTGGCCTTGGAAAGTTGAAACCCCGATTCCACCTGCTAGCTTTTTAAACCACATGCCTTCATCAGTCAATGTGGTTTACTCAGTGTAAAAGCAAATGAAAAGCAATGGGAGCAGATCAGAAAACAGTACCAAAATTCTTACCAAAATATGATTGGTATAACATACTTTTGGGGTAAAACGGTGGAAATAGGAATAGACTAAATCTGAGAAAACTCCATCCACTAATGAATGCCATGTGATGCAATCGAAAGCTTGACTTATGTTTTTTTGCAAAAATGTTTTTGGTTTGAGTTTGTTAATGCTTCAGGGTGAAATTTTAATTTATATTATTTTTAAATGTTATCAGTTTATCAATATACAATACAACTAAACATTGAAAGAGTGTATAATGATTCAAGAAAAAAACACTTCTTACAAGGGAGCTATGATAACCAGTGTCACATGTCAGGGACCTGTCCCACCAGAATCCATAATTTCCATGGATTAAATTAATTTGCACGTTACTGAGAATTAATGTGTGTGTGTGTGTGTGCAGCCTCCCAGACACACGGCACATTAAATTGTAACTATTTTCAGAACCAAGCTGGAAAACAGATGAGTGTGTGGAGACTGTCTGTTCTCATTTTAGAGAACATCGGATCTAAAAGTCACCCCTTTATTCCACGTCAACATCTGAATTTATTCTTCCTGTTTGTTTTATTCCAGTCTTGTTGGGAGCAATTATTACTGAATAATGCATCAATCTGACACTGCAGAAGTCACTGATTGAGCAGAGCAACAGGACACAATGTTACAAATAAAGACACATTTTAAGATTTGGTCTGGTTCTGCCTCTGTGAATTAGCATATCAAAAAAAAGGAACTCTTCCTCTTGCTGTCGTGAGGCCGCCTCCTTGTATTCTAGTGCATATGTGTGGAACATGTGTAACAAACATATGCAATAGGGTTGGGTACCGTTCACATGTGAACTGATACCAGTACTGGTACTCAACAGTACCTTTTTGTGATACTTTACTCTCTCTGTAATGGCAAAGTAATGCATAATAAGAAAGTAATACATAATTTGTTATTACAGAGAGATTACAGAGAGACGTTTACCTAGGATTAGCATGCTAGCTTTAATAGTCTGTCAGCTGTGTGCATTATATGCATGCTGTGACATCTTTCAGAGCACACAAACACCGTGTCACCTGCCCAGCACAGGGCTGTTAAACTGGAGCTGCTGGGGGGGATTTTATAGAATTTTTGATATTGGATATTCTTGTTATGATTAAAGCATCTAATTATTAAAAATGCTGCAGTAAAAGAGAAAAAAGAAACTTTCTTGTTTTAAACAACCTTCATTACCATTTGAGTGTAGAGTTTACAAGGCACACCAAAATACTCCATGTCCCTTGTTTTTACAATCTATGGTTTGCGCTTTACAAAGTGATGTAGGCACACAGTCTATCTTTAAGTGTTTATGCAGTGGAGACAGCGTGACCGCGCGTGTCAGCAGTGCGGGGGGGGGGGGGGGGGGGGGACGAGTCATTGCAGGTGTGTCCGTGTCTGTTTGGCAGTAATCAGTTTGTTTCTCTAGTACTTCCACTCAGTAAAGCAAAGCTGTTTCTTTTTGACCTCTAAAAGAACACTTGGACCTTTCACAAACAGGCCTTTTCACAAGTTCTTTGTAGTGTAGTGTTCTCTGTCTCCAATTTACATGCATAAGCTCCATGACCCAAACAATTACTGTCAAAATAGTTTAATAATCCACTTCGATATGCGGAACAATTATTCTAGAGTTCCACCTGGAACGTTTTGGCAGCACACCACAGCTGTAGCATGTTAGTGTGCTTGAGAAACAGTTCAGAGAGGAGGAATTAATCCAAATATCAAATTATTGGTCACATTTATATATAATAAAGGTGTGGGGCCACTACTAATAATTATATACAAAAAGTGAGGTCATCCTAAATTGTATCTGGTGCACACTTTTTTAATCAGGGCAATGACATCATGAATGTTTATGCTAGTACACCGGTGTGAATTAGTGAATCTTCCCATCCCTAATAAACAAATGATCATTCATAAACAAAGTGAAGTCTCTGTCTTATTACTTCAGTGAATCACCTAGTTGTTTACTGTCTATATACCTGGCAATAAAAACAGAGGTGGATGTGGTTGTGTGTGTTTGTGTGTGTGTGGTTGTGTGGTGGATGAAAATATGACCTATGTGTTTTTTCATTTTGACACCACAAACTTTGATTAAGCTTAATAATGTAAAAAATGTACAAATGTAAAAGTTGTACATCCTCAGTCTTCTATTTCATCGAGATGCTTCTTCTTTTGAACATGTGGAGCTCAGACACACTCCACAGTCTTGTTGCTGTCTACTGTAACTTTTCACACATGACAGAATAAAGAAATTCCAGCTAGTGATCTGATGGAGAGCAGCTGACATAAGCTTTCATATTAAAAACATGCCCTAGCCCTTATGCAAGGCTGATGAAAGTGACAGCAGCTTATTTTATGATACCTTCATTTCTGTTGGACTCTTTTGCATTGTGGAGGAGTTGAAAGGCTGTTACAGATTTTTGGTCATGCATCTATTCCACAAGGAAGCTTTTTTAGACATTGAAACGCACTGTCATCCTGTGGCTTGATTATATGTCATGTTGACAACTCCACCAGCTCACACCCAAATGGAAAAGCTTATAACAGAAGAACTGTAAGGCCATGATGCATGTATTAGGCTTTATTTGACAAGTGACATCTTCTAGTTTCTGGAAATGTGCTTGTTTAGCATGTGGCTAAAACACAAACAAAACTACATCAGTTCAAATAATGCTCAAAAAAGTGTTTTTGGTCCTGGTTTATAATGAATCATATTTGAATAATTAGGACATACTTTATGCCAGAACCATGCAAATCACCATATACCTTCTACATCTTGTCAACCTGCATAAAATTCCAGACCTCTAGGCCTAACATTATGGGAGCTAGGCTGGTTTTTAGTTTGTGGTGTCACTGGTGTCCCCAAACCTCTCCAGTTATCTCCAATTGGCCAAATTGTGCCAATTGCTTTTAGTCATTACTGTGTGATGCTACCGCTTGGGTTGCCAGCGACCCGACGGTTGTTAAGAGGTTAAAAGCAAAGGCCCCTGATCAAATAACAGCATCCACATCATGTGTGACTGACCCTGACTTTGAGTTTTTGTTTTTCAACTGTACAGTATATTGTACTCTTAAGGGGATGTATACTAATAAATTGTGGCCCTTTTTATGTGCCAAACAGTGACCACAACAAGTTTTTGCATCAGTAAAATGTAAGAAAAGCAGGACTACTGAAAATTATATGTTTGGGCTCATGCGGTATTCACTTTAAAAATAGGTTCACAATTGTTCAAGTATGTCTTGAAACAACAGTTAGGTGCCCATATGAACATTGCAACAGATTTTTGCTTGATCTAATGCATTCCTCCTGTTCATACCAGCCACTGAGAAATTATTTCATTGCATTCTTTCAGGTGCATATCTGACAAAGTTACAGACTTTTATGTACATAATTCCCTCTTTGTGTGTCCCTGCATTGTGATGTGCGGTGGAGGGACAGTAACACAACCATATACCAAAGTTGAGTAAAGTTTTCTCTAGTGATCAGATAAATAGCATACAGTACATGAGCTAATAGACAACTCCAAAGCTGCCCAGGGAAAATATGCCCAAAATCAATCCAGACACACCACAGGAAATTAGCTCAACTTAATTTTTTGATAACAATAATGCAAATTAATGCACAGATTGCAAATTCATACAGAGATTCAGCAGCAAACTGAGAAGCCAGTCTAAAAACAGTCTAAAATGACACTGAAAATGTGTATTAGAAGAAAATATTTGCATATTTGGGTGGTGTGATATTATTATAAAACCACATTCATCACATAATGGGATGACCCATATTATTTAAATGACCAATGTAGCCTAAATATACCAAATAGACAATAATGAGCCATAACAATAAACAAGTACCACACTTATGGGTGATTTAATGACCACTTCCGTGCTCAAAAATGCACTTGAGTGTATTGGGCCATGCCTGGTTTTTATTATAAACAGCTCCCTGCAATCTGGTTGTGTCCCAGCTTACTTCAAACATGCAGTTGTTCAGCCCCCTCCTGAAAAAAAACAATCTTGATCCATACAGTCCCAATAACTACAGGCCTATATCCAAGCTGCCTTTTATTTCTAAAATTTTAGAGAAGGTTGTTGTCAAACAGCTCACTGCTGTCTTGTCTGCACACAACATTTTTGATAAATTCCAATCAGGTTTCAGTCAGAAACATTCCGACGAAACTGCTCTTCTCAGAGTTTCCAATGACATATTGATGTCTTCAGATGTGGGTGAGTGCTCCATTTTAGTGCTGCTGGATCTTAGCGCAGCTTTTGACACTGTAGATCACAGAATAATGACTGAAAAGCTCAGGTAATGTGTGGGTGTTTCAGGGAGCGCCCTGGACTGGTTCTCCTTCTACCTCGCAGATAGGAGTTTTTCTGTGTCTCTTGGTTCTCACACGTCCGAAACTGCTTCTCTTTCTTGTGGTGTGCCGCAAGGTTCCGTTTTGGGTCCTATTCTCTTTGCTTTATATATGCTCCCCCTATGTCAGGTTATCAGCAAATTTAGTGATGTTTCCTGTCATTGTTATGCTGACGTTATTCAGCTCTATGTATCTTTTAAGCCTGATAACCTCAATAAACTGTCTGTGCTGCACAACTGTCTGACTGCTATTAAGGACTGGATGTCAAACAACTACTTACAGCTTAATACTGACAAGACAGAGGTTCTCATTATTGCTTCTGACAGTATAACTCCCAAGGTAGCTAAAAGTATTGGGTCCCTTTCATCAGCTGTTGTGTGATTGGAGTGTGTGATGTATAAAGATCATTTGTTCATGTGTTTCTACTTGAGGTACCTTGCTGCCTGTGTTTTGTTTTTTGTTTTTTTAAGTTAGTTTTAACTTGTGGCATATGTTTTTACTCTGTATATGTTCTTATGGTCTTATTTTTAACTCATTTCTGTGAAGCACTTTGTGAATTTCATTTCTGTGAAAGGTGCTTTACTAAATAAACATGTTATTATTATTATTATTATTATTATTAATGTCACAACAAAATCAACATGACAAAGTCAAGCACACAGTTTCACCTAATCAGTTATTAATTTTCACACGTTTAAAAAATGTGTGAATAAGTGAACATCACCAAGAAACTTGAGATAACCATTAAAGCTTTTTTTAGATTTATAATATATACACAAATATATTTCTCTTCTGGTGTTCCATTCATGAAAACAGAATAAGGCAACAGGTAAATTAGGCTAAATAGCCTATGAACAATAAACGGTAACATGGCAAAATAAAAATGAATGAATATTCAATGAACTAAAAGTTCAAAAACTAAAACTAGAAGTTTTACACACAACAAACATTTGTGAGTAGCCTAAATCATTTTCATGTGAACACATGATTGTACGTCTCCCTCAAACACACACAGACATTCAGCACCTTGACTGTGTATTTTCCACAGACAGCTTTCCTGCACTTCAGGAACTTGGTGAAGATTTTTTTGCAGGTCATTCTCCTCTGCTCTTTTTATAATTTATTTATACTTGATGTAGTTGACAGATCACACACTCTAACAAATGTTGTTGCCTAGCAACTTAGAATGTTTAAACATAAACCATGTGGAAATAAATGCATTTCATATACGGGTACATTTTACCAGGTATAAATGCCTGTGTTTTTAATCTGGATTCTTTTTCACAATTTTTAATAATAATGGGTGCCACACAACATTATTTTAAGAAAAGTCGACTGGGGGACATGAATATTTTATTTAAACATAGTAATGCACAACTGATTCTAGTGTTGAGACTGAACAGCAACAACACAGCAGTGAAGCTAAACAGAGAATACAGCCAACAACAATCTAGCTAGCTTTTTGGCATTTCCAAGCAAACAGATACCAGATAAAAGATACTTAGCTTAGACTCCAGAAAATATGGTGAGTAGGAATCCGGTAAACAGGCTCCTGACAGAGTGGTTGCAGTCCAACAGCAAGCGCAGGAAAATTCACCTTCTGTCCTGGAATCTGAACTGACGGCTGTTTGACAACCAGCCGACTACCGAGTCTCAGAGCGGAGGCAGCCGGCAGGAGCTGTAGTACTATATTTAATCAGTATTTCCTCACATATAGCCTTTTTTTGTGTGATGAATTGCTTTTTCAAATGTGTTAACCAATATTCCATGATCAGCAACAGAACACACTTTCTTTTTGTGAAAGTAACAAAGTTTATTACTCAAGTACTGTACTTAAGTACAATTTTGAGGTGCTTGTACCTTACTTAAGTATTTCCATTTGATGCTACTTTATACTTCAACTCCACTACATTTCAGAAGGAATTATTATACTTTCTACTCCACTACACTTATTTGACAGCTTTAGTTACTTTTCAGGTTTCCAACCTTTTTGACTTTTGACGTCTTACAAAAAGCAGTGTGTAGTCGGGGTCACATTTCACATGTCTATGAGTTGTTAACAGCTCCACCAAATAGTGATTTTTCCCTCTAAACTTCTCACATGCTTTCATTTCAATAAATGTTCAAATGATCCAATATTTCAGCAAAAATCAAAGATTAGAGAAAAAGTCCAAAAACTGAAAACAGATTTGTGTATCAGAACTTTGTTTTTTCTTCTTTCCTCTCCCATTAATCATCTCACCACCCCTCAGATTAATCTGACCCTTTTGAGGTCACCAGGGCTTTGACGAATAAGCAAGCAACTACCTACCAGTCTCATGTCTTAACCTCAAACGAAGAATTATATGCTGCTATAACAGACCTCTAAAAAGTTCTCTGACTTTTGGGTCAATAAAACCTTGTGAAGACCCACAGGATCAAGTAAAAGATTCAGGTGTTAAGGCTGGAAAGTTGTTCTCGTCGGTCCATGAATAGTTGATATTTTAGAGTTTGTGGTTTCAGTCCACAAACAGCATGTACACACGCACAAAAACACTCACATACAGGTAGGCAGAAAGCTTTCTGAAAGCTCTCTCTCTCTCTCTCTCATACACACATACAAGCACACACACACACACACACACACACACACACACACACACACACACACACACACACACACACTGGCATACCATGTGTCCTAACCCTCACACATGCCCTCAGGGTTACTGGCTCAGTCTGCCCTTCATTCTGTTCTGCAGCATGCAGACATCGTCTGCTGGAGTGGCAGAGTTACTGGTGGGCTGACCTTCACTGGCATACAGCCCAGAGCCGAGCCATCCTGTCCCCGGGCAAATGTGATTCACCTAAATTACTGATCGCTTCTGTTGGAGGGGAAACAGACACGACTGAAATGATGATGCCGTTCTGTCCCAAAATAAAGGGGCAATACGTACAGTTCGTACTGCACAAGAGCACAAATGACCTTTAAACTAGAGATGTCAATCAGTATATCAGTGGCTCAACAATTTGTGCTCCCACTTTATGACACATCTACACCATGTTGGAACAAAAACACTGCCTTTGGGAAATTCAAGATTCCTATCCCATTATCAACTGCTCCACAATGGGGGATAGTGCTACAGGCAAGCCACCAGCAATACGTTTCCTTCAGATCTCCACTGTAATTAGCCAGTGTTCCTGTCTCTGTTGTGAGATTTTGACTTTGCTGCAGGGTTGCCAGCTCTAGCAGATTTGTCCAACTCAGAGGCAATGCTACGATTCTGCTCAGACCTTGTATGGCAGGTTCATGTTTTCCACTTTTCTCATCTGCATCTGTAACTATCCACAAATAGGATTTAAAGACATCATCAAAGATTTCATCAACTGTTAATTAAACTCACTTTTCAAAATGCAGCTGTGGAATGATATATACTATAGGTAAAACTGACCTAGAGAAATCCTAAGGTTCACATCTTGGACCACAAGGTAGCAATCTGTAAAAGCAATAAGGATTACTTCATATCTATACCCTATGAAGACCTAAATTAATTAAAAAAAAATAAAGCAGGAACTGTAATTGAACTCTGAAACTTTGAATTGGGTTTTAACAGTGAGAACATGCAAGTCAGACTGGCATTGGATTCATATTGCATGATATTTTTCAAAGACTTCAGGTCAGAGTGTTCTGTTGGATCAGAGGTTCAGATGCATAACCACATTATCCCAACTTCCTTTCCAGACAGGGTGTAGGCCACTTTGCATGAGAAGGTCCCTAACATCAGCTCTTCAGTTTCTATATACTGTCAAGTTAATATTTTGTGTGAATGTTAAAATGCACATCTTGTTTTGCCTTCTAACATCACTGTAATAAATATCTAAATCAATCAAAATTAGTTTAGTAAGCTGGAAAACACCCTCTCTATATTTAAACTTTTCATCATGTGAACCGTTGAATAAATGAATATCCAGGGAAACCTTTTAAATATACTTAGATGTGAGCAACAATTCTACAATCATATTTTTAACTCACTGTTCTCTCTACTCTCTCTTGTGCTCCAAGCACCAAATATCACGCGAGCATGGTCTCTTTCCATAAATAAAGTGTCGTGTCTGAATAAAGGCATAAGGAACATTAATGTAAAAGTCACCTTTGTCTGAATGACAAAAAACAATCACTTTAACAGTTGGATGAAGCCAGCAATGTTGTGTATTTCATGTCTGAAAGGGGTTTTAGTTTGCAGTACAGACACGGGGAATTAGCAGCCAAGGACTGGAGCTGAGGAGTGTTTTCCTGCTCACTGCTTAAAAGCCATAATTACGCATAGCTGCACCCAATGTCTTCCCCTTAGCCGCTTATAATCATGGATTACATACATGGTACAGTACATCAGTCACTGCAGATGAATCAGTGGAGCCTGCTCTCTGAGAGATAGATTGGGGCTCATGCATCGGTATACAGCCAAGCACAGGATGCCAAAACGCTCGGCTGACTTAGAGTGATTCTCACAAAGTAATCTGTGAGGACATGTGACTTGTACAAGTGGAACACGGAGTGACAGGAAGTGTGGCAGCAGCACACGCACACAGCAGTGTGCAGGTAGAGCAGGAACAGTAACTGTTGGGGAGTGAATCACTTAGTGTTGGAGTGTACTGCTGCTCCTCTCTCCTCCCCAAGGGGAAATGTCATATTCTTTAATGCCTCCTCATAATAAAAGCCCAGACAGCCCGCACTGCCCAGACAGCGATAAAGTGCCCTCTGATATTGAACATTATAGTGGATGTAACAAAAAAGGAGTGGAAATTTAACAAGCGCAATCACCCACAATGGTGTGAATCAATGGCATTTCATCTGGGTAAGCAGCCTCCGTGAATAGTCAGTATGGATTTGTTCCTCACTGTAGGATGCACAGTTAATTTATGTGTGGTGTGGAGCTCAGGCTGAGGTTGATGTGTGTGTTTGGGGCTATAAGGATGCTGTATGTTTATTATTGAAGTTGTAATGGGTGGTGGTGGTGTACTGGAGTGCATTATATTGAAAAATATTTTGACGCCCACATGTATGTTACTAGAGGAGACATGTACAGAAATATAAGTAAAATACAAGAAAATGCAATAATAACAGTAAGTCCCCCTATTTGTCATTCATAAGCAGTCTATAAAAATTAGTAAATGGTTTATGACACACTATAATGTAGTTATTAGAAGGTGGTATGTGTTTTCTTAATGTATTTGTCAACAATATAATGGAGCACAGATTTAATAATAGAAAATGTCTTCATAGGCGAAGTTGTTGGCAAATACTGCACATTGTTTGTATACTGCTTATAAATGCTAAACAGGGTGACAAAGAAAGGTGTTAACCCATAGAAATATATAAATCAAAACGCTAAAAAGACCACACACACACACACACACACATATTCACAGGCGGTTGATGGACCAACCCCACAATCATAAGTCATCACTGTCATCATACCACAGGTTACAACAGCCTTTCAATAAGATAAAGAGTATGAAAGAAAAAGACATCTCGTTAGACAGTACATGCACATGTTACATAACAGTCAGTGTGGTATTCACACATATGAGGCTATGGCTTTGGTCATTTGATTTTAGACCAATCAAATTCCTGAACTGTTAGTTAGACAAGATTTGTGGTGGATGGATAATAATAATAATAATAATAATAATAATAATAATAATAATAATGTTTATTTGCATAGCATTTTTCAAGCATGGAGCACAAAGTGCTTTCTAAGGCAGAGAGACAGCATGAAAGACATTCAGACATACAAACAAACAAAAAACAGTAACAGCAAATTACAATCAAATAAACAAATTTTTAAAAAACAGCATAAAACAAATCCATAAGAAAAAATAATTAAGACTAAACATAAAATCTGGCATTTGCACAACAGAGCTGTATAGTCTGTCTAGTTGTCAGACAAGGTGAAGGTGAGTCTATAAAAATGTGTTTTAAGACATGATTTAAAAGCTGAAATAGTTTCAGCAAACTCAATGCTAACTGGAAGATTATTCCAAAGCTGAGGAGCCAGTGCAGCAAAAGCCGATCACCCTTTGACCTTAACCTGGGCTCTGGAACAGCTAACAAGCCTAATCCAGCAGATCTAAGAGGCCTTTTTGGACAGTTCACAGTTCACACTGATGTTCTGAAAGAAATTGGTAATCAGTACAAAGAGGCTAAAACTGCGGTGATGTGAGAAGAGCATTTGGTCTTCGTCAGAGGTCTGGCTGCAGACTTCTGCATAGTCGGAAGCTGAGCTACAGCTCGGGCACTGAGACAGGTAAACAAAGTGCTACAGTAGTCCAGGCGTGAAAATATAAAAGCGTGAATAACTCTTTGTATTGATTAACATTGTTTGCATCTTGGAAATATTCCTGAGCTGGTAAAAACAAGACCATCATTTTTTGTGTGTTGTCCAAAGTTTAGCTCACTGTCAAAGATAAGTTGACTGTGAGCTAAGTGAGAGTGACAGTGAGCAGGTTCTTAGCAGTGCCATTAATATTGGACTGCAGTAGCTGGACTGCAGAATGTTTTGTGACATCAAGTCTCTCACATCAGCTAGGCAGCTTTGTAAGTGTGGCCAGCTTGTTGAATTCAGAGGGTTTTGTGGAGAGATATAACTGTGTATCGTCTGCATAACAGTGTAATGAGATGTTATGGTGACGAATGATATGACCTAATGGTAGCATATACAGAGAGAACAGAACTGTTTCAAGATATATGTATATGTATGTATATACCACATATTGTCTGTGCAGAAGATGGATCAACTGAAACATAACATTTTCCAGAAATGCCCACCCAATCCTTTAGTCTATTAATTAGCATAATATGATCAATGGTTGATCAATTGAATGCTGCACCAAGGTCAAGTAGCACAAGTACAGAGCAATGTCCAGAGTCTGCAGCCATTAATAAGTAATTTGTAACCTTTAGAAGAGCTATTTGGTGCTATGTAGATGGATCAACAGAGTATGTGACTGACACAGCAGACAACTATTCCTTTCCTCAGTGTTGGTTTTTTTTAGCTATGACTATGATCTTTTCCCAACCCTAACCCAGTAGTTTTTTGCTGCTGTAATCATAGAGGTGGCAGACCAGGAAATGTTCATCTTGTGTTTACAAACCTGGTTGCTGTAAATCCACATATACATACAGCAGATCCCTAATAAGATTTCTTCTCTACCCCTGACCTTATTTTGAAAGTGTGGCTTACTGATTTGAACTACATTAGTGACACAAGACGATGTTGGTTTTTTGGTGTGTGTGTGTGTGTCTGTGTTGGAGCAGACTGACAGGCAGAGTTTTCATCACTGTGCAAAAGTGTGACGTTTAAACAATATCAAATCAAATTTTCAGCAGTGGAAACCAAGTTCTTTAGACTTCTACAGGACTGTGTTACTGTCACTATTTGTCAAACTTTGAATGGAATTATTTTAAATATGAGGATGCATTACTCCGTGTAATGATCTCTCCTTTCATCCAGCTGCTGTGCTTTCCTTGTCTGCAGTCTATTGTTATGCACATGTGTACTTGTAAAAAGACAATCAGAAACCAGGTTACACATATACATGGCAGAGAAATCTGTATTCTGCAGGAGAAATCTAACCGGGGAAACCAGGTTTCTTTAATGTCCTACCCTGATTTCTTATTAACATGACAGTTAAAAAATCAGCTTTCTGGAGAAAGCCAACTGTAACCTGGTTACTTAAGTACATGTAGACACACCGAAGGACCTGACAATTTTGAAAGGCACTGACGGTGTCACCCTGCCTGGGTCCTCAGATTAGAAAACTTTCAATAAACTACCTTTAACCTGGTGATCATTGTGACAAAGGATAAAAAAGATTTTTGCTTTCCATTGATCTAAAATCTTGTCTCACAGTATTTTAAACCACTGTGTAGTGTTTAGGTGTCTGATAATGCTTCAAATTTATGGGTCTATTGCTCAAGCTCCTCTGTCACAATGTCTTACCATGCAACTTATACCTGTTTTTAGAGAGCTAGGTCTCACTGTGTTCAGACAGAACGTGAAGTGAATTTTAGATATGGCATGCAATTACATACAAAGTCAATGTGAAGACGCAAATTACCCTGGGTGGCAAGAATCAATGTGAATACTTGTCTGCGTGAGTTGAAATGTTTCAAATTGAGCGAATAATTTGCACGTATCCCAAGGCTTTATGAATGTGCCTCATAAACATACAGAGAGGAGAGGGGAAAGGAGACAGGAGGGAATTAACCAGACAGTCCTTGAAACTTGTTTTATGTGGGAGTTGAAGGACATATCCTGATCAAAGATGACTCCCAGATTCCTTAAAGTGGAGCTGCAGGCCAGGGCATTGCTGTCCAGAGTAGCTATATCATTAGACAATGTGTCTCTATGGTGTTTAGGGCCAAGCACAATAACTTCAGTTTTGTCTGAGTTTAGTAGCAGAAAATTGCAGTTCATCCAGGTCTTTATGTCCTCAAGGTATGCTTGGAGTTTCATTTACTGATTGGATTCATCTGGCTTCATTGATTTATGTGTTTCCTGATTCCTAACAATATTACAGGAAGCATATATATGGTGAATAATATTGGTCCAATCACAGAACCTTGCAGAACTCTATGTCTAACTTTTGTGTGCATGGAAGATACATCGTTAGCATGTACAAACTGAAATAGATATGTTAAATAGGATTTAAACCAGCTTAATGCAGTTTCTTTAATGCCAATTAAATGTTCCAGTCTCTGTAATAGGATGTGATGGTCAATGGTGTCAAATGCAGCACTAAGATCTAACAAGACAAGTACAGAGAGAAGTCCTTTGTCTGATGCAATTAGGAGGTCATTTGTAATTTTCAGTCGTCCTGTCTCTGTGCTATGATGCACTCTAAATCCTGAATGAAAATCCTCAAATAAACTATTGTCATGTAGACAGTTACACAACTGATTCATGATTGCTTTCTCAAGGATCTTAGACAGAAAGGGAAGGTTAGATATAGGTCTATAGTTGGCTAAAACACCTGAATCAAGATTAGTCTTTTAAGAAGAGGTTTAATTACAGCTGCTTTAAAGGACTGTGGTACATAGCCTGTTACTAAAGACAGATTGATCATATCTAGTAAAGAAGTGCTAACTAAGGGTAAGACTTCCTTAAGCAGCCTAGATGGGATGGGGTCTAAGAGACAGGTTGATGGTTTAGATGAAGAAATCGTTGAAGTTAGTTCAGGAATGTCGATTGGAGAAAAACAGTCTAAATATATATCAGGTTTCACAGCTGTTTCTAAGGTTCCTGTGTTTGGGGATATATAGGTGACTGTTGAGGGCAGAAGGTGATGAATTTTGTCTCTAATAGTTAGAATTTTATCATTAAAGAAGCTCATGAAGTCGTTACTACTGAGAGCTATAGGAATATATGGATCAACAGAGTTATGACTCAGCCTGTCAGCCTGGCCAAAATTCTGAAAAGGAACCTATGGCTGTTTTTATTCTCCTTTATTAATGATGAGTAATAGGCGGCTCTGGCATTACAGAGGGCCTTCCTATATGTTTTGAGACTGTCTTGCCAGACTAAGCAAGATTCTTCTAGTTTGGTGGAACGCCAAATCCTTTCAGATTTTCAAAGTTTGCTTTCATTTGTGGGTTTGGGAGTTATATCATAGGGCTAACCTCTTATGTTTTATTATCTTCTTTTTTAAAAGGGCGATGGAGTAGACTGTCATTTGCAATGAGCCTGCAGCACTATCAACAAGATTCAACAAAGAATTATTACTTATGGGTGATTTTAATATGAACTAGGAGGATAAAACTGAGAGGAAAAAACTAAAAATGATCACAGATTGCTTATGTCTTTAATAACTTTTTTCTTGACTCTGTATATGAGTTAGGAAAAAAAAATTCCGAAAAAGAAACTGGATATTGTTCCTATAGATGCGACAGGTCAGGTTTTTGAGGTGGTAGAAACTAATGAGTTACAAGTAAACAAAATCACCAGCTCCTTAAAAAGCTCCAAAAGTAGAGATGCTTTCCAATTAGACACTATGTTTGTCAAATCACACAAAGATATTTTAACTCCCCCTATTGCTCATTTAATTGTCTTTTAAACACAGCTCCTTTCCTGATGACTGGAAATGTGCCATTGTCACACCTATTTTTAAATCTGGAGAGTGCCTTGAAGCCAGTAACTACAGACCAATAAGTATACTGTCAGTACTCTCAAGGTGGCTGAGAAAGTTGTCATTAAACAACTGACAACATTTCTTAATACAAGCAATTTTGGTCTACATTGTATGCAATTTGGCTTTAGAGCAAATCATTCCACTGAAACTGCTACCTTGCACGTAATAGAGCAAATTAAATCAAGACTTGACAAAGGAGAGTAGTTGGTGCTGTAGTTTTAAATCTATGTAAAGCATTCGATACAGTCAATCATGATGTTTTAATATCGAAACTCTCTAAATTTAACTTCTCATCTAGAGCACTGGCATGGATGTCTTCATATTTATCCATTCGGATACAATGTGTTAAAGTTGGTGACACACTGTCCAGTAACATGAAGTGCACAATGGGTGTTCCACAAGGGTCAATGTTAGGTCCCCTATTATTTAGCCTATATATGAATGATCTCCCTCAACAGTGTCATGATGCAGAACTACAAATGTATGCAGATGACACCGTTGTGTAGACACATGCAAAAACAGCTAGCTAGAGTTAGCTGCTGCTAAGTTAACAATTGCATTGGAAAGGATCACACATTGGCTTGATCAATCATGTCTGAGTCTAAATGTAAACAAGACAAAAGGTATGTTTTTCTCTAAAACTATGGTACAACCTCCTAATGCTGATATTTTCATCAAAGGTGAAAAAATTGACAGTTACTGATTTTAAATATCTTGGTGTGACACTGGATCCAAATTTGAACTTTAAGAAACGGTTAAAACCATAAAGTACAACTTAGCAAATTTTAGACATATTAGAAACTGTGTCTCTTTGGACACAGCCAAGATATTTATGCATGCTATGATTCTTTCCCATATGTCTTATTGCGTCAAATGTTGGGGGCAGGCTGGAGAAACACCCATAAGACCTCTTGAGTCCTTATACAAACAAACTCTAAAAAGCAATGCATTTCCATCACTGTAGGGTACTGGAGAAATACAATTTAGGGAGCACTGACAATTTTAGATTATTTTCAAATTTATGCCTAGTTTATAAAATTTTAAATGGTTTGGCCCCTCCTCCACTATGTGACTTTGTGTACACTTGCTCAGTAAGTTCTATTAGATCCTCCAGAATATCCTCTATACAAGATTGTACCATACCATTTCATCGCACACTATTTGGGCAGTCAGCTTTGTGTAAGCCACAAGTCAGTGGAATGTCTTACCTGATGATATGAAGAACTGTAGTTCTATCAATACACTCAAGGCCAAATTAAAAAATCTACTAAAGACCAATCAGCTGTGTGACCACTGAGTCTAGTTTACATTATTAATTTCTAATTGACATTGTGGGTGTATGTGATGTGCTGTTTTGTGTAGCTTTGTATTTTGTATGGTGTGTTCTGTGTGTTTTTGTTTTGTTTTGTTTTTGTTTTGTTTTGTTTTGTTTTGTTTTTTTTGTTTGCTTTGTACTGTTTGTTGTTGTGCTGTTGTATGTTTTGATTGAGGGGGACTACGGATGCAAATTAGCTTCAGGCTAACTACGGTGCAGTGCATTTTTAATGTTTAAAACTGCACACTGTCCCAATCACTAAATCAAATTAATTTGGGAGGGACTAAAGTTAGCATAAGAGTCCTCAGTAGTTTTCAGACATGGCATTGAATTCAGTACTGATAGAATTGTTTTCTTATGTTTATCAGATAAACATTTAGTGAAGATATTTTAGTCTAATGGCTTGTAGTCCAGCAATAGGAGTTCAAAATTTATTAATTAATGATCTGATAAAATAGGATTTTGTGGAAAAACTATTAAATGTTCAATTTCAATGCCATATGTCAGAACAAGGTTGAGGGTGTGGTTAAGACAGCGAGTGGGTTTATTTACACTCTGAGAGAAACCACTTGAGTCTAATAATCAGATAAACATGGTGGTAAGGCTATTATTATTATTGACATCCACATGAATGTTAAAGTCACCTACTATAATTACTTTATCTGTACTAAGGAGTAAGCTTGATAAAAAAACTCTGAGAATTCAGATAAAAATGCTGAGTATGTGCCAGGGGGACAGTACGCTATAACAAATAGAATTCCAGGTTGGGTGAGAGATATTAAGAACAATGCTTTCAAATGAGTTATAATTAAATTTAAGTCTAGGGTTGATAATTAGGCTTGAGTTGAAAATGGCTGCAACTCCACCTCCTCGGCTGGTGTCTCTAGGAATGTGAATATTAATATGACTGGGGGGAGTGGATTCATTCAGGTTAACATTTTCTTCATGACACAGCCAGGTTTCAGAAAAACAAAATAAATCACTATGATAATCTGATATTAAATGTGATAATAATTGGGAGTCATTCCCACTGACATGAATAACAGTTGTACCATATTTACACTTATCCTTAGCCAGCAGTTTTAAATGATAATCTGCTATTAAATCATTTATTAATACAGCTTTAGATGACAGAGATCTAATATTTAATGTTGTAGATATTTTCTGAGCGGTGGTCAACACTTCGGTGGAGAGAAGTACACATGAGCCTTTGATGTCTAAATGCTGAGAATGTTTATTGAAGTTACTTGATCAAGGAGAACCGTAAACAGCGAACATCCAAGTTGGTGTAACTCGGATGCTGCTTCCTCCCGGTCTGTTTTCTGAAAGTCTGAAAGAGTGTTAACCCAAGCAGATCCGCCTACAATATGAAAAATTAGTCTAATTGGTTCACTAGTTTGTAAACAAAGGACTGCACTTTACCCGTGACATCTTAAGTCACGTTGCATTGAGCCTCAGGTCATTGTCAACACATTTGAGTTACACATTCCACCTATCTGTGTTGTCTAGAAGGGTCCTCTCTGGCCTTGGCTTACCATGGCAATGCTGGTATACTCTTTATCAGAGAGGTTTCTGCTTTCACCAAAACATCACAGACAGCTGAAATACCAAGGAGAGATTAAGAATTACAGTGTGACCTCAAGGCTCAAGTTTTGACCCAATTTGTCACTCAATTTGTAACCCCTAAAGATGGAAAATTCCATAACATTTAAGAGTCCACATTTAATTGTCTATTTTGTTATACTATTGCTGTGGTTGTGGTAATTTTCATTAGATTGCAGATGCAGATCATTTGTGTACTTTAGATTTAATTGATTTAAGTGGTCGGGGTAACTGCGATGTCGCTAACTTCACGTTTCTCACTATGGAGCTGCCAGTAATCAGAGTTGGTTTCTCAGTGGGTGTGTCACTAAGTGGGAAGAACCTGTTAGAAACGTTAACTGGTTAGTGGTGAACCGTGGGCTATGCATCCTTCAGACAGTCACCCAGCCACCCTGGCTTCATGTCTGCTCTGGAACTACCAGGGGAGTAGGAGCTACTGGCTACTGAGGGTTGGCTAACTACAGTAGCTATCGATTGGTTTTCCATGGTGCAGAGCCGTGCTTCCAATTCACTGAGGCTTGCCTCCAACACTGCAAATAAACTACATTTATTACATGTACCATTATCAATAACAGAGGGGGAGGAATAGCTAAACATATGACACACTGAGCAAGAGAGAACAGAGCGAGAGGGAGAGAGAGAAGCCATCGCTAACAGCTAAGCTAAGTTAGCTGCTAGGCTAAGCTGAGCTGAAGTAACTAACAACTGTGGAATTAGCGAGAAAAGTTGCTAAAAGAAGGAGAGAGCCAAGAGTACTTGAGCAGAACTAGCGTAAGTTTAAGTGAACAGCGGGTAATTATCCGCAGTAATGAAAAATATAGTAAAATTAACTGAGTTGAGAGCAGCAAAAACGCCATCAGTAAACACAGTCAGCAACAGGAAATGAGACAATACACTTACCGCAGCACGTTTTAGTACTTGTTTTAGTATTCAGTTGACCAATCATCAGCCAGACAGAGAGGTGAATGAGCTGTGAATATGTGTACCTGAAGACCAATCACTGATCCCCATTGTTTGACCGGGGAACTCTTCTCCTCTGTTTTTATTCTAAGTTGACTATTTAAGTTTGACTTTGTTTTGTCAAAATAGACAAAGATAACAACAATAAGTTTTTTCTAGTGTCTGGATCATCTCATGATACAGTTAGACAGTCTATGCAACAACCTGCATAAAGTAGTTTTTAAAAATTAGAGGTAGATTTAGATGCATATCGAGGATATTCCTGCTTGAAAAAAATGGCTAATAATATAGCTAGTTCAGTTTTGTTTGACTTAATTTTCTTTACTTTGATTTTGATTTATTCAAACCTTGTATATACGTAATTACTTTATGATGTCACCGATATGCAAATTAACATGTGCCGTCATTTAGGGACTTTTCGAGCAGGCTTTAAGTTCTTCCCACTGACATGTGGAGGCAAAAGTTCACTTGGTCTTCTCTCTGAACACACCATTAGGCTTTCTGCAAATCTTCTGAGAATCCAGTTTCCCACACTGCCCTCAGTGTTGTATGGTTAGATGCAGCCCCTCCTAATTCTGCCATCAGAAAGGTGGTTTCAGACATAGCTATCTGTCGATATGGTCCAACAATCCATCCAGCACTTCACTTTCAGTATGCTGAGGCCCTCAGGGGTGTACTTTATGTGTGATAGTATCTGGATGTGAATTGGGTCATTGTGAGATGGCTGTCTCTCCCATAGATAACTACATTCCAAATAGACTTAGCAGGTTATGGACAGAATTTTGAATGGCTGTATTGCTTCATTTGTTTAATACCATGGTGAGCAAATAAAACCTTGCCTTGCCTGAAGATTCTATTCCAGATTGGTTTTAATTGTAGGATTTCTTTCTTCTCTCAGTTGTGGCCATTAATGCCACCCTATCATAGGCATTTCTTTGTTCTCACGTCTCTACTTACCTGAGGTCATATTAGACTACTCTATCTAAAGATCAGCACACATTAAATGTCATTAGCCTGAGACTCCAGTTGAGTGACGAGCTATGAGAATGGACCAGGAGGGCGACCTGCACATCTATGAAATGCTTTGTTTTACATGAACTATCCTTATTTAGACATATAGAATGAACCAGTTGACATACTGTTGTAAAAAGTTATGTTCAGCGGCTGTATTTGTAATAATCTGCATTCCTACACATGTCAATGTGATTTTGGATGAGGTTTTCTTACTTGTGGATTCACTTTCTGTACTTCTTGCAACACTTTGTTTACATTCTACTCTTCTTACACCACTGATTACAGCAACTACAACCACTACTACACCACCACTACTATTTAAACAACCACTTACTATTACCTGTTCTAATAGAATAACCTCAATTATAAATAACATGAGGCATTATGTAACTGTAAAACATTATGAGGATACTGAGCAGTAGAGCCTTGACTGCAGCAATTGCTCCTGCCATTTTGAGACCATCTCAGGTATATTATGGGGTATATTTCCACAAAACTTGGCAGGCTGCTGTCTTGTGCTCACCCTTTAGCTCCCCAACTATAACACTATTTCCTGTAAAAGATCAAATATATTGCTCTGAAGCAAGACTCATTATAATGTTGACAGGGTTGCAGCAGCAGTAAATCTGCTGAGGTGCAAACAAGATGTCTACACCTCTAAAGACTTATTTACTTATTATTTTTATTTATTTATTTATTTATTTTACTGTGGTTGTGTTATTCTGCTGGCAACAAATCCCAGAATGTATGACAGTGTGACTGTGGAAAGGACAGGGAGAGGTGAGACAGGTGTGAAAATATTACAATATGCCACTGGCTTTGAAAATATGCAGAAACGTGATGTGGCTGGCAATTGGTCATCACAGTTCGATGAATATTCATGCAGGTTTCACCCCTGTTCCAGAGCTAATTGGTGCTGAGTCATGTATATTCATCTGCCTATCTCCCTGTGACAGCTCATCGCACTGCAACAGTTCAAACTCCTTTGATCTAAGAAAATGGGACAATCTTCATGCAACTTTCTGCAGTATGATTTCTTTTCATGATTATTTTCCCACTCACTTTTAAGGTTTTGTGAGTTCTCTTCTCTCTTATTATCACCTTAGATGTCAACAAAGTGTCACTTACATAAAAAAAATAAATAAATATTGAACTCAAAGTACTGTACATGTGCTTTTTGGGGACATTTCTGCTTTTATATGTGAATGTAAAATTTCATATACCTCTTATGAAAAAGAATACCCTTATGTGACATCTGAAATACAGGCTGTGATGTACAATACAACATGAAAAACAGTCAAATAGAGACACACAGGATTCTGTTGATACAGCAGATTGTCATGTTTAGTTATATTATGTAGATTTTTATCAGCAGTTGCAGGCCGTAGTCACACTCGCATTCTCTATGTGATCTGGTTCATTAAATCATGCTAGGTCTACTTAAAGGGGCATTACTGCAATTTTATCAAACTAGACCTGTATTAGGAACTTAAAGCCAGGATATCTCAGCCTCTGCTGCTTCAAACTTGTGCCCCCCCCCCACCATTTCCCATGGAATTCCAACACTAACTCACCAAGTACTCATTTAGTTTCCATTTGCACCATGGACCTTGGTAGTGATGAGATCCAGTTTTAGGAGGATATTGATGAAGCCTGTCACAAAGTAATGTCACTGCAATGTTATAATTTTAGTGTGGTATTTACTAAGACTATAAATGCAAATGAGTCTCTGAGCATCTGATTTGCATAAAGTGCCACTAAGATCTGACGCTGGGCTGTTTTGACTTGCAATGTGCATGTTTGTTAAGGACTGGAGAATGTTAAAGTGTTTCTGTGTGATGAGAAGGCACTTTTAGGTTTGTGAGCGTCTTCATGCCGCACGACGCAAGACATTTTGAGTGAAATATCCTGATGGTGTGAGCGCAACAAAAAGACAGGTGATTTAATGAATTATGAAAAATCAGTGGGAAATTTTTGATAAAACTATTAAACTCCTTTGACAAATACAGCTGTCTACTTAATAAGTGGCTGCCTCAATCATATCATACTGAACTAGAGCTGCTGAGCCAATAAAGTCAGGAAAAATATGTAGAGACCTGAGGGAAACAAAAAAATAACAGACTGTTCTTTTTGCTCATTTATCTTGTGCTCCTGAGCAGAGAGTTCTGCTAAAGTTCCTTTGTAATACATCTTATAAACTGCGTCTCTCTCAGTTTATCTCTGCTATTGTCTCTCTTTCTCTGTGTGTGTTCACTAAAACAGTGCAGCAGATTTGCTTTACTCAGAAGTTACATTTTAGACACAGTTTCCTGCAGTGGTCAGTCTGTGGCGATAAATCCAGCCTCACTCCAGAGCATGTAATACACCTGCTGGTCCAACATGTCGGTGTCACATTTTGCCTGACCTAGGCGTGAAAATTATATATGTGTATACACACTGCCAACAACTCCATCTAGCAGCCATAGCAATTATGACCTGGTGAAGTGATGCAGTTCAGATGACGTCAATATAAAGTGACAAATTTCCACATTAGGAGGGGTTGAGTGGATGGATAGATTGTGAGATGGCAAAAAGTGAACCTAGCTGCAGGAGACGCCTAGGTGAGGCAAAATGTGACACTGACACAGTGGACCGGCCGGTGTATTACACGCTTTGGCGTAATAATGGCTTGGATAAATCAGGTGCAGTGGATATTTGTTTGAATTTGTTTCCCGATATTTCCCTATTTTACACCTCCAAACAGAAACACCTTAAAATACATGTTGCATGGGTGTAAAAACTCAATTTTCAGCAATTTCTCCCATTTTACAGGTGCAAACCAAAGTTCTGTCCTTTAGTAAATGAGCAGAAATGCAATTCAGCTTTTTAGCACGTAAAAAGGAGCAACAAATTCTTAGTAAACATCCCTGAGTGTTAACATTTTGATGTAGCCCAGCTCACATTCCCTCACATTTATTGTGAAACATCTCAACGTTATAGGACAAAACATGGATGTTTGGTAAAGATTTCTTATAATCCGATGAGGGATGCGCAATGAGATGGCAGGACACTAATAAAAAATGCATTCATACATTCACTAGGTGTGTATTGTTAGTTTTCATATTCATGTGGCAGTTTGATACAAATAAGCTAAATGTGGTCTACACGGTGAATAATTATGTGCATTTGCATGCTGCTCACGTCTTTGCATTAATGCACAGTGTGAAAAGTGAGTATTTTTTTTTTTTACCACACTGCCTTCTAGTCTTTATTAGACACACGGGACAGACACATATCTCATGAGCATATGGGCTCCTGATGATTAGAGGAAAACTACAGTGAAATATTTAATTATTGCAATCTTTTGATCAGACCAGAGTGATGCAATCAAATACATTTTACATTTCTGAAACACTCATGGTTGATCTTTTCAAGCTTGGAGTCATCCAGGGAGGATTTAAGAGACCTTGGATATTCTTTCACCAGTGCGCTGCTTCATGTTAATACAGTTGAAAACACTGACACTTGGGAGCTGCCCAGTGCGTCCATGCATCCACAGTCATGGCCATAGTACCTCTACTGCAGCAGCTTGGGGTTGAGTAGAAATGTGTTGACAGTTGTTGCCGAAAGAGGAAAAATCATGTCATTCATATAATTAAAGCAGAATTTAGCCCCTGGAAATTGAACTGGAAATCATCCAGACAAGCTCGTCAACTCCGACTCTCCAGCCGTCAATCTGCCACTCACTTTCTTGCCAGCAGTCTGTCAGGAATCTCTATGCTGGGGCCAGTTTATATTTTATTTAAGTTAAAGGGGTATTTCAACAATTTATCAGTGCAATTCCAGAAATTTGGAGGACAATCTTCTTGCAAGACACAGATTAAACATAGAATGGTAAAAAAAAGTTCATCTTTTTTTTAAAACTTTTTTTCTGACCTGCTTTTTTCAGAAGAAATTCATCACTTTAAGTGACACCTATCACATACAAATAGTCATGTGATCACAGTGAATATAAACATTTTGATTGTTGCCACTTTAAGGAGTTTCATGGGAAAATAAAACGGTTGAGAATCACTGCATTAGACCCTCACTGACTAGTAATGCTGATGTCTTTTACACTTTCTGCTAAATATTTGTAGTCTCCAACCAAAGCCCAGAGTACCCTGATGACATCATGAGATGACGTCATCAGGGTTATTTTATAATGTGTCAACAGAATTACAGCAAGGTAAATAATGTATATTCGGAGAAAAATAGACACTACTTATGACTACTTTCTCCTACTTTAGTGATTACTATGTATATATGTATATTTTACAGCTTTACTGTCTCTCTTTCCTCTTTAGGTTTCTGTGTATGTCTTTATTGTTGTCCCTGTGTCACTGCCATGGCAACCTCAGTGGCCTTTGTTGTTTTATTTAGAGACAATTTGTGGGCCTCCCATATTGTTGCTCTATAGAGGGTAAATCACTGTGTCAACTGAAGTGGTCAAATTGTTGACTGTAAAGCCCCAGTGGCCTAATGGATAAGGCACTGGCCTCCTAAGCCAGGGATTGTGGGTTTGAGTCCCATCTGGGGTGTTTGATAGCAGAACAATGCAGTGAAATGCTAGTTTTCCAGAGTGAATCTTTTAGCATATGAAAAGTTATTAAAGGAGTATTAGCAGAGGATGGTTCTGATCCATTGACCTCTGGCTCAGCATGCTTCTGTTTCACCACTCTGCTCTGTCTACATGTATATATATATATATATATATATATATACACAAACACACACTCATATATATACATACATACATATACACACATATATGTATAAAACCAATTGGGAATAACATGTATACATCATATATTGTAAATAATATCTGTTACTGAACCACTGCTGCGATTCCTGGTTTGAGTTGTGGATCTGCAGTAAAACCCGAGGCGGACTTTTGAGTTGTCTTTCTTTTATGTTTGTGAAACTGGATTGAACTGAACTGATTTAGGGTTGTGGGGAAAACAAACGGAACCGAGTGGTTTGAACTCCGGGAACTTTCCCCGGTAACTAATTACTATATATATATATATATATATATATATATATATATATATATATGATTATTATATATAATGGTAGGGGGGACCTATTTTTGTTTCTAGCATGCTTCCTTTATGAGGTATTGATCGCGAAAGTCTGAGTCTTTGAATATCTTGCTAACTTTGCTGCAGTACAATAAAGTCGCACTTGCACTGGTGAATACTCTGTTTAAATGCCTCTCACTAATAAGGATTCCTTGCAATGCAGAGGGATGACTGAATCATGGGCTTGATACAGATATTTTGTGGCCACAAGAGAGTAATTGGTGGCCACAAAATGGCTGAAACTTGCTCCTGTTATAGCTGTGGCCTTCCCACAAATGAATATATTGTGGCCAGACTTAATTTATCATTATCACAGATTAGTATAGTGTGGCCAAACAGTTTTTTTTATGCCCAGATGTCATGTTTAGGGCTCTGTAGGTAAGCATGCAACAGCATGAATATGCAAATAGCCAGTGGATGATGTCCACTGGCTATTAAGGTGGACATAATGGAGCCCTACATTCATACGGGATTACCTGCTGCTAAATAGTTGACCTGTTTGTAGTGTCAACAAGAACCATCAGAAGAAGAATGGCATCCCATGGATTGCAGTGAATATTTTATAGTTGTTAATATTGTCAGGTTACTTAATCAAAAATGAATAAATAAATCAGACTGGTAAATCAATGATTGTACAACATTTCTTAATTTGGCTGTTGTACAGTCTTCTAGGAGGTTGTCAGATTTGTACACTATATTGACTGATGGTGAAGTTGATGGCATTGTAGCAAAGATCCACAGACATAATCCCATTATTATGCAGCGTTCATAAACACTAAAAATGTAATTGAGGACAAATGATGTTGGTATTGATTTCACAAGTTTGGCAAGGATGACAGCACCTTGATATTTAATGTTAATGCATAAATGTGTGAATTTTAGTCTAACTATTAACTTTCTGTGTGTGTCTGTGATGCAGCCTGTCGTGTGCAGAACCCACTGTGAAGAGTGGATCCTGAGTGTACTCTAGTGATGCAACTATCCCTGCATGTGCTGAGTCGTAGACAGTATAGTGTCCCTGCTCCAAACAGCTTATGGCAGATTGATGGAAATCACAAACTAATAAGGCTGGTAGTCTTAACATTTATTTTAAATTCTTTTTTGTGCATTTTTGGAAATAATTTTTCCCTGTCTTCTGTTACTATAATGTTTGAATTATTAATGTCCATTTTCAGTTACTTCTACAGGTGGAGCATTGTCATCCATGCAGGAGTGGATGAATTCAGTAGACTCATTTTTCATATTTATATAAGAGCAGCCTCAAACAACCAATCCACTATTGTTCTGGACAGTTTCATGTTGGTTGTTGCTCAGTACAGCTAACCATAACGTAATGTAAAATATTGCATTAATAAAAACATCACCTTTTGCATTGAGAGGACAAAAGTTCTAAAGAGCAGAACTTGTGAAAAATCATTATTCTTTTGTTTTACTTATTTATTTACTTCTTGAAGGGAGGGGAAGAAGTTGCTGTGGCATGTTACATGGTGAGCTGTAGAGGACCAAATATCACTGGACGCAGTGTATATAACCAGAGGTGTGTCATGTCCGTGGCACCCGTAGCTATCATGAATATCTGACTTATTTTGAAATACTGAAAAGTATATTCCTTTTATGTACATGCTATTAGTAACATTTGGACTTTGTGTTTGTTTGGTCAGTCAACAGATTCGAAGATTATCGAGAGACGTCTATGGGAATGTCAGTGATATACTCCGTACACTCTCTCTCCATTTGAAATTTGAAGGGATTCTCTCCGCTGGATGTATGTGCCACAGCTTCAACAACATCTTCAGGCATTCAAGGAGGCCTGGAATCACCACAGCTTGAGAACAGAGACACCAGTCTCCCAATCCAACTGTGGCTCAGTCAGCCACAGGAGGGAAATGATGCTGATCCAGTTCAGGTATATATCACCTCTAGTAATTGCTTCCTCTCAGCACGTTGCTTTCTTGAATCTCCTCCCAGTGAGTCATACCCGTTGTAGGTGCAAATTCCGTTTCCTTTCTCGATTGCTCTGCTGTTGTTTCACCCCTTGATGCATTTCCTTTTTTCCCCCTTCAAGTCTGCTTTCAAGAATAAAACAAAGAGTAAAGACGGGAAAATGTTTTTTTCAAAAATTAAATGATTTCTTTTTCTTGTTTGTTCTTCAATATATGAATATATAACTTAAAAACCAAAGGACAAAAAAACTGTGTGGTGCAATGAACAACCTTTCTCCATTTCTAGTGGAGACACATTGCCACATGCAAATTTTAGGAGATGTTGGATTTGAATGTCATATTAAGGCCAGGTTGATGTTGGAGGTCAGTGCTTTGAAAATGTGTAAATTAATTAAAATTACTGAGCTCAAACTCCTAATATGGATAACTAACCACAATTACACAACCATTCCAAATTAAGGATATTCATAATTCTTGTGTATTAAGTTTTTACAAAATGTCATAGCATATTTAACAAACACAATCTAGAATCTACGATGTGCAATTCTGATATAAGAGCTTGTTTTCCAATTGTGATATCTCTTTAGGTCACTGATGATTATGGGATAGACTGGACAGGACCTCACAATCATACCCAGAGGATGTCATTGTACCTGACATGCAACTACCCCGCCAGCTCACACAGGCTGAACTTACATCATTACTCGAGCCTGCGGTTCCTTTTTCTGCTGCACTGTAGGCATACATGGATACTGTATATACTACGTAAGACATTCTTCAACAAACCTCAGCATATCATGAGTTAAATGTTTGAAACGTGATGGTTTTATGGATGTGTAAGTGCTGTAAATGTCATTTCTGCTTTTATTGCAAATTAACTATCTTCACAACTGTCTCTAAAAGCATGACGTAAAAGTGTTGCTGTTAAAATAATCAGGTGGAGGTGCTACAAATCATTTTCCACAGTTTTGTAAAGTTTGCATAACAGAAGTGATCTCATATAACATCAAAATTTTGCCAACATGATGTGGCATTTGACTTTAATGCAACTCTAGGCCACAAAGAGTTCTTGGAAATATCTGACTTGAGGTTATGGAAAGGTTGGAGGTATATGATAATTGAACATTTTGGTTTAGTGGAACCTAAAACCATGAAAAAGGACATTCCAACTTCCTTCCATCTTAATATAGTGTAGTAACTTTGTAATTCTGAACTTCTCACTGTAAGTGTTATGCTGTACTAGTGATTTGGACTTCAAACAAGTCCAAATCCAGTTTCCACAGAACTTATGCTTGCATCGAGAGCAAATGCAAAGATGCGAATAGACACAAATTCGTATCTATTCGTGCTGGGCAAAGCGAATGATGTGACGCGAATACACAAAAATTGTGACGAGAATGATGCAAAATTTGCATCTTCCGCATATTTGTGCAAGTTGAAAATATTCAACTTGAGTGAAAAGTTTGCACGTGTCACAGGACTGGACAGGGGGATTCAGCCACAGCTTGCTGACAGACAGCTGTTGAGAGCCGGCCAGCTCTGGAGGAGAGAGCCGGGGAGCATGTTGGTGCTGCTGCTGGAGGAATAAACACACACTGGTCCACCACACCAGTCACACCAGATTGTGCTCTAATCCGGAACCATTTACCTGCTTGAGGATACAAAACATGCATTTCTTTTAGTCCTTTTCGTAGCTGTTTGATTTGTTTTTGAGACCTGGCAAGAACCTATGAAAGCAATAGTAATCATTGTAAGGCTGTTTTGTGCCATTTCATATTTTCACATTCTAGTTCACATACACTTTCCAAACTTTGTACTGAAATTTCCATCCATGACTTTTAATGGAAAATTCAATACAATTAGTCTTATAAAAACTAAATGACATTTCTAGGGATCAGCATTACAGTTATTTGTTAGAAAGTGACAAGTACAATATGTTAAACACCTAATAGTATTAAATCACCCAACAATATGAGTACTTAAAATAATGAATGATAATGAACAACTCTGTTGACCCTTTCAGTTGTCAAACATAAAGTTACGACTCAGTAAACAGAGATAAACTACTTAAATGTACAATCCTTGGTGAATAGCAAGTCTGTACCAATGCGACTGCTTCCCTGACATCTGTATTACAGCAGTCTTCAATGTCAATGGAGGCCATTTCAGGCATTCTACCACCCAAAACATGGACAACAGCCTGGCTTAAAGCAGTCAGACAAGATCTGGTGCGTAGAAATGAATGGCTAATCATTCAGCCAGCGACCAAGAAAAGGTCGACAATGACTTGAGATGCTGAGGGAACAAGTTGATCCTTTTCACCGTCAAACAGCAGGGCCTTTCCCAGCCCTGAAAGAATTACAAAAGAACTTAAAATGGATTTATGGAGCAAAACACTCTAAAAATCAATTTTCCTGTAACTGTGAAAATAGTCTTTAAAAAGTTATCTTATCTACTAATGGAAAGGAGTCAACTTACATACCTATTTTCCATTCAGTACAAATTGCAATTTGGAGATGATAGTTGAAAGACAATGCTGTTTCTCACCGTCCCCTATAGCTGCAGCACCTATTTTTGGAACATAACAAAATGTAGAATAAGTAATGATTCCAACTATTAAAATGATGATGTCCTTGGTGTATCACTTACTGTACCTTCAAGTATACAGGTTAGGGGTGCTGTCCAATCCACTCTCTGTCTTCTGGGCTGGATGCCAACTGGGCTGCTATGTCCTCACCGATGGAAGGTGACCCTGTCTGCACCTTAGCTGCTTCTGGTCTGTTTCACAGTGTGTCGATCAAATTTAGTTATATAAACATATTTATTCAAACCAAAGATTTATACATCACAGCTCACCTGAAGCCTTTGAAGAAGTAAAAGCTTAAGGCCGGACTATGTTGGTGTCAATAAAAAAACTGTGCATAGAATCCCTACCTAAGAGGAAAAGGAAAATGGCATATGCCAGAAATAAAAGTTCATATTTATAAAACTGTGTACACACAGCTGCACACAACTTGTTTATAAATCACAAAAAACTTGATAATGTGTACATTAAAAAAAGTCCACCCAATACACTTCCACACAATTAACCACAAATTGACAGTCATGACAATGGTCTTGAAGACTGAAATCAGGTGTGATCAAATGAACCAGACACTCATGACCCATGTTAAAATGCCCAACTTTACAATAATAATAAACATGTTTACAGCCTGGTACAAAAAACGGTGTTGGTTTCTATGGCTAATTTCCCCTTTCATGACAACTGACAACAAATTTAAACTCACCCATTTAAATTTTATTTTATTTTAGGACATGGTCGCTTTGAGTGACAGGTCACTAGCCACTAGGTGGCGTGTTTCAGCAACCAGGCTTCATTCAGCCTGCCTCAGCTCCACCTCTTTGCCCATTTTGGATTAACTGGGAGTTGAGTAGAGTTGGGCACCGCCAAGATGGCGATGGCTGGAGCTGTCCACTTTGAGCTTCAAAACAGCTCTTCAGAAACCAACAGGTGATGTCACAGCAGCTATGTCCATTTTTTTTAAGTCTATGCTTGTGACTCAGCATTCCCCTCCACAATTTCATTGACTTTTTGACAAAGTAATCATGCATTAATTCTCTCTCATTCTGCTGCTAATCAATTAGTCTCAGTGCATCTTAGGGTGAGCAGAGTTGACCCTAAGTTCCTCATGAACAGCTGATTTCTGCACATTCAGTTCACTAGCACCTTCCGGGACAAGAGCTGCATAACTGGTGAGGCAGCTTCAAGGAATACTTTTAGACAGCTTGTTGTATATATTTTGGATTAAATGAAACAGCCGATGTCTCGAGAGTTCACTTAAGGATTGTCAGTCTCCTACTCTGCAAGTATGGAAGAAACAAATCACAACTACTGTTCTTCCATTAAGATCCATAAAAACAGCTTATATTTCTATTTAACCAATAAGAACCATTAGCGGTCATTTTAAAATGAATGATAGCATCCTTTTCTTTGACCTGGGACACAACATGTTTGTTGACATGTTCACCAGATCCGTCCAACTAATTTGCACATTGAGATCTGCAAATTAGTTAGATCACAATGCGGAGACAATGGAGATAGCAGGACTGCTTAATTATATGCAAAGGCGGATGTCATCATTCAAACAATGTATACAGATCAGATACAGATCAAGATCAGGCCTAATAATAGCCTTAGTTATAGCTGTGACAGACCATAAAAACAGTGTTGTCCTGCTGAAAGGAGAAAATTTAGGCAAAAATGTATAGTGTTATGTATTTATTTATTTTTTTGTTTCTAATTTTCTAACTTTAATTTTGGCTTAAAGCTGCATTAAGCAATATTTAGATTTGATTATAGTGTTAAATAAGTACCACATTTCAATAAGGTGTTACAAATGGCTTTATTCATAGTTAATAATGCTCCATAGATCATTTATAAGCCATTTATAGGATGGTGTTTATCTTCTTCCATCATAATTTTTTAACTTGTTGGTTAGACCCCTCTAATGTTGACTGTTCTGCCCACATCTTTTAACATTTATACCTGTAGACTTAATGGCCTACTGGGAAGGTAGAAACACAATATTTATTATATATATATATATTTGGATTTGGATATTTGAAACTAAATTATTTTCAGTAGAAACACACAGTCATGCTGCAACAATAAATACATACATAACTCTTCAAGTTTTTATTAATTGCTTAAAACTGATCAATAAATCATCATCATTAACAATATTAAAGCCATTTGTAAGGGCTTATAAATGGCTTATGAACATGAGGCTCAGTGTAATGTGTTTTCTAACCCAGCCATGTTTCAAATGTATTGACATTACGTGAACAATGGCTGCATGAAAGGTGGGAAACCTGATCACCAGTGTGAAAGCAGGTCTTCTTTTGCATTTGTCATACTTATAAGTTGCATAATGCTTTCATCAGTCCCTTCACATAGAAATGATTTGGATGGAGTTGAGCAGTGACTGTTCTGTGTTTGGGCTGTAGGAAACAGTTGTGTGAATCTGTGTTGCCTTGGGTGTGTGGCCTATAACGCAGTTGTTATTTTGACAGAAATTGCATTGCTTAAATGCCACATCAATTCCGTGCTCTCCTCCAGTCTACTAGATGGCAACTAGCTGCATTTAGCCCCTATTATGATGACTTATGAACAACAGACGATGCTGTGACTAATTCTGCTACTGTGTCAAGTAGATCTCAGTGAAAATGCTACAGTTCCAAGAGGAGATGCACTGTGAAGCGCAGGGAAAACTCACAGGGTTTATCAAGACTTCAGCCAGGGACGCACACTCAAGGAATTATTAGTTACATTTGGTGGAAAAGCTCTGCTGTTTTGAGGGAGCTCTCAAAGTATCTGAGCAGCAATGAGGGCTCTTCTTAGAAGGATAATCCCCCTTAAAAAAACATACATGAACATATTTCTCAGTAATATGAACTATGAAATACCACATTATGAGGAGGTTGGGTGGTAGAAGCATGAACAGTGATTGTGTCAGGTTGTAATGTCCGCGCTGTACACCTGCATGAATATGATTACTAGGCATTAGGCTGTGAATGAGTAAGTATTTTGAAGCATACTGAAAACAGCTGATGCCAATCAACCAATACATGTGTGACTTCAGAGCTCTGCCAACTAACGGTATGCTTCAATATAGATCCCCACCAGATGTAAAAACACTCTGCTTTAAATAATAATGTGTCTGATATGGTTTTTCTCCAAGAGTTTAATTACTGAGTTAAATATTTAAATGACATCTACTTCTTCTCCCTCATCAAAAAATCAAGTCAATGAATATGCAAATATTTCTTTTATTTCAAAAGGTGCACTGCTGGACACAAGATGTCTCTTAATGCACTGTAAGGTCCATTCTCGGTATAAGTGTACTGGAGGCTCCAAGTTTCCACATCATATTTGCATATTAGGCTACCTTCCAAACTAGTTATGATGTCACAAAATTCACTTTTAAACTTCAGCAGATGAAAGTACAGACATGGTTCTGCACAGTGAAGCTCAAACATCCAACTGAAAGAACAAGAAGAAACATTTTTATGATGAACTTGCTTTAAGTTATCCACACTGTTAAAGCAATGATTCAAAACACAGAGGTTTCACATTTACTCACTGTTACTGTCTATTTACTCACTGTCTATTTACCTGGAAGAGATCTACTTCTTTATATTTCTCATTGTGCCAAAACCCTAAAATACTGTATGTTCAAACACAATGAATTATTTACAAGAGCTCTCTGACCCAGGTGTGACACTTTGCTTTACAAGTGAAAAGGATAAAGCTGTTGTGTTAATGAAAGCACAGTAGTTGGTGTGCATGACCTGTAAAGTGGAGCTGACATGGATGGAGCATGTTGTTCCTGACACCCAGTGTTATTGTGCTCTGAACAGAGGCCTCTATAACCCTGCTATACTATTACCTGGATGGTGCAATTATTCCCTGCAGTCTAGAGATGAATGTAATCACACCATCAAAGTATCTGCCAACAAGTCTGAAATGTGGACTTTCTAGTTTTGATTGCCATGCATGGCAAAAAAGAATAATCACAGGTGTGTATGGCATAAAACTATAGACATAAAACTGAAGTTTAGATGTTTTATTCTCTAGATTTGATCATTCACTAAATACTACTTTGTTTTTGTTACATCTGTCGCTTTTCCAGTCTAGACCTGCACATATGCAGTTAACAATGATAACTGTCACAGATTCATATTAATTCTTTGAAAATAGGTCCTTGATTTCAGAGAGAAGTAGACAAAAGCAGGTGTCATACTTCTAGACTTTGCTGAAATGTTAAACCCTTTTCACGGAAGACATTTTAACTTGTCAAAGCAGGAAAAACACAGTTGGAATTAATATTATTAATGATAGCTGCATTCCTTTTAGGTGATCCAGTTCCAGCTCTGGTATTGTGCATATTCATTCACTGACATGGCTTACTAGGAAACTTAATGGAATGGAGCCAACTTCTATTATTGTGGCAAATTTAACAGCTGTAGCTAATTAACTGTGGTTGAAAATCATCTCTGGCTCAGCTGTTTTGAAATAAGAACCCTGCAAGGGGTCTAAAATGTGCTTGATGGCTACATGCACACCATGCTGAAATACACTGAGGCTAAACCTACATGTCCCATGTACCCTCATCAACTGATGATCCATGTCCTGTACAAGAATCAGTTGAGGAGCAGCCATGGACTGTAAAACATATGGATGTAGCCACCGTGACATCACCCATTGGTTTCTGAAGAGCGGTTTTGAAGCTTAAAGTGGGTGGCTCCAGATGTCGCCATCTTAGCAGTGTCTGACTCCACCTAACTCCTGGCTAAACCAAAATGGGCAATGAGGTGGAGCTGAGGCGAGCTGAATGAAGCCTGGTTGCTGAAACAAACCACCTAGCAGCTAGTGACCTGTCACTCAAAGTGCCCATGTCCTTAATTATGCATAATGCTGTAAAGTTGGGCATTTTAACATGGGGGTCTATGCTGGTTGACTCGCTTTTGGAGCTAGCCTCAAGTGGCCATTGGAGGAACTGCAGTTTTTGGCACTTCTGCATTGGCTTCATTTTTCAGCCCCAGAGGTTGCCGCTCAGGAGCAGCATTAGTGTTGCAGGGTAAGTAATTAGACTCAAGCTAGTATTAGAGTATTTTGTTCTAACATTATCCTGTTTGGATGCTTGCTAAAGAAAAACATACTTGAATAGCAAGAGGATAGATTAATGCCTGACTGTTGGCAGCAGAAGCGGAATGAGTTTTGAAGTGGGGGGACTATGAGGAGCCCTGGTAACCTAATGTGTCATTCATAAGAAGGTAGAATATCGAGTTATAACCGACCGTTCTCATGTGTGTAGAGGTGTGTGTGGCTATTCTGCAGGAGCCTGGTGTGGTTTTGATTCAGTGAAAATAAACACAGTGAACGGCCGTGCATAATGGCACTGCACTCTGGCGTGGCACTTCTCAGAGGCTGCAGATTTATCAACATATCAGTCCTGCTGCCTTCAGATGCTGCAGGGATTTAATGCACTGAAGGAGACGTTCTTCATACAGTATGAACAGCTGTGAGCAGCAGATACTGTAAAATCACCAACATTCATTTATAGATCAATATAGATGGTTTAACCACATTAAATGTTATTTTAATGTGAGGGTTTAACTGAAATAAATTACTTATATTTCAAGCACTAATCCATTATTGCAACACATTTACAGCAAGTATTTAGTTTGCTTTTGTTGATAGAATCACCAAGTGGCAGCGGAGTGACCTTGCTCCAGAAAGAGATGTGGTTCTGAGACATCTGAGACCCATTTTCTACAAAAACACCAACAACTCGCTGTGCGCCGCCTATTTACCAGTCTCTTCCTCCAGCAGTTCACCATGCATGCAGTACTATGCACCACAACACCACACAGACAGGCAAAGCAAATTTCAAGGTCAGGAAAATGTCTGTGTGCTGCTTGTTCTGGTTGTCAGTTTATTTGAACTAGTCTGAACTGGCAGCCATAATACTCATGGTCCTCTGTGTTCTGATTGTGATTGGATTTAAAGGCCCAACATGTTAGAGTAGGTTTAGACATTATCACTATGACCGTAATACCTGGCTTAGATGTTACCACTTTATTACCATAACACCTGAAAGTGTGGTGACAAAAAATCTCTTCGTCCCCCCCTTTTTCCAGTGCCAGTGACTGTTGTTAATTTCAGTCAGTATGTTTCACTTTACAAGATGCAGGACGAGACATAACCTATCTCAGGTGACAACTTTGGAGTTGCTGAAGTGTAAACTTCCCTAAAGCCAATAAAGAGCAGGACAAAGCTGCTAAGGTTAGCTTAAACTCTAGTAGCATCCAGGACTAGTTTCCACACAGTGGATGTTTCAGTCCTGAATAGGGCTTTTTCTATTGTAATCTGTAATTGCACAAAACAATGTAGTTAGCTAATGATATGATGGCCTTTGGAAGTCACACTAAGTTACTACTTGTGGTAGTGTAACACAGCACTTGTTCACGGTATCACTTCAGTTAATGATAATACTGTCCCTTACCTCTGGTTTCACTCCTCTTCTGTTGCACTGCTGTACAGAATACCACGGGAGACGAAGGTAAGCTTTTATGGAACTTTATATATCACTCTTCTCAGTTTACACACAATTCCAGTATATGCAACCACTAATATACTTCTCCAAAACAACTCTTTTTCTACTCTCCTCTCCTCCATAACTCTCTTCTATTTCCCCACTAGAGCAAGCAACCCAGATCACAAAGAACATGCCCCTCAAAATTATTTCCCATTTACTGCCTTACAGTAGTAAGCTAATTAGCTCTACATGCTAATGTTTGCTGATGCCAATATTAAGGAATAAAAAAAAATATAATAATAAAAAAATCCTGGTATTGATATGTTGGCTGATAACTTTGTATATACAGAATATATATATCAACAAATGTTTTGCAATGATTCCTCAAATGGGGTTATCAAACATTTGTGACAAAGATATGTTATAGAAGCATGATATTTTACAGTTAAACAATTAACTATAAATATATATAAAAATATATATAAAATGACATCACTGCTCTGAAACAGTAAACTTCACTGGGAATTTGATAATTATAAATTACTATAAAAAACACATAGAACAAAAAAACCCCCATATATATTAAACTTGAATTAAGAAAAAAATATGACAGCGCATATCAGACAACATATATGCCGATATCAACATATCTGTGATAGGCCAATATCGGCAGATAATATCGGCTGACCAATATACCAGTCGGGCTCTACCCAGCTCCATTAAATCTTGTTGAAAAACAGTACAGATGGGTGTTAACTCTGTTGTTGTCTTGCAGGTCTTCCACTGAAAAGAGATCATGAAGCTGAACTAGAGAGCATCGCTGCATTCAGACAGAGGTGTAGTGCTTAGGTGAGCTCAAGCGATTACATGCGACATACAAATATGTGCTTTAAGACCATGAAATTGGACAGTTCTTTATTAGAGTTCACATAACTTTGCACGGCAGTGGGGATGGGGCCAGTGTATGACATTGACTTACTTATACATAACAATCCTCAGCAACAGCTGCTGGGCAGAATCCTCAGCCTAAAGAAAAAGAAGGTATTGTGTATTCTGCTCAGAATGAGTCCAAATATATTGATAACAAAGCCGTGATGTTAAGCATGTTCACCTGTTTTTTCCTTCAAGATCAAATAAGAAATGTCAGAATGAGACTCAGGGCCTTTTCATACTTGAAAGTCCGAACCAAGGTTCATGTTTATGTTATATTGTATACATTTGATCCGGTTAGTTTTGGTTTCACATTGCAATTATGCAAGCGCACTAAAGACACACTTACATCCTGGCATCATCTCCTATGTGGGCTGCATCTCCCTATACTTGACATTTATTGGTTTGTAGATAGGCGTGCGTCTGACGTCAGTGTGTTGTCAATTCGGCTGGTAGCCTTCTATCACCGTTTGAATTAATGGAGGAAAATAAATGATCAAATTCTTTTTCTCTGAAAATACCTGGTAAATGTTGGCATTTGTATGAGTTTTTTCTAGCTGACTTTTTATCAAGCAGCAACCTCCAGGGCTGAAAAATGAGGCCAATGCGGAAGTGCCAAAAACTGCAGTTCCCTGAATGACCACTTGGGGCTCCAAAAGCAAGTCAATCCCCATAGACCCCCATGTTAAAATGCACAACTTTACAACAGAAATAAACATATTCACAGCCCAGGAAAAAAAACGGTTTTGGTCTCTGTAGCTAATTTCCCCTTTCATGACAACTGTATGGGGGGTGATTTTTTTTATAACTCACCCGTTTAAATTTTATTAAACCCTAAAGTTATGCATAATGAAGGACATGGCTGCTTTGAGTGACAGGTCCACCAGCCGCTAGGTGGCTTGTTTCAGCCATTCGGCCCGCCTCTTTTTTGATTGGCTGGGAGTTAGACAGCGTCACGCACTGCCAAGATGGCGACGGCCACTTTGAGTTTCAACATCACGGGTGATGTCACGGTAACTACATCCATATTTTTATACAGTCTATGCTTTTTATAATGTCATCAGACCATATTTAAATTAAAAACTTGGTCTCCTTTTCTCCTCATGTTCTACTGCAGCTCATTATTTCTTTTTCCAGTTCTGACAATAACCGAGACCACCTCTTTTAATTGGACCAAGGCTCAGCTGTTTTGTCCAGTCGGTGGTCCAGGGAGGTTTCAAACCTATAATATTGGTTCAGATCAAACTGAAAAATCTATAAGTCCAGACCGAACGAGCTAGGTTTGCCCTTAATGACTTTCCAGAGCACTCACATTCTCAACATGAAATGTCAAAGCCCTTCAAACAGACAGTTCTTAGCCTCAAGACAGGAGAGTAAGATTACACTACTGTTTAACCCCACGTTAGTGTGGATAAGCTGAATGTGTGAAATGTAAATGTAGCATTTTATTCTAGATGACAACTGTAGTCAAGAAGAAGGTGATCACTCAGAGCTGCCTGAGTGGAGGTGATGAGAGTGTCTCCTGAGCGCCACTTTTAGCCATGATTCCTATCCAGGAAATGTCAAGTCCACTCAGTAGCTGTTCTGGATTTTTTGTTCTGGACATTTTGTTGTTTCCAAAGTCAAGAATGAACTTTAAATCACAGCTTTTAAAGGAAAGATTCTTTTCCAATCTTAAAGAGGAACTTGTGACCGTATGACCCTTGAGGAGATCTAGTGGGGTATCTGGTCCTATTGGTGGGGGAAGAAGTGGCCTGGACCACTGGGCGAGTTGGATTCCCTCCTGGATGAAAGTTAAAGGACGGGTTCACAATTTTTCAAGTGTGTCTTAAAACAACAGTCAGGTGTCCATATGAACAGTGAAAGAGGTTTTCCTTGCGGTAATCATTCCTCAGCCTTCATACTGGCTGTTAAAAGGTCAACTTCAAATGCACCTTCTATGTAGTGATGGGGACCAAAATCCACAGTGTGTCAACAGAGTCACTTTGTGCAAAAATGCATTTAAAAGTTGATGTGAAGCTTATATGAGGCTTCAGCAGTCTGAGTTAGTCATATCAAGTGGATATCTGACACATTTACAGTCTTTTTAGCATCATATTCCCTCTTTGTGTTTCCTCGGACAGTGTTTCCCTGTTGAGCTGTGGTGGAATTATAGTAACAAAAAGAGGACTAGAAAGACTGTTACATTGAAAGATATCTACTTGATTTGACTCATTTGAAGCTTCATATTAGCTTCAGATAAACTTTTAATACATTTTCGCACAGGAGGACTCACCCACCACTTACATTGTAAGTGCATTGTGAAGGGATTCTCTATTGGTCAGTATGAACAAGAGGAATGATTGAGCAAGAAAAACATGTTTCAGTATTCATTTGGGCTCCTGTTGTTTTAAGACAGAATTGAAACATTGTCAACCTGTCCTTTAAGCCAAGATGAAAGAGAAATTCCATGTGAAGAGCTCAAGAACAGCAACTGAGTTGACCTTGTGGTGAGAACTATACAGAGGGTGCATCTATATTACAAATGTAGCAAATTACAAGTATAGCTATCAACTTGTCTCTCCCACAGAGAATCAGTGATCTGATTCAGAGTGAGTTCCTCCAGCTGGGTCATTTATTTCAGGCAAATATAGTTTTCAACCATCATGCCTTGTTACACAATACCCATTATCACACACCACACTGAGATATGTGTACTTTGGGACTAAATTAGTGTTTGAGATGATGATGACCAGCGGGGAATGAAACAAGTGTTTTCCTTTGCTGAGAGTCCTGGAAGAGTTATTGTATAGGAAAACAATGATGCAGTGCCATGATAGCTTCCCAGGGGAGTAGTTTTTGTCAGCTATGTTGTGTTTTTTTTTTAGCTTGTTTTCAACCTGACCCAACCAGGATAACAATATTGACACAGACACTTATTGTCTAAAATAGATTTGCTAATTGCCTTTAAAGGATGATAACATAAGACAAACTAATATGGAAACAAAATAGGGTCAGTATTGTAGCTGTATCACCATATCAGAATGTGTGAAAACATTTTGTATGAATACATTCAAATGTGTGAATGTGTAAATACATTTTGATCAAATGAATTCAAATGTGTGAATGTGTACAAAATAGCTGAACAGATAGATTTAAGTTTTGAATCTGTAAGGAGATTTGAGGTTGTGCATGTTTTTTGAACAAATGAAAAAAGATTTGCACAAACAATTTCCAACGTGTGAGTGCATTTGAAGATTCACACAAAGGTTTGCAGTGTTATCACTCAATCTATGTGTGGGTGAAAAAAGTTTACACAGAGCTCAGTTGTATTTGTGAATCCCAAGTGAATCCCAAGACGCTTCCTCCTGAATAACCAATGGGGATGCTCAGATTAACATATCATTTGATTATCCAATCAGGAATATAATTTCTTCCAATCATGGATGTCAGTGGGGATTAGTCTGGAGCAGGTTACTAAAATATAGTTAAACATACAGGCTGTGGGTTTGTCTTGTCATCTCTGTCACTAACATACAGACATGTGCAGCCTGTTTGTTTCCAGCAGGCTCTAATGTTGCAGTAATTTACATACAAGCTTGTTTACAGAGACAGGTTGGACGCTAATGCTAGCTAACTCCTAACAGTAAAATACACGAGACTCACACACATCCATTGTAATATTAGTAACAAGCTGAATATTTCATTTCTGATACCAGCGATTGATCCTGCTGCAATTACACTGGTCTCTAACTCCAAGGGTTAAAAAAGGCATCACAGGGCAAGACATTTAGCTACCATTAACCATGGGTTGGCTAGCTAACATGAATTAGCTAATGTTAGCGCTTGTTCCAGCGGATTTCTGCCAAACTACCCTACCATTATTAAGCTGGTTAACTTTAACCCACATCAGTACTATGTGAACTCATGGAAGCTGTTAGATCATGTCTGTAAGAGGTAAGGTAAAGTTTGGTTGCAGCCACAGACTCAGCAATGAAGGCTCGCCCCCTTGGCTCCATGAAGTGAATTGATACTCCTGATTGAACAGTCAAATGAGCATCCCCATTGGTTATTTAGGAGGAAGTGTCAAAAGTGGGACAAATGTATTTGTACTCATAGGTTTGATTTGTACTTGTATATTTGATTCGTAGCTGTAAACTTGGGATTCACACATACAACTGAACTGTGAACTTTTTTCACCCACACATAGATTGAGTGATACACTGCAAACATTTGTGCAAATCTTCTTCATGCACTCACACATTGGAAATTATTTGTGCAAATCTTTTTCATTTGTTCACAAATTGACACAGCTAAAGATATCCGTATGGATTGAAAAATTAAATCTATTTGTTCAGATATTTTGTACACATTCAAACATTTGAATTCATTTGATAAAAACATTTTTACACATTCACACATTTGAATGTATTCATACAATTTTTTTTTCACACATTCCAATATGGTAATATACAGCTTCAATACTTATGGCCCTATTTTGTTTCCATACAATTAAGAAGTCATACTGTTGCAAACTTTGGCGTCACAATCACATGTGAGGACTGGATACCACTTACATTAACATTGTCCTGCATTCAGTTTGGTATAACTGTAAAATTAACAACTGTAGTACAATCTGTAGTACGTTCTACTGCAGTGTACCACATGATATTCAATCAGTAAACCTTTAGATTATAGATGTATGTTCATATCAAAAAGAAACAATGCACATATCATAGATGCATTACTTATACATTGTTCTTGCCATATGAAAAAACTGTATATAGAGCAGTAAAAGGCTTATACACTGATACAGGTACAGATCACTACTGAATACTAAAAAGACTGAACAGTAAAAATTTCTAAAAGTTTAATCAAAAAGTATCATTGCATGTATCAAATACATGACTTACACACACTTTTCTGTATGCATGGCATACAAAAACATAGCCTCCTGGCTTACAGATACTTAAATCCCCTTCACTCTATGTGATTTTGAGGTGCCTGAGATGAAATTGTGAGACAATTGTGACAGACCCATGGTAGGATCTTTGGTTGTAAATCCAAAACTGTGCTTCTAGATCTCACTGTGAGACATGTGCACCAATGATCAATTTGGAACTTTGATGACCAAAAGAAGCTGGAGGCAATTTAAGACCAATTTCTCACAATGTGACTGCTGCTACAACCCACATCTGTAAGCCAACCAATGAGTACAACATGAAATGAAGCAGAATACACTGGCCAGCATGATGATGCATAAATGCAGTTTTTTGAATGAAGTTCTAGGAGAAAACACACTCATTCTCTGTAATACATTCATTGCACATGAAAATCAGAACAATGGAGGTGAAACGAATAAGAACTTTGTGCGGCTTTGCTGCATTTTCAAAACATCAGAATTGCAGATGGATGATGCAAGCTGATGCCACGTCTCTGCTTTCATGTACTTTTTTAGAATTACATTGTAAATTAGAGATTAAGATAGATAAGACAGAGGATAAGATTCACCAGACGTTCAGCACCTAATTTGACATGGCTCATATTGATATCGTACAGTCTGACACAGATTGCAGCTGAGAGTCTATCATAAGCATCTCGCACAATGTGACAGGCAATACACTTACACAATCGTTGTTGCTGCCTTTACTCATTATACAAGAAATTATCACAAGCAAGTGGCAGCAGACCTACTGCACAGGCTCATTCACAAATCACACACAGTTGATAGGTTACTGAATAACCAAGAAATGCACAATTGGAGAAATTTAAAATGAGTCAAAACCCTGCAGACTCTGTCCCTGCTGACTGAGCAAAGAGACAGGGAGAAAGTTCTCCATCAGCTGGATTGTTTACTTTGGTCTGTACAAGTGATTTAACATCCTCCATGTGCTAGAAATACAGTTTAAAAACCTTCAGTTCAGCTGTCTGCCCCTGTTTGTATTTTTAATAGACAGATTTCTGTTTCTTTAATTGTGTTTAGGTGAAATTTAAAGAGAGAACATATGGTGAAAATGTTTCTTACTATGAGGCCACATCCATGGAACAAAATCATTTATTAGCTTTAATGTAACTGCAGAGCATTTAACAGCACATACAGCACATGTACTGACTATGTATGTGTTATATACATATACATTGTTATATACAAAAAGCACATGTATGTGCTGTATGTATATGACAAAGAAGAGCTGTGAGGGGGGATTTTAGGGGGTCCAAAAGAGGGTCCATGCTTATTGCTGCAGGGTCAATATAGTTGGTATACTACTACACCCTAGAATTACTTGTATTTAAAAAAAATCCTAATATGGTATTGCTATCTAAGTGAATAAGCTAGTGTAATATAATTTGTACTCGTACTTATCTCATACGTATCTTTTATTGGCTTAAGATTACTAGTGCAGTGTCCTTTCAAAACATGCCTGTTCGGAACAGGCCAGTTGCTTGGCTTCTGGTCGCTACTTCAATGCCTAGAAAAATGAATACAGTTGGTGTGAGGTGTGAATGAGTATATACACCAACAACATGAAAGAAACTAACATTCTATCATACACAGATATAAATAATAGGATTAGTACTCTAATAGTGAATAAATGTTCTTTTCTTATTTCAAGTAGCCTAAAATAAGGGCTGCATTTAAAAATAAAATAATGTGCATCCTAAAATAAAGTGGATCAGTCATATTGGACTCTTAGATCTTTGCTATTTTCTGCGCCTTCAGTTTGGATTTGAGTGGGTAGACTTTTGCTTTGTCTGTAGTGGCACTTCATAATCACCACAGTCTGGGAGCATATGAGACAAACTGGTTTTGAACTGCCTGTGGAAGTATTTGCTCTGTTTTGCTCTGCGGGTAACTACAGTCATTGTGTATTGGGCTCTGAGCACTTCCAAAACAAGGGTAACCTATGCTCAACAATGTACTTGAATGCCTCCTGTGTAGTTACTCGCTGCTGCTATTGATCTGCTAAACGGGTAAGAGTGTCCGTTCTTGATTAAAAACTGTGTTTTCACTGTCTACTTTTCTCTGACTCATGTCATGCCTCATCTTTGGTCTCTCTGACATGCTGGAGTCAGTTGGCACACTGGAGTCAGCCCTGAAGCTCTGCCCTACCCCTACACAAAACGAAGCGGCTTGCTGATCACTGGTTTATTCAAAGTTTAGTAATATTAAATGTATTGCGTGTCCAAGTGCACCAAATCCTTTTCCCCGCTGTACACCCACCAAATGTGGAGACAATTGGATGAATGGTTTAAGAGATGTGCAAAGGACACACATACAGACAGATTTCTTCCTTATGGCTGTAGGGTGTGCAAGTATTTTTGTTAGTTTAAGACCGATGCAGCTGTCATTTTCCCGTCCAGCGCCCATGTTGTTTAAATAGCAAATGCACATCAGTGCGCCCATGGGCATGTTGGTCTTAAAATGAGGTGTGGTCTGACACATTTTTGGCACATTGCTGTCTTGAGGCAGCAGAGAGCGATTGCGCTATTGACCAACAAAACCTGGTCTGAAGTCAATGGCGCAGTGTTTCACTGTTATTTCAAGGATGCATTATCAAGACAGTAATATGCGCCTACATAGGCAGGTGCACAACATAAACTCAGCTTGTTACACACACGAGACACGCAGCAGCGCACAGACATGCGAAATATTACAAATAAAACATGAAAAGATATTTAAATATGTGAAAGATTATTATTGTGTACATCAACATATGTTAAAAAATACATGTCATAATGGTTAGTTGTAATATTTATCAGAATTAACTAATCGCAGTAATGACGGATAAAATTGTCTAATTATTTGACCAAATCGTGGCAAAACACGTAGGTATTTAAACAGACAGACAACAACAGATCAGACACAGATCGACTTTCCTGCTGCATCAATACATGAAGACATGAGGAACACATGAGGAAATAACTGAGGTGAAAACAACGATTAAACTAAAGAAGGAAATAAATCTGCACAGCTTCTAGCTGCTGCCAGCAGCAGGATCAGAACCTTGGAGAGCTGATCAAGTCCTGATAACTGTGTTGATGATTCTTTACATGATTAAAATTAATGATTTAATTTTTGAACAGTATTTAACAAATATTCTTTAACATTTTTGAGAGCACAGTGATCAGGTTTCTATACTTTCAGCAATTAAAACCCTGCTGATTTGACCTGTTACTACATGACTGAACAAATGATTTTAAAGAAATCAAAGCTGTAATTAAAAAAAATAAACTTTTTTAAAAACTGAATGGAAATACATTCACAACAAATTAATGAACAGGATGTTAAACTGGTGGTCTGGGGCCACAGGGGGGTTCAGGAGCAGCAGAGGCCAGTGTGCTTGCTATGGTTCATGTGCTTTCACTTTGCGCATGAACAGGTCCATTTCCTCTGCAGAGAAGCTTCCTTCTTACTACTTGGCAAATATGCCATCATAATAGCAATCCGCCAAGATGCAAGCGCACCTGGCTCGTAAAGAGAATGGGAGATGACACTTTGATTGGTTTATTGCATTACGCCGAAAACACACCCATGATTAATTAGACTATGGACAACCCCTTTGAACCATGCACCTGGCGCATCCACCATTTTCTGCTGTTAAAATAGCAAAAGTGGATTTGGACACACCCTAAATGCAATTGCGCCATGCGCTTCAGAACGTACGCTTTAGATCGTTAAAATAGGGCCCATTGTGTCTTCCTCTTCCCTTGTGAGCATGATAAACTGCCAGTTCCCATCAATGCTGACAAAAGTGAGCGGTGGGATTCGGCCTTAAACTTTTACTCCTCAGCAGACAGAGGCAGAGAAAGAAACTCCCTGAGGAACAAAGATAGATAGGCTATGAATGAACAAAGGACAGATGTATATTAATTAAAAGACTCCTGTTAGTCTCTGAGGATGATGAAATGCTCTGTGACATATGAGAACTGTATGTAGAAATATGAGAGCTAGACTTCAATACAGTCATCTTTCAGCTTCAAGCTGTCTGATCCATTTGCAAATGCTGTTGATATTGTAATAAAGACTCTGAGCTGTTTGTGAATTCTCCTGCTTTACAGAAAAAATCCCACAACATATTTTATATATTGACCGCAGAAAGTTTTACTTAGGGAGTTGATTGAATAACATTTAAACATCAAACTGAAGCAGGATTAATCTGCTTCATAAAGCCGACTCAGAGCTGTTGAGATCTAATTCAAGTCTGGTTTATGACTTTGAAACAGAAACCTGAGACATCAAGCACAGATCATATCACTTCACAATGAAGAAAATGACACATAAAGACAAAACTATGGTGCTGCATACATATAATTATGGAGGGCAAAATACTACACAGAACCACTGCAACAAACAAAGCAAAAGAGAACTTTTGGCATGTTGTAGGTTAGCAGGGAGCTCAGACTCCAACATGAGAAACATGTTACTCCTCTTTAGCTCAGTCTGCAGGACTCTGCTTGTTCAAGTCCCATGTGACTAATGTGCTGAAAACTAACGTGTAGATGTATAAGATGCAACATACTATTTAACAACTATTAAGTATCAAATATGACTTCACTGAGGTTATTTTATAGCAAAAAATAAGATACACTTTTTAGAAACTATAGTTCTCTGTAGACAAATTTTACTACTTGGTTTGTACAAGTGACACAACAGCCTGTATACGTTGGGATTACTATTTAAAGACCCGCTGATTTTTGTATTTTTAATTTACAGATTTTTGGGTGTCTGTCCCATTATTTTTTATTTAAGAAAAATAAATACAAATCTGAAAAAGATATGAGCTCAGATTTGAAGTATGCATTAAGTGATAAATTTGACATGAACTAACTGACTCATGTTCATAGAGCAGAAGTAAAGAGGTATCATCAGGGAGGAACTTGAGAGTGTGTTTCAGTCTGGCAGGATTCCTGGAAATAAGCCTGATTTAACTGGTAATCTTGCTTTATGAAACACCCTGCTGTTTGGGAAGAGAGTGACACATCCAGGTTGGATAATACAAATTGATCCGTTCAGATCAAACACTGGCCTGTTTGGAAAAATACACAGCTGAATAAAAGATATATGAAGCTAATGTGCATAACCAATATGGTCATTTAACAATGTAATAATGTTTTAGGGTTGTATTTCCTACATGTGTAGTATCTGTTGTATGTATTATCCAGTATCTGCAGATGGTAGACTGAGTCACCATCAAGAGCTTCACTCTGAACAGTGTCTTAATCTCACCAATACAGTAATCAGCTAAAAGCAAAGATCCCCTCCAGACATGTTTGGAAATATAAGAAAGACACTCTGCTTTTACTAATAATTTCTGTCCAATATGTTTTTTTTAACTAAAAAAGTTAAATTACATCCTTGAAAATTCTTAAAATGAGATCCACTCATTCTCTCTTGTTGAAAATCCAGAATCTCTCAACATGTAAATATTGTTCATTTCAGAAGTTGAACTGCTGGACACAACATTTCTCCTACTCCGCTGTAAAGTCCATTCTCAGTATATGTGAACTGGAGGCTTCAAGTTTCCACATCACACTTGTGTAAGTTGCATACTGGACCAGGATTGGCTCAAAAATTGTTGTGATTTCATAAATCATTCTAGTACGTAAGTGTTAAACGCACATTTTAGGCTTACAGAGAAACTTTACACTTTCAGCCGATAAGTGTGACAGCATCATTCTGCACATTGAAGCTCAAATATCCAACTGAAGGAACAAGAAGAAAAATTGATTTTTGACTAGAGGAAGACTTTCTTTTTAAATAACAAAAATAACAAATCCATGCACATTAAATTGTCACAGTGAAGTACCAATGGCAGACATTACATGTGAGATGTTGGAGGCCACTGCTGTGAGCTCAGTATGATGTTCTGTTAACTGGCACATGTTAGAACACCTGCAGGAACTGATTGAGTTGCAGGACAGTGTGGAAAAACACGGGTTGAGACTGCAAGAAGCCAGTGAAATTCTACACTACATGCAGCATCACAAAGTGTTCCTGTGCAGATACTAGATGCCCTGTAATCACTTGGAGGGAGTAATTTTTCATAATGTCCAAGAGAGATTGCTGTACCATGATGATGGACCAAAGCAAAGAAAAAAACAAGATAAAACATATTGATTGAGCCACGCAATTAGGCTTCTGGAAAGGATTTAAATGAGTAATATACACATTAGTGGCACAGCGAAAGAAAAATGTTGAACAAGACTTGATTATAATGACTGTGCACTGATCTGAACATCATTTTGTTGTAGACTTATTTGTGTTGGAAGGTGTGTTGAGCCTGCCAGGTGTTTTTGTCCCGTTAGTGGAGGAGCCAATCAATGGTGATGTTGGTCTTTTTGGGACATGACATCTGGAATGGATTGGTCCTCAGCAGATCAATGATTTTGTTGACCCTCTGACGAGGTCAGAATGGTTACTAGGTTACTTATGTAGAGGAAATGTGCAATTATTTTTGAAATTGGTGCCTTATGACTAGAGAAGACTGAGAAAAAGGCTGTATATTCACCTTATCACTCTTAAGGGGGAATCCTACAACAGTATTGAGACATGGCATTGAATTCAGTAGTGATGGAATTGCTTCCGTACACTATAAATGTCCAGTAAAAACATGAAGCTTCACTTTACATTCAGACAAACTAATGTGGCAGCTACAATTGTTAGATTTCATCTGTGAGACCAACATTTATCTTCCAAAAGGAATTATATCATATATCAAAATGCTACAGAGACATTAGAGCCTGCGGTAAATTACCAAAGAGCTGCAAAGATCAGTTCATCAGATCATGTTCTTGCTGGGATGATGATGTACGTTGACCAGATCATCTCAGGAGTCAGGCATCTAGCAGCTGAGATCACAGGCTGGTCTCACCCGGCCAGCGGCTCCTCAGTTCTCCGAAAGCGTCGATTTACAAACAGGCATTATTTGAAGAAACTGACAGCATATTGGGAATCTAAATGGTTACTTATTTGCTTGAAAAAATATTAAAACTTAATGAAGTCCTACAAAGAAAATAACAGTTTGGCTGGCTCAAAATCTCTGCCGGTAGGTGCAAAATGCACTCTGGTATAGGTTAGGCCACGAAGGATCCATCTGTTGGATCCTCTAAATTCAGGAAAAGAAGGCCACATTTGAAGGAGCCTTCAAAATGGGACAGCCTTGGTTACACCGCTGTGACGCATTCTGTCTTCAAATGCACCCTTCGAGGGATGCGGAACCTGAATTGAGACACAGCTTGTTTGTGACATGTTAACAGCCATGTTGGCTGCTCTTGGTGCCAATCTGTCGAGCAGATGTAGTTATATTTCATTGCATAAGTGATACGTTTGAATTGTTGGTGGTGCTGGATGATATATAAAAGGCTTACCAACATCAGAAGGGTTGATCCTATGGGAACCTAGAATAGCTGTATGGAATTTCATTCATCAAGTAGTTCATGCTGCAGTCGGTACCAAAGCGCTTGATGGACAGATGGGCAGATTGTTGGGAAATAATTGAGCACAGTGATGTACCCCAGGGGAGCTCTTTCCATTTTAGACCCTGCATGTCCAAAATGGAAATGGTTTAATCACCTGACTCAAAGGAAATTCAGTGGGTTAAGCTGCCAGATTTTCCCAGCCTCACTGGGGAATTCAACATTGGTGACCTTAGGGTCAAAGGTTCACATCTTTACCCTGAAAATTGCTGCCACCACTGTTCTGCACAGCGCCGACAGATTTCCTTCAGTGGAAATGTAACTGCATTGATTTTTAATACAGACAGGCTACAGGCTGGTCCCAAGGACAGCACAGTACCAACAGTGGCACAGAGCCAAGTGGGAGCAGATAAGAGCAACTGAGAGTCCTCATGGCCAATTCATTCTCCCTAGAGGATGTAGAAACTCTTTCACAGATGCTGATGATATAGGTCTCTCGAGCTGGGCTGCCCAGACACTCAGATACATTATCAGGAGGACTATGAGACATTTTGAATCAAGTTGGTTTTGAGATTAATGTCCTCTTGGCCCTGACCTCATTCATGCATGAAAGATTCGCTCCAAGTAAACAAGCGCCCCATGTCTCTTATGTGATTACAGGTTTATATTTGTATGCCCTGAGAGGATTAAAGTGAAATCAGCATCATTGCACATGATACGGTGTCAGTGCACTTTATGTGAAGACTGAGCAGCTGTGGTTCACATAGTTATAGTATGAAGTTAACATCATCTTTACTGGTGGCAAAAACCTTTAGCAGGGTCTGAAGAGTAATCCACAGTGGCAATCATTTTTGTCTTTAGCATTTGTGACATCTGTTACTTGAAGGAACACTTAGGACCCGATCAGACAGAGAGCTTTTTAGCAGCCTGGGGCAAGAGTAAAGCTTTTCACTAGCTGCTTTTGTGTTGCTGAGCGCCTTGCGTTTTTCATTCTATGCACCTTGCGTGTTTCCAGTAGCGCCCTGAAAGCCTCAAGTTGAAAAAATCTTCAACTCAGAGCGGAAAACCACCTGACGTCATTAGTGTTTTTTCCCATTGTCAAGTCGGATGAATTGAGAGACGAGCCTTCTGTGGAGGTGACAACAACAAGTGGAGATAACGGTCATAGAGGACAAAGCAGACCGGTCTGAGACAAACTAGTGGTGGCTGTTGCTGGATACCCAGAGCTTTATAACTTTACCAACTGTGGTTACCATGATCTGAACAGAAAACAGCAGGCCTGGAGTGAATTTACTTCACAACAAAGTAACGGCTAGGCTAAGGATAGGTGATTTGGTGGTTGCCTCACAACAATTAAAAAAAAGATGCAGCAAGCTGCTCTTTTTTTAAATTGTAGGTTTCAACAAAAAAAAGGCAGTGTGGTGTGCCTCACATTTTGCACCCTGCAAAAAGTCTGATTGGGGCCTTAGACTTCAATTTCTACAAAAGTATTAATCCAGACCAAATCCAGACACATAAGACAATGACAAAATAATATAACTTCTAACTTACTGGCAGCTATAATCATAATTAAAAGTCATGAAAATGTACAGGAGGCCACTGAGGGAAACAGGAAAGGTAAAATCATGTGGAAAATGATGATGGTTATTTCATTGCTGCTCTTTAGTCTTGTGTTGTGGTGCTGAGCTCTAAACACTTTATAATGCATCTTTTATTTTGTGTTTCTCTGTCTGTCTCTCAGTCACACTGTCTGTCACCTGCTTTTCCCAGATGTTAAATTTCAGACAGTTTCCTGCCACAGTGGTCAGTCTGTGGTGGTAAATCAGGTGCAGCAGGTATTTGTATAAACTCCATTCCTTCTCCCATATTTTGTGAGAAGATACACATTGCATGAACCCAAACACAACTGTTCTGCTATTTAACCAGTGTGAAACCTTGTTGTAGTCATTTAGTAAATAAGGAGAAATGCAATTTGACTTGTAGTGCCTAAAAAAGGTCATAAATCCTAAGTAAATATCCCCTATAGTATATTTTCTATGTTATATGCGAAGTGAAGCATACTTATCATAAGATATTGCTCAAATGACACTTGTCTCTTGCTGTCTATATGTTGTGAACACAAGAAGTATATCTGTCTTGATCAGTCAAGGCCTTACAAGCATTCAGAGCTACTTGGGTGGAGGAAATAAATGTTTTCTTCCTTTATACTTCTTCAGCTGATGTCCTTTGGAACTGACAATGACAATTGTATCAGAGGTCTCAGTCAGTGTGGACTGAACAGATGGATGTCACTTCTGGTGTGAATGGCAAAGAGTTGGAATTGTGCATGTTCATCTTATTAGATTCTTGACCCTTTGACTCTGATCACTTTGGTTAATAACATGCTATGTGAAAAATAATGGCTCAGAGCAAACATTTTCACTTGCATACAAGAAATATTAAAATCTAATATGCACATTGTTCAGCACATTTGTCCAAAATTACAATTGTAACCCAGTACTGGCAAAGTTCTTAAAATAGCAAAATCTCATGTTGTTTGTTCCATCCACTTCCATATTGTGGGGTGCAAGTACTGTAGCATTGCAGGGACTGATGTTGGTGCTTTAGACATTTTAAAGGTGTACCTCAGTGTTTTAGTATTGCACTTCCATAATGTTTGGGGCCTTCGAGAGATAGATTAAACATAAAATGGTGAAAATCTGTGCAGCAGAAACTGAGATAACCCAAGTTTTAAGCCTAGTATGGGTCAAACTTCAAAAAAAACTGGATGCTACATTTTCCATGAAGCAGTTTGATCTTGATCTTGATCAGCCTCACTGCAACTGTTTTCACAGGCTGAGAATAAACTGACCTTTATGGTTAAATTGGCTCTAACTTTGTTCTCAGTTTCATATTTGTTTTCTTGTTCAGTTTTGTTTTCTAATTTCCACAAATCATCATTCCTCAGATTAAGGTTTAACTCTGTTTGTTTTCTCCCAAAGAACAGGCCGATTAACAGCTAACACACTGACTGCAGAAACAAATTCATCCATACAGTCAGAGAGGAAGTGAACCAGCAGCACTCACCTCTGTCCTAAAAACATATGCTTTTGTGCCTTTCATGGGGACAATGAAGCAGAATTATTCCAGTGGAAGCACTCAGTGGTTAATGCAGGGCTGTGGTTACACTGAGCAGCTCCCATGTGTACAAATGTGAATGTGGGTGTTTCTGAAAAAAGGACTCTTGCTCTGTCAGCATACCTAAAACTACAAAAAGGCACAGAAGCACTGAGTTCTGCCTCTATAAACTGTTGCTTGAACATGTTTGCCGCATTTTTATAAAAGCATGTTTGTGTGTAAGTGTGCATGTCGGATGTACTGTATCATGCACATTTGTGTCTATTGCATGCATATTTGCATAAAAGAACAGCCTCTGTAGGTACATTTTACTGTGCTGTATGTTATTGTCCATGTGCAGCATGCTTGCATGCATGCACTGTGTGTGTGTGTGTGTGTGTGTGTGTGTGTGTGTGTGTGTGTGTGTGTGTGTGTGTTGAGAGCTGAGAAGAGTGGGTTAGTCACCTGTGACTGATGCAGGGAAGAGAGCTGCTGATGGGCTCACAGTGACTGAGTGCTCATGAGACAGAGAGAACTACGGGCAGCTGCTTGATGTTTATGGAAATGGAAATCCAGCCTTGACCTGTCCATTCCTTTACACCATGCACTGCTAATAGTAATGGTGGCGGTGTGAGAGATGACAGAGGGAATACATTTCCTATCTGTGTCACTTTCCCTGTATGAAAGGTTTTAAAGTTTCATAAGGCTCCTGTGAATGTCCTGCAGCAATCATTTGATGGTGATCTAAGTTGGAATTTGTTGCTATTCATGAACTTAAGTGCAAAATGAACAAAATGTCTGTATTAATTTAGAGGTTGATAAATATATGCACATAGCTATTTGTCTTGTCATTTCTATGGATTCACATTTTAGGTTTGTTCTAGTTAGTATCCGGGTTTAACCTGAACATTCCAGTTTTAGTCAGGCTACTTTCAAACATGTTAAAATGATCCATTGTTGCCTTTTACTTCTGCTTTCTTCATGTTGACATTGATTTATTAAAAACTGAACAAAGAGGGGTAAACATGGACTCATTTTCACTTTATTAACATGTGATCTGTATCTGGATATCTTATCTGCTTTGCTTCTGAGGCCCTGTTTACACCTGGCATTAACATGCGTCTCCACATGCGTCTTGAGTGACCACTTGTGATCACATCTCTATATGCGAATAAACATGTACATCATTTCCGTTTGCAAAGACAAAATAATGCATTTCTTTATCCTGTTTTGGACCAGGAGGCAACAATGCAACTCCTGTGCCTAGTCTGCAGGAAAATAGAAGACGTCAGTTGAGTAGGTGGTCCTTCACTGTGGCCCAGGACAAATTGTGTTTACACTGCTAAATGAATGTGGCCACATGCGGCCCAGACCACCTCTGAATGTGGTCTCAGTGATCATTCACACCTGTACGTAGAGCTGTCCTCTTGTGATCGGATCACCCAAGACCCACGTTAATGCCAGATGTAAACAGGGCCTGAGAGAGGACAGCCATCGCATAACCAAAAGAGGACGCTTCTTATTAACACTTACTTAACACAAGGCTCTTATGGCTGTAGAGACTTCAGACCAGTTTTACATTCATCTGGAATTTTGCAATGCAAAATGTCCCAATACAATTCTGATTTGTATTTTCCCAGTGTTAAAGCTTCCATTCTATTTCCACTCTTGTTCTCCACCGGACTATTAACTGTTATACAACTTTTTATTTATTTATTTGAGTAGACTTTTCATTGAAGGTGGGTTTGAAATTCAAATCATGTTTTATATTTTTTTTTACTGCATGCACATTGTTAAAATATAATGTTGCAGTGCTATTTTGCATATTTTTGCATATAGTTCATGTAATTTATATATGTATGTGTGAGGATTACAAAGGACAATTTAACAGAAAATGAAGTAGTCTATATCATTTCAGTACAGATATTTATTTACGTGACATATAGATAGTAGCCTTGCAATGCCCAGCTAACTGCATACATCAGATAGCTTAGAGGATGCCTTCTTTCACAATTTTCATGATCAGCAGATTGGTTTAATAGTAGTTTAGTTATTAAATTTATGCTAAAATCACATATGAACTATCTCACAGTCCTGTGGTTGTCTGCTTTGCTTGTCACAGACGAACTGCTTGGAAGCTCCCCAAGACCCTTCTCATGAGGTTGTTTCTGTTTGGTTGTTTGGGAGTTTGATTGACAGCTTTCCCACCAGCCTAAATGAACCGCAACAAACGGGCAAACACATAAGAGTTCAGGTTAGGTGTGAAAGCCACCTTAGAGTATTTCGTATTTTTGTCACCTTCAGTATTTTCACCAGGTTAAACTAATTGTGAGAATACTCACCTAGTTTCCACCATCGCTGTACTACTCTATCATGACATCTGAGCACGGACGTTCTTTTTCACCTCTAAACTTGGAGTGAATTCTAGCACCTGCACTTCATCTGTGTGAAGAATCTCTTCAGCAGCATCCCGTATGTCATTAGTACACCAGGCAGTGTAGAGGTATCATACTCCATGCTTCCTAACAACAAAACCCTTGACCTTGCAAAAAGTTTGAATTCAGGGAATAATCCAGTGTTCCCTGCAGCAGGTAGGATGAGGAGGAGAGATTGGATAGAGGTTGAGAGGGAAAGGAGAAGGAATATCATTCACTTGTCCTTTAATTACAGCAGGCTGGCTTCACACGGGGCTTTGCTTTACTTGACCTCCACTGATGAGCACATTTATTTAATAGGCTGTAATCCTGGCGGTGACAGATCGCCATCCCAAGTACAGCCTTTTTGTTAGCAATGCTCCCTCCTCCCCCTCCTACCCACAATGCTTCAGAAGAGGGAGAAGATATTCAAACTGATTGTTTTAATCAGCCAAGGGCAAGAGTGGCTCTTTTTTAAACATATTATGCGAATCCTTGTTTGACTTTGCATAATTTGATTTTTGTGGGGGAAGATTGAAGCTGTTCCCTCCTGTGCTTGACAACATTAATTCTTCTCACTTTTGGTTTTTCTTTTAGCATGAAGAATGATGTTTGAAAACTTTGTAAGGGTCTGAGATTCAGTCATCCATCAAAACATGGCATGATGAATACAGCCTCAGTAATCAGAAATGAAAACAGTGATTATATCTGTTTGTCATCTTTTTTTTTGCCTTCCATGCTTAGGTGAGGAGGCAACTATTTTCCTATTGAACATTTATCTCCCATATTCAAAAGGACTCTTAATTGATTCATTTCCTTCAATATATCAGCAATTCAAAAAATGAAGGGCCTTGCACCAGAACACAGTGTCTTCATAGCTTCTAGAAAGATTTCAATGAAACTGGTATGGTGATTTGAATGATGTCTCAAAGTTGATTTCTATTTATTTCGGTGACCTCATGACCTTTCCTCTAGTGTTCATACTAACACTTTCGTCCATGATATTACAACTCAAAACCTAAAGCCATAGTTTCTACCATTTGCTGTTATTAGTATCATTTATTTTTGCTAGTTGTCTGTTTGCCTGCCTCTGACCTCTGCTGTCATTTCAGACTCTTCCATTCCAGCAGCTATCTTCTGCTCTTCCCACGGTAACATCATCACCTGATCTCCATGCTGGCCTACTCACCTGCCCCTCAATCCCCTAATCTGCTCTCTCATTATATTTAATATGTTCACTGATTGTCTATTAAGCTTTTGCTATGGTGTCCAGCCATCTTGTAAATTGGACTGTTGTGCTGCCTGTTGTTTGCTTGTTTCGACTGACTGCCCTGCAACAAACTTAATCTTGCACTTTGAAGATAATAAACTTTGTTTTAACCTAACCTGCCTGCCACCGAGTCATGCTTTGAGTCCATTGCCTGTTTTCCTTAGCCTTTACACATTAGCTCCATTTGGGACCATCTCTTTCACTGGTAGTTCCACTCTGCTGCAAGGGCTCTGATCCTCTAATAGACAAACAACTTGACAGTACTTTAGGTTCAGCTACACTAAAATCCATGTCATTAACAACATGAACCAGGTTGCTATCATTGTATAGGTTTCTGATCACTCTGTGATAGGAGTTTGTCAGTTGCTCTTATTGTTGCTATTTCCAGCAGTTGCTGGTATATACAGTAATTCTGTACCTCCTTATTTGCAACTTTGTTTTGTGGTGTGCCCCAAGGTTCTGTTGAAAGGAAGGGAAAACAAAAATAAATACATAAAATTCTCCCCTGACCCAGCTGTCCTGACCTGGCCCGCCCCATGTCCATCCCGCCGCCTCTTTATCCTTGGAGCTCAACCAGAGATGCCCTCCAAGAGCATTGTAGCTATATTGTTTATTTATTAATTTATTTTTCTTTCTTCCTTTAGTTAATACTGTCTGCCCCTCATGTTCTCTCTCCTCTCTATTTCTTTCACACAGAAAACCCACCCACACAAGCACACACACACACACACACAAACACACACACACACCTACCTAAACACACGCGCGCTACAAAAAGAAAATCTAAGCCAAACATGCCTTTTTCATTTGTTTGTTTATTTGTTTGCTCTTTCATCATTCTTGTTATTGTTGTTGCTGTTCTGCCATTCTTCTCACAATAGCTTTCCCTATTGTCTTGTGCTCTGTGTGTGTTGCTTGTTTACATATTGGTCACTTGTATTGCACTATAAACAAAAACAACAACAAAAGGTTCTGTTCTGGGTCCTGTCTTGTTTACTCCCTACATGCATTCCCATGGGCAGATAATACATTTTAAAGGTGTATTACTACATTGCAGATAATATTCATTTCTATGTCACTTCTTACCCTCAAAACATTCCCTCATTGGAGGTCTGCCTCAACTGGAACCAGTAGAGGACCATTCTCCCAAGATGGACCCCATCTCATCACCACAACACTCGCCTGCCCAGACAGGTCCCCGCACTCCCTGGTCACTGAACTTGTGCTCTTTTGCCCTGACAGCACTGCTTCCCTGGTGCAACAGCCACGGTGTCATCCTGGGCAAGTTCCAGGGCCTACTGCCTTCACTCCCAACCACCATTAAGGGAATAATTGTTCATACAGGAACAAATGACACAGTCCGTCAAAAGTCTGAGCTGACCAAAATTTTAACCATCCTTTTAACTTTCTAAAATAATGTGGCAAATCTGTTTTTATTTCTGGTCCCATCCCAACAATGTGCTGTGGTGCCGGTTGATTCAGCAGCATCCTTAGCCTTCACAACTAGCTTAGGTCTGCTTGCAGGGCTCACAATGTGGGTTTTATTGACAATTTTAATCTGTTGTGGGATCGACTATCTCTTTTTAAGAGAGACAGAGTTCACCCAAACAAACTGGGCTCACAAATGCTGGCCTCCAACATACAGCACGTGGTACAGTCCTCTCCATGTGACTGTTTACACTCCAAACAGCCCCCCAGAATCTCCCTCTTCCTCCCCAGTTTCATCTCAGGCTACTGTTTCCAGTGCTAGCCCCCCCCTACTGTCCTCCCCTGGCATTCACACCTTCACTGGTTCATTTCCCCTATTCAAAATGTTGTTACACATTGAACTTTTAAAAGTGTTAACAAAAACAATCCTCTTTACATAAAATGCACCACTGTCCCATCACCAGCCACTCTGTGTAAACTGGCCCTTTTAAATGTGAGGTCTCTCTCCAACAGGATTCTTATTCTAAATAAGTTTATCTCCTTCACTCTACTAGATTTCTTGTTCTTCATTGAAACTTGGTTGGAGTCTGGTAAATATAGCCACTTCTTAGAACTTTGTCCCCCTGATTATGACTTTTGTTTCTATTAGTTCTTTATTTATTTTCATTTATTTACATCTCTGTCCTACAAAGTATCATAGCAATTCTAACCAGGCCAGACGGACGGTCAGAAGCCCATCAGAGGTTCCCATATTTTATCCCATCCCTTATGTTTTAAAGTATAGGTGTGCTGTTCCAGTTGTAATGTATCACTGAAAAAAGTAAATGTTGGAGGTCTTTGCTGGTTCCAGTTGAGCAAGATGCATTTCTTTGCTATGTATGACATTATGCCAGTCCTCTTTGCAGATAAGGGGTCCAGTGTACTGTCTTCCAAAAGAGTTGGAATCTTTTCTTCTCAAAGCCTCAAATGACCCACTATTGTCTTTAGACTGTGGTAAATGCGCCATTTTAACTTTTTTAGACCTTAGTGTGGCTTTTGATTTGGTTGATCATTGTATTCTATTAAGCCATCTGAAGGACCAGGTTGGCATCCAGGGCACTGCCCTCCAGTGTTTTGCCTCCTACTTAACAGACAGGACATTCTCTGACCAGAGTGAGACCCTCTCCTCCTCTGCTGCACCCAGTGACTTGTGGAGTACCTCAAGGTGCCATTTTAAGGAACCTTGCTTTGTACATGCTTCCTTTGGGCTCTATCTTCTGCAAGCACCCACATAGCATATGGAAGTGGGCCACTTCAGGAAATGATGCGACACTACTGGCCTTCTTCTGGCACACATGAGTCTGAAATGGCCCACATGTAAAATAGGAAATACGGCCCAAATATCCAAAATCAAATGTAGGCCTTTTTTTGGTAAAGATGTGGTGCTCTCAAGTTTGTGTATTCTGGATGTGAGCCAGTTCTGATTTATCTGGTTTGTTCTTGGTTGCCATACAGCATTGTTATGGCTTGCTTGTGGCTCAGATGTGGGAAACAGGAGCAGATCACCCAATCATGCCTTTGCGGTTGCAGCTCCAAAAATGTTGGAATAGTCTTCTGCTTTCGATCAAGTGTTTCCCCTCCATTGACACTTTAACATATTTTCAATAGCCTTCGGTTGTTCTAAGTGGTTTTAGTATTTTAGCATATTTATAATCTATTATTTTTCCCTTTTTTATTGAAGTTTTATCATGTTTTCTGTTTTACAATTGTGCACATATTTTGATATTGCTTTGTAGTTGATCATTGCCATTCATTGTTGTTGTTTGTGCCTTTTTGCTATATTTGTGTCTTTTTACTACTGATGTACTTTCACTCACTACTGTTGTGCCTTTTGCTATGATTTGTGCAGCACTTTGGTCAACTCCAGTTGCTTTTAAATGTACCATATAAATAAACTTGATTTGAAAACATGACAGAGTTGTCTAACTTACACGACCGTCTAAAAGCTATTAAGAGAAGAGAAACAGAGGAATAAGGACAGACACAACAAAGACACAACTACTGCTAGATACTGATGAAACAGAGACCCTCATCTCTATCCCTGCCAGTCTTGTCCCTAAGATACAGGAAAGCCTCGGCTCTTTTCCTCATCTGTTAAATCCTCACTCACCAGTTTAGACTTGCTTTTGAGTTGACTTATTGTCACCTCTGTTTTGTTTGTTTGTAGTGTCTGTCTTGCTTTGTATTTTACTGTGAAGCGCTTTGTGGCATCTGATCTAAAAAGTTCCATACAAATACAGTACTTGTTATTGATTTGGGTTAAAGTTAATATTTTTTTTAAGGGGACCGTCATCATTCTTAACATAAATTCATTTGGCTTAATACTAACTGCATGACATGATCATGATCCTATATATTATTTCTGGACATTTCAAAATATTCCTTTCTATTATAGAGATGTACATTTAAGTCTTTCTGTTTGATTGAAATGTGTTTTATGAAGCTGTACAGACATTTATGGATAATTCCAATCTTAAGACATGTTGAAACTGTACTATAAGAATAACAACAAATATTATTGTCATTGATTTTAATGAATCTCATGTTTCCACTACATTGCATCACTATTGCTGCTAATAAGACAGATAGCAAGATCGTTTAAATCTTGTCAATGAGTTAAAAGCCAGAACTCTTCAATGATTTTCATGACAGAGGCTTCATGATAGATATCAATCAGTGTGAACTTTGAAGAGGAAGCGGGACCTCCCCTCATCCCTCAAACATGGGATTATCATTTGAGGTTAGAAAAAATGAGCTCTTTTAGCCTGACGGTAGAATAAGTGAACTGGAACTGTGAAAAAGCCCAATCACACAACTGAAAGTCTGTATTGGTGCAGCTTTTAGCAGATCATTGGTGTCCAAATCCAATTATATCATCTGAACACTCATTTTCAGCTTGAGTTAGTACAAACAATAATGTTAAATGGATTTCTTGCATAAGAGGCATAAAGGAATACTACACACACACACACACACACACACACACACACACACACACATGTTTTGCATGTGTATATATATATATATATATATATACCCCACCTTTTGAGTTGGTTCCGTCCAACCCGTTGCTGATTGATCGGAGTAGCCAGACAGCTCAGTGAGAGAGAAGCCTCTTTTACACAGAGAACCTGCAACTACATTATCAACTTATTTTATGATATATGGACATGACCTTGATCATTTTTGCTGACCTTGAAATTTCCCATTGTGTTTACATGCATGCTTGTTTACATAAAAATACCACCAACATTTTTGCCAGAATAAGCAGCATGATTTATTGTGTGTGTGTGTGAAGTCTATTTAAGGCAAGTAATCTGTCTGTCTACCTGTTTTTAATCACCACACTGATTCCTGAATCGGGATAATTAAGTTATCATTACACTGAGCTGTAAAAAATATACTGTAACGTCCCTCGATAACAGACAGCGAGGCGCTAGTTGGTTTTTGCTGCAACTTATTTGTACACAATAACACAGGCTACTGTGGGCCGTAGCCAACACAGTAACAATCATAACAGGTAAACACTAACATGAACGCAGTCCGTTCCAATACTAACAGCTAACAGTTAGCCTGGGAGCCAACTGGTTAGCCTGTTAGCATCAGCGCATGAACCGAAGAGCTGTTAGTTTGTTCAAACACCTGCCAGAAGTCACCGGTTTCCCACTCACAGTCAATCAGTCCTCACATTTAACAGCACCGCTGACTGGTAATTGACCAGTAAAGATTTAACTTCCCGCTAACTGCTGTTGTCTGATCATCTGTTGACCCGAAGCTTCAAGTTCACAGCAACTATATCAACACTTCTAGCCCGAGTGCTTCAGAATAAAAGAACCAGTGGTTCTGCTTTGATTCATTTCATTATAACAGTAATTTATTTAACTACATTATAACAGTACTTTACTTAACTGTATTATAACAGTACAGTACTTTATTTAACTCTATTATAACAGTATTTTATTTAACTCTATTATAACAGTATAACAGTATTTTATTTAACTCTATTATGACAGTAATTTATTTATATCTATCATATACTGAATATGACTTTGGTATATGTGTAATATACAGTATTAATACATTGTAGTAATATATTATGTTTCAATTCAGTAAGGATTATTTTACATGAATTATATCAGTATTTTCATATGGCAGATATCGTGTGAATAATTTAGCTCAGGTACCACTTTATATGGCCTCTCAAAAGAATCTAAACAAAGGTTAAAGGCTGTCCTTGCCTGAGGTGATATTTGTTTTTTGCAGAAGTAAATAAAACAGTGAAGTTACATAACTGGCAGCAGCAGGTGATGTACTGGAGGAAGGCTGACTCAGTGTTTGTCTGCTGTTTAACCACAGAACAGTTTGACAGGAGGGTGAGGTTAATCTCTGCCTCTTCCTGGAGACCAGAGTCAGCTATGGCATGCTAATGTCATTTTAATGCATTATTATGGAAATCACAGGACTGATCAGCTGCAACCATACCACTCTATCAGATATTATGAAGAAAGATCTACTCTGCCTGCCAGCCTTTGTCTGATGAATTCTCCTGTATTTTGTGGTTCCGTCTTCTTCTTCTTAAATTTGTCATGCAGCAAAAAGCATATTGCTACTCTCCACAGCTCATATTTAGAAATCCACTGATCTAAATCCTTATGTAGAGTCCAGTGTGATGGAGAGAGTCTAGTTTTCTTTTTGTAATTTCCCAAAGGTCTAACCAAGTATAGATTTCAATGATTCGTCAGTTACTCCAATTTCTGACAGCTGTGTCTGCAAAAACTTCTTTCCTTTAGATAATTACTGCAGTGTATCATGTTTTACTGTCTATGCCTCGCCACTCAGCCGGTGCCAGCCTGTTTTAGCGCACAGTGACTGACACTCAACTCTGTCCCTGGTTCCTTTGCTGCTATCTGTGTAACGAGAACAGAAGTTCAGCTTTAGCCTTTATTCATTTATCTCAACTTCTCTTTGTCAACAATGCAGCTGTTCATAAATAACATTTTCAACACTGTTTTTGTCAGTGATATTGTTTTTCGTAGAATGGTAGGAAGAATAAGCTCACTATTTGCCTGTCCTTGAGGAATTCATTATAATACAGTTTTTTCTTGATTGGTAAAACACATTTCTTGACATTATGCTCATTTCCCAAAACTTCCATGTCCAAACCAAACCCTCCACTCAAAACCATGTAATCTTAGATCTAAACCAAAGTTTGCCTTCAGACATCCCGCAAAAGCCATCAAATACACATATACCACCAACAGCCATCACACACTGGTGAGATCAATTCAGAGCACTGCTGTAAAAACCTGATACTGCAATGAATAATGGTGCTAATGGGTTTCCCCCAGAACAACCTCTTTACGTGATGAACACAATATAAAGACACAACACATGTATACACTTTCAAAACTTTTCATTCCTCAATGTACTGTAGTAAAATATACTGAAATTGAGTGAAAAAGTTAATGTACTGTAAAAATATGCAACTGATAAAGATTAAAAATACAGTAAAATAATGTCCATGTACTATTTACTAGTATAAACCAATGGAGAAAAAAAACAACTGTTTGTATATAAAGAAAGAAATCACATTTATTTTGACCAAGGGGGGTGTTCCATCAACGCAGCTAAAGAAAGCTGTGCTTACTTGAAAAAGCCTGGCTAGAATTAACGTCAGCTTGATGATCACTTTAGGCTCAAGCTGTTCCACTGCATCTAGTCAACACTAACTCTAGCCAGGCTGGAATAAGCTTGCAGTGTGCGCGTGCACGGAGGACATAAACAGCCCAGAACAGTCGATTGTTGAAAAGAAGATGCTATGTCTCAAAAAGAAAAGAAAACTAGATGTTCTTGTCAGCAGTGGAACAAACCCTTCTGATGAAACTATATGAAGAATATAAAGGAGTCTTCATCAAAAATGGCAATACTGCTGCAATTAACAAGGCGAGGAAGATGGCTGGCAGAGAACTGCTGACAGATTAAAAGCGTAAATTATACGATATCATGCAGATGGCTATTGATGGATTAAAGGGTAGAGGAGTGAGCTAGAAACTAGAGGGTCGATAGTTTGATCCCCCCAGCCAGCAGGAAGAATCTGGGTGGGGAAAACAAAGCGCAGCGCTTGTTCTTATTCATGGTTTGTTAATAAATGAACATTCAGATCACTGACTGTGGCTATAGTATCAGTAGGCTAGATAATATCAGATGTATGATTAAAATGATGTTGTAGGCAACTTAAGAGAACCAACTTACTAACTTACCATTACCAACATTATCATCTACTCTTTGACACATTTTCTCTTTCACAGGATGTCCATTTACCAGCATCAATGAAAGTTAAAAAATAAGAAGTTGCAGAAACTGGAGAAGGCTATAGCAGTGGAAACTGCTTAGGGTGATCATGTCTGTCTGGGTCAAGTATCACTGTAAGTGGATGATTATAATAACCGTTTTTTTTGCATGCAGAATACGATCTATTTGACATTTGTACAGGCAATTTATTTTTTTATATATAGTCTACATGAATATAATGTATTGAAATGGACAGCTTTGTATTTTCTGAATTTTATTGTTTCAAAATACAGTACAGCTTTACTTTTATTGTCATAAACTTCGAGGACACCATGTTTTTCATTGAGAGAAAATGCCTTTCTTTTTCCCGTCATGATTTCAGTGTGCACGCAGCAAGAGGCAGGGTGTGAAATATGGCGGGCGGGTATTTTTGGAGTGGGGTATCACACAAACTACACTGAATAATACATGCATTGAATATGCGTATTCAAATCCTTGTTCTTGTTTCTTCCTACATCCTTGGAACAACCTTCAATACAGAATACACTGTCTTGTCTGTGAGAAACAGACTTGAGGACTCAGCTGTCCGGAACCTGTTGCGTCACTGCAGCAGCCAGAATCAAAGTACACACTGATTCTTTTATCAGCATTACTGAGGGACCAATGAAGTATCAGCAGCAGCTCCTATATTAACAGTGATACACGCTGCAGTTCAAGTGGGAGCTCAGCCCCCCACATTTCCATATCAGAGGAGACGTCTTTGAATTTTAATCATGCTCATCCTATCATACCATCATGTCAAATCCTTCTCAAGCACTGTGCAAATGGAAATGGATTGCATTCACTGTATTGAAGCGCTCATGACAAAAGCTCAGATCTGCCACAGTTTTTGTTTTTTCTTTAGGTTACTTATATATAATTTTGTGAAAATGATATTTGAGTTACAGTACATAACGAGAGAAGCAAATGTAATATGAATTACATGTGTTTATGTTATGTTATGTATGTTTATTTTCCGTGACAGCAGTGAAACAGCTCCACATTACACAGGTATGTGAGGCATTGTTTCTTCAGTTATATATATTTCTCTAAAGTGAAGCACAATATTAGTTCAGATAGACCACTGAAGTCACATGTGAACTGGTTAATTGGCATCAGCTGTTTTATATTTGTTTCACAATCATTCCTAGCTGTGTGGCTAGTAGCATCCAATCATATCCGTGCAGGTGTATAGCATGGACATTATAACCTGACACCATTATATGTTGATTATGTTCATGTTCATGGCACACTCTTGCTTCTAGTTTTGAGTGAATTCATTAAAGGGGACATAAAATGCTTTTTGTGATTTTCTGTTATTTACATACTGTTGTGATATCGGATATCTATGTTAAACATGTTCAAAGTTCCAAAACTTGAAGTGAACGTATGTAGAAATGCTTCTGCAAGTCAAAAGCCAGGGCTTCAACCTGCTCTGAACGCTTTGTTTGCAATGTTTTTTTCTACCTTGCCAACAAGCTGACATTGGCTTGTCACGCGCTCCATAAATGGCAGTCCGTTTTTCCATGTGTTGTTCATCGTATTTTGGATCCGATTTCAGCTCGAATATGTGCAGAGATATTTCAGAAGTTGACATTTTGAGTAAAGAATGAGATAGTTTTTCTATAGTTTTTCATGGTTTGTTGACGTAGCCTCAGGAGCTGGTGGATGTCTGCCAAGGGGCAGCTTCCAAGAACTGGCCAATCAGAACAGAGTGGGCTCCACTTCTTAAACAGTTAAATGCTTGTTTCAGACAGAGGCTGAACTGAGGGGCTGAATAAAGGGTCAGTATAAGATAAATAAGGAGTTTTTTAAATTGTAAATCATGCAAAGATATTCCAGTAGAGCCCCAGATTCAACATATAGATGGAAATGTGTAGAATATTAAGGGGTAAATCATTTCTGTGCATCTGCTGGTGCCTGTTTTCTGCATTCTGAGACTCGGTTGTCGGCTGGTTGTCAAAGAGCCGTTGGTTCAGATGCAGGACAGAAGCTGAATTTTCCTGTGTTTGCTGTCGACTGCGAACACTCTGTCAGGAGCCTGTTTACTGGATTTCTACTCACCATAATGCTGGAGTCTCAGCTAAGTATCTGCCGCTGTGCTGCTGGTGCTTTCATTCATTGTTATTGACATGGCATATTTGGCTTACTTAATAAGCTATGGAGCTGCATTGTTCTTGGCAGTTTTCTTTGTGTAGCTTCACTGCTGTGCTGTTGCAGTTCAGATCAGTGGTAGCTGGTGACTCAAAAATTGGGGAGGACAGGAGGTAAACCAAACCATGGTGTCATGTTATTTTTCATTATTTTATTTTGGCACTTTAATATTGATTTAAAAAGCACTGTGGAAAAAACTAAAATGAGCTATGAATACTCATCTTTCACAAGGCAGAGTGGTTGTTGTCATCAGGACCATGGACAGGGTCATAAAGTTTGTTCCACTGAGTCTTTAGCAGCTCAATCAGGTAACCATAACCTTTGTTACCTGAGGTGGCTGTTCACACAGTCCTCTACAATATGTCCAATAGAAAAAGAAAAGAGGAAATACTGACATCTGTTATGAAACAGTGTAACAAAGTGTACAAAATCATCTGAAAAAATGTACCATCATTCTAATGAAAATGTGAAGGCCATCAAGTCACTGAAGGCTGAACTGTCTCAAACCATTTATGGAAAACTTTCACTCACTTTATTTTTCAGTTAAATGAAAACTAGAAATACCACCTTATGGTTGTACGCCTCCACCAACCAGTCAAGTTGCAGTTTACATCCATGTCTGTCCAGACTCATATAATATTTGTAGTGAAGACTGTGAAGGAGTTTAACAAAAGGTATTAAGTGTATTTTTCTTGTGTTTGTTCACATGGTCGGCCAATAAAGCTGATTCTGATTGAACACAAAGTTGTAGCCATGACAGTAGATAATGCTTCATATATGGATATTGATGCAAAGACACAAAGACAAATTCTAAAATGTGGATGCTTCACACACATCTTCAACTCAGCAGCACAGAAGATCTATACAATCACCACAGTTTCAAGGTGGGAATATAAAATCTCATCACTTCATTATTTTATCCTTTTATTCTACACCTATAATTAGCGCATGAATTCTTGAGTTATGACCAAAAACGTGTTTTGTGAGGTCACAGTGACCTTGACCTTTGACCACCAAATTCTAATCAGTTCATCCTTGAGTCCAAGTGGACATTTGTGCCAAATTTGAGAAATTCCCTTGAGGCATTCCTGAGATATCGCATCCACGAGAATGGGATGGACGGACAACTCGAAAACATAATGCCTCCGGCCATGGCTGTCTCCAGCGCTGAGACATAAAAATGCATCAATCATAACAAGAACAAGAACAAGCACTGGAACAAGAACAAGCACTGGAACACATTTATGTATCATGCAGGACTCCTGCGCTCTGCAATGCCTCCAATCGTCAAGGCAATCTCTCTCAATTATTACCTTGCATCATTTTGAAAAAACAGGTCAAGATCTCCCTCGTCTTTGTGATTAGGAACTCTTCAAATGTAATTTTGTTGATTGCATGCACCACTGACTTTGTTACGTGGTCCACCTTTATGCAATGCGTGACATAATTATATCACTCTATGGCCTCCTCAGGGGTCACAGCTGTAAAAACAACAATGGCCATCAGTCTTAACTATGTTTAGTATTATCATTACTTCCACCAAGGAACTTATGTTTTCAGTGAGGATGTCCTTGAGTGAGGCACTCCACCTCTAACTGCTCCACTGGAGGACTATGGCACGAACAGGTGAGTTTATGACAGAGAGACAGCATGAATGTGGAGTGATTGTTTTTAAAAATCATCATACTGCTCTGCAAACCTTACCTTGATAAATGAAGGTTAAATAACTTGCATGTATTTGTATTTTGGGTGTATTTATACACTGTATGTGCACACCATTAATCAGAACCTCATAGTGTATTTATAGATTATCGATCATCCATGAACGGCTCAGGGAAAATGGGAGCATTGATCTTCAGTCCAAGCAGCAGAGGACCATCCTGACTTTATTAGTCAGTTAGTCAATAATCATGATTATTAATGGCTTTTAATGTGAGATGAAGACTCTATCAGTACATAGACAGTGCCATTAGGTGTTCACTCAGCAGCAGCAGCAGCTCAGCTCACACATACAGTAACATCATCATCAGGTACCCGTCACATACATGAACATACAGTCTGCTCAAGGTCATATATGGGTCAAGACCTGAGGATTGAATTAAAAAAACACATAATGTTTTCATGCGTTAGCCCATTTATCTTAAATGTCAGTACTCCATATTACTGCTCACTGTTTTCCATTAAGATATCTGAAAGCAATTATGAAGAAATATACAATGACTGACTGACTGTGTATCCAAATAATCCAAGCCACTTTATTTTGAGGACAACTGACAGTGAAGGCGTCTGAAATGTTGCTGATAATCCCTCATTGCACAGGGAAACTGTACACAGGTGTAGCAGCTGTAAGATTCTCACATTGCTCACAGGCAGAGCACCAGTCACATCAGAAATTATTTTCCATAACAGAGTATCATGGGACACAGTCAGCACACACAGTGACACTATATATAAATGTCTGTTATTACAGTGAGTAGGAGCTAGAAGGCAGGTAAAGTCTATGTTCACAAGACTGAGAGAGAGACAAAGACCTATGTAAGTACAACTACTATGATACAACTCACAAACCAGAACCGACCCGTTACTACAAGTCCTGTGACCGGTACCAAACCTATAAATAAACACATAGGCAAATTAAGCCCCTTTTACACTGGACAAAACCCGCTAACATCTGGCTTTTGTCTTCAGTGGGAAAGAGTATCATCAGCATTCATTCCCGGGTCAAATGACTGTCGTAGTCATGGGTATTTATCAGCTCCAGCGCCGATCAGCAGTGATGGAAACATGAAATCACCCTTTTTCCCCATGCTCTTTCATCTGTTTCTATCTGTGGATGTCTGTAAACATATGGTCTCATCCATACCTTTACGTATGGTCTCCCTGTAATTAAAAAGCAATGCATACTTTATTATTACAGAGAGACACACATAAACATATGGTCTCATCATATGTTTATGTAGGATTAGCATGCTACATTAACAGTCCGTCAGCTGTGTGATTTTATATCTGTGCTGTGACATCTTTCAGAGCACACAAACACCGTAAACACACCTAACACCTGCCCAGCACGCTGCTGTTAAACCAGAAACACTACAGCTACACCTTATTTTTATACAGTCTATGGGCTACACACAGCACAGCACAGCAATGCTAATGATGTTAGCCATGCTAAATAGTTGCTAGCCATGACATTGAACATGACACCAGAAAAAAAGAACAGAAAGGCAAACTTGTGTACTGAATGAAAGGAGTCAATCGACTATTTTAGCAGCTTTACCTGCATTTAAAAAACCTGCATATTAATGCTAATTTTGCCCTGATCAGAAAGAGCACTTTTTGCAGGTTGCAAAACGTGAGGTGCACTGCACAGCCTTTTTTCTTGAAGCCTATAATTTAAAAAAAAAAAGAGCAGCTTGCTGCATCTCTTTTTTTTATTGTCGCTAGGCAACCACCAATCACCTGCCCTTGGACTAACCATTATTTTGCTGTTTTCTGTTCAGATCATGGTGACTACCATAAAGTCAGCAACAGTCACCAATAGTTTGTCGCAGACCGATCTGGTTTGTCCACCATGATTGTTATCTCCACTTGTTGTCACCACCACAAAAGAGTCTCAATTCATGGGACTGGACAATGGGAAAAAATGCAAATGATGTTGGGCACATTTCTGCTTTGAATTGAAGTTTTTTCAACTCGAGGCGTTCAGGGCACCCCTGCAAAAACACATGGCACTCAGCAACGCAAAAGCAGCGAACAAAAAGCTTCACTCTCATTGAAAACAACAAAAAGCCACCCTAGGCTTCTAAAAAAGTGCTGTCTGATCGGGGCCTTTATTTTAACTCGTGCAATTTGTCAAACAGATGTTTGATCATATTGCTTAAATCCAAATATACAAAAACACAACAGCAAAAAAAAAAAAAAAACACTAACTGGGTTATGACCTCTTTGTCCTTCCATTTTTGGTGGTTTGAGAGTTGTACTCTTGGAAAAGTATCTGTCAATTGACACAGCACTTGTTTCCACCAGCAACAGTGTTTGCTCAGCAGATATGCAACTGAAGTCATAGTCTACATGTCTCTGCTTTAACATAGATTGTTTTTTCTTTGTATTAGATGGGTAAAACTTTATTTCAAAGTACTCAAACCAGTGTGGTCATTTTTTTGAATCTGGAAAATTATACTTTTGTCCTGGTGGTGAAGGTTGGAAAATTGGATTGAGCATAAATAATCCCATAATTCTCAGTGCAGAGTCTGAGATTATCTGATTACAGTGAAAACAGATGAAGTGATTTGGGCGGAAGATATGAGATATAGTGAAGGAGTTGGTTACATAGACTGAGCATACTTGATCTTCTGTTTTTGGAGGGGGAGGGGGAGGGGGTGTCTCTCTACATCATCATATTCTACTCTGTGTAATTAGAAATTTCCATTTTATCCATCTGAGATGTATGTGATGGATGGATATACAGTGTTTGCTGCTGCACTCATGAACTCTGTGACCCTGTGGTTGTGATGCAGCTACTGTAAGCACTGGGCCATCCTGCTGAGTGTTCGTGACTGCTGGATTACACTGAATATAAAACATATCCTGGGAGACACACAGGCACAGATTAGACTCAGTTATTTATGAGGATCTATTGGTAGAAAAACATCATGTTCAGCACATAGACGCTCTCTGGAGATAATGTTTTGACTGTATGTGCTGTAAATATTGTACATCCAAGTTTAACCAACAGGCCTGCATGTTGTCATAACATCTTAGTTCATAGCTGTGCGTTTAAGTCTAGACATTTGTAGGAATTATGTCTCTATTTTTAAAATTAAAAATATTTCTATCCAGAAGCATGTCAACACTGATGTTATTTACATGAACTGCAGTATAATAAGCCCTACTCCAGTGTGAATAAACAATGGCTCTAAGGACATTATTTTGTTGAGTTTACTTTAATGTAAGCCACAATTCTATAGCAAGGAGGCAACAAGCACATGATGCCAGAGGGAAGGGGCGGCAGGTATTGTAGGCTAGATAAGGCTAAGCCTTCCCTAAATTCAGGGTTGGATTGGCTATCGGGAGCCATCGGAGAAATCCCAGGTCTCTATGTGGGCCTCTTGAGCAGCCCATCATGCCCGTGGGAAAACAGGGTACAACGCAGGTATTTATTAAATACCCGCAACAATCCCCTCGCAGCAGAAACAATGTGCGTCATCCCATTAAGAGAGACGCCGTGGGCATTTACGCACGAGGCACAGCAGCGTAACATTGATTATTTATCTACAGACACTGTAATTAATGTTCTTCTACACATCTAAAAGGTATATAAGCTATTACAGACACACAGTCCAGGTTCATACAGTGAAATTGTATGAATCCTGAGCTCCATCAGAGCTGTCAAAAAAAAATGTATTTCAGAAGCTAAAAGTGTAATTGTGTTTTCCTGGAGAGTTTGTCCATTTGATAATTACAGTTTTTAGTTTTGCTGTTTCAATGTCCCATGATATTTGCTACAGTGACATTACTGTGCGCATGCAAACATTTACAATTACTGAAAGCAGCCTCTCTAATCTTTAAAGTATATTGTTAAAGAAAACATTCATACATCAATACAACACACAATAAAGAAAACCTGCAGGCTGCAGTGAGAGAGATTGGTCATTGGCAGCAGCCCCCAGCACTCATAGCCCACCATGGTAAAATTAGCCTTCCCCATCGTCAGCCTCACCCACCACCTATGCTGGAGGGAAAGTCAGATGTTGTAAAATGTGGGAGGTTTCATCGACAGAAAAATGTGAATTAGAATATGAATGCTGTTCTTCTGTCAGCGGTAGAGCACTAAAAGGTCTAAAAGGTCACATAGCAACATGCTGTGACCATTGTGGCTGGCTCTGCCTTGCAGTGTGCTGGGCTTTGACAGGCCATACACCCTTTTCACCTCAGACATTTTGACTTGTCAAAGCAGGAACAGCACAGGTGGAATTAATGACATTAATGATGGCTGCAGTTCATTTAGGTGAGCCAGTTCCAGGCTCTGGTGTTGTGCATGCTCACTCACTGACATGATTTACTGGGACAAGTAATGGAATGGAGCCATCGTTACTTACTTACGTGTACTTTTTCTGCTTTGACAAGTCAAAATGTCTGCTGTGAAAAGGGTCTATTGTGGTTATGGTCATGGCTATAGCTTAAGCTGCGGTGGTAACAACTCTTTACAGCATTAAAGGATTATTCCAGTTTATTTCAATCTGGCATATTTTCCATAAATGTGACCACTTTGACTCTATGGGTCATGCTAACTTTGCACTTGCCATCTCCAGTATCAAGATTTGAAGCAAAGGAAGTGAGGACTTGCTCAAAACCATGTATATGAGGGCAAGCTGCAGGAACCTCCCAAGACAAACACTCCTGTCCAACCTAGTACTTTTATTGCATATGCCTCAGCCATAACTACAGCAACAGCATGGAAATAACAGAAAGAACCAGAGTCTCTGGTGAGTTCTGAGTTCAGTCAGAGGCTGAATACACACACTCCCACAGACACAGTCTATGCATATGTTGCTAGCTCAGCCAAATTAGAGGTGGTATTTTGGCCGGTTGGGGCCACAGACTGTATCTAAAGATGGAGGTAGCGAAGCGTGATGTCACCTGTTGGTTTCATTGCATTGGTTTGAGGTCCAGACTTGCTGATTATGGTCAGCGCCATCTTTTCCATTTGGAGCCAGGACCGAAGGAGCACAGGGTGTTGCCTTCCATGCTCTGGAAAAATGGCCCACTACCTCAAACCTAATGCTAGCTAAGCTAATGCTAGCTTACTGGGAACACCAAGCATTGCACACATGAGCTAACATTAGCTACTTTAGCTAAATTGTGCTGACAGGACAGGTATCATAATCAAGTATCAAACTTAGTGAAATATTGTGACAATAGCCAACTGTCAATCACAGCTGTCAATCAATGCCCACACAGCAGACATCAACGCTACTATAAGTCTTCAAATCTTAATTAATGGAGCAATAATTTCCAAAGCGACCGCCAGCTCACTTATTAGAGGGCCAGAATTTGGTGATTGAGAACATGACTCACAGAAAAAAATGATATAGTATTTCCAGTGTGACGACCCTGGGGTCGAGTGCTGCGTGTGCTGGTAAATTTGGATTGTTGTGGCACCACAACTGAAGGAATGTAAAACTGTAAATTTTTTGTACAGTACCTAATGCACATGGTGATGTTTGCTAAAAACATATCATACATGCTGAGAAACTGACTGGCCAGATGAGAGTGGTTCACTAATGCACACTAGGTATGTGTAGAGAGCCCAGTATTTGTGTTTGTCATCAACGTATTTATTAAGGCAGCAAAATTATTTATATTTGTATTTGTATTTGAATAAAAGTGGAGATGGGTGTAAAAATCCAGTTTTTGTTTTTATTACGCTTTGAATTTTAAGATATTAAAGTGTTAAAATAAGTATTCATGAATAAACTACCTTATGAAGGAGGTCACCACACCGGCTCTCGAACTCAAGTCTTCTAGATCATAGACGCCTGCGCTGAGTACTGAACTAAAACTTTACTCAAACTTTATGCAGACAGACCTCTACCTATTTATACACCATTACACAGAGACAGCACAACATGTAACGTGTAGGGAAAAACTTCAAAGGTGATTCTTGCTTTGCACTTTTCATTTATTGCTTATTTTTTACAATCTAACTTTGTGGAAAGGAAAAGGGCAACAACAGCTTATAGAGTCTCTTGAGAGCACCTTGCTTGTGTCTGTAGCTCAGCTTTATCTCTGGGGAACACTCCCAACTCCAGGAGTGATGTCCAAACGAGGAAATGTGTGTCATGTAGCAGGTGGATGTGACTCCCCCCGTTGAGACCTGCTGATAGACGTAACAGTGGAGCAGAGGAGAGAGACTGAGATGGTGATGTGACCGACCTGCGCACTGGTATTTGACTTTTTTTTTTTCTTACAAATGAAAATACTTGTACGAAATAAATGTTTTTGTGCTTTGCTGAATATCGTATTTGGATTTGGGCCCACCCCTAATGCACACACACATTACACACACTCTCTCGCTGTGGTGAGGCAGCAACATGCCTGTGTGGTCACACTATGCAGGCAGGTAGAAAACACTAGGGTGGCTCTGCACTCACTGAAGTCAGCAGCACAGAGACACATAACATCCTTAAAACACTGCCAGCAGATATAAATATCCTGTTGAAATATGTATGTGACTATTCAGAATAACATAAGCCTAATGTATTGTTAGTCCTTGTGTGCTACTAAATGTTTTATATATAAAGGACCGAAGATATACGATGAAGTGGCATCTGTCTACCGGTTCTAATCACTCGGTATATCTGGATGTGAATGCAGCAGTTTAGAGTGGTAATCTGAAACACATGTTTTCTGTTTGGGTTTTTTAAATTGTAACAGCTTCTTAGTGCCAAGTGTTTATCACCCGTAGTGTCATTATGATCAGAAGACTTTTTTTTAAATAAATGTTTTAATAAGATATATAACAACAACACCAACAAAAGAAAAACAATATCTAAAAAAAAAACAACTCAGATTCTTCCTTTTTGGTATGGAGTAACAAAACCACAACATATGACATGACATATGTTTTTTGGATAAAAAAGCAAACATTGAGCCATAATAAATCCAATTCATACTTACAATTGCTCTGTGATGTAAGGTATACAGTAATGAGGTCACAGGACTAACCATTCCTGTGACTTTTGGCAGTCTGGTCATTTGCCATTGCCTCATCTTAACCCTTAAAAGAAAAGACAGCTAATGCTAACAAGACTCCATCCTTTCTATAGTACAGGATGAACACAGCACTAAGTGTGCAGGAGACAACAGCCCTCACAGAATCTATCTTATGGTACATTATGTTCTTTTATGCTACATCACTCAATGTTATGTTATGGTACTGTATTCTAATTCATGTTATGTTATTATGTTCTCTTATGTGATGTTTTATTTTGTTATTGTATGGCGTGTTATTATATGTTAACTTATATCATGTTATGTGATTGTAAGTTATAGTATGTTGTTATGTTAAATGTTATATTTTGTCATATTCATGCATATGTACAGTTCACTATCACTCAGCTAATATGCTGATGCCAACGCAGTGTGTTGCTCTTTCTCCCTCCACCAGACCCACTTCCTACTGTTGACCTTCTGTTGGACGACGTGCTGACTTGCTACAGTAAGCGTATTGTGTCATTTCCGGTTGCCGACTGTGGTTGCTGATAGTGTTTTTGCTGCTCCCAGTTCAGTTAACTTTGCTACATTTCTCACTACTGTGGATAAATACCTGCTGTATATTTAAACATATGCTAGTTCTGCTCAAGCACTCTTAACTCTCTCCTTCTTTTACCGACTTTACTCGCTAATCCTACAGTTGTTTGTTATCTTTAGCTCAGCAGTTAGCTTAGCAGCTAAACCTAGTGAAACAGCTAACATAGACTAACCATGTTCCGTACACTTTTCGCCCGTCATTACACGCCAGCAACCACTCCTCTGTTGTTAAGAGCCAGACAAGCACGTGTTATTTGTGTGCTCATTCTCCGGGGGAATATCCATTGTACAGTCTACACTTTGATTGATGTCTTTTGGACCAATAGTATTAGAGAAAAGTGGGGAAAAGTACCTCCTCCATCAGTGCATGGAACATCACACGGGTCAACGATGTCCCGCACAGGTGGCCAACGATGTTCCGTACAGAGTGCATAACTTGATTTCAACGGCAAAAACGGATCGATTGTGAGCTGTTTATTTATTTTAACTGAAGAAAACACCATATACTTTCTTTGGACAGTCACTCGACTGTAGTATAGAAAGTATAGAAAGTATAGCCCTAAGCAGAAGCCCACAGTTCACCACCAACCAGTTCATGTTTAAAACTGCTGGCTAAGGATAAATATGGTACGGTTGTTATTCACGTCAGCGGGAACGACTGTCGATTATGCCAATCAGAGGTAAGTTAACTAAAATCAATGTTTAGTTGGTGTGTACATATGCAAAAACAATGTTGGACTCCGTAGTTTTCTCTGGGCAGACTTTCTGGGGAAGACCTGGTCTGATTAGGAGAGACGGCATACATCCCACTTTAGATGGAGCTGCTCTCATATCTGGAAATATGGCTGAGTTTATTAGTAGACCAAAACCATGACAACCCAGAGTTGAGACCAGGAGGCAGAGCTGCAGTCCTACACGCTTCTCTGCGCTTCCATTAGAGCAGTTACCCACCCAAAACTACATAGAGACTGTGTCTGTCCCCCGACCACTTAAATCAATTAAATCCAAAATAAACAGAAGAGGATTCATTCATAAAAATCTAATAAAAATTAAAAGCACTACTGCAATAGTACAACAAAATAAGAGAATTAAATGTAGACTCTTGAACATTAGATCTCTGTCATCTAAAGTCGTATTAGTAAACGATTTCATCTCAGATCATCATATTGATTTATTTTGTCTTACTGAAACCTGGCTGTGTCATGAAGAATATGTCAGCCTAAATGAATCCACTACCGCCAGTCATATTAATACTCATATTCCTCGAGACACTGGCTGAGGAGGTGGAGTTGCAGTCATTTTCAACTCAAGCCTAATCATCAACCCTAGACCTAAATTTAATTATAACTCATTTGAAAGCCTTGTTCTCTCACCCAACCTGGAAAACTTTACAGCCAGCTATATTTGTTATAGTGTACTGTCCTCCTGGCCCATACTCTGAATTCTCAGAGTTTTTATCAAACTTAGTCCTTAGTACAGATCAAGTAATTATAGTAGGTGATTTTAATATTCATGTGGACGTCGATAATGATAGTCTCAGCAATAGATTCAAGTGGTTTCTCTCAGTGTGTAAATAATCCCACTCACTGTCTTAACCACACCCTAGACCTTGTTCTGATTTATGGGAGTGAAATTGAACATTTAATAATTTTTCCACAAAATTCTATTTTATCAGACCGATACTTGATCACTTTTGAATTCCTATTACTGGATTACCCTAACCCTAACCCAATGCCATGTTTCAATACTACATAGGACTCTTTGCTAATTTTAGTCCCTCCCAAATTGATAATCTTGTTGATAGTGCTGCAGGCTCATTGCGAATAACACTTGACTCCATCGCCCCTTTAAAAAGGAAGATAATAAAATATAAGAGGTTAGCTCCATGGTATAACTCCCGAACCTGCAAATTAAAGCAAACATTGCGAAAATTTGAAAGGATTTGGCGTTCCACCAAAGTGGAAGAATCTCGCTTAGTCTGGCAAGATAATCTTAAAACACATAGGAAGGCCCTCTGTAATGCCAGAGCTGCCTATTACTCAGCATTAATAGAGGAGAATAAAAACAGCCCTAGGTTCCTTTTCAGCACTTTGGCCAGGCTGACAGAGAGTCATAACGCTATTGATCCATGTATTCCCATAGCTCTCAGTAGTAACGACTTTATGAGCTTCTTTAATGATAAAATTCTAACTATTAGAGGCAAAATTCACCACCTCCTGCCCTCAACAGGCACCGATTTCTCCCTAAACACAGGACCCTTAGAAACAGCTGTAAAACCTGACATATCTGGACTGTTTTTCTCCAGTCGACTTTCCTGAACTAACTTCAATGATTCCCCCCCCCCTTCTCTCTCTCAACCCAACCGGTCAAAGCAGATGGCCGCCCACCAAGAGCTGGGTTCTGCTTGAGGTTTCTATCTGATAAAGGGGAGTTTTTCCTTACAGCTGTCGCCATGTGCTGCTCATGGGGGAATTGTTGGGTCTCTGTAAATTAAAGAGTACGGTCTAGACCTGCTCTATGTGAAAGGTGCCCTGAGATGACTTTTGTTGTGATTTGGCGCCAAATAAATAAAAATTGATTGATTGATTGATTGTTGTTGTACTGGAGGATCGAGTGTTCATGTACAGTTTGTGTTTGCTAAATGATGATTGATTCTTCCTGCAGAATTGTTTACTGCAGTTTGGATTCTTGGAGAGCTCCATCAAAGAGCAGCAAGTCTAACAGCATTATAACATATACATATATAACCATTTGCTATAAATGGAATTCCATGATGTTGGTTTCTCTGACTTAACTATATGTTATGTTACTGTAGGTTATCGTATATGTTACATGTCATGCTGCAGTGGCCATTCACAGCTGGTGGTCAGACTGATCAGGGCTGTACAACCCTGCAGTGAGGGGTACAAAGATGTTACTAGGAGGAGGGGAGGACATTTCTCTTTGTTTGATAACGTTACAAGTAAAGTTAGGCTTTGCTGTCGGCTTCCTGACTCATTTTTAAAAAAGACGAGAAAAAGAAGGAGACAAAGCAGCGGTGGTCAAGAGAGCGGTGGTAATGAGAAAGCCGGTGAATGAGAGAAATAAACTGTTATTTTCTGATTGTTTTATGCTGGTTACAAATAAACACACCCCCATCCTCACCCCACACCTCCACACAACCCTAAGGATGTGCGCTGCAATGCCTGATTTGGTCTGAATACAGCTTTAGTATGAAGCGTGTGGTGTGAAGGGGAAAAGAAAAATCTCTCAACTGGACCAGCAAATAAAGTATGACCAGCGTGAAGATGTTCGTGTTGCAATTTCCTGTTATCCTCGATGTGAGGTCACAGCTGTCTCTCTGTCCCGCTTTGGTGAAGGAGTGCTGATGCTCACTGAGCACAGATTGGAAGCAGAGCTGGATGCTCAGCAGCTTAGGGTTAGATCAATGTGCAGGAGCATAGGGTTGAATTTATTAGCTTTCTGCCCTTCTGCAAATTATGTCCATCACCTGCAGAGTAAATGTGGATGTATGCATAAAATATGGCATATGCACCGTATATACAATATTTATTCTATATGCCAGAGCAGACTGACAGCACTCTCCAGCTCATTCCACAACCCTGTCTTAGTGGTGTTAGAAGAAGGTTGGACTGTAGATGTGATTGCATACCAATGTCCTCACCTCTTATTATCTTCTGACATCCTTAATTACAGTAAGATGTGATAGTAACTATCCTGCAAATGCAAACAGTCTTGGTTAGTAATTGCTGACGTCATCTAAACCTGGATGTATGCATAAATCATCCACCCGCCACCCACCCAAACTAATTATTTTCTCTGATTTAAAGACCCACACCCAATCACACATGACCATTACTTCTCAGTGGGGTGTATGTAAGCGTGATGATATGGTAACATATTACACTGAAGTAGGCTGGTTTTAAATAAATAAACATTTACTGAAGGTAAATGTTGTCATTTTTTGGTGTTGTAGTGTATACGGGGAAAAAAGTGCTTTGCAGAAACGTTGTCATATTGCTGACAAAAAGATGTTGGCAGTAGTGCTGCGTTTCATTGGAAGAGTAAGAAAAAGAAACAGCTTTTCACATGTGCTTTGTTTCACTTTATTGTCTACTAATCTTAATATTATTATTAATATTTTCCTGATTAATGATGTATTATTTCACCCACCACCATCCGCTATTAATCATAATGTTAATTTTTATGACCTGGCCCACATCGTGGATATAAGTGTGATCTGTGTGTCACTAGTAACTGCAGTACACCTCACAGCACATCCACAGATTGCTGCAAAGTACATCTCAGTTACTACAGAGTGGTATGTGGTTAACTTTTGTTGTGATTTGGCGCTACATTTATTGAAATGAAAGCATGTGAGAAGTTTAGAGGGAAAAATCACTATTTGGTGGAGCTGTTAACAACTCATAGACATATGAAATGTGACCCCGACTACACACTGCTTTTTGTAAGACATCAAAACCCAAAAAGGTTGGAAACCACTGGTTTCATCTTTAACAATGTGTTGTATTTTAAAAGCTTGTTATATTATCCATTGTGTCAAATCTTCATCTGAAAAGTAACTAAAGCTGTCAAATAAATGTAGTGGAGTAGAAAGTACAATATTTCCCTCTGAAATGTAGTGGAGTGGAAGTATAAAGTATCATCACATGGAAATACTCAAGTAAAGTACAAGTACCTCAAAATTGTACTTAAGTACAGTACTTGAGTACTTAGTTACTTTCCACCACTGTAGACACCCTATTTATTTGTTTCCAAGCCGTTACAGTAATGAAATTATCAATGGCAACCATATAAACTATTTTAAGAATAAAGGTGGCAAAATTCAATATGTTTCTTATTGTCAACAAATCCCACAAAAAGAACCAAACTAACAATGTGTCGGTCGGTCTCTCAATACTTTCTGACTTCCCTACCCTGTACATGGTTCTCAGCCCCAAACTCAAGATGTAAATTTAAAAAACTTTTGAAAAAAGGTTCAGGAATTTCCTAAAATAGCTGGTCACTATAGTTTTTAGCAAACATCACTCAAACAGGAGGAAATAGTGCATTTGTTGGGGACTATTTTCAGAAGCAGATTAATTTGTTTTAACAAATGAACTATAGGAATAGTTACAGAAACATGCTCTAACAGAGATCGGTGTCTATAAATGTGTCATACCAGTGCATGCTGGGAGGCCTGCCAAGACATATTTCCACTAAGCCCTTTAACCAATCAGAGATATTGTCTGTAAGACAGTGTCAGAGCTTCCTTTTTTAAATGTAATTGAGACAATAGAATAGTTCATTAAGCAGCACTCCCACCACCTAGCAGCAGCTGTTCCTTCTTTCCCCAGTGGTTGTATCGGTGTGACCTATTAGTGTGTGGCAGGGACCAGGGCATGATGGACCCTGACAAGCGCTAAAGAGGATAAATGCCGGCTGGACTCACTGCTGTCATCATGAGTCATGGCATGTAGTTGGCGATGACGCTGCTGCAGTGCCACCTCACTCCGCTCCAGCATCAGTGCTCATCCCACTGCTCCGCTTCACTTTTCAAATGAAATAAAGAGTCTATTCAGCTGTCTTAACCACACCAAGTCCCTTTTGTTTCTGCCACAGAGCAATGATCTACGGATGACAAAGGATCTACGGTTCTGCTTCACAGCCTGATAGGACAGATAGAGGGTCTGTGGGCTGTTGTAATGAGAATATGCTTTGAGATCAGTTAAATACTGAGCTTTTCTATGCCATTGGAAGAAAGCAGATAATCCATTCTTTTCAGAGCTAATTAATTTGCACTTTGCCTGACCATATCACACACCTACTATCTTTTATTCTGTCTTGTTCAAAGGCCAGGCACCAGGGAGAGACAAGGATGAAAACTTCAACTTCAACTTTTTCAGCCTTTGGAGAAAAGCTGTAAAACTTAATGAAAATGAGAAAAGACAGGCTTAATGGGCATGTAAGGATTCTTCATCTATTTTATCTCTTAACACTGAACTTAAGATGTTCATGTTCTCTATTTGTACATGCATGTGTGTACCCAAGTTTCACATTATTTTTTATTCCACCACTTAAAGAGACTTTTGTGGGGCCATACGCAGGAAGATAGCTCAGCTTCGTTTTAAAGTTATGTTCTATGATGGCCCCAAAGGACAAAGCATACACAAGAGTGAAAGCATTAAACATTAAGGAAAACATGCTCCAAATCAAGAAATGCTACAAATATCAAAACACATACAAAAAGAGAGAACATGTGCAACATGAAATATGCTACAAAGCTAATCGCTAGGCTGTTAGGGGGGAATGGTGGGCTTGATTTGAATGAGCAGCAGTGAGTATAAAGATACTGTCACATGCCCATCAGGCTCGGCAGTCAGAAACAAGGGGCTGTTATCATGGCACTATATTTTTTCAGGTGAAACCATTTAGATTTCTTACATGAGGTCAACATATCCAACTAATGCCTATTTGGAAATTTGCTCTCATATTTCTGGAGTACCCACTGGCTATGTCATCTTGGCAGCTAGCACCTCATTTCAATAAAAATCAATGACTATTTATAAATGAAAATAGTTTAAAACTACATAGTAATGTTCATATTTATGTTTGTGTTGAGAACAAAATGTGTTACTTAGTGAGCTTTAGAGGTGTTGGTAGGCGTATTTTTGAACTTTGTATAGTGCCAGGCTAGCTGTTTCCCCCTGCTTCTTTATGTTACGTTAGGCTAACCAGGATTCGTGACTCCTGCTCCAAATTTAATACACAGACATGAGATTTTATATCCTGAAATGTTGCGTTACTTCTGTACACACGAGTGTGTAGACAGGGATCAAACTGAGGCTGTGCTGAGAGGAGACAGTGTTCTCAGGAGTCAGACAGCACAAAGCTAATAGTTCTGACTGTGGATGCCCTCACTGTCATGTAGAGCGTGTCCTCCACACCAGCCTGCACAACTCTGATCAAATAACAACTGCCTACACTAGTGCTACTGTTAGTGTACTGCAGATTACCAAATGTTCTCAAACAGAAATCTTAAGGTAAGCAGTAACAACACATGAACTCATTCTCTAATATCTCTAATATAACTCATTTATCAGACATCAGTGCACAAAGAGATGAAGAAGACACAAATGAGATGGATGAGCAGCACTGAATGAACTAAGTTACACTAATCAGATAAATATAATATGTTATAGTGACAAAATGACTTCAGTCATATTCTTTAAAGGTGACCTATTGTGCTTTTCCTTATTTTTCAGTCGTATATATATAATGTTACAATGTTGGATGTTCATATTAAACGTGTCTACAGTGTCAAATAATGAGGTAAACATATGTAGAAGTAATCCCAGCGAGCAAAAGACTACTCTGAATGGTTTTCGGTTTCCAACAGTTTTTTCTACTTTCAGCCTGAGCCAACGTCGGCTCACATTATGGCATTTTTCCATTGTTTTGGGGGTAGTCACGCCAAGCCGTGAGTCAAGTTGAGCTGGCACCCTGTGAGTGTTTTTCCAATACACAGCAGGGCAACAATAAGTACTTGTACCTGTTGGAGGTGTACTGGTCGTCTGCAGCTCTTCATCAAACATCATCTTCACTGTGGCTGTTTCTGCTTGCATTGCTCCTCCCTGCATTACTTCTAATTGATCTGCTCAACAAAGAGCTCCAAATATCTCCATATGTTGTTCTGTCGACTGGTTTTTAGCACCGCTAACAAAGCTCTGTTGATTCTGTGAGGAACACATTTCACTTCATGTAAATTCCCATTTTTTAGTCATTTAAAAGCTTTTAATATGAAGCAGTGAAGCAGGAAATGTTGGGTTTATGTGGGCCGAGAAGAGGTTCATTGTAGGAGAGAGCCTAGGACTTTGTCTTAACAGGGGTGAGCAGTTTCACAGTTTATTTGAAGCTAATATAAAGTGAGAATCCAGCAAAGTTACAGTCTTTTAGTATAAAACTCCCTCTGAGTTTTCCCCAGACAGTGTTTCCGTGCTGAGCTGCAATGGAGGGATAGCAACGTGTAATTTTAAGACTAAAAATACTTTAGTCTTAAATAATTTTGTCAAACCCAGACTGCTGAGACATATTAGTTTCAACAAAAGTTTAGAATGAGTTTTTGCACTGAATGAAGAGATTTTGTCCCTCATCACTAACACTGGAAGTTCATTAAGAAGGGGATCTTTTATTGGCTAGTATGAACAGGAGGAAAGGAGGAATGATTACATCAAGCTGAACCTCTTTTGATGTATGGGCAGCTGACCTTTTTTTTTTTTTTTCTACATTAGATTCACATTTCTTAAAGTCTGTTTGTTAAAAAAAAGATCAGATCCCCTTTTCCTGGTACAAAAAAGTGGTATTTTCTTCCTGGAATGAAGTTATCCACAGTGTCTATGAGCAGCATGTGATGGAGGACAGTCTTCTGAGACTGGGTTTTTCTCAGAATAGCACAACAGAACCACATAAAGCATGATTATTTAAGCACTGTTCTCTAATTTAGTTTACTATGAAACTTGCATAAATGATTGAAGCTGGAGAGTATATTTTTATAGTTAGACGAAGAAACATTTCTTTGAACAAGATTTTGATCCCTTGATGCTTCATCATTTGCACAAGGAGGTCTATTTTAGTAAGTAACTAAATGGGTTAATTCAACTGGGCTCTAAGGCTGTGATAACAACCTCTAACTAATGGGCTCTAGTTTTAGTGCACACTGAGCAATACAACATAAGGACAGTTAACGTGTATTTGTGTTACTTCAGTTTATCTCAATACCATAAAACACATCCTGTCATATAGCTCCATTAGGGGCCGTCTCATCTGCAGCAGGGGACACAGGTGTGTACTATAGAAGAGTTTATGGAAGTGACTGTGAGCTGCTCTTTGTTGGAGATGGGAAAGTCAAGCCAAGATATAGCGAAATGTTAAGGTTAGACTTCATCCTTGAAGCCCAAGAAGTCCTCCAAACTAAATAATCAAATCTGTTGATTGCCCTAAAAGGATAAGGCTGGAGATTTATTATTATTATATTCTGTTATTATTATAATTATGCTTTTCTTATTGTCAGCAAATCTCATGTGCGAAGCAAAAACAACAATGAACTAATCTACTAACAAGTATTGTGTGTGTATCCAAAGCCTGATATATCTTATTCCTCTGTGCTGTAGAGCTCTGTTGTTGTTCAAAAACTATTAATAACATGTCAGTGATTCACACCACTGAACTGGGTGACATGCTCCTTCATTACATTATGAATTTGGTTACATTAGTTTGTTTAGAAATGGTACGTGGATGTCCGCATTTATATATATATATATATATATATATATATATGTGTGTGTGTGTGTGTGTGTGTGTGTGTGTGTGTGTGTGTGTGTATACATACATATATATATATGTGTACACATGGCAGAGAAATCAGTAGAAATCTACCTGAGGAAATCAGGTTTCTCAAATCCCCTAACCAGGTTTCTTGTTCTTGATAAGATATCAGCTTACTGCAGAAAGCTGACTGTAGTCCAGTGAATGCATGTAAACACACAGAATGTTGATCAAGCAACATTTTTAATGTTTTCAGCATCTCTGTGCCATGCTGAAGAACAAGAGATATATATGTATGTGAAGAGGTGAAACACCATTTCTTAAAACTAGTGGCGATGTTTATGGATGGTGAATGTATCAGTCAGTCAAACACCCACAAGGGTCACATCAACATATCTTAAGATTTTAAGAACAAGCTTTTGAACTAAATGTCCCCCCAAATCAGACTGGTGCTATACAATTACCATGTTGAGATGATTATGCAGCCAAGGGTACCTTGGCTACCACTAGTTTCTTATATGTTCTGTTCAGAGAAAATATGTTTTGCTTAGTATTTAATTCAATATAAACAATATATTTTAAAAGTAGATTGTCTGCAGCGTACTGGGTGAGCCTGTGGTGTAAATAGAGTAGGTTGTTTATGATTCATGACTGTGACATGTTTCCTGTATTGTGATTGGCTGAGGGGCGGGAGCTAGCTAGTAGGTAGTGAGGTTGGGAAAAAAAACATGGAGAGAGAGAGAGAGAGAGAGAGAGAGAGAGAGAGAGAGAGAGCAGTGACGAGAAAGCGAGGCAGAGAAAAACACTGGGAGAGATGTAATAACAAGAGTCATGTTGCAAAGTGTGTTTGTAAGTTATAGTGCTGTAGAAATTAGAGCTTAAGACCACAAACCAGTGAACACCAGGTGTGTGTGCTGTGAGTAGTGAAGTAAAACGCTGACACAGTGTGTGTCTTATTTTATTTGAAATTACTATTTCCCTCTTTAGTTAATACATTTTGAGTTAATTTGTGGGGACATACTTGTTCTGTGATTTTTGCTAGGCATAAACATAACCTTTAGAAAGCCACAAAAAATAAGGGAGGAAATAGTTATTAGTTGTTAATAATAAAATACACTCTAAAAAACAGGAATAAGGGCTTAACTAAATCAAATTAGGGAATTACCAACACAGGACTATATCTATAGGAAAGGGTACAGAAATTGCTACAATTAATAGGAGTGAACAGCAGCATGCTAACATCTGCAGCATCCAATCTGTAGGATAAAAAAAAATCTTCCTGACACTTGAATGTGTCATCAGACCTTTGGAAATTGTCATTTATGTTCAGTGTGCATGGGATGTGATTCTCCACTTGACAGCATTTTCAAATGTCACAGTGACACTGTTAAATTAGTTGGATGTTTGACAGCAGCGTGCTATCTTCCTCAATGAATGGGTTTGATATGAGCACTTCTGACGCACCCTGAATTTGTGGCAATGAGGGCACAGAGGGAACGCTCCTCCTGATGCTGGTGAACCAGCGAGTATGATTTCATGCCTGCCGTCTATGAGCATTCCTCATGAAAAGTATCTTCAAGAAATTGCAGATGTCAGCTGTATTTTTCATCCACTGTTAATAAATCTGCAAAATTGTCTGTAGCAAAGAGCGATGTATAAATGGATGTACATTAAACACAAAGGACACATGAGAAGAGGACAGAGACATGCTGTATTTAATCCACTATTGTTGAGATGTAGCTTTCATCCATCCACTCTACTCATGGTGGATGATTAATGGTTGTGTTAACATGTTCTTCATTTCCACTCATTGGGAGTCACTCTGAGCAAGTGAGCATCAGCTAATAGCTGAAATACCCAGATCCTTCAATTAGCTTTTTTAAAATCTTATCTTACTTATTTTTTATAATTGGTTACACGTATCTCAGTACAGAAAATGCATTCAATGGCCACAAATTTCACGAATGGTTTTCTCACTCAAACTCAAGTCACTTCCTGTTTCCTATTGGCAGCAGTGTGAGCTTAAGTGTCCCTGGGTCTTAATAGTTTTTACCTTAAAATCTTTTTACGATCATCTACAGTGATATTTTACTTCTAATGTGAAGCTCTGCAATCAAGCAATGAATAGTTTTGGATGATGTTTGCACATTGTGATGTATGCACACTCCCTCTGTGGTTGAATCAGCCTGACTGATGACTTCACTTTAGGGATGGGATAGGACAATCTACTGGATCGAGTGCTGGCAAGTCGCAGAAACACCAATTTAAGCAAGATATAAGGTGAGGACTCTGTTTTTGTAACAATGGACACATAAAGAGAGATGCTGCTGTTCTAGCTGAAGATGTTATTCTTAAAGACAGGTTTGCAAAAGAAATAAGCAAAATCATCATGATCAAATCATTATTTTCATTATTTTCTTTTGATTTCTTTGCAATATGCATGTTCAAATGGGCTGACACTATTATTGTGGTTCTGTGTTTACTTGTCAACCCAATTTAAATTGTTTTATTTTTAAGGTTTTATATAGATATGTATAGTCTTCGTGTATTTTTACTGTTGGATGTAATGGCGATGTTGTATGTTGTTTACTGTATGTGGTGTAAGCACAAATATTGATTTTATGTATTTTATTGTGATATGGACTACAAGAGGAGTACTTTTTACTAAGGCAATGATGAAAACAATAAATTAAAACCACCACCAAAAATCTGTCTAATTCTAATTAAGAATCATTCTAGCGTTATTCTATATTTTTCCTAATGTCGACACGTCCCATGAAACACTGTTGCACTGGGTGACATATCCCTTCATTACCATGAACACACACACACTGTAGTTTATTTTGACTCAGTCCTACACACACTGCTGCCTGCTGCCAGAAATATTCACTAGAGTGCCAAATATGGATTCATCTGCTGCTGAAAACAGTCCCCAATAAATGCACTACTTTAGTTTATTAAATAGTGACCAGCTGTTTTACGAATTGACTTAACCTTTAAGTAAACTTAACTTTTGAAAAATGAAACTATATATTTGTGAGTTTTGAAAGATCTTCAGTAGGGTCAATGGGCTTGAAACTGAGAGACACAGACAGGATGGACTAACACATTGTTGGCTTGGTTCTTTTCATGGCATTTTTTGACAATAAGAAAATTAAACATTTTCCTAGCCTTATCCCAGTGTATCATAATACTGAAATGTAAAAACACTCCATAATAAGTAACATTCCTGCAGTCAAAATTGTATAAAGTACATAATCATCACAGTACATGAGAAAAATATATTTAATTAAAGCTGCAAGCAGCTCACACTCTGGCCCGTCGGGATCAGATCATTTTGCTTTTTAAAAATGAGAGATATTTCTTACAAGTGTGGTGTGCTTTTATTTTTGAAAGTTTGATTGACAGGATGAGAATTTTCTGCAGGGTGAGACATGTCTGTCTTGCTCACACCTGTGGCATCAAAATCATGCAAGTTTTGCGCCGATTCACTTGAATTTCAATTAGTAAATTGAAAACTCTTGATGAGTTTGTGTGTAAAACAAATTAATTTCCTACTTTAAAGACTTTTAACCCACATGACCTGGTGAAAGTTTGATTGACATGTGTACTGTCAGGTGTGTAGAGACAATAAGTAACTGCAGCTGGACACAGAAAAATACTCATATATTTGAATGGAGAGTGTGAGTGAACCCACACCTTTTTGATCATTTACTGCTTCCACATAGTTTGAGATACAGGCTTCATTTGAACTTTAAATGAGTCACAAGACTTTGACCTACAAATCTTGAATTTACATGTTTTTTCTATCTTTTATTGTTTTTGAGATATTAGAGTGTGAGTTTTAAAGTCTTTTCTTGCTCCTCCTGTGATTTTATAATGAGCGTTTATTGCGGAATGTTTCACAGCACTGAGGGAGTGACATCACCAGGAGCAGTTGGAGAGGAAGATTTTAGAGTACACCTTTTGTGAAATCTCCTCATAAATCCCATTACTTTGGCCAAATCTTACATTAAAAATTATACCTTTTAGTAGAACATTTTGTGGGGAATCCATTGATACAGGTTTGAAAGTGGTCAGACTTATAGTTTAGACGTCAGAAGCCTCTGTTTAACACAAAGTTCATGCCCATAGAGATAGCCTCCCCATTGGTTTACATTGTAAGGGTGATGTGGCACTCCAACTTTCAGGGCTTATAAAATCCAAACCGTTTGAGTTATTACATTTTTAACAACTTTTTTTCAGCATAGTGTCATAAGTCACCTATTAAAGTTTGAAGCCGATACCATTAACACCCTCGGAGGAGATAGCGTTTGTTCGGGGGCCAAAATTGAGGCAAAGTCTTATTTTGAAAGGCTAATTGCGGACTTCCTGTTGAATTTAGGTCAGGGGTGTCAGTGTATGATTTGTGGGTCTTGAGAGACAAATAATTGAGTTTTGGTTTGATCTCTCTATGACATTCCTACGGGCAATAGGGTCCTAGCCCTTAGCAAAGATAGAGAAGAAGACTGCAGCTAGTGAACATGGATGTAAGTAATGTAACATGTTTGTTAGTAGCTGTTAGTTACTCAATGTTATCAATGTGTTGTGGTGAGAAACTGAACACTGAATGCAAACAAAAGCTTTGTTTGTTTACAAAAAAATTTCACATGGAACCTTTAATTCATTTAGTCAGACATCATTTTTATGTGAGCTGGTTTCTGATTGGTGGGTGGGAGGGGTCCGTTGACTTTTTTTACAAGTTTTGTTGTGTTAATAACATTTCAGTGACTATTATTCACAGTGTAATTAGCACCAAATTCATATTCATTCATCGGCGCGGCTGCTTCACTGTAGCTGGATACTGTTTCTCTCTGCAACCACAGGCAGTTATGGGGGTCTAAATGAAATCTACACACTACATTATTCATGCTAAACAGTTTGCCATATTTTTTAGGCTGACACTAATCTTTCTGACATACATGCAGTTAGGGGTGAAACTCACGGTTCGGACTGTTTCACGGATTTGAGTCGCGGATCAGATCATTTTATGGATCAGCCAAAAAAACAAAAAAAAAGGGGGAGGGACAAATAAAACTTTGTTTTCCATATATTCTGTAAAACACTTACAGCAAGGAACTTTTGCCCGTGGTCTTAAATGAAAACAACATTCAAGATGTCTAATGTTTAAATAAAATCTTAAAATATATAAAATACTCAATGCTCAATTGTTAAATTAAATTGCAATATGAGACCTGATACCTTCCTCTTTTAAACATGGTAGTGAATGAAACAACAGCCTCCACATCGTCCACATGATCAAAACTTGATGATAACTTACAAACATGAACACACGTCTTGTCCTGCAGCTTGTTGAACGAGCCACTAAAAAAAACATTCACTGGGGAAAAGTGCACTGCTAACGTCAGTTAGCAGCTACGTAGCTAAGTAACTGCTCAGCTGCAGCACATTAAACAGCAGGTAAACATACCAGATGTCACTACAGACCCGTTAGATGCTGGTTTGGTTGTTGCTCTTCAAAATCCCTGTTAGCGACACGCTGTTTGTCCATGACTTTTGCTTACAGCAGTTTGTTTACGTCGTCTTAAATGAGACATTACATTTTGCAATTAATCCACGGTTCACATGCCTGCTGAACTGCGGGGGGCGATCCGTACGGATCATGGATCAACTACGATGCGTTTCACCACTACATGCAATGCCAATATTGTAGTAAATATTGTCAAGCTAATGACAATGAGGTCTCGAACAGAAATTGTTGCACTCATTTTTGCATTATGATGACCACTGACTGAGTTTTTCTGTTTTTAACATCCCTCCAACACTGACAGCAGCCTTTAACTAGGTAAATTATTCAGGGGTCTGTATCACAAAGCAAGTTCAATTTAAAGGTGTTTGATAAATCAGCTTCCAAAACAAAGTAGAAATCAGCTGGTTTAGTGATCATTAGTCAGTAATTTAAATAATGTCAACATCAATGTAACTTTGCTCCAAAGATTTCAATCTTTTTAAATCTAGATCTGTTAATTAGATCTGTTTTTTAACCTGGTATTTTATTTTTTTAATCCAACTTTTATTTTTTAATCCAACTTTTATTTTTTAATCCATCTTTTATTTTTTAATCCATCTCATCAAGATTCTGGAAGTGTATGTATAAAGCTGAGACCATCTCATCTCATCTCATCTCACATATGCACACAAGTATAGTGTTCCATAGTGACAGTCTGTCGAAGAGCGAAGAACGAAGGCCATCCTTCACGCACAACTACCGTCTACCACTACAGTCTACAACAGACATCTTACTATTTACTACCTCTGGACGTTGTTTTTGTTAAAACGATGAACAGAGGAAATAACCCAAGACGTCAGGGCAGATTTGCTGACGCTGCACCACATCAGCGTCCTAATCAGCGTCCAGATCAGCGTTCGAACCGGCTTAGACCACTGGCTGGTCACTGCCACGACTGCGGATATCTGCAAAGTTGCCTCAACATTGCGTACAAGCAGATTGCTGAATGGCACGACTGGTCCCAAACTGCAAACCACAGATTTCACACCAGTAACGAAGCCATAAGAAGGCTGGAGGAACGTCTGGAGTCCAAGGAGAGGGAACTCACAGAGGTGTCCTCTCTACTCCAGAAGAGCAGAGAGGACATCTCTGAGAGAGATTCTGTCATCTCCTCCCTCAGAGAAAGTGTCCAAAATAAGACCATGCAGGCTGACACCATTGAACGCTTCTGGAAGGAGGAGTGTATGAAGATCACAGCCAGATGTGAGGCAGAAAAAGTCATACTGTTAGCTTCTGCCCAGCTGAGAGAGGAGACACTTCTGCACAGCCAGACGATGGAACAGAAACAACATGAAAACCAAGAGAACAAAGATGAGAAACAACATGAAAACAAGGGGAAGACAGAAGAGAAACAAGAAGAAAATGAGGGGAAGACAGAAGAGAAACCACAAGAAAATGAGGACAAGAAACAAAAGAAAGCAAGACAAAAACAGGAGAAGGAGGAAAACAAACAAAGAGCAAAAGAAGAGAAGAAGAAACAAAAAGAGGAGAAAATGGAAAAAAAGAAAAAAGAAAAAGAGGAGAAAATGGTAAAGAAGAAACAAGAAAAAGAGGAGAAGATGGCACAGAAACAGAGAGAAAACAAGGAGAAGAAAACAGGTTTTTGGGGCTGGTTACGCAAGAAGAAGAGCGACAGCGACAGGAAGGTGGAAGAAGTTGCTTGTTGTTCAGTGCAGGCCGAAAAACAAGCAGAACCCCTTCCTCTCTCCACCCTCCCTCCCTCTCTCCATCTTTCTCACCCTCACCCTCCCCCCTTTCCTCGTCTTCCTTTACCCCTGACTCCTCTTCCTACTCCGTTATACCTTTCATCCCTCTCCGCCAACCTCTCTCCTCACCCCTACCTTCTCTCCTCTCCCCCTCTACCTCTCCTCCCTCTCCCCCACCCCCCCTCCACCTTTCCTAACCTCCTTCCTTCCCTCTTCCTACTCCGTTCTACCTTTCATCCCTCTCCGCCAACCTCTCTCCTCACCCCTACCTTCTCTCCTCTCCCCCTCTACCTCTCCTCCCTCTCCCCCACCCCCCCTCCACCTTTCCTAACCTCCTTCCTTCCCTCTTCAGGGCGGCACGCAGGCTCAGTGATCAGCACTGCAGCCTCACAGAAACACCTCCGCCTGCCTGTTTCTGCTTGTTTCTGTGTGGAGTTTGCATGTTCTCCTCGTGTCTGCGTGGGTTTTCTCCCGGCTCTCGGGTTTCCTCCTACAACACAAAGACATGCAGGTCAGGCTGATTGGAAACTACTAAATTGCACCTCAATTGATCACAAATACCTGATGAAAATACAAATAAAAAAAATAAAAAAATAAAAAACAACAACTGTATGACTTTATACTGTGAATGTTAGAAAGTAGAAGCTCTGCTGTCAAATATGATGTTATGATTTAAACAAGAGTAAAGTTCCATTCAGACAGGATGAACATCACAGGAGGAGGTGGGGAATCAAATATTCTCTGTGCTCCTCTGTAAGTCAACTCATGGTTCCTGACGCCATTTTAACCATGAAGAAAAGACAGGATGTGGTCTGTAATAGACATGAATATCCAGCTGGACAAAGCCTAATCATGAATATCAACACATGTTTCAGACATAAACACTTGATTGTTATTATTCAGTGTGACTTTTTCTGCCCTCACTATGAGTGTAGGTGCACAACTCTGCAGCCAGTTAAACACACTTCCAATAAATTACTGGAAGCAAATGTGAAACTGTGCAAAAAGTTCAATAATGGTGATTACAAATAAAAGAAACCACAATCATTCAGACTAACATTGTAGTATAAGTATAAGCTGGCTGTCAAATCCCAGCTGTTATCTGTGAAGATCAACATTAAGTCCTCATAGGAAGCAGCTACATGTAAACATACACACAACACGGGTGCAATGCAAACAGGAACTGCTAATAGAGAACTCAGCATACATTTAATGGTGTTAAATTAGCCAAAATGTAAACTAATATTGGCTGAAAACTGGGAGCAAAGACAATACCAGTCCAGACCTGTAACTGATGTTACAACAGCCCATTTCATGAGCTTTTATTGGGTCTTTCTCTCATGATGGTTTTATGTTTTTCTGTCCACATTGGTTCCCAAACAGGCCAATACAGTATGTTGGTGTTAGCATTTTTCCATGTCATTGTTCCAACAGAAGACATGTTTCTGACCTTTCACCCACATTACAAGTCACTCAGAAAAATTATTTAAAGATTCTTTAATCTCATTTGCATAAATTGGTGTTTGAATCTCATTTTTGGTTTTTATAATTTACTTTTATCACTTTCCTTCTGTGTCTTATCACTGTAGGAATAAACTACAGTACTTGTAACAGCTGATAATGAGCTATAATAACCAATAGATGACACAGATTGAGAAAATGTGATCAAATGTGTGTCTAGAATGGAATGGAAAAAGCCTGCTGAAAAGTGTAACAAAAGAGTGGTTTTTAAGTTAATTATTTGATAATAATTAACTTAAAAAATGAGAACTTGCCCAACTTTTTTGGTTGCCTGTAACAGCCTGTGCACTGATTTCTATGTAAAAGACTCGGGATGGTGATGTTTATGCACGCTCCGGAGTGCCTTGCCTCTCCCCCCCCCCCCCCCCCCCCCCCCCGCGGTGCCAACAGGGTCTAACACTAGCTAACATTAGCTTAGAAATGGAGTCTGCTAAAAGTGGAGTCTGCTAAAAGTTTTACAGTAGTCCTCTGCCTTTTGGGCTCGGTCCCTAACTATTAAAAGTAAGTATTCACTATGCAGAATGTTGTAGTTGACTGAGGTGAAGTTAATACTAATTATCTTATATTCCGTTGAGTAGTTTAATCTATAGTTACTGTATAGTATAATTAAGATTGTCCTATTTTGTGCATAAAATCTTTATCTTTAACTAGCATTAATATACAGTAGATGTAAAAAAATGTTCTGGGGAATATCAGTACAGTTTTTCCATTTGAATTGTAGTGGAATAGAAACAGAAAGTAGCATGAAATGGAAATACTCAAGAAACGCACTTTGTACAAGGCTGGATTATGAACCAGGCAACTACCCACTTCAAACCCTCAGTGGCTCCAAAAGCCCCAGATTCACTGTATGTTAATTGCTAATTTGTTGGGTAATATGCACCACTAAATCAGAATATAAACTGAAATGATAAGAACCACATAGCAGCTGCAGCATGTAGTCACATGTTGCATAAATCATCCAATCATATACGTCCACAATCTAAATCTCTAAAAGTACAAGATCTGTATAAACAGTTTGGTGCTCGTTCCATCTGCACACACCAAAGCTGAGCTCCTCATCCTCACTGCTACATCACTGCCTGTTTCCTCCACCTCTCCAGCTTCCTCCAGTATTAGCATTTAGATTTAAGGGAATTCTGTGTTTCTCTCAATATGTGTTTATGTTTATCAAATATTGTGTACCTCAGGCTCTGCCAAGGTGGTGAGCTCAGGGACTGTGTCAAGGTTGCTTAAAAGTTTTCACAAGAGCAGAGCCACTCCACAAAACTCCAATGCATATTGTTGATACTGTAAATGGTGAAAACTTTGAAAGAATATTTCAACATTTTGGCGTGGCTAGCCTTGCTTAGCATGAATACTGGTAGCATGGGGAAGCAGCTAGTTTAGTTCTGTCCAAAGTGATAAATATTTGTACCAGCACCATTTATTTTTTCTGTACACAAGCAGAAAAGGCTCCCAGTGTTTATGCTAAGCTAGGCTAACCACATCCTGATTCCACTCTGTGTTTAAAGGGCACATATTATGCACATTTCCAGGTCTATATTTTTAATACTGGAATATCTTTGCATGATTTGCAGTTAAAAATACTCCTCATTTCAGGCATACTGGCCCTATATGCAGCCCTTCTTTTCAGCCTCTGTCAGGAAGAGGCTGTTTTAGCTCCTGTATCCTGAGGAGCCCACTTGGTTCTGATTGGCCAGCTTTTGGAAGTTGCCCACTGGAAAACTTCTGGTGGCTGCAGAGGCTACATCAACAAACTATGAAACAAACTATGTATTAATCGAAATGTCAGCTTTTCAAATCCATCTGTTCATGCTGGAGCTGGAATCTAGTCCAAAATATGAGAGTGGACAACACAGACAACACATGGAAAAACCTTAGCAACAACCTTAGCAACCAAGGCTGTAGAACGGACAGTGGTTTATTGGCATGCACAATGAGCCAACGTCAGCTTGTTGGCAAGTTAGAAAAAAACATTCACAGCAGGTTGAAGTCCTGGCTTTTGACTTGCAGGGAACATTTCTACATATGTTATCCTTAAGTTTTGGAATACTGACCATGTGTAGCATAGATATCTTACATCATAACAGGATATAAGTAACAGAAAATCACAAAAATCTGTCCCCTTTAACTCCAGGACATGAGACTGATATCAGTCCTCTCTACTCACTCCTGGAAAGGAAGAGAGTATGTATGTTTTTCTGAAAATGATGAAATAATAACTTTGCACAAGACTGAACAGTATTCATTGAACAACCTAACTACAGTTACAATCATTTAGAAATGAACAACTATTGCACTTGTTTTAGATCTCTTTGGATTGTAATGCTCTGCATAATGTGTGGGAGTACACCATTACATGACCATGGAAGGTTGAAGTAGATGACCCATTGTGAACTGGTGCTATAAATGTCTCTGAGGTCCTGATTTTAATCTGCATTAGGAAGAACACAAGTGCTGGAGAGAATGACTAAAGGACAAGCATCATTCAAACAAAGACGTAGGCTACACAAGCCTGTGAATAGAGGTCACAGTACAAAGAGCTAATATACAGAGCTGTCATCAGATCATCAACAGGTCAGTTTCTGTTAAATCGAGTCAAGATATAGAGGTGCTATTCATTGCTTAATATAACAGTGTAGAGCAGTAGCTGTGGTATAGTTGCCCATTCATGTGGTTAACCTGCCTTCATCTTGCTTTACAGCCAGTAGTATTAACAGAACTATTACTGTAAAACAAATCTTGGATGTGTACTCTTTGACTATTTACTGAGGGGTGCAGGAACTTATTAAGCATGCATAAAAATGTTATGTACTTTATTGTCATTTATTGGACAATTGCTCTACCTTTACAGTTTATCACCAAAATAAAGTCAAATTTGAAGTCAAATTTACTTTGATGAGATGATTATATATTAAACACAATATAAACATTGTTTAAGGATCCCAGTCAATTTAACACTTTTCTTGAATTTAAATTAATATCAAAAACATCTATAAACTACAAAAACACAGCGAAAATATATTTAAGTTGAGAAGAGAAAACTACACGTGTATACTGTTTATATACTAGGGGTGCAATGGATCATAGTGGATCTGTGATCCGTACGGATCACCCCCCACGGTTCGGCACGCATGTGAATCATGGATTAATTGCAAAATGTAATAACTCATTTAAAATAAAGTAAACAAACTGCTGTAAGTACAAGTCATAGACAGACAGCGTGTCGCCAACAGGGATTTTGAAGAGCAACGATCAAACCAGCATCTAATGGGTCCGTAGTGACATCTGCAGCTATGTTTACACACTGTTTAATGTGCTGCAGCTGAGCAGCTAATTAGCTACGTAGCTGCTAACTGACGTTAGTGGTGCACTTTTCACCGGTTAATGTTTGTTCTGTGGCTTGCTCAACAAGCTGCAGGACAAGACGTGTGTTCATGTTTGTAAGTTATGAAGTTTTGATGATGTGGACACAGAATGTTGTTTCATTCACTACCATGTTTAAAAGAGGAAGGTATTGCAATTTAATTTAACAATTGAGTATTGAATATTTTATATATTTTAAGATTTTATTTAAACATTGGACATCTTGAATGTTGTTTTCACTTAAGACCATGGGCAAAAGTTCCATGCTGTAAGTGTTTTACAGAATAAATGGAATACAAAGTTTTGTCTCCCCCCTTTTTCTATCTATCTATCTATATATATATATATATATATATATATATATATATATATATATATATATATATATATATATATATATATATATAAATTAACTAATTATTAAAGGGATAGTTTGCATTTTTTGAAGTGGGGTTGTATGAGGTAGTTATCTATAGTCAGTGTATTACCTGCATGGGGCCAGCTACAATGGCCCCATCCACAGCAGTACATTGCTAAGCTTCTGTGCTGGTACTTCTGTCTGCTGGCCCAAATCTACTGCAGGTAACACACTATGGATAACTACCTCATACAACCCCACTTCAAAAAATATGAACTACCTCTTTAAACTGTTAATGTTTTTCATTCTACATTTAGCATACATTACTGCATATGAAATGCTTATAGAGAAGCTACAGCAATGCATTTACCAACTATTATTTATATCAACAGACTGAAGCCCAGTCAGAAACACCCTTTCAAAACATTTCTGTACTGCAATTTAATGGTACTTATCTGTCAACATATGGCTATATCATATAACTGTAATTAGCTTAATCAGCCTGATAATACCAGCTCTGCAGCTGTATCATCCAGACTCTAATGTTTGCTGTGTTGTGTACTAACCTTAATCCTAACCCTAGTCTTGACTAGATGAATCATACAAATGGGGATAACCGCACACACTTTCAAGCTTTTCTTGAGGACATTTATGGTTTTGAGCTCATTTGTTCACATGAAAAGTGACATAAGTAGTTGTGTAAAGAATGAAAAAAGAGACAGTGAGAGACAAACTCTGCCTACTTTTGCTCCTTCAAAAACCTGACCAGTCACCACATAAAGTGGATGTGAATGTCGAATTATCTGTTTTGAAAAGTTACCAAAAATATTGGACACAGCAACCCCTATTCCACCGTCAGAGAGAATGTTTCAGAGATAATCTGACAAGCACTTTGTTTGAAGCTATAACTGTTGACCTCTGACAAATCATAAAGTTATTCTGATCTTTTTCACATAAGTGGGCATAAGCATCATGTTTTTTTGAGATAACCCATCAAGCTACGGTCCCAAACTGCGACCTACTTCTTCAGATGGATGAATAAAAGTGAATCATCCCAGTGCTGCTAAATGCTTGTAACAAAATTGTTTTGCGCTGCCTCTCCAACTTAATGGAGATTTTAATAAAAGAAGAAGCTTCCCCTAGCTTTTGTTGCACAGCTCAGCTCTTATTTGATCCCCCCAACCCTGCATCAAAATGACAATAAAGGAGCCAATAAAGGTTCAATATGACAGACTGGCATGGCTCATACCATTACCACCAATCACACTGCTCTGCGGGGGCTTATCTGCCCAGATGGAGAAAAGGTGGACAGCAGCATGAGTTTTTACAAAGCTCAGGCTTAGTTACTGTTCTCTGTGGCTTTATCTTTCCAACTGATTGGAACCGCCAAGTGGTGTTTATGAGTCGGCCCTGGTCTTATCAGTGCCCTCCCAGCATTGACATACTAGATCTGAATCAATAAACAGAGACAGTGCTGAGGTGATGGAGACATCAGCTTCCATTTGTGGTGGCAGTGCACGGAGAGAATTGACAGGAAAAAAAACAATTGATCCCTTTTGGCTGGTCGGGGTCATGGCTGAGAGGAGCCATGCACCCTTGACCAAGTGTGATTGGGATGGTGGATTGTGGAAGTCTGAGGGCTCAGATTGGAAACCACATGACTGCCTGTGAGGATTCTATATGCTATACATGAATAGCGCTGCCACAGTTACACTGGTGTGGGCAACGTGTTTATACCTGACTATATAATTACTTTGAGATAAGAATCTTATTGTGAAGAGGGAATAGGCAATGGCTGTGTAAGAATAACATTTTCAGAAGTGAAATGAAAAATGAGGGCAGCAGAGTAAAAGCAATCAGTTTTTCCGAGGTGTTTTGGTCAATTCTGCTGGCAGAGTGAAAGTAACATCTGTTGCTCCTGCCGACTTTCTTTACAAAACACAATGCTACTGATGATACGTGCAATGCAGTTATCAAATATAGTTTTATGATACAATAAAGTGGTGTGGTCACCAGAATGACAGAAGAAATGACACTGTATGTGAAACTAACACAGACTAATACTAGATGTATTCCTAGATTTACACATTAGTGTTCTCAGTGACTGTTACATCCCATCATGTGGGTAGGAACTGACAGCCAAATTGTGTCTGCATAATTGAAGCAATGAGTCTGACATTTTCTGTCAGCAGTGACAGAGAGTTTCGCTATAACACACTCTAAAATAAGACTATTGGATTCTGATTGTGTCTGTTTGGTTTGTCTCTGGGGGGGTTTCTGAACACTGTAAGGTTGACTTAAAAAAGAAGTGTTACCTTCAAGGTATCATGAGTCTGGTTGGGGGAAGCTCTGCATCGTGCTGATTAAAATTTAATTCATATAAAAATTTCTTGGCTCACCTGAGATGGAATTCTCATGGGCGTTATGAATGTTGTCTGTCAGGAATAAAGGTGTAAGTAGTGTAGTGTGACATTGTTATTACCACCACAGACCCTGTCAGGGAGAACAATGGATGGGTCAACAAAGCAGACCACTGTTCATTTCCTGTTTCCTACCAACAGTCAGCATTTGTTTCTTTTACAACTGAATATCTTTTGGTCTGACAAAACAAGACATATGAAGATGTCAGCTCATTCTGGGAAATTATAAAGAGAGCAAAAACAGACCTAGTAGAGAATGAATAAATGAATGGACTTACATTCACCAGGTGGACAAAAACAAGACTACAAATGAATGATAATGTTGCTCCGCAACTGCTGGATGTGGTGGAAATAATTTATTCATACATACTATACTTACCTCCATCTCTGAAAATGTATCCGTTCTGTAAGATGAATGAGAGACAGATGGCCAAAAACATGCCCATCTTCATTCTTGCAACTTTTAATGACCATATAGTTCAATAAAATCACATTTTTTTCAGCCTAACCTCAATATATCGCTTAGGTTCTCTGTCTTAAAGGGATAGTGCTTTTTTCTCAAAAGCGTAAGTACAACAAATTCTCCCTTCTCACGGTAAGTGGGCATGCAGGTAAATCATATTTTGACTTTGTTATATATGATAGATATGAACTAGCAGACTGACATTACAAATCAGTAAAACAATGTAAAATAATTGTTTCTTGGTGGTACACACGTTTGTCATGCATGCATGTTCTTGTGTTGGCAGCTTTTTGCTGCTTTGTACATATTATTTTGTCCAACAGCTATGACGAAAAGAAACAGCCCTCTCAGCAGGTGACAGGTTGATATGGAGTGAGTCAGCAGAAAATAGAGGCAAGGATGTTCCTGTCATTCGCAGTGTTGAAAAGGTCATGTTTGATCACCTCACATTTCTTTGGCTTTATGAAGCTTCCTCTTGTCAGCCCAGCTGTGATTGCCTCTTCATCTTCACAGTTGGAAGGGTGAGAGTTTGGTGAATTGAGCTGTTTAAAGTTCATTCCATTGACAGTGAACCCAGGTGAAACAAGCTGAGGGGCTGCAGAGCTCTGATAGTAAAGGTGCTGATTTCCAGAATAATAGTAGGAATTCTATCAGCTCTCAAAGCCTAAACAAGGATATGGATGCGTCACAATATGCTTCAAGTCAAAGTATGAGCTACAGGACTGAGCTCATCTGCAGAGACGTTTTTGAGTTGAATGGGTCGCAGTTTTGGAGCCGAACTTTCTCATCCCTATTTTTTGGCCTCTATTTTTATGGGCTGATATAGTGAAAATAGATGTGGACAGCTGACATGCATGTAAACACAATGCGTGGACTAAACCATGTACAGCTTTCACAGGTGCGAGGGGCCCACAGACAGATTATGAGACAATGTGCTCCAGCCATGATCAAAAAGGTGTCAGAGCACTATGCTGTGTGAGTGGCAGGTGATGATGAGATGATGATGAGATGGGCTGCCTAAATAGAACACTAAAAGAGAGCTGAAGTGAAACAGATCTGTTCTAGAAGTTAAAAAAAAAAAACAACAACTCAAAATTCAAATTCAAAATCCCATTAATATTTGTATCTATGCTAATAACTAAGAATCCTGCCTTGGAACAGAACCTTTCTCAACAGTATGTTGTCCGGCTTGCTTCATATGTTTAGATACGGACGGTAGTTTTTTTGAAAAATGTAACTAATGTCGCTGTTTAATGAACATTTATGTTTTTTACTGGCCTTCAATAAACACCATTTCTCATAAGCTCCAGACGTTTGGGGGCTAAACATCACAGCTGGACAGAAGACGTGAGTTCATGGTGTGTGGAGGGGTCGTGGTGAGTTCAGACATGTCTGTAATAACAGCAGCACAGAGAGGAGCGAACACGGTACAAGCACAGATTACAAATAGAAAGATGAACAATGACTCGAGAAGAAAGCATCGTGGAGTTTTATGCATATGGACACAATTCAGATACGATGACAGAAGTACCTACACTGTTGCACTTGTAGTTTTTTTCTAAACACAAAGTAAAGTTTTAATTTCTGATAGCAGCTGCTGTAGTGGAACCGAGTTGTGTTAGAGTTGTGTTCATTTTTTCAGAAAGACAGATGAGAGAAACTGAATGAGAGACTGCACTGAGGTACAGAATAGTGCTGGCATAAAATGAACAAACAAATCCAAAGTGCTGATTCTTTTGTGGGTTTGATACATATCAGGTCTGTACTGGTACATACCGCCTCCAGGAAGTAGCCATATACTCACACTGTAATGTCCGACACTAAGAAAAGCCCTCGCTTTCTCCCACATACTCAGCTTTATACGTTTATACACGTTTATATGTCACCATACTAGCTGCCAGCAATAAAAATAAAAGCAGTACAACCTTAAACTGTATTAAAAACTTATTTGAGTGTTGTGTGTATTTGAGCGTTTAGCTGCTTTAAGCAGTGCAGGTGGTGACTGACTGACACGTCTGTCCTCTGGATATTACTGTAGTTGTACACACTCACCTCGCTGTTGTACTGAGACTGTTCAGTACTAAAAACCCATAAACTCAAGTCAGCTGCTGATACTGATAGCAGCTCTTGTTCAGACTCATGGGGGCTTGAAGATACTCTCTGCTGCAGTTTGTTTGATACAATAATTAGACTACTTCAGTGCCTGATAATAATTGTTCTGCATTTGAAATCAATCAATCAATCAATCAATTTTTATTTATATAGCGCCATATCACAACAGAAGTCATCTCAAGGCACTTTTCACATAGAGCAGGTCAAGACCGTACTCTTTAATTTACAGAGACAGAGACAGAGAAATGTCTTTATTTTGTTATGATACAACATAACATAAGGTAGATTTTTCTTTACTGTAAAAAAACATATGCATGTAGCACACAATTATCACAGTGAGTACTTTCAAAAAAAAAAAAAAACAGTTGATTTAGTAAAATGTCAGCTGTATGTAGCATACAGCCTGATTTAGCATACAGCACGGTTACAGTGATCAACCGCTTATATGGATCAAAAAGCTCAGGACAGAATCATTCCTATACAAATGCTGTTTAAATAATTTGCTTATAGTAATCAAGTGTTCATTTTGGGTCTTTTCATACATAAAAATATGTGGGAAAAAAATTAAACTACAGTAATTCTATTTTTTTTTAACTTTACTCCCATGATACAAGTATACTATGATATACACATACCAGCTGTGGCACCATTATTGCTTGTCATTTTCTTTCAGTGAAAAACATAGTCTCCTTGAAGCTCATGACAAACTGTGCCTCAAGTGTTTGAAACAGCTGTACTCTATTTTCAATAATAATTCAATAATTAATTTAAATAGTCAATAAAATTCAGTAAATAGCGAAGCTGTCCGTTTCATTACTTTATATTCAAGTAATAAATATACAAATGTCAATTAGATGGTAATCTGCATGAGAAATAAAGAAAAAGAAAAAAAAATTGGTTATAATAATCATCCGCTTACAGTGATCAATTTGACCCAGACAGACGTGATCACTATAAGCGGTTTCCACTGTACCCAAAATACTTGATACATTTAGAAATCCAGACTCCACTGTACTGAGACAATTCAAACACTAGTGGAACATGAAGTGGACGTCAAGACTTTTGGCTCTCTGTAATAATAATAATCATAATAATACTTATTATTATTATTATAAATATTAGATAATACTAGGTATCAGCAGATAGTCAATATTAAAAGACTGGGAGAAAAAAAATGGAACCTTGTGAATTCCAATTGTAATAACACTAAAGAGGCTTTGACTCTGGGGACCACCTGACCTCTTGGGGTCCCTGAAACTCTACTAAACGCACAAAATATTCTGCCAAACTACTAAGCCAACAAAAATAAAATAAATAATTATATAAAAATGAATAAAATAGGTAATATCACAATACATTACTACAATATGCCCCTGAATAAAGACTAAAGTTCTTTTAGATGTCTAAATTGTGTATCTGAGAATCAATCCGTCAGTAAACACACAAAATGTATTATTACCGGCTGTTGAAACATATTAAGTCCTTCGATGTAATGATTATCTGTAAGGAAACATGGCTACATTACTTTTTATTCTCATTCAGCAGGGGACTATGTACGTTTCAGGAAGGCTTGGAAACTGCTGGAGGTTTACTAATGGTTTCCAAGATTAGATTAGAAAATGGAGTAGTTGCATCTGTTTCTGGTTAAAGTGCACAGCCAATCATTTTCTAATTCTAATTTTCCAACTCTTTCATATGTATAACACCAGATAATCTTGCTGTGTGCTGACATCAGTCAAAGAGATCAAGAGATACGGGTTATTGGCTTTTGCAGGTTGAGATGCGGCAGGAGCAGAAAAAGCCGCTGACATACAGAGTTTTGTAATTGAAAAAACTTTTTGTTGTCCTGTAAAGATTTGTGAGAGCTTTTTAAAAATCCCACTCCTGGCTTTTGTCTACATTCTCCTTCAGATTTCAGATTACTCATGCATTAAAAACTTGGTCAAAAACATAACTTTTTTTTTTTCTTTTTTTTGGGTCAAATCAAGGATGTTATTACATTTGTAGTGTTGTGCAGCTTAACACCAAATGCCAGTTGACTCCAAGAATTTAACAGGTGACTAACAAGCTCTCTGTTGTGGGTAATGAATATGATTAAAACAGTTGTTTCTTTTTATGCTTTTGAAATTGTCACAGTATCTATTTGTGCAGAAAATGGTTGTGTAAAGAAGCACAGCAAAAGCTCAGACATTTCAACCCTAAGATTCAAAACAGCTGTCATTTGAATGCAGCAGCCTTTCTATTGTTGCCACACTGGAATAAAAAAAAGCCATCACTACTGTGAGTGTTAGCTTTTTCTTGCTACACTATTGCTTTCATTGCAGGATAACGAATTGGGCTTTCACCTCACAGTGATATGGAAGTGACAACAGAATGTCATAACTCTCAAAGTAACTATGCAGTATTGCATTGATACGGTGAGACTGTAGCAGATCACCAACCATCACTTGCCTTGAACTGTCTTAAGAAGAGAAGAAGAAGAAAAGGAGAGGAAATGTAAGGTGGCTTGAGGTGAAACATATTAACTAATGAGCTCTATGACTCACACACAGTATGTTTGTTGACTGAGTGCAATAGGAACAGGTGATGGACACGTTCTGCATTTTACAGTAGAAAATGATCCACCCATTAGCCAGAGAACACTGGTAATGAACATTTCTCCACAATCCATTTCTACTCCAAATGTTTTTGTTTTGTTTTTTGCTATTAATTATCAGTCTGCACCATCTATACACACATACAGCATATACATACAAAACAATAATTTCATGTTGACTTTGCTAATGAAAGATAATATTAAGTTGCATTATGGGAAATGTAGGAAGTGTTGTTTGAGCTTGACCCATACTATGGACCAAAAGGCAAGATATATGGACTAGCTGCTTTGATTTTGAGCATTTTGTTGGTGTTTCCTGTCTTTAGGAAAGTGAGATACTAAATCCCAGAGAATTTACAGCTGCACACACATTTGTCAATAATAAGTTCACTTTTTCAAACATCTTCACACAGTCAGCCAGCAGAAATCAATGTCACACTCACACCAAACCACCATCAAAATTGTATTTACAGACCATTTTGCACACCAAATGTAGAAGAAGCAAATTCCTGTTGTTGTAGCCTGTGTTACACTTTCCACATCTCACTTGAGTCAAAGCTGAAATCTTTCTCTGGCTTGTTGCTTGCTTCTCTCTCCTGTATCTTTATCTCCTTCTTCACTTATTCATCAAGTAAATCAATAGAGAATAATGGCTTTTATCTGGATTCACATCACTGTACTGTGAAAAATGTTCTGTAATCTTTTGTCCTTTAAGTGTTTAGCAGTTATTACCAACACATTGTTCATTTTAATTAACTTGCAGTCACCCACTGAAAATCATGTGCTAGTGCACAGGCAGGTTTTCAAATCTGAATACTGTGCAAATCAGACAGGCAGCAGCGGGAACCTGAATGGTAGAGAAATTTCAAATCCTTGAAAATAGGGAATACCTCTCATTCATACCTCAAAGACAAAAAAAAGAAAAAGAAAAGAAAAACAAAGATAAGAAGAAAAAAAATGTCCCCAAACAAATTGTGGAGGCCCCTCTTTGCTTAGAGCAAGATTCCTTTGAGTCCCATAGGACATGGCTGCAGTAGTCAACAGCGCTCAGGTGCCAGTGTGTGAACATAGGCAACTCTTTGTGACAGAGCAGAGTACTATAGTGTAGTTTAGCCTCAGGTAGAGCAGGTAAAGTGCATTTGGCACTTGTGTTTTCACGCCAACCCAAGCAGCTGACAGCTGTGAAAATAAAGAGCTGGCTGTGTTGTCACGCCAAGAGTTGAGTGACAGAGAGCTTGTCACACTCACTGTAAACAGAGCAAACTACTTCTACATACTGTATGTGATGCAATGATTGACATCATTTTGAAAATGTATGTAGAAAGAAAGAAACTTAAGAAACTTGGAACTAAGCCACAGTTTAACGGCCAAAGTACACCAGGCACGGATGCGGTGCGTCACGTCTGTTGCAGCATGGCCGCAGCAGAGCACATCCATTATAATCAACTGAAGCTGCTACACTGACCACAGAAGCCGTGAACACCCATGCAAGCATCGCCCAGCTCATCTCTATTTTTTCACAGTGGGTTTGTTTTTTTCTTTTTCTCTACGCACGGCTGCATTGCCCTCCAACAGATAAAAACTACATAGTACTTTGTAAAAAAATGAGTACAATCTGTTTAAAAATGATTCAAAATAAATACCTCATTGTACCAGAGGCAATGTGTCACAGCAGTGCAACCTTGTGGATTTTTATATTGCACATTAAAATAAATCAATCAAATTAATGTGTATCCATGATCCTGTAGATAAAACTATCTAGTTAATTAATTCAGTAGCAGTCAGTGTAGCCTTCACTTCCAAATCCTGCATAATCCACTGCATTATCATTAGGCAAAACTCTGCATGCAGTGAAGTTGACCATCTATCATCCTTCCTTCTGTTTAGAGTGGAAGCAGTCCATGAGTGGACAAAAACAGTGAAACTGGCAACGCTTGGTCAACTCGTTGACATAATGTTAATAGGCAATATGGATAAGATCACACACAGCTGGAAGCACATCTAAAAATACATTTACAGTACACATGTAGACAGTAGGGATGTGCAGAGAGCCCAGTATTCGTATTTGTATCTGTATTTGTTGAGGCAGCAAAATTATTTGTATTTGTATTTGTATTCGTATTCGAATAAACGTGGAAAGAGGCTTAAAAATCCTGTTTTTGTTTTTATGACGCTTTTAATTTTAGAAAATTAAAGTGTTCATGACGCTTGTTCACAAAGCTTGTTCATGAAGCTTGTGTCAGAAGCTAAGCTCTATCTCTGGGGAACATTCCCAACTCTGGAAGTGATGTCCAAATTAGGAAATGTGCGTCATGTAGCAGGTGGATGTGACTCCCCTCACTGAGACTTGCTGATAGACGTCACAGCGGAGCAGAGGAGAGACACTAAGATAGCGATGTAACTGACCTGAACGCTGGTATTTGACATGGTTTATTTTTCTTCCTGAAAACAAATACTTTTTGAAATATTTGTATGAAACAAATATTTGTTTAAAAAAAAACCCACTATTTGTGCTTTGCCGAATAATGTATTTGTATTCGGGCACACCCCTAGTAGACAGGTCTTATTTTTTGTAATTGTTTAAGTGGTAAATGCTTTAACTTTCCAAAGTATCCTTCTTGAAATCTCAGAAAACATGGCTGGCACACAACCACATGCTACAAAGACAAAGTCTGTGTAGCAGGTAAAAAATCCTGCTCTGCTCCACCTACGTGACATGTGGCATATATGCCTGGTGTATTTCAGCTGTAAGGCAGCAGACTGAAATGCAGTGAATTGGAAGCTTTTCTTTTTTGACATGATTGTACAGTTTGTTTATTGCTCTTATATAAATATTAAATACAATTTTGTAACATCAAGTAACAACTAAGGAGTAATACAATACAATATATGTTTGGGAGAAAATTGACAACTAATCATCTGTGCACTAAGTTGGACAAACTCCTTCAAAAATGCGTGTTTAAAAAAATGCTCAATTTTTTTTTTCATGCCTACTTGTTTGGTCCATAAAATGTTAGAAAGTGGTGAAACATGTCATCACTGATTTCCAAAGTCCACGATGATGTCCTTGTTTTATCCACAATCCAAAAATATTTAGTTTACCATCATGGAAGACTTAATAAACCAGAAAATATTCACATTTCAGAAGTTGGAATCAGAGAATTTGGACATTTTCTTCTTAAAAAATGACTCCAAGCAATTAAATTATCAAAATTGTTGGTGATTAATTTAATAGTTGAAAACGAATTGATCAATCGACTAATCGTTGCAGCTCTACCTATAAGAATCAGTGAAATGAACATTAACACCTGAGATTTTTGTGGAACAGACATTGTGTCTTACGGTCATTCAGTCTCATCTGAGAAACTTGAATGAAACAGAGAGTTGAATGTTCAAGTATTACTGGGCAAATATTATATTTATTGATAATGATGCATTAAATATTAGTGACATGTGAAAAAAATACAGCCCAAATGAATGCTAGAGTTAAACTCTAGTCAGCTAATGTGCCATTAAAGATTAGCTTAGTTTAATGTGATATTGTCTTTATTGTTGTTTTTGTTGAAACAAGCCCTTAGCTGTTTCCTGACAAATTTATGCTATATAAAGTCCTGTACAGAAAAAGTTAAAAACAAACAAACAAACAAACAAACAAAAGCAAACAACAACAACAACAATTAAATTAAAAAGAGTTGATGAAGTTCTTAGAAGAAAAAAAAGGCTGTTTAAGGAAGTGATGCACCTCATGCCCAACTGGAGTTTCCAGGTGTGAGGTCTGCAGTTGAACCCTCTTCCAGACAGTTGTAGACCTTTCGTTTTCTCTTGTAGAGTGGGAAACACTGCCTATATTATATGGTTTCAATTCAGAACACAATACTCAGTCCTACCAAATGAGATTATTAGCACTAATTAAAGGTTATAGCTGTAGTACAGAGCATTCCTTTAGTTTGTCAGAAAGATGTTCTGTCACAGCAACCAAGGGTGTTTTATGGGTCTTTCGTGACTGGGGGTCCCTGAGCCAATCCATTCTTGAGTGAGGTGCTCTGCTAAAAACTTTTCTCCATCTCTCTAAAACTTGTCATTCCCCAAGACTTTGCTGTAAATTAGAATGTGTTTATAGTCAGTTTCCCTAGTTAAACAAGAGTGAAAGTTTATCTCGACACGAACATGGCCCAGCACCACTGATAAAAGTAAAGAAGGGACTACAGCGAAGAGCCTATCTGAATTCATTACCTCCTAAAACCTGCTGCATAAATGCATGAATGAGCATCATCTATATTCATTACATGAGTTAAAGTATTTGACTGGCTGACAACATTGCATTGATATCTTTTCCCTGAAGTCTTTTATAAAGTGTTACTTACAATGAATATGGATTGTTGTAATTAATTGCATTTTCATGGAAATGAGCAGCCATGTATAGCTCAATGAGTAGAGAACAGCACTGACACACCAGGGTTACAGGTTGAATTCCCACTTGGATTGTCTACTGCTTCAAATATGTGCACTCCTCCCACATGAGGTTGTCTTGGATACCCATACATCTTATATCTATACTGTATAAGGTATTCATGTACTGAATCACACTTTTCTGTAAATACATGTAGTTTTGTGTTGGCTGCTTTAAAGGATCATTCTGGAGTTATAGTATCTTTCTATTTATAATCAACAAGCCCAATAACCACAACCACAACCAACAGAATTTTCTCTCTATAGAGACTAGCTATCTCCCTCCTCTCCTCTCCTCCCACATACAACCACCTGTTCTCACATAAACATTCCATACTTTAGTTGTTCCATGATGACAACTTAAGCCGCAGTCCAGAACAAAGGGGGAAAAAAGAAGATGAACCAGGCTCAGCTTTTACCACAACACAATGTCATTCAAGGGGCTCAATTTGTCAATCTAATTTATGCAAGTGCACATTCCTTAAGGATAGGTTCAGAAATATAGGAGTGTCAATCTCAACACAGGAAGTCAGAATGGATAACTTTCACTCTTTAGTGTGAATTCAATAACATACAGCACAGCAGATTGAGCCCAGGGTAGGCATGTGCATGACCTGTACATGAAGAAAATATGAAAAAACACAAATTAACAATGCAGTACAAACTGCAGAAATTGCTTATTGTAAAGAGGTTATCTACTTAACAGCCGGCCGACACATATAACAATTACCACAATAAACCATAACATTCACTCACAGCCTAACAGTGACACTGGTTTGTAATCACCTCCAAATGTCTCAACAACTTTTTATTTATGTTAAGATAAAATAATCATATCAGCTTAACAGCAATATAAACAGGACTGAACAACATGTAAGTACGGTAAGGCACGAGGATGTATTCTCAACTGAACTAAACAATATGGACAGAAAGCAATCTTAACATCATTGTGGTGCCTAACAATTAACTCAGTCTGTGCCCAATTATTCAGCATTATGTGTTTATAAACTGTTAGTTCTGTTAACAGTCCATTTCCCAGATTAAGGATGAGCATAAACTTACTGTGTCATCAGTACACATTATGGAATGTCAAATGCCAAGTATGGGAAAGATAAGCTGTCCACATCAGAGTTTTTAATGCAGCAGAAACCTCCTCACTCTCCTCACCAGATTGTTAATTGGCCAGGAGCACTCTTATGATAGGAAGCATGCCCGTGCATACCCAGCCTCTGCATCGCATCAAGCCAGACCTGATGTGAGCCTTTCAAACATTCCTGATAGATTACTTTATAACATGAGCACTGTTTTTCTACTATTTACCTCATAATCATCACAGTGAAAGATATAGTTGCTGCCACGATAACTCAAGAGTTGTAAAATCTTATTTTCTAGTATTATTTGGTGTGTAAGAAATTAACATCTTCAAACTAGTGGATCTGCTCTCCAAACTGGACTTCCTGGATTCCTGTTTTATTAGTACCTGAAGCAACATGCATTTACCAATGCAGACCCCTGCATTATTTTAACAGAGGTCTGTTTTTGCTCTGCATGTCCACTAAACCAGCTCCATCTAGTGAATGAAGACTGAGATATGAGGTTTGAAAGGTCTGAAAGAACGGGTGTCCTGGTGGCCTGCTGGTTAAGTGGAATACCGTACACTGTAAACGCAAGGTCCCCGGTTTGATTCCAGCAGTGGAACATTGAATGTCACTCCCCCTCTCTCTTCATCACTGAAGCGACATCCAATATAGCACCACAGCTACATAAGCACTTGGTGTTATTATGTGATCTGTATCTGGATACATTATCTGGATAATGATATCTGATCAATGGGTCTTTTCATTTACACCTGGTATTAAAATGTGTTCTTGTTTTCTCAGCTGTGCCTGCACTGTGATCAGGTCAAAGAAACTGCTGCCACAAACAGACGTCATTCATTTATTTGCGAGGGAAGACTTCTGAGTTCAGCTACTATTTGTAGCTTTTATGGGGCTTGCTTGATCTGGCAGGAAGACACAAAGCAAGGTGACCTTTCATCTTACTGGGCTGATTTTTTCTAATGATTGTGGTCACACTGTATGGACTCCATTTACACCTGCTGAGATCTGATCATAAAACAAGCCTGACCACCTCCAAATGTGGTCTGGCTGATACGATTGCATTCCAATCACAGTGTGTTCTGAGTGCATTTACACCTTGCATTAACATGCATTCTTCCTTATCCAGATTACATATCAACATACAGATCACATTTTAATATCAGGTGTAAATGGGAAAAAAGTCAAAGGGACAAGAACACATGTAATGACTGCAGTAACCAAACTACATGATGAATTAATAATAGGCTGAGTCTACCGTTGTGTTTGATCTCCTAATGGGCTGTTGTTCATAATAAAAAGATTAAATAATCTCAGCCATATCTTTTAAATAGAACTCAGATTAATGAAACAGAAGTAATATGGGAGGTAAGATGGTATGAGATGGTTTCTGTGTGACTCAGCTCAGCAGACGCTTTATGTGAGAACATTTAAAACCATTAAAAAGCTGCATGCCATTCTGTACTGCTGAGAGTGGTTGAATCACTCCCAGTTCATTGTTAATAATACTCTGTTATTTTGCCATCACTGTCACAGATGTCATCTTTCACAGAAGATAAACGTTGGCGCTCAGCCTCTCACTCATACTTCACACTCGATTGCTCTGAACGTCTGTCTGCTCCCAGTATTTGGGGATACATTGCTCAAGGGCACGTCACCCAGTAATTTTTAAGGGAGGGAGAGTACACTGCTTATCAATTTCCTCATCTAAACCTTTCCATATTTTCATGGCATCTTTAAGTGAGGGGGATCATGGCAGCCAACTGGAAGCCAGGAGCTGGTTCCTCAATAGGCAGGACAATGAGATGGAAGGTTGAGATCTGGAGTATGCAGTTATATAGCTCCAGGAACTGATGTCATCATCAGACTAAAAAAACTTGCATCTCCTGCCAGGCCTCATGGCAGGATGGCCAACTGATGTCATCTTTCACCACTATGCATCGGTTAAGGGCTCAGTATTCTTCAAACAAAGAGCTTGTTGGATCATCTAACAGTGCCTGAAACCCCCTCCCCCACACCTGCCTACATACTGTTCTCTTATTAGTACAACTAAGTAAATATGTTTGAGGAGAGACTGTCTGAATGTGTGGTCCGTTATCTCCGATTGAGAAATTTATCACATCTCATCCTTCTCTGACAACCGGCTTTTTTGTGCTATTGAGTGTGGCCTTTCAATACAGGTATAAACACTTTTAACTGTAGACATGATGGGACTACACTTCTTACAAAATAGTTTGTTTGATGCATCCTATCCTAACCTCTTGTTATCTCAAGATTTCTCCTTGATCCTCTCAACTTATTCAATGTCGCCACCACCAATCACATCGTGAAGGATACCTTGTTTTGGGCAACTCATAAGATTTCCTTTTGTGCTACACTTTAAGGGACAAATGGTGTGTAAAGGAGAGTTCTTAACCCTTTGTCACAGGGTTAGGCAAGGGAAAAACAGACAGCAACAAGAAAACTGGTAGTGCATGAAAAATGGCTTAAAGTGTAGACTGGTGCAGAGGCCATGATCTGGCAATGTGGAATGTGGCATAGCTGAGTCTTTCTAGAGGCTTGATTACGGTGGAAACACATGCACATATTTCTTGTTTATTTATAAATCTGTTAAGAGTTGTATCTGTGGGGAGATGTCATTTTCCCATTAATAAGTGATGGCTAACAGTTTCAGCTAATTTTAATAGTCATTTGGCTAAAATTGACTGATACACAAATACATGTTCTATGTTGCACTTTTAGACTAGAGATGTACTTTGTTATCCACACACAGTGGCCCGTTACAGTCATGGTCGACTGAAAGTATCATTGTTGTTGTTGCCATAGAAAAAAAATGGCATCAACACTTCATTGCCCTTCAACTGCCACCTATTTGTGTGTGTGAAAAATAAATCTGTTATGGCTAAATACACTAAAGTTGTGGAATTCACACATTAAAATTTAATTTCTTGTAGGTTTATTAGATGTAATTTCAGCACCCTGCACTGTTCAAATAACATGGTGCCACCATGGTTTTAACGCCTCTCATCCTATGGGGACGGTATAGAAGTAACAGAATAATTGGGATTTACATGAGCCTTGTGTATATTTTGTTACTACAGTAGATTTTTGAAGAATGATGGAAAGGTTTTGTTGCAAATTATTAAAGTTAAAACTTCAGCTTTTGTGAGGGGGCCAAATATATTTTCTGTAGGGCCGGATTTGGTCCACGAGCTGCTATTTGCCTACCACTGGCTTAAAGTACATTTAAGAGGTCAAGTTTTTGATTTGTTAGTTGATCGCATCCCACAGTCAAACTCTTTTGCCAGTGCTACTTAAACAACGTTTGTTATTCCAAACCAAATATAATCTCTTAACAAGCTGAATACTTGGTTTCACAACACTTGGTGTGTTGTGTCTTCCATGAGCACGGTGAAAAAGCCGGTAAACTACCGGCTCACCAGCTACGTCATAAAATAGATAGTCAGGCTATCCCTGGAATTTGCAATGCCCAGGGCATAAAGCACATATACAAGATGGAAATCAACTCATGCCTTAGCAGTTTTTATCAGTCATTATATGCCTCCAATCCATCTACTAAATAAACAGATTTAGAGAATTTCTTTAAAACAATTTAACATGCCCTCCATAGATCTAGATATGGCCAATGATTTAGAAAGGGCCAATCAAAACTTTAGAGCTGGAATTGGTGAGTCTGGACATGGGTGTGGATAGATATCCCACAGAATTTATTAAGAAGTTTTCTTCCCAACTTTCCCCTGCCTGACCCAACACTATGGGTCAGGCAGTTATTACATTGATCTTTAAAAAAGACAGAAATTCACTGGAATGTGGCTTGTATTGCCATATTTCTCTTTTGAACACTGATGCTCATTGAATGGAGTTAATCCTCTCATCGGTCATTTCACCTGACCAAACTGGCTTTATAAAAAAATGATGAAAAATGATACTTTTTCAACATTAAATGTCTCATTAACATTATATAGGTGAAAAAATACAGTTTTTGTTTTTATTGCACTTTTAATTTTAGGATATTAAGGTTTTAAAATAAGTGTTTATGAATAAACTATCTTATAAAGGAGGTCCCCACACTGGGTCTCAAACTCAAGTCTCCAAGATCATAGACAACTGTGCTGACTACTGAGCTAAACCGAATGCATTGCAAATGTGCAGACAGACCTTTAATTATTTATACACCCATAACACAGAGACAGCACAGTGTGTAACGTAGGGAAGAACTTCAAAGACGATTCTTGTTTTGCACTTTTCATTTATTGCTTATTTTTTACAACCTAACTTTGTAGAAAGGAGAAGGTGAACAACAGGTTATGGAGAGTCCCTTGAGAGCACCTTGCTTGTGTCAGTAGCTCAGCTTTATCTCTGGGGAACACCCCCAACTCCAGGAATGATGTCCAAATTAGGAAATGTGCGTCATGTAGCAGATGGATGTGACTCCCCTCATTGAGACCTGCTGATAGACATAACAACAGAGCAGAGGAGAGAGACTAAGATAGCGATGTAACTGACCTGAACGCTGGTATTTGACATGGTTTATTTTTCTTCCTGAAAACAAATACTTTTTGAAATATTTGTATGAAACAAATATTCATAAAAAACCCACTATTTGTGCTTTGCCGAATAATGTATTTGTATTCGGGCACACCCCTAGTAGACAGGTCTTATTTTTTGTAATTGTTTAAGTGGTAAATGCTTTAACTTTCCAAAGTATCCTACTTGAAATCTCAGAAAACATGGCTGGCACACAATAGTGATAGTAGATAGTGATGTAGCCGACCTGCACGCTGGTATTTAACATGTTTTTTTTTTCTTCCCAAAAAATTAATTTTTAAAATACTTGTATGAAATAAATGTTTGTAAAAAAAACCCACTATTTGTGCTTTGCCGAATAACGTATTTGTATGCAGGCACACCCCTATTGGACATGTGCAAAATTATCCAACTTCTGGGGTTTGGTCTTTGAATCCTCCAAAATATTGGGAAAATAAATGGTTCCGTCACAATACATTGCAATACTTGGAGTTTCCCCTAAAGGGGTTAATATGAACAGATGTCAAACTGAGGTGGTAGCTTTTTGCTCACTTCTTTCCAGAAGGCTTATTTTGTCTAAATGGAAAGACTCCAACATATGGACATTGGATTAGGGACATTATGTATCATTCACAATTTGAGAAGATTCAATATTCTATGAAGGGATCTACAAAGAAATTCATTGATATTTGGCAACCGTTCCTATGTTTTGTAGAAAATATGGAAGCTAGGAAGATTGACTGAATATACACTGTACCCCCTTGTTAATGTATCAACATGGAATAAGGTTTTTTCTTCTCTTTCTTTTTCTGGACCAGTCTGGTTATTATTAAGGTTTGTGTGCGTGTGTCGAGGGGTGGGTAGAGTCGTTATTATTCTTTGTATATTGTAAATTATATTCACTGTTTCCTGTCTGTAATCCTTGTTTAAAAACACTTTAATCAAAAAAATTGCATGGTTGTGGTTATGATAATCACTAGGTTAACTGCTGAGATTTCTGAACCTTCTGGCAGGTCAAGAAACACGAGCACTGATAACAGGTTGAAAACAAACCTCCAAGTTAGCCAAACGTATTTAAAGAGAAAATGTCTCTCTCTGTGGTCACATCTGTCACAGATTGCAGATCCACTTCCTGCTTCAATTTTGGCCTACTGTTCTTGCTGTAGTTGTGCGTACACAGTTTTACTGTGCAATGAGGGATTTTGAATAACACTTCAGCTGTGCTCACTTTCAGTTTGACCTCCAAATAAAGTGTTTTAGATCATCTGGATTAACTATTAGCCTGTCTGATTGTCGTAGGAAATTTGCTATAGCAAATTCGCTATATTCCCAGATCTCAGCCAAGGCTGGGGGGTTTCTCTGGTCTTTAGGCAAAATGTAATGAGGGTGTAATTGACATTGCAACCTCTAGGTGCTGCTAGTTAGGCTTCTACTTTTACTTACTTCTACTTCTGCTATTTTAAGCAGCAATATTCAGTTTTTTTCTTTTCTTTACTTTAAGCTTGGCCAGCTGATGCCTACTGAATACAATAGCTTGGCAGTTGTCAAATGTTGTGTTGTCATGAGAATGATGTAATGTTCCTTGAGCCCTTGTGAGCTGTCTGTTATTAGTAATGCTCACACCTGTGCCTTGCATCTAAGCAGGAGAAAGAAGCTGACAGACTGCACTGTGTTGTTCTATTGCAGATTGTTTGCCAGGTTTCCAGATGTGAGAGGATTAAAGCAGCCATAAATCAGTGTGGGGAGAAAGAAGACAAACAAATGCTGATGTTTGCTGCTTCTCACAGACTGTTGGGCCTAGTTTGACATCTTCTATTCATAGTACAAGGAGGAGGGGACTGCTTTCAGTGTGTCAAAGAAATGTCATTCCCACCTTCAACAGCTTCATTTTGATGTGAGGAACGGAGCTTGTTTGTGACTCAATAGGCACTATGCGTCTCTGTGTTTGAGGACCAACACTTCTCTGAAGTCAGGCCTTGATTTGTGTGTCAAAACACTACTGAGGAGTCTCTATCCAAGGTAATTCATATGTAGGTAAATCACTGTGTTTGCTGTTCAGACTGATGTTTACAAGCCTAGGAAACATGAAAAGCCTATCAGGGTATGAGTAGAAAATACTGTAGCTACATCTCTGTGTCTCTCCTATGTTACTTTTTTGACTATAAACCCTCAAAGATCTGTTACCCTGAAATGTCAGCCTGAAGTCATTCCACATGCAAAACCATTTTCCAAATGATAAGCTTGAAAGCAGTGTGTCAGGCGTGGAATGAAAAGTAGGAGATATGGGTGAACTGACAGGGACTCCCTGTATCTACAGCACCATATGCATGAGCTCTGAAACTTCTGATCACCTTGAGATGGTAGCTGATACTCGGGAAGTCATTTTTATAGCGTGTTTTTGAACTGTCAAAAATATACGGGCTGCTTGTAATGTATGAAATGGGCTTATCCTGCCTTTTTTATGTAAAATCTCTCCCTTTCTCTTTCTCTTTCTCCTTATGTATCTCACTATCTACACCCTTTTGTCAGTTTTCTACCTGTCTGGACTCTTGGATACTTGGATTTGTGCTATGGCCACGGTGAAGCTCTCAACCAGCATCAATTGCACATTGATACTGTGCAATTGTACCCTTGCCAGTGGATCTATGACTCACCTCAGGCCATTGAACATTACCTTGTTCAAGCCGAAGCATAACCTGAAAAGACATGCGGTCATAAATATGTCACTGCACAATTTTCCCTCTGCTATACCCTCGGCTGGTTTTTTAAAAGGGACACCTTGACATTTGGAATATAGTTCAACTAGTTTCATCAGCAGACACGGCGCATTTAGGTAAAAATAAAGTTTCCAGATCTGTCCTTAGAAATCACCCACTGACTGACAAATTATCATGCCTTGCTGCCAGCAGACTAATAGAAAGACTTTTTAGTCTTCAAAAATACAGGTTTCAGTGATTGTGTCTAGATAGATAGATAGATAGATAGATAGATAGATAGATAGATAGATAGATAGATAAAAAGGCCTTTAACATAGAGTAGTTAGAGTAATCTTACTGGGGCAACAGGAAGCTATAGTATGTGATGGGCTGTCATGGACCACCTAACTCCCCAAATATCCCCAAAACAACAAGCCTGCTTCAACAGTATATTGCAAATTACAGCCTAATTAAATGACAGTTTTACAAATAGCATAGCCTACTCACTCATCTTTGTCTCTGTTACCATTTTAATGGGAAAAATGGTGCTGACATCAGCAAAGCAATCCCTGGCTCCAAACTGGAGAGTTTTAGTCTCATTTTCTGGTTGTGTTGCTTTGTTTTCAGACAAAGTGTGGAAAATCCAACTTCACAGTTCTAGGTGGTTGGAAACGGCATCAACAGTTTCAGAGCAGAGTCAGCCAACTCAGGATACTAAGGTTGGATTTGGACCAAAAAGTCTGTCAAACATTTCTCTCTGAAAGTCGTCTTCAGTGTCCCATCTGATGCAGTGTTCACAAGGCTGTCAACCTCTTTTGGTGGGAGCCTTTAACTGACTTGTTTGATGTGTGTTTTGTCCCCAAATGGATTTCTGATCCACTCAAAGCCTGCATCTAATTCTGGGAAATATCTTCCTAATTGGGAGTGAAGGCCTTGCAGATGTTCCTTGAAGACTGCAGCTGTGACACCATCCAGCTCCTTTTTGGCAGCAAGGAGGAGATCCGCTTGCGTCAGGAAACAATCAAATTCTTGGCGATTGAGATGGGCACACCACAATTCCATCTTGCGGTGTGCGGCTTGAATTCTGTCTTGGACATTGAAGACGGTGACAGCTTTTCCTTGTAGCGCTAAATTCAAAGTGTTGAGAGTGTTGAAAACATTAGCCAGGTATGCCAATTTTGCAATCCATTGGAAATCATGTGTACATCTGTCATACAATTCATCAATATGATGCAGAAATAACTTGAGTTCAACATATCTTGTCCAGTTGAGGTTATTCTACACAATGAAATCACTGAGTGAGTCAAAAATTGCTTCTTGTGTGGTGTTGGTTGGCAGGGAATGACAAAAAAAAATTCATCATGCACCTTGCCAGCATAACTGTACCTTACAAAACACAGCAGATTTTCCTCATTCCCGATGTCAGTGGACTTGTCCAATTGTAGTGAGAAAAACTGGCTTTGGCGTAAACATGTCACCAGCTGATCTTCAACGTTTTGAGCCATAGATGTTATTCGCCTTTGGACGGTGTCATTGGACAGAGCTACACTGTAAATTTCATTTCTTGCTTTACCCCCAAACAATATGTTAGTCACAAACCTTCACAACTGGTTTAACTAAATTCCCGCCTATTAAATGAGGTTTTCCTGTTTTCGCGGTCAATAGGGATACCCTGTATGAAGCCTCTGCAGCCTTTGCATTTTTCCCAGGTGCAAAAACCTGTGAGGTCCCCTTTGTCATGTGTTTCTTAAGTTCATTGCATAACTGTGAAAAAAATCCATTAGGGTTCCCCATGTACTCCTTGTGTTTAGTTTCCAAATGCCGCTTGAGCTTAGGAGGTTTCATAGCCTTGTTGGCCAATGATTCACTGCACAATACACAATGTGGTTTGGGATCCTCCTCATCCCCAGTCCAAAAAATAAAAAATCTGAATTTTATGCAGTCACTGTGGTATTTTCATTTCACTTTAGCATTGTATTTTCCATAGTAATGCCGAGTTTCACAACTTTGAGGGTTCTCGTTTGACAGCAAACCATTGTCCTGGGACTCAGGGCAATACTCACTGAACCACTTGCATCAAGTCAGTGCACCTTGCCTGTTGTGTCAGAGGTTTCATTTGATTTACTTTTAATTGACCCTGTCTTAAGCCACCAATCCATGGTCTTGTCAATTTGTTAGCTAATATGCCACTGATAACTGGTGAAATTTAGCACAATCCCAAGGTAGGCTAATCATAAGCTTCATTCCACATTTCCTTTCAAAGGTCATTTTTTAAACGTAAACTGGTGTAACTATACTTATACAGAGTTGCAAAACAGTCGGCTACATTACTGAAGTCCGACAACACCGCAAAACAGCCAGTTCAAATAATAACGTTTGAATTTACATATGAATTGATTTAATATTGAGAACAACATATCTATCCTACTCGCTAGTAGGCGTTGGAGACGCTCACAGAAAGTTTAAGACATACTGCTAATGTAAAGCATTATATTTTACCAAATCTACTTTGGGACCACTGGGGTCACTCATGTACCACCACTCTATGAGAAAGGCCGATGGAATGAATTCCAGGAAAATTATGGCTGGGTTAATCTGCATTTTTAGGCCTTTTATCTGCTCTCCACTGATAGTATAGAAAGGGTAAACATCTGTCGGCGTCACATCTGCGAGGCCCCACGTGGACATATTTGTAGCTCAGTGTACAGTACAGCAGAGCAGAGCTGGCCCAGGTTTCCTCTGCAGTGACAGATGGTGTGGTGATTGTGTTATGTGCTCAGCAACCTGCCCCTTCCCCCAACCAATACACACACACACCTCCTGTCCTCCAGGGTCTAGTACACTGCTGTTTAGATCTGGACAGGAGATAGTAAACATCAATATTTCAGCCATTTGCTGATTATTTCCACATTTTAGCTTGAGTGCACTTGTTAATCTCTGGGCTGGGACTGATGATGTGTATGAGTGTGTGCTGTTTCTGAAGCCACAGTCAATGATACGATTGCAATTGTGATATTTTACCATATAGCAAGAGTTTGATAGTGAGGCAGAAACTGATTTTGTCCAGAATTTTTTGTCTAAACCCACATACCATTTAATCCCAGAGCCTTGGATGTTTGTGGTCCTGAATTGATCAATAAATAGTTATCATAATTCTAGTTCTATGCCCTAAGTAAAGGAGTTCAGGTATTTTAGGGTTTTCTTCATGAGAGTTAGGAAGACAGAATGCGGAACTGACAGACAGATGGTGCAGCGTTGTCAGTTTTGTGGATGCTGTATTAAAGTATTGAGGTAAAGAGGGAGCAGAGCCTGAGGGCAGTGGAAGTCTGAACTACCTTGCATAACCTGCTGCCACCATGACCTGGACCTGCGTAAGCAGGGGGAAATGGATGAAGGGTGGTATGAATACAGGCAGAGCCAAGTTCTATGGATTTTGCCTTCTCACCCTCGTAGAGGGCTAGGACTAGTTACTTGCTTCATGCTTACAACAAAGCTTTAGAGACAATGTGGGCATGCAGCAAGTCATTGAGGGATAGGATGCCTTTCTTCACTCCTTCAGATTTGCCCAGAAACATGAGACGGTGCCTTAATCCCCAAGTGATCAGACCAAGATGCCCCAAAGAGCTCTGAAGACATTGATTTTGAAACATCTGTGGTTTTCGTAAGCCACCTGAAGCATTCAGTTGATTTGGAGCGCAAACGCACAGTATTGCAATGTTCAACATCTTCATCAGCTCAACATCATCATCAGCTCAGCATCAATGAATGTCAGGAAGTCTGCCACTGGTGACTACACTGTAAAATGTGATTTTGCATGTTTGTCATTCTAGCATATTATTCCATGTCAGTGTGACAAAAGATTACTGAAGTTGTTGTGATAACACAAAATTACTGGTTAACATCGTCCCAACTACAAAATACATTTTAACTTGAAAATCTATGTCCAACTAAATCAGTAATGCGTGTCAACTTGTCAGTGACGGCAGTCAGATGGGTATGGGGATTAAAACTGCTTACGTCTCACATTTCTGCAACTGTTACTGGGGTGAATTATGGGGAATTGGCAGTCTCCACCCTTGGACATTCAGCTATTGTTGTTGACTCAACCCATTTTCAAGGTGAGTAAAATTCATTATAAAGTGAGTGCAGTTACAAAAGTGTAAAAATGTTTTTGATATTTAGATGCAAGACCGTGTTTTTCTGGACTGCAGTGTTCACCAAAACAAATTTTTGGCTTTAGCTTAAGTAATGTAAGCCGGTGACATAACATTACTGCTTTGTCATGCCCAAACATTAGCCAATGAACTGACACATTCCTCTGGAAAAACTTTGTGGACTTCATGTTGCACAGACTAGCAAAAAGTAGATTAAGAGTTGTAATATGTCAGATAAGAAAAACCCTGCAGGTCCATTTGTGAAATCATGGGGTCAAAGAAAGTGGTTCTACTGGACTTGTTGGCTTTAAAATAAAATACTCATTATGTGACTTTAATGAGGCAGTTGGCCTAAAGCAATATATTACTCCTCTTGGTAGACAGCTGAGGAATAGAGAAACTGTTACCTGTCCTTTTAATTAGTATCTTTTCAAATCAAACATTCTCTAGTTTTACTTCACATAAATGCTGCATTCTACTTCAAAAGACTTTAAAGACAGAGCTTATTGTACAAGAGAAATTGAGGAAATGGCTGTTGAAGATGTTACTGACTGATATTCCTGTACTATTTGAGGACAATTCTGACAATGAAACAGAGCACAATGATACTACTGAAAAAATTCAGGAAAGGCTTGCATCTTTACTTCTGTGAATACAAGCGGTCTTGCATGTTTCCAAATTAGCCACTCAGGAAATAGTCAGTGAATTTTATGAAACTGATGTTTTGATTGGTGACCTAAACAAGTAAAAAGGTACTCAGGAAGCACTGTTGTAACACTGATAAAAAGTCAATAACCTTAGTAATAGATGCCTTACACAGCCTCAGTCCACTTTACTCCATTTCAGAGAGTAAGTGTCTGGGATCAGAACAAAAAAGGTTATCCTATTTCAAAGAAAAATTTGGTGTCATAGACCCAATTGAATATGTTTTAGATTTACCATCTAAGAAAACATTTGTTTATGTCCCAGTCCAAAAAACTCTGCAAGTATTGTTAAATAAGGGTGATATTATTGACAAAGTTTTACAAGAGGCAAGTACAGGATCAAACATGGCCATTACAAGACCTTGGTTGATGGATCATATTTCAAGGAGAACCTACTTCTGTCTGGGGAAGATCATTGCATTTCCTTAACTCTCTATATTGATGATTTTGATTTCTGTAACACTTTAAGGAACCTCAAGAAAAAACATAAACCGTGTGCAATATACTGGGTAATAGCAAATTTACCTGTTAAATACAGATTGTTATTGTCTAGCATATACCTTGCTCTCTTATGCAGAAGTATTGATTCCAAGACATTTGGATATGAAAAGATTGTAGAGCCACTTTTAAGAGATCTTCAACTGCTTGAAAACCAAGTGATTTACATCAGCAGGTTAGGAACTAGTGTTAGGGGTACAGTTTTGTATGTATCATATGATAATTTAGGAGAACATTTCTTTGCTGATTTTCAGGAGTCCTTAAATGTTAAGTTTTGTTGTTTTTGTTTTGCCAGTTGTAGTGATATTCAAAGTTGTTCGGTACAGAGTGGGTCATTTTTTATTGAGAACCAAAGAGTAACATAATGAGAATCTTTCCAGGCTCGGGGAGAATGAGAAATTGCAAAGCATTGATGAAGTGAAAAGAGACTGTGTTTTAAACAGACTGTCTTGCTTTCACTGCATAAGTGGATTTCCCCCTGACTTTTTGCATTTTATATTAGATTATTTGAATACTGCCATACAGCGGTTCCCCTAGAAATTTTCTGATAAAACTAACAGTCCACAGAAACTTTCAGAAAAATACCTGTGAGTAAAACTATTGGAGGCAATGGCCATGAGAACTGGATACTGTTAAGGTTGTTACATCTAATCATTGGTGATGTTGTACCTGAAAACGAAGATGCTTGGTGTGTAATTCTGGAACTTAAAGACATTGTGGAACTTTTGGCATCCTTCGCATTTACAGAGAAAAGCTGGTGTTACCTTGATGCAAAAATAAGTGAACACAGAAAACTTCTACAGAATGTAGAAGACAAACCTAAACACCACTTTCTGGAATGCTATCCTCACTATTCTCCTCAAAAACATTCTATTGACTTTGTCTGTCAGATATCAACTTATGTTGACTACTTGGATGTGCCTAACCTGTTTAAATCAACTGTGGAAGTTAAGGGAGCATCAAATGTTTCCCCATACATTCTGGCTGCCTCTGTCAAGCAAGTGATTGAGAAGAAATTTAGATCGCTGGCCACAACAGCAATCTACACATACATGGAACAAAATACACCAAGGGAATATTTGTGTCAATTGGAAGCACAAGTGGACCTCTAGATTTTTGTGAAATTGTTCATGTGTTTCTTGTAAGGAACAAGCCATTCTTTGTTGTTGAACTTTTCTCAACTTGGTATCTGGAGCACCTCAGATGTTATGAAGTCTGCAAAACAGACCCCGTACAACTCATGGTAGCTGAATTTGAAGAGCTCAACCACTACAACCCCTTGTCAGTATACACTGTGCGAGGCAGACTCCTGGACTCACCAAAGGCATCTCTTGTACATTAAGGTAATTTTTTGTGGCTCATAATTTTTTTTCCTCCTTAAAGTTAAGATGGTATCATCTTCATTTTGATTTTCAATGGATTTCATCATAGACTTTGTTTTATATTTCAAAAAGCTCTTTTTCAAGTCTGTTTCAATTTAATGGCATTTTTGTCAATCACATTTTAATTTCACAATGTCACTTTTCATGTCAGTGGAGTTGTCACCAGTCACTGCCTCCTCACTCCTCATCCAGTCACTTGCCCTCAGGCCCTCTTACCTAGCTCAACAACTGCTACCAAATTTAACCAGCTAACTTCTAGTAATTATGTAATTATGAGTCAATGTGCTAGCTGCAAACAAATACAGAACTAACCTCTTTTATTTAGATTGATAAGGCTGAATATGCTACCTACCTAGTCAGCTAATAAGGTAGGTTGGTGTAGGGGGTTAAAAATGTCATAGACATAAATATGCAGAGTGTAAAGGGTTAAAAATGTATATACAGGAATTAAAATGGCATAAAAAGATGTTAAAAAGTCATTGTAGTTCATTGCAAAAATAATAAGTTAAATGTGTTTAAAAATAGACACTCCTATATTTTTCATTTCATTTTATTGTGTCAAATAGTAATTAAATTTCAAATTTCATTGTACTCTACATGTTCCCATGTCAATGCAATGCTTAAACAGGTTGCTAGAGGGCGCTTAGCGCTTGGGAGGAACCTAAAACCCCGTAGAGGCAAGCACTGCAGAATAAATCCTGCACTCGAGCTGAACACAAGCTAAAATTTTCTGACTCTTTGTTTTACGTCAAGCTGCAGAGTGTATGAATACACCCCTCCTGATGCCCACCAGACCAGGGGGGCAACATTGGCTTGTGACTTTGGGTTACTACTCATTGGTGACAACTCCTCTTTTATCTGGACAATTATTTTCATCATAATATCTAATTTATTTAAAGGCATACTATGCAGGAATTGTTGGTTGCTGATTGTAAACATGGCATTCAAAGTTGGCCCCTCCTCCCTGGCTCAACGACACCAGAGTGAGAGAGAGAGCAACAGTGGTCGAGCGAGCTAGAGAGTGATTTTTTTTTTTTTTGCCTTACTTATTTATTTATTCACATGTACAGTGTTCAACATAAATGTTACCATTTGACATACTGTACCAGAGTTAGCTTATAGCTAATTTTCATCTGAGGTCCCTTTGGCAGGTCAAAATTAAAACATATAACAGCACAATAACAAACAGTACAAATCATATGAATATGAATACTACTGTTAATGTGAACACACTCAATGAAGTTGTGAAATTATGTAACATTTGTGTTCTTCATTTTACTTTTTGAGTGAGGATCACCATGCTGCTGTGCATCATCCTGAGTGAAGAAGAGTCACCTTCGACAACTTGCCTGAGACTGATGGGCACCTCGTGGTTCAGGATCAAGACCCTGAATTTGATAATGAACTGTAAGCTCTGCAATTTGAGCAGCATATCAGAGCTTCCTACAGATAAAGCAGCTTTGAAAGTGTTAATCAAGCCATACTACACAGACTCAACCCTAGATATGGCAAGCCTGTCATCATCCCTTCATGAGAGCACCAGTGGTGCTTGTCAGCTGCCTCAGCCATTTGTCATTCCTTCCTTTTCTTTTGATGTCAAGATTAAAGGAAGGCAAGGAAATGAGGCTTTCCGTAGAGATTGGACCCCTCTTGATGCACCAAAAGACATGAAATTGCACATCTTAGATAAGTTGGCAGAAGCCATATATGTCCACAACCCCTACCCAAATCTGGAAGAGTATGATGGAATGGCCCAAGCTCTCATCAACAAGCATCCTTGTCTGAAGGTACCGGGGTCTATCAGTGGATGATAGTGTTTGAAGTTCAGTTTAAAGTTTAAAATGGGCAACTTCCAACAGAAGAACTTAGGTACCTCTGGTCCAACTGGTTCAAAAAAAAAAAAGAAAACTGAAGAGGGCCAAAAAGTCAGAGGTGACTTTTCTGCCAGATTTTCCAGAAAGGAAAACACAAACTAATCTTGACATGGACAGATCAGCCATGGTAGTTGAAATGAAGAAAAGAAAAGTTGACTGGAAGCAAATCGGTGAAATGATGAATAACACATTCCCTTTATAGAGAAAAGAGATTGTTGAAGATGAACCACTTGTGGCACAAGTCAAAGAAAGATGGCCAGCGTTGTCCTCTGAAAATTGATTCAAAATGTCAATTTTAAGCACTGATTAAAAGCCTATTCTTTGACTCATGCTTTTTGTTTTTCCCCATCCCTCAGATTGAAGCAGAATTTGCTCGACTTATCTGTAGACTTGAAAGGCTCCCTCTTTGCTGGGTTTGACCCAAGGGTGTAGGTTTGGTTTTACTTTGGAAGGGACATTTTTTGTCAGATGAATATCAGAATAATTGTATATGTGTAGGCCTACTTGCTCTCTATCACTTTTCTCTTTCATAGGCAAATGTGCACACACACATACACACATAAGGAGCCTGACTGCAAAATGTTTACTGGATATGCATTTGCTGACTTGCCTGATATCGGACTTGTATCATGATTTTTTCTCAGATTTTTACATTTTATTTTATTGATAGACTACTTAAATATAAATCTGAGACCAAACTTAATATTTAAAAATTACATATCATAGACTGTCATTATAGATGTTACCATAAAATAAATGTGTAGAAACCTCTAGGTAATGTGCTGCTCTGTAGGGGAGAACAGGGTAACATGAGACACTTTTTACATTTGATGATTTTACTGCCAAATAAAAGTGTATTTGTTTCAAATGATAGTTACTATATACAACTCCGGTTGTTGTGTACCCATGGAAATTAAAAGAAGTTATCTAATTATTATGGTGACCCATCAAAACCACAATGGTATGGTACAACACCTGCATTACTGCCGATGCTGCACCGATCTGCCTGTCAAGCTCACACTCCATCTTACCCTCACTCATAAACAAGACCCTGAGATACTTGAACTCCTTCACTTGGGGTACCAACTCAATCCCAACTAAGACGGAGCAGTCCACCTTTTTCCATCTATAAATATGCAAATATGTATCATTTCAGACATTTAACTGCTGAACACAAGCTGTCTCCTGCTTCACTGTAAAGTCCATTCTCACTGTTTGTGCACTGGAGGCTTCAAGTTTCCACATCACACACACCAGGATTGGCTTCCAAACTATTTGTGATGTCACAAATCATGCTCGTAGGCCCCTTAAAATCAGATTTTCAGTGAGCACAGAGAAACTTTCCGCTTTCCGCAGATGAATGTGAGAACAGCCATCCAGTGTCAAACTGCACATACAGCATTCTGCACAGTGAAGCTAAAACATCCAATGGTAAGAACAAGAAGAGAAACATATTTTTGAGCAGAGAGGGACTTAAAGGAAATAGTAACTTTAACCCACACCACGTGTTTCTCTTACCATAACAAAGTGATCATTTTAACCCTAACCATGATCTTTCCCTAAACCTAACCAAGTGTTTTTTGTGCCTAAACCTACCCAGACCTTAACCACAGTCCTGTCACATCGTAAAAATCATTATTTTTTAACAGTGATGTGTAACATTTTTGAAAAGCACAGACAAATGATATTGTCCTGTCGATTACTGCTGATAGTGGCACCAGATTAGAAAATGCACCTATGTGTTGTTCTGGATTCACATTGTCAAACCATGTATTTGGTCGTTTAATTTGGAGGACTTGCTGGGTTGTTCTGTAGCAGCCTGGTGTGGTTTTCAGACAATTCAATGAAGGTAAACATGGTGAACAGCTGTGCGTAATGGCACTGCATTGTAGTGCAGCACTTCTCTAATCAGAGGTTGCAGATGTATCATCATATCTGTTCTGCTGCCTGAAGATGGCTGCAGGGATTTCAGGAAGAGCTTTTCATACAGTAGACAGCTGTGGACAACCCACATCCATTTATAAATCAATACAGAAGTGTGTTTAATTAAAATTGTTTATTTTTATATTAAGTATTAATCCGTTATTGCAGCACAGTCTGGGACCCAATTTCCACCAAAATACCCTCCTGTTTGCACTTCTCCTCCCACCTACCACCTGCGCTGGTCACCAAAATGACAAACAGATGGGCAAAGAGAGTTTCAAGGTCAGGAAAATACCAGAGTGGCATAGCACTGCTTGTGCTGGTTGTTGCGCCTCCACAAAAATAGAACCCTAAGTCACTGAATTAAAGTAGTTAAATACAGTTAGCAAATTCCTACCCCTGTAATGGACATCATATTTGTTGGCTTATTCCAGGTCAGCTGCCTGAGCGTTCAGCAAATTTTAGATCCACATGGATGACATAGCATGTGTAATCTGGATTTAACGATGTTGGTAACCCCCTGCCCTTTTCTCTAGAACCACCATCAGGCAAACAGTTGTGCACTAGAATTATTCAAATTTAACAGGCTTGTTGCCATTAAATTTATTCAGCAAATTTATGCTCCTCATCGGGAGTATTGCCTCACATCACAGGCTCTTAAAATAGAAAGATCATCAATATGTTGTTTGTTCCGTGGCAGCATCTAGGGAGGGACTCAGGACCACTGAATCTATTTGAGTGAAAACATTGCAACTAAAACAGTGAATGGTGTAAACAGTGAAATTTGAATGAAGACTGAAAGCTTCACGGAATAATGAATCGCTCCCCACTAAACAATTCACTGTGCTTCAGTGCTTTTTTATGAGGGTTGTTTTATTGAATGGAAACATCACTGTGAATTGGTTTAATTAGTTGCAAACTTCCTGCCTTATGCTGGGGTTGTAGCATTTACTCATTTGCTCGTATTGTGTACAGGGACTGAATGTAGTCTTTATGCATAATGAAAACAAACTCGCATAGAGACAACTGGGTAATTGCTAAATTCACAGCCAATCACAGGAAATTCAGTGATGTTTCAACAGAATAGCTTCTCCATTAGAGAGACACATACAGAGGAGGGGATATCATGATGGGCCATCACTAAGCCTCCCCAGCCCAATCCCTGTGTTGTCAGATAGATTTATTATTTTGTTATTTATTGGATGGGAAGCTACTTTTACACATATCGTTTCACACAGATTGTATATTGTGATTTGGACAGTGTTTAACTCAAAAGCTGTATGGTGTTTAATTTATTCATCGCCCATATTATATGTGCGATGTGCTGTATATATTGATAAAATACAGTCTACCTGTAAATGATACTTATGGTCACAACAAGTGGGGTTGTGTTCACCATGTTTACCACAAAAGTCACTTGAACAACTGGATGATGTGTTAATCTACTTCAAAAGTATCTTGTCGTGAATAACAGTGTTGGACCAGTGAAAAATGTGACAAAGGCTGCACAAAATTTCAGGGCAATCTTAACCATCCAATAGCTGTCAAGATATTTAAATCATCTGACAATGACATTCTGACACTGCTATAAAGTTATGCTGCATGAAAAAAGATCAGACCAGACTATCAAATGGCTAGATACCTTGGTCCAGTGAAAAAAACTAAAGAAAACTAAACTGTAGTGCATGATCATAGTTATGCAGCTCATTACTTTTTACATGGCCTCCCACACTTTACATTTGTAATTCTTATAGACGTTGGCACAAGCAGTTGTATGTTGGTAGTAATGGGGGCGATGAGTCGGCAGGTAGGAAGCTCACTGACAGCAAATGCTGGGCAGGTAGGGAAGAGTCTGAAATAATGGGGCATGTCAGTGATGACAAGTGTCATATGAAACTGACAACATTTCTCAGATTTCAGTGGTTACAGTGCAGCATGGTGGATAGATTGATGATGGCTAAAATAACACATTAGCTGCCTGTCCACAGCAGAGTGAATAGGAAAATGTTCTTGCATGAGGCCAAATGTGTCCACATTGTGTGCAAGAAGAGAGGAGACAATCTGACCTGTGGCTGTTGCTGAACTGTAGAATAAAAAGTATTGAGTAACTGTATATGAATGAATATGATTAACACTATAAAAAGGCACAAATCCTTTTCTGTGTGTGTGGCTCCATATAAAGGGTATATGTTATTAGGCACTGGAAAACTTCAATGGGGATGCTGAGGAAGCAGTAGGCAGGTTAAAAAAAATGAACCCTGGAAAACTCAACAAAAATAACTTAAGCAGAAGCGAAAGAAAAAAATTAACAAAAAGCTAAAACTGGCAGCCTAACCCCATGTCTAGGGAGCAAACATAGCATGAGCAGCATGTCAGCAGAGCAGCAGCAGAAGGGAGTGCTCCGTCTGTGGGCCTACACTGGACGTGTTCAGGTGCAGTGTTGCGCATAGGTCACCCGCATGTTGAAAGCACTCAGAGCCCAATACACATTACTGTAGTGATGCCATAAAATGGAGGAAAATAAACTTGAAGCAAAAATGAACGCTTAAGGTCGTGGTTAGGCTTGTGACCTTGGACACTTTTACTAGGACTCTGTGGTATTTAACCAAAGAGAATATTTTAAATAATATAATATTTTTAAAATTCTATTTATTTTATTTGTTTATTTGACAGGGACAAATAATCATTTATCAACAGAACAAAATAACTGTAAATGAGCCTAAGAGGTAAATTTTCATCTGCTGTGCCTCACCAGATGTTAAAGAGGCAGCCTAAATTTAGGATAAAATGACAACTTGCCTTTTATTTTTTATCTTTGTACAATAAGCCATTGCCATAGCCAAACCTATTAACATGTTAGTATGCATGCTGTTTGGGGCAGAACAGTCCCCATCAGAAGTGTTTTTGTTTTTTTCTTTTAAATGAGCAAATTTGCAAACTTTAATTGCACTCTGGGTAGCAGCTGTCAATATGCAGTACATTGCTCTGGAGCAAAACCAAAGACAGAGTGTAGAGTGAACACATCCGAGAACTCTTACTGATGCTGGATAGAAAAAACAAACTGAAGGCAAAAGTCAGACAAAAGATCTGCACAGTGTACTGATAGCTCCTATTGTCAAATAAACATCACAAAGCAGAACAAGCAATATATATCGACACAAACACATTCATCACACAGTATGATACTCCCATAAAGGTGACAAAACATGCCTCTACGGAATAGACAGAAACCAGCTATAGTTGCTCTTCACATCATCAGTAGCACAATCACTTTGCACCATGTAGAGATGAAATAGTATAAAAATTTCATATCAGGATTATAGTGACCAAAATGATCACCACTATTGGTATTATTGATATATTGTTAAAATGTGCTGAGAATGTTCAAAAAGTACTGATGATACACTGGAATCATTTCACCAAGTTTTATGTTGGAAAACACAAATAAAATTAGCAGGGCTATGCATTTTTTGTTTGCATAAACATTAAAATAACAACCATATGTAAACATATGAAAACCATTTCAAATGCATTAACATTAAAGATGGCACCATGCAGCCATGAGAGGTAACTGCATTATGCACTGCAGCAAATAGGAACGCCTGTCTCGTCTATTGTATGCAAGTACTGTATTCCTGTTCTCATTAAACTGCTGCTTTTCTTTTCTCAACTTTTTCTTGTTCAACAACGTACACAAACTCAGCTGCATTCAGACTGAAAACAGCCCTGTGTAAAACAATACATGGGGCTGTTGGTGTAGGCGTGTTGTTAAAGGGGCGGTGAAACAATGAAATACGATCCAGCAAAAAGGGTTGCACTAACAGATTATTGCATTTCAAGACTGATCAGAAAACTCTGGAAAGTTATCACGCTGCTGCAGCCCTGGGCATATGTGGAACGTGTCTCTGTTTGTGGATCTCTGAAAAAAGTATGAATGGAACCACTTGCACAACATCACAGCTGCCCACAGATGCGAAACACAGAAAGCATAAATTGGCCTTGAATTAGTGAATTAGTCCTCTTAATGCTGCCATGTTTTCATTGAAGCAAAAAAAAAACCCCACGTTGCATTCTGCGCCTGCATCTGGGAGACTGTTGCTAACTTTGGTTGAAGCTGGACAGTATTTACTGTGAAATTTTCAAAGCGCGGTAATCAAACACAGTTTTAATGATAATTAAAATTTGAAATGGTAATATTAACCATTGGGAATTTTACTGTGGTTTATCGTGAAGATGATGACTTCATGGCAGAGTTATCTTCAATATTGTGCAATCAATGAGATGACGCCAATGCAGATATAAGCTAAAAACACCACATAATGGAAGAGGAGGACAACACTAGGCTTCACAAATGCAAACTCTTTGATCGTCGGGTTTTTGGCTGTCTTTTCCTCTGAAGGAAGATAATTGCCAATGCCCTTTTTGTGTTAAACTGAAAAACGTAATTCACAAATGATGTTTTCCAGACGTGTTTTTAAATTTTTCGAATTGTACTGGAAATGTCACTGATTACAATGAATCTTGCCTATTTCCACATACTGTCCCCTGTACAGAAACAGCTGTTTGCCCAGGGAATGTTTTGTGTTGAACCACTTTGCAATTCCCCACAGATGCACCACTGGTAACTGAGCCAGAAACCCCAAAAGAGTCCAAGCAGCCTGCCCATGTAAGCGTTCATAAACCAATTTAATGCATACAAATTTAATGAAGCTAAGCAAAGTATAAATGTTGAGATTTTAAACTGGGTGAAATCTAATTTTCATTGCTCACTTGTACTTGCATATCATCCTAAAAAGTTTGATTGGAACAGGACTTGCTTTCAGACTTTCAGACTACACAGAAACCTAACAGGGCATACAGTCACTGACTTCATAAATTTTTTCCAGCATTGAATGGTGCTGCCCCATTGGATGCCTGTTGGGATGGCAACCTGAGAACCTGCTGGCAATGAAGAAGGCTGTCAAGCTGAGGAAGAAGATCTTTCGGGTCTGGCTGGCCCAGGGTTCTGCTGAAGCAGCAGATGGGTACTGAAGGGCCAAAAGGGCAGCAGCTCAGGTGGTTGCTGAAGCAAAAACGCGGGTGTGAGAGGAGTGTGGGAGGCCATGGAGAAGGACTTTTGGTTGGCCTCAAAGACATTCTGGCAAACCGTCAGGTGACTCAGGAAGGGGAAGCAGGGCTTAGCCCAGGCTGTTATCAGCATGGGTGGAGAACTGCTGACCTTGACTGGGGACATTGTCAGGTGGTGGAAGGAACACTTTGAGGATCTCCTAATTCTGACCTACATGCTCTCTATGGAGGAAGCAAAGTTGGATGACTCGGGGGAAGCCTCACCCATATCCCTGGCAGAGGTCTCTTAGGTAGTCAGAAAGCTCCTCAGTGGCAAGGTGCTGGGTGTGGATGAGATTCACCCTAAGATCCTGAAGGCTCTGGACATTGTTGGGCTGTCACGGCTGGCACGCCTCTTCAGTGTAGCATGGAGAACGGGGACAGTGCCTGTGGACTGGCAGACCAGGTAGATGGTTCCCATTTACAAAAAAAGGAGAGTGGAGGTTGTGCTCCAACTATCAGGTATCACACTACTCAGCCTCCCAGGGAAAGCTTATGTCAAGGTACTGGCTCTGGCTGATTGTCAGATTCAGGAGGAACAATGCAGATTCCGTCCTGGCCATGGAACAGTGGACCAGCTCTTCACCCTTGCAAGGATACTTGAGTGGTCATGGGAGTCTGCACATCTAGTCTACATGTTCTTTGTGGACTTAGAGAAGGTGTACAATCGTGTCCCTCAGGGCACCTGGTGGGCGGTGCTGTGGGAGTATGGCATAGCTGGGCCGGTACTGTGAGCCATTCAAATTTTGGACAAGCCAGGTGTTGTTTTTTCTCTTCCAGTTGTTTGCTGAGCTGTGGCTCCCTATATACTCCTGGAAGTTGTTCTCCTGCCTCAACAAATCATTTAGCTTCATCACTTCATCCCACAGGGTCGGCAGGTTTTCACTTGAAGGATCCTCCTCTTGTTTCTGGTAACTAGTAACTATTTGGATCATCTGTATCTCCAATTTGATGCTGAGCTTGGGGTGTTGTGAATTTCAGTATGCTGGAGCTGAGCCCAGAACTGCTCCACCTGTTTTTTAAGAGCCTCCTCTTTCAGCTTACAGTCTTTCAGCTGTTGAGCTGGCCCGTTACTGTGTGTTTTTGAATGTTTTCAATCAGTTTACACTGACTGAACTATCATGTGATAAGTGTGATAACACTGTCGGAGTGAATTTACAGAAACAACTTTAACACTGTGTGTTAAACTAAACTATTTGATGACAGAGTTTTGCAACAGATTTCACTTTGTTGATATCATGTTATCATGTATCACTGTAAATGTACATAATTCTACTGTTATAAAACCCGCTACATATACAGTCATTAAACAAAATGTTCATGCCATTTAAAGGAAAGTACCTGCTGTATCAATAATAGTAACAGTTAAACATGTCAAATAATGTTTTTATGTTATTCCACAGCAGTTTGCAAAAAAAATATATCAAATTCATAACTGTAGCACAAATGAAATTACCCCCAGTGTCTAAAAATAAATCATGCCGAAAACTACTTTTGATATTCAGTCCATTAAGTTGCTACATTAAACCAAATGCAAGTGACCAGATAATGTTTACACCAATCATGCAAGTATCTGACAGGTGCAGATTGGCCATCAGGAAGTTCAGGAATTTTCCCAGTGGGCGGTCTTGTGAGGGACAGTCTTTTTGTCCCAACCCAATCTCAATTATATAGCCTATATGCAGATATTCAATAGATCATAAATTTGGCATCACTTTGTACAGCGCATCTGAAAATAATTTGTCTGCTCAGAAACTGCAGGAAGGGGAGGGAGGGGTTCAGGGATGGAAGAATATGTTCCCAGATCCACTTGAAATCACAAGATCAATCACATTTGTATTCAGCCTGCAGACACAGGAACAATAAAGGGCCATGATGGTGAATCTGAAGTGCGATGGGCAAACATACATCTGTGGCCAACAATGGGACAGGAAACACTCCGCTGTTGTTGTTGCATATCAAGAGTAGCATTTTGAAATGGGAAGTCCACAGTTTGAAAAAAATTATGCAAACCCACACAAAATGATTGACAGCAGAAAATGAAAACAACTTATGCTACTTTGTGAGGGATGGCGGCCAACTTCATGGTTGGTAAGACCATATCAGCCCTCTATTTATATTTCTGTGATATGCAATAGAATGATGGATTTCAGATAATGTATGATGCTTGGAAATTGAACTCATATCTGTATGGTTTTACAGCACACTATTGATTCCGTACCATTTCTGTTATAAAAAAGGAGATATGTATTCTTGTGGTGCTCTCTGCAGAACAACACTGGTTAATGCACTTGAGTGCTTACATGCACTGGAGGAGTTTGAAGGGGAAGACAAACAGCCACCAGCACTATGTGACAGTTGATGTAGCTTTATCTTTGTCCTCTGAGGTACAGTGCAGACAGAGGGGGTGTAATTGCAGTTTGAATATTTGATTTAAGCAGAGAGGCAGTTATGGAGTGACAGCTCTAACAGAATAATTAATGTGATGTTTGGGTGTAAGTTAGTGCTGTTTCACATGGTGGGCTGCTCAGAACAGAGCAGATGTCTCTCTCGCATCTCTGTCACTTTTTGACTCAGTTGTCTGCACTGAAGTAATTGTTTTCCACTCTAAAATTCAAACAGCCAAGACTGCAGCTTTTGTAATTCCACTCATGTGAGGTGAGTCATGGCATTTTAAACTCAGGTGGCATGAAACACCTGCACTGATCTTCTAAATGTACAAGTCTTGGTCCTCTAACAGACAAACTGTTTAGGCATTGGCATATAATAGATATAGATTGAGTACTGGGAATTAAGAGTTTGGTATTTGTTGGGAATTCTTCCCAATATCCACCATGCTTATCCAGGAAAAACACACCAGGAATGCTGGGTTTTTAGTGTGTTTGTGTGTTTGTATGGCCACAGGACCACATAATGGTGACAACTGTATGTACAGAAGAACTTCCACACAACTATTGTGGCTGAATACTGACATCCAACCTTGAAATTATGCTAAAATCGTTAAAGGATAGGTTCAACGTTTTTCAATTGTATCTTAAAACAACAGTCAGGTGTCCATATGAGCAGTGAAAGAGGTTTTCCTTGTTGTAATCATTCCTCCTGTTCATACTAGACATTAAAAGGTCCTCAAGATCTTCAAATGTGCTTTCAACGTAAGTGATGGAGGCCAAAATCCACAGTGTGTCCACACAGTCATTGAAATGTTGATGTGAAGCTTATATGAGACTTCATCAGTCTGAGTTAGTCATATCAAGTGGATATCTGACACATTTACAGTCTTTTTAGCATCAAATTCCCTCTTTGTGTTTCTTCAGACAGTGTTTCCCTGTTGAGCTGCGGTGGAAGTATAGTAACAAAAAGAGGGACTTTGGCACTAACAAGACTGTAATGTTGAAAGATATCTACTTGATTTGACTGAAGCTTCATATTAGCTTCAGATAAACTTTTAAATACATTTTTGCACAGAAGGAGGACTGTGGATTTTGTCCCACATCACTTCCATTGTAAGTGCATTATGAAGAGATCTTCTAATGGTCAGTATGAACAAGAATAATAATTACAGCAAGAAAAACATGTTTTAATGTTCATTTGGGCTCCTGACAGTTGTTTTAAGACACACTTGAATCATTTAGATCTCCACCCCCCCAAACAGTGCAGGTGAAGCATCAGGTGCAGAGGATCATCCTGCTGAGTGTCTGTTCTGTGGGGAGTAATGAATGAGTGAACGAGGAAGTGATTTCAGACACAGCCCCAGTTACAACCAAATGTTAAAGAACAACATGTATGTGACAGGTTGTCCTTCCATGTCAAGAACCTCAGGTCAGTACAATAAAGCTGAACAGATGCACTTATATACCATCAGGATATATTAAAGGCCCTGTACACCCACACATATTTCCTCTCATTCTGGCTGATTAGACCTCTGTTCTCTAACCTCTCCCACATTTATGGTCACAGCAATGTCAATAAAGTCCAGTCTTTACACTCCCACACAGTCCTGAGAGGCAGCTCAATAAGCTCAATAAATAAAAACAATTGTTGAGTGTGTATTTTGTATTTCAGCTAACAATTTTGCAAAACTATCCTACTGTGTTTATAAAATTAGCATTTTTTCTGATTAATTAGTTTCCATTCATCTCTGTACAATATAAATACATGAGAAGACAGAGCACAGATAACTTGCAAACAGATCTCTGGGCCTGTATTTATCAAACCTCTGAGAATCACTACTAGGAATCGCAATCAAAAGTTAACTTAGATACATTTATGAAATGTCCCACTCCTACTTTCAGTAAGGAGAAGGACCACTCTGAGGAGAGAGTGTGTGCGTCGCTGTTTTATGACACTCTTTGGTTTGGTAGATTATTTTTTTGTTGTAACAATGCTTCTTGTCAATAAGTCTTATACTGTTGGAAAGCCTGTTTATTTCCCTTTTAAATGGTGCCACATTTGTAAGGAACATGCCTTTGTGGGATGAGCAGCAGAGCTGAGTATGTATGTTGCGCCCATGAATGGGCTGAATGTCCCTGACTTGTGTTATTTTAATAATAAAAAATTTAGTTTCAGAATGATATGAACTCTGGTTGTTCAGTCTCCGTTGTCCTTTGGCTCTTCCTCAAGGTTTGCCACACTGTCAGCTGATGTATATATTGGAGCAGAGGTGAGCGTGCCCAGATAGATCAGCACAGTGAACAGGACAGATAATTCTACAGGAGACTTGCAGTGGTCTAGATAACCACAGCAGGATTGTAATCATGATTCAGGTCTGTTGATGCAGAGCTGAATTTCAGGCTTGAGTTCAGACTGTGTTCAGAATGCTGGACGGTTGCTTTCGTTCCCACAGAAGCTGTCAATCATCCCTGGGCAGTAAAGAGACTCCACTCACTTCAATAAGTCTCTGTGCAATGTCCCAAACTAAATGTAATTAAATGAAGAAAAAAACATCACATTACTACTGTCAGATTCATTTTAAGCAGTTCAGTAATACAGTAATAGTTGGTGATGGACAAACTTGTATCTTTGTGTGGATGTAGTTGCTATTTTTCTTCTTTTTCAGTCATTCTGTTTCCAGTTCTTGCTCACATTAATTTTTTAAGCCTGTTATTCACAGAAAACACTTTAATTACAATATTATTATTATTATATTAAGTATATCAAACTGTGTTTTCTTGTAATCAGGACTTAAATGTGTCATCATGTCAGCACAACAAGCTTGTTTAGTCAGATGGGTTTCATTACAGAGTCATTCTCTCCAGGCTTTAGAGAAGTAGGGCTACACATAATGTTAGTTATCAACATGGTTACAATTCACTCATGAGACATGTGTTTGAGTTTTGGGGATAAATACAAAAAATACACTACATTTGAGCACAAAAACATAATCTAATCATTGACATAAATCATAATCTATCATACAAAAATACTCTGCTTGAAATAATAATAATGTTATGGTACCTGAAGATTCCCAAGTGTTTCCCTGTTTTTTTCCCCTTCCCTGTGTTTCCAGTGCTCCCCTGTCTGTCTTTCTCTGCGTTTATGTTTTGGCTGTTAGTGTGTGTGTGTGTGTGTGTGTGTGTGTGTGTGTGTGTGTGTGTGTGTGTGTGTTGGCCTGGGCGTGGCTCTCCTAGCTCCCAGCTCTGCACTCCTGGCTGCAATCAGCTCATCTCCTCTCCCAGTCTGCTCACCTGCCTCTCATCACTTCATCAGCTTGCAGTATATCTACCCCGGCTCGTCATCCACTTATCGCCAGATCGTTGTTTCTGCCCAAATGGTAGCTTACACCTCAGGCCTCTCACTTATATTTAGGGATTTCTCAAAGTTTGGATTTGTTACTAATTGCTGTTTCTCTATCCAGTGCTCCTGGACCATTACTCGCCTGCCCGCCTGCCTGCCTGCCTGCCCACTCTCTAGCCCACTACCACCTGCTCCCTCCTGCCAGCCCTTGCCATTCTCCCTCACTCCTCTCAGCCCTCTAGTCCTCGGCCTCAGCCTGCTTCATCCCCACTCCATCCACCTCCATTCCCCCCTCTTCCCTGGCAAAAAAGCCTTACTTCATTTAACGTCACTCTAGTCTGTGTCTGCATTTGGGTCCACGTTGCAAACCACAACAAATAATTGTGTCTAATATGTTTAAAACCTTGTTAAAATCCTACAAATCACATCTACTTTGTCTCTCTCACTGAAAAATCCATAATCAATGAATATGCAAATATTTTTTCAAAAATTGAACTGCTGGACACAAAATGTCTCCTAATTCACTGTAAAGTCCATTCTCAGTGTACAAATCACAAATCATGCTCGCAGGTACACGTGTTAAACTGAGATTAAAGGTGGGCACAGAGAATGGTATGTTTTTTTCACTAACAACAGCCACATGTAATTATTTTTATATATTCATATTTCATATTGAAAATATAATCCATTATGATAAAGCACATGTAGGAATGCACTTAAACACTAGTGGCTGTGGCTCAGGAGGTAGAGCTGGTCGTCCATAAACCGCAGGATTGGCTGTTTGATCCCAGACTCCTCTTGTCCACATGTTGAAGTGTCGTTGGGCAACATACTGATGCCCAAATTGCTCCTGACGGTGATACCAGCACCTTGTATTGTAGCTTGCTGCCATTTGAGTGTGTGTGTGTATGTGTAAATGGGTGAAGAGCTTTGGGCAAAAGCGCTATATAAATGCAGTCATTTACCATTTAGTGCATTTGGCAAATGCTTGCAGAGAGGAGATGAACATCAACCCATTTCTTAACACCAGATGGTTAAGGTTGAGGTAGTGGAAAACATGTCATCTTTTATCAGATTTTTAATAATCACAGTATGTTGTTGTATTTGTCTCACAACTAGTTTGATGATTAAAACACACTGAATACAAAAATGTTCCATATTCCAATTCATGTAATTACACCAGTATGTTTACATGCACACAAGAAATCTATGTAATACAAGGATGCATCTCTCCCTTCATCCTGTCACAGCAATACTTCCTGTCCAAAGTCTTTGTCCTGCACACACTGACATGTAGAAAGCTGATTAGAAAACCAGTTACATGCATTCTCTTCAGGAGAAATTAAGCTGGAAATATCAGGTTTCTCTAATCCCTGATCCTGAATAAAGAAACCAGGTTTCTCACATACTGTACATGCCGTTTAAAACAAGTAGATTATTGCAGAATGCCAAATGTAACTTGTTTACTCCTGGGGTCACCTGATATACAGTGTCACATAGGATTTTTAAGACACATTTTCTAAGACTTGTTGGATATATTTTTGGTATAAAATGAACTAAACAGCTTTGAAATTATTTATCATTTTGTTTATATAATCCATGTGGATTTCTCCGTCTGCCGTTGGATTCAGGGAGATGTGCCAGTAAAGATTGAGACACCCTGCAGTGGTATCAATGTCTATTCAATGTCAGAATGTTTGATTGCTTAATCAGCTCACATTCACAAGAGAAACAGTTTAAATGTTTCTCGAAGGTGCACATAAAAATATCTTATTTCAAAAAACAGACAGGACTGATATACCTGAAATGTTAGAATTATGAGCAGTGAATTGAACCAAAATAGAGCCGAGGTGAGCTGTGTGGCTATTGTGCTTTCAGCTACAGGTGGAACAGATAATATGTGTAATCACATATACAGCATAAATCCCTCTCCTAATATCATCCAATGGATATGTTTAGCTGGTAAATGGTTGCCACAAAATGTTACTTTAAGTATCCTGCACATCGTTAAAGCAATTATACAAATAATATACTGTAGAGCTGCAGCACAAACTGTCGGAGCAGAGAGTAAAAATGTATATTTCTGCTGTCCAAAAAGGTTCTTTTTTTGGTACCACATTGTAAAAAAAGTCCCTCTGATTGATAGGACTTGTGTTAGATAAGACTGTTACTGGAGATCCAGAGTTCTCACGCTGCGGAAGCTTTTAAAAAAAATTGCTGAAAGAAAGAGCCTGTCGTTTAGAGTCATTTATTGTACTGGTGTCAGAGTGATGACATTCCTCGCCATGGGGCTGTTCCACCCTTTTTTATTTTCTCGTAGTAGATGTGTTAAGAATAGCGTGGGTGGCTGAATTATTTCTTTAATGTCAATCTGCTGAAGAGGGGATTTTACCTTCCATAATTGTAGCAAGGAATGGATGATGACAATCCCGCCTTGATTCAAGATTAGAACAGACACTGACAACTCAACAAGGGACCCCTTACATGGCTGCATTGTCAAACCATCTAACCAGAGTCTTCAAGTCACAAGGTGTCAGCACTTCACCATTCAACACCTTCAAACCTCTGCTATCATGTTGGGATGTACATGTACCTTATGAAGCCTGATCAGTGATCCAGACTTGCTATAGAGCGATCTTCAATATATATTTTGAGTGACATGTGACATGAGGAAGCAGCAACATCCACAGACCAAGTAAACTCACTCAGTTCACCAGTCCCCATTTTCTGTCTTGAAATACAACACATACAGACAGGTGATATATTAAAGGAAAAACTGGTACAGGCCTGAATGCTTGACCCCTACAGCGAGGTGGCCCTGTTATGCTGTAGGGGGCTGTGGGGGGCAAGAGACACTGTCTGTGTGTAAAGGATGACTGCAGCATGTGTTTGTGAAACATCTTGGAAAAGTGATTTTGGCATCAGACCTCTGTTGTAAGAGCAGCAGGGAGCAGGGACTCAGAAGAGACAGATTAAAACAAATGGTCAAAATCAAGATATCCTGACTTTTTGCTGCTAGCATAGATCCAAAACACACTCCTCCATAATGCAACAAACAGAATCAGTACACACAACTAGTAAACTGACGTTTATGTGAGTGCCCCTTTAAGGCTTCAACAGATAGAGCTTGTTTACTTGATTGACAGGAGTCTTTATGTATCACAGTCAGCTGTGGTGGTGTACACTTGTCTCTACTCAGTCCCACCCAGTTACCACCATCTTTGCCTAAATCAGGATTTTCTTGCTCCAATAACATTGAAGATGGTGTGAGGCAGGAGACTCTGTTTGAAAACCTCCAGGGTTTGTCCTTTTTAACAATGTGATCCTTTTTGTTTACAAAGTGTACATTTGTCACCAAGTCTAGGGTGCTACTTAAGAGGCTGCAGTGATTGGCAACACACTGACCCCAAAATCCAGCTGGACCATCTGCACAACATTATGGTACTAATGCAATGAGTTCATTAAAAAGGTTTATTCAGCATAGAGGAGGATTAGTGAGCAGTCTGGTTCAGGCAGAATCTATCTTGTCAATGGTGGGAGAGATATTTTTGGGCTATGTTTCGTAACAATCCATCAGTCCTGCAGAGAAGGATGTGTTCCTTTATTCATTTATGGACTCCTCTATTGGATTTCTTTGTTTAATTTGAGACTTTTGTCAGAGTCAGAATGTTGGAGTTTATGGCAGGCCTTGCTTAAGGAAGTTCATAACCCCATACTTCCCCTCTATCTCCTGTGAAATGAATTATTTTCAGTGAGTGTGCAGAGAGGAGACAGCCGCAAGTAACTTGAATTTTTACTACTTGTGGTATTTTTAGCCGTACCTTTTTTAACTCCTCTTTGAACAGCTTTTTGTGTTAAAATGACTTGCATAAGACAGATTTGCCAGCACTAACAACACTTTCCCATCAGCCAGATCCCGCAGACATCATTAAAGATAATCGAGGAGGTTGAAGTGATGATAGCAACACATTATCTGTTGAAAGAGAGAAGGAGGACCGGTGCACATGATTCAGTAAAGCTGCCCAGCAGGGGAATTAGTACTGCAGTTCAGCTAAAAGCTACAGGTACAGATCCTGTCATTAACAGTGTTCTTATCAGCAGCTGCCTAAAGTGGCAGAGCTATTAACAAATGAAGGAAGGACAGAGATCTCAGTGGCTGCTCAATTTTCCATTATCACTGATCTGTTTAGAAGCTTCACTGTGGAAACTGAAGGCAGTATGACTACTCATTAGTGACTGATTGATTGATTGAAAAAGACACTTAAAGGCACACTCCAGCAATTTAGTATTGCACGTCCCAAGTTGAGAGACTCACAATAGACAAAAAGTAGACACAATGATGCAGCAGAGGCCAAGATACACTGTACCTTAGCCCCTATAGATCAAGAACATGGACTGGTTTGCATTGGAGCCGGTTTGAAGGCCAAAGTTGCAGTTTATGGTTGGTGTTATCTTTTCCGTTTGGAGTCAGGACCTTCCAGATAAGGAATGCAGGGTGTTTCCTTTCATGTTCTGGAAACACGCCCCACTTCCTCGGACCCATCTAGCTGTCAGTGGCACTTTTAAAGCTCTTCCACATTGACTTCCAACAAGTTCTCACTCCCAACTTGTCACATATCGAAGCTTGGTCAGGACCCCCTGGCGTCACTTTTTAACACACAGGGTACCCCTTTAGCGTCATATTTCAATGTGCAGTATCACAGTAGTCACTGTTAAAAAATAATTATATTTTATGGTGTGACAACGCAGTGGTTAAGGTCTGATTAGGTTTAGGCACAAAGACCACTTGGTTAGGGTTAGGGAAAGATCATGGTTTAGGTTAAAAGAAAAAAATAAGATGAAAATGGCAAGGTGGTCTGGAACTGTGCTCTGTGCTGATTTCCAAGTTTCTGCCAACAACATTACAAGCCATCCACCGGCCCCTCCACCTCCTAACAAGAAAGTAAGTCAGCTTATATAGAGGTCATGTGAAGCACATCACTTCAGAAATGTTGATATGATATGTATTGTTGAAATGTTAATATGCTCCATATTACAGGTGTTGAAATGTACATATTCAACGTATCTGTGGTTTGAGGAAACATACAATGCCAATGTTTTATTCTGGCGACCAGGCTGAAATTTGTCACCTTATGTAGACGTCATTGGTCTCATAGCATCTATTTCAGACGTTGTGGGAGCTCAACAGAAGTCTATTGGACCAACCTGCACATTAAAAAATGACGCTAAAGGGGTACCCAGTGTGTTAAAAAGTGACGCCACGGGTTCCTGACCAAGCTTCGATATGGGACGAGTTGGGAGTGAGAACGGGCTGTGACTTCACACCCCGTGTCTAGACAGCAAGCGTGTCAGATGTGTTTTTCACATCGCAACAGATATATTCTCATTGTAATCTTGGCAGCTGTCTACACAGCTGTGTCTCACGGGCATACCTTGATCTCAACATAGACTATATAAAAATAATGGATGTAGCAATCCTGACATCACCCATTGGTTTGTGGACTCCCATTCTGTTTGCATTTTGACTGTCACCATCTTGGACTTTTTGGAGCCAGAAGTGACCATATTTGGACGACAGGGTGGAGCTATGGTGGAGCTGACCCACTATGCCACTATGGTGAATGGCACATCACAGAGTCTGTCTGCACTGGGCAAAGGGCAATTTGGTAGCATATGAAGGGATCCAGCTATCATCCCACGTCCCAGGTCAGAGTCTGCATATGTCCCCCTATCACAGGTCCTCCCAAAGTCTCCAACTTGGATCACCCGGAATCGGCAGTCTGCATCAACAAGAGCAAGAAGAACAACTGAAAATGTCTTCTTGTACTTGAAAAAGTGGCTGTCTTTTCCATCCAGTGCCCTGAGGAAATTTGGGAAGTTCCATTTCTCTCAAAACGTCTATGCAATGCTTCTATGGCCTCACACACCAGGTGTACCGAATCTGTGTTCTATAAGAGAGAGTGGCTGCACCAGAGATGGGCCCTGAATACATTTCAAACTTGGACCTTAAAAATGGGACATTTTGCAAAATAACCTTCACATAATCATCAGAAAAAAAAGAGGTAATAGTATTAATTAATAAGAACAGAAGAGGAAATATCATCTTTAAATTTTTTTAAAATCAAAACAACTAGCTAGCTGTCAACTGCTAACTGCTACTTGCTACTGTTACCAACATTCCAAAGGAGAAACTGCACTGAGGAAGCTAACAGAAGAGTTATTTTGTGAAGACAAGAAGAGAAATTAAGGGGTCCTCTCTCTCTCTCCATGAACTGGTGTGATGGCTGTGCGACCAACATTTGCGGCAGCCTCTCCTAGTTCCGACTATGCAGTGTCTTTGTCCATGTCTACATCTACGTCTGTGTAATCGTGTGGAGTGCAAGGGAAATATGTCTATGATTACCAGTTTCTTTTGGTCATTTGTAACAAAGGCTCCCAGAAATACTGGTTGGGAGAGATAAATCAACTGAACGACCTTAGTCTGCTACGCCCAGTGGACCCAAAGGAGACCACGGCCTTCCCTGGAACTGCACCGGAAAGGAAACATCGAAAGTGGTGCCACAGGACATGGAAGCGGGGGAGGAGGAGCTACCTAGGTTAACTGTTAACCCATACAAACCGGCAGTTCCAACAGTTGTGTTGCCTAAAGTTCTCCGTACAGCAAAATGGATTATATAACATGCAAGAGCTGTCTATATCAAACTGAGACATGTACTTTTCTTTCTAAATGCACTTTAAAGCACTGTGCTGCTAAATGCGCATTCTTTTTTTTTGTTTTGTTTTTTTCTCTTGTGATTTATATATATTTTCATATATATACAGTACATCTTTAACCTTTCTGTTGTTCCACTGCTATGAGCTGGGAGGAACAGCATTTTGTTTTTTTGTGTATGCAAATACACAAGAAAATGACAATAAACTAAATCTTGAATCTTGATTCTTGTCTGCTGGAGTCTGCACATGAAGTTGGTAGCTGAAAGCAAGGCTCTGAAATGACTCTCCCTTAGCAGAACCCAGAAAGAAAAAAAGGGGGGACAATTTAATTATGCATGTATTCACACTTTGTTTATTTTCAGCAGATGACTGCAAGATTAGATGGAAGTGTCTCAGAGCTGCACTTGTCCGCAACAAAAAAAAAGGTCCTGCCAAGTGGGTCAGGGGTGGACAGAGAAGTGGAAATATACCCAGATGATGTCCTTCCTGCTGCTTCTGAACATAAGGAAATATATGAACACTCCTCTCTGCCTCTCTTCCTTAGTGTTGATGGCTAAATAGATCATGAACACTCACACATATCAAAGGAAAACTGCACACTGCACAGAAAGTTTGGCTACTCCTTTGCTGCTTGAGGCTTTGAAATGTGCGGACAAGACGGACTTGGTACAGACAGTCGCTTCAGTGATGCGTGAATGCTGTTATCACGCGAGCGCGACACTGACGTGATGCTTGCTGTCTAGACATGTGGTCTGCCTCAAGTTGTAGTAGCCGCCGCTTGGTCTAGAGCTCCAAAAATACCAATTTGAATTACTGTTTTGCAGACGTGACAAAGCTCCTCCAGAGTCACAGAAGACATTATACAGCTGTTTCCACAGGCTGATTAGCACTCATCATGATGGCTAGGCTGGACTTAATGGTTAAAATGGATGGGTTGCCCCTTTAAAGATTGTAGTAAATCTACAAATGGTGAACTTGGATAAAAACTAAGGGTGTAACGGTATGCAAAACAGGTGAACCACAGCTGACACATACATCACCCTTTTCACAAGTCCTGAGTTGCAACTGCAAGCACAGACCTTGACAAGGAGCCCATCATGTCCAAGAGATAGAACTTTATGAATGGACAAGGCATAGACCAGGACGCTGCCGTGCATATGTCCTCAACACTCACTCACTCACAGCTGTGATTGACAGTTTGCTCACCGGCTGCAGGCTGCCACATACACTCCTCACAAAGGACGGGTTTTTCTTATTCATTATATTAATCATTCTGCCAGTTAAACCCCCGCTGTCACCGCTCCAAGTGAAGAAAATCCCTCCAGACGACACCCCAGACGAGCCAAATACACTCTGACAAACAAACCTCCAAACTGTCAGGAGGGAAACTGACAACAAATAAGGAGAATAACAACAAATCTCCACCTGGAAGCAGGTGAAACAACAGGTGGGAGCCCCGGTTTGAACTAATATCACAGAAAGCGAGCAGGAGTTGAGAAAAGAAGCTCTGTGTGTCACCGACTCTCCGCACTGGAGTTCCCTGCCGGAGAGGCTCCCTGTCCCGGTGTGCACCGTGCAGGCAGCAGTGACACTTCATGTCTGTGACATATTCTACAGATATAGACATTGAAAACATGAAGTGAAGATGACTTGAAGATTACTTAAGTTGATGACAACTATGCTTGTTACTGTAAGTGCAATAAAACCTTCACAAGTAAAAAGCCAACATGTATTTTATCAAACCATCTGCTCAACAAGCATAAACAAGTGATATTTTCAACTGCTTTGCCCACAGTCTCCCATCCACCACAAGTATGTTTTACACGACCAGTGTGCTGGTTAGACTAATAAAACAAAAGCTGTCTTACTTTGTAATGTAGCGTTATATTAAACCTAGTCAAATTCTTGTAAACTTAGCAACTGTCTGAGACGGCAGCCCCTCCTCCTCTCTGCCAACGGTACCTGCAGCAGTGAATCACAGCAGCAGAGGAGGAGGCCAGAGGACAGGAAGAATGACTGATACTGACTGATGTATGTGTTCTCCATTCTTTCTAAACGTACTCAGTATTTTGACGTCAGGAATATTATTTATTTAACTGACATGTTAGATTTGTTCCCAGTGAGATATCATTGAGTTTATATAGTGACTTTGCTGATGTGAACATTACCTGTTGCAGCACTAGAAACATTATTTTTGTTTTTTTCTTTAAATATATCACTTGCAATCCTGTTCTGAATTTAGTTTTTAAATGTTAATTGAAAAAAACAAATAAGAAAAAACAATTCTTTAGCAAGAAAACCGAACCAATAAGAGTACTGATAAGATAAAGATAAAATTTGAACCATACTCATCCCTACAGCTCTGACTCGGCTTCACTCTGACTATAGGTGTCATATATATGTGTGTGTGTGTGTGTGTGTGTGTGTGTGTGTGTGTATAAACATTTTTAAAATAAATATTGTATATTGTAATAATGGTCCAGAATTATTTGAAAATGCAGTTTTTAGTCAAATGACATCAATTTTTCTTTACTGCCTGCTCTTGCTGTGTTGCTGACTCAACTATTATTCTGCTTGTAGCTTAATATGATGGTTTCAGTCAGTTTCATTTTGTAGCTGTTACACTTCTGTGTTTGGGAGATGAAATGAGAGCACCTTTGTGATGCACTTTGAAGAATTGGCTGTGCAGAAACTTCATTGTGTGAGCTTATTTAAAAAGTAGCCTACCTATGTGGAAGATAAATAATAGTCATGCAGATTTATGTCTCAGTCCGAATTCATTTGTGTTTGGGTCCGGATCCAGACTGGAGTCTGCCTGTTGAGTACCCCTGGTCTGTGAGGTGGCCTGGGTAGGTGTGAGATTCCTAGCCTGCATTTTTGTCCCAGTCCAGCCCTACTCCACATGAATATTAATGTTGCTCAGTGTCAGGTGGAAGTAGACAACTGTTAAGAGGTTTTTAATAGGCAAGAGGATTGTGGTTTTCTAGTTTGCCTTGACAGATCAATAAACTGAATGAATTTAACTAAATGCATGTGTGAATGTTGCAGTACATGTACTGTACATTCACACAGGCAGGTACAGAAACATAATTCCAGCTCTAGATTGGAGCTGAAGATGCAGATTGATGATGGATTGTGTCAAATGCAACACTAAGATCTAACAAGAGAAATACAGAGACAAGCCCTTTGTTAGGAGGTCATTTGTAACTTTCACCAGTGCTGTCTCTGTGCTATGATGCGCTCTAAATCCTGACTGAAAATCTTCAAATAAACTACTGTTATGTCGAAAGTCACACAACTGATTGGTGACTGCTTTCTCAAGGATCTTTGAGAGAAAGGGAAGATTAGATATAGGTCTATAGTTGTCTAAGACACCTGAATCGAGAGTAGGCCTCTTGAGAAGAGGTTTAATTACAGCTGCTTTAAAGGACTGTGGTACATAGCCTGTTACTAAAGACACATTGATCATATCTAGTAACGAAGTGCTAATTAAGGGTAAAACTTCCGTAAGCAGCCTAGTTGGGATGGAGTGTTGGAGATAGGTTGATGGTTTAGATGAAGAAATCGTTGAAGTTAATTCAGAAAAGTCAACTGGAGAAAAACAGTCTAAATATATATCAAGTTTCACAGCTGCTGCTAAGGTTCTTGAGTTTGTGGATAATTCCGTGCCTGTTGAGGGCAGGAGGTGGTGAATTTTGTCTCTAATAGTTAGAATTTTATCATTAAAGAAGCTCATGAAGTCATCAGTACTGAGAGCTATGGGAATACATGGATCAATAGAGTTATGACTCTTTGTCAGCTCGGCCAGAGTGCTGAAAAGAAACCTAGGGCTGTTTTTATTCTCCTCTATTAATGATGAGTAATAGGCGGCTCTGGCATTACAGAGGGCCTTCCTATATGTTTTAAGATTATCTTGCCAGGTTAAGCGAGATTCTTCTAGTTTGGTCGAACGCCAAATCCTTTCCAATTTTCGTGATGTTTGCCTTAATTTGTGGGTTTGGGAATTATACCATGAAGCTAACCTCTTATATTTTATTATTTTCCTTTTTAAGGGGGCGATAGAGTCAAGTGTTATTTGCAGTGAGCCTGCAGCACTATAAATAAGATTATTTGGGAGGAACTAAAATTAGCATAAGAGTCCTCTGTAGTATTGAATTCAATACTGATGGAATCTATCAGATAGACATCTAGTGAAGACGTTTATGTCAAATGGTGTGTAATCCAGTAATAGGAATTCAAAAGTTATCAAGTAACGGTCTGATAAAATAGAATTTTGTGGAAAAACTATCAAATGTTCAATTTCGATGCTGTAAGTCAGCACAAGATCGAGGGTGAGTTGGTTTATTTACACTCTGAGAGAAGCCAATTGAGTCTAACAATGAGATAAAGGCAGTGCCAAGACTATCATTATCAACGTCCACATGAATATTAAAGTCACCTACTATAATTACTTTATCTGTACTAAGGACTAAGTTTGATAAAAACTCAGAGTACGGGCTAGGGGGATGGTACAATATAACAAATAGAACTGGCTTTAAAGTTTTCCAGGTTGGCTGAGAAAGACTAAGAACAAGACTTTTGAATGAGTTATAATTAAATTTAGGTCTAGGGTTGATGATTACACTTGAGTTGAAAATGGCTGCAACTCCTCCTCGTCGGCCAGTGTCTCGAGGAATATGAGTATTAATATGACTGGGAGGAGTAGATTCCTTTAGGCTGACATATTCTTCATGACACAGCCAGGTTTCAGTAAGACAAAATAAATCAATATGATGATCTGAGATTAAATCGTTTACTAATACGACTTTAGATGAAAGAGATCTAATGTTCAAGAGTCTACATTTAATTCTCCTATTTTGTTGTACATTTGCAGATGTGGTGTTCATTTGTTTTAGGTTTTTATGAATGAATCCTCTTTTGTTTATTTTAGATTTAATTGATTTGGGTGGTCGGGGTACAGTCACAGTCTCTATGTGGTTTTGGGTGGGTAACTGTTTGAATGGAGGTGCAGAGAAGCATGTAAAACTGCAACTCTGCCTCCTGGTCTCAACTCTGAGTTGTCATGGTTTTGGTCTGCTAATAAACTCAGCCATATTTCTAAATATGAGAGCTGCTCCATCCAAAATGGGATGTATGCCGTCTCTCCTAATCAGACCAAAATAGTTTGCATGTTGGCTCCACAATAAGAAATCCACAGTGTTTGTATTTATAAATACATGGTGATGATGCATATGATACATGGTACATTAATGTATTTATTCATGGGCTTTATTTCTCCACCCACTGTAGCAAGTGAGCATACCTGCCTGCCTGCAGTGAAACAGACGAGCTCACAGACAGACTGGGAGCTGATCAATCAATCTAGATGCGATAAATAAGTTCAAAACACATACAGCAGGATATTCAACACCCCATGTGGGCCTTCGCAATAAACAGCTGTCTGTACAGATTACGCTTTGTGATTGGTTAATACTTTTATTTGCTGTGTGAAAACTGAAGTGAAGTTAAAACGCGCAACAAGCACGAAAAAAAACACCCCCGGTGTGCAAAGGCCTTAAAAAGACTGTAAATGTGGCAGATATCCACTTGATATGACTAACTCAGACTGATGAAGCCTCATATAAGCTTCACATCAACTTTTAAATGACTGTGTGGACACACTGTGGATTTTGGCCTCCATCACTTACATTGAAAGCACATTTGAAGGATCATTTAATATCCAGTATGAACAGGAGGAATGATTACAGCGAGGAAAACCTCTTTCACTGTTCATATTGACACCTGACTGTTGTTTTAGGACAAAGTTGAAAAATTGTAAGCCTATCCTTCAATGATCTACCTATAGTAGAAGGATGAGAATACTTAGAGCTGTGATGATCTAAGAAGAACATCCACCCTGCTGCTCACTTACATTATTGCTGTTATTTTAATAGTTATGTTAAATGAGCAATTGTCTTAAGTGTCAACTTTCATTTCTTTTACAGACTAAGTTGAGGAGGATCATTTTTCTCCTACACCTTAATGAACACAATGTAAGCTGTTACGTAAAGGTGATTTACACTGCAGTTACTGTATGTTCAAGGTGTAAGCTTTTTATCACTGCATGTTCCATACAGTAGCACATATACTGTATATACAAGGTTGATTAAACTGAGGCAGTAGCAATCTGTTATTGTCCACACAGTCTGTCAGTGAAATGAAGTGTTTATTGGCAGGCAGGTTGATAGAAAGGTAGGTGGTGCAGTCTGTTAGTGGTAAGTTGGAAGAAGTAGCAACGGCCTGCTGTGACATGCTGCTATTCTCTGGTACTGGTCTTGTTCGCCTGAAACTAAGCTTTAAGACTGTTAAATGCTTAATCTGTTTTCATTTATAGTTAATTAGTGCAGAATGTACAAGCAAGGTTGTTTGTGTTTGATTGTATGGTCAGAGTGGTCTAGCTGCTAGCCTTGAATCTTTGCAAAGTATACTATTTTCATCTCTGTCATTGTTTGTTCTTCAGCAGTATTAGTGCCAGCACTAGAAACTGTTTATTACTGTTTGTTACAGGGAGAGAATTCTACTTTCTATTTCATAAAAATAATGAAATTGATGAGAAAATATATTAGGGGACCCATTAGGTAGCATGGCTCACAGTTTTTATTCATTTATTTATTCAACCAACACTGATGCTGTATGTGAGGAGAAAACTGCAGTGACACTGCTCTCATACCAGAGGCTAAATGCTATACAAGCATTAAGCTCTACATAACACAGACCTACTGTACACTAAGTTTGAAACACCAAAAGGCATTACTTTATCTAGATGGATGAAGTCAACAGTGTCACAGACTCCAGGTCTGAAAAGGGCTAAAGAGACCAAAATATTCTGTTCTGCACAATACTACTCATACACATGAAGAAAAAATATTACAAGAGAATAGAGTAAGCAAACTAGGGAACCTATACAATGTGGGATTGCACATATGTTAAGCACTTTTGGTCTAGAGTTGCACATGTGCTATCTGATGTAAGCAGAACTCATATTCCTAGTTTACTTAATGTTTAACTTCTAAATGATGACACAGAAATTAATGTTGCCAAACAAACTTCAGATTTCCCAGTGGATTCTCTCATTATTAGACATCATCTATCTGGAACTCCCAATAGCTTGAACCAATGGTGCGAAGGGAAATACAATTGACACATTGTCCAAGGCACTGGAGAAAGTTAAATTAATCTATATAACCCAGATGGGAAATAATGTTGTGTCTGTACACAAATGTTCATAATATCATGGATATATTGTCTATATTGTTTTTCTGTGGTAGTTTATGGCACTTACAATTGTTTTTTTTTTTGTTTTTTGCAGTTTTGGTTGTTTTTGGATTGCCTTACCCATGTGCCATGCAGGGTAGGGAAAGGGAGGAGGGGAAACCATAAAGACTGGAGGAGCAAAAAAGAGCTGTTGTTGAGCAGTTGATGAATGTCATAATGTACATGGATAAACAAGGGTATCATGTTTGTATGCTTATGTCAGAATAATCTATGTCCAGTATTACAGACATATGTAGAGGCTGATGATTTGCTGTTATATTTAATCTAATCTCCAGTACTCAAAAAAAAGTTAAATAAAATGAATTTGATCACAAAAAACTACGGAAGCCAAGAAAGGCCGTGCTTGCAATTATATTTTTAATGCCATTATCTCAAGATCACAAGTTAATTATTTTGTTATTGAGATAATAAAGCTTGTTTTCTAATGACAATGGGTTAATACTGGCAAAGTATTTTTTCAACATGCCAAACCAGCAGAATTCTTACAAAATAATCAATCATGTTGCATTAGGTTCACACACCCCTGTCAATGGTTCTGAAACACGATTCATTGTTCTGAAACAGCAGATAAGCAATAGTCACATGGATCTTGGCCAATAATTTTGTTGGTTTTGCTATTTTTCTATAGATACATAAGCTTAAACAAAGGGGGCAAAAAATACAACTGAGGGGGCTAAGCCCCCTTAAGACCCCTTGTGGCTCTTGGCCCATGTTAGACCTTGACTGAAGTACAGTCTGATGTGTTGATTAATATTAGGCATTCCTTGATCTGACATTTTTAGCTTAGATGGCACTCCTGACCTCTGATAAGCAAGTAATAAGAGGAAACAACCTTTTCTTGTGATAATGGTGATGATCTCGCATCATCTTGAGATGACAAAGCTTGTTTTCTTGAGATAATGAAATAATTAACTTGTGATAAAGGCATTAAAAAATAATTGCAAACATGGCCATTCAATACTTCCATAAAAAATAAATTCAGGAAATGAATATATAAGTTTCTTAAACATATAATATTTACCAATTGTATCAAACTAATGCAGTTACCTTATGCCTTGGAACATCTTTGTGTAACACCTATACAACAACATTCTCTATGTACATGTGTGTCCACTGTTGATTAAAGGTGGTAATCACTGTGAGACTGGAACTTTATCAATTCTGTTTTATGAGTATGGGATTAAAATAAAATGCTGAAGATGGGGCTTTATATAATCCTCAGCCAGTGTCTTTCATGGGATTATTCCAACCCCTTCTGACCTGCAAGGAGGATTAACATGGGGAAGGCTGACAAGGTCAAACTAAGGGGTGGAGCCATGGCCTGCTAGGAGACCACGTAGCAGGAAGCCTCACCTATGAGCTCATTATCTGAATGCTCAGGACAGCTCCTGTCAAAGGACAGTTTCTATCACTGCAGATAAGTAACAGGAGATGACCAGTGGCCGTTTGGACTGTCTAATGCTTGCTGGGTATTATCTGCTGAGCCTGTAAGGATGGAGTGTAAATGCAGTCCAGTCTGCAAGCTCTACATTCATACTGGATAATTCTTCAGTACACAACTTAAGTCCACAGTCCATTAAGAATCATATAAATGTCTATGTCATATAGCACTTTGACATCATGTGTCTGGCAGAGGTAAATTTTAATGAGAAAAATATCAAACTCCCTAATGAGTAGCTATGACAGAATAGATGTTATTATATGATGTAATAAATTAAAAACTAAGGTAAAAAAAAAAAGTTACAACATACAGTACTGATGAGAGAAAAATAATAATTCAAGCTAACACGTGTGGAGCAAAGATGTTCTCCCATCAGCAGTGAAAACATGGTGAAAAAGGTGACTATTTGTGTTTCTGTTTGGGTTTAATTTCAATGTATAATTTTTGAATAAAGAATGGAATTAGGACAGAACACCTAGTCAACTGATTTTAATTTGAATTGCTACACGGACATTTCGGGCCAGGCGCCCTTCCTCAGCGTGTATACTGGCAATCAATCAATCAATTGCCAGTATACACACTGAGGAAGAGCGTCTGGCCCTTGTGGCCATTGTGAATTGAGCGATTAGTGATTAGCCAGCTGGAAAACTATGCTGAATGTCTTGAACAACAGAATCTCACATTCCTAACACAAGAAGCAGAAGAGGATGCTGTAGGAATCAGCACTCATGAACGAGAAGACAAACCTCATGAGACGATGGTGGAGATTGCTGAACCTACAAAGGATTTGTCACAGCCTCTACCACCACCACATACTATCAACTAGCTGAAATTCGAGAAACTCTTATAAAGAATACAGATGAACGTGTCATTACCAATGCTGTTTATATCTGGCAACAATCGCAGTAGAGGAAAAAAGACAATAAACCCAATGTGAAACATTTTTGTAGATGATTTGAATATTTATTGTGTTAAACTTGTTTGTTAATGTTAAAAAGAAAGATATTTTTCATACAAATGAGTTTGTCTACCACATAACATCTTGTTGTTCTGTTTTTACCAATAAAATGTTTAGAGGAAAAAAACAATAAAACGGGATATACAGAGGAGCTGCAATGGATAGAACATTTAAAAAAGTATATTATGACCCTTCCAGCCCTGGTACTTTTGGAGGTATTAACAAACTTTGCCCTTCTATAAGAGACAGTACAGGTGTAGCACCACCAAGGGAACAAGTATAAGATTGGTTATTCAAACAAGATGCTTATATACTTCATGCAAATGCTGTTAAGTATTTTCCAACATGTCTTTAACTGTGTACCCTCAAAACAAAACATGGAATCACAGAACAAAGCTTGCAAAGCCTATCAACCTCAAGGAACCATATGAGGTGGGGTTAACTGAGATACGATATCCACTCAGTTGGCATACCATTACAAAATCTGACACATTCAGCACTATTTCACACAAAGCATGGATAAAATCATTGGTGGCACAGGTTAGAATAACTTTCCTCAGGGGACGTGGAACCTTATATATCATTCAGTTATATATATTATTCAGATCCACATTCCTTCCATAAGACATCCCCCCACATCAAACCAAGGACTCTTTCTCCATTTCAAACATAGCTATAAATTAGTTGTGAGGACCAGTTGGCTGCCCTGACCAGACACCAAACAAAGAACATATCTACATTTAAGACAGATCAAAGCCCTCCTGGAGTACGTAGACGATGGGACGGGATTGACAAGTGACTGCTAACGACCCTGAAGAGCCAGGCCAGACAACCACATATCACATGGGCTATGCGTGCACATGAAGTATACTGTGCATGTCTTGTGCATGTACACATGTAAGGGTGACTTATATACAGTATATACTACTATAGACAGATTAAGAAAATAACAGTTCAAATCTGTGCAGCAGAGGCTGAGATATCCCTAGCATGGATCAAGCTCCACTAAAAATCTGGTTCCTACATTACCCATAGTGCAACTCAATAGTACATTTTCATTAGATTTTCCCTGCTTAGTAAACAACAACATCTTGACCCTGAGTTGAGATGACCCTGGTGACATCACTATGACATCATCAGGGTCATTTTCTCAGTTTACAAAGCTCCTCCACTGGGCAGCCAGTAACACCCATGGTTTGAGTCTGTCCAAGGACTTGTATTTCATGTCATTTCTCTCTCTCTCTCTGTTGTCAAATTGTCTGTCAAATAAAGAGGCAATGCAAAAGAAAGAACAAAAACAAAAAAAAAAACAAGCTAAAACCCAATACATTTGAAGGACATACAACTGCTTTTCCATATCTTTGTCACATTCTGTGAAGATTGTGTAATATGATTGTTATTAATGTCACTGTCTTTACAGGGTGATAGAAATAATCACGACTGAGCTTAAAGGACCAGTGTGTAGGATTTAGTGGCTTGTAGCAGTGAGGTTGCAGATTGCAACCAACTGAACACCCTTCCCCTTCCCCTTCCAAGTGTGTAGGAAAACCTACGGTGGCCACAAAACTCACGAAAAATGCAAAAGGCCCTCTCTAGAGCCAGTGTTTGGTTTGTCCATTCTGGCGATGCAACATAGCAGGCTCCATGGAAAAGGACCCTCTCCCTATGTAAATATAAAGGGCTCATCCCAGGGTAACAAAAACACAACGATTCTTAATTTCATGAATATTCTATTCCATTTCTGCCCAGTCTGTTAGGCTAGATGCCACTAAATTCTGCACACTACATCTTTAACTGTAAGGGACACAGAATCAATCTGCCATGTCCACTTCTGAGAAATCAATCGTAACAAGAACTATAATTTCTGCATATACATTTAACTGCGGAGCTTGTCAGAGCGTAAAATTGAGTCCCATTGGCTCATGCATATAGTATGTGACACAGCTTGATGACACTCTCATGTAAAGCGTGGAGCTATAACAAACCTTGCAATTAAATTCATGTCATTCCATTAAAGGCTCTCATGCAGGGAGATAACAGCAGTTTTACTTTTCAGCATGAGATATCTGGGAATTCAATAGAAGCATTGGGAGCTCAAAGGTATCACTAGGAGTATGGAAAACCTGGATGTTCTTCACCTGAAAATGTTGACATTTGGCTTTTTTTAAAAAATGATTGCTGATTGAAAGCAGATTGTTGATTTCCTGTTTAGTCATATTTTTGTTGTGGTGGCCATTATTACAAGAAGTGAGAACTTAGTACTCACTAAGTCACTGCTGCTGTGTCATTTAGCATCTGACTAGCTGAGCTGCAGTTTAGATGGCAAACTGGAACTTGCTGCATGCTTGCTGAGGCAAAACAATCACAGCTGAAACACAGCTAAACTGCAAATAAACTGGATACACTGTATGATAAAGATACCTGATATCCACACACAGGTGATTCAGAAGAACACTGCAGAATACAGCCGCATGCAATTACGGACATTGGTTACAGATTTTTGATTTTCCAGTCCAGCTGACCATATTTCCAACCACTAAGTTCTAATGTTCAGTTTTTGTTGAAACTGATACAGACTGCTTGTTGGTCACCATATGTAATATGAAACTTCTGTCTGAGCAAACTTTTAGAGACTTTTAAAGACAAAGAGATGCAATGCAAAAAAGCTAGGGGACGTTCCCAATGTCAAGAATGAACTTTGACACTGAACTTAACGGTTATTTTGGAAGCAGTAGTTCATGGTGCTGTTCATCTGTGTTGTGTTATACTGGGAGGTGATTCTTATAGTGGTCTATAAGGATAAAACACAGACAGTAAAAAATATGAACCCTCCTGTACCTTCACAAACAGGCAATTCATATCAATCAATATTGCATTATAGAATTCACAATTCAGAAATATGAGATCATTCGATGTTTACACTAAATTTTTACTATAACTTTTTCCTTTCTCACAAACTGACATTCTTACACTCACACTCACTGTAGATATGATGTCATCATGTTTATCAGTCCCCTCATCTTATTATTTTCCACATGATGAGCACAATGTGTGCACCAAAGTGTTTGCTTATTCTACATTTATTTCCTGCTCTGTACAGATATGCTTGTTGAGTAATTATGCTCCTGCAGAGTTACAGGTAAATGTCTGTTGTCTGTTTGCAGATTATACAGGCAACATTTTTATCAGTGCTTGACAATGCAGATATAATTTACATGCCCGCTGCTGTCCATACCCTCGTACCCATTGATGCTGTGTATCACAGTTCTTTTAGATTTATTACAGGTGACAGTTTTAAACCCATCATTGTATCCTCTATGAGAAGGTAGGGTGGACATCACCTACCACTCGAAGGGAATAATAATGTCTTATTTCTATTTACAAAGCCATCCTTAATAAGCTACCATTTTATTCATCATCACTTTTATGACTTAGAAATATGGGATGCCGTACTCGTTCACAAGAATGCATTACCTTGGATATCCCTCATATGAATATGGAAATTGGAAAAACTGCATTCACTTATTATGCACCTCATAGGTACGATAAGCTTCAGGACTACCTTAAATCAGACAATTTTTTAACCCTAGAACAGTTAAGCTTATGTTGAATGATGTTTGAATGAATGCTTCTGTTTTTCTTAATGTCTCTGCTTTTTCCCTGTGTAATGTAATTATGTAGACACAGAGAACTATTGATAATGAGAGCTTTGCTCTCAATTGGTTTTCCCCTGATTAAATAAAAGGGAAAATGTTTCAGCCTTCCATCGGATAATTTTGCATCTGTCTTTGGTAAAAATCTGTTGCAGCATGGACAAAAAGTGTGGGACAGCAAATTTTTACCCTGACCTGCCAATCACAACCAGTCAGTAGAATAAAACCAGTCATATCAACAATATACATGAGAGACACATTTTTATTTTGAGTCTGCAACATTTTACTTACATGAAAGCATCTGGGTCAAACTGACCTGCAGACATTGTTGTATACAAATTTAGCACAGACGTTCCACAACACAGTTTGTCCACATTTTACACCAAAGGTCGTGATCATAAATGAGGAAAAGTCAAAGAATTTCAGGGAGGACACCAGTGTTTCAGGCAACTCAAAAGTGGAACTGGGTCAAATTAACCCACAACATAATAGCAAGGTTAAGGAAATGCACTGCGAAATGCCACAAATACATGCCAAAGAACCAACATTAAAAGACTGATGTTGATCTCAAACAAATCCCATTACTGAGCTGCACCTAATACAATTTTTACACCAAAATTAGCTCATATATGGGTTTTTTAAATGCGGTTAAACCCGCTAAAAATAGGCAATTATAGAGAGACAATGCATAAACATATGGATGAGACCATATGTTTACAGACATCAACAGATATAAACAGATGAAAGAGCAAATTAACATGTCAACCTGGGTGTCATGTTTCCATCACTGCCGATTGGAGCTGGAGCCGATAAATACCAATGTTTTTAGAGAACAAACAATCATAACTAAGGCACTATAATAAATTCAGTCAAATGATGATAAAAATAGCGATAAAATAAAAGTTTTCTGAACTATAAAACAACATTAACCACCACCCATTGCGTGACGTTGTTGAACCAGGGAATTCGTGGGTCCACCATGACAAAGGATCCTAATTGACTTTACATTGGCATTATTTCCGTGGTTTTTAACCCATTACGTGCCACCACTACGGAATGCGGTATTAAGAGGTGGTGGTCATTTCACGTATTTATGTGAGATCAGATTGATAAATACCCATGACTACTGCAGAGTAATTTGACCCTGGAATGAATGCAATGAAATTATTGTGGTTGTAGGTCCTTCGACTTTTGAGAAGCAGGTGACGTGAGGCTGCACTCTTAATTAGTTGCTTCAGAGTTTCCACAGGATGCAGCTCTCTGCGCCCTGGGCACTCCCGTTTTTATTGGTAGCCCACAGACACATGGGTTTCTGCAACGCCATCAGTGAGATGAGCGCAGATGGATTTTTAGCTTTTCAGAGAGCTAACATTACTAATGTTATGAACATCTGCCCTGTGCAGCAGTCACACTGCAAGAATTATATGCTACCATTACTTTGTTTTCATGCTAACATTACATTATGGTTTTCATACTGATGTTACTTTATTGTTTTTGTGCTAACATTACTTGTGTGCTGGTTGATGGTTTGGGACACATTCAGCTACTTTTTCACTACCTGTAAAGCTAACTTTGTGTAGTTTGTGTTAGCTTTATCACTGCTAGTAGCTAATGTTACTGGAATGTGTGTCATGTGTTAGCTTTTTGTATAAATATTGCTTTGTGGGGGTTGGATGGTTTTCACATTTTATTATTGTTGATAAAAAAAACCCACATATAATTCAAATTCACGCTTTAACAGTATTGTATTATCAATTTTTGCTGAGCTAAGCAGTGGTGATTCAGCACACCCTACTGGTGATACATGCACACCTGTCAAATGGCTTTTTACAATTAGTGTACATTCAGTCTTGTATTCTTGCATTACTGTCGTTGCTTGTTTGCCCCCAGCCAACAAAAAAAGAAAAACAATTTCACCAGCCGCCACTGCACATATCCATATATGAATGATAGAGGGGATTGTCAGAGTTCCAGGGATACAAGAGCCATGATGATAGGACATTCTGAGTCTAGGCCAAATGAACAAAATACAGAGACCCCATTTCATTGATTTACTTGTTTTAGTTGGAACCTCAAAGGTTATTTTTTTTCTCAGAATGTCAGATGCTTATCTTTTATGTTCTCAAAGGGCAGACAGCCATCACACAATGACCTCTGAACCAGAAATAAACTCCTTGTAAGGAGCAAATGCCATGCACAGTCTCGGGGATGAGGCACTCATTAAACTCCAGTCAGGCAGCAAAGCACCTTGGGGTGCCTGCCATCAAACAGAGAGAGCAGAACAAATAGGACTTCTTGCAGGAAGGTACTATCTATTACACTTTGCCAGCAGTAACAGGCATAACGGAGATGTTCTCTGTCATAGTAATTCAAGGTAAGTCATTAGCATTAGTTGCACGCTTGTGTCAGGTCCCAACAGATACAGAGCTACATTAGAGCTACACACATCACACTGCGGTCAAAAGAGAGTAATTAATGAACGATGCATTAACAGTGGTGGAGTCACTGGTCCTAACACCTCAGGGGCAAAGTCTTTGACTGCGCAGAGGAGATCGATTCCATTTAGATTAAGAGTGGGAGGAATAGGAGTGGTGGCTGCACTGATGAACCTTACAGTACAGGAGTAAGTATGAAAAAGGAGTGTGTCTCCAGGGCTACTCTTTATCAGACCAGCAGAAATCATTTCATAGTGGCAGAAATGATAATCCATGTTCATCCTCAGTGATGATATCAGGACTGTGGACCAGGTCGCCACCACTGGTGTTGGATGTCACAAGCTTCAGGTGAGATGTTGATTAAACACAGTGATATAGAGACATTATCACAGGGCTGCATGATTACAGCTGAAACTATAATCATGATTATTACATTCAGTGATATAAAACTATTTTCTAATGATAAATAACTTATATTTTCAATAGAAAACTACCTTTCCTGTCACTACCTTTCCTGTCACAGGGCTAAACATTTAATTTTTATCGTCATTAGTTATTGCACACAACCAAATAAACATGGACATAAAAAAAATCCATTATGTATATTGTCTTGTGGAAAAGCTCGTATTTGCAGGTGCAGCTTAGATGTGGAAGCAGAGAACCAGTAGTGGAAGAGGTTTAAAGATTGTTTTGTACAGAAAAGTAGCAATACAAGCATTCAAAAGCTTACCAAGGTAAATGTACACAATTAGCAGCAAAATGTAATAAGTGATAATGTAAAAGTTTATAAAGTAAACAAATGAGCACTTTTATATTATCAGATAGACCTTCATGGGCTGTAGCTACAGCCAGGTAGATCAGGTCTGGAACATACTGCTTGTAAAAAATGTAAATTGTTGAATAGAAGAATTGATTTAAAAGATAAAAGCTGCCAACAGCCAAAACATCCCTGACATCACTGGCATCAGTGACATAATTGACATAATTGCATCAAGAAACACATATACATGATACTGATGTTATTCCCAGTGACCTCTGTGGTTAACACACATGCCTGCACACACATATCCATACACACTACAGTACACTATACATACTGTACATGCACACTACATTATTCTCTCTCTCCAGTAATGACACCTTGAATGCAAAAAAAGTATTTTTTACTCATATACACCTGTGTGTTATATACACATACAGCCAGATGTTATGGATAACAACACACACACACACACAGTCTACTTACTACTACTACAGACTACCATTATCCACAGTGTGATTACAGACAGAGTAGTTTATAATAGCTTAGATAGCAATCAACCTGAGTCAGAGTGGGCTTGTACTGTAGTATATGCTAATGCATTATCAGAAGAGCTTACAGGCTTGACATTATATAATCTATGAGCTGATGGTACCCCACCTAGTTTAGAGGTTTACATTTGAGGGTACTATTCTGTCAGCTACACACACACACACACACATACACACACACACACACACACACTCCATCTGTTTTTTTCCCAGGTGAAAACAGGGAAAAATGATGTTCTATGTTATGAGTTAAACACAAGAGATTAGTGATCACATGACCATGATGATTCTGTGTTCTTTACTGTCCACTATCATGGTGGATTAGTTAAAACAGATTAAAGCCTACAGCTGATCTTCACAGCGTGTATACTGTAGTCTCTGATGTTATCCAAATCATCCATAAAGGTGACCATACAGCTAATTTGAACTTTAACGTAACAACCAGCGACATTGTCATATGACAACTGTCTGCAGCACTACTCTCCATCTGTAATGTAACACTACCAATAAAAACATCTTTGTTCTAAACATCCAGCCGCAGCTGCAGCAGTTTGTTGGGATTAAACAGAAGAGCTGGGTATTTAGCATGAGCATTATGGCTAGACAAGACTTAGCGGGTTTTCAGGCTGGATGCCACACTGTGTAATCAAAATGAAACAGGGTGTGTTGGTGTGAGTGTGTTGCTACTGTACTGGAGTACTGGAAATGCTTAAGGTCCAGTTTGAATTATATATCCATTCATCAGACACCCAAAACTGAACAGCAGTTTACAATTTTACAACTGTGAAAAGTTACCACTGCAACAATCATTCCATCATCTTGATAATTATGTAAACATTAGAATTACACTAGTCATCTAACAAAGAAACCTACCAGGAATGTTCTGTTGTACATATTTGACAGTGGTACTGTGACCCATGTGTTTGCAAAGCAGAGCAAGAAAAGAAAACATTAGAAGAAAGTCTGAAAAAATACATCTGATTTAGTTTATCAGAAATAGATTTGTCAGTTTTCACCATCTCGTAACTGCTCAGACTTGTGTTGTTGAGTGGCGCTAGCAGGACAGCCAAGTTATGATTAAAATGTCAAATTCCTGATGGTGACAGTGTTTAAAAATGTGTGGTTATCACTAAGATATCAGAAATGATCTTCTGGGAATCATAAATATCCACAGCAAACTTTCGATATGTATGGAAACCCGGCTATTATTAAGAGATAAACATGTCATGTAAGAAAGTGTTTGGCAAGAGGAAAGTTTGATCTGACTGTGATCTTAGATTTAAGATCAGGAGGTCATTATAATCATTAGGATTCATTCTTTGAGAACGTAAATATTCACTTGGAATTTCAAATCAATCTGGCTGGTAGGCATTAAGATATCTTGCTGAACTGACAGAACAGACATCACCACCATCACACCTCACTGCTAGTGGAGCAAACAATGCAAAGCTGCAGCAGATTACTCAAACCTTTACTTCTGTGAAGGAAACTCTCAAACAGGTCTCTTTCAAAGCACATGGGACTCACAATGATCACCTGATTCAGTATTTTACCTCAGCACCATGAGCAGCTGTTGATCTATGACAAGGATCCACAGAACACTTCCCATCAGTCTCATGTGACAGGGAATCCAGCCTTTACACAACATCATTACTCAGTCTGCTGAACCCACCTCCTCTATTTTCATTATTGGTTGTCTGATGACAAGTCCCCCACATGGAGACCCTGCTAGCAGTTGCTGTCAAGAGTGCAGCAGTCAGAGTATGATTTAGTTATAAGTGTGTTCCTCTGAACAACTCAACAAGAGCCGTTGTGTAATTGTGCTTTTGGTGCAGTCTCATTTTTTTTTTTTTTCTTGGCAGCCACCCTCATGCCTGCTTTTGGCGGGTTGCCTGGCCAGGATATTGATGTCTTGTGTGTATTAGTGTGACTGGAACCAGGCATAGAAATACATGCAGTAGTTAAGGCAACATATTAGGCTCCATCATATTTTTGCTCTGGAGTGGATACCTGGACAACTACTGGCCCTATAACCAGGTTTTAACAAAGATATGATCCTCACAAAGGAGGATTCCTAATGGCTTTGACTTGTTACAGCAACAGCATGCTCAACATTTCTGCAAATTCATGCTTCTCAGAGGATGAACCTTTCCATTCTGGGAACTCAATAAGCTTTCCCTCTTGCATCAGCCCCAAACTTTCAGCTTTGTATACCAGACAGTTAATGGCTGGTAATTTATTGTGGACATTCATGGTCCACAGAGGAGGGACCCTACTCAATGTGCTGACCCCTTCACCTCTATTGCTTCTCCACATAGTCTATTGCTTGCACACATAGTATGTGGCTATCCAACAGGTTAGTTGGGCTACCTTACAACTCCACACAAGATATTCAATTTTTTTTTTTTTTTACATCAGTGCCTCATCCCTACTGGTAACTGCATCTTGATTACTTTGTCTTGTATGGCTTCAAATGCAAATAACATGCATCAGTCTTTAACATTTCTCCTCTAGTGCCCTGTTTCACACTCACCAAATTACATGAACACACTTTTAATTGAGGAGTCTGAAACACAAAACACTAGCTCTGTCAAAATGAAAATGAAAATACAATCTGTCAGTCCTCTCATCTTAGGCAGGTCTTCAGTTATGATGTCACTTCCTTGTTCAGCTGAAAATTACTGGATTTAATTGATTAAATTAAATGTGAAAAAACTATCAATAGTATCAAAAAACTGAACACAAGCAACTTCATTTAGAACAGTGTTTATAGCTTGAACTGTGTAAAAGTTATATGCAAGCAAAAAGTTGGCAGAAGAATAAAAAGGTTGGTATTGTGGAATTACATTTTCATTTTCAAGTTTACATAATTATTTTAATATAGTCCCCTATAAGCTTCCATAATAAGCTGTCTGTTATATACAATATAATGTATACCTATGAAGCAGCATCAAGGATTGTAGCACAACTTTCCCATCAAACTCATCATTCAAAGCCCCAGGCTGCAGATTATCAAGAGTATAAATCAAGACCATTTCTTGTTGCCAAAGTTTTTATATCAGCACTACTCTCTCTAAGCTGGTGATCAGTTTCAGTTCCCAAGAAATGCAGAACAGAGGCATCGAGAGCATTCATTAAAATGATACGCTATGGGCTAGTTTCCACCCTGGCATCTTATACTGTTTTTGTGGTGTTTTTCAATTGTTCTACCAAATTAATCTTGTCTCATATGCACTTCAAAATGTAGTCCATGTTTTTGTTTTACTATTTTATTGAATGCTTTAAACCAGGATTTTTTTTAACCAGGCACAACACATCTGAGCTCCCATTGGCTGCAGTTGCCACTGGGGTAATTCATCCTTTCTTAGCAGCGCAACAGTCTGTTTGAAGCTGGTTTTTACCAGCAGATTTCTAAAGGATGTAAACAATAGAGGTTTGACAACTGAAACAGTTCTGAGGACAGCTAGGGAGAAAACTCCCATTCAAACTTTGCCATAAAAACACTTTGGCATGAGTAGGCAAGATATGTGTCTCTACTGGGGATTTACCAAAAATATCACAGTGAAGGGAGTTATCATGACATTCATCAAGCTTGTCTGAAATATTGCCTTTGAGCTGAAATAGGGAAATTAGTTTATGCCATGTTTGCCTTATCAAACCCAATAAACACTGAAGAAATAAAAACAAATCAACTCTAACACACTATAAGTATAACCAGGTTGGTTGTGAACAGTTTAGGACATTTGACTGGAAATTGCTTTGAATGTAACTTAGTGTCCGAGTCTCTCTATTCATTCACTGCATTAAATCATGTTTTCATGCATATTATTACTTCTTGGCAATAATGATTAAAATCTTTTTTTAAAAAAGGCATAAGATTTGTAAATGTGATGCGCATGACACCGTTACATCAGGCTCTTACAAGCCACACTAGTAATGCACTAGTGGCCCACTACTAACAGACAAATGCAAACAAATGTTACATATATACCTATAGTTGGATATAATATTTATGTTCATATATGTTCAGATTCAAGATTTTGAATAATTATCTTGAGCATGTCTCAGCGTCTTTAAATAATTGATATGGCTTTATGAATGGAATACAGTAAGTTACATGAATAAACAAAATAGTGAACATTTTATTTAAAATATTTAAACATTAAAAAAATAGAAATGTCCACTCTATTTAAGACTATTCAGAGTCGTTGTAGTTGGTTCACTCACTCCACGTGAAAACGTCTTTTGTCAGATGGACGTAACCCTTTATGTGTTTGTCGCTGCAATTTTACTGCTTTCATTCACAACACAGCTGTCCCTTCATTCCTTCATTTTCCCTGAAATGTTACTAGGTTTTGGTCTGGGTTACAGTGGGTTTGAGGTGGTAGGCTTATCTTGGACATTTCAGCTACCTAGAAATAAAAATGTCCTGACAGCTCTGATGGAGCTAAGGATTCATCCATAAGAGCTGCTTTATTACAAACAATTCCACCGCATAAACCTGGAATGTGTGTGTAACAGCTGACCGGTGTAGATGTGCAGCAGAACACAGAACATTAATTACTGTCAGATCCTGAATGATCTGGTGTTAATGACGTTACCGCTGCTGTGCCACGTGTGTAAATGTGCACAGCCTCTTTCTCAGTTTGGAGACACACATATCATTTCAGATGCTGTGTGACGCTGCAGCCAGCTGTGGGCAACAAACAGAACATCAGTTCTGATGTTCAGTGACACCTGAATGACATTACTGTAATATTCAGACATTAATCTAACACGTTTCAGACCTGCCTGAATCACATTAATATCTTTGATGTTTTATATTTCAGTATGTCATGTTACAGATGAGAAATACTAGAGAAGTAAAAGAAGCAAAATAGATGAAAGTTTGTATGTGATTGTGGAGAGCTCTGTGTGTGTGCACCTCTGCTAATTAAAGACATAATTTGAGTCTTTTGTGCTCTCTGCAGTTTTCATTATGGACCAATCTGTGTGCTGAAATATGGAGAAAAACCTGAAACACTGGAAACTGCTCCACTCACTCAATCAGACACAAAACAAGAGCAAATTGCACTCAGCTGCAAAACTTTATGGGAAAAATCTTTTGTGAATAGGACCTTAAAAACAGATCAGATTGCAGGTGCAAATGCTACGCAATTCACAGTGCTATTAGTGGGCGCATTCCGTTCTTTGTGGATATGGCCCTATATCTGGCCCATTTGTATGTATGATCATCGTTCACGAGGAAACTGTCTCACTGTTTATGCATAAAGCACAGAATTCTATTTTAAGGCTTCAGGGTCATTTCATAAATACATGAAACTGCCAGCCACACACACACACACACACACACACACACACACACACACACACACACACACATCATCATGGTCAGATCTTACTAGGTAACTTTAAAGGTGTGAGACACTTTAGGGTGAATGTCCACCAGGCCTCTTTTTCTCAAAGTGAATAGCACTTGCAGGGTGCTGAGATGAAGTGCTTTCATGCTGTGAAAAGAGTGCTGCATATGGGTTTTTATGTCTATGACAGCATCATCCTAACCAGAAAAGTGTAGTCTTTTCTGAAAAGTCAATATTTTCAGCTTGAAGTGTCTGGCGTGGCTACACAAAAAGTAAGCAAGAGCACACACACGCACACACACACACACACACACACTCACATATCCAATTTGCACTACAAAGGATTTTGATGGTCTAAGAGAGGGCCAACAAGTTAATTACTAGGAAAGAGGTTTTCATTCCACTGACTTTTGATAAGGCTAACATGAAAAATGAGTGTAGAAATGTACACAAGGTAAAGATGAGATAATTTAATTGTACAATTCCCAATGATAGCCAGATCCAGATGACCAGAGTTTGGCATTTCTAGTGTTTGGACAATAAAAAATTAAAAAAAAGACCTCAGACTTCAGTATCAGTAACACTGGTCTAGTCTTTAATCAAGGATTATTTGTGTGTTTCATCTCCAGTCAAAAATATGTTCTTATCAATGGGTTTTATGATTTCATTTAATACCTGCACAGAGACAAGAGAAGGCATCTGAAGGACAATAAAAAAAAAAAAAGAAGTGGAAGAAATGGCAGTGCTGAGGAAATTTTGAGATCAGTCAGATGCTCAGCTGTCACACAAGAACACAGACACTCCACACACACACTGCTTGGTGTGTATGTTGCTGGAAGGCTCTAAAGGTACAGTTGGTACTGTGGCTGTTAGACAGGGCAAATAAAGAGTGCAAAAACAGTCCAGCAGTCACAGTTGTGTGAGCACCACATTGGAAGTTTGAAAAGTTGCTTCATGTTCACTCTGAACATCAGAAGTGAGGCTAAAAATGTAAAGTTTGTCCTGAGAGTGATGCTAGAGGAAAGATCAGGGTCAGGGTCTGTTACCATTTGATGTACTGTACCAGCTCATAGCTAATTTTCATCTGCAGTGCCATCGGAAGGTCACAATTAAAACATATAACAGCATAATCACATACACCCACAATGTCAACTAGAAATGGCTAATGTAAGCTTGTCAAATTAAAAGCAAGATTATTTGCGTCCATGAGAAGACCATGAGATGAAATTTAGATTCAGTGGTTACAGAGCTGAGTAGTTTTTAGCAGATTTTTTAATTTGGTTTTAAATGTGCTGATGGAACTGTAGTTCTTCATATCATCAGGTAGGACATTCCACTGAGTTGTGGCTTTCACAGAAAAAGCTGACTGCCCAAATGTAGTGTGATGACATGGTATGGTACAATCTTGTATCCTGGATAATCTAGTAGAATTTACTGAGCGAGTGTACACAAAGTCACATAGTGGAGGAGGGGCCAAACCATTGAAAATTTTATAAACTAGGCACAAATTTGAAAATAATCTAAAATTCTCAAAGCTCAGTAAATTGTATTTCTCCAGTACCCTACAGTGATGGAAATGCATTGGCTTTTTGTCAAGAGTTTTAAGTTTGTTTGTAAATGGACTCAATAGGTCTTATGGCTGTTTCTCCAGTCTGCCCCCAACATGTGATGCAGTAAGACATATGGGAAAGAATCATAGCATGCATTAATATCTAATATGTCTAAAATTTACTAAGTTGTACTTTATGGTTTTAATTGTTTTTTGATTTTAACATGTTTCTTAAAGTTCAAATTTGTGCACTTCATGTTACTGGACAGTGTGTCACCAACTTTAACAAACTGTATCCTATGAGATAAATATGAAGACATCCATGCCAGTGCTCTAGATGAGAAGTTAAATTTAGAGAGTTTCGATATTAAAACATCATGATTGACTTTGTCAAAAGTTTTACGCAGATCTAAAAATACAGCACCAACTACTCCTCCTTTATCCAGCCCTGATTTAATTTGCTCTATTAAGTGCAAGGTAGCAGTTTCAGTGGAATGATTTGCTCTTAAGCCAAATTGCATACAATGTAGACCAAAATTGCTTGTATTAAGAAATGTTGTCAATTGTTTAATGACAACTTTCTCAGCAACCTTTGAGAGTACTGGCAGTATACTTATTGGTCTGTAGTTATTGGCTTCAAGGCGGTCTCCAGATTTAAAAAACAGGCGTGACAGTGGCACATTTCCAGTCATCAGGGAAGGAGCTGTGTTTAAAAGACAAGTTAATTAAATGAGCAATAGGGAGGGTTAGTTATATAAATTATAGTTACAGTACCATAGCCATCTTTACTGGCATCAGCAAAATGATGTAGTTGGCTGTGTATGGGCTCACCAAAGTCCTTCGGCTTGATACATCTATCCACCTTGAATGATGCCAGCAACTCACTGTCTAACAACCACTGATTCCACTAATTTAAAATATTTGGTGGCACTGCATCATCACATCCACAGCTTCTCTTGCAGAGCTGTTGTTGTATCATCTTGGCAGATAAAGTGCCAAAATACCCAAAGGATTGTACACTGAGCTGGTTGTGGACAACTTGCTACATCTGGTTAGAGACTGCTGCTTCACTTCCATCTTAAACTTAAAGAAGTCTGACTTGGCACACCATAACCTAAAGCCCTCTCAATTGGAAGATTATCTCTATTCAGATTCAGGTCCTTTAGATCCTTTGTCCAGTGGTCCTATGCAATTGTCTGCAACACTGCCTGAGTATTGCTGATCCATTTCTCCAAAATGAAACCACCCATTTTATAGAGAGCATTGAGATCTTTAATCATTTGTATGGCCTCTTTTTCAGAGCCCAAGCTCATCAAACAATCATCTACATAAAAACTTTGCTTAACAGCTTGAACAGTTTCAGCATAAAAAGTCAGACTTATTGATCATCAGCAGTTCACAACTGGGAAAAGAAACAGCCCCGAACAAATGAACAGTCATTCTGTAGTCCTGGAGCTCTCTGCTGAAGTCTCCTTCTTGTCACCAGAGAAATGAAGAAAATCTCTATCTTGTTCTGCAACCTTCACCTGATGAAACATAGGAACATATCAAGTGAGAGCTCCAAGCAGTGAACTGGTGAGGTTCGGACCTTGCAATAGTTTGCTGTTTAACGATGTTCCTTTAAATGTGGCATTTAAACACCACTCGTGGAAAACCCTTTCTGGAATGATAGACACTGTGGTGTGGAATGTACCACACTTTTCCACTTCTACACTGCAACTGCTGCTGAGGTACTTGCTCTGTATAATCTTTATCAATAACCCCATTGAGATAGCTTGAGTATTCCGTGTGCAACTTCCTCCTTAACCCAAGTATCCTTTACTTAGTCACTGCAAAGTTGTTTGGTAGGAGGACATCAGGTTTCTTAAGGGGCAACTTCAGGCAGTACCTCTTATTCTGTCGTGTTGAAAAGGATTTCATGATTTCCATAAATCTGAAGTATTCTCCAGACATCTCTTTGTCCTCTGAGGTCATGTCATCGAAGTCATGATTTTATTGATTTTTCAGCATGAGCGCCAAGTTAGAAACAGAAATTCTATTCACCACAACGGAAGGAAGCTCCATGTCAAGATTGCTGCCATTTCCATTTCCATTTAAAGGACCACTGATGACCCATCCCAACACTGTTCTCATAGTGTATGGGCCATCTCCACAACTGTTGACAATTTCCCAAGGTTCCAATATGTTTGGAGCGTTGTTTACTATCAACATGTCAACACTGACCTTTATGCTGGGGATATGATTTTTTGACAAATAAGGCCACCTTTTCATGTCTGCAAAAGTAGCAATGTTGTCTGCAGTGACTGGCATTTGCTTCTGTGTGAGGACCTCTGGGAGAGGATAAAAGTTATTTCCCTCAAGACCAGACACTTCAATCCCATATAAGGAGTATGCTGGAACAACCTTTTTCTGTCCCATAGTTTTCAAGAGAAAATTAGTTCTTTTTCCTGTAATGTTCAACTTCTGCATGAGATCTTCTGAACAGAATGTAGCTGAACTACCAGGATCCAAAAATGCATTGGACTGTATGACTTAATTTCCCTTTGTGGACCTGACCTGCACCGGAACAATGGAAAGAATACAGCGATCCTTTCCAGCCCCTGTACGCCCCCATGTCTGAGGGAGAGTTGATGGTTTAACGCCTTTTAAATTGTTGGCATTTCTCTAAAAGGTGAGCTCATGAACAGCAAGGACAGTACAAGCTCTCCTGTTTCTTTGAGCTACGTATTTTATCTTCAACAGAATCCATTGGTGTTACTGTAGTGGCAAAACTACTTCCTTTCACTCTGTTCTTTGACTGTAGCTTAAACTTGTTCAAACTTTGGAAGGTTTTAAGCCAACTGTATTTTGTGATACATCTTCAATGTCTCCAAAGATTGGGTCAGAAAGAATTCTCACATGCTTCTCAAGAAACACAACCACATCAATTAAATTAACCCTGTTATTGGAGGTTTCTATAATGTTATGAGCTTTAGCTCTCCATCGTTCCCTGAGTTTGAATGGCAATTTAGAAACAACCACTCGTGGTCGGCATATCTAACTCCGATGTAACAAAGCTCTTCCATTACATTACAACATCTGCACAATAATAAAGCATAGGATTGTGGGGCTTTGACATCCTCAGACTGTATTGTTTGCCAATGTAAAGCCTTTTCTATATATGCAGTAATAAGCTTGTGCTTGTTTTCAAAATGTTCTTGTAGAAGACCCTTTGCCACAATGTAGTAGTTCAGTAGCCACATGCTGGCAAACTATTTCCTTTGGCTGTCCTCTTTTGAACTGTTCTAAGTAGTACAAGCAGTCAGCTCTGCTAGCTTTGTCTTCCACCCCTTGTTCAAATGCTTTAATGAAAGCTTTATATTGAAACGGATCTACTTCAAATGTAGGAATGTCTCATGTTGGCAGAAACTGTAAGTGCTGCTGGTGAACAAGGGCAGCTATTATTTCATTTTGCTTGTGCATGATAGTGACAACATATTCAAATGCAATTTGATCATTTTGTTGATGATTCATATGTTGCCTATTACTTTGATTTGCCCAAGCAGTCATTGCACCAGGTTGCAAAACTTGTGATCTTTCTCAATGCTTTTGATCTTATGTATCAACATCTCGCTTTGATGCACTTGAAACATGCCTTTCAGTTTGCTTGGTCTAATGTCTGTTGCTGGACGTTTGCTTTGTGGCAATGATCAATCCTTTTGCTGTGTTGTTTTCTATGCTGCAGGCTCATAATCCTTTGCCACAGGGTTAAGAGTGTTGAATGGTGCCAGTTTCCTCTTCTCCTTTTCAAAATAAGAGTTCATGCCATTTGTCTGTGCATGCAAGGAATGTTGTCCATCCGAAGCCTGCAAAACTTAGCAGCAGATGCAGTTAGCTCAGTTTCCAATTTGAGCTGTTCCTTTTTCCTCATTATCTGTTGCTCCTGTTCCTCCAATGCTTGCTGTTCCTTTAAAGCTGCTATACAACAACAAGCGCAGATCTTTCTGCTGCCGCTTTCATTTGTGCAGAGGTGGTACTTGATTTATTACTGGTGTCACTTTGGTGTCACAGCTACAATAGTAACAACACACTGAACAAACACACTACACTAAGTAACTATTACACTAAGTAACTATTACTGGGAACCGATTAAGAAGGAAATGGTCATGTAGCCTAACCTGAGTTTCAGGCAAACATATAAATGCTGAGTAAATAACATTTGAGTGACATTTTAAATCCTGTTCATTCACGGTTGCAGACGGGGGCGGGGTTCTGCTGATGATGTCGGTAGTTGATGGGCTGAAAGAATAAGTGGAGGAATAAGCAAAATGAAATGAAACAAAACAAAATCAGTTCTACCTGTGACAAAACCATTGCTTCAAAAATATTACACACAGTCTTGTACCTGAGCCAGTTGTTGGAAGGCCATAATTCTTCTGGAGGCTGGAGGGTTTGGTTCAGCTTAAAACTGTTAGCACAGGCATTTTCTGAAATGTGCAGTGAGAAAATAAATGGGACATTTACTTCTGGAATCTGGGCCAGTCACTTTCCAGCTCTGCGCTGTCTCTGATGCTATGCTCCCTCAGAGACTCAGCCTCCTCAGAATAATTATTCACCTGGACCAGAAGGGTTCTCCACATGCATCAGCTGAGAGCTCTTGTGGCTTGCTGTCCTAAGGGGACATTGCCTCATCCAACATGGCCCCAGGGCTTGGATAATAGCCCACTTCAGCCTGTACAACTTTATGTAGTTTTCTGCTGACTTTCCTGCTCTGAATGTGATAGTTAAAGCTGAGATTGGACTGCGGGGCAGGTGACACTGCCACCAACTCCCCTGGACTCTCTCACCTCTCAATGGGACTAAAGTGTTGACAGCTTTGCTCTTGCTTGGATGCACTTGCTTGCTCATTGATTCTGATGGACTTTTAATCAGAGAGCTAATTGCTTCTCTGCACTGAGAGCTCAAGGACATGTTCAACAACTGAAGTTGGTAAACATTTACCTCAGGAATCAGCTGAGCACACAACAGTTGTTCTTTATCAAACATCATTCATTAGGCTGAGAGCAGGGAGAACCTGTGACCCAAAATAAAAAGTAACAGCAACAGTCCTGTTGTTTGCTAACTCAAATTCACAGCTGACATGTCCTGCAAAGAGGCAAAGGGGTTTATCAGTGTTCGTCAGTTATGACTTTATATGGTAAATTAATTGGATCACTGCCTAGAAAGTCAACCTAACATTGATTTTTATCCCTGAATTTTTAGATCTATATACAGTGAGTGATGGAGTGAAAGGTAGAGCATCCTAAAATACAGACAACATAAATAATTTGACTTAAATTCTCTGCTGCTGTATGGGTGCTAAAACATCTGAGTTCTGAGATCTTACCACCAGAATTTCTAATAACAAGCATTAAAGGTTCCTAATAGTTTTCTCTTAAAGGAATAGTACACCAACTCCCTTTTTCATTTTTTTAGAGAGAGATATGAGAAAATGGATATCTCATGTCATATGGTCAGCTTAGCTTAGCATAAAGACTGGCAGCAGCGGGAAATAGCTAGCATAGCTTTGTCCAATGTTCAGAATACACCTACCAGCACATCTAAAGCTCAGCGATTAACATGATGTTAATTAACCCAAATATAAACAGAAATGTAAAAATCAAAATCAATTGTGGTTTTACTGGAGGTAACAAACTAGAACTATTTCTTGAAAATCAACAGTGTATCCATCCACACAGCACTTCTGTGCAGCTTGTCTGGCTGTAATGTAGGTTACCAGATACAGTCAGTGAGCACAAGTTTTGGTCTTGGTCTACGTACAGGCATTATGGTTCCAAATGTGGTAGCTTCACTGTGGCAACACGACTGATTGAAGTTGCACACAGTCATTGCACCCCGCTGTTGTTCTTGACTATTGTCATTTTTACATTTCTGGTCATGTACAGAATAAAGATACAGTGTGTTAGTCAGTGAGCTTTAGAGGTTGTTGACAGGTTTATTTCTGATCTTTGGATAGAGGCAGGCTAGCTGTTTTCCCATGCCTCCAGTCTTTATGCTAAGCTAATCTAACCACATCCTAACTCATTAGAGAAGGGTTGGAACTGTTGTTGATGAACTCACAAAACCACAGCTAATTTATCTCATTTATTGTCAGGGCCAATGTACAAAGGAAAAGATTCATCTCACTCAGGGAGAAGAGATGTGTTGCACCAGATTTAGCTACCAGCTAATTTGCATCTGCATAAAAACACAACTGCTAGAGTAACAAATCTTCACAAATACAAATTCACAATTAAGGTAATTGTAAATTAATTGTGTGAGCTTACATGTTGCATTAATTTAAATGATGTGTAGTTGTAGGCGGATGTGATGTCTGAAGAGCCACGGTCTGCAGGGACAGACAAGGTCACTTACCATGTTACATCTAGCTGAACACGATGCCTCTCATACACCATCACCATCAGCTACTGGAGGTTCAGTCTGAGCACTAGGAGACAATGTAAAGTGTACTGTAGCTGATGATCATGGCTTCATGTTTGGATGGTGCAATTATGTTAGTGTTTATTTGGTGGAATTAGCTGGTTATTCACATCTATAATTCCGATTACACTGGGTTTATTTGTTTTGTGGTTGGTTGGTTTTACACATCATTTATGAAAGTCATTTTGCTTAAAATGATTGGCATTGATAAATATATTAGATTTCACAGTAAAATGTAGTTTCATTAGAACATTATTTTGATGAATCTAATTTCAGAATATTTACCATAAAGGAGGATTTGGTCTTTGTGATTTGAAGTCGTGTCCAAGTCCTTTACCTCATTGTTGCATTTTATTGAATCTTATTGATTCTTCTGTACTCTACTTGCTGTGTGCATTTTAGTACTTTCAGTTTATTTGTGATGAAATGTGCTACATAAATAACATTGTTTTTCCTACCGCTACTTCAAATGTTTTGTAAAACCTTCTTAGACCGAATAAGGCTAAAAAAAATCTATTAACAAGGCTATTTTTAAGCATTTTGGAGCTTCTTGTTCTCTTAAAGATTCACCCGAATTACAGAGAAAAAATATTAAAATATTAATAAAAAAAAATCCCTCTCATAGTGTCTATCTATGTAGGTTTTATGCCTGTGAGATTTCTGCCTCCACCAAAATAAATCTTTTGTCCTGTGGGTTATTCAGAGTAACAGGACACTGTGTCTGAAAAGAGAAGCTGTTGAATGTATTAAAAATCTTTTTTTTTTTCAAAGCTGTGAGCTCCACACATTAAATTGCAATTCAAAATCTCAATAGTATAGGGATGAAGGCAGAAATATCAGAGACAACCTTTGTGTGTGTACGTGGCCTGGCCTGTAAGATATGTTGTGAATTCAGCATAGGACACTGAGGCACCCACGAGGGAAATCATACTGTGAGGTGGCTATATCAGAAGAAAAGTTACCAGAGGAATGGACACAATGTCAAAGCAGTGAGTTTTAACTGTGAGCTAAATCTGTCTGTTCATATATTTAACTTTCTTGTGTCATCCGACAGTTCCTTCTAGGGATTAAACACTGGTTTCATAAAGTCATACAAAGGCCCTTTTTTTTAAAAAAAAGTATTATAAATCCTATATATCCATTTTATTCTTTTATGAACAAAATTCAGGCATAAATTGATAAATTAGTTCATGTTGTGAAGGGTTGCTGTACCTCTACCATTATTATCCTTATGCAACATTGTTTCATAAGATTTTCTACATTTTACCATCCATTTCACATAATAACTATTGGTGATGTGATTATCAGGCTTATACCATGAAAACACAAAAAGCGAAACCCCTGACCCCCAATACCTCAGGTTAATGAAATTTCTGCCATTTTGTAAATATAAATATGCAGATATTTGACTACAATGTATTGACTGTGACACTGACAATAAAATGACTGCAGAAAGAACAAATCAGACTCAACAACATGAAAGCCACTGGTGCTTATCAGATAATTAAATGAAATGCTGTATGTTCTATCCAAAGCCAGAATGTTGCTGCGACATACATATATCCAATTTAATTATGACTTACAGCTGCCAAACACATCACTGAATTAATCTGTTTATTAAGCCTTTCTGTAAATATGAACATAGACAGACTGAGCTGTCTCACCTTAAACCAGGTGATTTATCTCATCTTCCTCTGCTCAAAAATGTCCATGTTATCAAAATCCAAGGTTTACTCATTTTGCCAGATTTCTATGGTTTTCTGGGTTATTTTGGTGCTCACAGTTATTCTTTTAAAACTCACTGGATTATAAAAACTGATTGGTGTGCAATAAAGTTTACAGAGCAACTGATTCAATCTCTTCTTCATGCTGTGTGCTGATTGTCTTTTTGTGCAAAAAAAATCTGGAGGCTTGTTGGCACCACCCAATCAGGCCAGCTTCAAATGTACTGATTCAAGTGTGTGCGTATGTCGTGGGCATGTGTGGGTCTGTGTGTGTGTGAGTTGCCTGGCTGTACAGTATGTATGTGCGGCGAAACCCAGTAAATCTGGAATATTTTTTGACTCTGTTGGTGGTAGTCAGGTTATCTTCTCTTCTTCTGAGGTGGTTGTTTTGACAGATACCTGGTCGCGATGGCTCAAACTCGACAGCAACCAAGTTTGATTTTCACTGGCTGCTTTATGTGTACCACTGTCCATTGTCAAGGAGTAATGTATTCCATGTTCAGCCTTCAACACATAATAGTCCACAAGCAAACAATGTTTGCCTTGTCAGGAAGTGGTTGCCTTGTTTTTCTTTGTTCCATTTTGCTCTCATTTCCTGCTGCTCTAAAAGCGCCACTTGTTTTCTTGCCCAGAATGATGCCTGTTTTCAGTCCTCTAATTTGGCTCCGACAGTCTCATTTTAAATTCAAATGTTCTCTTACTCTGAAACTTTTCTTCTCTCTCTGTCTGTCTGTCTGTCTCTTCAAAGCCCAGATGCAGAAACACTTAATCAGCTGGCTGTCGCTAAGCAGTAATCGGAGACAGTGCTGTGCTGGCCTAGAAGAACAAGCTAGGGTCTGCTATTTTTACCGTGCCTCTCTGCGCTCCTCTCTGCCTTGATAATTGGGTGATGAAGAAAAACAGGAGCTTCGTCTCCATGCTGCCCCAGTCTAAAGTCCCCAGATGCTTTATTTGACACAGTCTCTTCACTCTCACAGCGCTGGCTTGGCCTCGACCTGCTTGGGTATTCACTGCAGCGCTGCTGCTTCCGATATCCTCCACTCCCAATAAATGCCAATTGGCTTGGCTTGTTTCCCAGAGGGATTTCATGCAATGCAATCCACTATTCAGACAGCTGCGTAAATTCACCTTGGCATTTGATTATTTGGTACTGTTTTTGAAATTTTTCATCTGCTGGTCCAGATAAGATATCTTTTCCCCCCCTTTTCTAATAAGCTAAAACCTATTTCTACTTCACACAAGTGCATGGAAACCTTATAGCTGTGTGTCCCCGTCAGTGCTTTATCTTTTACACAGGACATGTAGCAGTGTGGGCAGACAGAAAAGAGAGACTGAATGCCATAAAAACCAGGGAGTACTGTGGTTCCACGGGAAAGCCAATAACTGAATTCTCCCCGGGGACAATCTTTTTAAGATCTTTTAAAAATCAATAACCAGGAAACCCTATGTCTGTCCTTTGACATGACGTAAAACATAGTCAGTAGCTCATACTATTATAAGGATAGATTTAATTGTTTGTTTGTTGTTTTTCTTTTAATTAATCAGGAAACTAATTAAATCACCCACCAATCTGTCCATACCTTAAATGAAATTTAAAAATTACTAGACTAGAGAGGTAAGACACATTTCCTGAAAATAAATAACTATAAAAGTTATTTATGTGTTAATACGATAACCTGTAACAGCACAGCAAGTTGCTGTGTTTTGTTTATTGCTAGCATCAAGACTGGAAAAGTCAGTGGAAAATGTCTTGTTGGATGAAAATGATTGTATTACGATGAAGCAGGGTTTTACATTAATTACCACATGTGCAGGAAAAAAAAAAAAAAAAACTATTGAAAACCTTCTTGTAATTTATGTAATATATATTGTTTTTTCTATCTTGATGCTAGCAATTTCAGTCTTGAGTGAATTGCTGTATGTATGCTGTAATTTCAGCATATATAATTTATTATCTTATTTAAAAAAGTCAAACATTTTTTTTAGCAATTACATTTTAGTTATAGAAAATTGCCAGGTAATTGTTCTTTTTTTCCTTGTAATTTATTGGGTTACCATGCATCTTTGATTAAAAAAGACAAAAAACAACACCATTGGTCCCTAACCTACCTGTATGCTTAGAAATAAACACATGAATTGGTTACTGGTAGTTAAGTAGTATCAGTTCTATTTCCTCTTAAACACCATTGTTGCGCAGTAAGTCATACTGTACCCCGTAGTATTAGAATAAGACCTATTAGTTAAAAATTACCCATAGTATACATTATTTTTAAGTTTCCAGATTGCTACCCTCATATTCCCTTGTAGTGTAGGTTCATCCAAATACTCAAAAATAATAATAGTTGGAGAGAAGTCATAATCCAAAGCCTGTGACTTTAAATATATAGACACATGTAAATAGATGAGATATCCTGGATAGCTTGTTACATCCACCACACAATTATACAATAGAAACAACAGAATGTTAAGAAAAATACAATTCATTAATTGAGTTGTGTTTCTGTTTGTGTGTTTTTAAAAAAAGATTTGTAGGAAGGGAGACTTATCTTAATTTTCTGTTGGTCCAGCAAGTCCACAGCTACATCCAAGTAAGTTGATGAGATAATAGGAAAATATTTATTCAAACCCACTCCAAGGATCAGCCACACTTCAAGCCACACATGGTTGCCCTGAAAATCCAGGAAATCCAGCTGGTTCTTGAAACAACTGCCACTCTGACTTACTCTGTGTGATATTAGTACTCTTGTTTTTGAGGGTACATGTCCAGAAACCTGGAACTGAAGTCTTTTAAACATCTCCTACTTGTTCTCCTCCATACTGCTTTTATTAGTTTATTTTCCCTTCCCCCAGCTTATATCTTATATTTTAGCTGTGACAAGGCGACATAATGAAGGTTTCTTCAACCGAATCTTCAATTCAAAAAGTAACTGAATCTTAAATCCACAAAGTAAGTTAATGATGTGTCATTTGTGTATGGATGAAAGTATTTACCTTGAGAAGAGAATGTTTCTTTGTCATCATAATCATGAGAGAAAGAGGTGTTGCCACAGTCATCATCATCATCATCATTATCATCCAACATACTGCATGAATATGTCCAGACTGTGCCAGCAGCAGCTTGTTTTTTGACAGAAATAACTGTAGAGAAGAAAAGATGATATTATCTTTGGGAATTTAGTTGTTTGCTTCTTGCCTTCCTCCTCATGTTTTCTTTTTTTCTGCTAGTGTTATTTTTGTTGTTGAGTCTCTCGTGCAAAGATCAACTATGAACTATTATACTGCCAATTTGAATTACAAAGGGGAAAGAGTGTTTTTTTCTCCTACTGCTTATTCCCATTTAAAAGTTATCTTTTATGGACATCAATGTGCCTAGACATGGAAACATGGGAGTCTTAATTATTTCAGGTCAGTCAGTTTGGCATGGCTGATGACTGTAAATACTACAATACCCATGAGCCTCGATTGCCATTGCTATGGCAAAGAAGCCAGTCAGAAGTGGTGTTAATCAGAACTGTATTTCAGTTGGAAGCACAACGCGGCCTATGCTGTTTTTCCATAAGCCTGGTTCTGTTTGCTTTAGCTATGCTGTGATGACATCCATTTCCACTGCAGTCTCACAGCAGGGGATAGTTGTGCCCCCCCCTGCCAGCACAACAGAACCATGTCATCACAGCTAATGGATTGGCTCAAGTGCTTTGTCATGGATTGGATTGTCTAACAAATGTGTAGTCATATACAAGCGACATGAGTTGGGGTTATTTAGAGAGTCACAACGTCAGCCTCAACAGTTGTGTGATTGGCTTTTTTGTTGTTTGGAAACTTAAAAAGAAAATGGAGTCCACAATCTACTGGTCTAATGATTAACACTGATGTTTACACCAACAGCCAGGAGAATGTGTTACGCTTATTACGCAACCCTATTGCCAGAATAAAATGTTTGCATTGTATGTTTCTGCAAACCACGGATATGTTGAATCTCTACATTTCAATGTTAATTACATTTTAAGCTTTTAGCATGTCATTCAGCACTGCAGTAAATGACCATTATCAGCTGAATAATTGCGTGTGGTTAGGTGTAGGCACAAAAAACACTTGGTTAGGGTTAGGAAAAACTCATGGTTTGGGTTAAAATACCTGGTTTTGTCAGTGAAGCAGAAAGTGAGCAGTGGTCTTGAACAGCAGTCTCTGCTGCTTTGATGCTTTTGCAGCTTTCTCTAGCCAACCACCCAACCTGCCTCCTCCTAACATGGAAGCAAGCTCTTATAGATGTCATCAGAACTAAGTCACTTTCTCTATGATATGTATTGTAGAAATGTTGATATGCCTTGTATAAAACATATTGAAACATAGAGATTAAACATGTCAGTGATTTGCATTTTATTTTGGCGACTGTACTGTATTATGTCAGCTGCTAACATGATCAAGGTGAGCCAGTGTGGCTTGCCTGCTTGTGGCTCCCGCATTGCTACTACTGCATTGCTCGGTATGACAACCCCCTCCATAATGGAAGAAATCTGACAGTTTTTCACAATATTTTATGCTCGCTTAGTCAGCCACTGACTAAATAAACATTGTCATCAGGAGTGCTGACTGGAATGTAACCCTTCTTTTATGTTGAAAAAAAAAAGAAAAACCCTCACAAACAGACAAATAATTAATTCAAGTCTTCTGTTAATGTAATTAAAGGATGTTCACTTTCTCTATTAGTCTGATATTTTGTAAAGGTAAGTCCACCTACACTCACTATAGATATGATTCCATCATGTTTGCCAGTATAATCCCCTTTTTATTATTCTCCACATGACGTGTTTGCTTACAGCATGTGTATTTCCTGCACTGTACACACATGTTGCTGGTTTCACTGTTTTGTTGAGTAATTATGAGTCTGCAGAGATACAGGAAACGTCTATGCAAACTAGTGCTGCAACTAACAATTACTTCCATTATCAATTAATCTGTCGATTATTTTCTCAATTACTCAATTAGTTGTTTTGTCCATAATATGTGGTCATGAAAATGCTGAAAAATGTTGATCACTGTTTTCTAAAAGCCCAAGATGACATCCTCAAATGTCTTGTTTTGTCCCAACACATTGTTAAAGATGAAACCAGTGGTTTCCAACCTTTTTGGCTTTTGACGTCTTACAAAAAGCAGTGTGTAGTCGGGGTCACATTTCACATGTCTATGAGTTGTTAACAGCTCCACCAAATAGTGATTTTTGCTAAACTTCTCACATGCTTTCATTTCAATAAATGTTCAAATGATCCAATATTTCAGCAAAAATCAAAGATTAGAGAAAAAGTCCAAAAACTGAAAACAGATTTGTGCATCAGAACTTTGTTTTTTCTTCTTTCCTCTCCCATTAATCATAATTTCATGACCTTTTGGAGGGACCCGACCCCTAGGTTGGGAACCACTGGACTAAACTAGCTAACTGTATATAAAGTAGTGTAAACTAGCTCCACCTCCAGCAGCTACAACAGTAACATGCTGCTCTGACACTGATGCTTCACTATTAATAATCTAATGATGTCATATATAATAATATATCAGTCAGAGGGACCAAACCACTACTTTTACTGCAATACTTTAACTACATCAAGCTCATAATACTTATGTACTTTTACTGCAATACTTTAACTACATCAAGCTTATAATACTTATGTACTTATACTTTTACTGCAGTAGGATTTTTCATGCAGGACCTTTACTTGCAATGGAGTATTTTTACATTGTTGTTTTGATACTTTTACTTAAGTAAAGGATCTGAATACTTCTTCCACCATTCATGAAAGGTGACCTGCAGACATCACGGTCAACATAAAAGGAGGGTTAGACACAAAAGCCTCCTGTAAGTCCTATTGCCCACAAAGAAAAACTATGCCTGCATGAAGACCTTTATAAAAGCTAACAAAACTGTTGAGGGCCTCCAGTGTTAAAAGTGAGTTCATCTATGAATAATTCTGCTTTGAGTTCTGTGCTTATCTCCTCCAAGTACTCCTGTATCTAATAAGGTTAAACATTCTCTGTAGGTGTCAAGAGGTGAGCATGTTGCAGCCAGGGCCAAGCTTAGCAATGAGGTTCTGTTATTAAAATCACAGGCCTCCTATGTACTGTTAAACTCTAAAGCTGCTTCATGACGATCCTTCCTCATCCAAATGACTTCAGCAAGTGTTAGGATGATGACAGATACTCACACAACTTCAATTAAACTAATCCCCCGTACCACAATAGCTCAGGTTTCCATTGTAAATCACCTGCCAAGAAGAACAAAGAACAATGCAAGAAGTGTTTTTCCCTCTAATCTATACCCAGGCCTCTCCTCTTTACCTGCAGTAAGGCTTTGAGCAAGCAAGGCATCCATCATCTTATTAGTCTCTTCTTCAGAGATCACCATTGTGTCTGTTAGCATGGTGACCAGCTGGCCTCATTCAGTTGCTGTAGTGCTGGAAAAACATCTTAACTTCCAGTTTGGTTGGTTCTTAAAGGGTCATACACTGACTATGGATAAGTACCTCATATAATCCCACTTCAAAAATCCAAACTATCCCTTTACGATTTTTAATTTTAGAGTTTGACCTAAGTGTTACCTCTTATTAGGATTAAACTAAATTGATGTTTAGGGACTCAACCCAAAATTAAGGGAGTTGATATTTTAGTGTCCCAACGAAGGCATGAACACAAACCTCCCAACATGCAATGGGGCAACAAAATATAATTGTCATTTCATGTGGTTGTTCCTGCATTGTTCCTGGTAATATTGTGTTCTACAGTGTTTCCAGAATCCCATTACATTGTTAGTCATTAAGGATAAATGCACTTAAACCATGAGTGATGTGCACACAATTGATCATCCGCTTCCCAGTGTGAGTGGATGTAGCAGAGTGACTCATGTTATGCTCATCAATTGAAAAGTGGGTGGCAAAACATCCAGCTTCTTCCTGCTGTCCTCAGTCACAACACTGAACCTCATATTGCTTTAGATTAACAGCAGAGACTCCAGAGCATGGTGCTGTAAAATAATACACCATACTCTTATATCAGTCACATCATAAATAAGAATATGTTCTATTGTAGTTTAAGTAAGTAGTTTGCCAACTCTGGTAAACTGATTTGCCTTTACTTAGGAAAAATGTTTCAGTCAAATAAATTGAACTATGATGATTTCACTTGAAAACATTAGGCACGAATCATTACATCAACTTGAGTCAGTAATTTTCACATTTCTTTTTGTGTACAGATAAAACACATGAGTTACAACATGTTTATGACAGCTATAGGGTTGTTGGTAAATGTATTTTTAAACTTTAGACAGAGGGTTAGGATGAGGCTTAGCTGGCTAGCTGTCTACTCCTGTTTACCTGTTTTCTTTATGCTAAGCTAGGCTAACTATACCATACTGCCAGCTCTGTACTTAAAACACAGACATGAAATTGATATTGGTGTTCTTAAGAGAGCAAATATATTTTCCAAAATGTTGAACTGTTCCTTTAAGCCCATTTTTAAAAAGTCTGTCAAATTGAAGATTAGACAGTTTTGTGACCTCCGAAGTTGACTGAGTCAAGATACATGGTTTCCATGCGACAGCAGTGCTACAGTATCCTGTAGCTGCATCAATATATCCAGCAGATTCCTCTCATAAATCCTGCCTGGGGACGGCTCATGTTTCCACATGAAGGAGAGGCTGAACTAACCTATTACTCACTAGTGGCTCCACTGTTTGCTTGGCCCTGTATCCAGACACCCTGCTTTTACTCTTCCAGCATTTGAACTGATGTTGGAGCTCATTCGAGATCGCAGCTGATGTTAGTGCACAAGTTACAGTGTACACACAGAGAGAAGCTCCGGGAACTACAGGAGTCTGATTGCAACCCTGATGACACACTTTCTATAAGTGTAAGACACAGTACTATGAGCTTCCAGAGGAAACTGCCCAGACATGAATTATTATGTAAACTGTGGTCAAATATGTTCTAAGTAGATTATAGGTAGGGTATAACTAAAAGTGGTAATTTGAAATATCCTGCTTTTTGTTTGTTTGTTTGATTTTTATAACTTACTTTTATTGTGGTTTTATTTGTGGTTTTTCAATCAAAGTTGAACCCTTATGATATTCAAATGTCAAACTGAACATTGTTAAATTAAAATGAAGATGATATATAGAGACTTTAAGGGTTGAATTATTAAGAATTTGCATATCATTATTAGTATGCATCTTTTATGAAAAAAGTTATATACAATTTGAATTGCTGTCGTTTTTTTTGCTTAAATAGAGGAGAGTGTCAGTGTTCCAGATATATAAGAACCATGTTGAGGATATTTTGAGCCAAATTCTGTCAATGAAACAAAGATATTCATGTGTTTAAGTTCTATTTGGGATAAACCAGTTCAGAGTTCTGGCACTACACTTCCCATCACGCTTTGGGTGATGGGAACAGGGAGTATGATGTTGCCAAGGAGTCCACAACACCCCTACCTCAACAGGACTTGAGAGATATTGATGAATCTTCCTACACTAACTTTCAAGCAAGGAGAAAGATTGCTCCAATAGAAAGTGCGTTGTTGTTTTCCTTAAATTTCTGTTGAAAATATGATGATGTGTGCAGACAGAAAATATAGCTGACCGAGCTATCTAGGTTATATATGCAAAAATATGATGCCAAAATGAATAAACAGCTTAATAATAGCTCTTCATGATATTTACCACTAATCTATGTGCATAGAAAGTAAACACTTACAAGCCACTCGTGCAGCTTCAACAATAACCTAAATGTATGTAGAATTTTAAATAGTAAATAATTTGATCTAGCTGTGTGATTTATCTTAGACAGCCCTATTACACACATCACATCATTTTACAGCTTATAGCTGGATCACAAGGATGATGTTGCTAATCTCTGTGGGGCAGTGAAGCAAATCTTTATTGAAGAACCAGAATTTATTGTCTTTTCCATTGTCCAACACACCTTTCAGTCATTCTTCCTGTAAACCTACGTTCCCTTTGAGATATGGAAAAATGATTATTATTATATGATATTTCTGTAGGATGTCACCCAGAAGGGAAATACACTGTAACATGAACATATCTTTTAAATTTAGCCAAACCTGTGGTCATTTTAAACAAATGCACAAATAAATAAATGAATGATTTGCATGAATGTAAGTTGTTTATCTATATATTGTCATGCTAAGTTGAAGGAATTCATATCTGTGCATTTTCTGAAGACCAAAGTTTGATTTATTACTGAGAAATGATTGGTTGTGACCAGTGGCGGCTGGTGACTCAAAAAATTGGGGAGGACCGGAGGAAAACCAACCACATCAAACTATATCATTGTCCCACCTGATGAAATGTGGGGGGGGGGGGGGGGGGGGGGGGATTTCATATGTCAATAAAACAATTTGCTTTAAAAAACAAAAACCCCTGAGTGGTGAGAAGGCTGCTTCATTAAATAGTACATTTAGCATATGCATAATGTATCTAAACAAAGAAGTGCTTATTTTAGCCATGGAGTGGTTCAAATGTGTCATTTTACCAACAAAGTGAAATTCAAATTTATAGTTTGAATAAAGTAAATAAAATAAAATAAAAAATAAAATAAAATATATAAAATATTAAATGCTCAGTTATTGCAATATTAGGCATGAAACCTTCCTCTTTTAAACAGTGAATGAAACAGCCTCTGTCCACATCATCAAAACTTGATGATAACAAACATTCACCGCTAGCATCAGTTAGCAGCTAGATGCTATATATATATATATATATATATATATATATACATATATATACATATATATACATACACACACACACACACACACACACACACACATATATATATATATACATATATATATATATATATATATATATATATATACATATATATGCTGCATTCTTGTTAAGGGGATAAAAAACACAAAAAAGCCATACGGAGAGATATTTAACCATCAGAGATGAAATTAGCGACCAAAGAGACAGAGAGAGAGAAGCTCTATCTGACTCATGTTATCTGATGTCTTCTTCTTTCTATCATGGAGATGAAGTATTCATGTTATAACATCCATTTGTGATTGTTGGTCATCTTGTTAGTTTACAGAACTTTATGGCTGCTGCTTAACCAGTCTGATATCATTAGCAACAATGTCAAACAAGCTAACTCTCCTGGTTGTTTCTCCGGTTGCTTCTCTCTCCAGCCTCCCCGGCAGCATCCTGCTGCTGCTGCGCTGCACAATCCAGATAATTTCTCCCGTTAGCTTAACAACAGTCCTTAACAGTTCTTCCATGGATGTATAAAGAGTCCTTCAGGCTGCTACAATAAGCCAACTGTTACATTGGCTAACGCAAGGAGCTATCTACTGCTGCTACTCTGCCTTACATTGGAGAGAATTGAAGATGAAATCTGGAAACTATCATCGGACCAACTCAATGTCAATATTGCATTCTGCCTGTTGATTGGTAAGGGAGGACGTCCTCCCTTGGAGCGTCATTTTACGTGTCTTGGCCAATCACAGATTAGCATGAAAAAAAATGAAATACATTGAGTCCAATGTAAGAGATCCCGCCCTGGGGAGTTCAGCAGGCATCGTAGACTGTATAAAAATATGAACGTAGTTACCGTGACGTCACCTGTTGGTTTCCGAAGAGCGGTTTTGAAGCTCAAAGTGAGCCGCTCCAGCCGTCGCCATCTTGGCAGTGCGTGAAGCTGTCTAACTCCCAGCCAATCAAAAATGGGCGAAGAGGTGGGCCGAATGGCTGAAACAAGCCACCTAGCGGCTGGTGGACCTGTCACTCAAAGCAGCCATGTCCTTCATTATGCATAACTTTACGGCTTAATAAAATTTAAACGGGTGAGTTATAAAAAAATTCACCCCCTGTACGGTTGTCATGAAAGGAGAAATTAGCTATAGAGACCAAAACCGTTTTTTGTACCAGGCTGTAAACATGTTTATTTCTGCTGTAAAGTTGGGCATTTTAACATGGGGGTCTATGGGGATTGACTCGCTTTTGGAGCCTCAAGTGGCCATTCAAGGAACTGCAGTTTTTGGCACTTCCGCATTGGCTTCATTTTACAGGCCCGGGGGTTGCTGCTTGGCAGGCACCCGTCCTCCTCTGTCCCCCACTCCACCTCCACCAATTGCGCCCTCACCACCACCACTTCACACACACTGCTCTTTCTCCTCCTGCCCTGCAGGTGTCACTGTTGAAGCATTTTAAACAGAATTACAGTAATGGATTTTTTCCAAAGAGAGAAAAAATACTTTATAAATACTGAGATTCGGTAATGGTTTATTTCCACCAAATATTCTTTTTTATATTTTGATCTCCCTTTTGCCTCTCAAAAATAGAGGAGGATCAACCTCCTCTGCCTCTATGGACCAGCCTCCACTGGTTGTGACAGACTCGAATCATCACTGTTGCTGAATTTTTGTTGCTACTAGTTGTTGTACGGCCTGTCACAAGCTCTGTTAAAAAATCATTTAAATAAGCTCATTGTCATCAATGCATATTTCTATAACTAGAAACAGTAAGTCACATAATTCCAACAGAATATGTATGATCATTGTGACCTCAGATTTGACTGAGTTATGACTTCATAGTGTTTAGCTTCAAAATTCAGAAATGCAACTGTGAAACTACTTTATCCTGAAAGTAGCAGCAGGTATTAACTGTTCTTAAACTGCTGCCTCGTTATTCAATGAGCTGCACTGTGCTAGGTCACCACTGTGGTGATAGTGGTGCCAGAGATTCCACCTGTGAACAAAATGTTCACGCAGGCCAATGGAAGTGCAATTAGCAACAACAGTCTTCCAGACAATGGTAGATTTTTTATGACTAAAAGTTCTGTATATGGGTTTGAATGTATTTTGTGTAGATACATAGATTTTACAGTCCTCAAAACACACATAAACAAATGAAGCATAGCATTAGTTCAGGCAAAGCACTAAAGTCACGCTTGTATTAGCCAATATGCATGTGCTGCTTAACTCATGCTTCACAGTCTCTGTCTCATTCATCAGCTGCATGGCAACTAGCTGACTAATAATGTCCAGTCATATTCATGCAGGTGCACAGCGTGGACATTATAACCCGACATTTCTCACTATTACTCTAGAAGCTGAAAAGCTTGGAAATACTTAAGTAAAGTATAAGTACCTTAAAATTGCAATGAAGTACAATACTCGAGTAAATGTACTACTTCCCTCCCTCCCCTTGACTCTCTGTTGTTGGCTGGATATAATGTTTTTGTCATACATGGTTGATAAGTGGGGATTTGTTTTCTCAGAAGAACCCTTGAACTGGGCAGCTTCTAGGTGTAAATGTGTGTGACTGTGAGTGTGAAAAACAGAATGTTGCTGTCGATGAAACATCACTGGATAAATAAAGGTTAAAAGGAACATTTTCCACCAAATCTAACTGTACAGCTATGTGTCATAAAGGGTCAAGTCCTTCATGGAAGTGTCTCTATTAACATTGGCATGAGCAATGTATTTCACTAAGTGCTTCATTAGGCTTGATGAACGGTGTAATAAGCCAAAGGCTTAAGTAAGAGAGTACAGCAGTACATGTACTAATTAATAATGACATCCCAGTGAATAATCTCCTTTGTCTATGCTATGTTAGCAGTGTGTCTATACAACGGCAGTACATTCTACCATAACAGCCAGGAAAATCCAGGCGGAATGAAGCACTCTTCTTGAGGTTGCTTTGGGGTTAAGCTTGCCATCACTACAAACCTGATTTCAGGCAGTTTAATGAAAACTACCTTGAAATCCTAATTACATTGCTGCTGAGAGAAGACACGGATTAAAAAAGCTAACACTTTCCTGGGTTGCCGGCCACAGATCTATACCTTAGCAAATGTAAAAACCTGTCTGTAGGAACTGTGTATGAAGCTGGGTGTTGTTTTATCCACAGCAGAGACGAGGACACAGATAAGTGCTGGAGAGAGTGTGAGCTCACAAAACAATAGAAATGTATCGATCCTAACCTAGCTTGCAGGAACAAAGATGAGATAATATATACTGTAGAGGTTTCTGGCACATAGGAAGAATCCTCCAGGTGCTCACTGGCTCTCTCACACTGTATGGTGTCCCTATCACTCTGCATATTCTATCCTTCACAGTATAGAAAGAGCAGTCTTATACAACAGCCTCGCAATAAATCATCCCTCCATGATGGTTCTGTTGACCAGTTTTGTTGAAACTGTTTTAGAGAGCTGTTTATTCAGCTTTTGGAGGTTGTAGTTTGTGCTGCTGTTAGATTATATTGAGAGCTGTTTTTTTTAAATATTTAGTTAAGTGATCTATATGCAAACAAAAAATGGAAACTTTGAATCTGCATTTTTCCTTACTTCCAGCAAATGGTGTTTATTTTGCAGTCCTTCCATGTTGACCAGAAGTCGTATCTCTTTTTCTTTCCCCTTGAGTTGCTCAGCTGTGGGACAGCTGATCGATTCAGTCCGCTGAACAGCTTTTACAAATGCTGCTGTGGCTGGTTTGCTGGGGAAGGTGGAATCTCCTTTGCATGAGAGAAGTCACATGGGCCTGTCCAGACTTCTCAGATCACTTCATATTACAAATACATTGTCATGTCATTGTCATGTGAATTTTCAGCTTCATCTGAGGGGGTGTAATGAGTTTTCCTCCTGTTCTGATGCATCCTCCTCTAACTTGCTCATCTTAGAATAAGAGCTCAGAGATAGGGAAAGATTTTGGTCATTGGCAAGTCTTACAGTGCACACCTATCCACCACCCTGCAATCCACACACTAACTGTACTTACTAATATGAAGAACACAGTACTTCCTGCAATAGCACTGAACAATAACACTGGGCATAAATTGTGAGTTGCATAATCAGATCAAATGAATGTTATTCCTAGAGGGACAGGGGTAAAAATATATTCCAAAAGCACAGAAATCTAACATTTGGACATATTTCAATATTTGCACAATTTGGCTCACTTTAGAAAAAGGGCGGGAGTCGGGACGGTAGACAGACACGCACCCCTCTGAAACAGCTCCGTTATTGTGTGTCAAACACCAAACTGCATGGAATCAGTGCAACATGCAGAGCATCACAGGGGAAGTCCAGCACAGACTTTTGCCCTTGTATCACCATAAAATAAACGACTGAACAATGACTCACTGCAGTGACAGATGATGAGCAGGGAATAGAGGAGCGAGGTGAGATTGCCGAATGCCTCAGTTTCTGTCTGCAAATTGATATCCTCGTCATTCCTGACCTTCACTGGGCTGTGTTCTGGGAGCTTTGGCTTCAGACCGCTGCACAGTTGACAGTTTGATCAAGCCTAATGAATTGAGTGCTCAGCTGAGGCGAGGGCCTGCAGGCTCACAGGCCTTCTGTGGGACCTTGCTACATGAAGACTTTGGGAAACACTGCAGACTGTGGCTAGGTCACTGCACCAACCTGTGAAATAATTGGTTTAGTTCTCCGTGATGAGGCTTTTGATTCCAACAAGTGGATCAAAAATAAATTAATGAAACCATTTCCAGACATGAGATAGAGAGAGAGAAATTCTACAGTATATTGTATAGTAAAGTATCATAGCTTAAGTAGACTAAAACTTACATGATTAAATTATAGTTTTCTCTTGTAGAATACAATTTCATATGGAAACATAACTGATAATATACTATTAATGCATTTAATAATAATAGTGAATTTCAATCAATTTGATGTTTATTGAAGCATTTGTGTAACTGTTATCACTGTGTTACCAATTTATCAGGTCTACCTGTACACTCTAATGTCTAATCCAGTAAAATACTACATTTTATTAGATTGCATTATATTGAAAGGTACTGTATTGCTAGTATCCTCCCCACCTTATGTATATAAATCATCACCCTCCATAGTCCTGGTAGCCAAATGAAACACTTATAAATGCAGTATTAATTTGTGCATTATCAATACCTGACATTGATTCAGTAGACTCTGCTGTACAAAGTATTGGATTTGTTCAGGAGAAATTCAGTGTGCTGCTCTAGACTTGAGGACATGTGGACAAGGATTAGGGTGGTCAGGGATTAAAACACCGACCCACTCTATTCCCTTAGCTACAGCCACCCAATGTCAGTTCCGTCAGGACACTCACATTTAGGTTTTAACCATTTATTGCAACAACATGCATTGTAGTTTCGTGCTGTGGCTCTGCTCATATGATGCTCTGGAACAAATCTGAGCAGGTTGACACAGACTGTCCCTGAGCTCACAAACCCCCCCTGGCAGAGCCTGAGATACACAATGTTTGATGAACATGAACACATTGAAAAGAAACATTCAACATCACAAACTGAATGCTAATGCAGGAGGAGGCTGGGGAGGTGGAGGGAGTTACACTCTGAAGCAGGCAGCAGTGTAGCAGTGAGGGCAGAACTCAGCACAAAATGAACACCAAATGTTTCTATGGATTCCTGGTATAGTGCTTAAATGGAGACCGGGAATCAAACCCGGGCTGTGGCAATAAGAGCGCTAAATCCTAACCACTACACCACCAGGGGGTGTGTGATTAGAACTAATTGAAAAGCCTTTTTTAAATGAGCTTTTAACTTTCAAATCTGTAACTTGGTTTTTACCAAGGTTTACATTATTTCACTGTTTTGTTGATTTATTCTGTATCCTTTTTTGTCAATTTTTCCAGTCTGTGTCAGATTCTTAGCGTATACTTCACTAGCAAGAACCACGCCACAACAAAATGTTGTTTAAAGGTTTAATGGAATTCAGGTGGTATTGAATATTGAGGATAGATGAATGGATGTGGGTGAAGGTATAAAGAAGATGTTGTCTGTTAGGCTGGTGTGGGAGGATGTACTGAAGACCGGGCGGAGGGAGACTCAGTGTGGGAGTTCCGTCTTAGGCATATTTCCACCTGAGCTGATCACTGGCCCTCAGACAGTGCCTAGAATGAGACACGGGAGAGGTATGCACCGGATTGAATAGGAAGGGATGAGGGAAGAGGGAGAGGAGGATGAGGGGATGAGGGGATGAAGGGATAAAGGGATGAGGGTAGGGATGAGGTAGGAGGATGAAGGGATGAAGGGATGACGGTAGGAGGATGAAGGGAAGGGAAAGGGTGGGTGGGTCAAGAAATCTGAGACAAACAGGGTAGGATGGGTTGACCCGGTATAAGTAGGCTAAGTTGGTGATTAGAGGTGTGGTTGAGGCGTGGTTCTGCTCCCGAACCTAAGTTAACAAGTTAACTACATTTCATTGTTTTACTCAGTTTCTTTGCTGTAAAACCTTTTGTAACTTGGTTTAGAACAGTGCTACATAAATAAAGTTATTAAATATATGTATTTCTTTAGAATATGGAAATCAAAATACTGCAATTATCCAAGGGATTCATAGATTCATCAACAACATAGGCAGTGGATTGAGTGTGGAGACACAGACCTTCCTGTCAGGCCTTTTAAACCTTGAAATAACTCATTATTTGATCCTTAAATGACATTTCTAATATATAAAAAGCTCCCAATAATCAGTCTAAATCACAGTGTGGCTCTGTTCTCTCTGCCTAGCAGTGATCCCATTTTCACTAATTAAGTTCAGGCTTCAGGTTTGGTCACTGGGGGGGAATCTGCTGGGCCCTCAGGAGTGATGAATCAAAGCTTTATATCTAAGCATCAGTGTTCTGAAGAGCAGCAAGGGAGCACTTTGTTTAAAAGAAGCTGGACTCACAGGTGATAGCTTCACCTCTTCAACACCTCCGCCCTCATTAGCTTCAGGAAGAAGAAATTTAGCTCAGAGGACTGTCTGCTTCACCATCGCTGTGCTGCTACATTTTTCTATACTGCTGCTGTAAGATTCACTGTAAAGACTCCAAGATTCAGATGTCTCTTCAAATATGAACCATGATCACATCTGGGATTGCAAAAGCATGATTGAATCACCAAGGCAGTGCTCCTGAATTATAATCAGCTCTGTTGTTGTAAACTGTCACAATTAGCTTAAGTCAACAATCACAGGATAATCAGTCCTCTTAAGACTGTGCAGCAGGCTGTTAGAGAATTTTAAAGAGCTACTTGAACCAAGAACAGAACAAAAACTCATTTGTCATGCGTGTAATCTCACACGTATCCCAAAACTGTCGACAGTCTTGCTCAGAGTCACTTTACTTTGAGAGTCATTGGCAGATAATAAGAGTGAATTCATCTGGAGGACGTTTATTCCATGTAGTGTTAATACAACTCAGTAAATGAGGAAAATGAAAGTGGCTCAAACTCACAGCGAAGTACTGCTGGTAAAAGTGACATTTTTAATAACTAATAAATATTTTCAAATCCTGACACTATCTTTAATAATGACATAATCACATAATCACTTTTGATAAGCAGGTGGATGGATAAAGAAGCGCTACAGTTATGTACTGCTGGTACTTGTTGGGAGGTGTTTGGGGTGGTTGGCGGTTGTACAAAATGCAGGACATTCACACCAGAGATTTAGGTTTAGGCAACAAAGGCACTTTGGTTAAGGTTAGTGAAAGATTGTGGTTTTGTTTAAATTAGGGATGTGCAGAGGGTCCAGTATCTGTATTTGTATCTGTATTTGTTGAGGCAGCAAAATTATTTGTATTTGTATTCGAATAAAAGTGGAAAGAGGCTTAAAAATCCTGTTTCTGTTTTTGTTTTTATTATGCTTTTAATTTTAGGAAATTTAAGTGTTACAACTACCTTATGAAGGAGGTCCCCACACTGGGTCTCGAACTGGAGTTTCCCAGATCATAGATGACTGTGTTGACTACAGCTAAAACTTTACTCATCTTCTTATTGCAGACAGGCCTCTAACTAACAAATACTTTTAAAAATACTTGTATGAAACAAATATTTGTAAAAAAAAAACCCACTATTTGTGCTTTGCCAAATAGTGTATTTGTATTTGGGCACACCCCTAGTTTAAATGTTAATAAACTTGCCATGTCTCATGCTTCAAGTCACTGCAGACTTTTTTCTGTATTAAACCAAGACAACGATCTATCTCTAACTTTAACCAAGTGCTGCTGGTGTCTAAACACAAGCATAAAAAGTGTAATGCTGTAGTCACTACATTATATTTATATTATTATATTATATTATACTGCAAGGTTGGATATTTTGTCAGAAATAAAAAGAAATACTGTATTTTGTCAGTGAACATTTTATTCATATGTTCAGTATCATCATTTTGTAGACTTGCCAAATACATTAATTAACAAAGTGTTCTCGTTATATTGACAGAAAACATGCAGCATTTCCTTCAAAATGTGCTTTCTGTTACAGTTTATTAGTACATAAACTACTCCAGTCTTCAGGGCGGTCCTGAGATCTTAATATGTTGAATGGTTTATGGAATGGTTTAACATCTCTCCCCCATATAAGAACAGTATAGACATTGGTTCAAGGAATATTTGCTCAATCAAAAATTTTGAAAATGATTTTTTAAAAAGCTCACATGCATGGTTCAACACTCTGGAATTCACTACAGCTAATATGGAGCCACTAGTGATGCATATTATGTGTACAGGTACATGACAGAACAAAGCCACATTTGATTCTTTACTTCTTGCCCACTCAGCATCAAAGTCCAGGTATTAAAAGTCTGCAGACTGTAAATATCTGATGCTACCAAGCCTAAATACACAATGTTTCCATTAAACAGACATCACATGACCACTCTAGATATGATCAAGAGCAGATCATCCTTATGTGGATGATCTTTCACGTTTCTATCTATAATTTATGGAGCTTCATGTCTCTAATTCATTTTTAAACATGTATGGGGACTGTGTGCAACATCTGCAGCTGCCATGGAAATGTCACAGCTTGAAATATTTAGATGATAAAAATCAGGCTGATGTCAATTATAGTGATTTGACTTGTAACTTTCCTATAGATCATCAGTAAGTAATGTTTGAAGCACAGTGCTGTAGACTATGGAAGTGTATACCATGTGTTTACTGCTTATAGTTGTTAGACATAGATGCCGTGCTTCTCTGATCAGAGCAGTCCTACTAGGAAACATTATAAATCATTCACAAACTGTTCATTGAAGAGATTAGAAAGCGCAAAGACAAAGTTTCAAACAACATGCAACAACGTGGTTTCAGCGATAGCAGCATCCATAATAACCACTGATAGAAAGCGTGAAAATATCTCCGAAATAACTGACAAACTAAACATCATACATTCACTGAATGAAGATTATGAAAATAAAATGCACATTTCTCACTAGAAATGTTATCAAAACACATTTTAATGCTGAAACTATCGTACAATATTGAATTTTCCACTGAGAATAAAAGGAATAGCAGCTTCTTTTTTTATGCAAAGAGAACCTGACAGCATATGCCTGATAACAAGCCTTCTGCACCTACTGGGCTCCACCAACACTGGCTCACTGAAATAAATTGGTGACAACAGCCTCCTGAACCTACTAATAGGTTTAGTAGGCCCCTACTAGCTCAGATATTTGGGATAGATGTGTGATGACACCTATTTAATGGGCTGGTAGCAGTCAAATTGGGTGGAAGTTTAGAGGGAAAAATCACTATTTGGTGAAGCTGTTAACAACACATAGACATCTGAAATGTAACCCAGACTACACACTGCTTTTTATAAGACATTATAAGCCAAAAAGGTTGGAAACCACTGGTTTCATCTTTAACAATGTGTTGTATTTTAAAAGCTTGTTACATTATCCATTGTGTCAAATCTGCATTTGAAAAGTAACTAAACCTGTCAGATAAATGTAGTGGAGTATAATGTAGCATCACAAGGAAATACTCCAGTAAAGTACAAGTACCTCAAAATTGTACATAAAGTACATAGTTACTTTCCACCACTGCTAATAAATATATTCCAATGACTGCCCTGTTCTACACAGTATGTCACAATAAACAGGACAAGTGCCAGTTACCTGTCTTTAGTTTAACCAGACTGCTAACAATCCACATGAAATGTAAAAAAATATTCTTCTAAACTCATAACAGGTGTCTGAGTTGAGGCAACCATTCTGTTTTCATGCCTCTTGCTTTGATCATTGCCTGTGTGATAAAACTGAATTAAACTTGCATCAGAACCAGCGAGGACATACAAATATTGTCGGTGTCTTCATTCAGCGTTGAACCAAAGAGGAGCAGGTGACACCTGCTGTGTGGTCATTACTGTTTTGAAGTAAGTTTTGAACAAAGTTGACCATTTTAGGTGATTAGATGTTATTAAATTATATTTGCATATCATCTGACTATGACATACATGTAAATGGACAGTGCACATGTGAATAACAAATCAGTAGCAGCAAGTCTCTGGAGTACACATTGACACACTCATCAATATGAATGGATTTTATATGCATTGGCTATTTAAAGTTTCCCTCCCTGTAGATACTGTAGCATGTTTTTGCATGACTTGGCGCTCAGCGAAGTCTGCACAGTGCATCAGCTTCCAGTGACAGGCAGGTGAGACTGGAACTCTTTGCTACTAAATGTCACGGTGAGGCAGCGTTTACAAAGAGGTTATCTTTCACCTGGAGAAAATTGAAATTGATGTGTAATGATGTCCCCGCTCTCTGTGAACTTTTAACCTGTTGTGGTTGTTTATGATGGCAGGGATGAGTATACTGATAACAACAGGAGGGAAAAAGAAGGAGAACAGTGACAAAGGTGGCATGTTCTGTAACTGAGTACATCCCCCCCCCAACTAAATTATGCTTACAGTGTAAAGCTGAAACTGAGTATTGAAAATATTAGTATCTTTGGACATCCTAACTAAACACATCAAATGACCATACAAATAGATGAGAATGTGTCTTTTTGTATGCTTTCCTTGATACAGCGCACATTACAATTTTCCTGTAATATTTTTTAAAAATTGCGCCTCTCTTGTTTATTCACATGGGGATTAGGGATGTGCAGAGAGTCCAGTATTTGTATCTGTTGAGGCAGCAAAATTATTTGTATTTGTATTTGTATTCAAATAAAAGTAGAAAGAGGCTTACAAATCCTGTTTTTGCTTTTATTACACTTTTAATTTTAGAAAATTAAAGTGTTACAATAAGTGTTTATGAATAAACTACCTTACAAGGAGGTCCCCAAACTGGGTCTCAAACTGGAGTCTCCCAGATCATACAGACAGACAGACAGACCTCTAACTAACAAATATTTTTAAAAAAGTATTTGTATGAAACAAATATTCATAAAAAAAACCCACTATTTGTGCTTTGCCGAATAATGTATTTGTATTCGGGCACACCCCTATTGGGGATCTGTGTCTTGATGCAGCACTACTGCAGCAGCTATGATTCATTAATACAAATGCTTTGGATGCAATGCACTCAGTCCTATTTTTTTAACTAAAGGAATGAAAGCTCAAGACGTTATGATATAACATGATATGATTTACTTATGGATTACAGACATAAAAGTAAATCCATGGGATAACACGTTTAAGTGAAAACATTTGTTTCCAACAGGGTCTCAGGATGTTACAAGACAAAAAAAACATTAAAAACATAAGACATTCAACATAAAACCCAAAAACACATTGCCACAATTTTAATACAAAATAATAACAGCCACATCAAATCACCTCAGTACAACAAGGACAGTTTGATAGCTAGGGTAAAAATGTCATTGAAAAGATCATTATAAGTCACTAGTATTAGCTGATTATGTTTTTAACAACTGGATGTGTAACTGAAGGCTGTTCCACAACATAGCAGCAGTGTTAAAAAGGGAGCCTCTTGCTATATTATTCACTCAAGGATCTTTACATAAGAACCCACACTGTCCTTCGTATTATATTTATACTGAGTAGAGACCATCGTTATCTGAGAACACAAGTATTGAGAAGCATATCCACTGATAATGTTATATATTTGATACAGCTTCTGTTGTTGTACTGGCTGCATTTCTATCCCTCTGAATTGGGATGCATTTATTAAATACCAAATAATATTATTTTGCATCACTTGTTGTTCTTAAATGTAGAATCCAGAACAGGCAGAATCAAACTGTCACTGTATGAATGATGAAATGAGAAGTGTCTTAACAAAAAAAAAAAAAAAAAGCCTTGAAACAGGAAGTTTAGTTTTCTAGCAGACTTAGATAATATTGAGAGACACCTGGCTGCAGAAACATGGCAGCCGTTATGGCAGAGATCACATGGGAGGACAACCACAAATATCATCCATACACAGGAAGTCATGAGACAACATGCGGAAGTGGTTCTTCTTCAGGCATTTGTTACATTCAGTGTTATATAAGCTCAAAGGATGACAGGAACCTTTACTTTAATTGACAGTGAATATATGCATGTTGGAGTGTCTGCACTTTTTCCTGCTGCAGTTAGATTAATATAGGTCACAGAGTGGGAGGGTTATACAACAGCCATACAGTATATGTTCTTATATAGTCATATGTAAGTATATGTATAGTCAAAAATAGCAAATTTGACTAAGTAGAATATTGATGCAAAACAATTTTAATTTTTTTGTTTGAATATTTGTAATGTTTAATGATTTTTAAAGTGAATTCTAAATGTTATTTTAAGATTTAAAATGAGAAATGACAAAGATGCAGGAAAAGCCCTTCTGGCTTCATCTGTTATTTAATGTTCCTGCAGCCAGGTTCTCTTATAATATTTCAGCAACTACAGAGTCAATATTATTGCTAAATATGAGACACGTGTCTGACATACCATGTCAATTCCATTACAAAAGACTTTCATCTTTTACATATTTTTTCATGTGATTTTAAGAATCTTCAGTATTTTCCACCTTTTTTTTTTTTTTTACAAAGGTGTTGATAATCATCCAGAAGGAGGGATTACACAAAACAGCCCTTCAGCAATGTCACTCAATCAGTCAAGTTCTACCTTTTTATCTGTCAGCCTGTCAGGCTTAGTGCCCCCATGACCCTGCCACACACACTTACACACACTCATTCACAGCACAATATCAGCAGCCCTCCAACAATTTATCAAGTCTCAGACAGTCGACAAAGTCCAGCTTGCCAGGGCAGGCAGTGGAGCTGATGAAAAACGAGGTGATAAAAAGCTCTGTCAGGAAAGTGGGTCAGCCTACTCCTGACCACAGAGGTTAGTGCATCTGATGGTCCATGCTGCTGATAGGCCTCATAATTAATGAACCTGTCTGCTTAATGCTGTGTGAGAGATTTATACAGCACACTAATCCCTCTATAAATGATCCGGCACTTTACCTAAACCTCACACACCACAGTGCTCAAACTGCTGCACAGTTTTTCCTAATCAATCAACTCAATTTCAGCGGAGTTACCCAGTCATTCACCTTTACTGTGCCTTTTAAGGAGGCACATAGGTGTTAGAGCACTGATATGCAGGGAAAATCCTTATAGTTTCTCCTAGTGTATACACAAGTTAGATGCTTTATTAAACATCATCTGTAAAAACAAAGTAAACAACAGGGAACTAATGTTTACTGTGTCATACTGTGTCATTTCGAATTGAGGCTACAAAAATAATATCAAATATCACTAAGGCACAATGTGCACTTGTATGGATAGATGTCTTCTCTGTTCTCAGCTACAGGTGCATGTTAAAGTCAGTCATTTTCATGACTCACACACTAGGGGTGTGCTCGAATACAAATACATTATTCGGCAAAGCGCAAATAGTGGGGCTTTTTTTTTTTTTTTACGAATATTTGTTTTATACAAATATTTTTTAAAAAATATTTGTTAGTTAGAGGTCTGTCTGCAAAGAGGTGAAGAGTAAAGTTTTAGCTCAGTAGTCAGCACAGTTGTCTATGATCTGGGAGACTCCAGTTTGAGACACAGTTTGGGGACCTACTTCATAAGGTAGTTTATTCATAAACACTTATTGTAACACTCTAATTTTCTAAAATTAAAAACATAATATAAAAGCAAAAACAGGATTTGTAAGCCTCTTTCTACTTTTATTCAAATACAAATACAAATACAAATAATTTTGCTGCCTCAACAAATACAGACACAAATACAAATACTGGGCGCTCTGCACATCCCTATTACACACAGAGGTTGAAGTTACAGATGGAAAATTCACATGGAAAACATCAGAGCCAATCAGATATGCAAATATGCAGTATGTTGTTTTTACTATTTTACTTACAAAAATGTACGTTTGAAATGAACATGGTGGCATGGTGGTTAATACTCACAGTCACCACCAGCAAGAGGGTTAGAATCTACTGGTCAACCGGACCTTTCTCTGAGGATATATATAGAGTTGAACAGTGTAGCCATTATAACCTGACACTCACTGACACACTCATGCCAACAGTGTTTGCTGTCACAGCTCCCTCCACCACTTCAACCTCATTCTTATGTGCTAAGCTTTTAGTACTGTTGATTTAACTAAGTTCTTATGTGTCTTTTTGTGCCACCAAATGTAACTATTTAAATTCCCCCTCAACTCAAAAATTAGTTTTGCTTATTGGTCCTCTAAATCTCAATTTATCACATATACCTCACATCACATCACAATTAGATTGGATCCAATCGTGGTCCAGTATATATCTTGCCAAGATGGTATTTGCAGCACGTTTTGTTCATGTGTTGTGTTCTGGTATTTGCAGCGTGTTTTTTAAATGCTGTGCATGTCTTGTCAAATTGATGACGTTTTCTTCATTTGCTCGTGTTTTGTCTATTTGCATGTGTATTCTGAAGTTGCAGCATGTTTGCTCTCGTCGGCCACCGTAGAATGAATTGTCTCGCTGATGGCAGACAACCCAAAACAGTACTCAAACGCGCCAAATCCCCCCACAACAGAATGCTCTTCTGTCGCATTCCACTCTCAAAAACTGACAAAAAAACCCTACTGCAACACAATTCCAAATGCCACTATCTCTCAATTAACATTGAGCCATGTCATTCAATAGAGCACTCCAACATTGTGTGTGTGTGTGTTCATCAAATCTTGTACCATGGCTGGTTATCAGACTAGACTTTATAGTTTACATCCCTCATTAAATCCCTGCACTTGTCACTTTCATATATTTCATCAAACTGGACTTTACATTGTGCATTGCATTCAACTGCCACATGTTACATTTAATTGTTGCTCATGTCACCTTCATATATTTCATACATTTCATTTCTTTGTTCATAGCACAGTCTATATTTCCTTTGTACAGTCAATATTTCATTTGAAGTTTTATATCCCATTTCAAAACTATTACTATTCCATTCTGTAATTATATTTTAAAAAATCAATTTAATTTTAATATTACTTTGTTTATTTCATTATTAATATTATTACCTTACTTTAATCTATTTTTATTCTTCTGTGTCGCCGGTCTCAGAATTCTGGATCGGTCAATTAATTGTTTAACTCTAAGCAAGAGACAAATTGTCCAACAACTTATTTCCCATTATTGATTACGGTATTATCATATACCAAAACACTTCTGAAACACATATTCATCCTCTAAATGTAGTTTACAATGATATTTTTAGATTTGTCCTGAGGTCCTTACCACACGCATCATTGTTTCACTTTCAAGACATTTTCATTGGTTGCTCTTTGTTTTTTAAATGCATTTACTTTAACTATCCTTTATACTTAAAACAGCTTTTAGTTCAATTCAGATGATCATATTAACTCAGACACACTCAACATCCTTTTTCATTGTGCCTAGAAATTGGGAGACATGCTTTTAAGTTTAAAGCACCATCAGATTGGAGTATTTTGTCTAACTCGATTACTTCTTTCCATGACTTCAAGACTTCTTTGCTTGTTTACCATATACTATTAGGAAGAGCAACTGGTGAATCTGCTTACAGTGTAGCTGAGAGGATGCTTACAAAATAAAAACATAAAAAGGATCAAAAATGGGGTTTGATATTATAAAAATCTTAATCTTTATAACTTTAAATGATTCAAAAACATAAATTCCCCAGTATGAGGGAGCTGGAAAGCATCCCCATCACTAAGGTGAAAAAACCCACACATGCAAATTGACTTTGTAAAGTTCCACAAAATAAACTAATACAGGAAATTCATTTTTTGTTATTTTGTGCTTTTATTTTGGGAAGCCCTCCTAATCACTCTCTCTTTGAGGTCTACTTACTGGGGGCGTGTTTTCATGGTGTGCACACGTGAGAATGTAGCCACAGGACTCCAGAGATGCCAATTACCTTGTTAGACTGAACCAAGTAGTCAAGGAAGAGAGAGGGGGGGGGGTTTGTGCTAAGTTTGGCTTTTGTTTGGTATTTCTTCAGTTTATTATGCATTTTATTTAATCTGTATTTGGCAATAGTCATTTGTATTTTTTATATGTAAATATCAGTAAGGTTAAATTATAAATATATTTTCTAAATTTCTTGTGAGAGTATCCATGTGCCCTTCACTGTATATGGGTGCTGGTAGAGGCCGTAGGTAGATCTGCCAGGTGGGAAAGCAGTATAGTGTATGGGGGGGGGGGGGGGATGCTGCTCATTTCTCCCATCATGCTGCACACCTCAATACTGTTGGCTTTCTTCCACTTTGCAAGGGTTCACCACCATCAAAACCTTACACCCAGAAACAGTTGTTGTTTAGTTTTAGTCTGAGTATTAACAGACCTGTCAATCAGTTTGAGAATAATAGTAGGCAGAAATCTTGTTTTGATATCTCAGCAGTGGGTCTTTAATCACTGTTGGAGCTGAAATGTTTTGTTAAGCACATGAGGATTTCCAGCAGCTCTGTCAGGCTACTGTGGTCAGCTAATGACCTGATTTGCTGGTAATTACAGATGGGACAAATTAGTAAATGCAAAGCCAGTGTCAGATGCACGAATTTGTGTCTGTCCACCCCATTAGCTTCTCATCCCTATCAGCCATTGATCCCGCCACTTCCCAGAACTGCAAAGTCTGATAGATCAACTTAAGTGACTGAGTTGATAAGTAGGATAACCTGTTTACTGTCTCTGCTAAGGCATTTTAGACTTAGAAAAACCTGGGTGTTAAACAAAAGAAAGGAGATGGGAACCTCTGTGATGGCCTTTGCTTAGTTTAGACAGTGGGCACAAACAAAGGAGGCAGCCAGATAGTGTTCCTTCAAGGTTTATTTGAAATCTCCTGTGTAAAATAAAAGCGGAAGACAGCAATAAAGAAAAATCCCCAAAGCTACCTTCTCTAAGGACCGTGTTTCCTCTCACCTTTGCTGTCATTGGACTTGTTTATCGTGCTGGTTCTGAGGCTGTAAACTGCCAAGGGAGAAAGAGAGGCTGTGGGAGCCAAATTATCAAGGATGAAGCCCAATCCAGAGCAGGGCTGGCAGGGGTGATTGGTGTGCTCTCTCTGGGTCAGCTCCAGCCTCCCAGTGATTGTGTGTGATTATATGTTTGTGCCAGAGGATGGATTTACTGTCAGATCCACAAGCACACGTAAGTAAGTGCTTAACCAGACACACACACACACACACACACACACACACACACTTACAATCACCTGAACCACAGTCATTTATGGTAATCTATGGCGTTTTTATATGAATAAATGCCTGCTTTGCTCTCCATCACTGATTTATGTAACTAAATCCTGACTCTATGTCTATTGCAGGAAAGCTTTTACATTTGTTCTTCTAAATTCTCTTGCTCAGTAGCGTGGATGTGATTTTTTTTTTTTTTTTATAACACATTTAAGGCAGCAATAACTGTTTCATTTGAAATAAAGAGAATAACCAGGAAGGCTGAATGCATCAAGAAAAGAATGCATCATCACTCACACTGTTTGACATGCTCATGTTCACAAAAAACACAGCAATGAGTGTTTAGAGCTTATTAAAATACAACAATTACATAATGGATTGTGTGGTTAAAGCTAATTCATGTGCATGACATACATTTGACAGCACAAATGACAAAGTTGCACGCACAAATTTACATTTTTTATTCTCAAATGGCTTAATTTGTGCACATGAATTAACAGAACATAATGTTAAACAATATTCTTAAATCAAAATTGAAAGATCAGTCTTGACCTTAGAAACAGCAGCTGGCAAACCAGTCCATTTAGTAGTTTTTGATCATATTACATGATAAAATATACGGTATGTATATATACAAAAATCAAAGTAAGAATATATACTATGTAGAAAAAAAAGAAAAAGCAAACTATCACTCTATTCAGTAATAATCACCTGCACATTCCTTCAAACAGCTCCACTGAACCTTTCATATGTGTCTTTTGGTAGCAGATGAGTGACACCTGCCACATCTGTTCCACTGCTCATTAAAATCATCAATGGAAGCAGCCATCTGCTCATAGTGAATTAAGCTGTAGCACTCACAAGTAAGGCAAAGGCAAAATGAAGAGAGCTCACCCACCTGCTGGAAAGTAATTTTCCTCCATTCTCATTGGTCTATGTTTGAATATCAGTCGGGTCACGTGACCAGCATGGAAGCTTATCCTCATTAACAGAATAATTGTTGCTTAGAAATTCTGATTCTCTATTTTAAACATGAACTGAACTGAATAAATCAACTGTTTAATGTGCTGCTGTTTGATGAATGAAATGTGTTTTCATGTCACACACAGCCAAGTCCAGTCGAATCGATTCAATTCTACCTCTCACTGACATGAGGGAGAAAACTAAATGACTCAATAAGTGAGATAATCTCGTATTTAGATTTAAAATCCAGTCTAACTGTTTGAATTATTGTAAGTAAATATCAATAGCCTTTTAGCAGTTTTGTCTTATACTGGGTTATGTTTAGCTTCATAGCTCTAATGTTTCATACAAAAACATCTTAATACAAGTTAGAGTCTTTTGTCTTGCATGAGGCTATATTCTCAACTTGTTTTTTGGGACAATACATCTAATTTCAACCTGTCATGTCCCTTTGATAACAATAATGTGTCCAGTTGTGGAAGAAGTATTCAGATCCTTTACTTAAGTAAAAGTACCACTACAACAATGTAAAAATACTTGATTACAAGTAAAAGTCCTACATGAAAAATCCTACTTAAGTAAAAGTATATAAGTATTATGAGCTTGATGTAGTTAAGGTATTGCTGTAAAAGTAGTGGTTTGGTCCCTCTGACTGATATATTATTATATATGACATCATTAGATTATTAATAGTGAAGCATCAGTGTTAGAGCAGCATGTTACTGTTGTAGGTGCTGGAGGTGGAGCTAGTTTACACTACTTTATATACTGTTAGCTAGTTTTACTTTGTCATTAAAGTTAGACACGATCTCACTGTTCTGAAACATCCTTTTGAAGTCTCAGCTGTGAAACAGAAGGTTCTTCAGGATCATTCAGGATCAGACTCCACTTCATAGGCCCCTATATACTGTCTTATGTCTCCAGCTGCAGACATTACTCCAGGCAAACATGCTGTATTATTCATTAGGTTGTATTCCGATTGGCTGGGGGTGAATGAGGGACCATACTTCCAGCCAATCAGAGTAAATGTTCATTAATAATGGCAATTTTATGTAAATTGCTTCTGAAACAGCCTGCTGGAGGACAGAAGGGAATCTGGGCTGTAGGGAAAGGTGGATTTTAGAAATCTATACAGGTTTTGGTGAATAAAATGTCACAAAAAATGAGTCAAAAAAGGTCATAATACCAGATTTTTAAGTTAGTCTATTCTCACTCTAAAAATGGGGACAGAGTTCACCACTGCTTATGCACACTACAGACATCTTCTATTTCTTCCTAACAAACTGCTGTTCCTGCTGCCAAAGAATGTAAAGTATAAAAAATATGACTTGCTGTCTACCAGGCAAGTTGATTTTCCATCCTCACAAGTTTACAGACATGAGGGAGAAAACTAAATGACTCAATAAGTGAGATAATCTCGTATTTAGATTTAAAATCCAGTCTAACTGTTTGAATTATTGTAAGTAAATATCAATAGCCTTTTAGCAATTTTGTCTTATTCTGGGTTATGTTTAGCTTCATAGCTCTAATGTTTCATACAAAAACATCTTAATACAAGTTAGAGTCTTTTGTCTTGCATGAGGCTATATTCTCAACTTGTTTTTTGGGACAATACATCTAATTTCAACCTGTCACGTCCCTTTAATAACAATAATGTGTCCAGCTGTGGAAGAAGTATTCAGATCCTTTACTTAAGTAAAAGTACCACTACAACAATGTAAAAATACTTGATTACAAGTAAAAGTCCTACATGAAAAATCCTACTAAAGTAAAAGTATATAAGTATTATGAGCTTGATGTAGTTAAGGTATTGCTGTAAAAGTAGTGGTTTGGTCCCTCTGACTGATATATTATTGTATATGACATCATTAGATTATTAATAGTGAAGCATCAGTGTTAGAGCAGCATGTTACTGTTGTAGGTGTTGTAGGTGCTGGAGGTGGAGCTAGTTTACACTACTTTATATACTGTTAGCTAGTTTTACTTTGTCATTAAAGTTAGACACGATCTCACTGTTCTGAAACATCCTTTTGAAGTCTCAGCTGTGAAACAGAAGGTTCTTCAGGATCATTCAGGATCAGACTCCACTTCATAGGCCCCTATATACTGTCTTATGTCTCCAGCTGCAGACATTACTCCAGGCAAACATGCTGTATTATTCATTAGGTTGTATTCCGATTGGCTGGGGGTGAATGAGGGACCATACTTCCAGCCAATCAGAGTAAATATTCATTAATAATGGCATTTTTATGTAAATTGCTTCTGAAACAGCCTGCTGGAGGACAGAAGGGAATCTGGGCTGTAGGGAAAGGTGGATTTTAGAAATCTATACAGGTTTTGGTGAATAAAATGTCACAAAAAATGAGTCAAAAAAGGTCATAATACCAGATTTTTAAGTTAGTCTATTCTCACTCTAAAAATGGGGACAGAGTTCACCACCGCTTATGCACACTACAGACATCTTCTATTTCTTCCTAACAAACTGCTGTTCCTGCTGCCAAAGAATGTAAAGTATAAAAAATATGACTTGCCGTCTACCAGGCAAGTTGATTTTCCATCCTCACAAGTTTACAGACATGAGGGAGAAAACTAAATGACTCAATAAGTGAGATAATCTCGTATTTAGATTTAAAATCCAGTCTAACTGTTTGAATTATTGTAAGTAAATATCAATAGCCTTTTAGCAGTTTTGTCTTATTCTGGGTTATGTTTAGCTTCATAGCTCTAATGTTTCATACAAAAACATCTTAATACAAGTTAGAGTCTTTTGTCTTGCATGAGGCTATATTCTCAACTTGTTTTTTGGGACAATACATCTAATTTCAACCTGTCACGTCCCTTTGATAACAATAATGTGTCCAGCTGTGGAAGAAGTATTCAGATCCTTTACTTAAGTAAAAGTACCACTACAACAATGTAAAAATACTTGATTACAAGTAAAAGTCCTACATGAAAAATCCTACTTAAGTAAAAGTATATAAGTATTATGAGCTTGATGTAGTTAAGGTATTGCCGTAAAAGTAGTGGTTTGGTCCCTCTGACTGATATATTATTATATATGACATCATTAGATTATTAATAGTGAAGCATCAGTGTTAGAGCAGCATGTTACTGTTGTAGGTGTTGTAGGTGCTGGAGGTGGAGCTAGTTTACACTACTTTATATACAGTTAGCTAGTTTTACTTTGTCATTAAAGTTAGACACGATCTCACTGTTCTGAAACATCCTTTTGAAGTCTCAGCTGTGAAACAGAAGGTTCTTCAGGATCATTCAGGATCAGACTCCACTTCATAGGCCCCTATATACTGTCTTATGTCTCCAGCTGCAGACATTACTCCAGGCAAACATGCTGTATTATTCATTAGGTTGTATTCCGATTGGCTGGGGGTGAATGAGGGACCATACTTCCAGCCAATCAGAGTAAATGTTCATTAATAATGGCAATTTTATGTAAATTGCTTCTGAAACAGCCTGCTGGAGGACAGAAGGGAATCTGGGCTGTAGGGAAAGGTGGATTTTAGAAATCTATACAGGTTTTGGTGAATAAAATGTCACAAAAAATGAGTCAAAAAGGTCATAATACCAGATTTTTAAGTTAGTCTATTCTCACTCTAAAAATGGGGACAGAGTTCACCACCGCTTATGCACACTACAGACATCTTCTATTTCTTCCTAACAAACTGCTGTTCCTGCTGCCAAAGAATGTAAAGTATAAAAAATATGACTTGCTGTCTACCAGGCAAGTTGATTTTCCATCCTCACAAGTTTACAGCAGGGAGTGCAAGTCCGAATGAAGCAACCAAAAGCATTTTCTCATTAGACCGCCACTGCCCAGGAGGGTCTGACAGGTCGAAGTGATCCCTCGAGAGGCTTTTGTACAGCTGACAGCTCAGCCTCTGACTGATCGCAAAAGTCATCAGGAATTTTATCCCTTTCTATTATTTTACTCTGGTCTCTCTTCTTTTTTATCATGTCTCTGTGCATTCATGAAGTGTAGTAACAAAGCTCTTGGGTACGAGGGAATTTTGTCACAAGTTAAAACAACTTGCACAGATGCGTCTTTGCCTCAGTTAGCTTCATGTTCAGTCTCAATCCAGCCTCAAACTTGACAAAGCTCCTTCAGAGCTGCAGATGTCAAACAGAAAACAAAGTCATCCCACACTGAAAATAACAAAATAAAACAAACAAACAAACAAAAAAATATATATAATATATATATATATATATATATGTGTGTGTATATGTATATATAAATATCTTTTTGAAGAATGGTGTTCCTCAGTCTTGGCATTGATTCTACAAGTCTCTGGAACTCTTCTGGAGGGATGAACACTATTCTTCAAAAAGATATTCTCTCATTTGGTGTTTTGATGATGGTGGTGGAGAGCTCTGTCTAACATGTCAGTCCAAAATCTCCCATGGGTGTTCATTTGGGTTGAGATCTGGTGACTATGAAGGCCATAGCATATGATTCACATCATTTTCATATTCATCGACCATTCAGTGACCCCACGTGCCCTGTGAATTGGGGCATTGTCATCCTGGAAGAGACCACTCCCATCAGAATAGAAATGTTTCATCATAGGATGAAGGTGATGACTCAGAACAACTTTATATTGATTTGCAGTGACCCTTCCCTCTAAGGGGACAAGTGGACCCAAACCATGCAAGCAAATTGCTCCTGACAGCATAACAGAGCCACCATCCCTCACTGTAGGAGTCAAGCATTCAGACCTGTGCAAGCTTTTCCTTTAATTTGTCACCTGTCTGTATATGCTAAGCTGTATATTTCAGCACCACGGAGAGCGTCTGATTTGACACTGCTCAGACTCTGGTGTTCAGCACCATGGACAGCAGCGCTGACTAAAACACTACTATGTTCATGTCAACTGTATGGCAACGATAGTATTTTACACCCTTCCCTCCTTGTTTAACGCTGTGATGAAAGAGCCTGTACCCTGCGCTCTGTACTGCTTTGCTGGGCCTTTGAACTGCCAACCTCCCTGCAGAGCTTTGTAATCAGTGGGCGGTTTGGATTTGGGGATTTCCCTCTAAATCTCAAGAGTCCCCCGCTGTTCTCCCACAACCCTGCCATCTCATTCCAAGTGGCACGATGCAGTTATTACTCGCTTAAAATGGCTTAGGGCGGAGTGCCGATCCTCCCAACATGTTAACTTCCCATTGTTTGCCCCCATCAGAGCACATGTTCTGTCACTGTTACACCAGCTGAAGAATGGTGGCTGTTGGTGACATTCAGAAGGAGACATAAAACAGACTAATGTTTCCTATCAGTGTTGGGTCAGTCAACCTCAGCCTCCACATCAATCTAGAGCTAGCACTGGCCACAGTGCAGCAGCTGCATAATAAAACATGGCATAGTCCTGATGTGTGTTTTAATGAGGGTGACTTAATAAAAGAGATGGTGCAAAAAATGTCCTGCATAATGCATATTGTTAATTGCATTTTAGTGGAATTTAAAATAAATCTCAAATAAGAAACTTGCCTTCACCCACAGTTAAATTCAGTCCAGGGCACTTTAAATTTTGCTCAGTAAAACTGAAATAGATCAGAAGTTTGATATTATTACAAACATCATGTTCTACTCTGCCAGACTGGATAGATTTTCGAAGCATTTTTACCATAGCGTCTTTATCTATATTATCTATATCTAACTGAAATTGCAAGTTGAAAGACAATGAACAACTGATGCTATAATGTTAAATATGATCAGTATAAAGTGCAACATTTAGAAATACTATGAACATATATACCTCTCGACAATGCCACTGTTCCTGGCCAAGAAATAGTCCCACACATAACCCCCCATAAAACCACAACTTTTTGTTTTTATCATAGTTATAAAACACTAGATGCAACGTGTCATAATGACTTGTCATTCTGGAATGGAACCATATGGCAGACATCTTACCTGGGTCCAGTTTTAAACATGCTGTAATTGGAACCTATGGTGAAAGAGTCTTATGTTGTCTTCATAATCCTTGTATTTTTCAACCAATACACCAATACTGTTTTCTATTAAAAATAATGAGCAGAACACAACAAAAAACAAAAACAAAAAAAACGATTCTGGTAGAATTTTGATTATTATAGCTCCAAGGGAACAAATCATGCTTTCATAATCATGAAGATAATCTCATGAATGTGCATTTATGTTGCAGACAATAATTTTATTTTTTCAATTTTGCCTTCATTTAAAATGTAAGAACTGTCTTTGGTATTCTGAGTGGCTAATATATTACACTAAACAACATCTTGTATGTAGAAATCCTAAATAAATTCAATATTATGGCCTTTATTGGCAGGCAATTACAATCAGAAACACAATAGAGAAACACATCCACTGTAATATATTAATATATTTGTTAATATCATAAATTGTACACAAAGGTGAGATATATTTCTCTTGTGGAAAGCTTCAATTACAGAATAGAACAAAAACATGAACTTCTGTGAAATAACAATAGGTCTATAAGTTCTTTAATCACTATGCCTATTAGGTTGCATTTATTATTTGTATTTGCCTTTATTTTATATATTTTAGCTGTTACACTGTTTCAAAACATGTGAACACATGTATGCATATGCATTAGCCTATTTTCACATATCAATAATATTTAAGTATGGTATGCATTGTATGCATTTCAAAGTCTAGTCCTGTTTCATCTCAACTACACCAGTTTCTCAGATTGAAAACCTATCTCAATTCTTCATCATTCACAATACAGGCTACTGTAGGCCTACTGTTATTCATGCATTAGACCCAAATAAATTGCGGGGTCTTCATATGCTTGTTGAACCATCATGTGACCACATGAGAGTTTGAAAAAACTTGAGCTGAACTGCTGAAGTTCAAATCTTCCTCCACCTGGATTACTTTGTCTGATCAAGACATAGATTTCTTTTTATTTACTTTACTGAAAAGAAAACCATGTAGAGGCATGAGGTAAACTGACAAGTGATGTTAATATATGATGATTGATTGCAGGATTCAAGGTGGCTAATTTTGGGTTAGCTGGATGTGGTGAACATGTCCTTGGCCTTGAAAAACAATATGTTGGCTGATTGTGTGGTTGGTTAGTGCTCTATGTTGCTATCAAGGATGTGGCTGATGTTACTGTTGTGTTGATTTGCCTGGGATTCACTTTTTGTGTAGATTGTAACGTAGCTGGCTTGCTGGATTTGTGTTGAGATATTATGAAATGAGATTTAGGAGTGAAGATGAGCACTTCTCCTTGTCGTTAACATGTTGTGTGTTTGCTTTACACTTGATTGGCATGGAATCAGATGCTTAGCCGTCAAATGTTAGGGTAATATTAATAATTTTGTTATAAACTTTGCTCAACATTACCTTCGAGCTCCAAGTTAGTGTAGCTAACATTAGAACAATGTTTGCTGGTTGTCGCAGGTTCGCTTTCAATGATGACTCAGACGACAAGAAACTTCAGTGTGGTGATTTTTTATTCACACCAAGTTCCCCCAAACAAGAGTGGAAAAAATATTTACAGTGCAGGAGTGGAAAAAAAACAAACCCTAATAACAAAAAAAGTACTTACACGACAGGTTTCTCACTGGCAGTTTGTCACCCACATTGTTACTTAGCCATGACCAAAAACCCAACCAAACCTAAATGAGCAGAGCTCCCCCTTATATATTCTTAGCCCCTCCCCCGGGCAAACCAATTACCAAATTATAGCATCCTACAGTCAAATTTGACAACACAACAAACATAAATTCAAAAATCAATGATATACTTTGTATACAGGAAAAATGGCACTAATTGCCCTCCATACAGCGATGGCCCAATACCCCCAAACCAAAATAAATCATAAAATATCAGTTCATACGATGTTGATGGTATAGTCCACTGTCACATGACCCTCCTAAGCGCGCCACCAAGCGCTATTTATAGTGTGTCCAAAAAGTGCCTCAGTTTGGCCCATGCCCGGAGGCAACCAGAGGCAGCAGCAGCAGGTAAGTGTATGTGTGTGTCGCGTCAGCGCCGAGTGTGCACCCTCGAACGCCTAGCGTGCAGAAAAGAGTTTGGACAGCGGGGAAAAGTTTGTGGGAGTGCAGGACCGCGGGACACAAGTGCGGGCCTGCAAGGAACAGTTTTCACCGGAGCATGGCTCCGCAGGACCAGTGGGAGAGCTGCGCGCTATGCGCTCCCGGCACCGGCGCTCTCTCTCCGGCCGAGAGAGAGAGAAACACACGCCGGCTAGGGCATGACGGAGCGTTCACGGGCGCCCCGTCACACTGGTTATAACTTATCTGTTTGGCTAACAAATCAATGAGAGCTACCAATCAGCAATAACTTTGACTCTATGGTCTTTACACTTCAGTTATGAATTAAACAAACCAGTAAGTGTTAGAGGTGGTGGTAAGCACATGCTGTTAGCTGTTCCCCATTGTCTCCAGTGTTTACCCTAAGCTAAGCTAATCAACGGCTGGCTGTAATTTTATGTTTACCATACAGACATGAATGTGGTATTGACCTTCTCATCTGACTCTTTTCAAGAATGCAAATAAGCTTATTTCCCAAAATGTTGAACAATTACTGTAAGCTGGGGGCCTACAAGAAGATTGAAATAAGAATGGTCAAAATCAAAGCAGCAGATGTTGAGAAGTCTCTATGAATCAAACTCTATAAACACTGGACTCCAAAGAGCACCGGATGCAACTGGACAGCATCTTTCACCAGGCCTTCCTTGACTCTGCACTGAAGTCTACATGTCTACATGTACAGGCTTCAGCCTCTCTGACCTCATTAGGATTCAGGGAGAGTTTGAGGTTTCTATGTTTCTGGAAGTGTACAAGAGCGATAAGCTGGCTCCACTGGCATTACTTCAAACTTTTTCTGAGGGGGAGTTTGAAATCCTCTCAGACTCTTAGATGTTTTTCACTACTAAAAGTCAATGCAATTTCACAGATGACTGTGAACTCCAGACTCTGAACACTTTGAACTTCTTTAGATTCCCTCTTGATTAATGCACACACACAAAAAAAAAATAGTTGGAGATACTGCAGAGATCTGAAGTTGTAGTTATGTCCATAGACTTCCATTCAAATTTTCTATGTCAAGGATTTTTTTTAAGTTTTAAAAACACCCCGGAGTATGCTTTGAATCTTAAAGAAGGCAGTTTTAAGGTTAAAACATTTGACTATTTTTTTCTTTACCAATCCCACAGACTGAACATCAACATGATCTACATGGCTAAAGCTGACACTGTGGATATGTACAGAAAAATGTCAACATCAAACCCAGCAAAACTATATTATTGCTATATTTCTTAGTTTGTGCTGTGTGACTCCACACCCACCCCTTTTAGATTAAAACAAGCTGCCCAGAGCCAAAGCATCTGTGTAAGTGGCCAAACAACTCTTCAGCCAGTGCATTTCAGCTCTAACTAGAGCATAACAGCTTACAGTCCTAAAACTAGGAAGTGTTTTAGCCATAGGCCTTAATACCAGATCCCCCTCTTGAGTCTTTATATGAGTCGGGAAAAAAATGTACGAAATGGAAACTGGATATTGTTCCTATAGATGCTATAGGTCAGGTTTCTGAACTGATAGAGACTAATGAGTTACAAGTAAACAAAATCATCAGCTCCTTGAAAAGCTCCAAAAGTAGAGATGCTTTCCAATTTGACACCATGTTTGTCAAATCACAGCAAGATATTTTAACTCCCCCTATTGCTCATTTAGATAACTTGTCTACACAGCTCCTTTCAATACAATCAATCATGATGTTTTAATATCGAACTCTCTTAATTTAACTTCTCACCCAGAGCACTGGCATGGATGTCTTCATATTTATCTAATAGGATACAATGTGTTAAAGTTTGTGATGCACTGTCCAGTAACATGAAGTGCACAATGGGTGTTCCACAAGGGTCAGTGTTAGGTCCCCTATTATTTAGCCTATATATTAATGATCTACCTTAATAGTGTCATGATGTAGAACTGAAAATGTATGCAGATGACACCGTTGTGTGCACACATGAGCTGAGTTAGCAGCTGCAAAGCTAACAATTGCATTGGAAAGGATCACACATTGGCTTGATCAATCATGTCTGAGTCTAAATGTAAACAAGAGAAAAGGTATATTTTTCAATTTTACAATTTACTGAGCTTTGAGAATTTTAGATTGTTTTCAAATTTGTGCCTAGTTTATAACATTTTCAATGGTTTGACCCCTCCTCCACTACATGACTTTGTGTACACTTGCTCAGTAAGTTCTATTAGATCCTCCAGAATATCCTCTCTGCAAGATTGTACCATACCATTTCATTGCACTGTATTTGGGCAGTCAGCTTTCTCTGTGAAAGCCACAGCTCAGTGGAATGCCCTACCTGATGATATGAAGAGCTGCAGTTCCATCAGTACATTCAAAACCAAATTAAAAAATCTTCTAAAAACTACTCAGCTCTGTAACCACTGAATCTAAATTTCTTCTCATAGTCTTATCATGAATGCAAATAATCTTGCTTTTAATTTGACAAGTATAAACTAGTAATTTCTAGTTGACATTGTGGGTGTGTGTGATGTGCTATTGTGTGTAGCTTTTTATTTTGTATTATGTGCCCTGTGTATTTTTTGCTTTGGACTGTTTGTTATTGTGCTGTTATATGTTTTATTTGTGACCTGCTGAAGGGACGGCAGATGAAAATTAGCTACAACTTAACTCTGGTACAGTACATCAAATGGTAACATGTATGTTTAACACTGTACATGGTCCTGTAAATAAATAAATAAAACATCAACACGTTACTGTAGCATTGTCACTGTGAGGATTTCTGCATGCTAATGTTAGTATTTAGCTGAAAGCCTCTTTGTGCCTACACACCGCAGCTTGTGTGGCTGCAGTCACTGTGATTCATCCTCCGAGGATCATGAATGTCTGTACAAAAAGTCATGCCAATCCATCCAATAGTAGTAGTAATATCTCATCTGGTGGGCTGGTCAACGTTACTATCCCTAGAGCTATGTTGTTATTGTGACTAAATATCCAGAAGATAATGTTTTTGTAGAATCTATACCATTGGCATAGACTGTTTTGGACCATAATAGAATCCACCACTTGCCACCTGGTGACAACTTAAACAATCATTTCCCTTCCTTGATTTTTGTCTCTGTATCAGTTCTAATTCTGTGATTAGAATAAACTAAACATCTTTGACAATTTTTCCTGAATTATGTGAGCTCATACTTTACAGCTACATGGAACACATTTAGCTTTCAGATGGCAGTGACTAATTGTGTTGTTATGGAAAAGCAGGGTGAGGACATGTACTTCAACTTGGGGTGGGGGGATGGGAGGGGGATGTGGGGTGGAGGGACTCAATTAAGTAATAAAACATCAGTTGTATTACCTTTGCAGAGGTTTTGAATTAGTTTTTAATTTTTATTTTATTTCATGTCACGTGTTGTGTCATGTGTTATTACCTTTTGTTGATATGGTGAACTTGTTAACAAACAGTTGCCTATTTACACATCCAGCAGACACACAATAACATTAGCATACCTTTAAAGTTGTGTTTGTGTCCACCTGATGAATGTAATTCCAATACTCAATGTTTACCCAACCCGGTCTCTTCAATCAGCATACCAATAACACAACATTACTCTTTCAAATTGCATGCAGTGCATATGCCAAAGTCCAATTTTGTGTGCAGTTGATATGCCAATCCTTCCCATTAACTTCTGCAGAGAACAGATGTGGCCCCAGTCACACATTAAAATGTGTAATAGCCACATTGGTCTGCGTCCATGTCATGGGACTGTCAAGTATCTGTCATTCAAAATGGCCGACATTCCTTTTATTCTCAGTGGAAAATGTAATATTTTAAGATAGTTTCAGCATTGAAATACATTTTGATAAAATTTCTAGTGAGAAATGTGCAGTTTATTTTCATAATTTTCGTTCAGTGAATGTGTATGATGTTTAGTTTGTCAGTTATTACGAAGATTTTTCCAGTCTTTCTATTGTTGCTATGGTGGTTGTTATGGACGCTGCTGTTCCTGGAACCATGTAGATGGGTGTTGTTTGAATCATCGTCTTTGCTTTGTGTAGTTTTCTGAGCTGTTATGGTATTTGTGTTATTTTATCTAACTGTTAGATGATGTTCTTTCAAAAAAAAACAGAGATTTTAGAGTGCCCTAGGGATGAATTAAATTTGATGTCCAGAATTTGATTGCGGATGCAACACACACACACACACACACACACACACACACACTTTAACACAGTTTCAAGCACTGCATATCTCCTGCCATCACTGAACACCAACCCAAAACCCCATTTCTAGAATACTACCTAAAATATCTGAAATAAACCAACATGTTTACTTTTTCTTAACATAGATCATCTAGATGCAGTGTAATTACTAGTTTGGCTGTACTAGATATTTGATACATTCAGTAGATATATTTTTTACGACTCTAGTTACAATCCTACTTTTCAGACTGGAAGAACTACAACTGTGGTGCTGATTTGTATCAAGCTGCATGGCACGGCTCTAGAGAATTAAATTTTTTAAAAAAAATACTAGTGTTGGAAGTTATGAACACTGAATTAAGAGTACACTGAGAAGTTTAAGAGGATGGTAAACACATTTGTGTTATCAGATTTTATATATGTAGTTGTTAAATGGGTGAAAATGAATTTTAACCATATTTTACCCATATCTGACAGCGCCCCCAGTTGTTGACTATACTCACACGATAGCTGAGGTCAAGAGCTCTCTATAACAGTTGGTTCCATGTCTGCAGCCCCTTTTTGTTACTAATTATAAGCCTTCAAACATGCACCAAGGTCAAGGTTCAAAGGTCAGTATCTCAAAGCAGGAGCCATGTAGAATCTTCATACTGACATATGTTACTCTCCAGGTCGGTCAAGACCTTTCCAACAATGTATTTGGCTAAACTCTATAACAAACTTTTAATTTTCTCATTTAATGGAAGCAAGACATCCCAGGCCTAGTTTCAGAGAGCACTTTGAAGGCTCAGCCTATAAAATGAAGCTTTTTGTTTGTTTGTTTGATTTTTCTTTTTCAGTGGAAATAGTGACAAAAATGTGTCACCTCCAGAGATTACAATGCTGCTGACAATCTAAGGCTTTACTACAGGCTTGGAGGAAGTCAGAATCTGTCAGAATCTGTTTTATTAGCCAATGCAAGTATAAAAAGAATGTGTCTTGGCATTTGCTCCCAAAAAACGCAACACAGAAGAATAAAAATAGACAAAAGTAAGGTAATAATAATAATAATGAAATAAAGTAATATTAAAATTAAATTGAAATCATAAAATCTATTTATAGAATGGAATGGTAATAGTTTTGAAATGGGATATAAAACTTGAAATGAAATATTGACTGTACAAAGGAATTATGGACTGTGCTATAGACAAAGAAATGAAATGTATGAAATACATGAAGGTGGCAAGAGCAACAATTAAATGTGACATGTGCATAAATAATTAAATTATGTAACAGTGGAGGTTGAAGGCAATGCATAATCTAAAGTATAAGTAATAACAGACAAACTAAACATCATATACATTCACTGAATGAAGACTATGAAAATAAAATGCACATTTCTTGCTAGAAATGTTATCAAAATGCTTTTTTCCACTGAGTATAAAAAGAACATCAACATCAACAACATTTTTTTTGTTTTCTGCTGCAATGAAAGAAACTTTAGTCAGTGATTTGACAGTCATGTGACATGGATGCAGACCAATGTAGCTGTTTCATGTTTTGTTGTGAGACTAGGGATGCATCTGCTCTCCACAGAAGTTAATGGGAAGGATTGGCATATCAACTGCACACAAAACGGGACTTTGGCGTATGCACTGCATGCAATTTAAAAGTGTAAAGTCATGTTATTTGTACACCGATTGAAGAGACCAAGTTGGTTTACCAGCTAAATTTATCTGTCTGCTGTTTGATGCTCTGGATGTAGTGGATTTATCTGAGCTTTTTTCACTTAAACTTTCTGCTGTGGTTGAAAATTAACCTATGAGAGCAGTGAGAATGAACCAAAACAATAAAGTTAGTTGCTGGAAAACTAAAATAATGAACAGAAAGATGCTAAAAAGCGCCATAGAATTGAGGTCAACTGGAGAGTTGGTGATAATTCTCTGTGGGTTCACCACTTCCAGAGATATTTATCACATTACATACAGTCATTTGATTTATTGTTATTATAAAACTATTCACAAGAGCAGCTTTAAAATTTAAAACCAATTTTTCAAATGCTTTTCAGTTATACTTTGTCAATGGCCATCACTACCCATATCTTCAGTAAACTCATGATTCCTTCCATACTCATCTATCTATTGGACATTATTTGCACTGGTGCTAATGGATCAGTGAGCTGATCTTGTCCTCAGCTCTGTGGTATTATACAAAGCAGATGGTAGGTTTAACTGACTAAGACATGGTATAGTGGTGTATTGTTAAGGCCGCAGAGAAGGCTTACATTCTAATGCACAGAGAAAGGAGATTGTGGGGATCCGGATAGTTCATAAACCGGCCAAATGCATGGCTGTCTGGTGTCTTGACCTGACCTCTGAGCTGTGTGGGGAGCATGAAATCCTGTGCTCTGAAGTGACCTCTGAGTAATCCTCTGCTCTGAAAGGCCTGGGCATCTCTTTACCAGAGTCCACTCCAGTCCTGCCTTCCATCAAAGCTTCCATCCATGGCAGGTGCCTGGAAAAACAGCCACCTGAAAAAAGTGCACCCCTATCCCTCCCGGTGTCAGAGGAGCTCTGTTCTAAAAGCAGGCCTCACTTTAATTCTACTTGGCTGGAAATGAGAGACCCACTGTCAGCCTGATACCTGACTGCTTATGCAAAGCGGGGAGGTTGCCGTCCCACAGGCCATCTGTGGACACCTCAGTGTTTTGCATATGGATCCTCATAAGCATCTTCTGAGGATAGGTAAAAGGGATTAAAATGCATTCTGTGTCCAGTGTCTTGTTAATGGATAAAAATGAGATGGAAGTGTAATACTATCTGCATAGAATTACATGCAGGCCCAGTACCCTCCACAGTCTGGGCCTCCAGGGGCTCTGAGCAGAGTGCTGCAGAAAATACCAACATCTACAGGTGATTTCACCCTCTATTCAGCCCTAATGGAAAGCTCTATTCTACATCATTCTAACAGCATTAAGTAAAGATGTCCACTAAATAGCATTTGTAGGCACATATGCAACCTTATGAACAAAAACAACACTGCGATTTCCAAATCACTGGTGTTGTATGTCCTGAATATTTATAGGTTTCCCGCAAGTTTGGCATAATCTTTGGCACTCAAATTTTGGCACCCTTAAGGAGGTGGTTCTAATTGAAGTTGCAGATACTTGCAGAGGATGGGACTTGCAGGACTGTTTCCTGTGTTTGGTTAAGCAGCTGTGTTGTCACTTCTCATCTACAACAAACACATCTGTAACGCATAAAAATGACAATGTCTGTCCTATGGACTATATATAAAGATGGAGGTAGGGAGGTGTGATCTCACCAGTTTCATTGGAGCCGGTTTGAAGCCCAGATTTGCTGGCAATGGTTGGTGCCATCTTTTCCGTTTGAAGCAGGGAACTTCCAGATAAGGATTGCTGGGTGTTTCCATTAATGCTGGAAACATGCCCTTCTACCTCAGACCTAACCTTATGCTAGCTTACTGGGAGCACCAAGCGCTGCACACTCGGGCTAATGCTACTTAATTGTGCTAACAGGGCAGGTATCATAATCAAGTAACATTAAACTTAGTAAAATATTGCGACAATAGTCCAACTCAAGGAGAGGAGCAAGTGAGCCAACTACCATGGCTGTCAATCAATGCCCAAATGAGACCATACATGACCATATATCCAACCCATCTTTGTAGATGCCCCATTGGCTGATATGTGTCTGGATGTATATGATTGGTTGTCTTTTATATTTTTTTAACTTTTTTTTTTTACCTTTTTTCATACCGAACTTACTTTAATTAAATGTTGTTTGTAATGTGTTTTATGATGACCCTGATGAAGGCCACAAGCTGAAACGCGTCGGTCAACTAATAAAGTCGTTCTTCATACTACAAGTGTTGCTGGGGTTCTCATCTCTCTAGACTTCTTTCCCTCCTCCATCCACCTTGGAAGTAGATGAAGTTGTGCCAGAGACCCTTACTCTGTATCAATGCCCAAATGGCAGACAAAACTACTTCACAACTTCAAATCTTAATAACAGAGCACTAATTTCTAAAATGACCACCGGAACACTTATCAGAGTGCCAAAATTTAGAAATTGAGACCTCAATGACTTATTTAAACAAATTATTGACTATAGTATTTGGGTTGCACTTTATTTTACAGTACACTAATAAGACGTAATCAGCTGTACTTTGTATCAAATTAGACAAAAACTAGAAATAATATGTTGTTTATTAGACAGTAAACAAACATAGTTATACTCTAATAAGACACTTTATACCTAAATTATGATGTCATTAGAAACATACATTGTACCAAATAATGTAAGTACACAACTGAACAAAATATATAACGTAGGTCTAGTCATTTTTTGACATTTTAATACAGAATAGTTACATATTATAGCTTTGAGCTACCATAGGCCCATGTTGGTAGTATTAAATGTGGTGTTTAATTACAGCATAATTTGGTAGTAAGGGTAGAATAGCATCAAACTGTAGCATGTTTTAGATGTGATATGGCATTGTATTTGATTTCTAATTAGACTATGATCTTGTAAAATTGTGTCTAATAGTGTATTAGGATCTCCTATTTGATTTCTAACTAGAGTATAATTTGGTATAATAGTGTGAAAGTATAATATATTTTGGGTGTAATACGGCATTATATACGGTTTCTGATTACTAGATAATTTATGTGTATAGTGTCTAATTAGGGTATAACTGTGTTTGTTTACTGTCTAATAAAGAGCATATTATTTCTGGTTTTTATCTAATTTGATACAAAGTATGGCTTATTACATCTTATTAGTGTACCATAAAATAAAGTGCCACCAGTATTTCAAGACAGAAGTTGAGGTTTTTTGAATGGGATTCAGTTGGAGGAAGCATCCAGCAGCTGTCGGTGGCACTTTAAGGTGCTTCAGCCTCAAGCCGTGGTACCTGCTGCTTGGTCTGTCCTGCTGTCACCATGTTAATGATGTACAGCCGCAGCCAGTCCCTCCCAGTTTGTAAAGTATAATGGACAAGCAAGGCAGATCTGACCACCTTTGCTCTACAAGTTCAGGTTCAGGTTATGGGAAGCTCCAGATTATGTGTCCTTAAATCTTGCTAATAGAAAAACATATACCCTATATTCCAAAGAAGCCCTGAGTCTTCCTCTTTCTCTATTGGGGTGTTTCTGTTCATCTATTAGTGGAGCTTAGGAAAAATGTGAACAAACTACATATTCAGTGACTACAAATCTTTGAACTGAACTGGTCAAAGTGATTAGAATCACCAAAGTGATTCATTTCCATCTCTAGAAGATACAGTTAGACAAGGGGTCTAGTGGGGAGAATGTTTGCAAAATCACATGCCTATCCAGATAGCATGTATGTTGTGGGTCAGGAAGAAAGAGGGAAAGATGAAAAATGAGAGGGTGAGCAGGTTTTAATAGTCTTCTGGGGTGGGGGGACGAACAAAGCCACTGATCACTGGGGAGGTGTGAGAGGGAATCACCAGTCAAGCAGGCAAGACTTACCAGTGTTATAGATGATGAAAACCTCAAGCCAACTGTCAGAAAACTGCCAACTGTCAAGAGAAAATCATTCTGACAGCTTCACTTCCAAGAATCTGACAGGAAACTGACTATGGGACTGATAGACAAGAAACGCAAATGTGCAGAGAATTTCATACTGCCAAATTTCAAGTCCTGCTGCCAGAAATCAGCAAGCATATCAGTGTTTATTGCTCTGCATGCTTATAAATGATCTCAATAACTTTGTAATTCTAAATCTTATATTCTTTTTTTTTTCAGGATGACTCTTTAACATCTGTCCAGGGATGTAGTCCCTGAAAAATAACCTCTTGGCTAACTCTGATACATTTACATTGTTTTTTATTTACATGTTTATTATTGTGGACTATCCCTGTGAAATTAACCAAAAAATAAATAATGAATGCAATTGTATCTTCTGAAAGAACTGAATGTCCTCAGCATCCAATACTTTTAGAAACTTTACTGAACTCTTTGGTGTAGCATTTTACGTTAGTCACACATGTCTCGGCTAGCATTCACTTCCGGTCTAACTCTAGATCTACCCTAAAAACAGTATGAGATCACCCCCTACTGGACTGTTCATTTGCAATAGATATAAAGCTTATTATTCTACAACAGTATTAAACAAGATAAGTATTCTTATTAACTTAGTAAGTTCAAATAGCTAGGATACCACAGAAATAATGTCAGTCTTTTTAGAGGAGCTGAAACAACTAGAAAATATGAATCCATCAGAGCAGCGCTGTACTTTGACAGAAATAAAGACGATATGCTTTGACATGAAGTTAGATGTTAAAAACATTTTTTTTCTAAAGCAAAGCGCTCCATGACTAATATGAGAGACAGTAATGTGACAGTCAGAGATATTAGAGGAGAGATTATTCTAGCCTGCAGTAGGTGATGTTACACTGTAGGCCACTGTTAACACTTACTGAAATGTACAGACAGGTGACAAATTAAAGGAATTACTTGAACAGGTCTGAATGCTTGACTCCTACAGTGAGGGGATCTGGTGGCTCTGTTATGCTGTGGGGGGCATTCTGCTGGCATGGTTTGGGTCCACTTGTCCCCTTAGAGGGAAGGGTCACTGCAAATCAATACAAAGTTGTTCAGTCCAAAATCTCCCACAGGTGTTCAGTCGGGTTAAGATCTGGTGAAGACCATAGCATATGATTCGTGAGTCATCACCTTTATCCTATGATGAAACATTTCTATCCTGATGGGAGTGGTCTCTTCCAGGATGACAATGCCCCAATTCACAGGACACGAGGGGTCACTGAATGGTATGAAAATGATGTGAATCATATGCTATGGCCTTCACAGTCACCAGATCTCAACCCAAATGAACACCTATGGGAGATTTTGGACTGACGTGTTAGACAGCGCTCTCCACCACCATCATCAAAACACCAAATGAGGGAATATCTTTTGGACCACTAAATTTCATTCCCATTTGAAAATTCTCAGTACAAATGCCACAAATTAGCTTGAATCACTCATATGTGCCTCTTCAGAACAAATCTGTTCATACGGGTGTTTCTTGCATGAAGTCCATGGTTTTTCTTGCGGCCTGGTAGTAAACATTATGAGGCCAAGTCTTTAGATACAGTAGAAGGGGAGCACATCCTACTAGAAAATGGTTATGTTTTTTGCTACCCCTGTGCACCCACTATGACTAGCTATAATGCTGGGTAAGCATCGTTTAAAAAATATGAACAAAATCTTTATCTATTTATTTTAAATGACAGAACAAGAGATTAAATCCCACCGTGGGTGAGAGGTGTGCCAAGCCATACCGGGAGACTCCCCATGGGGAAAGAATACGGTATACACTAACAACATGGAATTGATATCAATCATCTATCATCTATCCCAAAACTGTTCCCTTAACTTTTACATTTGGAAATCAGAGTAGTTGATGATTTATCTGAGTGACCCTTAGTGAAAGAATAAAACTGAAGTGCCATGTGAAAGGCATGAATTTATTAATTACTATGCATACTTTACTATACATTCATGACAAAGTATTGTAGAAAACATGAGTCTGGCATGTAAAAAATGATATACCTGCCATTCCCATCTATCATAGTTCTGAATAATTGACGGCATAATAGTACGAGAAGAGTAGGTGACAGAGCTTTTGATTGACAGATACCTCATTTTGGATTGAAGCATGAAGATTTTACAATACCTTTCTTCCATATCCATGAATTCATAGAGAATATGGACTACTAGCAATCACTCAAAATATGAGGTTTGATGGTGACAAATTATAACTACTTAACTCCAATCATTCCTTGCTCAGAGGAGTGAGCTGTGTGGATGTGGAGAGTTCTATTCCCTCCAGGTTCCAGCAGGATTTCTGAGTGCTTAGACTTTTTCTATTTGTGTAAGAGCTTTCACATTTTTGTGGCACTCTATTCAAAGAGTTCAGAATCCACAGCAGGAGAGCCTGGGAATTCAGTGATTCCTCTCTTTCTACGCGGTTTATTGTGAAAATGAAAGTGCATTAGAGATTAGCTCTCACAGTCAGCTGGTGCTGCTGGGACCTCCGTACAGTCTCCCACAGTACAAGACCAAAGCTCTTGACTTTGCACCATTCAAAACCTCCAGTTATTCTTGTGGTTTTTTAGGAGGCAGGCAGTGCTTTGCAAGCCAACATGTGCAAACAAATGCTCTTTCAAATGATACAGTTTTTAAAAGGAAACATTTTAAATGTCATCTATCACATGTGTTAATGGATGTAAACAGCTAAAAAAAAAGCTGTCTGCCATGTAGCCTGAATATGCATAGTGTGTCAGCTGCAGCACTGTCATTTTGTATTTCCATTTTGTTTTAGTTTTCAGGCTGCTCACAAGTTAAATATATAATTTCTTATATTAACAAGGAGTCAAATTACTACCTCCAAATTAAACAACAAAATAGTAGTAGTTTGTCAGTGCTTTCCAAAACTCACCACCGCAAAATGCTTCATCTTTTATTGGAGGTTTCTGATCTGCTGTTGCTATACTTAAGTTTTGGTTAAATATGGGTATGAGGGGCTTTCAGCTGCACCTTACTATCTTCATCACTGGATGGAGTTTGCTCAGTTGTTATGGATATAGCTCAGTTGTCATCAAAGGAGACAGGGTTGCAAATTAAGTGTAGTCCATGCAGTGATAAAGACCCATGTGATGTGGCGCCAGCACCTAAGTGGACCTTGAGTTAAGATTATTTGGTCAAACTGCTATTTTCAAGGTACTGTAATTGTCATTGTTGGGCATTTTAAAGACAATGACAAACAATGTATATAAGTGTTTAGTTCATGGAAGTTTTTGGTCCCAAAGATGGTTTTTTAGGGAGTTTTTCCTTATTTGAATAGGGGGTCTAAGGATAGAGAATGTTACATTGCTGTACAGATTGTAAAGCCTCCTGAGGCAAATTTGTGATTTGTGATATTGGGCTATACAAATTAAATTGACTTGATGTGTCTCACTGACTTCTTCTCTAAGAGGTACAGAAAAGCTGCTCCAACCCATTGACTCAACACCATCAGGACCTGCTGATGTTACTCAGCTGCTTGGTCATTCATTTCATCCAATACTTCCAGTCCAGAACAACACAACTTAACAACTACACCCCAGCTCACAATGAATTTTGCTGTGACTGTTTACAGTACCCATAAAATGATGATAAATGATTGTAGCTATTTTCCCCTGATGTTTTCTCTGGTGCCACCATCAGATTCATGCCAAGGTAACTTCATGAAGTTTGCTGCTGACACATTCATGATCACGGAGGATGAATCCTCTTTTTTTTTTTTTAACCCTTTGACCTGTCCATTAGCTGCAGCAGGCCACAATCTCCCCTTCTTCACAATACATATAAAAGTCTATATGGCAGAATTCCATAAGATTTTCTAAGTACATTCATGTTGGCCAAAGGATGAAGCTTTTCCGTTTTGCATACTCCATTAGCTTTTTTCTATCACCATGCTCAGGCCGAGATGTCAATTTCACGTACAAAGATGTTTCATAATCCATCAAGCAGATACTATACGTTGAGAACATTCATTTCATATTCACACAGTGGAAAAAAATATGGTTTAATGTTTATTTGTCCAAGTACTTTTTTTCTCATTTAGATGTTTTCTCTTCTGAATAGATGTTTACTTCCTTGTGCTGTTCATAAGTTATCATCATAACCATCGCTGTCATTCTAATCTTTTGAAATGCATAACTTGCCAAATATTTTAAAAAGTTGTTTTTGGACAATAAGAAAAGTTTAATACACTTTTTTAATGTCACACCTGTCCTCCTGTACCTTTATGATGGGTTTTATTTTTCTGTTATTGACATTATATGAAGAACAGATTGATTTAGCTGGCTTTGCTATGATGTAAACATCATCATCCTTCTTCTTAATACGACTCAGAAAAACATTCTAGCAGTATTAAGTCTTATGTTTGAACATAAACACATATGAAGTAAGATGAGAGCACAATAAATTCACACAATAAAATAGTAAAGAACCATTTTAGTATCTTGCAGTACAAAGGTTTTATAATTTATAACTCATGGCTTTATTAAATGTTAATAAATAATTTACAAATGCTTTACAGATCAGATTATTAGAATAACTTTTGGATTGCCGTGTTGTGAACAATCTATCTGGCTGATGCTTCTTCTTCCATCATATTTGCTTTGTCTTTTAGCTCTTTGGTTCATCAAGTAGGCCCCTACAATGGACCAGGTGACTGCTGACCCTCTGTAAAACAGCTGCATTTATTTACTATTTATCAATATTTAGATTTGCTGACTTGATTAATTGTATTGTATCGTAAACATGTATTGTAAAAACCCTTTATGAATGACCTGAATGACGTGGAATTGCTGATGACTTTCTATCTTTCTTCAAATATGCATATTTGAGGTTTAATTAGACTTTATTAATGACTTATCAATGCTTAGAACTGCAGACTAGATGGCTTTTCGGAAATTGAAAGACATCTAAATCATGATACTATTTTGGACCTTAGAGTTAGAATAATAAATAATCAATAATAAAATGAAAAACTGAAAATACCAGACTTACACAGCCACTAAATAATGAATTAATGTCAAATAGAGATTAAAGCAAGCCAGAGCATGTTATGCTGACCCTGTTTACATTACAAAACGTAGAAAATGCATGAAAAAGATACATATTCATTAAATGATGTTTATGTATATGCAGTATACACACATTCACATGGAAACAGACATACAGTATATGCATGCATAATATATACGTGAATATGCACACATTCACACATATAGAGTATATAGTCACATGAGAACATGCCATGTTAATTACATACATGTAGATTCAAGATTCAATACTCTATTGCCATATCAACCTTACAGTTGATTTTGGAATTTGTTTCTGTGTACTTAACAACAGCAAACATATAATCGCACAGTACACACAAGAAGTGTCCACAGAACACACACTGCCACAATTACAATACAATAAGTGCAACTGTATGACCTATGCCCTTAAAGTGACAAGTTGAAGTGCATGTGCTTGTTCATACAACCAGTGAGGAATTTAGGATGCTGATTGTTTCAGGGTAAGTGCTATTATGGAAGTGAGATGTGCTGGTCTTAATACTGCGGACTCTTTTACCTGAAGGGAGATAGAGGGTGTGTCAGGTGTGAGGAGTCCTTTCTGCTGAATGCAGTTGTGGTATAGTTCAGAAATGTTGAGCAGTTCACAGCCAATTATTTTTGAAGCTGTACATATGACTCTGTTCAGCAGTTTTTTCTTGTCAGCTGTAGAATCATCATACCATACAGTTATTGTGAAAGTAAGCCCACTTTCTATTACTGCTCTGTAGATATATATCATTGCAACCCTTGACACTCCAGATTTCCTTGGCTGTCTTAAAAAGAATAGCCTTTGGTGAGCTTTCTTCTGGATGTTGGTGACGTTGTCTTCCCATCTCAGGGAGGAGGAGATTGTAGTCCCAAGGAATTTGAAATGATCCACTCTCTCTACCACCTGGTTGTTGATGACTGTCGGTAGTAGCTCTTCCTGATTTTTACACAAGTCCACCACAAGTTCTTTAGTTTTGTTGATGTTCAGTTCCATATTGTTATTGCCACACCAGTCGACTCGAGAAGAGACCTCATTCCTATAAACTGTCATCATTACAGGAAATCAGTCCTATCAGTGTTGTATCGTCAGCAAACATAATCATCTTTACAGTGTCAGAGTGTGAAACACAATCATTGGTATATAATGAGTAGAAATTGCAATGCGCTCAACTCACAATCAAAATCAAAAAAGTCAGGTGTTGAATCCTTAAAGTACTGAAATTGATTAAAGAAGAGGATTAGGACAGTACACCTAGGACGTTTCAGGCCAGATGCCCTTCTTCAGCGTGTATGATGGCAATCAACACAATCCATGACAGATGGACTTAGTTATAGGCATCCACAATTGACACAACAGGTTCATCCCGGCAGAGGGAGCTACACATATGAGTCATCATAACAAACAAAATAAATTCAATTAAATTAAAATAAAAAGACTTCCACTAAAATGATGTACGAAAAGGTCAACAGGCTTACTGCAGCAAGAGCAACAATATTCACTTTCTCGGACTCTGAGTCCAGAAAGATATTGTTCCCGCAGGTTCCGTTTTCTCAAGGTGCCTGTATGGAGACATATTCTACACTCTTGGAGCAGCTTCTGAAGAGGGAAACAAGATCTCTACTTCATGGTACAGTGTTATCCCAATACTGGTGCAATAGTAGGATCCCAGGGGGCCTACGAATAAATAAGGAACCCACTTTGGGAAGAGAGAATACAGACTTTTGCAAAAAGTGGTGCGCTATATTAAACAAATGCTCACTGGAGTTAATGTTGTTGGTGATTGAAAATGAGAAGTTGGCCAAAACATGCTCTGAAATAGCCACTCTACAGCAAGCAATGACTGAGAAACTTTCAAGAGATAAACTGAAGGACATTGGTGCAGACTGTGATAAAAGGATTGAAACATACAAGGATGAATTGGAACGAAGCAAGATGGCCAAATATCGTCGGGATGCTCTGGACTACAGGGATGGCAGAGTTTATCCATAGTTATCAGGTGGAACAACAAGATTAGCCTCAAGACATGCCTCCACCAGTGCGTCATCAGAGGGCCTCAGCACTGACACAGAGTCCTCAGGTCTGCATTTTTTATGTCCAAGAAGAAAGCCCACCCCGACATCGTCACCTCCATGAGCTAAGTAATGATAAATGCAGCCTCTTATCATTGGATCTTTTGTAGTAGTAGATTCCTTCACCGCAAGGGTAGAATTATGTAAGTTTTTCAGAGCTATTAAATTGAAGGCTTTTTAGATGAAGGATTCTGTCGGGAACTCTGTTTCCTATCAGAGCATGAATCAATCACAAACTGTTTCCACTGGTAAAAAAGTGTTTAAACCTAAAAGTACATTTACACCACAGGTGTGGAAACTTTTTGTCAGCTAGTGGAAAGGGATTTTATGGACTTATGTGTAGACAGTAAAGGACAAATTTTGCCCTCGAGTCGTTTGGAGTCAGAGAAAAAAGCACTAGCTGAGCTGATGAATAATCATGACATCATTATACGCCACACAGACAAAGGTGGGGCCATTGTGGTTCAAGATAAAACTTTATACATTAAAGAACTGGAAAGACAATTAAGTGATAGAGATGTATACATCCCTCTTCATACAGACCCCACTTTAAAGTTGGCGCTGAAATTATCTTGAAACAAGCCCTACATGAGGGACTAATCCATGAGGAGGAGTACAAATATATTGTTCAAGATAATCCAATACGACCGGTTATATACACCCTTCCTAAAATTCATAAAGACTTGTTACATCCTCCTGGTCGACCAATTGTATCTGGTATAGGATCTCTTACAGAGCCACTTCCTCAGTATGTCGATGCACACATTAAAGACATGGTATATGCATTGCCCTCGTATCTTAAAGATACCACAGAGTGGTAAGAATTCCATGCATATATGAACTCAAGGAAGGAATCCATTAACTTTACATTGTGTTTTGATCTTGAATGTATGTCTTTTTTGGATGTTTTGGTAAAAAAGTGGGAACCTCCATACACATAGAAGTATATAAAAATAAAACTGATAGAAATACTTTTTTACATTTCACTTTTTTACATTTTCACTCACCAGCATTAAAAAGAAGTTCACCTTATAATCAATTACTGAGGATCAGACGCATATGTAATTTGGAGGATTCTTTCAAGTCACATGCTAAAGTCTTGTGTGATAATTTTAAGTGTAGGAGCTATGGGGATACATTATTGGATGAGCATCTTAAGAGAGTGCGCCTTATACAGAGATCAGAAACCAAGCCCTCGAGGGATGTCTTCTCAGGGCTTGGCACTAGTTTCTACATTCAGTTCCATCTCCAAGTCACTCCAAAAAGTAGTGAGTAAACACTGGCATATTTTGGAGAGCGACCCCCTTATTGGGAGTGCATTCCAAATTCCATCCAGGTATTTTTTTAAGAGGTCTTCCAATTTACGTGATCTCCTGGTGAACACTGATTTAGAGTCACATGCACTTTTTATCTCAGATTCCCAATGGTAACTTTTCTTGTCATAATTGTGTACATTGTTATGCCATGATTAAGGGTATTCATTTCATCCACCCGAAATCTGGTTTGGAGATTAAGGTCAAAGGCAGGATTACATACAATACCAAATATGTTGTTGTTTATTCTTCTTCTTCTTCTTATTGTCATGATTAGTAGTAGTACTAGAAGTAATAGTTTTTATTTTGTTTTTTTATGAACGGAACAGAATTTGATTTGGGTTTTGGGTTTATTGGATTTCTATAGATTTTTATAGATATAGTTCTTCTGTAGAGGGAAACATATCGAACACACTCTCTGAATACCTTCATTCTTAATGGACTGAAGAGGAGATTTCATTTTCCTTTTATGAACTCAAGATATTTTTTTATGATCTATATATTTTCTTATGTTCTTATGTTCTCCGTGATGTATCACACGCATGAGATTTGATTTCTATTTGTCTTTTTATTTTTCGGTCTTCTTATGAACTGGACATCAGTCGTTTTTATTTTAATTTAATTTAATTTAATTTAATTTGTTTATTATGATGACTCATATGTGTAGCTCCCTCTGCCAGGATGAACCTGTTGTGTCAGTTGTGGATGTCTATTACTAAGTCCACCTGTCGTGGAATGTGTTGATTGCCATCATACATGCTGAGGAAGGGCATCTGGCCCGAAACGTCCGTGTGGCAATTCAAAATTAAAGTCAGTTGACTAGGTGTGCTGTCCTAATCCTCTTCTTTAATCAATTACATAATGAGTAGAGCAGAGGTGAGAGGACACAACCCTGAGGTGCACCTGTGCAAATGGTCAATGAGTTAGAAAATCTATTGTTGATTCCACCCAGTAAAGAAGTCCAAGACCCAGAGACATAGAGACTGATGTAAGCCTAGCTGCAAAAGATTATTATATAGCCTTGTAGGTATGATTGTATTAAAAGCTGAGCTACAGTCGATGAACAGTACTCGAGCGTAGGTGACAGGCACCTCTAGATGCTGCAAAATGGGGTGGAGACAGCATCATCCACCAACCCATTGGCCCTGTACGCAAACTCCCTGCCACAAACCTCTGCTGTCCTTATCCTGGAGCTTGTCCTCCAGCTTGACTTTGTAATTGGCCTTAGCCTTCCACACTGACCACTCAAATTCATATTTTGTGGATTTATAGAGTTCTCTATCATCCCTCTTGAATGCGTTGTTTTTTTTGCTACCTAACATTTTAACCGCTCTGTTGAACCATGGCTTGTTGTTACTAAACACAGTCACTGTCTTGAATGAAATGCACACAATTTCTGAGAAATGGATGTAAGATATAATGGTATTGATGTATTCATCTATGTCATGGCATGACTCCTTAAATACAGACCAGTCTTTGATATCTAAACAGACACTGAGCCTCTCCATGGCCTAAGGAGACCATTGTTTTATCGTAGCTTTTGCTTTGTGTTTCAATTTTTAATGATACTTGGGGATTAGAAAAATCATGTTATGATCAGTTCCAGGGGTGCCCAAGCCATGGAATGAAGTGCGTCAGAGATGACACAGATGTAACATTGGTCTAACACCTTGTCATACCTGGTGGCAACGTGGATCTGCTGTTTAAACCTTGGTAGAGTCTTTTTCAGGTTGACATATTTAAAGTCTCCTAGTATTAGCAGCACTGAATCTGGGTTTTTAACATCCATAACGTGGCAGCATCTCCAGCTTGTGGTGGAATATAGACAGTGATCAGTATGATGGAGGAGAATTCCTGGGGCAGGTAGAGGGGTCTGCACTTGATGGTGAGTGACTCTAACTCCGTAGAGCATGACTGTGACAGACTTTTAGTGTTTGTACAACATCTCTACCCTTCTGTTTGTTTGAGTCCTCAGTGTGGTTGGCCCGGTGCGGAGAAAAACCTTCTTTGTGTAATGTGAAGTCTGGGATGTTTGGATTCAGCCAAGTTTCAGAAGAGCGCAGCACAGTGCAGTTTGCAATGTCCTGTCTGCTGCATATGAAGATATCTGGCTCATCTTGTTGTTATGGTTCTGTCCCAGTCTGGCTCTATGTCTCTCCACCAGTCCACCAGATGCCCTCAGGCTTTTCTGCTTGTTTAAGATTGGACTGAGTGGGAAGAGGGACAGATAAGAGAGGTTGCAGATTAAATTTAAGGACGACAATGACTCTTGTTGGAACTAAGTGCTCAAGTGAACTGAAACATTAGTTATGTTATTCAGAGCTGCAGTCATCTTTTAGTTCAATTTATGTAGTTTCATGCAGCCTTAATATGAAAGCTACTCTGCTTGACAGATTTATTGGTTCTTGTTTATAAACAGCAATTTATGTTTCTAGTCTTGCATGCACACCAATTTTGGTGAAATTCTGTCCACCAGGTTTTCAGATACACGTTTGTTGCATTTGTGGCACCCCATATGGGTCGAGCTCAAAATTCTTTGGTAGACCTATTCCCAGACATGGACTGAAGTGATGTACCAAGATTTATGATGACTGGACAAATGGTTAATGAGTTATGGCTAATATTTTCTCCTTTGTGAAGATATTTCGGTTTGATGGCGGCCATGTTTTTTGACCAATCTTGTGCATTTATGGTTGAATTGTGTAACTCAGTCCCCCAAGGCTGTATACCAAATTTGGTGTTGGTTAGAGTCAGACTGATCAGAGCTGTAAACTCTGTCATGAGGGAGTACAAAGATGTTACTAAGTGAGGGGAGGACATTTCTCTTCATTTGATAATGTTAAAAGTAAAGTTAGACTTTGCCGTCGGCTTCCCGACTCATTTTAAAAAAGAGAGAGAAAAAGAGAGAGAGAAGCAGCTGTGGTCGAGCGAGCTGGAGAGTGAATGAAGAGAGGGAACGCTGGTAGTGAGAAAGCGGGTGAATCAGATCAGTAAAATGTTATTGTTTCACAGCGGTTACGTTCTAAAGCACAAATAAACATGCACACACCCCCAACCACCTCCACTAACCCCTGGGGCGGTGGGTTGCACCACCTCATTTGGTCTGAATACGGACCTTAATTACAGTGCCACCATCTGGCTGATTGGGCTCATATTTCTTGGGAAACACATGCACATCATTTCCAGTTATTGAACAAAGTTTCATGGCTTTCACTTATTTTAGCTCACAGCAATTTGAGCCACTGCAGCAGAAGACAAATAACAATAAACCGGCACAAACTCAGTAGGGTTTTACCCCATCAGGGTTTGAACCTTAATAACAGCTGGAAGATCTAGGCTACCAAGGCTCAATCAAACTGTCCTATTCTATCAGACATGTGATACTTTACATGTGATACATGGATACTTTAAGATTCAACTTTAATTTGTGTTCCAGTGTTTTAAAAATCTGTTTTTTTTAAGCTGCAAAACTTAAAATTACTTCCTGGAGATTTCAAAGAGTGAAATCAATCCACGTAAATTCAAATTAAGATTTAAGATGTCTTTTACAATATAATATTTTAGTTTATTTGGATTTAAACATAAAGTATTCAACATTGGCTAATTTTCACAATTAGCAGTTCATCTTGCTATAAAAATGTAAACTATGTCGGCCTCTCTTTGATTCCACATTTAACAAAGTGAGAAATTAATGGGCATTTACTAATGACTTGACTATTTATGATTTACCAGCCAGAGATTTTTCACATCTTGGCAACTCAAAATGTCCTCTTATTAATGGCTTATAACTGCTCTATAAAGCATTAGTAAATTATTTATTAATCCTTAATGAGCAATTTTTCGCCACTCTTTAGGTTGCCTTATTGGAGAGTGGTACCTCCAACATGAAGCATGAATAAATGATGCATTAATCATTACTTACATCTTATAAACTTGTGAGTAAGTGATATTTCATTTTTAACCCCTATTTTACAATGAGGCAGTGTTTTTTCGTCAGGAATATTCTCAGCATCATTATCATCAGGATCATCTTTTCTATAACACGTGCTGCTGCTGCTGCTGTTATTAATGAGCTATCTGAGTGTGATATGAAACGCCCAGTGTTTGAATTTTAAATGTGTCACATGTTCCAGTCCATCTGCCGTCTCTCTCCCCGCCGTCAACACAAGGCGCAGTCAGCGCATTGAGAGAACTACAGGCTGCAGGTATTATCAGTCAGATCAAAACGCAGACAACAGCCCAGAGAATAAGCAAAAAAAAAAAAAAAAAAAGATTTTTCCTCCGCTCTGACTGGATATCATCTTCTCTCTTACCATCAGCGCGGTGTGAGTGGATTTTTTATTTAAGCGCGTATCAGGATAGAGACTCCATGAAAGTTCATACCTGTCTGTCTTCTCAAACTTAAAATAGATCACATTTGGAGCTGATCGATGCGAGAAGCCAGTGAAGCTGCTTGCTCGCCTGTAGTGTGGTCAGACCGGGCTGTGAGCGGCGGAGCGGTTGCGCGCCTCGGTCGGTTTTTACGCGCAAAGCAGAGAGAAGTGACCAGGCGAGGCACTTTACGGGGAACGCAAGACTGGAAAATGGAAATTACAAAACGGTGTTGGAATAAAGTGAAAACTACAATGCCTTGATTATCTGCTGCATCTCTTGGACAGAGAGACGGTTAGAAAACGCCCAATACAAGAGGTAAGAAGTCGCATTGAGCCACACTGAGTCCTTTAATAATCTGTTTTGTGGATGTGGACGTGTAACTTATAATACTGTACAGACAGTAGCAGACAGCTATAATACATGTGTAGCTGTCTGCAGATGTTGCAGCAGGGGGGTCGATTAATGTGACACTTTCCTCTGAGTGTTAGTTAGTGTCATTTTATTTCTGAATCCGATGCTTCTATTATCTTTTCGCCGTATCCGGTCCGCCTATATCATACTGCCAGTTTAGCTCAAATGGACTCGGGGATCCGTGCAGTGCTCATCAAATGGAGTGGAATATCATCGCTGAGAATTTCAATTATTCCCCCCCCCCCCCCTCCCCTCCAGGATCCCACGCCGCTGTTAAAGTACTGTATGATAAGAGATTCTCTAGTAAAGATACACAGCGCCTCTCAGCTTCACAACAGCTCCCAGCTGTCCTTCCATTCAGCTCAACTTATTGCTGCCAGACAAATGAAATACAGCTGGAGTGTTTAGTCAGCATCATATGTCAATATTCATATAGCCTCTGAGAGTGTTTTTATATTTGCACAGAGGCAGACAGTGCACTGTAGCAGCATACAGTCTTAATGGATTGTGAAAGCACATGGAAGTTGTTCCAATGCCTGTAATGATCAAATCAGCTGATTAAAAGCCAACAAAGGCAGCCGGAGGTGAAACTGTAGCAGGTGAGGACAATCTCCAGCTTGATCATGTTTGCAGCTCGATTATTGAACAGTGTGCACATTCAGAATTAGATTCTCCTCTCTTGTCTTGTTCTGGCCTTGGGGGCTACAAATTGTGAATGTGTGTGTGTGTGTCTCCTTTGTGGAGACACTCACAGTTCACGACCTTGACTTTTCCCATGCTGCTTGATCAGGTAACCAAGTGTGTGTGTGTGTGTAGAGGGAGCATGGCCTTGTATACCTGACCTCAGTAGTGAGGCAGCCACAGATGGGGGCTGATGGGTGGAAGTTGTTGACAGGGCTGCAGCTTGCTTGCAGAGGATTGGGATATAAAGGCAGGCAGCGTGGATTCAGGTGAAGTAGCATGCCAAGCGAGGGAACCTCCGGTCCTAATCCCACTGTCTACTAAGAGATGACCTTTGGCTCACGGGGATTACAGCCATACCCTAATTGACTTACCAACTAACCCATCCAACACATATTTTGGTGTCATGCTAGAGGTGGCTGAGCTGCAGGAAGAGACCAGCCGAGCACACAGCACTGTCCTGATCGTTGGGGACGCAGAGGGGACATTAATCTACCTCGTCGTCCATCACTGAGTTCCCAGGCCGGGTGCCACAGTGAAACTGCTAATCCCTCAGTAATCATAGCTTAAATTTGTCAGTGCTATGCCTTGCTTTACCTCACTGGTGCACTAAATGGGATATGAGCAAGAATGCTCTACTGCGAAGCATGAAATATGTCATCAGGGAGCTGGGTTATTTAGTTTGTCATATTCCAACATTGCAGAAAATGTCGTGTCAGAATGAGAAACCGGTTTCCTGCTATCTTACATCCATGCTATTGTTCCTGCTCATCACTGGGGATCTGGTAAATACTGGTCCCAGCTCACAGACGATTATCTGCGCTGTAATACTGTTTGGATGACAGCATTATCACCTCTCCTGAGAGGGGATCTGTTGTGTTTGTGGGTTCTTTTTTGCTGCTTAATGTCCTGTAAGCACAGTGGTGGCCAGGTTGGTCTTTGGGCTCTCAAATAATACCTTCTCTAAGCAGCCCCTGGGCCTCTCAGCGGATCTGCTGGCTATAAATAATGGCACATATGTCACCATGCTCTTGGCTGACGTACACTAAGCCCCATCCTGAGCTCCATAGGGACCAGCAAAGAGCTGCGTCTCTGTCTTGACTGAGGCCAGAACACACACTATAGCATACCTCACGCTCCATCAACATCCTCCTCATTTTGTCCCTACTCTCTGTCATCTCTGCTCATCATCCCTCTCCGCAGTCATTCTCTGAATCAGCCTCCACCTCCTCTCCTGCGCAGCCTGTGAGGAGACGGAAGAGCAACATTAGTAACAGCTTGTTTGCTTAACACTATCTTACTGTATGTGTTTTAAGAGTCCAATCACTGTGAGCAGCAGGAGACAGGAGCAGTGCTCAGGTTGAGTCCAGACCCATTGAGTCATCAGCTCATAGAAGTGGCAGCAGGGTTTAAATGACAGTGCAGCAGAGTCATGTACACACATGAATCATAGTTTGTATGTCTGACCCCATGTTCACCATGGAGATGATCAACAGCCTGTTTATTCCCACAAAAGCAGAATATGATGGGTTGATTCACCCAACTATTTTGATAATTAATTGTTTTGAGTCATTTTTAAAAAAGAAAATATCCGAATTCTGATTACAGCTTCTCAAATATGACTTTTTCTGCTTAATATCTTTGGGTTGTGGACTGTTGGTTGGGAAAAAATAAGACAATCGAGGACATCACCTTGGGCATGGGAAACAGCGACATGTGGGAAACATGTTTCACCATCTTATGACATTTTATAGACCAAACAACTAATCAATTAATTTCAATTATCAACAGATTAATCAATAATGAAAATAATCATTAATTGCAGCCCTAAAACGAACCCTGTATCTAAAAATAATGTTTGTATACTACTAATTTGCAAAAGCAAAAACATTTAATCAAAGCTTAAATGATTAGACAAATAATAAATTAAGCTTTGATTGACTTTGATTTGAAAATTATATGAGCAACTATTTTGACTGATAAAATTGTTTAGCTTATGTCTTTTACACAACAGTGGGAAAAATTCACTGCTTCCAGACTCTCAGGTGTGAATATTTTAGGTTCATCTATGAAAGTAAACTAACTTGTCAGCTCCTGACTCTTCTGCCAGCTAAAGCATGATTCAAGTTTTATTGCTACATTTTTATTGTTTAGGCCACTCACTTGCATAGGATTAGGTAAACATGGCGCCCTTGGTCAAATATTGAACATTGATACAGGATGTGTTACTTTTTCTGTATTTAACCAAAACAACCAGCTTTGCCTAACCAGGGTCCTTTGGTTTTCCAAACCTAACAATACAAGGTACTCAAATTCTTGTGCTTTGTACAACCATCTTCTACCCCGACCACTGACCTATGACTTCTGTACAGTACAAGAATCAAGCACTTCTTTAGAAAAAACATAATCCAGACAGCACTTACATTTCCTTCAAAACTCATTTGGGAAAAAAACTTGTATAATCTAAAATTTATACAGTGGGTGACAGGGTCAGAAAAATACAAATTTGGCAAATGTGATAGAATATGGAAGGAGCTGAGGTGGTTGAATGTGATGGCATAGGCCAGACTCGAACAGCTTTGATCTCTTGGTTATTGCCGCCTGAATTCCTCAATCAGGAATGTACAAAACCTGTTACTTATTATTAATGTGATGCTGGAGATGTGACTTTCACCTTCCAGTAAAGGCTAATGACTTATAAAAAGACCATAAAAAGGAAATAATTGAAAAAATATTCTGATCCAACAAAGACCCCAACAACCAATTAGTGGACTAATTGAGTAAGAGGGGGCCTTGTTATGTTTCTTTCTATTGCTGATGATAAGGTTTGGTTTGTGGAGACAAACTTTTGTTGCTAGTGTGAGCAGTGTGTGCCTCTGTGGTGCCCTGAGGTCCAGCATTGCTTTAATGTCACAGTTCGTCTGACCTACTGTTGTGATGGTCAGTAAAGGAGCAGTCACTGAGTCGGTTGCAGCTGAAAGGAATAAAAGGCTGGAGGTAGAAAGGGCGATGCACAGCGGGACTCTGCACCATCTACTTCCCTCTCCCCGGATGAGGCCTGATGTCAGACTCTCATCTGTTGCTATGGACGGCTGCACTGTCCCCTCATTTGCCATCGATTCTGCCTCTCAGTGAACATCCCCAAAGCTGGGATTATATAGTCATGCCTGCCAGTTCTTCAGCCTCAATTTTCTCCAAGAAAAGCTGCATGAGTGGATATGTATGAGAGTCTAGTGTTCATACTCCTGAGTGATCTGCCTTGGACAGTGTGTGTGTGTGTGTGTGTGTGTGTGTGTGGTTGGCAGGCTGGCTAGAAGGAAGTAACATGCAGCATGCCAAACCTTCTTTGCCTCCTCCTAGGTGGCGGAAGCAGCATTTGGGTTAGTGGTCTGTTGTCCATATGCCCTCCACCTGCCTGAACTAACACATGACCATCTGGGTAAGATTAGCATTTCCTGCTCCAGTGTGCACAAAGGATTACACAGTGCTCCTTCAAAACTAACACCAGTGGGAGGGTCTCCAGGTGGGTCTCCAGCGAGAAAGGTGCAATGATTTCAACATGTTTAAATGGCTGTGTTATTGCACAGCTGTGAGTGTTTTGAATTTGAATTAGCACTGCAATTTGTTTAGTTAAATTTATTTGATTCTATTCTAATTTAAAATATATATTTTTCTAAATACATTGTCTGTATGTGTAGCATGGAGGGGGCTACAATTGTGCAATCCTGCATTGTATAATGACAATTAAAATTAACTCTGAACCTTGTAAAATAATTTTACAAAAATGATTTTTTTTTTCTCTGTTTACATCATTCAGCAGTTTTTGGACTGAACTCACAAACTAAACCAGGAACTAAAGAGCTCTTTTTGCACAGCGTGAGTTTGTGTGTCCATGAATGTTTGAACCGCAATTTTCACACACAAGGAATAGCAACACAGAGTCATCCTGTTGTTCTTTGTGTTCACTGTTTCTGTAAATGTAATCAATAAATACGCAAGAGACATGCAGAGGTGGAAAAGGAGACTGAAAACTGCAGTGCTCTGTATGTTTTACAAAGAGATACGTAAAATTTCTGCTTTATAAAATAATGAAGGCTCAACTCAACAAGGAACTATCCACTGGGAACTCTCCTAAGCCCTTTTTTGATCAAAAAGTTCCAGAAACTATGGAAACAGAGGAACTAAAAGTCAGTTCTACCCCCAGGCCTGGGACTTTTTTGGGGACTGTCCTACAAGAACTAATTTTAGTCCCTGGTTCCTCTAGTCAAAACATAGGTTTAGTTCCTGAGGTCCTCAGAAGGTTCCTGGTCCATTGGGAAAGTTCCTGCAGTGAAAATGCCAGCATTCTATTCAGTTGAAGCTCTGTTGTATCTCATGATGGGCATTTGTCATTATTGTTCATGTTTTGTAGATTACATGATGGATCTGTTAATACATTATTATTATTATTGTTATTACATTTTCCCAACTTTTGGGACACAGTCCAACTCCACTGAGAAGACAGAGTTTGCCCTGTTGTGTATATAGGACAAGTGAGAGTGCACACACTACCATCAACAGAAGCCAAACAGCAGCTAAAATGATCTGTCCCAATCCAGTGTATAAAGAGTGAACTGACCTCAGCCTCTGTAAACACAGTGAAGCAGGTCTGTATGAGGCCACCAGTACCAAAGTTCTGGCACAGAGAGGAGGAATGGAAGATAGAGGCAGGAAATGAGGCTCTGGCATGTTGTTGAGCTCAGTCCTGAGGGACTGCTGTCTGGCTCTGTGAGTGCTGACCTGTCAGAGCCAGGATTGGGACGGCCATACGAGAAGGGATCAGAAATCATGAATAAATGAGCAGGGGCTTTGGCCTCAGGCCCACAATGCTCACAGACACTCGAGATCCAGAGAGGATTAGGTCTGGTCTTCATACAACAGTGCAACGGACACATCAGGGACCTGACTATCAACATTTCATTCTAAATTGTCTTTTATCATTTTTAGTTACATATTTTTCTGACTGTTCAATCTATAAAATTTGAAATAAAAGTCAAAAAAGTGACTCTCAAGGGATCACTACCACATGACTGACAGAGGCTGTTTGTCAAAATAAACTCTATATATTATACTTTAGTTGTACTATATGATATACTTAATATATTACTAGTGATACAAGAGGAGAAATTCTTGCATTTGAAAATATGATTTTTTTTTAAAATTATGTGAATAATACTTCTTAGCTTCCTAGAATACTTAGAACAGAATCATCTGCAAAGAAAAACAGAAACACACAAAATAACAAACCATACAGAAATATGCAACACATTACATAAGACTAGATTATGAATCCCAGCAAGAGTTGTTGTTGCCAAGGTTATAAGTATTGCAAATCCAAATAATTTCATGTGCTATTAAATATTAAAATGTTATGATTTAGTAATTTTGATGGCTCTCTTAATGTGACTTTACTTCTCTGTGTTTATTCCTTTTTTTAATAATTTTTTGGTCACCTAATCATTAACACAGATCTTGTGCGTAAATGTACGTATATATTTTCTAAATATCTACACGGTTGGTTCGTAGATTAATATTAATGTTATACATGCACAATAATATGTATCTTTGGTGAACACAATGGAACTGAGTGGTCCTCAGTTGCTGTCCACACTCACACAGATACATACTCAAAACCTTAAATATCTAAGAACTGATTATGTCAAATTGTTTGCTTATTTTATTTGCTTTTTAAAAATATTTTTTGTGTCTTTTTCCTTTAATATACTTACTTATATAAGCATTATATTTTCATGAGGCTTTTTATTTCTTTATGATTTTTTGGGTCTACTTTACCCTGTTATAATATTTTTTGAAAACTAAATAAAATATGATTCACAAAAAAGAACAAAAACAAATGTAGACCCAAATGCACAATAAATAAACAATAAATCATAGTTAAAAAGCTACAAAAAGAATTGATCATTTTTACTCTTATCGCTGAGTGAACTTTTCAAAGTTGTAACTGATTATTTTTGTAAGACTGACTGAATTGATTAGTTGACTAATATTTTCAGGAATAGTAAATACAGTTATGAAAATTCAATAAGCCCCAAAGATAAACAGTAACTGTAATAGTGTCAGATTGTCTGGATATTGTTATATTGTTAAGAAACTAACATCACACTATGTACTGAATGTATGAGACCAAATTTGCATTGAAATGCGCATCCTCACTGTTTACCACAACAGCCTCTCCACCCTCCACTCTGCTGTTTCTGTCACTTGATCTTCCCCTCACCGCCATGTATCTGTAACATAAGGATCCTCTCAAATCAGATTATTCAGGCTGACAAGAAACCCTCTTTGTTTCCTGAAATGAGGTCACACAACTGCGGCAGAAAAATCGGTCAAGAGAAAAGCTTTTGAGATGTCATCTTCTAATCAGAATATGCTTTTCTCATCGGAAATCCCACTGTCCTCTGGCTCTAAATAGATCATGAGGCTCTGCCTGCTCATTGTGTGAACATTCAGCATAAGCAGCTTATTCCCTGGCTGCAATTGCTATTTCTTAAATTTCCACTATCTAGTAAATAACCTGCAGTATTTGTCTGTGTGAGCTGCCCCTGTGGGACACTGAAATGGCCAGGAGGGTAAAGAGATATGAAAATAGAGACACTGAGCTGTGTGTCTTGAGTCAGAGAAGACCTCCGTCAGCTCTTTCAAATGTGGCCATGAAAGGATACACTCTAAACCATCAGATTTATGACTGCTCCAGTTGGCCTTTGTATAATTTTTACTTTGCATTGGCGGTCAGAAATTCATTGCCATTCCTCAGCCATGTAGAGACGAATGGTGACAAACTTCAAGGCAAAAGAAGGAGAGATGAGAGAAGAACTACAAAATAAAAAAAAAAAGTTTTTAAGGTCATCTAGTTTTGGTTAAGGTTTTTATCCATTTAGAGTTAATTCATGATTATAAATGATGACTTCTCAGGAATCTATTAGGGCTGCAACTAACAATTATTTGCATCATTGGTTATTATTTGCTGTTTATATACTGTTTTTTTTCCTTAGACCCATAGTGTCTTTTTAGTGTTTCTTGCTTAGTGCGATCAGCAGTCAAAAATCCAAAGAAATTCAGTTTACTATGTATGACACAGAAGAATTTCAAATCATCACATCTGAGAAGGTGCAACCAGCAAATATTTGGTCTTTTTGCTTAAATGACTAATCAATTAATCAACTAATCGGCATAGCTCTTGAATATATCAAAACAAAGTTTGATTCAAAACACAGATCTTAAAATGGTGTTGATCCTAATATTCAATGGTATCCTTCCATATTCCTTAGATTCCATATTCCACATGTCAGTGGAATATTTTTAGTAGAACAACAATTCTTCATTGTAGTTCAGTGATCCTCTGTTTTTCAACATATCCTACAGTTTTGATATGACTGATGGTTAAGCTATGTGAGCGTCTGCCCAGAGGTGACCTGTTGTTATTACTGCTGCTGTGGCAGAAAAGGAAAATCCATTACATGCATTTATGTCGGCGTTTCGTTTTGGTAGTTTGTGACATGGAGGCATTGTTCTTGGACTCTGCACTCTGATTTGGGGTTGGAGGTGTATATGGCTGGTTAAGCCACTCGTTAAGCCACCTGCATAGTGACAGTTTGCACTCTGCTTTGTTCATACTTCTTGTAAACACAGCTAGACTGTAATCTGCCATTTTAGCATGAAAAGTTAAATATTTATCCAGTTATGGGGTCATATCAATGACATTTTAAGTGACAACATGTTTTACTTTATCGATTCCAGCCAAGGACCTTTTGTTGCACGCCTCCTCTCTGTCCTTCTTCTATCAACTATCCAATAAAGGTGAATCAAATCTTTAAAAAGATGTAATAACAGTTTAAGCTGTGTCACCTACCTTATTTTGCATGAATTCCCTGGTGGAGTATACCAAATGAGATGATGCCTAGCTGATTGCCAGGGGACCCCAGGGCAAAAACTTTTTAACAGGCCCCTCTTGACCCCCCACCATGTCACATTGAAGTTTCTATTTGGTACATTGAACACAGATGACCATCCACGCTGTCACTTTTTTTAGTGTTCACTCTAGAAAGTGAACAGTAAACACTACACCATGTAAGGCACCATGTAAACACCATATAACCTGGAACAATAAAAGTATCAAACTAGATTTCGACAAGGCCACAGGATGAAGTCATAATACAGGACTTGCCTTAGTTGATGTTTTACTTTAGTGGTGCAAATCTTGAGCAAATGGCCAATATGACACACAGTAAACCAGGGACTTTTGGGGGATCTGGGGGTCTGAAGGGTTTGGCATATATCAAATATCTGTAATGCTAGCAAAGCCACATCCTCATGTTTGTTTGTAAAGAACAACACACCCACTTCAACACTTGTCAGAGGTGTAAAGTGAATGAGTGCCTATTGCAAACATGTTAAGCTCAGCATGTACAGTATACTTGTGAGGATGGGAGATGTGAGAATAAAACCAGTGAGAGGTAAAAGGCAAGGAGAAGTTGAGGGAGGTTGATGCATGCAGAGAGCAGGAAGTGAGGAGGAAGAAGAAAGAGCAAAGTGTCTTTTTTGGCATCGCACAAACAGACCCTCCATCCTCTCCCTCTCCTCCCCCTTCATTAGTGGGCCTATCAGAGGGTTACTGTGTCAGCGCTGGTGAGCTGCAGCTGACCTGAAGCCACTCACTGCACTGTGGCCCTTGAGCCAATTAGAGCCTTCACTGGCCTAGTGTTGTTTTCTTCACCTGCCTCTGCCTCTCCTGCATGCTGAGCGCCTGAGCCTGGAAGAGGGGATGCGTTTACTTTTGTTTGTTTGTCTCTGGAGTTCAGCGCACCTTAATTAACTTAATGGAAAACAGGTAGATTGAATAAAAAGCCGATCCTGTTTACTTTGGCAGAGCAAGCGCCTCTCAGGGTCTCTGTTGTGTTGTTCCTGCTCCCTAATGAATGGAGCTCTGTCCCGCCACTGCCCAATCAGCCAGATGATTCCCTATTCCCTCTCATTATGCACACACACACACACACGCTTACACACACAGGTTTATTTTATAAAACCTGGCACTGGAGTTTCTTGGTATTTTTAGCCACTATTTCTATAAACTGCCTTTGTAAACTCAGTGTGTTCTGGCAGAATTTGTGAGTGAATACGGGCAGGCCTTAGGGAGCCAGAGCGCCCGCCCCAGAATAATGTTGCATCTCTAAAGCATTTGACAGCATTGCCCTGTTTTAAGCCAACATTTCATTTTTGTCTGTGACAACTAATCACTGTCACAGTCTGAAAGTGTCCACCCTCTCTTGTTGTTAAAACATAATTAATGCCTCCCTCTCCAGAGATTCATACCACACAAGCAGGCACTCAAGGGGAACTGATAACAGTGTTAGCAGTGTTACCACTTTTAACGTTCTCATTCCTACTGTTTACAGTCGATGGCAGGAGAGAGGATGACATTTCAGAATGTTTAGATCAGTGAATATTTCACTCGAATAGACTGAAATACAGAGTCCTGCATCTTTAGCTCAACTGCAGAGAAGAACCAGGTTTTTATTTAAAACAAGCTTATATAAGAAACAGGTCTGCAAGTCAAAAGCCAGGGCTTCAACCTACCTCTACCTCCCCATCGCAATGACGTCACATTGTTTGCATGCTCACAAACAACCGTCCATTCTATAGCCTTTGTTGATGGCATGTTGTCCACTCTCATAATGTTGGATCAGACACATGTATTTTAGAAGTTGACATTTTGAGTAAATAAAGAGAAAAAGAGGTGAAATCCTACTATTGTTTGTTTACGTAGCCTCTGGAGCTGCAAGCTAACCAATCAGAAGAGAGTGGGCTCATCAGGAGAGGGGTCTATTATGCTCATTTCCAGCTCTTATTTTTATTCTGGGACTCCACCAGAGTGGCTTTGCATGATTCACAGTTAAAAAAAAACTCCTTATTTATCTCATGTTGGCACTTTATGCACACCCTCAGTTCAGCCTCTGTCTCTTACAAGCAGTCTTAGCTCCTGTCTCTTTAAGAACCCCCTCCCCGTGAGCCCACTCTTTTCTGATTGGCCAACTTTCCAGAAGCCTGCTGAGGGGCAGCCGTATCACAGTCGTGTTAAGTTGCCGCTGATGCAAACCTAACATTTCTTGGTTCACTGCTTCATATTAAAAGCTTTTAAATGACTAAACAATGTGAGCCTTTTATTGTGAAGAATTTACAAGAAATTAAACATGTTCATCACCGAATTAGCAGAGCTTTGTTAGCAGCGCTAAAAAACGGTTGATACAACAACATATGGAGATATCTGGAGCTCTTTGTTGAGCAGATGAGTTAGAAATAATACAGGGAGGAATAGTATAAGCAGAAACAGCCACAGTGATGATGATACTTGATGAAGAGCTGCAGACGACCAGCACACTTCCAACAGGTGAACCACTTATTTTACTTTGCTGTGCTGTGTAATGGAGTCATGGCTCAGTGTCACTACCCTCAAAACAATGGAAAAAATGCCATAATGCCAGCGGAGCGGAGCAGTGAACTTGCACAATGTGTGTGGAGCAGTTGACCATATAAAGAAATCCGTCACGAGCCGATGACGGCTTGGGCTGAAAATAGAAACAACTGTTGGAAACCAAGCATTCAGAGCAGTCTGAAGCCTTGAGTTTTGCTCACGGGGATAACCTCTAAATACGTTTACATCATTATTTGAGTCAACCACGTTAACCACTTTTAACATCAACATCCGCCATTTTAACATTATATACTGAAAATAAAGAAAAGAATATAGGTCCCCTTTAAAAAGACAGGAGCTAAACGGCCTATTTCAGACAGAGGCTGAACTGAGGGGCTCCAAAAAAGGGCCAGTATAAGATAAATAACTGTAAATCATGCAAATATATTCCAGAAGAGACCCAGGATATAAGGTCAAGTCAATTAAGCAATATTACACAAGAGGGTGTGCTTTACCATCATTGTTGGCATGAGTTCCATAAGCATCACTGAAGTAATATTGCGATTATATAACAGTTACCAACAACAAAAAGGATCCATATTGTGGGGCAATTCGCTCTTAAAATAAAAAAAAAACAACTTTTTGCTAGTGTTATCTCTGTTTCCATGGAAATGTAATGAAACCTAGTTTACCACTCCAGCAAGCAGGCTGATCCTTAGTAATGACCTAGCAACAGAGACGATTTCTAGTCTCTGTTGAGTCAGCCAGCCAACTTGAGCTAATGCTTTCTAGAGATCGTGGGATTCCCCAAACAGAATAAATACCACACATATTCAATTCAATTCAATTTTATTAGCTAGTAGAGGCATGTCGCTGACTCACTGGCACAGCTGATGGAGGATGCCATGATGGAGTGGAAGCTAAGATATACTCTCAAATGGGGGAAATGGTTAAGTCTTGTTGTGTATGAGGGTGTCGGGTAATGATAAAGAGTGGGGGATTTGCAATTTGTGTGTGTGTGTGTGTTTGTGTGTGTAACTAGTCCCACAGTCTCAAAGTTCAATCCACTTGGTAAAGGATCCATTTTGTTTTCCCCACGACCCCAAACCAGTTCAGTTCAATCCATTTTCACAAACATAAAAGAGAGACAACTCAAATGTCCACTCTGGGTTTTACCGCTGATCCCCACAAAACAAAACAAACCGAAGACACTAGCGAAGCAACAAAGTACTTAAAATAAGTACAGCAGAAACATCAGATAGGTTGGACCACTGTGTTTAACTATATACAATCAAATGTTACAGATACGGATGAAAATGACAACAGAAATAAACCAGTTTGCCAAGTTCACATATCTCCTCAATTCAAATCATCTGCCAGTTGTCTAACCAGAAGTGACTGTTGTTGTTAGTGTGACGTCATGGTCTATAGTTCTAATGAATGGCGGAGTAATGTTTTTAGTGATGAGGCATTTTTCATTGAGCCCGGCTAGGTGTGCTATCATGCTGATTTGAGCATGTTCTAAATGTCTTGTTGACCAATCAAATTGCTTGGTCGGAACTACCTGTTGTATAATTTTTATTTCGTATAGCCCAATATCACATATCACAAATTTCCCTCAGGGGGCTGTACAGTCTGTATGGCAATGCAACATCCCCTATCCTTATACCCCCGATTTGGATAAGGAAAAACTCCCCCCAAAAGGGAAAAATATAGACCTGGAAATGTGCGTTATATGTCCCCTTTAGAAAATAAAAAGTGAGCAAAGCAGAGTGGTGAGTATGATATGATCCTGTTCTTGTACTGATGGAATTAGTGTTGTGGAAATGGACATTACACTGGCTGAATGTGGTGAGTGAGGTAATACTATAGGTAATTCGAACCCCTCACCCCTTTACTTACCTTACCAGCCTGGCTGACATATCAGCTGATATAAGATTATCACAGATACAGGATATTGGTAGCAGTGTATCGACTGATAAGTAGCAAAAAATGTCAAATGTCAGTTTGAGGTAAATCTACATCTACATGTTTTGAAGTGTTTGGCCTGGTTCTTATATTCTTATAGTTACAATTACACATAGTTCTTATAGTTACAGTGACACATTACAAACTTGGCTCCAGCAAGTAGCCCTTCAGATGTGCAGGTCCAGTTTACGAGCTCATGATTTTTAAGAAAGCAAGAATTTGCAGACTCCTTCCACTTTAGCATTGCATCATATTTCAAGCTACTAATAGTGTAATTGCAAAAAAGCTTACTCTCTTCAGCCTGTGGTATAACGTGAGCCTAATGACCAAGTGTTATGTGGGAGTGCTAGAGCTTGTTTATTTTGCTCACACAGATGCATTGTGTAATTGATCTGCTCACTGCATAGCTGGTGATGTGAGACAAACCCTGAAAAGAGGACGGAGGAGCCCAGGGGACTGGAGCAGCAAAAAAAGGCTTTGAAGTGAAGCTAATGGTGGAGGAAGAAATCAACCTACATACTGTACAGTACAGCACAGCACAGCAAAGAGCACGTGTGAGGGCTATTCATGGCATGCTGCTGTGTGTGTGTGGGCCTGTGTTCTGCATCTGGTATTCTCACTGTGCCACATGTGCACAATAATGCTAAAATCCACACTGGTGTTTCACAAGCACACTCATTTACTAGTCACTGGGTCAGAGGATCTTTGAAGAAGATTAAAGTCAATTTTTGTTCTTTTTTTTTTTTTTTTTTTCTTTTTTCTTTGGTCGGGAGATAATTTCAGTTCCCTACAGTATAGTGATGCTCACTGCGAACACAAACTAGTGATAGTCTTTATATGAATAGTGACTGATTTTTATTTTTTAGAACAGGCTTATATATGAGACAGACACCAATTCTGTCAGAACAAGAGTCATGTCACCATTCTGCTGCTCTGAGTTTCTCTTTTTCACAGAAATACAACTCAACTTCTCTATAGAAATACTAAGTCAGTCATTTTTTCCAATGAGTCATAATGGTCTCAACCTTTAAATTCAGACTCTCTAATAAGTGTGCTGGTGGTAATTTAGAAAATTATTGCTCCATTAGTAAGATTGTAAGTACCTTTGATGTCTGCCCTGTGAGTGTTGACTGACAGCTGTGATTGACAGTTGGCTCACCTGCTGCTCTCCCCACTCTGGGACTCGCACTGAGTCAGACTACTGTTGCAATATTTCACTAAGTTTAATGTTACTTGATTATGATACCTGTCCTGGCAGCACAATTTAGCTAAAGTAGCTAACATTAGCTCAAGTGTGTATTCTCAGTAAACTAGCTTGGGTGTGTCTTGGGGTGTGTCACCAGAGCATGAAAGGCAACACCCTGCACTCCTTAGGTCTTGGTGCTATGGTGCCCACCATAAGCTGCAACTCTGGGCTTCAAACCAGCTCCAATACAAACCAACTGGTGATGTCACACCTCACTATGTATTTACAGGCTGTGGCATTATCCCTGCCTTTTCTGGCAGGCTTTTAATGTGGAAAATCTGCAGGAAGTGGTGAGCTTCATTGACAGTAGCTTAACAGTGATAAAACAAGGCTAGGTCAAACATAGTATATGGACTGTGTATGGTCAGTGTGTGAAATTGTGGCCAATTTGTTACAGTGATAGTCAGTGGTAGTGTCTATAATGTGAATTCCTGGATATTAAATGCTCATCTGCAATTTTCTGTCGTGGTCCCAGTAATATTTGTTGTTAAAGTGTACTGACGTAGCATATCACTTGACATGGTAAAGCAACATTTGAGTCAAAAAAAAGGTATAAATACAGTTGCAAGAACAATACTTTCCACTCATATCTTGGGATGTTTGATTTGAAAGTGAATTTATTTTAATTATAGCTATTCTAATTCTCTGTTACCTCCCCCTGCTCTTTCATCTGTTTCTATCTACGGATGTCTGAAACATATGGTCTCATCCATATGTTTACGTAGGATTAGCATGTTAGGCTAACAGTCCATTAGCTGTGTGACTTTATATCCATGCCATGACATCTTTCAGAACACACAAACACCGTAAACACACCTGTCACCTGCCCAGCATGGTGCTGTTAAACCAGAAACAATGCGGCTACATCTTATTTTTATACAGTCTATTGGCTCCACACAGCATGGCATGGCTATGCTAACGATGCTATCCATGCTGACTACCTGCAGTGCAGGCTGGTAAAATTGATCCGTTGTGTCTCTTTTTATTTTTTCTTTGATTTTTGTCATGCCAAGTTAATTCATCATGTTACTAAAGTTATCAGTCTTGTATCTTAATTAAAATACGTTTTGGACATCATTACATGTTAATGTAAGTCAGTGTAAGCTACAAAACATTCATAAACTTAGCATGTGGATCTGAGCCACTGTGTGAAACAGTTTTGTCAAAATGGAGGTTGTGGGGTAAAACGTGCTAGAGATGTTGGGGCAAGTTGAGTTAATGGCTCAATATACCCCCAAAACTTTAAATAGGCTACATATGTACAGAATAACGAGTGTATTTAAGTATTATTTTCTGATATTCTAGAGACTACAGACACTATTCATGTTAATATTTGATCACTGTTACAAGTGTGACAGGGTTGATGAACAAATATCTAATTGTTGACTAACGTTAAGTTTTAGTCAGACACAAACAGGCATACATACAGACGGGTGACAAATAAAAGAAAAAAACAACATAAAGTGTCTTAGTAAGGTGTTGGGCCACCATTTGCCACCAGAACAGCTTCAGTGCTCGTGGCATTGATTCTACCGTTTCTGAACTCTACTGGAAGGATGAACACTATTCTTCAAAAAGATATTCCCTCATTTAGTGTTTTGATGATGGTGGTGGAGAGCGCTGTCTAACACGTCAGTCCAAAATCTCCCATAGGTGTTCATTTGTGTTGAGATCTGGTGACTGTGAAGGCCATAGCATATGATTCACATCATTTTCATACTCATCAAACCATTCAGTGACCCCTCGTGCCCTGTGAACAATTGAGGCATTGTCATCCTGGAAGAGACCACTCCCATCAGGATAGAAATGTTTCATCATAGGATAAAAGTGATGATTCAGAACAACTTTGTATTGATTTGCAGTGACCTTTCCCTCTAAGGGGACAAGTGGACCCAAACCATGTCAGCAAAATGCCCCCCATAGCATAACAGAGTCACCAGATCCCCTCACTGTAGGGGTCAAACATTAAGATCTGAACTGGTTTTTCCTTTAATTTGTCACCTATCTGTATACACAAAAGCACATTTACACACATTCTTACAGTAGCTAACACACAAAGATCATATATTAATCTTTACTGAAAATGTTTAGGTAACATATTGAACAACAGGACACAAACATATCGTTTTACTTAAAAGTATGAGTTTTTGTCTTTGTTAAATTGATGGCATTAATAAAGTTACAGTAGGTGTCCAGCAGCGTTTCTGACAGTCATTTCATATTACTGAGGATGGTCTCAGGGATTAGTTCACCCTCATGCAGTAATGTATAAAATATGCAGTATATTAAACATTATACTGAATTTACCACGTAAGTCAATATAGCTCAGGTAATTCCACTAGCCACCTCTTATTTACCCATCATTCACCTTGTTTGTGCTGGTAATCACATGGCTATTCTTTGAGACATTATTTTGTGTACTGTTACTTTTCTTTTTTTTTGTTGAGAATTTACATTTTTTAATGTTTGTGAACACTCATTATTCCTACCATCTTTGTAAACAATAATGCAATCTTAATTAAAGTCATATTTCCATTGTAATGTTACCAACCATGCCCAACAGCCTAAATTAATCATTTTACTATCAAACACTCACATCACTGCACAATATTCCTGCAGTGGTGGCTACAGCATAAGAGGTGGGATTCAATCTCATAATCAGAGTTATGCATCTGTAATTATGATGGAAAGCGCTCATTTTTAAATACAAATAATAAATCAATCATGGATTTTTTGTTACCATCTTGTTCCTAATCATATGAAATAAGACACATGAAATAAAAAACATTATATTGGACTGTTGTGGAACATTGTAAAACCTGTGTAGTAAAAATATTTTTGAAAGTGATTCTTCATTCTTTTGTATTCCAACAGTGTTGTACAATGTAGAAGCCACTCTGAGTGTTTCACATCTGCACTTAGGCCCATTGGGTAAACATATCTGCTGAAAGTAGGACATGCATTTCATACATTTCAAAAAATTGATTGTATTGGTTTCATTTTTAGCATTGAAATGCTAAACAACAATGTTAAGTGTGAAAATTGGACCTGAGGTAGCATTCAGAGCATCACTCTCAAATGGCCCCCTTTGAAATTCAGAATTGTGCCTCGTCAGATTTTCATGATCATGGTTCCTGCTGACATGGAACAGACTTCAACATTCAATGTATCATTTAATATAATTCAAGGACATTGTTATGGCATGTGCTTTTGAGTTATATTTTTCCCTCTCATTTTCCTTGATAGAACTTTTCACATTTACATGATCATGATGTTGAGAATGATTACAAATGATCACATCTACCCTAATTTCTCAAATAGTTACTTATATCAGAGACAGGTCTTTATTTCTTAATTTTCCTCAATACTACCTCCATGTTTAGCTGTTGTCTTGATAATTTTAGTATAATTTACATTTCCATCAGTACAGCATGGTTGTGTCATAATCACCATTCTGCTGCTCTTTGAGTCTGAGTTTCTCTTTTCTGACAGTTTTCACCATTCAACCATTTCCTGACATTTCTACTTTGCCTTTTTTTTCAATTCGCTTTGAAGCTACTGTCAATGAAACTAAATATTTCCTTCTGTGTTTTACATGTCAGGTCTGCCAGCCTTACCTTTACTGGTTGGCTATCAGTGTTTCAAAATGTGAAGGAGGTGTTAAGTTTTATTGAGAGCAGCTTAACATTGACTGAAAAAAACAGTGGAAGTGGTTGCTAATAATAAGTGAATGAAAAAAGTACTTCTGTTAAATAAGAGAAAGTGAGAGCAGCAGAGTGATGAGTGTGACATGAACCAGACCCATGACCCCCAACCTTCCAGCTGCATTGTGAAAACAAGCTGTACCGTACAAGGTGCAGGGGTTGGCCTGCATGTCTCTCATGTATGTAATTAATATATGGAGGACAGTTGGAGACTATAAGGTTACTGTTGTGTACTTCAGATTCCAGTGTTTACTGTAGAGCTGACCGCAGTGTTTCCTTCAGGATCTGTTTGGCAGTGTTGCTGTTGTACCTTTGGCCCACATTACAGTTGGTGTCCAGCAGCGTTTCTGACACAGTCATTTGAGCATTTTGCTGACATATCACTGATGACGATCCCGGGGATTAGCCCCCCTCCCCCTTCATGCAGTGGCCTGCCATCCAGCCTGGGTTGGCTGCCAGTCTCCTGGATTGGCCCAGATCAGCACTGTGTGTTTAATTCTGTAAATGAAGGATCAGAGCAGCAGAATTACAGTCTGCATGTTTATATCTGATGCAGTTCAGATGAGTATGCCTACAGATTCACTTTGAACACATTCTAGTTACAAGGCAGAGTTAACTGTATACTATACTTTAATACAATGGTTCTCAAACTTTTTCAGGACCCCTTAACTGACACAAATTAGACCACGGACCCCCGTTTGATAAGATTTTGTCCCAGGGTCCCCCATCTGATGTTTGGCTTTAGATATTTTATTACAGAAAGTGTATGAAACTCAAAATACCAAAATAGTCATACTTTCTGTCATTGTGTTACTTATAGATAGAATTATAGTGAAAACATTTTTTTCAATTTTTTGCTGTGGACCCCCTGGAACCCCCTCAAGGACCCCTGGGAGTCCCTGGACCCCACTTTGAGAACCACTGCTTTAGGGTGGTCATTGTAGTGATGTAAGTTTTAAAGTATGTTTCAGTTTGAATATTCAAGCTTTTCACACCTTTTAACAATTTGTCTTTTGTTGAGGCAGAGATAGAAATACAGTATATGGACATCCATCACTAGTACATTCTCACAGTTTGTGTGTAGATTTGTGTAAGTGCTCTGTATGAATACACAATCCTGGGAAGAACAATGTCAGAACACATGGATTTGTGAGTCCATCTAGGTGATAATAAATGTGTTGACAGCTCCTCTATCAGTAAAAAAAATATTAGCTTTTTGCAGAATCTTTCATACAACACTTACAGCTCAAAGTGTTTTTCAGCTAATATAAAAGACAAGACAATTACAGCTTTAAAACATGGCATTAAAGGTTTGTACAACATGGGACTTATTTAACTGTTAGGATAACATTGTAATTAGGATAACATTGTAATTACTATGTTAGGATAACATTGTAATTTCTGTTATTACAATAAATTTCAACAAGGCGGGTTAGTTGAACTAAGTTAATAATTTATTGTTCATTTTTATTTATTAAAATTAGAATTTATTGACTTCTTTTTAGTGATGTCCCCATGTCATCAAAAAAAAAACAACAACAAAAAAACAAAAAACAAACAAAAAAACCCTCAATGATTCTTTAAGCAAAAATTATTTTGCAAGAGATGTGGAAACAAATGATTTGGACTCAAGTCAGACTTGAGTGATGAACCTGACTTTGTCTTTAGCACCTTGTGATGACTACCTGATGACTTTATTTATTTATTTACTTAGTTAGTTAGTTTATTTGTCAGGGACAAAGCAAAAACATTATAACAGGTTACAATAACATGATATAGATTGCATATTGGATTTCTAGCCAAGGCTAATTTGCGACTCCTGTCCCTGGTTAGGCTTTTCTACTTAAAAATGGTCGCAACACATCATCACCATTACCAAAAGTACATTAGTTAAATTCAGAACACAATAAATAGTGACATTCTCATACATTTGACATGATCATACAAAAATTACATTATTTACATCACATTACAATACAATAATTTTACATGTGCTGTGTAAGTGTATGTGTGCACATGTGTATGATCCCTAATTCTTGGCAATATGCGTATATAAGCATGTCTATAGGTGTCCATCCATGCAAGTAGTCTTCATGAGTATGTATGTATGTATGTATGTTTGTCTATGTGTGTCTGTTCCCCTGTCTGTGTGTACATGTCCTTGTGTTTGTGTGCATGCTAGGGATGTTAACAGTTAACCATCAATCGGTTAACCGCCGAGAATATTTTTGACGGTTACACATGTCTGTCTGTAGGTTAATTTGCATACACAATCCGCTAACGGCTAGACAATAACATGTTCACAACATCAGGTATTCTTTTTGAATGGATAAAGTGCTCAACCGACTTCTTCATGGAGTGTTGCATTATGGGTTATTTGTAGCCTTAATGCTGCTAGGCTAGCGAGTGTCTCAAAGTCTGTTTATAATGAGTGTGTTAGAGTCAGTCAGCACTAAAAGTGTTTCGTTAGTCCAGTTTAAGCTGCAGGAGTTTCTGAAAGCTCATTTAACATGTTTTTCTGACACGAGGGAAATAAATTAATGATGAGTGAAAAAGAGTCCAAAGCGTCTTCCAACGTCTCTACAGCAGGAACGGAATATGTCAAGCTGCCAGATATCACTTTCACAGATGATAAGGAGCTCAAAAAGACAAACAGGCAGTTGTATAAATGCTAATTGCCAGAGAAAATATTTTTTACTACTTCCAAGAGCCTGGCAAGAGAGTGTGTGAGTATTTAACTATACTATGACTTAAGTTATATTCAAAAAGTAATGTTATTTTTCCAAAACCAGCTGTTGGAAAAGGGGGGTCATCTTATTATTGGGGTCGTCTTGTATTTGTATTATTATTTATATTTGTACTTCAAGCCTGATTACGTTATGCCATCGAGAGCTATTATGACTAAACGGACTGAAAAATACTGTGAGGAGAAGAAGGATGAGCTAAAAGTCAAGCTAACGCTAGCTCTGACCACCGACTGCTGGACAACTCTCACAAACGAAAACTATGTCAAAACTTTTCTTAAAAATTAACCGGTTAATTATCAGTTAATGGTTGTTGGTCTGTTGAAAGCCAAATTAACCGAAACTGAGATCCCTAGTGCGTACACAAGTGCATGATCAGTGATCAATGATCACCGGTTTGGTTTTGTTTCAGCCAGTGTTTCACCCTTTCATTAAATGTTTTCAGATCAGTTTGTGTTTTTAAATTTTGTTGGTAGGGCATTCTAAAAATGTATCCTTTTTACTGATAAATATGACTGTCTGATAGTATTTTTGCTCTGTGTCACATTGCAGTTGCCATGTGCTGATCCCCTAGTGGCAGTTCTATACATGTTTATTTTTGTGATATATGGACAAAGTATGGCTGGTGCGAGATTGTTCACACATTTGAAAAATCAATTTGATAAAATAAAACTTGATAAAGCTGTCTTAACTGAGTAACTTGTACGTTTTCAGAATTATGCAGTGGTGCCATTTAATTTGTTTTTTGATCCATTATGTTCAGTGCTTGTTTGTATAGTGAAGTAATGGGTTTGAGAGTTGACTGTGATGCCTGGCTCCATTCAATAACACAATAGGATAAATGTGAAAATATCATGGCATTCATGAACATTTGAGCTGCTTTAAGGGTTATGTAATGTCTTATCATTCTAAAGATTTGTCTTGCATAGCTTTTAAACATGTTTATCAAATTTGAGTTGGAAGTCCAAATTGACACCAAAAAAATTAAAATCACTGACTTCCTTTATTTCCTCTTGATCTATTTTAATCGTAAGTTTATCTTTTGCTTTCCTTCTCATGGAAAAACACATTGACACAGCCTTTTTCAGACTCAGGGTTAGATGATGTTTTTTAGCCGTTGGGATACACCCTCCATTTCGTCTGTTAATGTCTCTGCTGCTAACATGAGGAGTTTTAGCTGATACATAAATGATTGTGTCATCAGCGTACATTTGACAGCCAGCTCTTTTACAGCATGTTGGTAAATAATTTATGTATAAGCTGAAAAGCGGAGGAACTAGCTTGAGCCTTCTGGAATAACCATTCTGGATGATCAGGGGATTGAATGTTTTGCATCGATTTTAACAAGTTGCTCTCTACTTTTGAGATATGATGCAAACCAGCCGGTTGCTTGCTCTGAAAAATTGAAAGTGCTAAATTTGTTCAGAAGTATGTCATGGTTCATGGTGTCAAAAGTCTTTTAAAGGTCTAAAAACAACACTCCCACTACGTTACTCTTGTCTAGTGAGCTCTTGATGTCATGTCTGTTGAGTACTTTGACCTAAATTTGATTTATTTAGGATAATAAATTCTTTCAAGGTGGTCAACCAGTTGTTCTGCAATACATTTTTCCAGGACCTTTGAAAAAACAGGTAGAATAGAAATTGGTCTATAATTACCCACTTGGTCTGGTGCTCCAGCCTTTTGGCATGATGATTGCTGTTTTCCAGCTTTTTTTTTTGTTTGGGACATGGACTAGGAACGTAAACGTGACTCGGGACTTTATAGTCAAGTCTCTGAATCAGACTTAAAAGAACAGTGCAGTAGGCAGTTCTGTAGTTAGTCTGTAAATCTAAATCTAATAGTTGTGGCTCCCATGCATTTGTCTTATGAAATGTACAGGAAAAAAAACACAAAGTGAAACAAAAGCTTGGTACTGAAGAACATTTTCTTGCTAAATCATACATCACAGAAACTATAACTGCGAGCCATCAGTTCAGCTTTTAGATCTCAGTAAGAGAACACTGTGATCCTTTTTCTACTTCAGTTTCCCTTTTAATGTAAGTCTGCTCGTTGCGTTTTTCTTCCCCTGGTTAAAATGAGTCTTGTAACCTCTGTAGGGGCCCGGCTCTCAGGGTGACAAGGGAGGTAAACTGATGTCAGAAGGACACAGAGCACTAATGCAGTGCAATGCATTAAACATGGCCCAGCTGGCTTCCATTAGAGGCACGCACAATGTACCGCCAGGGTAAGGATATAGTCCTTTTCCTCTAGCATTTCCTATCTAGTGCCACCTCTGTATAGCTGGTGACAGTGGGTAGGTGACACTGTTACAGATACACTGCAAGGTGACACTCTGTGAACCCCTGACTGCAGAGCAGAGAGAAGGAAACATTATTCCTCTTGATGAAGTTTTTTAGTTCTTTTGTTTTTTTTTTGTGAATAGAAGGAAGACATGAGGCAGACTGCGGTGGCCATTTTGGAAAGCATTCATTTCTTCGGTAACTGTTCTCACCTGCATAAAGATACAACTGACCTGAGTGTGAAATATGTAATGCTTTATAATCTCCATGAATTCAATATTGTTACTCAGGTCCTAAAGATCTTTGTTATCTTTAAAGCTGCAATAACCTTCTTTTACCCCACAAACATCACACATGTTTGAAATATTATGGCCTTATAAAGTTGATATGGCTAAAGTCTCAGCAAATAGTTTGTCTGCTTACACATCCAGCAGACACAGAGCAACATTAGCATTCATTTGGAGTCAGGGGTAGATTTAGAGATTTGGGGGCCCCAGGCAAACTCAGGCATGGGGTCTCCATTTTGCCTTATTTCCAACCTTTCTCTAAATGAGAATGTTTGTATTAACAATGACATGAGATGTATTCAGATCATTTTGTAAAACTACTAATACTGAACTATAAAAATATTCTGCTAAAAGTCCTGCCTTCAAATCTTAACTTGAGTAAACATACAGAATTATTATTAGTAAAATGTACTTGCATTCACTCAAAGTGAAGCTGATTTTAACTGCTTTATACAGTATACTGCTGGGTAGTTTAAGCAATAACAATGCATCATAATTTATTTGTTGATCATATGTTCTGTGTGTAAAATCTGAATCTGACAACACATGTAGGCTAGTAGAAGAACAAGTACAGTGTTTCCCTCAGAAATAGAAGAGACCGGATATCTCCTAGCAGAAGTGCTGTGAAGTATAAAGTGGAGATATTCAATAATGGCAGTGTTTCTTTTTTTCAATATCTTTTACTTTCTAGCTCATTTTGTTGCCTTTTAGCCATTATTAGCACACGCCAGTGCAGGGTAAATGGGTGAGAGCCAGTCTGTGAAGCTACTGCAGACCTTGTGTAATTCTTGTTTTGATCAAAGACACCAGTCACTATCTGATGCATGTTTAAAGACAGCATTTATACTTAAGAATGATTTTGGTTAATTTATGCGCTGTGCATGTTAAGACAGCAATTATTTTGTAAGGAGTAGAGAAAGATTATTAGCTTAATTGCTACTAACACTACATCAGTGACAGGTGGAGGCATATAGACAGGTGACAAATTAAAGGAAAAACCAGTAGAAGTCTGAATGCTTGACCCATACATTGAGGGGATCTGGTGGCTCTGTTGTGCTTTGGGGGGTATTTTGTTGGCATGGTCTGGGTCCACTTGTCCCCTTAGAGCGAAGGATCACTGCAAATCAATACAAAGTTGTTCAGTCCAAAATCTCCCACAGGTGTTCAGTCGGGTTAAGATCTGGTGACTGTGAAGGCCATAGCATATGAGTCACATCATTTTCATACTCATCAAACCATTCAGTGACCCCTCGTGTCCTGTGAATTGGGGCATTGTCATTCTGGAAGAGACCACTCCCATCAGGATATAAATGTTTCATCATAGGATAAAGATGATGACTCAGAAGCGTTAGACAGCGCTCTCCACCACCATCATCAAAACACCAAATGAGAGAATATCTTTTTGAAGAATGGTGTTCATCCTTCCAGTAGAGCTCAGAGACTGTAGAATCAATGCCAAGGAGCACTGAAGCTGTTCTGGCAGCACGTGATGGCCCAACACCTTACTAAGACACTTTATGTTGGGTTTTCCTTCAATTTTTCACCTGTATTTCTTTTTAGCATGAATGCAGAGCAGACAACGATTGAGAGCAGCAGTACATTTAATTTGATAAATACAGTGTAAATAACAGGTTGTTTGTAGTTTGTATTGTCTTGTTTGGGTACAAATATATTGGTTTGACTTTGAATGACTGATATAGGGCTGGAACATCGACAGTTAAATTTTGGCATTGAAAATAAAATTTAGCATTGAAAACAAAACCTGAACTGAAAAAGGAAACATTGGCATTGAAACACTTGTATTGGAAAAAATTGTATTGGCACTGAAACAAGTTCCACTGAAAAATAAAACACAGACATTAAATGTCTTAATTAATGTCAATCTTCAGATTTTTTCTCCTCCTCTATCTCATGTCTGTCTTTTTATTGAGCTACATAACAGTTTAGATTTTTATTATAGCTACATTACAGACTGAATAACATCATTTACTGCATCTCTCTGTCAATGAGGTTATTTTTTGTGCTTCCAAGGATCGGGGGATGCTTAATAGTATGAATAATAAACTAATTAAATTGTTCTAAACACATCAAAAGTGAATGCAAAGATAAGTCCAGATACATATATTTACACATTTTAGTGGCATTTCTGACCAATTCAGACAGTTACTGTGCATTAAAGAAACAGAAGAGGAAAGGGACACACTCAGAGAAGAATGTGGGCTTCCCTCAAATTTACAACTTAATAGAAGGCAGTGAGTGGGGAACAGTTCATTCAGGTTGTCTGTGGGGTGAGAGAGAAGGCTCCAGTTGGTGTAGCCTGTATCTGAAAAGAAAAACAAAGTCATAAATTCCAACTGTCAATTTTCTCTTCGTGACTGGTGGGGAAAGGCTAGGTTTTCAGTTCTGTTCCAAGTCTTTCCTGACATCCTTCATGTCTTGAGGTCAGGTCATTGGGTCTGTCTGTGTGCGCTTCTGTACTTATACAGACAGACTGTTAGTCCAGAAGGTATCAGGAGGATAAGGAGGAGCTGAGATGACACTGGTCTCACCCAGCCAGCGGCTTCAAAACATCTCTGAAAACACAGTCTGGCTAATGTAGGCCCAGCAAGGGCCCTCCTCACTAGCCAAGACAGAAAGTTGAAACTGAAACTAGTGATACTGTAAAAATGTCAGCATGTCATAAGCATGCTTTTTCACGAAACATGAACATGAAATGTATATGAAATGTAAGAGTGGCAAAAATAAAAACATTCATGCTAAGTCATTATGGGATAGTCAAAACAAAAAAATATCAATTTATAATCATTATTTTGCTATCTCAAAATTAGTATTTAAAAGTCTGACTTACTATTTCATAATTTCGATTTACAAAGTAAAAGTTTTGACTTAGTACATAATAATTCTGAATTATGACTAATTATGACTAAGTATCATAATTCTTAATTTAACAAAATTTGAACCTACTAACTTACTCATAATTTTGATTTCTTCTTACTGAGTATCTCATAACAAAAATAGTCAAAAAGTTGACTTATAGTAGTAAGTAATTATGTTGCAATTATGACATAATACCATAACTGTGATTTAGTATGTTAAAATGCTGCCTTTCTATATCATGATTGTGGCTTATCTTATAATTATAACTTCATATCTCATTATTTTTTACTTACCACAAGTGTTTTTTTTACTTTCATCATTCCTAACTTTTCATCTTTTCATCATTTCTTTTTTTTTCTTTTCTTGACAAGAATGGGCTTCCATACAATAAAACTTTTAACACCGAGGTTTGCTTCATGTTGTCATTTCATCTTTTCATACCTACTCCCTTGATTGCCTGTTTCATCATATTTGATTTATGGTATTGTAATGTTGGTGTAGAAAAAGGATATTTGTGCACATCCTGTGTTCTTATGTGTTACCCAACAAAAAAGGAATAAAAATATCCAGCCTGCATGGTTTTAGATTAACATATCAGATTGTGGTATTTTCCAACCGACTGCAATTAAATTAGTCCTCGCTGATTAAATCTCACTGCATTAAAGTCATCCCAGCACTCTGTGAGAGAGAGAGAGAGAAAAAAAAACAACTTAATGAATAATTGTGTCATATACCCTGTGGCTATGTTGATTACAAATTACTTAAGTGCTCCTGAAGACACACAGTGTGTTTTATTAAAGACTAACAGTCTCAGTGAGGACCAGTCACTGTTAATGTGCTTAAATGGCCTTTGAATCGATTGTGAATCATGAAAAGTGATGACGTGCAGGAAAATCGGCTCAGCATTTCCAGACCTCTTCATATACTCTCCAAATCAAATATTTATAACTTTTGTTTGTACCAATGATCCCTGTGAGCAGCAAAGCACTTTCAGCCCTTTTCCATACAGCTCCAATGGAATATTTATAACTTTTATTTGCTTAAAAATGAAGTGAATCTCTCCTGAATTGAACCCAGATTTAACAAAGATGCTGGGGCTGGAGGGGAACAGCAGGGGAATACACATCACCTCTGTGCCTCTTGCTGAAAAATTGTCAGTGTTCCCATTGGATCGTTTTGCCTGCTGTTCTGCTATTTTTGTCCCATTAACATTAATAAGCACTTATGAGGCTCTGTGCTGCAAAAACGCCAGTGGTCATAATATTTTTTTCAAAACAGGGATGTTTTCTTTGAGAATAACAAATTTCTTCAGCCTCTCAGCTTGATCACAGACTTTCAATGATTTGTCTCTCATGTAGAGCAGCATGAGCTATATAAGTGTGTGTAACCTCATTACCAATTTAATCTGCCTGCTACCTCATTGTGTCACACGCTTGGTACACACTATCACTGCAAATGCCCAATATACATGAGAGAGGCATCCTAACATGGAAAAAACCAAAAAGTTGGATATATTTATAACTCTTCCCTACAGCTGAAATTATGTGTCTTCCTCACTACTGCCATCAGTTGTATTCCTGCTCTCACATTCAGAAGTATTACAATTATAGCCCAAACAATAAACACTCACCTAGAACTTTATTAGGAACACCTGCGCAATCTAATGCAATCCAATACAGCAGCTCTGCCATAAATTCTACTTTTATTGCATAATGCACCTCAGTACACCACCACTACCCACTAAGACCTCAGTAATAAACAGGAAGTAGAATTATCACCTTTCTGACAATGTCAACAAAAACTGAAAATGTATTAACTTTCTTCAAGTAGAATTTATGGCAGAGCTGTTGTATGGGATTGCATTAGTTTGCACAGGTGCTCCTAATAAAGTGCTTGGTGATTGGGCTGTGCGATATGACGATATATATCGTGTGAGGATAGAAAAACATTTATCGTTTCATTTTATGCTCTATCGTTTATTTTGTGACACAAATCACTCTCTTATTTCTGTCATTTGGAGTCCATCTTTTGCACGGATTACATTGATAAATAACTCTTCTTGACTTTTTATTCGCAAGCTTTTATTGCACTTACAGTAACGTAACGAGTTTAGTTGTCGTCAACTCTCCAACTCTCCACCGCTGTCTGTCTCTCCTCTGCTGCGCTGCACACACACGTAGGGCTCAGCCCCACACACACAGAGAGAAGGAGAGAGACAGTGAGACAGCAACCATAAATGATAGCAAAACACAGTAAAGACTGTTTTATTCATGTTATTTACCAAATTTATGTGCAGTCATTTAATTTCAGCTCAATGTGAGAGTCTCTGCGGTGTTTTGCTGTCATTTATGGTCGCGTTACTCTCCTCTGCTCCCTATGGTTCACCCTCTGTGTGTGTGTGTGTGTGTGTGTGCTCCACACACAAGAGAGATAGTGAACCAGCTGAAGTACGTGAGTTGAGCCATGAAGAGTAATTTAATTAAATCTGTGTAAAGGATGGACAGACAACAGGGCGGCTGGGGCCTATGCACGGACCAACAGTTTATTCATTGAATTAAGATTAGCTATATTGGAATAGGTACTGTTATCGGGATATGAAATTACCTATATCAGGATATGAGAATTTGGTCATATATAATATACTGATATATCTGCAATGAACAGATTGTCCTGGCCTCTAATTAGAATGCAACCAAACTACCTACAACCTAGTGGATGAGTACTAGTTGAAAATATGACAAGATTCTTGGTCATAATCAAAGCTGAATATTGTTGTAAATATTGGCTCTGTGTCATGTTCAACCAAACTACTGTTGCAGTTGCAATATTAAAGGAGCACTCCACTGATTTGAAAAGTCAAAGCCAATTTGACATGTAAAATGTAGGGGCAATGCTGGATTGCAGACATATACTGTAGATAAATGATGATATACAGCATATATTATAAATATGCCGTCGACTAGTGTGTGTGAAGCATATAGTACCAAGGCCTCAAAAGTCAGGATACCTCTCCCTCTGCTGCTTTTGTCAGTTGTCTTTTTAATTCGAGTCCCCCAACTTTATGGAAATTTCGATGCTAAATCACTCTGTCCCTTAATAGCTAATTCACACCTTTAATTAATTCAAAGTCACAATTTTTGTACCATCAAATACTTCTTTCTTAATACTTGATCTAGTTAATACTTTATAGAATGGTGTTAAAACCCCTTTTTACAAGTATATAAGGTTGCCTTTCCTCTAGCTTATTGCAGTATATTTTTGAACATGTGTGATGTTGATCTTGGTATGTATGTGATGATGAATCTGTTTAATATATGAGATATATGTTATGATGTTTGATATTTGTGATATTTTTAATGTCTGGCCTAGGGATGCATATTGCCACCGATCTCCTGATTCAATTTCAGTTTCGATTTTGATTTCGATTCACAAAGTGCAGAATTAATTAATTAATCAACTGGATTTGATTCAAATTCAATTCAATGTAGTTTAGTTCTTGATTCAGTTGCATCAGATAAAATTAAATCACATCTAAATTCTTCAACACTTTCATTTCCTTGAACATTACAGGCTGAATTGTCAACACATTTCCTGATCATAAAATTATAGACAAAAGAGTTTTTTCTTGAGCAAATGCAAAAAGATAAAAACATGATATATTTTTTAGGCCTACGTGTTGAGCAGGAATAATAAAAGACCTGCATCACTAGCAAAGACTTCATCATTATGAATATTTAAATACCCCCCAACCCATCATGCAGCCCTGACTGAACCATTTACAACAAGTAAACGATGCATACATATAACATTTAGTGCTCATGTACTCATGTTTACTGAGTAAAGGTGCAAATGTAAAGATTGATCTCTAGATTTCAAGAATCGACTATGGATAATTCAAATTGGAAAATCAATTTTTTTTATTCATCCTTAGTATGGCTTTTGTATCCCTGCTCCTTTTGATGCACTGTGTTGAATAGTTCATTGCTCTGAGATGTTTATCACCCCTGGCGGGTTGGCTGGTTAACCGCACCTGTCATCATAGAGCTTGTCAGTCTATTGGTGTGCATGGATGAGTGTGCTACCAACATTTTGACCTGATGAAGATTGAGTAGGATCAAAATGTTGTCCTATCTGATTAAAGTTTGTGGTTTGGAGTATATGTACAGCCATTCCTACTTTTTTTTTTTTTTGTTGGTACCATCAAATACTATGTCACAGTATATACTATATGCTGCTACAGTGCATGCCTTGGTATGACTACTGGTGCAGTATCGATATAAAGTCAGACCTGATTTCATAAGCTCAGGTTTTGATTAGGGGTGTGCCCGAATACAAATACATTATTCGGCAAAGCACAAATAGTGGGTTTTATACGAATATTTGTTTCATATAAATATTTTAAAAGTTTTTGGGAAGAAAAACAACAAAACATGTCAAATACCAGTTTGCAGGTCGGTTACATCGTTATCTCAGTCTCTCTCCTCTGCTCCACTGTTACGTCCATTAGTTAAGTCCCAAATGGACTCTCCATCACCTGTTGTTCCTCTTCTCCTTTCCACAAAGTTAGGTTGTAAAAAATAGGCAATAAATAAAAAGTGCAAAGCAATAATCACCCTTGAAGTTCTTCCCTACATGTTACACACTGTGCTGTCTCTGTGTTATGGGTGTATAAATAGTTAGAGGTCTGTCTGCAAGGAGGCGATGAGTAAAGTTTTAGCTCAGTAGTCAACACAGTCGTCTAGGATCTGAGAGACTCCAGTTTGAGACCCGGTGTGGGGACTTCCTTCATAAGATAGTTTATTCATAAACACTTATTGTAACACTTTCATTTTCTAAAATTGAAAGCGTAATAAAAACAAAAACAGGATTTTTAAGCCTTTTTCCAGTTTTATTTGAATACAAATACAAATACAAATAATTTTGCTGCCTCAACAAATACAGATACAAATACAAATACTGGGCTCTCTGCACATCCCTAGTTTTGATACAAGATTTCATCCTGGAAAACATCACTGTGTATTCATTGAGCCCAGCAGCTGGAAGTGGGATCAGCCAGGAACCTGTGGGGCATCTTTAGATGATAACATGACTCGCCACCTGTAACTCCTATTTCTCACCTTCAAACCTGTTGAGATGGATTGTTTATAACAATGGCCTACGTTTCTGTAGCAAAGACCAATGACAGCACAGTGGATGGTGTATTTTTGTATGAGGGTTCGTATTTATGTGTGAGTGAAGCACAGATCTGTCAGTCATGTACATCCTACTTGAAATGACGTCTGCCTCAAGCAAAGTCCCACTGAGCTGCAGCCAGTCTACAGTGAGGCAAAAGAAAACTGTGGGCTGGTGTTGTCAGGCTGTGAGATACAGTCCTGCACATATAATAGTTAACAACATACAGTAGATGTGATGATAAACACGTAAAGTGGCCCACATCTAAGAGGACATAATGAAGACTTTTACATTAAAGTTTTTATAGTTATAATTTATACTATACTACAGAGTTATAGTTTTGTAGATTTTTTTTTAACTTTATCTGTTTTTAATTTTTAGTTACATGTCTTCCGTATTCTCAGATGGTACCACACTAGTGTTGTGTGGTTGATGACAACTTTTATCACCACAGATGCAGAATACATTAATTCCAAACATTCAACATACAATGACAAATTTAATTCTTGTAATTATTACAAGGTGACACAGAACTTTTATTTTAACATGTGAGATATGAGGATTCTTCAAATAAAATCTATATAGACTGATAATATTGACACAGGAAACTACTGTTCTGTTGGTGTACAATGTGTAATGGTTTGATGACATGATGCTTTGAAGTTATGTATTTTTGGATGTGAATGAGACTGATGTTTTGTACATGTCTTATTACTTGAAATAATCTAATACATTATCATTTACACAGCATCATTGGTGACTGAGTAAAAGTTGGATGAATTAAGCTAATAAATAACCTTTTATTCTTTCAGGATCTGATAGATGTGTCTGTTACTTTCTTTATAGACTGGGAAGGCTGCTGAAAACTGTCTGTCTTGACTGCAGCTTTTTGTCACTGCTCCAGCTGCAGACACCTGCTCTCATCCACGTCCCAGGTAAAGCATCTCAAATGAGCCTTTTCTTGAGAAACTTTATTTTGAAGTTTCTGAGTTGGGGGTGTGGCATCCTACAGAGGCCGTCCTGTTCTCATTGCATGACTGATAAAAATTCCATCGTTTTGTGGTGTGTATATACAGGCTTTGCTTTCACCTGCTCTGTGAAACATGGTGATGAAGTGCTGAAATGTGCTGGTTGAAGAGAGACCAGACTCCAGTGAGTTGTTTTTTTCACATTTGGACCTTTGTTTGCACCTAGATTAAGTACCTGGTTGGCAGCTGTCACACTCTTCCTTATTTTACCAAAAAAGCACACCATAGCTATTGAATGGGATTTTCCTACTGCACCCAGTGTAAGCTCATATCTGGAGACACTAAAAGTCTTCTTTGCAATTGTGCTGCTGTTGAAAGTTCAACTGTTTTGAGAACTCTTCCATATTGGTGCAATGACTTCCCTGTTGGAAGCACATTATAATGCAAGATCAGTCTTTTTAGTGCCTCTTTCTCAACAGGGAAACACTGTCTGAGGAAACACAAAGAGAGAATTTGATGCTAAAAAGACTGTAAATGTGTCAGATATCCACTTGATATGACTAACTCAGACTGCTGAAGCCTTATATAAGCTTCACATCAACTTTTAAATGCATTTTTGCACTAAATGACTGTGTGGACTCACTATGGATTTTGTACCTCCATCACTTACACTAAAAGCACATTTTTTTAAGGCAACCTTGAAGAATTTAATTAAGTAAAAAATAACACTGTAAAAAGCTGGTATTGAATGTAATTTTGAATTGTAGCTTTGTTTATTTGTTAGGATCCCCATTAGCTGTGCCCTAAAGCACAGCTAGTCTTCCTTTACACATTTAAAAACATACATTAAAAATTACAGTCAACACAAATGACAAACATAAGTGTCCATAGTGTCCATATCAGGAAATTAGCTGAAACATGAAAAAATCATATATTGCTCTGCATGGTTATGGTTATAAATATATCATTATGTCCCCAATGTTCTTCTCCATGTGTAAACAATAAAGTCTAATACATGTGTTAGTGCCCAGTGCTGGCTAACACCACTATAGCACACTTCCTACTTTCTCATACAAATTGGTTAAACACATCAATGTACCTCTGTCCCTCTTACTGTGGAATATCTGCCTGCAGAAAGCAGGTCATGTTATAAATAGCATTTAATACCATCCTCTCCACTCCTATGTGTTTTAAATTGGCAGTGTGTGTGTGTGTGTGTGTGTGTGTGTGTGTGTGTGTACTCTGTGGCTCCACAGTGGATCCATTTGTATTGAATTAGTGTATAAATAGGCTTCCATTCAAAGGCCTGACTGACTGGCCAGGACGAATACACACACATATCATGGATACGATCTAGCACTGTCTACTTATTCAACTGGATCTCACTCACAATCGCAGGTTCTGCATGTTTCTACCGGCTGCTCTGGTTTCCACCACAGTCCAAAAACAAGCAGATTACAGTAGGTGAAGTGGAGACTGAAACATCCATAGGAGTGAATGTGAGTGTGTTTGTCTAAATGAGTCAACCTTGTGACAGACTGGTAACCTCTCCAGGAGTACCAATCCTCTCCACCCTCCAGCGATTAGTTTTCAAGTTGTTGTAAAGCAGGTGTTATTCTATTTTCTTATTTCCAACAAATCTCATGAAAAGACTAAAACCACCAATACTTTCCTCAGTCATTTCCTAAGACAGCTGGTCACTGTAGTTTTTAACAAACATTAAATATAACAGGAGGAAATTTGTAAATTTGTAATATTAATTATCATTATAACGGTTTTCTAGTGAGCATTTCTGGTAGCAGGACGGTATGTGTGGGATTGAGTCAAAATAAACTACAGTGTGTGTCTTCATAGTGATGAAGGAACAATGCAGCAGTGTGGAGTAAAGGCTGACAAACCTTTATTTAGACCATTCCCCATGTAAATCCTTAAATAATAGAATAGATAATAACCAAACAAACTGCACTCTTTACTGAGCATCATAGATAAAACACACTAACTCACTATATGCAATAAAAGGCCAACATTAGCTTGAAAAAGCAGCATACTAATACTACATCTTTCTGATGTTAATGGGAATGTAATTTGCTATTTGAGGATATTTTAACTCCACATGTACTTACAGAAATCTTGACTGAAAGACTGTAATATTTCTCAGGTTAAGATATATTGAAGATAGTGCTGTTAATGAAGGCACCATAGTGTAAATGAAGTGTCCAGTCTGACTGAGATCTCAGGACTAATTTAATCGCTGCTTTAACACTCCTGTAAGCCCCTTTGCCATCTAAAATTAGCTCCTTAAGTTGAGACCCTCATCTGTTGGAGACCAGCTCTCAGTGTAAGGAGATGTCAGCATAGCTGCTCATCAACGCTAACAACCACCACTTCTCTCCTACAAGCCATACAGGTAGCTAAATAGCTGTTGCTGCCATCAGTCTCTAAAGCTGGTTTACAACAGATGCACTTTTACCCCATTTTAATTACACATTCTAACATTTACACCATTTTGTTAAAAAATAAGTTTGCGTGTGAGTGGCAATTACTATGGTAATTCAGTTAATTGCTAGCTAGTTTTATACTATGCACCATTAAAACACAATAAGAAAATGCTAAGGGTGTACCATGTTTACATAATCTTGATGCTCTGTCTTGTAAAGGCTCTCTGTGTCTAGTCTGAACACATTTCAATTCATATAATGCGCACATGGTATATATACTTAACCCTCCTGCTGTGTTCGTTTAATGTGTTCCCGGTCCAAAATGACCACCCCATTATAACTGATTATAAACCCATAATAATATATCATATCATTATCATTATCATATGTTGTGTTAGATCTTTTTATGAAGTTAAGTTCTTGTGAACATTAGAAGTTCTGTAGGCCTCATGGACCTGGGCTCATACAACTGGTTTTTCAGTAAAAAAACAAAGCATAATGTATAGTTTATTTTGAATATAACAAATACTCAGATGAAACATGGTGTGCTATTAATCACAAACTGCTTTGTGTCAAAGTTTAATACAGACATTTGTTTTGAAACCATTTCAGTTTTTTTAAATAGTGGTACAAAATAACATCTGTTGTGTTCCCAGTCAAAACTGACAGTATGATTTTATTAGTAAAGAAAGGACATAGGCTCAAAACTACACATATTACAAATAACAACAGTAAAAATAACAGTATTACTAACAATAACAACAAACATTAAAATATTCACAATCTGTCAATCAATGGTAGTTACATTTTGTGTGTTCTCATGCACATGTTGGGGGAAAGATTTGGTAACACTTTCTATGGAGCCCATTTCTATAATGCATTATAAACATACTTATAAAGCATTAGCTATAATCTGCCTATAGAGCTGTATAATTATAGTTATAAGCACTCATTCATAATGCTTTATATATATATATATATATATATATATATATATATATATATATATATATATATATATAAGCATGTTATAATGACTTATAAGGTCAAATATCATAATACTTCATAAATGCTGGTCACTCACTGACCTTTATTTTGTAAGGATCATAGTGCAATATAATTCTAATAGTTGTAAGACATTATAACCATTTTATAATGTATTATCACTGTATAATGCATTATAATGTGATTCTAAGTTACTGTAAGCGGTCATTGGGTACTTTAAGTAAGGTGAGAAAAGTATCATTAGATCTATGTGTAGTAGGAGGGTTTCCACACCGGGTTTCAAACCCTTGTCTACACTAACCAGTCAACCAAAGAATTAAGCCATTGGGGGCCAGAGCCAGTGCGCCTAGTCATCCATGGTCATTGCTTATCATCAAAAAGTTGTGTCAAATTGGAATACTCAATTTCTTATATGACCCGTTAAACAAATACATTAATTTTACATCGTTTTGTGTGTTGTTGCATAGTGTCACCGTGCAGGCCTGTGCCCTCTAGAGAACAATGACCATGGATGATTGGACACGCTGGCCCTTAGCCAATAGCTTAATTCTTTGGCTGACTGGTTAGTGTAACCATCTGTGGTTTGGGAGACCAGGGTTTGAGATCCAGTGTGGGAACCCTTCTTCACTACACATAGATCCAATGATATTTTTCTCACTTTACTTAAAACATTCAATAACCACTTACAGTAACTTATATTCACATTATAATGCATTATAACAGTGATTATAATTCATTATAAAATGATTATAATGTATTACAAGTATTAGAATTATAATACACTATGATCCTTGCAAAAACAAATGTCAGTGAGTGACCAGCAATCATGAAGTATTATGATACTTGACGTTATAAGTCATTATAGAATGCTGTGTAATGTGTTATGATTATTGTTATGAATAATTTTTATACAGTCACAATACAATTACTATGTAGTTTTATACACTAATTGTAGTCTCACCCATTCATTTCTAATGACCGCTCATTTTTGACCAAGAACACCACAGGTGTACAAAAGTTAAATAAAAGACTCAAAATTTAATGAAAATTATCAAAATGTATTTTGTGTGTTTAGATGTTTGGACAAAGTCATGGAGTCTTATGACAGTCAGATTAAAAGAACAACATTTTTCAGAGAGAAAATGTTTAAATCTGTCCAATTTTACCGTAACACAACAGGAAGGTTAAACAAATATGTGTTGTATCACATTATTATAAACTAGCTGACATACAGAAACCCTTGTAGAAACAGTGTTTGGCATCGAGGGCAAAGTTATTTTAGGGAGTTTGTTTGAACATTCAATACAGGTCCACAGTTGTTTTTTAACCCAGGGGCCCCATAGCAGTTTAATCAGTGAGTGCTGATTTATCTCAGTGCACAATTATGATAAAATACAAACCCAGGTCTAACTGAGCCATATAAAGGCTATATGTTTGCTGTCATGAATCCTCTAGTTTAGTCAAAGACACAAAGTGTACAAGGTGTGAGAGACTTACAGTGTAGTGATGCAGCTCTTAGCACATCATGATGCTCCGTCTACATCCAAATATGCATCCAAAGAATCTGTCATTGCACATATTTCATTTCAACCCAGTGTCATGGCAGTTCATGAAATAGTCACAAAATTTAATCTATACATTTGTGTACATGGACACGAATTTTCCATTTTTTTCATGACACTCAGCACAACTTTCAAACTAATGTATTTCAGCCTTATTTCCAGCCTGTCTGTTATGATGCATGAGCTGGTTTTGTTCCATTTCTTAAAAAGGATGCCTGATTAACTTTCACACAGCTCCATAGATGCACATTTAATAAGCTTGCAAGCTGTTTTATGTATTTTTCTCAATAACATTGGCAGTAGCAGGTGCTAACAGGCTAAGCTAACAGTGTGTTAGTGGCATGGCATTAGTAGCAGTCCAGATGGTCCAGATTGAGCGGAGGAGCTGTATGGCTCCCACCCTGAGCGTGATGTCAGAGGAAAATGGTCACCGTGTGGGTCTATTGTATTGTGAGCAGACTTGGCATGTTCGACTCCTGTTTTGGCTAAAATATCTGAAATAAACCAACATCTTTAGTTTTTCTTAACATAAATCATCCAGATGCAGTGTAAATACTAGTCAGCTGTTCTAGATGTTTGATATATTCAGTAGATATATCTTTTTACAACCCTATTTACAACCCTAAACCAGAAAAACTACAACTGTGGTGCTGATTTCTATCAAGCTGCATGGCACGGCTCTAGAGAATTGTAGGTTTTAGAAAATATTAGTGTTTTTCCTAGAATTGGAAGTTGTGAATACTGAATTGAGAGTACACTGAGGAGTTTAAGGGGCTGGTAAACACATTTGTGTAATCAGATTTTAAACATCTAATTGTTAAATGGGAGAAATATATTTTAACCATATTTTACCCATATTTGATAGTGTCCCCAGTTGTTGACTATACTCACATGATAGCTGAGGTCAAGAGCTCTCTTATTTTGACAGCGAGTAGACAAAGTTTTTATTTTTTGTGTTTGTTTTAGTGTTTTGTGTCTGATAATTATTAAATTTTGATGGAGTGTTTCTATTTTAACTGGCGCAGCTTTTATAGCCTTTGCAGCACTGATTTAGTGGCCCAGGAAACTCACAGACGAGTTGCATGAATTGTAAGTCATCTCATGCGATGCTACTCAGTCAATCAAATCTGTGCATTCCGATAAGCATTACGACTCGAGTGAGATACACACACACACACACAGGGGAGAGATGAGACGAGAGACTACAGTTGAAGAAATGAGTGAGTCAGAGAAAAGTAATTTCACATGGCGTGCTCTGAAAAGAGAAAATTAGCCAGCGAAAACAGAGCTTTTAATCAGAATGGACAGAATCTTACATACTCATTCCTCCCACAGGCAGTTCAAAACCAGTATGTCTCATATGTTCCAAGACCGTTGCGATTGTGAAGCGCCACTACAAGACAAAGCACAAATCTTTTGAGCAAACATACCCATTCGAATCTGAACTGAGGGCACAGAAAATAAACGATCTAACAGCCCAGTATGATCAATCCACCAGAATCTTAACACATTTCAGACTTAAAATCCTGGCAGGACAAGCTAGAGCTCGCTTATCTCAGTGAACAAGAGAAAGTGGGTTAGTGGGATGTAAGAGGGAAAGAAAGAGAAAAGGGTTCGAGTGTTACGATGTGTTGAGATTGTATAAAATTGGTTGAGACTATTAAGATGTGAAATAGAGTTAACAAAAAAGATGAAAAAGGGAAACTCAAGCTACCCTTTTTATTTAATTTTACTAAAACAAAGCACTTTATTTTAAGATGCACATTTTTCAAAAGCTCTCTGTTATGTATTTTATTTTTAAATGCAGCCTGTATTTTACTGAAATGAGAAAAGAACATTCATTTATTATTAGAGTACTTATTATTAATAATCCCTCCAGTTAAATGTGAAAACTGACAATAATTATTATTGAAATAGTATTGAACTGTTGTTGATACAACTACTAGGTTACTAAAATATGTATGGCACTGACTCATAACACAAATTAGACTTTATGATGTTCCGGACCTTTGTTTGAGGAAATTTTCTCTAACTTGACCTCTTTGAATTTTAATTGAATATCCCTGCTCTATGTAAAACACTCTGAATTTCCTTGTTGTTGAAATGTGTTATACAAATAAACTTGCCTTGCCTCTCCTTCATACAGCTGTTCTGTTGCATACGTGATGTCATTGAATCAGATGTGGTAACTCACAGTGTGCTGCAGGCTGTAGCCACCAAGCCCACAGTGTTCCAGTTTAATGTTTTAAAAATGATTAATCACTAACAGTGTGGTTACTCTGTAGTGCAGACAGGCCATAATGTTGTTGACGGAAGACTCAGACTGTTGCCTGTGTTGTTGAGTCAAGTAATGAGCCTTTTCAGTTGCCTTTCCGCTGTTAGGGTCTTGGCCATTGTCCAGTTCAGCACCACGAACAGCGCCACTGTGTTGCAAGAAATAAATCTCAGCTTTGTTAGTGAAATGTCCTTCAAAAAGTGAAAACTAATGCCCCCCCCTCCCCACTGGGTCTGTCAGCCACACATTCTTGGAAATATAAAATTAAATGAGCAACTTCACATTTTACAATCGCAGGCCTCAAAAATACCTTTTCTTAACAGAGATGGTGGCGTTTGGATTTGGGTTGCGGTGGGCCAGTGGCAATTTGAAATGGACTGAAGCCCACTGACAGCAGACAACCATAAGAGGAGTCAAACGCGCCACATCCACCCACAACACAATGCTCTTCCGTAGCCTTCTGCTACCAAAAAGTGCTTTATTTATCAGAATCAAAGGAGAAATAATTAAAACCGATGGCCTTAATGTTAACTTATTGTGTAATTATCTACACAACTATTTCCAATATTCCATTAGATTTGCTGTGAATATTAATGCTCCCCAGAAGATAAACCATTTGTATTTTGAACATTCTATGAACTTTACTGTAGCAACAAAACACTCTTACTAAACCTTCAACAACAGTAAAATTGTTTGTATCCATGTTTGTTCCCTCGAACATGTTCATATTGGTATATTGGTGATATTATTTGTTAGATAGAGAGTTTGTGATATACTTTTTGTTTCTCCCCATGGACATATTCCTCCAGGAGCATGCTGCTGATATCAGTAAACAACATCAGTAGAGTATCAGTGGCGGCTGGTGACTCAAAAAATTGGGGAGGACAGGAGGAAAACCAACATGGAATCTTACAACAAACTGCATCAAACTATATCATTGTCCCCCATCCGATGAAATCAGAGGGCGGAGGGGCAATTTTATATGCCAATAAATCAATTTGCTTTCAAAAACAAAAATATACATATAGTCTCTACAAAGTGAAACAAAGTGACAACAAAGTGAAATTCAGATTCATAGTATTCTTTTATTGTGACAACAGATTTATATTCTCATCAAAAATAGATAACATATCACATGATTTACATGTGTTTACTATGTATTTTCTTAGTTTACAGAAATATATAAAGTAGCACAAAGCTTATAATGTAATACAGGTTCAGATCAGTGCTGAATACTAGAAAGATTGAACACTAAAAACATTCACAGATCTAAAAGTGTAGGTTCACATCAGAAAGTATTAATGTATGTATCAAATACATGACTTACACACTCTTATCTATATGCACCACATACAAAATATAGCCTGCAAAGCTCACATGTTAACAGTAGGCGTGCAACAGATCACAAAGCTTCTGAACTTCCGTACGGATTACGGATCAACTGCGATCCGTTACACCACTAGTTAACACTCGTTATTCTAGTAACTTTAAGCTTATTACTCAATATACGGCTCAGCTAAACTAATGAAATTGTCACAAGCCCGCAGCTAGACCTCCTGCACACTCATTCACTAATCACACAACATCAACAGGTGACTTAACAACCACTCAATTAAAAACTGGATCAATTCCAAATGAATGAGTGAATCCAGACAGCTCACTGTAACTTCAACAAGCAAACTACCTACAGAACATTATATGATCTCTGCTGCATTCTTGTTAAGGAGATAAATTCACACAACAGCCACACAGAGACATTTAACCATCAGAGATGAAATTAGTGACCAAAGAGACAGAGAGAGAGAAGCTGTATCTGACTCACGTTATCTGACATCTTCTTCTTTCTATCATGAAAGAATTTCTGAGATTTGATAATGTTCATTTCAACCATTTTTTTTTTATATTGATATTATATTTGATATATTATATTATATTTTATATTATATATTTGATCTCCCTCTTGCCTCTCAAAAAATAGAGAAGGATCAACCTCCTCTGCCTCTGTGGACCGGCCTCCACTGTGAATATACATGCAAACTAGAGTCTTATCATACACTACTTCATGTACAAATGCAACTTTGTGCACACAGTCCATTGCATGGAGAATTAATTCATTTGAGAATTTAACAGACACAAGCCCAAAGGAGAAAAAAAAAATCTTATGTGAGATTTGTAGCTCAAGGTTTACACAGATTTGGAATGAAACTCCTGGTGCTACATGAAGTGTTGCCATGCACACGCCACATTGTGTGTGAACAGTTTGGCAGACGGTTATGTTTGGCAGAGAAATTATTTTTGCAACATTTGCACTTTATTAGATGAAATTGAGAGATGAGAGAGGGATAAGAGACAAACTACAGTGTTGGTTCCATTGAAAGACACTCTATATTGCCAAAAGTATAGTATATGGACACTGTCTGGGGCTGTTTGTCATGGTGTCTTGACTGCTTAGTTCAAATGAATGGAAATCTAAATGCATATATACAACACAGTGATATTTTAGATTGTAGTGTGTAGGCGTGTGCCTGAATACAAATACATTATTCAGCAAAGCACAAATAGTGTTTTTTTTACGAATATTTGTTTCACATAAATATTTTTAAAAAAATATTTGTTAGTTAGAGGTCTGTCTGCAAAGAGGTGAAGAGTAAAGTTTTAGCTCAGTAGTCAGCACAGTCATCTATGATCTGGGAGACTCCAGTTCAAGACCCAGTTTGGGGACCTCCTTCATAAGGTAGTTTATTCATAAACACTTATTGTAACAGTTTAATTTTCTATAATTAAAAGCATAATAAAAGCAAAAACAGGATTTGTAAGCCTTTTTCCACTTTTATTCGAATACAAATACAAATACAAATAATTTTGCTGCCTCAACAAATACAGACACAAATACAAATACTGGACTCTCTGCAAATCCCTAGTAGTGTGCTTCCTTGCCTGTTTACAGATCTCTTTATCACCGCACTTTGCCTGCCATGTCCCATGTTTTCAGTGGTGCAATTAGATCTGGTGTTGTGCTCTTTGACCAGTTTCAAATGAAATATCATTCACGTCAACATCCAACTCATAGCTACAAATGGGAAACTCAGATCTTTTTTGAAAATGTGGATGCTATAAAACATAGCAGCAGAAAAATGCCCTCTTTTTTTAATTTCTCCATCTTGCCGACTTATGTATAATATACATGACGGTGTACAGGATGTTACACACCATACCGTTCTTGTTCTCTGTTGATGTTCTATTCACCTTAATAAGAGCACACAGGCTCCGTCTCTGAGAAATGAGAGGAGTGTGGAGTGCCAGGCTGCAGCCTGCATTGAGTGAGAATGTAACCCAATTTGGTGTGAAAGCACTGACTTGCCATCTCTGATGATGAGTGCTTCTCTGGGTGGCTTTGGGACACAGGAGAGGATGGATGTTGAGAGAAAGACCTGACAGGCTGCTGTGAAATCAGAAATTAGGGGTGTGTGAGTGTGCATGCTGGTGTGTATGCATGCACATACAGTACTAGTCAAAAGTTTGAACACACTTTCTCATTGAAGTGAATGGGAAGGTGTGTCCAAACTTTTGACTGGTACTGTATGTGCATGCGTATAGAGGAGTTATATGCCTTTTCCTGTGTGTGGGTGCAACATAATATCACTTTAACAGCACCATCAACAGGCATATATATTCTTCCTATAGTTATATTCCATCCCTCACCATCCAGATTTTTGCAGGAGAGCAGAGTGTGATGACTCATTCTCATAGCTGGCGGATACGATTAAAAAATAAATACACAGCTTGGGTGCTGTCTGACTCAGGGGACTAAATAGCATTAACTTGTGAGGTTGAAAAAAAAAACTTGCAGGTTTTTAGCCTGGCTCTTGCTCTTGCATTTTCATAGATTTGTCCATCATCACTAAAAAGAAGTCAGACGGACAATCCGCAGTCAAATGATCACAGACACATGGAAAAAAAACTAAACTAAATGGTTAGTCAAACTTATTCGGAAAAGAAAACCATGTTCCCAGATTTCAGCAAAAACTTGAAGTACTATGTTGGTATAGCCGATAAAATTGATGGCCACAGCTATAAAAAAAATAAAACCCTGTATGTAATAGACTGTAGTTTTCATTTAAAGGGTCACAATCCAATACTTTAATTTTTAAAATAACAGCTGCATTCCATTTACCTTTCAGATATTGTGCATGCTGGTTAATTGACTGGCTTACTGGAACACTTGAGTAGACTGGAATTATCCTTAATTTCATCATTAACACCTGTGTTTCTACACCTGAAACAAGTCAGAATGCCTGCTGTGAAAGAGGAATAGTAGAGTCAAGTACACAAGAGTAAAGTTCTTGGGTTTTGCTTCCTTGACATTGCAGCAACAATAGCAATAAAATAACAAGAGAAACAGCAGTAAATATAGCACTAAAATTACAATACAATAAAAATATAAATAATATAAATAATGTATAGTGTGTATAAAATGCTGTGTCTGTGTGCAGGTCCTGCCTTAATAAATGCATATGTATATGTAGTTGTTTGCATGATTATGTATGCACAGCTATGTGTGTGTGTGTTTCACAGACACAAAGGTTAGTGTTAGTGTCCATTATTCATAAGCCTGGTTGCTTGGTGGAAAAAACTGTCCCGGAGCCTGATGGTCCGGGTGTCGAGGCTGTGGTATTGTTGGGGTTGCTGGGGACTTTGATAATCCTGCGGGTGTTGCTGACACACTGTCCATTGTAAATGTCCTGGATGGAGGGAAGCTCACATCCACTGATGCTCTGGGCTGTCCGCATGACCCTCTGCAGCGCTTTGTGGTTGTGGGCAGTGCATCTGTGGAAGGCCGGTAGGATCTTGTGCCCCATGCCAAACTTTTTAAGCTGCCTCAGGTGAAAGAGATGTTGTTGTGCCTTTTTCACCACATGGCTGGTGTGCTCGTCCCAGGTGAGGTCCTCGGTGATGTGAACGCTGACTCTCTCTACAGCTTACCTGTTGCAGGTAATCAGGCCTATCACTGTAGTATCATTGGCGAACTCAATTACCAAGTTGGAGCTGTGCGTGGCCATGCAGTCGTGGGTGTACAGGGAGTAGAGGAGTGGGCTCAGGACACAGCCCTGGGGGGCTTCTGTGTTGAGGGGCAGAGGTGCTGGCGTCCATTCTCACCACCTGGCATTGACCTGACAGGAAACCCAGGATCCAGCTGGGGTTGAGTCCTAGGTTCCTGAACTTGGTGTGGAGTCTGGAGGGGATTATGGTGTTGAATGCTGAACTATAGTCTATGAACAGCATCCTCACATAAGAATTCCTTTTCTCCACGTGGGTGAGGGTGGTGTGGAGTGTTGTGGCTATGGCGTTGTCTGTGGATCTGTTTTGTTTGGTAAGCAAATTAGTGAGGGTCCACGGTGGGCGGTGACATGCTACAGATTAGGTCTTTAACATGCTTCTCAAAACATTTGCTCACTATGGGAGTGAAGGACGCCAGTCATTTAAGCATGTTACCTTGCTTTTTTTCTGTACCAGAACAATGGTGGATGACTTGAAGCAGGAGGGGACCACACACATGGACAGGGAGAGGTTGAATATGTCTGTGAATACACCAGCCAGCTGTGCTGTGCATGGTCTGATCACCTGGCCTGGAATGCTGCCTGACAAAACTATTCAGCTTGTCCAGGAGGGAGGCAGCAACGAGAGCTGTGCAGTTGGATCTCCCTTTAAAGTCCAATATTGTGTTTAGTCCCTGCTACATACTATGTGAGTCATTATCACTTAGCTGTGTCTCTGTCTTCTCTCTGTATTTCCGTTTTGCTGCTGTGATCACTCCGCCGAGGTTATAACAGGCTTTTTTTTCCCTCTGCTTTGTCTCCGGAGGTAGAGTACGGGCAAAACTAGCTACTGCTTTAACTTTCCAAATTTCTTCTCAAATTTCTTTATTCTGATGGTTCAGAGTTGCAAAATGCAGACTGAAATATTATAACGAACGAACAAATTTGTCCCATCATTCATTGAAATTCTGAAACAGCAATCTTCAAATACTGTGTTGTAGGAACGATACATGGTCACAGAGCACTTTACAGATGGTGTGAACACTAGCATGTGCAACATTTCAGTTGTTGGTCATATGTTGAATGTGCAATATCCTGCTACAATGTGCAATACTAGTGCAATATTATTTTCCTGGTTTATAAGCTGTAGTAGTTTTTATGAATGTCAATGGTCTTATTGTGTTTTTTTTGTTTTGATTTTTATTTGAATAATATATGGTATGCATGTAAGTATGTTTTCGAGATAAGTGTTTTGTGATGCAGTAGTGCTGAACCCAAGAAAAATTTCCCAAACGGGACAATTAAGTTTATCTCATGGCAGAGTCACTATATGTGTCACCCACATATGCCTTTTTTTCAGGACAGTTAGGCTATTCAGAAATGCCATCATTTTGCATGTGAGTAGTACTATACATACTCTAGCAGACTTGTAAATGTAATTTTTGTAATTTTTCGTCCAGATATTTTCAATACAGTAAATATGAATGGACTGAAGGGACTGTCAGGTTCTTGTCAGAGTCTTAGAAATGTCAAAAAATGTATTGATTCTGCCAAACAAACACAATATAGAAAAAAACAAAACAATTTCCATTGATTTGATCACTCTGATTGATTTGCTGATTGTAATTGTTCTATATCAGCCAGAAAGTATCAATACATTTAGTGACATTATTCTGATTGATATCAAGTTGTGATGTCACACTCTGTGTTAGACTGGGTTACTTTTACTGGAGAAAAAGTCAGAAATTTGATGATTTTGAACAAAGATCTCAAGTTATAAGAAGTGTCTCTCTTTTCTCTGATTTCAAAGTGGATTTATGATGCTGATCTTTAACAGATACCAGAGAAATTAAGGTTCAGCTGATTTTTTACAGCATGTGTGTGATGTCTGTGTGTTTGACAGAATTATGATTTTGAGATAAAGGGGTATGAACTTTGGTGCAAAGGGTTAGTTAGCACAGGTGACAAGGACTGTCAAGGAGCTCATTCAGGCTACATGTCATCTCACCTGTTGTATTCATTTCTTTCTTTCTTCTTCTTTCTTTCAAGTTACAATGGTGAATTAAGAATTAACAATCTATTTGTGCTGGTCAGACCAACAGTAGGGGAGCTCTGCATGAAGGCATTCATGAGCTTCTGTAACTTCTGATCAGGGAAGCCATTTTTATAGTCACTTTGGTTGTACTGAATGCCCCAAATCTGGTTCTGCATTTCCACACAGACCTGTGAAAGGAATACAAAAACAATAGCAAAAAAAAAAACTCTGGTGGGACAAACAAAGATATATGACAAATGTGTGCTGGTGAAATGAAGGCAGGTGAAAAAGAAAAAAATGTCATGTCTGACTTAGCAGGTGAACATTTTCACACATGGAATCATCCGTTTGAGTGTTTGTACAGTAAACATGGCTGTGCAGTGTTGTAGAATCAGAGCACTGACAGTTAGTCGGCTGTAGAGGTGTCTTTTCTCCCAGGGTGCACGTGAAGACGCTGCTGATGAAGCAGTGCGTGAAATATATGCAGCTGGATTTTCCCATGGGGCTCCTGCATATAGTGTTTGCCAACAGATATGAACACGTTTATGTCTTTGTAGTACAGTGTTGCTCTTAGGGTGCCTCTGAGGAGGTAGAGCTGTGTGTGTGTGTGTGTGTGTGTGTGTGTGGAGGTCCCTGGATTTAGCCCAGCTAATCAGATCAACTTGGCATGAATAGGCTTCAGGCATTAGTGTGCTCCTATTTAATTGCAGCATTGTCACTCTAAGAGGTCACTGCTTAGTGTAGAACCTGCACACAACTTTTGGAAGCTCCACATGGTAAAGTGAGAGCAGCCACATCACTCTGTGCTCAGTGATGTGTTATAGATGTTACTGCTCTATGATGAGCCATAAAACGTTTTGTAAATGCCACACATCAGCACTGTAATAACACACAGCCGCTTTCTCACTCTTATTACAGTTATGATAGTGTCGTGGCTGCCAAGTACCACAGGAATCACTGAAGTGCCCTCACCCTCACTAGTGTAACCATTAAAGGGTTGATTCACCTAAATCGCACAAAATACGCATTTTCTCTTCCTCTTGTGGTATCTAATCATGCAGATAGTCTTGGTTTTAAGATACTGTGGTGCTTACAGAACTGAAAATGTATGTTTAAGGCCCAACTGAACAGCCTTTGCGCTCATACCAAACTCCTATATAAAAATACACAATTTAAAATAGGCCTTGTTTGTAGGTGGAAGGCAAGCAACATGCTCGCCAGCATACCATCTCAATTGCAACTGTTCCACGTGCATTGACATGAGTTTTCTCTGATCCAGATAAAATGTCCAGATACAGATCATCTGAACATAATAAGAAGTGTAAATGGGGTCTTTAAAACCCACGGCTGCCATGTAAGAACTGTCTAGAGGGCAGTCTGTTATTTTCTATGTAAATGCATACACCAGCAGTTTGTAGGAGGTGCAGCAGTGCGGTACCAAACCGACCTGTTTTCCCTCATCCGACAAGCTCTCCACTTGGAGAATCCTGCTTCCTGTACCTTGACTTCTTGTCTTGTCAGGTGATAGCACTGCAAAGCATTAGAAAAGACGGGTGAGCTATAGGTGGTGAGATCAGCTATAAAGACTCCTGAAATCAGGGCTTCTCTACCAGACTCACTTTATATTCTACATATTATGATGTTAATATGCCGCATGGTTCTTTTGACGTGCTGCATCTCATTCAAAGGCGTCCCTTGACACGCCGCTGGCTGTGTGTTTCGGATTTTGCAAATCCATGTTCTCTGTAGACTTGTGTACACATACAGTGCATCAAAAGCAAGAGAAAGTAGGTGAAGTTCCCAGCATCTGCATACTTTATCTGGCTTCATATTGCAGATGAGCACTTGCATTATTATGGAAATTGACATTTTCCATATCCTGCACAGTAACAATAGAGTGCAGCTCTGTATCTGCAAGATTCAGAGTGAAGGCCAGCCTAAAGACACACTCTCTGATTTTGTTGTACCACCCAGCAGTACCTACAAATCCCAAAATGTCCTTCCTGCTCACTGTTTTGGAACTAAGCTGTGACAGCTAATAATAGTAAATAAGATGTTCAGCATTGGATCCTGCAGGGTCACATCACCTCTGTACAGCTGTAGAGGCTTTCTCCCCGCACCGTAACTATAAAGCCTATAAAACTCTAAATGGTGAATCCATGTTACCTCAATAAACCTACTAATCTAAATAACATAAATCCCTGATATATATTAGCATCTAATTAGCCTTGTAATTATACTGTACATAAATAAACTACAAAAAAACAAAACAGTCTCAAAAACATTAGTTATTAATAATCATTTTCATTGCTTAGAAAAATGACTTTCAAATAAATGAGAAAGTTCATTATTCAAACATAACTAGTTCAGAAGTAGTGAATTCATATGAAGAATATGACATGGATCTGAACCAGATCATAAGGAACAATGACAGGAGTTATGATGTGTCTGTGAGAGACAACAGAGAGAGATAAAGAGACATGAAAAACAATATCATTAAAACTTTTTGTGCATGTGTAGCCATGGCAACAGCGCAAATCTGGTAAGGACAGTTAAATCAGTAGTGTGACTGAATGTAAAACCTTAGTATCAAAACTTTTTCATCTCAACAGATGGAATCTATATTCTTCCTGAATGTGACCTGAATAACTAGTGTTTGTGTAAAGGACAGGTCAAATGCAGAGGATCAATTTCCCCACAGAGATCAATAAAGTACGTCTTTACTCAACAGTGCAGTGGACTCACACTCAGTGAGGTTTCCGTCTCAGATTGTGTCACTTGAATTGTTTTTACAGGCCCGTAGAAATAAAACTATCCAGTAGTTCACATGGAAAGATCAAACAAAACTAGGTCAAAACCTAGTATATGGCTGTACTGTGTATGGTCAATGTGTGAAATTGTGGCCAATGTGTTACAGTGATAGTCAGTGGTAGTGTCTATAATGTGAATTCCTGGATATTAAATGCTCATCTGCAATTTTCTGTTGTGGTCCCAGTAATATTTGTTGTTAAAGTGTACTGAAGTAGCATCACATGACATGGTAAAGCAACATTTGAATCAAAAAAGGGTTTAAATTCAGTTGCAGGAAGAATACTTTCCTCTCATATCTTGGGATGTTTGATTTGAAAGAAAACTTATTTTAATTATAGCTATTCTAATTCTCTGTTAACTCCCCCTGCTCTATCTGCAGATGTCTGTAAACATATGGTCTCACCCACATGTTTACGTAGGATTAGCATGCTAGCATGCTAACAGTCTGTCAGCCGTGATGTCTTTCAGCATACGCACGCACTGTAGACACAGTCAGTGATGGACAGACATTAGGGGTTATAGGGCTGGTCCGTGGCTGGTCTAGCTAAAAATATTGTCCTTATTTCCTATCTTGTTAAAGAGATAGCAATTTAGTATTTCGCTTCCAAAAAGAGGGACAGTCACAGGAGACTGAAAAGACAAAAAAAGGTCAAAATGAAAGCAGCAGAGGCCGAGATACAGCATCATGACTCTAAGAGCATGTCCGTGCTAAGCCGGATAAATTTGAAAACACTTTTTCTCTCCATTCTGACCCGCATGCCACACTAAGCTGGCATTTTTTTTCACCCAAAAACAAAGTTTCATCATTCTCTCAGACATGACAAAGCTCCATCATGACTAATCATGAGCAATAGACTGACCTTTATGTGTAAATTTGAGCTCTCCTTAAATTACCTCATGACCATTAAGATTTATTTTGCGACCCTTCGGGGGTCCCAGCCCCCATGTTGGGCAGCTCCCAGGGATTCCAAGGATTAGTATGGTTACAAACAACCTATTTGTCACTAGGTATGATGACTTGTTGGCCAAATTTGACTCTTGAAGGTGAGGGAGAGAGTTAAACAGTCACTTCACATAACTGGATTTTGAATTGGGACAGAGTCATTTTCTTGTTAGCAAAAAAATATGAGCCACAAGGAAGAACTGTACACCGCATACCACTCTCAACCCTAATGGTCGCTAACTCTCCCTCCTTCATTAACCATTCAGAAGTGCCCCTGAGCAAGGCATTTAACCCCCTAATTACTCCCCTGAAGCACCTCAATGCTGCAAAGGAGCAAATTATGTTCACAGGCAGCAGCCTTTGGTGGAATTGAAATGCATACAAAATTATAAACATTTATCTCATATCATACATGTGAACGCATGTCATATCATTAGTTCTCCATGCATTCCCACTTAACACACTGAAGTAGTAAAACTATCACATGCAATCCCTGTTTGCTAATTTCTGCAAGAATCTTCTGTGCTTTAGCTTGTTACTGTTTACTGCTACAGTGACCTACTATGCCTGCGATAGTGATCAAAGTTTCATCTCACTTTATCTCCGAAGAAAACACAGTATGTCAAAGAACAAATGTTACATGCATTGAGAATTGATAGCTGTAAAAAAAAAAGAAGCACAGTTTTCTGTCTTCAACATTGGGAGATGTCTGTTTTTAACATCAAAATGATTGTTTTATATTTATATCGTCAATGAATTTAGAGCAGAATTGGAGTGCTCAACAGCCCATGCTGATTTCATATTAGTACGTAATTTCAGTTTGATTGTCCTGATTGAGGTGTTATTTCAGAAAGTCATTCACTGAATGAATTGGGCATTTAATATGTTTTTATTTAGGGAGATCATTAGATTTTGTTTATGTGCCTGATAGAACTGTTCCTTTCCCTCCTCTCCAATGTAATTATAGCCATTAGGGCTCTGTCAGGGTGTACCATTGCCAATAGAAGTTGACAGCTTTAGCACACTTGCAGAAGTTGTTAATCACTTCCCTTTTTCTTAACGATGTGTAGTGTATATCCAGTCAAACAGAGCTGGCTGCTGTTGCCTTATAGGGAGTAACTTTTAAAGCCTCCGGGGCAGAGTTTGTGAGTTTATTGGCTCATTACTGGCTGATTCTTTGCAATAATATGATTCACAACAGTCTGTAGAAAGTATAAGTCCTTTATTTTCTCTCTTTTAAATTCATGTAGCCGTAAAGCAGCAGGATTATACAGTATGTATCGCATCTGTAGTCTCTAATTTTACAGATGCACTATGCTAAATGTAAGCAGAACCTCTACTGCACAGGTTTCTTTTAATAATTATTTAAATATACACAGTACCAGAATCTAATGATAACTAAGCTGTTTCACACACTTATGAGCTATTCCAGGGGGTCATATGATGGCATTTCTTGAGGAGAAAGACGCTAACTATTAGGGATGTGCAGAGGGCCCAGTATTTGTATTTGTATTTGTATTTGTATTTGTATTTGTATTTGTATTTGTATTTGTATCTGTATTTGTTGAGGCAGCAAAATTATTTGTATTTGTATTCAAATAAAAGTGGAAAGAGGTTTAAAAATCCTGTTTTTGTTTTTATTACACTTTTAATTTTAGAAAACTAAAGTGTTACAATAAGTGTTCATGAAGTGTTCCCTTGGGAGTACTTCATTTGTGTCAATAGTTCAGCTTTATCTCTGGGGAACACCCCCAACTCCAGGAGTGATGTCCAAATAAGGAAATATGCATCATGTAGCAGGTGGATGTGACTCCCCTCATTGAGACCTGCTGATAAACATAACAGTGGCGCAGAGGAGAGAGCCTGAGATAGTGATGTAACCGACCTGTGTGCTGGTATTTAACATGTTTTTTTTTTTCTTCCCAAAAACAAATAATTTTTAAAATGTTTGTATGAAACAAATATTCGTAAAAAAACCCACTATTTGTACTTTGCCAAATAACGTATTTGTATTCAGGCACACCCCTACTAACTATACCTCTACATCAATCGAAAGCTATAAGTAATTATTTTGTGCTGAGAGCATACAGCCCCAACTTTAACTCACATATAGACATTCATCTATACTGAAGGGTAAAGGGTAAAATAGGAAAAAAGCAACACAGTCCTACAACTACTGTCGCTAGTCAAACTATAGCTAATGCAAACAATCATGATGAACTAACATGAGAATGATGAACTGATCCAGACAGATTCCAATTTTATACAGTGAACACATTTGGAATAAAGCTGACCTTTTTTTAACTTTCAACCTGTGTTCATTTTATTTCGGCCTCTTGGGGGCAGCACAACAAGCAGTCAACACATCATTGACATATTTTCACCTTAAACAGCTGATATAACTAACTTTTTATCAAACAGTTGCTTCTACACATCCAGTAGGCACAGAACAACATTAGTATTCATTTAGAGTCATGTGCAATATTCACTCTCCTTTAAGCTCTGGTTTGATCTCCACCAAGTCTTGAGAAAAATATCTTGTTCTTTAGCTGCTAAATGATCGACTATGTTCACCAGCTTGCTAGATTTGCTTGTCTTTCAACCCAGAGAGGCCAGTGCAGCTTTGTTTTTCCTCCTTCCAAAATCTATAATCCCCATTTATCCTGAGTAATAATAATAATAACTTCTGTCATATTATCGTGGGGCATTCTCAGTGCCAGGCAATACTTTTATTTTATGTAAATGTACCTTGATTTTATAGACCACATGCAACTTTTGTAATCAACCCATTAAAACACATACTTTATATAGACAATGCACAGGGAAGACACATTGGTTATGGAAACATATAATACAATGAATTTGTGCATATCATATACACACTGAAATAAAAATTCAACCTCATCTGCCCTTGGCAGCATATCTGGGATGCTGTGTAGTAAAATCTGTACAACAATATTTGGAGCAAGAGGATGAGAGGATGTGATTGGCTGTTCTTTGAGCTCATTCCATCTCATTCAGTTGAGAGCACTTGTTTTGTTTTTAAATTAGATTCAGTGTTTTCTTGAGAGCATTTTCATATCTTGCTTAGGGCTCCACCTAGGCTCGAGCTGGCACTGATGAAACAGCACAGCAACAGTCATAGTATCCCCTCCTACATGCTCTGATCTGAGAAAAGTGAGAGTGAAGACTTGTAAGAACACTCTGTACATGTGCACGCAACCTAAACCCCCCCCCCCCCCCACCCCTCCTCAAAATGACCCTGCTCCTTTGTTGTTTTTGCTTTGTTTCACTGTGTGGCTGCCAGTGACAAAAGTTCATTTCGGCCCGTCAGGAATAATAAGCATGCATCACGCTCAGATTAAAACTTAATGTGCTCTTGCCGGCTGGCTGCTTGTCAATTGAATGGCCAAAGCAATAGGAGGCAGTGCAGTGGAAAGCTAAGTGGATCTGCTCCCTCTAGTCTGAAGCCCAGAAAAAGCTTGGAGCCTCTCCCCAAGTCAGCCGCAGACACTTGTTTGCCCTGCAGCTAGTAATACATCATAAGTGCAAACAACTTGTCAGCTACTTCAACCAGTTACCAAATCATTGCTCTTCGTCACGGCTTCTCCTGCGAGTTGTATGCATGCAAATTTCTCTCCAGTTAAATTCTTAGTTGCAAATGGATTCATTAATCTTACAGGGGTATATCAGTCACTTTCAGTGTGAGAGAATCGGCAAGTGCATACACAGGTATTTGTCTTAGTGACACTGCTGCAAAGAAAATTAAGTTGTTATTGGTCTCATTGCTCTCATTGGCATCTGCTGATAGCTGTGCAAATACAGATGTTTTAATGTTTATTTTCACGTACAAAATACTGTATGTGAACACATGAGTCACTGGTGACATTCACAATACGTTTATAGTATAATCAAAGGTGTAATTTTCACTGGGGACTGAGTGGACATGTCCCCATGGCTTTTCACAATGTCATTTTTGTCCCCAACTTTAAGCTCTGAAGTATTTGGGTTGCTGTCAGTTAATATCATGTATTTTCAGCATTTTTTACTTTTTTGTGCCCTGGATATGTGGACATACAGGCCACCCTAACCCTCTGAGTGCTGGAAGTTTTTGAGGCATTATGCAGCCAGACTTCAGACTTGGACTCATGTCAGGCCACAAAAAATGAGGACTTGGACTTGACTGCTGTGAGACATCCCTTAAGACATTCAAGTCTCAAGTCCTGACTAAATGATCCCAGAACAATGAAAAACAGATTTGAAAGCAAATGTATTCATGTCATTGTGCGGCTGTGGCTCAGGAGGTAGAGCGGGTCGTCCACTAATTGGAAGATTGGGGGTTCGATTCCCGGCGCCTCCAGTCTGCATGTTGATGTGTCCTTGGGCAAAATACTTAACCCCAAATTACTCCTGATGGCTGTGCCATCCATGTGTGAATGGTTAGTTTCCTCTGATGGGCAGGTTGGGACCTTGCATGATAACCCCTGTACTATTCAGAGTATGAATATGGGTGAATGTCATTCGTAATGTAAAAGCACTTTGAGTGGTCGGAATACAAGTACAGTCCATTTACCATTAAGACTTGAAAGCTCAAGAAAAATAATTAAAATTGCATTTGTTTGTTTTCTCAAACTACTGGTTCCAGTGATTAAGAATTAGTTTTCACACTCAATTTGGAATTGGCTCATGAAGACTTGTGATTGAGCCTTGTCTCAAATTACTTTAATTTGACTTGGACTTGCCCATGAAGGACTTAAAAACAGTATGAGGAAAATCAATCCATGTGGTACAAGTTCCATTTGCTGGAACTTGTACCACATGGTTGAAAGGTCTAGAAAAGTTAGTAAGTAAACCTTGAGTTTAGAATTGTATCCCAGATGTGTTCCCAAGATGAATGTGTATCTCCATGATACATTATATTTCCTAAGAATGCTGAACATCAAATAAAGGCAGGACTGTTTTTGAAGGTAGAATCAGCCTAATCCTTTATTTTTAATATTAAAACTGAATAGGGTTAATGCATTAATAATAATACAGAAATGTATATAGTATTTCTAATTATTTTGTTAGACTAACATTATCATGGAATGAACAATATAACATAAAAAAAATGATTGATCAATACACGTATCATGATACATGATACGTGTATTGATATGTCTGAACATATGTAATGACTCATGTGTGTGTATCCAAAAACAGAATATAACAAAGTATAATATTTATTTGTTATATTCTTGTTTTCTCCTGTTAGATGAAGCTGACTTTTCAGATATAACAGAGCAGCTGTGGAAACTATAACTGACTCATGTTTGCATGATTTGATGATTTGTCTGTTCATGTGCATTGTAAACATACTTAATGATTAGCAGGCTGTAAACTATTTGTTTGATAGAGCAGAAATAAAGATTCACCATTTCACTGTTTATGTTTTTCTCTGGCCTGTGATGCACATTTTAAAAAGATGTTTACTTTCATTATTCCCCACATAAACACGCCTGAGCCAGACTAGCAACTCTTTTAAAGCAGCTTCAGAGGTTGACAGGCAGAGTAGAGATGTCGTCGCCGTGGCAGCAGTGTCAAACCACCTGAGTGACTGAGGACAGCCCTGTCAGCAGGCAGCGGCACGGCTCACACTGATGTTTATTCATTTCCCAGGCGGTGGCCTATATATAGGCCCCGACGGGGAGAGATGCAACACAGGCACAATGGCATCTTAAGGCAGAGAAGAAAACATTCTCAGGATTGACTGTCGCTTGTAGACATTTTATATTTCAATATCTGGCCACTCATGGTTGGAGGAGTACAAGCTGGCTTTTATGTTGTGCATGTGTAATTAGTTACAACAGTACAACACTGTTTTAAAGCATGTAGTGCTTGTAAGCTACTCAGATTTGTATTTAAAAAAAAAACAAAAACAAGGAACAAATAGGGGTGACTTGAATTATTGAGATTTGCCAAGTCAAAAATTAGGTCATCCACATCCACACATTTTAACTGTGTTGTACTACCAGGACAAATGGTAGGTATAGGTCTGTTTTTTTAAGGGAAAACAAGAAAAGTAGAAGGACACACATTCTCTTTAAATGGTATTTTCTTTCTTTCTCAGCCTGTCCAGGGGTTCAAACCCACTTCATGACCATTGAATCTGTTTATAGCCCCAATTGATGGGACACTGCACCTCTCTATGTAGATTTTTCATAGTGTTGTATCATTCGTATTGGTTAAAACTGAAACAACTCAGAAGATAATGAAATACTATTTTGCAAATTCAATGCATAATAATACAAGTTGTCTTTAGGTAAAGTGCCAAAGTGTGCCAAAAATTAGTGCCAAAAATTCAATGGTTCCAACCTCTCCGATGGCATATTTGCTGGTTTTCTTTGGCCTTTATGATAGTAAACTAAATAACTTTAAGTTTTGGACTGTTGGCCAGATAAAACAAGCAATTTCAAGACATCAACTTGGACTCAGGGAAATTGTGTGGCATTGTTAACTATTTTATTGACCAAAGGATGAATAATCGACAACAAATTGGCAGATTAATTGATAATGAAAATAATTATTAGTAGCATACTTAATCACAGCCTTGGACCATCTGACAAGGTTCAAACCATTCAGTTTCACTTAATAGGTAATAGTTAATCCAATTATTTGGAAGTGTAATAAATACAAAATGTTGGTTTTTGATGCAAGTATTCAATCTGCAGAGCAACTTTCTGGTTCAGCTTTGACCTACAGTATGTGTATCTACTGTAATGCTCAGTGCTGACTCATGATTCCAGCTGCTTTCCACACTGACTGCTTTAGTCGTTTACACTTCACAGATAAACACTTAGTTATTCATAAAATAAAGCAGCCGTCATCTGACATTTCAACTGCTGTTAGCTGTTAGCCTTTTCTAGTTGGGTTAAACAGGACTTATTTATAACCTGATAGCTCATGTTTGGTGTATTGTTCTTACAGGGATGGCCCTGAACTCTGCTGTGAAGCTTTGTCCCTGCACAAACATCTCGCCAATTAACAGGTGAGTAAAAAGTTATTACAGCTGACAGTTACAATGGGCAAAACTTTGCAGTAAAAAACATATTTTCTTTAAAGGGGACTACTTATCATTCTGATAACATGGACCAAGAAGAGTTTTAGTAGAACTTTGAAAACTCTGAGTGGATCATTACTGTGCTGGATGAGATTTGAGTTGCACGTTGGATGCAGAACTTCAAAGTAAACTTAGGATCTTACCGTTAATTCTGTTAACACTTCCAGACTTAAGTTTGTTCGTGTAGGAATTAGAAGCTATGCCCTGACTTTATAATGCTCCACAGAGTGCTGGATTTGAGGGCTTATCTGTGAGGGATGATAAGTTCTTCCAAAACTCTGGACTTAATGGGTTTTCAGGTGGTGTTTTGGAGCTGGGCAGAGCTGCTGCGGCCTCTCATGACTCAGTGTGAGGAGACAGCCTCAGGCATTTGCTAGCAGTTAGCAGTCTAATCCACACCACTGATGGGCAGTGTGTGTGAGGCTTTAGCCGGACCTGATGAAGGAGAAACTCTTACAGGCCGAGATGACCATGACCTAAGTAGGCAGCCAGCGAGGCAGCGGATTGAGGTCACATCAGCCCTTCCAGAACCAACAAAACTTAATGCGGCTGGCTCGGCTTGTTTTGTGGTCTTGTGGTGACTGGACAGTTTTCGGTTAGTGTCGTGCTTGTGCTTGGAAGCAGACAGGAGAAGCTCACTTTTTATATCCACATGACAGCTATAGCCTTTGTTGCATCTACTGGAAATGTGTGAAACTTTGTGTACTGTCTTCCTGATTTCTGCAAACACAAATCAGGCTTTCGGAATATCATTTGCATACCATGAGGAAACTGCAAATACAGATGCGGAGCAGAGGAACGGGACATCTGTATTTCTGACAGTGATACTAAATTTGCTCTTTTGGTTGACAGCCAAAGGCCCATCAGGGCTCATTGAGCTGCTTTGTGTTGTTGTTTATCCCTGCCAAAGAGCCACGGTGCAGGCTCCCTGATCATCTGACAGCTTTCAGAGACAAGAGGAGGAGGATCCGCTGAGATTACTGACTGTGTTCCAGCAGAGCCCCCAAGAACCCATACTGTGACGCACCACAAGTCATCAATCCATTATTTATACCATCTACAAACATCAAAAAGGTTTTCTTGGCCAAGTGTCATGGGTGTATATTGTATTCTTGAATGCAATGACATGGGATGCTTCATAATCAATGGGGCATGCAATTCCAGGGGGTCTCAGTATCCCTTCACCCTACAGCAGCAACACACAGAGTGGGGGACTGATATGTGATGCAGCTGGTTAGATGGAATTGAACTATCTTTGATCTTTTGCCACTGAGTGTGTCCTTTTATGTCTGATTGAGTAGTTACAGTTCTTTTCACTGAATGTTTTCTTAAACGAGTCATCATTCTGAAGTCATTTCCCAGAAGTCAAAGTTAGTCTGTTCTGTGTTGTTTTAGTCTTGCCATCAGGTGGATTCAAGAAATGAAAAGGGATGAGCAATGCTGAAAAAGTTATTGCCATTTAAAATGCAGTGGTGGAAAGTAACTAAGTAGATTTACTCCAGTACTGTACTTAAGGACATTTTTGAGGTACTTGTACTTTACTTGAGTATTTCCATTTGATGCTACTTTATACTTCCACTTCACTACATTTCAAGGAAATACAGTGGAAACCACTAATAGTGATCACAGTTACAGTGATCAACCGCTTATATGGATCAAAAAGCTCAGGACAGAATTATTCCTATACAAATGCTGTTTAAATAATTTTCTTATAGTAATCATGTAGTCCTCTTACAGTGTTCATTTTGGGTCTTTTCATACATGAAAACATATGGGAAAAAATGTAAAACTATGGTAATTCTATTATTATTTTATTTTTTTATTTTGTGGCTGCGGCACCATTATCAGGCCTTGCAACGTACCTCCATAGGGTTGTGTAGAGGTGCAGGGTGTGGGTGTGTTTGTTTGTAACCACCATGAAACAATCAGAAAATAATGTTTTATTCTTCTCACTCACCGGCTTTCTTACTACCACTGCTCACTCTCCTCATCCACTCTCCAGCACGCTCAACCACTGCTTCTCCCTCTCTCTCTCTCTTTCTCTTGTCTTTTTTAAAATGAGTGGTGAAGCCATCAGCAAAGCCTAACTTTACTTTTAACATTATCAAATGAAGAGAAATGTCATCCTCTCTTCCTAGAAATGTCTTTGTCCTCCCTCATGGCAGGGTTACAGCTCTAATCAGCCTGATTGCCAGCTGTGACAAAGCAGCGTTACGGGTTGCATTTCTCCAAAAGTTGATTCTGGTTCAACTTTCTCACCCTACCCTGGCGGCCTAAACGCACAACCCGTCTGCTTCTGTTGGTTACCTGAGGCTGGTGCTGCGTGCACATTAAAATCATGAAGGGGAAAAGAAAGTCTCTCAATGATAAATGTAGTCTCCTTGAAGCTTATGACAAACCACCAAAATCCAGCCAATGAGATGGAGCAGCGAAACAACAAGCATTTGAAACAGCTGTTCTGTATTATATATAACAGTCAATAAAATTCAGTAAATAGTGAAGCTGCCCGTTTAATTACTTTATATTCATGTAATAAATATACAAATGTCAATTAGATGGTAATCTGCATGAGAAATGAAGAGAAAGGAAAAAAATCTCTTATAATAATCATCCATTTATAGTGATCAATTTGACCCGGATGGACGTGATCACCATGAGCGGTTTCCACTCACATTTCCAGTATCTGACAGCTATAGTTACAAGTTATTATTCAGATTACAAATGTTACATGAAATAACATATGATGAGCTCATAAATTACACTACATTGTTAAAGATTAAACCAGTAGCTAAATAACTGAAAATTGTCCAATCATTCACAAAGAAGCAAAGATTTGAGAAAAGTCGGAAAAATGAATTCAAATGTGTATCAGACCTTTGTTCGTCTTTCCTCTCCCATTAATCATCTCATGACCCTTCATTTGTATCTGGTGACCCTTTGGAGGGGCCCGCCTTTAGAATAGGAACCACTGGACAAAACCAGCCAACTGTATGTAACGTGCAATACCAGTCAAAAGTTTGGACATACTTTCTCATTCAAGTGAATGGGAAGGTGAAACTTTTGACTGGCGCTGTAGTTGAAACTGGCTCTACCTCAAACAGCTACAACAGTTAAATGCTGCTTACACACTGATGCTTCAGTATTAACAATATATTTCATTAAATGTATTAAATATATCAGTCACAGGGTCTAATACTTTTATTATTAATACTTAAGTAAATTTAGCTGATAATACTGATGTACTTTTACTTAAGTAGCATTTTAAATACAGGACTTTTACTTGTAATGGAGTATTTTACATTCGTGTATTGCTACTTTTACTCAAGTAAAGAATCTGAGTACTTCTTCCACCACTTTGAAAGTGCAGTTGAAAGTGCAGACAAACAGCAAACATGAGATGATGTATGACATGCTGCAAAGTTTCATAGCCATGGTATGGATCTAAACCAGTAGGCTAATGGGACCTTTGTTCTTGAGTCTGGCGGCATAATTTGGTGATTAGAGCAGTCACAGATTTTATGATGTTTACCCTGCCAGTCCAGGGATTTGAATCATTCATTTTGAATCTGCTTGTAGCCCCTGTCATTGGGACAATGGGCGTAGTGGTTGTGATGATAATTATGAAGGTTTAAAAGTTGTACCATGTTGCTTCTGTATATCATAACTTTTCAAATAGTGGTCAAGGCTTTTATTTCTGTCACCCGTAGGGAGAACCAAAACCTTATTTCTAATCCCCCTTGTATTACATCTCTATTATATATTATATCATACAATATTTTATTAAGAAGCATCCCTGTTTCCTGATCTGCTCCTATTTTAATTTGCTATTAATGCAAACTCAACACTTCCACCATGTTTATCTGTTGTCATGTTAAATTCAATATAATGTACATTCCCAATGCACTCATTTCAGTCAATACAACAAAAGTCACATCATACTCACTTTCTCTTTTAAACGCTATTTATTTCCAGTTGCTTCTTCTTTGTCCTTTTTTGACACTTCACATTAAAAGCCTTTCAGCAGCTCAAACATCATAATCCCTTCCTTTATAGGTCTGCATTTAATGTGAAACATCTGCATGAAGTGATGGGTTTCATTGACAGTAGCTTAACGGTGACTGAAAAACATCAAAGTAGAAGTGAGTGGAATTATTTAGTCAAAGAAACATTTCTGTCACAGAGAGGAAGTGAGTATGAGCTGACCCTGTTGTACTGATGGAATTAGTACTGTGAAAATTATTAGTAGTGTTGTAGAAACCATGTCAGCGATACAGGTAATCCCCCTCAGTGTATTTTATTCAGCCTTTAGCAAGCAGCCTTTATTTGTTCCAGGCTATCATTTGAGACTTCAGACATTACTTGAATACTGGCTTTTATTTGAGATGACAATGCCAGATAAAACAGAAAGAGAAAAAAGCTGTAATAGGACCTGAGTATTTGATGTTTTTGAGACTGAAGCTGCTGACTGACAACTCTGGGTCAACATTCTGTAATAATCAACTCTAATAGTAAATGGCAGCTTCTTACTAGGATGTTGTTGCCTCTGTAAACAAAAAAGGGGCTTCAGAAAGCAGCGAAGTGCATTTATTTATCTAAAATAAGCTGCAGATTATTACTATAAGAGGATGAAATAAAAAGCTGTAGTTAGAGAGGCGCTTTGCTCTGATCAGGATTCCAGCTTTAGTCAATATTTAATGTGTTCTTTACGGTGTGCAAACCAAGCTCCTCAGTTGACTTCCTCTGGTTGTCTGTGTCCCTCTGGCTGCTCTGCTGAAGGTCGGTTAGACTCGGAGGTGACTGGCAGCAGCGTGAACACTCCCTGTAGCCTGTGGCAGCGGAGGTGTCGCACTGACAGAGGGCCTCATTAAAAGCACGTTCCCCAAAGACCGGTTTCCCCTATGGTGAGAGAACAGACACCTGGCTACTGTGTCTTTAAGCTCAATCGATTTCTGCTGCTGCTGACCTACAATCCTAAAGCACAGCATGCTGATTGCTACCAGTCAGTGTGCAGGGTGCCGCATATGGCAAACATACCAAACACTCAGTCTTACTGTTTTTACTGCCTTACATTGCAAAATGACCATGGTACATCAAGTGTGGGTAGAGAGGGTGGTAATAGGATTATTGATCAATACTAATGATTCAATTACTTCAGCAAGTTGTTTCAAAGCTTGCTCTCTAGTCCAGTGACAAGGACAAAAGGGCAAAAGGTTCTAATTATTCCAGATTTGTCATGGTGATTTACCTGTTCATTAAAGCAGTGATTCCCAACCTTTGTTTCCCCAGCGTACCCCCACAGCACTATCAGAAGAGCTCAAGTACCCCTCATTGTGCTCATTGTTCTATAGATGAGACCTGCTCAAAGAACCGTTCAATAGTTTTTGACCACAGATAAAACACAGTGGCTGTGGTGGAGTCTTCACACATGTAAATCCATACAAGACGTATTGATCCTGCAGCTAGTCATATTTAGGCTTGATCTCTTGGTTCCTACCATTTGGAGTGGCAGAAGCTGGACATTTCAACCATTTATTTGCTACTTTAGGTGTATCAGTGTTGACTTTTCTGATAGTGTACGCATACTGTACCCCTGGTTTGGAATCACTGCAGCAGACACGCCAGCGTCAACTCTTCTTACATGAATATCTTACCTATATTGAGAAAACGTGACATTTTTTATATCACTTACAGGTCATACAGGTTGAGAAAAGTAGTACTGTTGTTGCATTTCCTCATGGTTGTTGTTGGGGGTCTACAGGCTTGTATTGGGGCATGAAAGGATCAGTCTGGTGTTTTGTTCCTTTCAACAAATCTCATGAAAATACTAAAACTAAGTAAATTATGTTAGTCATTCTCTCTACACTTTCTGACTTCCCTACCCTGTCGGTAGCTCTCAGCCCCAAGCCCAATGGTTCCTCCTGAAGACATACATCTTTAAAAATTAGTCACAAACAAGTTAGACCTCAACCATAGATATATATGGATTTTTTGTTTTTTTTGTTTTTTTTAAATATATTTGGCAAATATCAAGAGATGATTGAACAATTAACACAAGAGCACAGGATTAGAACTTGGAAAATGTTTTGTTCTTTAAAGGAGATATTCAAGCTAACAGAAAACATGGTGTGCTTGGTTGACAGGTGTCTAGTTTATCATAGTCAGCCATGGTGGTTTCCAGAGCTTATTGCACATCATATCAACCCAGGCCCCCCTTAATCAAATTTGTATTTAGTCATTTCCACAATGGCAACAAGCTGAAAACCAGTAGCCTGATAATCGGACTGAATTCATTCATTCAGTCAGACATCATGTCAGTGGCTTGTCTTTTGCAGTGAGGGATATATCCCACTGACGTCATTTTCAGTTGACCTGGATGCTGTGGAAGCTATAGCCAGTAGCAGTTAATGTTTTTTGAAGTGATTGAAGAAATCTGTTGACATAAGACTTGTTATTTTGGTCAGTTGACTCCTCTCTCCTCCACACTTGTTGCCATTTTTCTGGCTTGAACTTAACAATCATAACTCCTATGAAGACATGTTTTACATTATCACAACTGTGTTTTACCACATTGTCATCCATTATCTGTTTATAAAGCAGCCTCCTATAAATTACTGTTTATGTGCTGATTACTAATGATAAATAGGAGGGGTTGAAATAAAGTGTTACCACCATTCTTACACTTTGTGTATTGCTTATTGTATTGTATCTGTTTGAAAAGTGCTATACAAGTCTGATTGATTCTTAATCCCGCCTACAAAGCTCTGATTGGCTCGGTTGTTTTTCCAACTGGGAAAAGCAGCTGTCAATGAGGACAACACCAGATTTATTTGAAATACTAAAAAAACACCTAAGGTGTGGACGTCAGGATAAGGAGAGAGGCTTTGTTCAGCTCTCAGCTCACTTTTCTGTTTCTTGCTGCTGTTGCCGTGCAGATAATGCCCTCTCATTGTGGCTCCACAGTGCTGATTAGGACTGGCAGTACTACAGTGTTCACAGACTGTGAACAGGGGGGAAACTGTTCAAGGGCAGCTAATGTATTTGTTTGCCGTACATAATCCATAGAGGGCAAGTAATGTGTTTAGCATAAGAACACAGTAATGTGTTTAGCATAAGAACACAACAGGGAACATAGAGTCTTGTTATGGTCTCTGGCCACATAGAGCGTCCAGCCTGATGATGCTATACAGAGATGTGAAGGTTCTCCATGCTGCTGTGAGAGTGTATACTCATCAGACTGCAGCTGTGTGTTGATGCATGCTGCATACTGTACTTGCTGGCCGCCTCCAGTCGCAGCTCTCACATAAAGAGGATGTGGAAAGTAATAACAGTGTATAGGTCAGCACCTTTAAGTTCATGTCTGTGATCAAAGGCAGGGCTGTGGACTGTAAAATCCCATCTCCTATTCCCTCATGTCCACAGACGTTTCTGATTACGAGGGCACTCTTTTCCACACAAGAACTTATTAATAATTTACAAGATATTTGCATGCACTCACTAATCGAAGGCCTCCATTCCGTGTTTGTGCTGCATCTACTGTACTGTATATGTCCTGCATTAGTGCTTAAGTGGCTGCAGTCTGTTTTTGAGTGGATGTAAAAATGTGAATGTATGAACACAAAACATTGTTTCTTCCCCCCCACCCCCCAAGCATGTTGAAGATATGTAACAGACACAGGGGTGATGACAATGTAGAAGAGATAACTAACCTTAGGGGACCCTGTTCACAGATTGAAATGATGTGAAGTGGCAGGCTTTTTTGCCTCTCTCCAGCTTGCAGGCATGCTTGCATTGAGCATGTAATTGATACAATTGGCTGTGATTGGGCAGCATTTTCTCCCATCGCTGCTACAATGACACACAGTGAAGAAGTTCATTCCCCAGAAATGTGTTTAAATACATCGTTACTCTTCTTCAAGTCCTCACAGCCCGTGAAGCCATTGATCATAACCGTCAAGTATGAGTTGAGTGGAGTAGAATCGAAATGAGAGTGATTGTGACACAGGTTGATGCTTATATGTGTCAGACAGCATTTGGATAAACCTGTCACTGGGCTACCTTTGAATCTTTGAGTGGTGCTGGGAGGCATCTATATGTTTTCTGAGGTTCAATTCAAAATAAATAGTAATGGAAATAGTTGGTGCTGCAAGCTTAGTGAAGTACTCATGAGCTACTCAATGAATTGCAGTGGCTAACCACTAACACCTTAGCCAGGTGGGAACATGCTAGCACTTTTCAGTCACAACAGCTCTCCAATCTAGTTGGCGCTAACTGCCAGTTAGGAAGACAGCTTGGTTGTTAAATGGACTCAAATTCAATACAACAATACAAATATTTGTACCATCAACTCTTGTATCGTAACTGACTACAAACCATGCTTTCTGTTTTTGGAGCACTTTATACTTTGGCAAAGGTGGGTTGTATAAATGGTGGTGCAACACAGCTAACATGATAGCTTCCTCTGTTTTGGACTCTCTAGCTGTGCGTTTCTTTTGCATGTCTGGGTTCGCCACAGTTAGACGTTTTTGAAAGATTGATGCAGATTTACTTCAAGCAGATCTGCTGATTGCAGTGATTCCATTACACTGAACTGATTTCCATCTGAAATGTCCTGTAGTCCAATCGTTCCTGTACAGGCACATCAAAGTTAAGACCTTTTTGCTGGTATAGCTTCTAACTGAATAGCTGAATAACACATTTGTGATCAGAATAAGTAATAAATAGAAGTTTAATTCTCAAAAAACAATTGTTTGGTGTACAAAGTTCAGTCATGGCACTCAAGCTCGCTCCCCTCTTTTTTAAACATTGTGTATCTGCAATGTTGCCGTTAGCTTGCTCAATGATGAATATGACTGAGTTTATTTCATGTTTCAGGGAATTTAAAAGAGTTAACTTCATCAACAGACATTAAAAATAGTTCTTAGTTGCTCCCATGGTCCTGATTCTTATTTAAGATACATTATGTTATATCTTTTGCTCTGCAAGGTAATCAAAAAACAGATGTACATTATGCAGATTGTCTGTGATGTACATTGTTTTCTTGCAAGGCCATCAGACTGTTTTAGCACTTGGCCTGTATTTCAGTGACTGTGATTAAGATTCAGCAGCAGACAGAGAAAAAAAAGCTGTTGCAGAGTCATTGCTTAGAAGAGATTGTGTTGCCTGAGCAGGTGTATCCCAGGGGAAACTTACCCATACATCTTCATAAGCATCAGTGCACCAGGGCCTCCAATCTCTATGTGCTGCTGCAGATTTACCTGAATAAACAGCGCTGTCCAAGTTATTCATTGCAGCCCAAACCCTGACTCTTTCTCCCTACTGCAGCTGTGGATTTGACTCACAAATCTCCACATCACCATTGTATCTATAGTGACATCATAAAGGTCAGCTGAAGAACTGTCTGTGCACAAATTATGTTAAAAATCTATAGAAACTGTTTCAAATAATGTAGTTTAAATGTAGTGTGTTTAGTTTAATAAGTCACATGACAATATCTATTCGTCCAACTTTCTGTGGTGGCCAGTATATGTTTGAATGCTGAAACTAATGGATGGATGGAATGGAAGTCAAGGTTCATTCTTGACCTTGGAAACAGCAGTTGAGATCTCAAGGTCCATTTAGTAGCTGTTCTGGAGCTTTCAATCATATCACATGATTTGCCATAAACCATTAAAAGTGGGTGGGGTTTAATCATTTTTGGCTTTGTGTACTGTATCTGATATTTTATCACAATGAGAGTTGTGTTAATCTGCAGATTCTCTCTTCATTACCAATCCATGCATTATATATTTCACAGGTCAAAGTTCAAAATGAAATGAAAAGAATGAATTTCAGTCTGACCACACCTTAAGCAGGTTATGTTTGGGGTCATATTTGCCTTGATTGACAAGTGTCCCATCTCACTGAGCTGTGGTGTTTGCTGCTGCTTTGTCCCTCTTTGGTTCAATCAAAGCTTCGCCCCAGTTCCCAGATGTGTTTTTCTGGCTTCAGCCAAGGTAAACCTGGCACCTCAATTCTGGCACATTCTTCCACTTGGTATTTGGTCTCCTGCACTGTTTATGTGTGTTAATCTTGACTCAAAAGCCATTTATACAGAATCTTATCTCAACATTGCTGTTCATTGCAAAACATAATACTATATAAATCTTCTTTTACTCTGCTTTTTGGCTATGTATTATCTCTGTGTTAGTCATTCTTTGTTTCTAATTATATTCTCATTTATATCAGCCTTCTTTTTTACTTTTTTTATACTAATGTTTGTATCCTTCCTATTTTATTTGCCTTCCTCTAAAAAGCACGTATTACACAACCTCACTATGAAATTTTGAGAGGAAATTATCACACCTGATTCAAGTTTCAAAACAAAAGCTATGATTGCAATACATCAGAGTTTTTTTTATATTTTACTTAATGCTTCACTAATCAATATTTCCATGTGAACAACTGATCAAAAGACCATGTGTAATGTGAAAGGAGCTGCTTTGTAGTGATGAACTCATAGATAATTATTAACAGCTCAGTTCACCTCAGCTCTACAGAGTCTTTCAACTCATTGTTCTGGTTTTACAGCCTGAAAACTGCTGTTTTCAGTGAGGGAGCTCTGATAAACCCACTGTACATGTTCAGCACCAAACAGCAAACAGAAAAAGTTAGCGACTAGCTAGTGGAGCATTTAGCAGCCAGAGCACCCAATTTGACTGTTATCAGCATATGGATCATCACACATCTGTCCCAAATATATGGGCTATCAGGGTCCTACTAAACCTGCTAGTAGGTTCAGGAGTGAGCCAATGTTGGTGGATCCCTGTAGGCGCAGAAGGCCTGTTATCAGGCATATGCTGTCACATGACTTTCAAGTTTCTCTGCAAAACAACAAAATGACCATTCCTTTTATTCTCAGTGGAAAATACAATATTTTCTTTAATTAGAAAGCTGTTTGCTGACATGTTCATCATATCAATTTTTTTGATATTATATGTGTTTTACAGCCTGCCCCCTAATTTGCCAATGAAATAAATTGATGCTGCTTTAAAAAGAAATGTGTGAAGAGACAGCCCAATCAAGTTGAACAGCTAGTGTTTGATTTTGCTGATAGATAAATAACACCAGCCTCAACTACAGTTGATACTTTGATTTTACATAATTTATTACACAAATTGGATATTTATTTATTTACTTACTTACTTACAAAATAGCAATGACCAGGTGTGAACCATTACATACCTAGCCAACGTGTTGACATTATGTTTTCATTAGCACTTTAGAAAGTATTACATTTATTACTAAATAAATGTGCCATGTCTGTCAAATTCTGTTGAGACAGCCAACATATACAGTATTTTCAAATGCATCCACTTACTCATACTGTAGCTTTTGCTACAAAGCTATAAGAACAGACAATATGGCTGCCGAATGGAATGGTAAATAACCTGAAAACTCTCTATTCTCTTTTTCCTAAAAGTCATATCCAGCACAGCATGAGAGAGTGCAAAACGTTTGCCTCTGTTACATACATTACATAAACAGGAAGTGAGTGGACTCTCCCATGGTGGTTGATGGGTTATGTCAGCATTTCTTCTTCTGTGGTACCACCACAGCAGCAGATCTGCAGCTGTACTTTATATTTAGCCTGCTTATAAACCTTATTGTACAATAGTGATTCATAAATGCATTACTTAAATGTTTTAACACCATCAGTGATTTTTCAATTCAGTTTCATATATTCATACAGCCCTTCTATCCCACCAGCAAGATGCAATGTGTTCAGTTCCATGGCTTAATACTCATATACAGTACATGTACAGTAGATGGTATTATTTTGTATAAATCTACGATATTACATGCACAGGAGATAATATCTAACTGTTTTGGGGTAGATACTTTGAATAATCAAGCCACTTACTTAGTGACTCCCCTGAAATTGTGATGAGATTACATTACTGTATTATGAGAGTGTAACAGAGAGTAGCAATTCGGTTTCTGTTTGTCTACAAGTTCATTCTCTAACATAAATGTGTGGTTGGAAAAACAAGGCTGGCTGGCAGTGGGTTGTGTGTGGGGCTTACCTCCAGTCAGTAACAGCAGCTAGCTCCAACCAAGAGCTCCACATGAGCGGCCAGCCCAGATGGCGTCGGTAGACAGTTCTTGTTCGAGTTTTTTTGTTGGTGGTGGTTGGTCCCAAGACGAAACAAAGCTGGAGGTAGACGGCTTGCAGTTTTAACAGCTAAAGACAAAAGTTAATCCGGTGTTGAGTCTCTCACTCTCACAGCTGTTCAGTGCCAAAATCACTTTCAGATGCTGCTACCCAGAAGCCTTATCATACCTGGGTCACCGGGTTAATTGATAAGCCCCGCCCACTACCAGCCAGCCAAAAAGAAAGGAGGAACTGCTAATTACTACTAAAGAACATACTGCTCAACCTAACAACTGAAAAAAAAACACTCTATCTCAACACCTTAATGTGTGAGAAATAGGTCAAACACCAGCACATCCTGAATACAAGTTTAAAAAAATACTGTAGCATTTCAGAAGCAAATATTCTACATTCTCCTCCCCAACCCCAGCCCACCACTTCGTTGAGTAGTGTACCTCTACTTTTGGTATTTTAAGCACAATCTTACAGTGTAGTATTGGTACTTTTATTTAAATAAAAGCTCTGAATACTTCCTTCTTCATTGTTCATTAGGCATGTGAACAAAAAAATGCAAAAAAAAACAAAAAACAAACAATAAAAATCATGAATTCAATGATATAAAACAGAAATTAAGCCATATCCGAAGGGACTCTGGTGACAGCTAGTGAGTGTGAGCTACAGTAGTTGGTTGAAGGCCATATATGTTCACATATAGGCAGTGTACTTAGAGGGGGTCTGGATAAGAAGAGCAAGTATGACATTGGTGTAATGAAAGCTTATCTGTGAGGGAGGAGGGTGCGTGTGAAAGACCGCTAGCTCTCCTTGAGTTTCACAGATTGTGATATCAGCAGTGGGAAGCAGATACGGTGTGTGCAGGGTAATAGTGTTGGCTCTGCCCCAAGGGAAGGATTGCGTATCGCAGTAATGAATTGCAAGGGAGACAACCCTGGGGGATCCGCTGCCTCATGTGAACACACATAATGGATATATATTGTGTTCCCTTTAGGCATGTGGGCTACCTAATTGGCAGATGGATAGCTAAATTCTTGCTCTTCATAGCAGACCAAGCAAACAAAACTGCACACTATTCCAAACTAGTGTGTCCCAGTCTGGTTCCTCCTGGCCTCATTTTGTCTTTAACTGTTTTGCCACTGTCACATGAGTTTATTGTATCTGTTTATTTTCCCTACTGGGGGCATCATGACCCTAAAAAGTACCATACCCTTATGTAAAAGAAGAAAAAGTTGGAAAGTTTTACCCAGGCTGCATGGGAGAAGATAACAAGGGACCTAGCTCATGTGTCAAAGGATGCAGATACATCTCAGCCTTTTTGTCTAAACAAAGTGAGATTTCTGCAGTAGTTTTGCTCTAATAAGTGGAACTGGATGCAATGAGCTTCATGTAAGAACCACTCGTACACACTCGTAGTATCCACAGGGGGAAAACAGTTGTTTGGCTTGAGAATTAGAATGCCTCCATGCAGATTAATTCCCTGATTGTGCCCTTTGACCACTTAGCTCTTACAACAAGTCCTCAAATTAAACCACAAAATAGATCATTTGTAATTGCCTTCCAGAACGACACACACACGCCTTATTTGATTTGACGCCCATATTAGTCACTGCCTTCCAAAATATCACAAATCAATACTGTAAAAATAAAACCTTTTTATGATCTGATTTCTGTGGTTAAGGTTTGGTTAGGTTTATTGATAAAAATGACATGGTTAAACCTGCAGTAACTCACTTTTTGTCCACTTGTTTTCAGTGGAAACGAGTTGTGACAAGACTGACATATTATCACCTTTTAAGTTGATATGTTGAACTTGTTAGCAAATGGTTGCTTATTTCCACATCCAGCAGTTACGAAGCAACATTATCATTCAACTGGAGTTGTGTTTCTGTCCACCTGGTGAATGTAACTCCAATATTCACTCTCTTTTAGCTTCTGTTTTTGCTCTCTACCAACTCCTGAGGGAAATATCTGGCTCTATAGCTGCTTAATGCTCCACTATGTTCACCAGTTAGTCTTCAGCTAACTGTGTGTGTTTGCCGTTTGCTGCTGAGCAGGTAGTGTACAGTGGCTTTTTGGAGCTTTTTCTCTGAAAACAGCTGCTTGCTGCGGCCCAAAGCAACGCTATGAGAGCACTGAGAGTTAACCAAAACAATAAAGTAGCAGCCGGACAGATAAACAATGAGCTGAAACTCACTATAAAGCTCCGTAAAACTGAGGGGGGTGACAACTCTCTCATTACACACTGTCATACTGGTCATGGTTAAAAGAAAATGTGTCGGCAAGAAACGGCCAAGAGTCATATTTACACTAATCAAGTAGTTATTTTTGCCTAAACCTCCTCAAACTTCAGTTATAGTGGTGTAAGATGAGAAAAAATTTCAAACATTTTTGAAACAAACAATATTGTCTTGCTGATCAGATTGCACGAAATGTGTTTTTTTAAGGCAATGAGAAAAAACATATTTTGTTATTGAATGTGGAGGACCTGTTGCTCCAATGTCTTCCCCTGACATCTTATAAGAGGTTAAGGAAGGCTGCTCCAGGATAACCTTTTTTATGCAATAAAAGTCAAATAGTGTTTGTCTATATGGACTAAGAAGCTGCACAAAGATTATCTGCTGGCAAAATAACGGGAAAGCAGCACCATTAAAAACTTTGATTCATGCAATGTGTATCTTAAAAGGAAACTTCAGTATTTTTCAACCTGGACCTTATTTTCCCATCTTTTTGTGTCTAAGTGACTAATGGGGACAACAATTTTTGAAATTGGTTCAGTATTGAGTGAGAGCGCTTCAGCCAGCAGCCGCTAAACAGGCTGCAATGTAATTCTTTGGAGCAATAGCACCCCATCAATGTTTGTCCATTAAAAGTGCTTGTTTTTTACCACTGACAGGCTTAGATTGTTATTATAAGTGTCTGACAACACTATGGAAAGGATCATACAGAGAGGTAAAATGTTTTTCTTTACCTTTCACTTGATCAGCTTAATATTCAACCATGACTTTCTTTTAGAAAACACTAAGCTATGCTTTCTGTGCTCCAACACAACAGACTCCTCCCGGCACTCTTCTCTCCAAATCTGTCATGGCTGAATATCGAATACTGAACAACAACTCAACTCTCGTGAGATTTCAGAGCAAGACTTCACTTTGAGTGAGACTTGGTGTGACACAATAACAAACAGACCAGATCAAGCAAAAGGTAAAGAAAAACATTTTATTTGGTCCTTTCCATAATGTTGTCAGGCACTCATAATACCAATCTGAGCCTGTCAGTGGTAAAAACAAGCACTTTTAATGGACGTATATTGATGGGGTGCTATTGCTCCAAAGGATTACATTGCAGCCTGTTTAGCGGCTGCTGGCTGAAGCGCTCTCACTCAATACTGAACCAATTTCAAAAATTGTTCCCATTAGTCACTTAGACACAAAAAGATGGGAAACTAGGGTCCAGGTTGAAAAATACAGAAATTTCCTTTCAAGGTGTTTTGTGGTATGAATTGTAAAGTGGGACAAAATATAGAAGGAGGGAATAGAAATGTACACAAATGACCACTGAAGCTGATTTATGGTTGTTGATTGACCCATGTGGCAGAGGCAGTTGTGTCTGGGAGCAGCAGGTGGAACCTTTGAAGTACTGTTAAAGATCTGATCTGACAGGAAGCGAGTAGATGTGGAGTAGAGGTTTGAACCCTTCACATCATCAATTCCATTACAGCAATTATACCATGACAATGAAAACCACTTTAGTGACAGCAGCAAAGACTGTTATGAATTAAGAGATGTTTGTAAAGTGCATATTAAAGGAGCTGTCTTTTCAGCATCACAAAACCACATCACCACCCCACATCCCCACCACCACCTCCACAGATATTTCATCACTGACCCTTTTGTTGAGCTGACAGTATTATTACATTCTAACACTTCCTCCCATACAGCCTGGAGTCTTGTGGAGTCCACAGGGAGTGATAGCAGTTCAAAAATATGTTTATTGGTTTCCTCTACCAATATTTCCAGCTCACTTATTCTTTTACACTCTGCTGCTTTCTAGACTTGTGCAATATGTGTCTTAAATATCTCAACATCAGGCATTAGTGCATTAAGATAAACTCAACTGCAGCTGCGCCCATCTGCAGCTTGAGTTACATTAACCATTCCACTAAATTGAAAACACTTTTGTGGCCATGATGGTCATTTGTTATCGGTTTAGTAAATCAACCTCTGTAGCGGCTGTTACTTTAGCTCTCTACACTTATATATATGCAACAGTTTGCATGACCACAACACTTCAGCAGTGCATTCAGGATACCATATAAAATATGCTTTTACTCTTGTATCTTTTAACTGCCAGTTGACAGCATATATTTAGGACCTGACCCATGAGTAAACTTTAGAGTCCATGGATTACAAGTCAAACTGTGTATCACTACTAAAAAAAGGGCAGGAGACTTGTTAGATGGAGCATGTAGTGAGGAGAGCATAAATGTTCGACAAGTCCTCCAAATTAAATGACACAATGTGTCGGTTGTATGAGACGTACTAATGATCCGAGGGGGGCTGCAGCTAACGATTTTCATTATTGATTAATCTGCCAATTATGAATGAATTGCTTGGTCTATCAAAGACACAGAAAGCATGACAAATGCCCATTACAGTTTCCTACAGGCCAACGTGATGTGATCAAATGTCTTGTACTGTCAGACCAACTGAAAGATATTCAGGTTACTGTAATGGTAAGGGAAAGCTGAAAATGTTCACATTTAAGAAGCTGGAACGATGGAATGTTTTGGCATTTTTGCTTGAAAACTGATTTAAATGATTAATTGATTATCAAAATAGTTGCAGATTAATTTTCTTTCAATCAAGAACCAATTAATCTACTAATCTGAATGTGACTAAATTGTGTGAAAAGTGATTTGTAAGCTAAATCCCTGAATACAATCATTTCAGACACTTTTTTAAGTTGTCTGTCTCCTACATGTTTGACTGAATAGATGTGCAACACCAGGGGCGCATTTCAACAATATACGCACTGTATGATGGAACATGGGATGTTTTGCTAATAAAAACAGACACCATAGCTGTGACACAGGCATGAAAAGGCATGAGCCTCCAAGGACTCGCAAAGTTTATCTGCAATTTGTGAAACGTGACGCTGCCACTGTGTGTGATCTGTGTGTAAACAGTGCTCACAAAAAAACACCTTTGTGAAACAGGCCCCTGCTGCACAACATTATGTGATTTGCACGCCTCAACTGCAACCTTTTAGACATCAAGTCCAAACTGCTGGGTCCCTCTTAACCTCCATTCTCCCACACTGTACATGTTATTCCTATGCTGAAACACTGACTGGCCCCAGCTTTATAGTGCAGTCATTTGATTCATTTTTGTCACATATAAGTGCAAAAGAGAAATATGGTCGACATTATTTTAATACTGAAATATCGATTACTTAATCTTGACACGAGAAGCCTTTTTAAGGTTGTAATAATGATAATTTTAACAATAAGAATAATCATATTAGAATATATCTGATATTTTAATGAAATGTAAATGAAATCTAGATATACATAGTTTAGAAAACAATCTTGCCTTAAGGTCCATTTAGTAGTTGCTCTGGAGCATTTGATCATATCACTTGATCTTCATCAGCAGTTGTCATGGAATTGAAGACATTTAAATTTATGATCTTTTTCAGAGCAATGTATATACAAAATACATACCTATTTATTTGTATGTTTATCTTCCATGCACCTCCTTCAATAACAGCTCGGATGACTAGTAGTCATGAGAAACAGTGATTTAAAGCGTTCTCCTGTATCCCTCCAGATGACACACACTGCTTCATGTGACTTGAAACAAAGAGACTGCTTTTTCATCTGGTAGACAGTCTGCCTCCCTGTGCAATACATGGTCTGAACTGATGCTCATATTCTTCTACATCTTCATGTGTATACGGGTGTGAACAACAGAGAAGGCAAAGTACAACGACAAACGCAGAAGACAATACACGTGAATCTGTGTCAGTTCTTCCTTTCTAGTTTGAAACACAAGCAAACAAACCTCTTAAAATACAAGCAGCATCCGTGGCGTTGGTTTTTCAAGTGTTTGGCATCATGGTGTTCAAACACTTTAAAGCCAATTACTATAAAGCATTTCCTGAGGACACACACAGCTGTGAGTCAGCATGGACCCTCAAATCAAATTTAAAACTGCATGTTATGAAGAAACACTGCACTACACTTTACAGCTACAAAGAGAACAATAAAGGAAACAAGTAAGCAGGTCAAAGTAATAACCATCAGATCCCACAGTACAACTCACATTTGCAATTTAGGGGAGCCATTTCACTAAAACACTGTACAGTGTGCAGAGAGCGTACATTTTTAGCATGGATGGCATCAGTGGAAAACAAAGATGTAAACAAGGCAATGAGCTGATGAAAAAAACAGCACAAATCCATCAGAATTTAAGATAGAAATAAAGAAGAAAGAAACCAAATGCTAACCACAGAGATACAGTAACACACACAGAGCTTAGGGAAATAAGATTGTAGTTGTAAATCTCCATTGGAAAAGTCAAAGAATACTCCCTTTCTCTATCAGCCACCACTGAGGTACACTTGATCAAGAAACTTAAAAAGATAGTGTTTTATATATATATATATATATATATATATATATATATATATATATATATATATATATATACAACAACATTATCCCAATAGTGTGGCAGACAGTCACACAAGATTTCACAGTTATTTTTTGCAGCTTACAGTACATGAGTGTCTTCTAATGTCAGAGTGACGCGGAAACAGCAGTTTACGGTGGATAAATTTAATCTCACTAACTGGGTGACCTGTAACTGGCCTGGATTAACCTAGAAGAGATCCAGGAGTATACCCTCAATAAACCTCCAGTTTACATTGGCCAGTAGGATCAGCAGCATTTGCTGCAACACATCTCCATACTTGTACTGTATCCTGTATATCACTACATAGAGTGGATGTATATATATTGCATTTCATATCATTCATGAGAAACTTGAATGGAAACCATGCAAAGTTAGAATCAAATCCAACAATTTAGATCAAAACTTGAGAATATGAAATGACGATTTGAGAATATTGAATTACACAACATATTTTCTCCAAGCCAGTGATGGCACTACACGGGTATGTCAAGTGATGCAGAGAGATGAACCTGCTTTCAAACAGTGTACTTATTCTTTTGGGGTTTTTTTCGCCCTTCTTCTGAAAAATTCTTCTTCTCTCTTCTTCTTCTTAAAATTGTAACCACTAATGTCTTAATAATAAATCTCTTACTGTCCCCTTTAAATTCTGTATAACCCGTCTGTATGGATTTAAAATTAGTTTACGCTTTCTTGCAAATTTTTGTCAAATGCTGTATTCTTTTATTGAGGATTCACTGTATGTTTTCAGCCTATACATACATGTATATATGAAGAATGTTTTTTTTATCTTGTTTCTGAGCTGAGTCAGGGCCACAGCTGGTACATTGCTTCACTGTTTTTCTAGCTAAAAATACATAAATATGAAGGATCACTACCTCGAAATCTGCAATAGGACATCATTAATGCAATGTGTTTACATTTCCTATTTACAGACATTTATAATGTTCTCCATATACAGTGTATATGATTGAATTCAAAACTTTTTCAGTTCAGTGACTCTTTGGAGACAAATCGGTATATATAGTCAATTCTGATGCAGTCTGCAAACATCTGCCCTGTTTATTTATCTAATCCAAAGAGGTCAGTTTGCAGCATTTCCTGTACATACATACTGTACATATCTAAGAGCAGCAGGAGAGCAGACAGGCCTTTAACAAAGCAGCCTCTCTGTAGTGAACATGCTGGCTGTCAGACACTGTCCAGTCTGCTGTGTTGGTTGGTCTCAGTGTGGGGGAGGATGTTGATCAGTAATCTCTCTTTTTTTTCATCCGGATTATGGTAGAAGCAGCTGTATTAAGTGAGTCTAAATACAGAAACTCTGGGAAAATAAAACCTCTATACTGCGGTGTATGGTCACAATACTCGGATGTTTAAAATGGACAGCTTCGATGGAGGTTTGTTTCCAACCTGATTGTCTTGTTGATGTTTCTTGACTGGTGATGTCACCGTGTTCCCAGATCTCAACTATTAACTTTGTGAGCACATTCTTATCAGACCAGTTATTTCCAGGCTGAAAAGTGTTCTGCCATGATTAAAGCAACAATGCACAGGTAACACCTGGGGCACCGTTTCATGTTGTTGTGTAAAAAGTGAACCTGTGTGACAGTACCCTCAGAGAAGCCCCTGCAGGAGGCAGTGTGTATAGCCTCATCAGGGTTCTGAGGATGAAGGCGAGCAGTGCCAGACAAATATTTCCCCTGCAGCACTGTCACTCATTACAGCTCCACACCTGTCCTGAGGCTCAGAGAATCCCATTAGCAGGAGCAGAGAGTGGATGGGGTCAGGCAAAGACAAAGTCTCATCTTTGTTTTAATCATTGGACGGAGTCTGTGATTGCTTTTTGCCAAAGTAGACGTGTCCGACATGCCCAATGGGTGCGGCCAGCCGTTCTCTAGCTTGTGTTGCCACAGAGCAAATGGGCTACTCACCTTTATCTCTGCTTTATTTCTGCTCCCAAGGTTGATGAGTCCCTGTGGTTTGATCTGCCATCTCTGCAGACATGTAGATTTATTTGGTAACACAGCTAATGTGTTGCTGTTGCAATCTGCAGTGAATAACAATTGGTGGATTGCAGATGCTCCATGCCACCCATGTGTGTGTGTCTGTGTGTGTGTGTGTGGTAGTGCTGGGTAATGTGTTTGTCAGAGAGTGTTGGGGGGTGTGCCCCTGTTCAGACCACAGCTGTTTTATGGCTATATTCAGCCTCCCAGAGATGGAGAGGTGGGGCTGTTTACAAAGCAAAGATATCCTCCCTGGTAACTTCCAGTCCACTGTGCTTGATCATCTTACTCTCAACTGTGCTGCCTGTGGCCTCAGACCCAATCCTTATCTGCTTTTAACCTTACCTTCTTCGTTTCCTCCCTCTCATTTGGAAAATTAAAAGGAAGGGCCACACTGTTATCTGAATTACACATTTGAGTGAAATATAGACAGGGAGCTTGGCAGCTGGGGAAATTAAGGCCTGCAGATAGTTTGTGCTGTGCTTTATTAAGGAGGTTTATCACTTTTTCCATCATTACCTCTCCATTTGTTGTTATCACTGTCCACAGTGCAGACCTCTGCAGCACACGACAGCCAGTAAGAATGGACAATATGACAATATATACCATGAGATGATATACATTTGTCAATCATCAGAGATTTTGCTGTATCATTAATACTGAGGTCACTATTCTTTTAAAATATCTGTTTGTACCTGACCATTGTGAGAAATCAATCAGGTCTGCTTTATGGTAATATTTGATAAAGAGGATTTTTGCATTCATGTAAAAAAAAAGTACCTTGATTTGCTCAGTTTTTTAGTTGCAAAACATACAGTATGTCACTAGGGAAGTGTGGAAATGATGCCAATTACAAATTTACAAGGAGCACTTTAAGTTTTACTAATCCAGTCACAGGTGAAGTTATAAATATAAATAGCCTACTCACCTGTTGATTAGTGCAGCAGGGATTTGCTACAGTACAGCAGACCCCCCCTTATAGCTGCTTCAGTTCAGCCCTGTAAACAAAACTGAACATACAGTAGCCTCTGGTCACTGATGTGATCTACTGATGACTGAGCTGAATCACATTGCCATTGGTTTGCCAACTGACTATCACCCGCCTACTAACAGCATGGCAGCAGCTAGCTGGCCCAGGACCTGCAGTGAGCCTAGGTGTGGATATCAGTCTGCTGCTGAGAGAGCGCAGCCATCTGCCACTGCATATGGAGCCGGTCCAAAGCCTGGACGGCAACCCGTGAAGCTCAGGATTTAGACTCTGTCAGAGTTTGACTCTTACTACTGCATGTTGTCACGATTTGCTGGTCATGCTGATAGCACTACAAACAACTCCTACACTGTATAATGTAGTTACAGAGCAGAACAGTGATATCCTGGCACAGTCTGCTCTAATGAGCCACAAATTGCATTAAAAAAACAAAAAAAAATAATAATGGTTATAATGGTTCACTAAATTCCCAGTTGTGTATATTTTCAGTAGAGTGGGGAAAACAAAAGATGGTAGAAGATGACATTCTTGTCATGGGTTTTGTAAAGTGTGACATTGCGAAGGAAGAAAGTGTCAGTGTTCCAGAGATATGACAAACATGTTGATGGGACGTTCTGAGCCTTATAATGTTAAAAACGTTGATAGTGCACCACAATTATTATTCTTTGTCTGACAACTCTCACAGTCAAGTTCTGGAGTAATAGCATATTCAATAAGCATATTTTCTAAGTGGATTTATGGATGTTTATCGCATTTCCTGGAGATAATGATATCCTTGGAAAGTGTCTATCACAGATTTGAGTTATGACTCAGAGGTGAAGGAGCTCAAGTACCCCCATGAGCTCCTGCTGCAGCTGCTGACTGTGTTGATAAGTTGGCCAAATCAAACTACAACAACTAACTTCCCGTTGTTCTAAGCTAATTGTTGGAGCCTTTTTTTTTGGCATAGTTTGGCCGTGGTTGATTGGTTGAGACTGGTATCAGCCAAGATGTAGTGTACGTGCAGTGCAGTGAGAGGTTAATTGAACCAGGTGCGACAAAGGAAAGAGATGCAGCAGAGAAACAGTTTTTCAACTTTGTTCTGGCTTTTTACGATGCTTTCAAATAAAGCCTGTCAGACGCCATAGACTTCCAACACACAAGCAAAATCATCTTACGGTAAGAAGAAGATAAATGAGTGTGTTGGAAGTCTATGGCTTCTGACAGGCTTTATTTGAAAGCATTGTAGAAAGCCAGAACACTCTTCACCAACAGTAAAAAAAAAAGAAAAAAAATCTATCTATTTGGGGGGGGGGGGGGGGTATTGTATTTAGTTAAATGTTGGGTTTAGTATTTCTGTGATTTGTACTTATTTCGGCTTATGGTAAAGACTATGCTGTGGATGATGTGTGTGTGTGTGTGTGTGTGTGTGTGTGTGTGTGTGTGTGTAAACAGTGTTAAATGATAGAGGTGACATTGTCATATACCAGTTGTTGGTATAAGCGAAGGGACACCCCTGTGAGAAACATGGTTCTGCCTGGATAGATTGGAGCAGCTATATAAGGGGGGAGTTGTTGGTTTGAGCGAGAGGAGAAATGAGAGGATGTCCTTACAGCGTTCATGAATAAGTTTAGAGTAGTGGGTTTGCTTAAGTTTGTTGAGTTTTCCTGAGTTAAGCCAGTTCAGATAACTTTGTTTAAAAAAACACCTGTTTTTTGGTCACACTGGTCTGTATTAATCACTGTCTTTAGTAATTGAACAAGCCTCTGAGTCTGCCTCTTATCACCTTCCTTGATGCTCTGGCTAAGCTTACATATGAGTGTATATAGCATCAACCTGTAGTGTATGGTACAGGTTGTCAGTAAGATCACATGTAGCCGGCAGCACAGATGCAACATTAGCTGCTAATCAAAGGCATTAACAACTTTGCTTCTTCATTTGCATTTGTTCAGGAAATTCTTCTAGAATCTAAGTTGATTAATGAGGGAAAATATATCTTTTTTTTTTGAAAGGATAACAGTTTGACTGCAAGACTAAAGTCTCCTTTCACACAAATAAATAAATAAATACTTTTTTTTGTAGGTTGGTGCATAATATTAACACATTAAGTGGAGTGCTGAAGTGCCCCACCTTCTCCGTGACACATATTGCAGCAGAGAAGTTCTTAATTGCTCCTCAAGGGGGGAGTGGAAGTTGTCTCGGACACACGTGGTGGTGCACATTCTCAAACGTGTGAGCATGTGAATGTATTTAAGCTTTGCATCTTATGATTTGTTTGTTTGTCTCCTGTCATGTCGCTCATTACTCTGAAAAGCCCCTTATGATGGATTTGTTTTGTTAAAACTGCTTCATAGATAAATGTGACTTGACGTGCCTTTTGTTCTAAAAGGGTTGCATACGGTGTAGCTGTCAAAGTATTAGTGGAATAAATTACAGCTTTATCTTTATTTCCACTTGGCAGAGTCAGAGCTTTTCCTCCAACTCATATGGGAAACAAGGTGTCAAGCTGTAGTAGCAAGGACAACGCATTGTTTCTGTGTGATAGTATAGCATTGTAATGAGGGGCTTATGTAACAGATTAGAAAGTAGAACAATGTGCAGTTCATTCTCATTCAAGCGTACGCATCTGCAAACTATGGAAGCTCATTAATGCCAGGAAAAAGAAAAAGGATGTCAAATTCAAAGTCATGAGATAGTACATTGAAAATTGAACTTACTGTCTCATAATTTTGACTCCAACAGTCAAAATTGTGACTTTACCACCTCATATCTTTGACTTCCACCAATATTTCAAAATTATGAGATACCAAATCATGACCTCAATCAGAATTATCACATATCAAAATGAGGAGTTAAGTCAAAATCAATAGTTTTCTTTCAGTCACTGATAGTGATTGACAGTTAATTTATCTCATAATTTAAATTTTTAATTAGTAAGTCAAAGTTTGACTTATTTTTGTGAGTTGGGCTTTACTTATTATCTCAGACATTTGATTTAGTATCTTTTTTAAAAAACCAACCATGAGTAATTTTATTTTTATAATTATTAACTGCAACTCACCATTATTTTGATTAATGATTAATATTATAATACAGATTTGTTTGTGAGTCTCTTGCTTGCTTTGTCTGACCAACCATCTAAAACCAAAAGACATTTCATTTACTATTATGGAAGACTAAGAAAACAACAAATAGCTTTTGGCATTGTTGCTTAAAAACCATCCAAAAAATTGATCAATTATTAAATTTAAACATTTTATAACCTTTTTATGAAAACTAATTGATAAATCTACTAATCATTACAGATACGTGTATTTGGGACTCATAATTCTATTTTTGTGTATAATTCCATATATAATTTTGTATCTTATAACTTTGACTTAGTGACAAATCTGACATCTGTTTTACTTACAAAGTCAAAATGATAACTAATAACTCATAATGTTGACTTGCCATGAGTAACAATACATTCATGACTTTTCATCTATTTTTACTCTGTTTTTTGCAAAAATGAGCTTCCATACATTGCAGGTGTGTACATTTGAGTAAGAATCAAAGGGACCACAGGTTGAGGGCTCCAGATGGCTTCCTGTTGGTACATTATGGTTCAGTTGTAGAGTGGTAGTGATTACGTTCATGATCTCCAAGCATCTCTCTTTTACTGTGCTTTGTGGCATGCACATATTTGTGCAAGGATTAAAGTGTCTCTTTTCCACTAGAGCATGGTCTTATTGTATGTCTCTCATTCATTTATCTATAAAACATTCTCAATCTGTTCTCAAATCCTATAAGCTGCTTTGCATGCAGCAGAGCATGCCCACATCTCCTGCCCAGGCTTTAATTGTTTGCTTTCTATCTTTTTAACCTGTCCTCGCACTGTTTGTTCTCGCAGGAGCAGAAAGACATTCAAAAAAGGTTCCTCTTAATGTTGCAGAAAGTCAGCAGGGGCAGTGAGGTGGCGCACCCAGTAGTGAGAGGGTCTTTTGGACTACACTGCGTCCAAGACCCCATATCAGCACGCTGAGATCCACACTGAATCCCTACAAGTTCCAGTGGTGCAGCTTTGCTGTTGACTCTGACCTCTGACCTCTGTGTGGAAGGGGATATAAAAAAACAGAATATTACAGGAATCTGGTATCATGTTAGTGATATTGTTATACCGGAACTAATCAGCTCATGGAAGAGGAACACATTGCTCAGTTCACTTGCATTGCTTTGAATGTCCTTCCACTTCACTGGTATTTAGAGCAGTCTGGACTTATAATGATTTCCATTATCTAGGGAAATGAGACACATTCCAACAAATGTGCTTTGTTGCTCTACATCTGTGAATTGGAATAGAAACAGAGCTTTTTGTATTCTCTAAAAATAACTTTTCTGTCTTGTGCTTACTCAGTAGGCTTTACAGTCATGGTAATGTACCAGTAAATATTACAAACTAGTATGTGCATATTAGATGGCAACTGTGTAAGAATGCAGTGAGAAATCTGGTAGACAGACCTTTAATTACACTGATGACAGTATACTGACTTTTACCTTTGTGACACAAGATGCTTTCCTCCTCTGAAGTAGAGCAGAGATATAATGTTCAGTAAGTTAAACACACCAGTCTACATCCTGACATTGTGCAGCAGTGTGGGTTTAAGGACTTACTTTGTGTGCTCAGGGGTTATATAAAAGTTAAGCCCCCTGACTCAGGAGCCACACTCCCCCCTACTGGTTCAGGATTACATCTCAGGAGGAGATGCTTCTGTCTCTGCCTTTGTGTTTGAATTCTGCAGGTTTTCAAACACAACAGGATCTAATTTCATTCTTTTAGTTCACATTGTCAAAAGGAACCTAATCACAGTGACATCAGCTCTCTCACTTTGGTTAGAGTGAAAACCTCTGTGCATACTATCGACACAGAAGACCTTCAACGTGCCTTCATTCTGCTGATAATACTACAAAACAACAACAGCACCAACAACAACAACTACTACTGCTGCTGCTACTACTACTACTATTACTGCTCCTTCTCCTGCTACTACTACTGCTGCTGCTACTGCTACTACCATTGCTACTACTACTACTAGGGGAGACCAGGGACAGTTGTAACACTTTTTCAATTTTCCCAATAAATCAAAAAACATTGGAACTAGAACAGTCCATTTGCTATATTATAAACTGTAATGTGTGAACTACTGAAACAATGTATTTAAATGGTTTTATGAAATATGTATGAAATATGTTCATTTTTTTTTTAACAATGAATAACTTTTTTCACACTACATGACAAAAAAGAGCCATCAAATTATAATGTAAGAAAATTATTTAATAGGTAGAACACACATTTGCCCGTTTTATGCCATCTGAAGCCCTCTCCAGCAAAGGAAGTGGGACTCCCCTGTCTGTCTTCCTCTTTCTGATATTTAGCACATGTGTTTCCACTGACTATTAGCATGCAACTGATTATCATTAACTTAGCATGCAATTGTATGACATTTTACATTTGATTTGCTGTCTATCTATCTATCTAGTTTATGTAGGCCTTTAGGTTTTTAAAATATAAATGAAACTTGGTTAAGGGATGGTTATAACAAGGCGTTACAACAGTCCCAGTAACACCAGCCATGTTTTCACCTCATGTGAGCTAGCTTGACTGCTAGTTTGACACATGTTAGCCATATCTATTTTAAGCTTACAAAACAGTGATTCTAATAGTACTTGTTTGGATTCCTAGACATTTGATCTCAGGACAGTATCCAAAAAACAAATCAGATAGAAAAGGCCGGTATGGCCCGTAGGAATGTCGTAGAGAGATCAAACCAAAACTCAGTTATTCGACTCATCAAGACCTACAAATTATATGCTGACACCCCTGACCTAAATCCAACAGGAAGTCTGCAATTAGCCTTTCAAAATAAGACTTTGCCCCAATTTTGGCCCCCGAACAAACGCTATCTCCTCCGAGGGCGTTAATGGTATCGGCTTCAAACTTTAATAGGTGACTTATGACACTATGCTGAAAAAAAGTTGTTTAAATGTGTTGTTGTAATAACTCGAGCGGTTTTGGTTTTATAAGCCCTGAAAGTTGGAGTGCCACATCACCCTTACAATGTAAACCAATGGGGAGGCTATCTCTATGGGCATGAACTTTGTGTTAAACAGAGGCTTCTGATGTCTAAACTATAAGTCTGACCACTTTCAAACCTGTATCAATGGATTCGCAAGAAAATTTCCTACAAAAAAATATGATTTTTAATGTAAAATTTGGCCAAAGTAATGGGATTTATGAGGAGATTTCACAAAAATCCTCCTCTCCAACTGCTCCTGGTTATGTCACTCCCTCAGTGCTGTGAAACATTCCGCAATAAACACTCATTATAAAATCATAGGAGGAGCAAGAAAAGACTTTAAAACTCACACTCTAATATCTCAAAAACAATAAAAGATAGAAAAAACATGTAAATTCAAGATTTGTAGGTCAAAGTCTTGTGACTCATTTAAAGTTCAAATGAAGCCTGTATGTAAAACTATGTGGAAGCAGTAAATGTTCAAAAAGGTGTGGGTTCACTCACACTCTCCATTCAAATATATGAGTATTTTTCTGTGTCCAGCTGCAGTTACTTATTGTCTCTACACACCTGACAGTACACATTTCAATCAAACTTTCACCAGGTCATGTGGGTTAAAAGTCTTTGCTTTTCTAAAAATAGACTTGATGAAAATTAGGAAATTAATTTGTTTTACACACAAACTCATCAACAGTTTTCAATTTACTAATTGCAATTCAAGTGAATGGGCGCAAAACTTGCATGATTTTGATGACACAGGTGTGAGCAAGACGATGTCTCACCCTGCAGAAAATTCTCATCCTGTCAATCAAACTTTCAAAATAAAAGCACATCACACTTGTAAGAAATATCCCTCATTTTTAAAAAAACAAAATGAAGGAAATGGATTTGATTATTAAAAACTATTGAACCGGATGGCTTAACTGAGAAATATTAACAATAACAATGATTATCTTTATTAACACTACTTACCTGCCAAGGGCTCCTTAATTCACTTTTAACAAGTTTTTTTCAGCAGCCAAATGGAGACTTCACTTGCAGTGAGAATATCCGTCCCTCTTCTTCCCTTTTTATACTCACCTTCTCTCTCCTTAACACACACAGATCCAGGAGAAGGTTGCAATAATTTAACAATGCCATTGATTATGCTTTTCATTACTGTTTAATATTAAAAATAACTATTTTATGATTACCTGAATGTGTGTTCTCTTATTTGTATGAATAGTTGTTTGATTTTATTTTATATACATTTTATGAATTGCACTTAATTCCTCTATTGCATTCACTTTTTTTTACAGAACTTATAAAACCAGACAGTGATAACCTGCATAAACTTGGCACTTTAAAGGGTTGGCGTACACATATCTTATATATACACAACCCTCCTTTTAAAATGAATTACTCTATTATTAAGGATACTCACCTGTGGGAAGTTCTTATTTCAAATAAACAAATCATAATTATCTCAGAGCAAATGTTTTTAGAGCAGTTTATCTCCCATGTAAACAATCTCCTTCCCCATGTTATGAATTTACTAATCCACTACAGTTTTAAGTGTGGTTTAAAATAACCCACGGTGTGTTCTCCTCTTTTTTCTCTCTTTTTTGTGTGTGTTTTAAACAAGTTTACCTCTTATTTTGACTTACAGCTCTTATATATTCCTATTTTAATGAAATCTCTTCTCTATTTATATTTTATTTGTTTTTTTGAAAACTGCTATTTTAACATTGCTTGTTTTTAGTTTAATTGCTGAATAAAAAAGATGAATTATGGGAAGCCAGCAGTTTTATAAACAATCTCTCTCCTGTCCCTCCAGAGTAAGTGTACCAAATTAATTTTATGGATTTTAATAAACCTGAGATGGATTTTATTATGGCATATTTAAAGGTTTTTACTCACATGGTCTCCATGCACCTGTGCACTTCATAGCACTCATTAAAAGTGCTGTGTTTTAACCCAAACCTAACCCTAACCCTCTTTCAATTACAGTACATTGTCTTCTAATATGTCTCAGGACAGCGTCTGCCATGTTTGCATTTGAACTTCTGTGAAATATTTCCTTAACCAATCAGCCCCATTTTGGCCAAAACTTCAACCAGTTGTTTTAAAATAGGCTGCTTCCTTTTACGCCCCCATTCCCACCTCCTAGTTAACATTTTGTGCAACTAGTTAACTGGTTAATGTTGTGTTGTCCACTAGTGCTACAAGTTAACTAGTAAGTCAAAATACCCTAACTAATGTAACTAGTGGCAATTTGGCACTCGTTAGTTAACTTAATATGGTCAAAAATGACCTTGTAACTAGTGGATATTTTGGCCTTTACTAGTTAACTAGTAAACACTTCAAGTCTCACTAGTTAACTAGTAAGGTAGACCCTAACTAGTTAACTTGTTAGCATTTTTGCCTTGACTCGTTAACATGTAAGTTACAACATGCAACATGCTTCATTAAAGTATACTATACCACTTACTCTTACCAGTGCTACATGTAACAATACTGCTAATAAATATTATTAGTACCACTCCTGCTAATATTAGTACCACCACTACAGTACCACCAGTACTACTATATTCACCACCGATACTGATACTACCACTCTCATTCATTATGTGCAACTAGTGCTACTTTTATAACTACTATCAAAACAACTAGGCTACTAGTGCTATTAGCATGCTAGTAGTGCTAACACTTGCAATGCTATTCCTACACAAGCCTCTATGAAATCTAATTATATTCTACCACTACTACTACTACTCCTAATAATAGTGGTTAATTTTACACCATTTAACAGGCAATATACAGTATTTGAGGGATAATGAATTATGACTTACTTATCACATATGAATGTACAAACCTGAATGTTGATTTAACAATGTCTGCTGTTCTACAGACACCGTGTTTCTAATTGATAGAGACAGACACACTGACATTTGCCCAGTCCTACCACAGCCTCCCTGGAGCAGCTGGGGGTTAAATGCACTGTTGGAGGTGTTGATGATTGTTGGATGGGAGGGGGAGAGTGTCACTCATTCACTGTCCTCAGACACACTGGCAGACTTCCAGTTATTAGGTCAAAGCTCTGACCTTTTGGCTGCTGCCACAGCTCAGCTCTGTGTGGAATGAAGGAGAGAGAAAAAAAACAAAAACACATCTGCAGCTGAACAAGACCTCTTCAATGTCAGGCAGCCCGTGCATGCACATGCACTACAGGAAGCCATTTCCTGTTGTTGTTTTCACTTTGCATTTTCTGGCAGAATGTTTTATTCATTTCCTGGCATGTTGATTAAGTTAATGAAAGGAGAGATGGGAATTGAACTCATCATGTTTTATGGATCAAAGACACAATGAGGTCTGTGCTTCTTCGCCCGTGTTTTTCTCCCAATTAGCCGAGTGGCTGACACTGTCTGGCGGATGCCGATCCCTGTGGCCGATGGGAATCAATATGAGGCATGAGAGAGACACCCGTGGGGGTTTTGTTCATTGGGGTGTCAGAGCCTGCTCTCTGCACTCATATCAGACACTCAGCTTAACGTATTTATTATCATCTGCATCATCTCCTTGCGTGTTATCCCCTATTTTTTTCCTATGGTTCAATCAAAACAGCCTCTCACTTATGCGGTTTCCCAGAGAGGCCTTGGATTACATCAAAGTTGCTGTGTTGTTTTTAGAGTACAAGCTTCAAACAAATTAATGAGCGAATGTTGTCGGCTAATTAATGTCAGCTGATGCGGTTTTGTCTGCACCCAAAAATAATTGCTCCATATCTCCTTTTTTCCAGTCTTAAAATAGCTTGGAGTTTATTATCGGAGGGCAGGATCCCAGATATTGTTCTATGTGACTGCAGTTGTAAAGCGTTTATTTCATTCAGTGCATTTAATTTGAATATGGCTCATTTGAGTTAATTGGCGAACTGCACTGTTCATGAACCAACTCGTCATAGAGAAGGTCAAATGCTAATAGAAGGAGCTCTCAGTGAACTGTGCTGACAAAGTGGACCCTGTGAAGTCCTGCAGGTCTCCTCAAACTGTCTGCCTGTTTGTGGTACTGCTCAGTGTGGAACATGCCGCCTTGCATGCATAATTTTCAGATGAATCCCAGTGCAAAAATGTGCAACAACAGTATGCAGTCTGCAGAGATTAATGTGCTGAAGTCTACTGTCCACAGCTTATCTTATGCATGTTGAGAGGTCCTCTTGTCCTTGTACCAGCCATACTGGGATGTGCTGCTGTGCTACTGCTGCAATCATGTACTCTAGAGGAGCTCACTATGTGACAGAACAAGTTTTTAAGGCTGGGATCAGACTATGAACATTATATTTCTGTCTTTTGAGATGACGGCAGTGTCAGATTAGACAATCATAGAGTTATGAATTCTTGCTGTGACATGGCTCAGAGACAAGACTAAGAATAATATCTATATTGGACAATCCTGCACCACAAAATTCAGTGACAACTGTGGTGGATGGTCTTGTTGAGGTCGAGTTCATGTCCTGTCACAGACCTGCAGTGAAAGGACAGGTTCACAATTTTTCAAGTGTGTCTTAAAACAACAGTCAGGTGTCCATATGAACAGTGAAAGAGGTTTTCCTCACTGTAATCATTCCTCCTGTTCATTCTGGCCATTAAAAGATCCCCTTCAAATGTGCTTTCAATGTAAGTGATGGAGGCCAAAATTCACAGTGTGTCCACACAGTCATTTAAAAGTTGATGTGAAACTTATGTGAGGCTTCATCAGTCTGAGTTAGTCATATCAATTGGATATTTGCCACATTTACTGTCTTTTTAGCATCAAATTCCCTCTTTGTGTTTCCTCGGACAGTGTTTCCATGTTGAGCTGTGGTGGAAGTATAGTAACAAAAAGAGGGACTTTGGCACTAAAAAGACTGTACCATTGAAAGATATCTACTTGATTTGACTCATTTGGACGCTGAAGCTTCATATTAGCTTCAGATAAACTTTTAAATACATTTTTGCACAGAAGGAGGACTGTGGATTTTGTCCCTCATCACTTCCATTGTAAGTGCATTATGAAGGGATCTTCTAATGGTCAGTATGAACAGGAGGAATGATTACAGCAAGAAAAACTCGTTTCAATGTTCATTTGAGCTCCTGACTGTTGTTTTAGACAAACTTGAAAATGTGAACCCATTCTTTAAGGTTAAGCAAAGATACTTGTGGCAAATAAACTATGGTGTAAGGTTTGGTTAGGGTTTGGCAAGTAAAACACTTAGTTAAGGCAAAATCTACTGAAACAATCATGATGCATTAACTCTAGAGAGTAGATGGGTCATTTCTTGAAGATGTTTTTGCTTCTTGCTTGCTCTGTACCTGACTGTAATAGATATTTTGATTCAGACTTTACAGCAGCAGTGGCCCTGTCACTCTGTCTCACAGTTAGCCAATGGTTGCATGTAATTACAGAGTACATCACACCACACCGCTGAGCGCCTTCCCTATTTTAAAGTGGTAACTGTTACCAATATAGTTGGCAGGGTGTGAGTGCACCGTCAGCTGGAAGCAGCCAGCTGAGACTGGCTCCATCACTGCAGCTCTCAAATGGGTTATAGAGGGAAAAGGCTAGAGGAGAAATGCCATGTTTTAATAAAGAAATAATGAAAAAAGGCAAAGCATGCAGTTATTCGTCGAACTAAGATATTTTTACTGTGCTGTTCTGTTTGTACACAAGTGCCTGTGCAAGCAAGTTTTGTCATTTAACACAATACATAATGATCATGCCACCGTACTGTTTACTGACACATAGGGTCCCTTTGTAGCATGATATTTCTGAGCAGGATTGTGTCTGTTTGTTTTTGCAGCATTTTTTAAACCAAATAAAGAGGCCATTGGAGGACAGTGTTATGAAGAACTTCATGAACAAAACTGCCTGTGGAGCATAATTCAGTGGTGAGATGGCAGCGTGTGGCATGTGTATGATGTCTGAAGACATATAGTGCTGATGCTGCTGGCTCTAATTTCTTCATATTTTGCCAGTGACAAATGTAAAATAAGTTTACAATGTAAATTAACTGTATGAACTTTACCAGGACAGTTGTTTCGGAATAGAAATGGTCACCAACACTCACAACAAAGGTCAACGCAATAAATCATCAGTTAAAACACGAAATGTAGCCTTTAGCAGCTAATGGGTACTGGCAGGATGTATTAATAGCAATTTCATGTGATAAATGTATTGTAGGCAATTTATTGGTGAGAGGAAACAGCAGTAATTTCAATGAAGTCTTAAATAGTGGTCTCATCTGCAGAGAACCAGGCCTCAATATTTGAGACAAGCATTTATTGTTAGTTTGGTCAATATGTAATCACAAAAAAATACATGATATCACACATTTTTTTAAAAGGAAGTCTTCTTATTTTCTGATCTGCTCCTGTTTTAATTTGCTGTAAATGCTAATTCAACACTTCCTCCATGTTTACCTGTTGTCTTGATACATTCAGTGTGATGTACACTACACTACACCTCAGCACTGATTCTGCAGTTCTGTTTCTCTTTTTAACATAAATACTGTTCTTTCAGAATTTTCTGTTAACGTTAAGCTACTACCAGTAAAACACTGCACTGCCTGTGGATGTTTCACATTTAAAGCATTCCAAATGCTCAAAGGGCACAATCTTGCTAGGCTTTTAATACGATCAATATTAAAACAGTTCCCTTATATACATGTCACTGATTCATCATGTCTGATAAATCGCTGTAAATACCATATATACAAAACATAAAAAGCAATTATAATTAGTTAGTAAATGAGAGCAGTATTTCTTTGAAAGTCAAACTAAAATTGAATTCTGAATTTTTTTCTGAATACTGTAGACTTTTTGCATATAGCCAGTCAAACCATTGTACTGTCATAAAGCAGTGACATCACTGTTCAGTCACTGGGTGATGGTTACACTAACAGTCAGACAGCACCCTGAGAAACAACAAGGATTCTGTTGGCTCAGACTTTAAGACAGGCATTACACTGGCACTACAGAATTTACAGCAGCCTGATTAGTTTGTCAAGATGCCCTCTGGGGTAAAGCCATATGACAATGAAGTTAGCTGAAAGCTTTGTTCATCAATCATGTGACCCTCATCTTATTTGTCCTTCTAATGGTCCCAGAATGTCTCAGTAGATCTTTATACACTGTTGGTGTGATGGACAGATAAGTTAACAGGAATAAAACTGCCACAGTGATTCACTGGGGAGCTGGCAGTATGGCACACAGGTGATGTACTCACTAGCTGCTTAGCAGAGCAGCTGCTAGCTGTTTTTCTGAGGTGTCTCACAGAGGGCCCAAGTCACTTTGATTAGGAATCCGTTGTGCTCTACTTACAGAGAACAGGGAATCCTCAATCACACTAATTGTGACCATTTTTGTGAAGACTGTTGTCTGGAACCTGGGAAACTGCTACAGAACGTCAGTTTCTTTTGGAAATACATCTATATTGGATGATTCTGCACCAGTACTAATGTTTAGTGCCAATGCAGGAAGTAGTGTGCCCTTTGTTACTTCAACTTAACCATAGTTTTGTTTCTATACCCACAATCTTACTCTAACTTCAACCATACCACAGAAACTAGTTCATACATGCAAAGTGTTTACACCTGTTCAGGATGGCCACACTTGAAGGCGAGGTGAAAAGCCTGACATCTTGAAGGGGCGATAATAAAACAAATGGAGGTGTTTACCCAGGGCCAGCAATTCGGTTCAATCTTGGGCCAGTTTTTTCAGGATTTTTTGTCGGGGGACCATTAATCGGCAGAAAATGTATTTTATTTCATTAAAGAATAAAGTTGACTAATAACCCTGTTTAGCAGGTGTCATGTTTCACATTAGTAAGTGAGGGCTAAAAGAGATACAACCTATTTTAATACTCATTTGGGTAAAAATGACTCATACTTGAATATATGTTCTGTGTTGCACTTAAAAACTAAAGATGTACTTTATTGGTTATTCACACATGACAAATAGTGACCTGATTAATTTATGGTTGATTGAAAGTTCTGTTGTTGTTGCCTGTTTCTGTTCAACTGCCATGAAAATGTAATTTTTGGTTGGTTTATTAGACTTAATTTCAGCAACATGTACTGTTCAAACCGCACAGTGATACCATAGTTTTAATTCCTCTCCTGGTGTGGGGGCAGTATTAGATGGGACAAGTTATTTTCACTGGGATTTACACAAGCCTTGTGTTTATCTTGTTATCTTCAGTACATTTGTAAGAAAGTATATAAAAGGTTTGATGTAAACTATTATAGTCAAAACTTCTGCTTTCATCAGCATTGTTGCTGGAGCTGGATTTGGCCCATGATTCGCTATTTGCTGACAACTGGCCTTCATATAGTCTTTTGTCAAAGGCATTCATGGTGAATAGTGACAGAAGTATGGAATAATAAAGAGAGCCAGAGACACAAGTTCAAACCCTGCCTACTTTCTCACCTCCACACAACTGGCGTACTGCGTAAAATAGGCATGCTTATTGTATTGTTGATTTCAAAGAGTTATCAGACGCAAATCCCTCAAATTGAATGTTGGAAAAATGTGGTGAGCTCTCAGATGCTGTTCAATGATCCAACAAGCACTTTGTTTCAAGCAAACTGCTCCCAAGGCTGGATACAGACATATAGGTGCCTATACAATGAAACGTGTTCATGTAAGTGTATAAGTGTATAGGTGTGTGTGCCAGCATGGTTTGGTGGGTGTGAGAGGAAATAAGAAACCAGAATGAAAAGAAATATTATAGAGAAAGAAAGCAGCAAGGAGAGAAATAGGAGACAAAACACAGAGAGAGAGAGAGACAGAGCGAGAGAGGTACATAGAGACAAAACTGGAGCAGAGAATCAGACATCAGTGCTCCTGCAGTCCCATGATAGAGGCTTCTGCTGAAGTCAGTCTAACAGCTCCGCACAAAAGACTTAATTCTGATTGTCAGCATTAAGTAGGTTTGAAACGAAAGCCGACTAAATGTCCCAGCCACGATTAATTGTATTGAGTTGTTTTGAATGCGTAGTAAGGATGAAAATGGCCTCAGTGCTCAATGCAGTAATTAGAGAATCGACTGCTCTCTGGAACAGTGAGAATAATGTGATCAGAAATCATAATCCATATTGAGCAAGGGCTGCAGTGGGCATTAAACTAGTGGGAACTAAGTAGCTTTAGGACCTAATGAGCATGGCTCACTTCATTGTGACTGATGGCCCCCTGGTTCCTGATGCTTGAAAGAGGAATTCTTGTTCTTCCTGTCAGGTTGGTTGCTATTGCTGGAGCTGTTGTATGTGGACAGTGTGAATCACTGCCTGCCCTGCCCTCTGATGGATGTCACTAGCTCCTGTGAAGACCCTCTGGGCACTAACGGAGCCAGCATGAGTCTAACACAGGAAGCATCCCTCATGCCTCATGCTATGACAAAGTATTTCAACTGTTCAGTTTGGAGTCACTGCAGACAATGCAGAATTCAGATCTGCCAGCATAACTGTTTTTGACAGATTTGGCTGCAAGCATGTTACTTTATGTACAGAAACTATGGTTTCATATTTAAAATTAAAAATGGAGATTTAAGTGTTTTTTTTCCACTTATTTTAGGACTTAGCGAAGATCACAGATCGCAGAAAACTGTGAAATGAAGTCAAAGACAAACTACAGTTTGTTACGATTTTGTGTTTTATCAGTTCTTACATTCATTATAACATTATACTCACCATAGTAATTGCAAAGATCTGGAAACATGGCGATGTTGCTTAAAATCGGTTCAACGTGGAAACAAAAACGAGCAGTCCAACGATCAGACTGACAGTGTCTATCAGACAATCAGGCTGAAGCTGAATAATGCAATTATTTCATTGAACATCTATCATAATTAACAGATTGATTTCCTGTTTCAACTTGGCCTACTGAACTTGTAGTTGTGAGAAATGAGGGATTTTTAGCAACATTTTAAGTGTGTTTATGTATAAAATTTCAGTTTTACCTATAAAGCGGCACCTAACCTGGCTAAACTGTTAGCTAGTTTACAGTTTGTCTGTTGTGTGACTGCTTGTGTTTATTGCCCCATTGGACCTATTTTTCGTGATATCAATTACTTTGTTATCATAACCAATAGAACCAATGGCTACAGATATGAAAATAAGTTCCTTAAAGCCAACCTTGACATTTCTGTAGCCTTGAGGTTTAGGTTGATGCAGGGCTTTGAATTGAGAGTTTGAAAAGCCTTAATGTTGTGAGGCCATATAATTATGTTCTTTAAATTAGCTGCCAAAAAACAAGATAAAACAACAACAACAAAACAATCTGAATGGCTAAGGTCCTGTTATGCTTTGAAAATATCAGTAACTTTAAAGTTAATGTTTTTTCTAGCATTATTAAAGTCACCATCTGTCACCAGCCTACAAGTTGACTCATTGTTTTCTTCACTGTCCTGCAACACAAATGATTCAAAGTAAAAGCACATAAATCTATATAAATCTGATATTTCAGACACTGGTGACGAGAAGCAAAATAAGCTGTTGATTAAATCTGCTGTTGGAGGCAGAATAAAACAGATGAATTCATGTTGCTTCTGTGATATTACAGCAAATAACAGGCACTAATGGTAGCAGTGGTTGCCACCATTGTGGAGGTGCTCTAGAGAATTGGCTGCTGGTATATAATTATTATAAAATATGGAACAAACTGGAAAGAAAAACAGCTAAAAGCTACTAAGTATAATCCACCCAGAATGGATAGAAAAACAACCTTTCACCAAGTGTGTAACAAACCCACAGCATTGTTTCCACATTGTTTATCACCACCTATACGAGTGACATCTGAGCACTTTGTTGACCAGGAAATTAGGTTCACTGTACTGCTTTTGAAGGTCATAAATGCAATGTAAAAGTGAGGTGCATGGATGTTAGATAATTTATTATGAAGCATTGTTTGAATGAAGGGTCCTCATCACATATATTGCATCCCAATGCTGTAAATTTACTTTTTGGTGTAAAAGTCCTGACAAAGTAAGCATACTATACTCACAAAGCATATGTAGATCGAACGAGTTATTGGTGGCTCTAATAATTCTTTTCTTCCATACTGGCCATGAAAGTGATCTTCATAGAGTGACTACATTGTAGAAGGTGGGGGACACCATCCACTGACTTTGCTCTGTGAAGAAACACCTCAGTACTTTCAGCTGAAGCTAACAGGAGGCTTAAGCAGTCTGAGTTAGACAAATCAAGCTTGTATCCCCAAACACTGTCTGCAAAAACACAAAGGGGGGATTTTTTGCAAAAAAGACTCGGTTTGGCAAACTCAGACTGCTGAAGCCTCATAATACACACTAAAAGTCATTAAAAATGCATTAACCCAGTATTGTTTGTGCGCTATATTGACCCAAACTGGGTCAAATTTTAATCCAGTGATTTATTATGTGTAGGACTGCAAATACAGTCCTAGTGGACAGTGGACAATAAGAACAATTACAGTGATCAATAACTCTCAGCATGTATAGACATAAGAGTGTTGATGACAGACAAAAGTTACTTTGTCAAGTTACTCACAGAATTAGCATTAATTAGCTACAGCTGATGTGATGTTTGTCATTTTAACCAGTAAAAATTATGGTTGGTGCCAGCTAAAAATAAGAAGCTCTAAACATCCAGGTAAGAAGTTACCTGGATGTACATTATGTACATTATTCTGTGCTCAATCTAGACGGAGGAGATATAAAAGGTTTAATAAGAATTTCTGGAACCGGGAACCAGGTCCAAATGGAACCAGCTATCTGAATCTAAACCTACTCACAGCTTTACTAGTTTATACTAGAAGTTGTAGACTATCAAGCAGTTTGAAGAATTAGGAGTCACTGATCAAGGCATATGTGTTTAGATACTCTCACATATCCAACATTATACACTCTGCCACAAATGTGTTTTCTAGTTTGTCATTTCATTCTGTGGCTAAAGGATGTGGAGTGAAAGCAGAACAGAGATTTTCCCCTAGATCAATGAACAGTGTCTGAAATGTTTAACCTCATTGCGTGCAGACAGAAGTTCATGGAACACTATATATTCATTATAGTTGGGAGTCTTGGAGTGCCCAGACAATGATTGATTGCTTACGTGTCCTCTGTCTGTCTTCCCATAGGAGGTTATGATGGTGAGGATGAGTTCTGAGCTCCAGGCACTGCAGAGGTGTGAAGATGGAGTCCTGACCTCAGGTGGTTCTTCCACCTCATAATTCTCACCCTATTCACTGTGAGTATTTCATCCAGCCACTGATGTGCTCGCCACCAAGACAATGTGACTGTAGAGACCACATAAAGCCATAAAGGAGTTCACAGATGTCATAGCTAAAGATGAAGCAGGCCAGGTTCTTAGAATTTTGAAACAAGGGCTTGCAGATATGGATTAATCTTCTTGAACTAAAAGATCATGTTATTGAAAAGTCTGATTTTAAGAAGTGTCACTCAGATAGGTAGATTGATACTGGATGATTCAGCAAAACTTCAGTTGATGTTCAGTGACAGCTGTGTTGGATATTTTTTTTTTTTTTTGTCTTTATCATTTTTGCTGCAGTGTGACCACAGTCCTCTGCTGATGATGCTCTCTGTCACATAGTTCTGTCATAACTTTATATATATATATATATATATATATATATATATATATATATATATATATATATATATAGTGAGATATATTCTCTCCTTCTCTCTCTCAACCCAACCGGTCAAAGCAGATGGCTGCCCACCAAGAGCCGGGGTCTGCTTGAGGTTTCTACCCGTTAAAGGGGAGTTTTTCCTTACCGCTGTCGCCAAGTGCTTGCTCATGGGGGAATTGTTGGGTCTCTGTAAATTAAAGAGTACGGTCTTGACCTGCTCTATCTGAAAAGTGCCTTGAGATGACTTCTGTTGTGATATGGCGCTATACAAATAAAAATTGATTGATTAATTGATTGATATTAACCATTGTTGTAGTGGGGTCCTACACAAAATACAGAATTTAGCTTAACTTAAGACCCTTGAAAATTGTTGTGTACATTGACACAAAATTAGATCTATTTACTTTAGGTCTGTTTGCAACCCAGAGCAGATGGGTTTTGCATAAAAAAATTATTTAGCTAAAGCTGAGTTTAGAGTTGGCACAATGAGACACAGATTTCACCCACTGATGTCACCATCACAACACTAGACTGATGTATTGCACAAGATGAGGCCAAATTGTGATAGAAAGCGATGACTGTGGTGTTCAGAGGGTTTGCTGTGGAGATGACTTTGTTATCTGTGTGTTAGTGAAAAGCAGTAGATTACTGAGTCTTTGCTTCATGTATCTTCACCATCAACAATCTCCACAAGTATCAGAAACATTCAGGAGAAAACACAAGCAACCCAGGATGACAAAGAGACACTTGTTGCCTCCACATAAAAGTATAAATCTTTCTTAACTCAGCAAAACCTCTGAAAACTCATTAAACGAGGAACAAATACAGCACAAGCTTATTTATTGTCTAACTAACTGCATTTGCTAATTATGACCATCTTTCCAGGATGCCCCCATTGAGCCAAGCTATCCATACAGCAGTTGTAGGCAAACAGTGGCCCCTGGGCTAAATCCGCCCCACCAGCAAATATATTTGGCCTCCTGATGAAAGCTTAAGTTTGACTTTTATAGTTTACATCAAAACTTTTACATACTTTTTCAAAAATCTACTGTAGAGAACAAAACAAACACAAGGCTTATGTAAATCCCAATTAATGTATCACTGTTTACATCTAATACTGCCTCAACACCAGGAGAGGCCATGGTGTCACTGTGCTGTTTGAACAGTGCTGAAATCAAGCATAATAAACCTACCAGAAATGACATTTTAATGTCTGAATTTTAACACTGTTTTAATTCCACAACTTTAGCCTGTTGGACCAGAAAAGATTAGTTATTCACAAACACAAATAGGTGGCAGTCTAACTTTCAGACTGCCTCTTCCCTCATTTATACCGGATTCTACCAATTTAAGTCACATTACAGACTTGAGGCCTAGTGGCTGAGAATAACTGGCTGTGTTGTTATAATGAAGTGCCCAGCTCACCCAGTGAGGTTGGTGAAGGTCTGGGACATGGCAGAACAGAGGGGTGGTAAAAATAGCATCTGCAACCAAGGATGTGGACCCCAACTGTAATGCCGGTTTTAATTTTGCTTCTATTTCTGCCATTTACAATGGCTTTCCAGGAGAGGTGTGTGTAATGTGGCTGCTTGGGAGCAGATCAGTGGGGATTGGCTTTTATTTAAGATAAATATTTTAGCGGTGGGAAGACCATAGCAAGCACACTTTTCTCAGGAAAGTTGCACACTGACCCCAAAATGTCAGCTCTGAATTGTCTCCTCAGGCTGACATGCTGGGGACAAACAGCACAAAACTGGAATGTCCCCTTACAATGACAGTAAAAGCACCGCTCTTTACTGGTGTTTGCTAGAAATCATGGGTAATGCATGTAAAACATCTTTTCTTGCCTATGTTAAAACAAGTGAAAAGGGGCTGAAATATGAAATGAGTCTTTCTTGCTTCCAGACATGTTGGTTTCTTGTTTCTAGAAAGTTAAGTAGTTGAAATTTTCACAGCAGTTTTAGCACATTTTATCTCAACAGTATTTTAAGACTCTGCACTGCACTGTGTGAAACATCTCGTTAAAAACATCAATCGTACCAGCACAGTGCTGTCTCTTTGAGATGACATGCCTGGGTCAGTAACAAATCCAAAAACACATCTTGTTTCATGGGGCAGTGCCAACTAAACTTTCTGACATATCCAGCACACTGGTGCCAGTGTTCTGCAAATCTCCAAAACCACTCATTTTGTATTGTTGTCGTATTATATCGGAACATTGTCCCCCCAACAAGTCTCATACCTAAATGACAAAATTTCTAGGAATCACATCCATATCGGACAATTCAGCATCTCACAGGAAGAAGAGTTCCCTATCTGTAGCAAGTCTGAAAGTAAGGGTAGATGGGCATGTAGCACATCTAACTTTCATACAGGAGATGAGTTTGCCCCCTGTCACAGACTTGTAATTAATCTTTCCATAACCTGAACCTGAGTACTACACTGATTGCATTGCACTCCTAAAACATCATTGATCAAAACTGATGCAGCAGAACCAGAGATATAACCAGATAACCAGACTCTGTGTCTCTAAATTTTTTTTCACATATGCAGTAGTACTCCCCAATACCTGTGACTTTGTCCAGTCACACTAAGGATTCAACAGTATTTTATTCAATAATGTTTGTAATGGTGTTATGTATATTAGAATATGGACATACAAACATATGTAAGGGAGTTGGAATGATCATGCTTAGGAATATAAAACACAGTTTTCTACTAAAGCAAAGACGCCAAAGTTCTCAAATGTTAAATGCTGTCTAAACACAAGCTGTCGTACAGCAAGTTTGCCAGAAGAAAATGTCTGATCAAAACGATAAGTAAGGAAAACTAATGACATGACACTTTTGGTTTTGACGCTTCTCATTATTCAGTGTTCCGCTGTTATACATTTCAGTTGATACCAGCAAAAGCTATTAAAGAATGTCTTTCATTTTACCCTTCCTGCTCAGTTTCTAACCTTTTCACCAATGTAACATGCAGTGCTATTAAATTCTGCTGGTGGAGGGAAACTAGAAAGTCAAACTTAAAATTATTCAGATTCTGATTATGGAAATTGTTGATTACAATTGCCTGGAGTCAGATAAGAGGACTTAAAGGTTCAGAATGTGTTTAGCCGAGCTCAGCACAAAGAGTGAAAGCAGGTGGAAACAGCTAGTCTAGCTACATCAAAAAGAGACAATATACTTTCCAACAACTCAAAAACTGTCTGATTTAACTGTTGATTTACATGTTGCACACAGTAAACTGTGTAAAATGAAGACCGCACCATTATTATGTAGAAAATAAGCTGTTGTCAGGTCTTGTTGGAGTGTATAGTTCCACTTTGCTCTATTTCTGCCAGCCCCTGCAGACAGACTATGACTGGCAGATCGTGAGGGCCACTAGCCATTAAACAGGAAGCATGTTCTTTCAGGAATCATGCTTCCATTAGTTTCCCATTAGTTGAGATATTATGCAAAGGAAATGAGCATATATATCCAGACAGAGTATAAATGTGAGGCGTCAGTGTGGAATGTGTATTAGAGCAGGCAATAATTCAAGTGGGGTGAAAAACAAGAGCCTCTCACCTACTGCTGAATTTTTCATTGTTATGTGGTGCATTCAAGGACCAAATGTGGGGAGAGGAAATGAGACTGAGACAAAGGAAGTTTTTTTTTTTTTTTTTTTTTTCCCAAGACAGAGAAAAAGATGTTTTTATCTTCCTCCTCAGAGTGTGATGAAACATGAAGTGAACAATAAAGAGGGTAATAGATGTGCTCAATTTTACAAAGCAACATCACTGCTGTTGCAAAAAAATAATTACAGACTATAATCAGGGTAATCATTCTGACTTTTAAAAAGTAACTACATCCAAAATAAGTAACATCAGCAAATTTAAGGCACTGATCAAAACTTAACATATTTTGTTTATGAAGAAGATGGCAGCGGTGACATCTTATCACCATCCTATTGACAAAAAAAGTGTTATACATACATCTTCATTTACCACAAAGTTTCACAATAATGTTAATGTAATGTACTACATGGTGTAGTAAACAGTCTCTGAGTCTAAATGTATGTAAGCAGGCTTGGGGAGTAACAGAATACATGGAATGGCCTCACATAATTAGGATACAAAAAAGGTAACTGTATTCTGTTAAAGTTACAGAAAAAAAAGATATAATCAGATTATTAATTCATTTAGTAAAAATGGGGATTATTAGCAGGATTACAATTTTAAAATACATTTTAAAACAAAGAACAATATACTGCCATGTACTGTAAAAGCCCTAAACATAAGCTGAAAAGGAACAAGAGGGCAAAATAACCAGTGATCCATGATAGAATGAGTAGAGGATGATACTACATGGCATGCACAGGTGCACACAGCGGGCGCATGTACACACACTTCACACACCAATTTATGCTGGGAGAGTAGGCAGGGACGGTCGTTACACACTGTGGCAGTCCAAAAGACTCGGACAAATAAGTTAAAAGAGAGCTTGAGTATATGATAGCTTGTAGTGCACATAATGGCTCTCCACCGAAATGACTGTGTGTGCATAACATGCCCAGAGCTGACAGTGGTTACTGAGCATGTTCAAAACTGAATGAGTTAGAGAAAATTCAGACATATCACGCATATAGAACCGAATAAAAGGACATAGTGGAGCCAATGATGCAGCTGTACATATGTCTGCCAGTACCATTCCTCTGAGAATAGCTGTGGAGGAGGACAAAGCTCTTGTAGAGTGGGCATGAATACCCAGCATGGGGTCTTCCCCCACTGTGACATAAAATATGCCTTTGTGACAGCTTCACGCAACCAGTGGGCTAAACACTGTTTCATCAGAGGCTTTCCCTGAGAATGTTCTCTGTAATGCACATCATGTGCTGTTCACTTTCATTGTAGGTCTATAGGCTACTGCCTAATATGCCTCAATGAAAAGCAGTTTTTTTCTTTAACAAGACTAGGTCAAAACCTAATATATGGCTGGACTGTGTATGGACAATATGCAAAGTTGAGGCCAGACGGTTACAGTGATAGTCAGTGGTAGTGTCTATAATGTGAACACCTGGATATTAAATGTTCATCTGATTTTTTCTGTATTGGTCCCAGTGATATTTGTTGTTAAAGTGTACTAAAGTAGCATATCACATGACATGGTTAAGCTACGTTTGAGCACCTTTGAGTCACACAAAGGTTATAAATGTTAATTTCCACTCATATCTTGGGATGTTTGATTTAAAAGAGAACTTATTTTAACTGTAATTATAACTATTCTAATTATCTGTTAACTCCCCCTGCTCTTTCATCTGTTTCATCACACTGCAGATGTCTCTTGTTTTTTACTCTGCACTCTGAGTGTTTTGTTAAAGTGATTGTTATTTGAGGTGCTTTAACTGTGCATGCAGTGGAAATTGTAAACGAAAGTTTTGACATCATCATCAAGTTTTGACAGCATTTTTGCTGCAAATTTAGGAGGCTTATCTCTACCCAGGTACCGCAGTTACAATCAAATCAAGCGCACCTGCAGAGCAGCCGTCCCACACTAAACTGAACAGCCTACATGAGTCACATGTTTTACCTGCAAGACTCGTGTTAAATGCTTTTGTTCATCATTGTGAAAACATCAGAGAAATAAATAGTATTAGTTCAGTTATAAAATCCAAACGCACTGTGGAGCATCTCTCCTGATTGGCTGCTGACAGCACTGTCAGCTTGAGAGTTGATCACACTGGACGGTAGAGAAAGAGATGCAGAGACACTGGTACATGTCTGTTTAATGAGGACTTTAGCTGACTTTGCTGTATTTAACACCGGAGCTGAGAGCGCCAGGGCTCAGAGAAGGAAACACTCTGCATCATGCTGCTGTCCTCGGTTGCAATGATTTATTTTGAAAGCGCAACGGCCAATGGGGAAACTCCAACACTTGGCCAGCTGATCAGTGGTGTAACTTCCCCACTCACTTACGGACACCCGCGGTCACAGGGCTTGTCCGTGGCTGGTCCAGCTAAAATACACTGAGCAGAGGACACATTTTAAAATACACTTAAGTAAAAGTCATCTTATTAATTTTTCTTTTCTCTGTCTTTATTTGCATATTTAGTATCGAGGTAATCCAAAAGTAATGGAAAGTAATCAAGTTATGTTACTTTAATATTGTGATACTTGGATTAGGTTACTGACTACATTTTTTAACAGGTAATTAGTAATTGTATCGGAATACATTTTTAAAGTAACCCTCCCACCCCTGTATGGAAGATTGTTTTTACAACCATGCTCACCATTTTTACATGTTCTCAAATCTTAGATGGGAATCTTACATAGGCAGAGATACTTATCCTCTGAAAGCTGGTCAATACTGTGTCCTTTTGGTTGTAATGTATTCACTTCTGACAAGGGCCAATCACTGGAATAAAATATTAGTTTTCAATCCATACTGCCATATTGTAACATATTGTAAATAAGTCCTGCTACAGCTGGGTGGAAATTAAGAACATAGTTCTATAAGATATAACAGTATCATCTGCATACATGTGTTGCACATTCTCCGTGGCATAATCCTTCCAAATCATTTAAATATAAACTGAATAAAGTGGCTCAAGGACAGAACCCTGTGGAACTCCTGTTTACTCTTTAATAATTATGATTTCTGGAGGACAACACACTTTTCACAGTTACAATGAAAATATTTGAACCATTGTAGAGTTTTGTCTGAGAAGTTAAAGCTTCAAGAGTTTATCAAAGAGACTATTATGGTAAAACCACCATACTCCATTTTAAGATCCAACTGCACCCATCACATCACAGCTCAGTACAAAATGTGCTGGCACAGGTTTTCACTTCAAAATCTGGCTTAATGGTCCAATGAATGAAACAAGCAGATGGCAATTGTACTTTGCTACATTATTAGGGGAAAAAGTAAGCTCAGTATAAAAGCAGACTGGTGGAAGGCATTGCCAATGACTTTGCAAGATCATCATCAACTCTCACTTTCAAATGTCACACTATTTGTCACACTGTCACAGTATTTTCCATTCATCATTTTTCAACCTGGAGTGTTTTTTTACTGTCACTGTCCCCAAACTGTGTGGCACTGAACCATGGTCAGGAGACCTCTGGTTGCAAACTAATTTAGCTTAGCTTGAAGCTAGTAACGTGCTTGAAAACAGTTTGGACTAGTGCTGGGAATTCCAAGGAGCCTGTATGCCGATTAAAAAAATGACAGGTTCAGTCATGAATGCAATTGCCCCAAAACAATGTATATGAACCCAAATCACTATCTTTCCCTAAACCTAGCCAACTGTTTGTAGTGGCTAACCCTAATCAGACCTTAACCATAGCATTGTCACATCATAAAACATATTTATCTTTCAACGGTGATTTGTTTTTGAGGGCATAGATTGATGTCATCCTGCTGATTACTGCTGATAGGGACGTCACATCAGAAAACACCTCTGTGACATCCTGGAGTGCATGGACCAACAGTGTATTTTATTGTTTAATGTGGAGGACTTGTTGATTTCGAGCATTATGTTTCCTGGGAGTATACTGAGTCCAGACCTCATATTTCAGATGTTTTGAGTATTCTGAGTTGAGTTCTTTAGGCCACAAGAGAACAGGGCATTCTAACATGTAGTATAAGTAGTTCAACCATCACCAAACTGCAGCAGCGAGTCTGGCCAAACTCCTCAACAAGCAGGAATAGTATTTACAGGCTAACAGGCACTTAGTCTACTGTCTGATGCTGATGTACAGAAGTGTGGAGGGCAGTTAGTCTGTACGAGAGCTGGTAACAGCAGCAGTCAAGGCGAGTCAGGTCAAGTCCAGTGTGCGGGTTTGTAGTACTGAGTGATCTCTGCAGAGAGTGTGTACAGCTATGGTAAGCCCCAAGAGACAAACATGTATCAACATATCTTGTTTAAAGCAAGATAGCAGTAAAGTAGTAAACACAGCAACGCTTTAATGCCTGGGAATATAAAATCCGAATGATAATCAATAAACCAAGGTATCTTTTACAAAACCCAAAGTATTTTTCTGTGAAAATCAGTAAAAAAAAAAAAAACATCAGCCTTAATTGAAAAAGAGATGCACATCTCTCTCTCCCTTTGTACTGGGAGCTGAGCCCTTTGAAACTGTGTTTCCCTATTCAATAAGACATATAACAGAAAACCTATTAGACCTTTCCATCAAACTCATTATCTTTCATCTCTTTTAATTGACTTATAAAAAGCCTTTGAATCTTTCATCTTGATAACCTAAAGCTAATGAGCTTTGCAGGTGTACCATGGTGTAATCATGGAAAGTAGGTTATTAAACATTTTGGTGCAGCAGTGATTTTCTGTCGGGGTGGATTAGCTTTTCTGGGAGAAACTCTCTCACACAAAAGCCTCCCACAGAGCCGCATGTATTAACACACGTACATACATACATACAGCGCTGCCTGCTCCTGTGTCTGATCACACATTTCATTACTGCAGGATATGAAACGCTGTCCCTGCACTGTGACTCTGCACAGTGATTTGTGGGATTATAGGACTTTTACACTCTGAAACGGACTCTCTGAACTTTTAATACCAAAGGCATCAGCTAAACACCAGTTTAATGTGGTTTGACAATGCAAAGGTGTGTGAATGGTGGATTTTCTTTATCTGAAAACTATGACAAAGCAGACCTGTTTTTAGGTGTAATAGGTAATTAAGTTGTACACGTATACAGTGCAAGTCTTGTTTTCTGTGGATGCTCTGATGAAGCTTTACAGAGTTGATCACCAATTTTAATGGCATTAGATTTGGTCAGTCCAATACTTTCATCTAATTTCTAAAGCAGAGAGAATTGATAGGCGATTCAGTTGAATTTACAACATTTCTTTGTGATTATTTGACATTCATCTACAGTATTAGGCCGGTAGTGGACTGTCACACTACCGTCTACTACTGACTACAGCCACGCTAGCAGTGCTTTGAGCTAAATGCTAACACCAGCATGAAAACATGCTCACAATCCCAATCTAATATACTGATTGTTTAGCAGGAAAAATGTTTAACATGTTCAGCATCTTATCTTAGTGTGTTAGCATACTAACATTTGCTAATCAGTAATAAACACACAGTACAGCTGAAGCTGATTGAATGTCATTAGTTTTGGAAGTATGTGGTCATATTTGTACAATTAAAATGTATTACAGTTAACCCTGAGGGGAACATTAATGTGTGAAACAGTCCATCCGATAGTTGGGGAGACATTTGACTCAAAACCACAAATGTCAAACTCATGGATGTGCTAGAGGAAAAGTCTTTTGTATGTGCAAAATGTAATGGCTATCCATCCAATAGCTGTTCAGTTATTTCAGTCTGGACCAAAGTGCTGGACCAACAGACTGGCATTTTACACACAATGTAAACTGAAACTGATGCAAATTAAAATGTAGCAAAATACAAAACTTGAAATAAAAGATACAAGTACCATTGCCATGTTGAAAAAGAAAAGTGCCTTCTTCAAACTGCCATAAAGTTGCACACATTGTTGTCTGCAACAGACATACTCAAATGTTTAGTCCGAGAAATGTCTACAGTGCAAAGAGGGTGGATTAAAAGAGTGTTGTTAATTTCTAATAAACTCCAGAGCCATGTAAGACAAAGATATTTCTGTATCAAGGGGTTGTTTAAACAAGTGCTTAAACTTGGGCACAACATGGCCAGTTGGAGTATGAGTAAGTATTCATTAATGAGTTTGTCTTGGAGTTTTTTCATTGCATTGTATTTACTGTATATGTGTATATTCTGCTGGTGGCTGGGAATGATGATTTCATCTGTGTTTTGGGGATATTGTTAATGTGGTAGTGGGTTTTATGTTACTATTCTTCACAATAGCCACTGTTTTTATGGCGAATTAAGTACACTAGCACTCCTTTGGGAAGAATGAGCACACATTTCTCAGTCCAAACACATGGTTCTCACCATCAGCCTCTATTCTCTTTGAATCAGCTAGTTTGAAGGCATTTTACTTTACTCAAGCTGATTCTCTACCTCAAACAAAGAACTCAGAAACTGTAACTACCAGTGGCTGAAAGATAACAGATGACATTGAAATTTTGTCTCGAAGTCTCGATTACATTGTATTTCCACATTCTAGATGGACCAGAGTCCATCTAGAATGTGTCATCTAAAATATCTGTGATGATACAGCATTAAGATTTCCCTTCAGAGGAACTAAGAGGCCCAAACCAGTGCTATTATGTGCACAGGGGTGACCCCAGACTTTTGGCCATAGAGAGAATCGCTATGCATGGAGCTGTAGCATATAGCTTTAAGTGTGTGATTTCACGCATCAGTGTAGACAACACTGGGTTTAGATAATATCCAACATAGAAACTGATCTCACTGTGTGCTTAGTTGCTGTAATGAATAATATTATTTACTTATTGTGGACTGCTCTTGTTCTTTACTCAGAACCTTTTTTAAAGAATCACTGTTACAAAACTATAAAATTACTCACATTTCTCCTGGAAGCTGTGTCCCAGACTTTTCGATTATAAGCTGGACCTCGCATGAGATAGCTGATCTTGATCTTTCTATTTTGGAACTGACAGAAACTAATACTACACAGAAAAAAGAAGGTTGTGATCACTCATCTGTAACAAGTCGGATGAATATGCAAATGCACATGTCATGACATGAGGCTGGTCGCTGACAGGTTGACTATCTGCTTGCATCCTATTTACATTCTGTAAATGATTGTGGGATCAGGCGGCCGTGTCAGTGCATCTCATCGGCTTATTCTCCCAGACAGGATTTGCAGATATTGACACGAGGTCTGCCTGTGGTACTGTTCTGTTCTGCTCTGTGTGAATTCACCAAAGACAGAAAGCTGTTAAAAGGAAAAAAAAAATACCTCCTCGAAACAACACAACACTCTCTTCCGTTTCCCAAGCCAGAGCACTGCCAGAGGAAAAATGATGAGTCACAAATCCCTTCCGAGTGCATCCATCGGTCAAATTCACATTCTGTGAACCCAGATGGTACAAGGGGTTGTGTAGCTGGAAACGGATCAGACATCACAACAGAGAAGGAAATACAGTACACTCCTTACAGTATATTGTAACTGAATTCAATTCTAGCATCAATTCACTCTGAATAGGAGTGTGCCATATAGCTAAAATGTAAAATGTGTAAATTAGCTGCAAATGTCAGTGCAGTAAGAACCAAAGGTCATCAACATTCATCTCAGTCCCAGTAGAGCTTCCATGGAGACTAGTTACAGTGGCGTTAGTGTTACAGGATCTCATCTCTGGAGGGTTTTCCTGCACTAGAGCATGTTGTTATACTATTAATCATGGCTGGACAGGAGGCAGTTTGAGCCCTACATCTGTTTCCAGTTTCACTTTATTTCTTGAAGTGTACAGAGTGTGTGGTGGAAGCAGAATGATGTCTGCCTAACTTTCGTGTGAGGGGTGTGGGGGGTGGTGGGAGCTGATCTTTGGGTTAGTGGTCAAGGTTAGGGTTAGGGTTAGGCAAGTAGTAGTTATGGTTAGGGTTAGGGTAAGTCTCAGGAAATGAATGTAAGTCCCCAAAAGTGACATAAGTAAAAGTGTGTGTGTGTGTGTCTCTGCATGTATGTTAATGGGTGCTTGCGTACATGATGTATATGCTGAGGAAAGAATAGTTAAAGGAGCACTTCTGCAATGTAGTATTGCAAGATGGGGGACAGAATGGTCAAAATCAAAGCAGCACAGGCTGATATCCTGACTTTTAGTCTCTAGTATGGGTCAAGAACATTAGATACTACACTTCCCACAATGCAACTTGATAGCATCTTTCATTGGACCTTCTCTGACTGGTAAACACCCACTTAAATTCCATGCCCCCCTGTTTGTAATACAGGTTGTCTGTTCTAAATTGTATTCTCTAAACATGGAATTATGGTTCTCCTGTCCGTGTTATATTGCTACTTTCAAGTGAAGGTTCTGAGTAACTCAGGTATTGTATTGGCACCAATATTGAAAAAATTCAAACGATGCCCAGCGCTAGAAGTAATGTAGTGGGTGCACCCCATTAGCCATATAACTGCAACGTCTGCGGTTCAAATCCAGCTGTGGAATTATCTAATTTAAAATAGATAATCTAGCCAGATAAAACACATTAAAATCACTATAGCACTTTTGAAAATGGTCAGTAGAAGTGTAAAGTGGTATGAAACAAATGAACATATGAAAACACCAGTGCGGTCCTTTAAGTATGAGTTTCTGCAGGGTGCTTGTTAGAGCCTGCATGCCTGACTGTGTGACTTTTGTTTTTGTGTGACAGAGCATGTTTGAGCTGAATGTGTGCTGTCATCCTGTGTTCTCCAGGTCGTCTCTTTCTGTTGGTGTGGGAGTAAAGACGTGGAGACTGTGATTAGCGGGCTGAGCCCGTGAGTGAACCTATGGCAGAGAGACAGCACAGTGCAGGTAAGAAGTGCAAGAAACACAGAGAAATAAACACACTATCTGTGCCCATACAACATAATAGGACATACTGTATAAGTACGTACCTGGGGAGGGAGCCTTCTGTTGTGGACTGTAGTATAACATGACTAACCATCTGAAGCCTGCCTAGCATCTCCTGCAGGCTGTAAACTATTACATCCACCAATACAAGAGTGGTTCATAGAGCGAACAACAGATTGCTAATATACCGATCCTGGATTTTTGAGGATAATACTGATATTGTTATATGAGAGTTTAGACGTGACTTATCTTTTTTGGTGATTACACTAGCAGCTCTCTAAGGCTGTACTTAGGTACAGCAGTGCTTTGAGCTAAATGCTAACATCTATTGGCATACTAAAGTCTTCATGATGACATTGCACATTTGTTGTTAGGCAGGTATAAGCTATACTACGATCACCATCTTTGTTTAGCACTTTAGCATGCTAACATTTACTAATTAATACTAAACACAAAGTAGAGCTGAGGCTGATGGGAATGTCATGGCAATCCATACAGTAGACGCTGAGATATTGCATTGGCTAAGTGAAAATTTTGTCCTCCTGGTGGCAGTAGAGCAAAAGACATGGGATAACTAAAGCCATTAGGATTCATCCCATGGGGACCATGAATGTTTTTACAAAGTTTTAAGGCAGGTCAATCAATAGTATTTCAGTCTGGACAAAAGTGGTTGGTTGACATTGCCATTACGAAAACCACACTACTAGTGTGGCTAAAAATCTGAAAACAATATTTTGGCTTCTATTTCTTTTTTACATAAACACATAGTGTAAATAAACAGTGTTGATAAGGAAATTTATTTGTGACCAAGATGTATTTTATTGAAAAATTAACTTAGCTAAAGCTAAAGAGAAACTAAAATTGGCAAACAGTATGCTTGTCTGGTTGTCTAATAGCTTGTGAACCACCTCGCCTACACTTTTCTGACATCTGAATAGGTGGGAGTTGTGGCTGACAATTTTTGGAACTTGTCAAAACAGTCAACATACTGCGGGGACCACAAATGTCTTTACAAAACTAGGTTGAACTATGTGGATGACATTTTGTACAATCCAATTTGTTTCAGTCATACTGAACCCTTTACCAGTCCTGATACAAACCTGATAGATTTGTCCTGATGGTGACTCTAGAGGAAAGGTCACAGAGAGCCCAAAATGGAAAGGGACTGAGTACGCACTAATCCAAATCTAACACAGTAAATGCTAAAATTATTGAGGGAATTTCTTAAATTTGCCTGAACTATATGGATCTGATCCTATTCTGGCTTCAGTGTTTTATTGTCTCATTTATATAATCTAATGTTTGCAAATCAGACACCATAATTTTCTGTTTTATCTGGCACACCACCATCTTGGACCCCACTGAGCTGGGATTGACCCTCAGTGCACTCCTTTGGTAGAGCTGACCACAGGATAGATGATTGCGGGGGCCAACCACAGCCTCTGTGGGATTCACATACCCAAAAAGCTGCATTAAAAAAGAGGAAACAGTAACTAAAACCATCTTCAGGCTTAGCTGGAGCCCTAGGAAGGGCCAGAGTCTGCAGCTTTTGTACTTTTTATAAATCAATGTTTGCAACGGGCTTCTTGCCCAAATCAGAAGCTGGAAAATGTCCTCAGTATTTTAGACTACATTTCCCCTGAGATATTGAGCTGTTTGGATGTGTCCTAATTTCCAGTCAAACAGACCTCATGTGAATTCTTGCCAACTTCTCTACCAACTAAATTTACTTCTCCTAATTTTTTTAAAATGTAGTTACTGCTGCTGCATTTAAATAAAGCTGAAATAACTAAGAGAGGAAAAATAGAATTGAAGAGGCCCCAGAACAACAGTATCAAAATCATTTCAAGCAGTGAAGCAGGAATATGTGTAGAAGAACAGCTGATGAGGAGCCATGATGTATCAGTGCTGTGGGAGCTCTATGGGGTTCATCATTCTTCAAGCTAATCCAAAGATGTCCTTAGGAATGACAGATGCTCAACTTTAAAGGCATTGACAGCAGAAGCCTGTTTTATCCACAGAGGGCAGCCATGCATCACCTTCCAGCTCTCAAACAGCAAATCAATCTAGACAGGAGGCCACGAAGAGCAACACAGTCAAATAAAAGAGCTCATAGAAAGATGTGGAATGCACCGCACATTCACTGGAAGTGTCTTTTCAGAAGAGAAGTTAGAGTTGTAGTCACAGTCCACACTGAATAACTTGAGGAAAATATCCACTTGAGATTTTTATGACCAATTTTGTGATTGCAACTTAAAGTAAACGGTTAAACAGTTCAACTTTGTGCCTGCACTGGGTGTCTGCAAAGTGTTAAAGGAGACTTCTTTATACATGAAATGAACATGGCGGGTACGATCATCTAATCATTCCAGTTTTCCATCGTCATCATTCTTCTCTTCAAAACATATGCTGCTTGTTGATGAAATGTGAACCAGGTGTGGAGCTAATTTGTAGTAAATTTGTAGTAGTAGTAGTGAATTTGGAGTAAGCGACAGGTACATCACACTCACATGCACCATAGTACAACCAATGAGACTCTTGGATGGCAACCCACATTAAGGAACCTATTCTTTTGAAAGTCAATCCTCACCAGACAACTTCGGTTGAGAGAAGGGTCATGAAGGATGCACACAAGTCATAGGAAGGTGGTCGAGGTACAGAGTGCAGGACTGGAAACCAGGTGATCTATGTCCCACATATAGTCAGGGTTAGGCTACTACAACGCTTTAAGGTTAGGGAATGACAGTGGTCATGGTTAAAGGAATATGTTCACTGCTGGTCCTGTGTATTTGTTGACTGATCCATGCAACCTGACCTGCCCCAACAAGGTGTTGTAGCTCCATAACAACATCACACTACTATTGCATTTGCTGCTGAGAGACAAGAATGATAATTCGAAGAGCTGCTAGAGGTTCATTAAATGTACAAATAGCTCATATATTTAGGTTTTGACGCTGTCTTACAGTATCTGTTGGACAGTCTCTATAAATCAAATTTCAGAATTTTTTGAAAGACTGTCCTGGATGTTTTGGATTTTATATTATAATATTATATTTATTTAACAGAATTTCATTGAAAAGCACTTAATCAGTCTTTGCCTGAATTATAAACAATGATCTTTCATAATGTTGGCGTTTGTTTGAAGTTTCAGATTTCTTTAAAAGCCAGAGGGGAGGGTTCAGAATGAAACTGCATTTTCTCTTTCAGGGCAATGAAATTTCCCACAGACAGGATTTTATGTATTTTTTCAGTCATGTTCTTTCAGTTAGGTCCTCTTATCCCTAAAGAGCCTGAGCAGCAATTGCAGCAGAGTGGATCAATCTGAGAATTGCCCGTGAAATTCAGAGCGTTCCCAGGCTGAACTCCTTCTGATTACGTTTCACGGATAATATGAGGATTTCACACACCACGCCAAGAGTACACAGTCTCATGCACACCTTCCAAGTATTGAGTTGCATCCCCAAATGTACAACTTTCCTGGCTAAAGGCTTTAAAAGTCTTTTCAAATCACCTTTCAGTTCATCTGCATCTCCCAGTCAGGACTGATGCAAATGAGTTGTTGAAATCAATGAAGGATCAGAGGTTTCTCTTCCACTCACCCACACATCTCATTTCATATACAGTCCAACTTTTCTTGACGGTGTGCTGCTCTCTTTTTTCAAATGTTACACCAATCAGTTTGCCGGTGTATAAGGTCCACTGAATATAATGCTTCTTACATGACAGAACTGTTAAAATAATGAAGCTACTCATGAATGTATTTTTGTCTGATTCAAATCTTCATTTAAAAAAGATACAAATCTGCACCTGACTGTGCCTACTGACAGGCAGAGTATGTCTCCAAGTACTGTAACTGTAAGAGCTATAATATCAGAATTTGATGCTAAAAAGACCAAAGTGAAGCTCTCACTGTTGCCTGTGCTCCTCTGCCTCCTTTTACACTCATGACTCAAGGTTTAATAACTAGATTTAAGCTTTTCCTACATGACATGATGGGACATTTGAAAGGGAAATTCAACACATTCAGTCAACAGTTTTAAGGGAGCTTGAGTTTAAACTCAGGGGTGTGTGTGTGCAGTTTGATATTATAATGCATGACTTAATTTTTTCCAGCAATAATTCTGCTTTTATCATTTTGATTGAATCTCAGCAGCTATGCCTGCTCAATAGATTCAACAGTTCCAGATATTTTTCTGTCAGTTAATAATTAAAATATATCTAAAAGTATCAAAGTACAACTCTTAGAGTTGATTTAGTGCACTGGCCCTTTTTGCCCTCATGTGAAGACACTTTCTGCAGGGAACACTAAATACATGACAGCTTCCATGGAATAATATTGACTTTGCTATCAGCCCTCAAAAGCCCATGTACTCTTGAGCACTACTGCTTTCTATGACCTGCTTTATATTAAGCTGGCTTGTCACCCTTCATACCTGTTCAAGAGCAAGACGAGTGACAAGCAAATCTCAGCAACATGGACTCCTACTGCTTAGTTTGATGCAGTGTTTGCTTCGCTGATAAACTGATTCAGTTTGTCAGGTGGTATTACGGCTGTCGGCCTTCATGCTGCAGACTATCATCTCTCTGAATTACTGCGGCTGTAGCAGTCTCAGCTCCTGCAGATCAAAGTCACCCTTCCCAACTCCACAGGGTGGAGCAAACCTTGCTCAGGCCCCAAAAGGCAGAGGTCCACAGGAGGCGCAGGGGTCAAAGGTCAGGGAGATAGCTCTTTTACTCATCAGACAACTCGAGTAGCGCTCAGCCAATAGAGTGACAGAAGAGCTATGTGGACAACCCCTGTTATTCTATGAAAGAAATGTCAGAAATGCCTTACTGAAATCAAATACAATACAGTTTAGTTCCATTCTTCTGTCAGGTGTTCCTGTTAGTTTGTCCAACCCCATATAATAAAGGAAAGACAGCAGAGGTATATGAAGAGTTCCCTAACAAATAAATAAGTTAAATAGACCGAACACCTTCCTGCAAACACCTTACTGAATTAAAATACAATACAATGCCCCTCATGCATTTTCTACATGTTCATATTCTTCTCCGAAATCTCTCATATGGGTGTTCCAAGTCAGATTCAACAAACTGTCTTTACTGCACTGATGAATGTCACCTGTTCCTAAGTAGGAAACTGTTATCATATGAATAATCAACACCTCCAAAATTGTCATGTAAGGCTTCCTGCTCTAAATGTTGCCAAAGAGTAAAAAGAAGAATCTGATGTTGAAGGTTTCAAGTCCTGCTGTCAGAAATCAGCAGACACATTTATCAGTGTCAGTAGTTGTAATAATGGAGCTGAAACAATTAGAAAATATGAATCCAGTCTGGATCATTTGTGAATTTTGGTTGTGCTAAAGAGAGATTCTAAGTACGAGAAAACTGGTGAATGCCACATGTTCTATGAAGTCTATGTGCCACTTAGGAACAAATCTCTTCTTGCATGAAGCACATTCATTGATTTTTGTTTGATTCTTCTGTCAGGGGTTCCTGTCTATTTTGTTAACCCCTGTATACTGTAAAGGAAGGACCAACAATTATTATATTTTTAAAATAGAGTTTAATAGACAGGAATGCCTTACTGCAATCAAATAAAATATGGTATTAACGTTTTGTTCAATTCTATTGTCAGACCCCCCATATACTGTATAGAAACCACAATAGAGATATATGAAGACTCTTCCCATGAAATCTGATTGAATAATTGACATGAACGCCTTGCTGCAATCAATACAATGTTGTTGTTTTTTTAATATCCTGTTAATTTGCCTTGCACCTCTAATTTTAAGCAGATATAAGTTGTTAAAACTTTAATTAAATTAATAAATTGGTGAAAATTGTGCAGTGTGAGTTAATTAAAAGAAGTTAATGTCCCTCTAATGGGCTGATAGCAGGCTTTCTCACCTCCCCTCCAAAAATATCAGCTCAACATCCTACGATAAGACTGTGAACCATGTCTAATAGCCTCAGCTCCTACTCTCCCCACTGAATCATCCCATGCTCTCCCACATCCTCATCCTCTACTCACTCTAATTTGCTCACATCAGAAGAATTCCAGTCCACCTCAATCCTCAGTCTGTATTTTAACCTTGTTTCTCACATGTTTTTTTTTGGGATGCAGAAATAGCTTTGTTGCATCTATTCTCAGGCTTGTACTACTTATTAGTTACCTTTTTTGTGTTTAATATTGCTGATGTGGGCACTGACACATGTTCATCCTTTGCATAAGCAGCTCTAGAAACAGACAAATGCTTTACATGTGAATGTCTAATGAAAGCTAGGTTGTGGATTCAAAAGATGATTTACCCATAGCTCTCTGACATCAACTCACTTACAGGTATCAGTGCTCTGAATTACCAAGATTTTTACCAAGACAATTGCAATGACTATTTTTTTTTCAGCTAAAATAGTAAGTGAGTAAGCATCATGGTAAACAATAAAACTGGATGCAAACAGCATACAGGGTGCATACGCAAACACACATTTTAAAGCCCAGTCTGCTGAAAATTTTCCAGTCTGTTCCTTTCAGAGCTTTCAGTTAGTCTGCTGTGTGGAGGAGGAAGAGAAGAGGATGTTAATATCAGTGTTACCATCAGGCTAAGGTACTCTGTCAAGGTTAATTGGCACCACTTCTGAGGCTAGAAATACAAATGACTCTCTTCTTCACACGCCAACATCATCTATTGCAAACACTTACATTAGCAGGGAGAAGAGAGGGTGTGTACACCATTACCTCAAATGCCTCTTCACCAACAGCCTGTTACGAGACCATCATCTGTCAGCTTGTTGACTGTTTTTATTGGATTGCTCTTTTTATTCCATTTGTTTGAATGCAGGATACCCACTTGTACCCTGTTAACAATCAATTCTGCTAACAAGTTAATGGCAATGTGAAGACATTCCACTAAGTCCATTTGAGAAACAAACTTCCAATCCCTGTTTATGCTCTTAACCCTGTCCAGGTTTAAGCTCACATTCAATACACTTCATTTGGACACTTATGCCTGCGTGTCTGCACCACATTTTTTATGTTTAGGCACAAAAACCACTTGGCTAAGGGTAGGGAAAGATCATGGTTTGGGTTAAAATGATCATTTTAAGTGTGGGGGTGGTAAAAGTTACTACCTTCATTGTCATGGCAACAGTAAACACCACGACAATCATAGTTACGGTTTTTAAAAAACTGTCCTGATTCATTGTTGGAAACATGACAGTGGTCTCCTGCAGCAAAGTCCACTAAGTCCATTTTTTGCAAGTTAGAATCTATCCATTCACACAACCCGCCACTGCTGAATATGGAAATTTGTCACCTTACAGATGCAGCTGCTTAGAATAGCCGGCTGATCTGTGACAGGTCCATGACAGGGCCCATCCAGTTCCTTGGCAGATCCCCGTTGTAGCTGGGTTCTTGGCTGTAATCAGACCCCCCCCCCGATGACAAAGTGAATGCCGCCCTGACTTATAACGCCCATAAGCACCATGTGTGAAAACCAGTTGCAATGCTTTATTTATCCACAAGGAGGAGCAGTGATTATGCCCAGTGCCGCTGGACATTTTTATTAACTTGATCAGATTGACCATTGATTGATCAGCTGTTCTTATCATATTTGATGTATATGATGGAGGATGCTTCCCATACAAAGCAGCCTTCTAGTGAAGCACTTGTTATTATCATAAGATCCTGAAAATATTCTGCGGAACCTTTTTGTAAAATACTGATACAGGTATCTGAGCAAGCAAGAGAAGGCTGAAAGAGACACGCCTCTAATTACTGATCATATGTCTATTCTGTGCCATGAAAGCACCAAAAGATGCATTATTCAATAGAACTGCATGAAATGAAAGCAATATATGTGGGAAATGAATGACATACACAAACAAATAACTGTGTGTATGATGGTGTGCATTGCACTCAGATCTGTGCAGCTGATCTGCTGTTAACAAGGCATATAATTTATAGTCACAGAGTCGCCTACAGTCTGGTACTGCAACACACAGGGACAAACTGACACAATGAAAGTGTATTCTTTCATAAATGTAGTGTAAATGGTGAAATCAGTTGACATGGAGTGTAAAACATATTTTGTGCTGGCAAAATAAACATTTTGGGTTTGATCATCACTTCTTCCAGGAAAATGATCCAAAGCACACAGTTGCTGCAGCTTGCATAGCATCGAAGGGAATCAACTGGGTGAAAATGCCGCCAGAGTCACCAGATTTGAATCCTATCAACAGGCTCAGTTCCACAACAAAATGACTTAGAGTCTATCTGAAATTACTGGCGCTGCACTAGTAGCTACAGTGCAGGCCGGCAACAGAAATGAAAAATAGTATTACTCCCACTGACATAAAATATCATAACAGAACATAAAATGGACAACCTGAACAATACTGATGTGGTGGTCATAAATTTGTTTTGTATTCATTGTAAGACAAACAGAAAATAACTTATTTGTATGTATATTATTTAAGTCATAGAATCCCTTTGTTTTTGTGGGCATCACATAGACTACTGATAGTTTAATGTATTATATAGTTTAGTTTAGTGTAGTTTATCAGGCACATGTGTTTCAAACTACATACTTGCTGCAGACGTGCTGCATTAATGGATTAATGCTTAAAATATAAATAATTTTTTTCAATTAAATACTCCAACCAAAATCGGCACAGAAAATAATGTTTAATGTGGTTAAAATAGTAAAGTCAGTAAATCAGTTTGCACTGATCTATAAATGAATGTTGGTGATTCTTACAGTATCTGCTGTCACAGCTGTTTATACTATATGAAGAACTTCTCCTTCAGTTCATGAAATCCCTGCAGCATCTGAAGGCAGCAGGACTGATATGTTGATAAATCCGCAGCCATCTCCTGACAACGTCAGCGCAAATTTCCAAATAGGCGTTATTTGGATAAACTGACCACATTTTGGGAATCTAAATGGTTGATTTCTTGCTTGAAAAAGTATTCAAACTTACTGAAGTGACATATTAACAGTCCTACAGTGAAACTTACAACAGCATTCATTCTGCCTCAAAACTAGACGCTACAGTAACTTGCTGTCACCCTTAAGGCACAAAATGGTATTATGAGACAGGACTGGTTAGCTGGTTAGCATGCTGACTTCATTAGATATCTCTGCAACACAATACATAGACGTCTTTGACATAATGACAAAACTGTTATTTCTTCAAATTCTGTTGATAATTTTAGTTGATTTTTTAATGTTTCAAACAAAAATTTTGACCAAATCTCACATAGTGCACCTTTAATAATTGTTAAGTTATATGGTGAAACAGTTTGGTGAAATAATTAAAAACAATAATACAATTAGTGATGGCACATGGTCATCTGCCTCTAGGACTGACATGAAGCAGCTATTTCGGCAGTTTTAGATATTGTTGCTTCTAATTTGCTGTTTTTTTTTCATTCACTGGTTAGCTGTTGTCATTAAAATTAAACAGCACCAAGCCTTCCAGAGGCTCAGAGCATAATCCCTCCCTTAGGCTTTCAGTGTGAAACATCTGTAGGAAGTAACTCTGTTACTGTACTGATGGAATTGGTGCTGTGGAAATGGGCATTATCCCGAATTTCTCAAAACATCAAGTAAATGTGGAAGAAGGTTCAATTTTGCATCAACAGCAAATAATCACATCAGAAAAAAGGAAGTTTCTACTGAAATATGACCAAATATAAGTTTAAAAAATAAGGATCTGTCTTTAATACACGTTTCAAATAAAACCTTGGTTCTTTCTGTTATTGAGGTAGGAAAAGACCAATATTTGCACAATACTGACCACTACAGTAGGCCATTTTTAAGGACCTCACATGAACATGTATGCACAAAATATGCTATGAAGTGCTGATGTGAAATGAACAGTACTGCAGTGAGAGAGCAGCCGTATACAGCAGCAGCCTCAGTACTCAGTGGACCAGATCACAGAGGCAGTCTGGCATAGCAGCAGATATGTTCTCCCTCATGGGGGACCACCATATGGAAACACTGAGTGTGTCTGACTGGCATAATACCAGCCTACTTTTTTATACCGCCATGAGTACACACAGGCCATTGTCAGGGTACAGCTAAATTACTAACACTGCTCTCTTCATGGCTGTTAGCTTTGAAAAATTAATAAGTCGGACCATTTTACAGTGTGCTGCTAACTACTGAGGCAGTGAGATGTAAAATATAGCATGGTAAGAACAACATTTATAAGCACACAGACTGGATTTTACATAATACCTTGAGCCAAATTTCATCATTTGCATGAGATTCAGTGGGATGAGATAGTTGCTTACCGACATCTAAGTATGTTTGTGTGTGTGTGCGTTGTATTTTGTTCTTTTCAAGTCCAACCAAAATCACAATCACACAGATCAGTCACAAAACACAGTCACAAATCATTGTTAAAGTGACTTTAAAATGTATGTGTTTTTAGCACAGAAAGGAAGAAAGAAATGATTTCAGGATAAATTTTCCCTTACTCTCCAAGCCTCTGATTTGGTGGGTAGTTTACGTATTTGATTGACAGCTGAGCCAGGAGGATCACATAGACACAGTATAAACACACTTGTACTGGTAAGTGAGGCTTACAGCTGAGGATGGACAGTGTTTTGTTAGGAGTGGTGTTGAAGTGTAAGGACCACACCATTTAGAACTGACTGTGTTTTGTGGCTGTATTTGTGTTGTGTTGTCTAGTTGGAAACATCTAATAGGTTTCACTTTATCATCTTTAATTACATTTAGACATGTATAAATGCATTTTGACCAGTCAGAATTACTATATCATTCAAGTTAACTGCAAGTGCATTCTAGCCAGACAGAACAATAACTCAGTCTCAGTACATATCCTTTTAAGATATCCACAACTGAGCAACTGCATCTTGACTAATAATGGCCTAGTCTGAGATACCCAAAAAGACAATTAAGTGATCTTGAGTAGAATTAGTAGAATCTTTACTGGAATTCACATGTTATGTAGTCAAAATTGAATTGTAGATATTTTTAATTAGAGTCTCCATACAACTTAATTGTCATTTTTACTGGTCAGAATGTAATTAGAGATATCTGTCATATTAAACTGTGAGGGGTACTGTGGTATCTTTATGTGAATCCTGACAATTTTTAAAGTGTCAAATCTTCTTGCCATAATGTTGCCACTTTAGTCTGGCTGGATGCAAGTTTTTTTTTTCTGTCTATGTAGACAGCAACACCAACAGTGTTCCAACGGGTTAATGCTTAGACAAGGGGCACCAAACAAAAATATATACTGCATATCCTCGCCCCAAAGGAGTGAAAAGCCTCAAGGGATTGTGTGTTCTCACTGTGTCATAATGAGCTTACATATTTGTAATTACTGCCCCAGGCAGATGTCTGAGACATTAAAATGTCAACAAAATGTGCTGTGTAAATTTTCTGTGCACTTTGTACAGCCTCACCTTATGAGTCAGATGTTACAGTACAGGAACACTGGTTCAACCCAAGAGAAACATAAATGTAGACTTTTTGCAATGACATGGTGTGTGATCCAGTTATTTTACATAATTTATTGCTATTTGACGGGTTATCGTTAACTATGGCAGTTTTATCAGGTTCGGTGAGAACAAACTTGTAAAACATGTAAATCTGTCAGACTAATTTATAGTAATTAGTGTAAAAGAAAGTATCATACCCTGAGCAATATAATTATTAACATATGTATATAAAAATTAAAATATCTTATCATTTGAGTATTAATTTATTTCTCAGACAGAGCAGGACATCATGTAATTTACAAAACAACAAAAAATAAACCTAAGTTGGACATCTCTTTTGTCTTGCTTTGTACACCACAGTAGAAGATATGTTTGTTTTTGTTTGTTTTTTTTATATTTAGTAACTGACCTATTATTTGTTGTACAACCTCATTAACTTTCAGGAACTAAAAATGACAGTATGACCACCATACCTCTTTGGTTTTATCTGCTTGGTTTCGAAAAGGCTTTATAGAGCTTCCACATACATACACACACATCTCCTCCTCCCTCCTCTAATCATCCAAGTGAATCAGCAAATATTGTGGCTGCATTTGTTTTCACCCTGGGTGATATTCCCATATCACATTTCAGTCTCATTTTCCAATGGGAGCAATACATAAACAGTTGGTTTAATCAGTGTTATCATTACTGTCCAAAACAGATACATCATTACTGCAGGTATCCTTGGGATATTCTCGTGTTCTCCCCAACTGAAACCACAACACAGTCAGTGTTATCAGTATTAACAAACCTCAGTCTCCCTCCTCATTGTCTCTGGGGCCGGCCCAAACTGTTCGTTTAAAACGTTTGTTTATGCGGCAGAGGTTTGAGTTCGGTATTCAAGGCGGCTTTTGTTCTGCAGTAAAATTTAATTAACTACAATGGAATAAGTATGTCCTTGTGTGCATTATTTTGTCAACTGAATTGGTTTTATGAAATAATATTGAGCTCTCTATGTAAAATACAGAAACCTGCAGTTTTCACCATCATTATCTAATACTAACCCTGTCAATAATGCAAAAGTTTGAAAGAGAAGGTGAGCACAGTGTAAACAATGCACAGCTAAAGGTGTACAGCTTTTTTTCATTAACTCAAATGGAGGTCTTGGAAGTGCTTTGTCTAGCTGTGTAAATAGATTTTTTAAAGCATGACACTTTTTCTGTGGTTGTGTCTCTGAAAATAATTGTTTCTACTCCACTGTTTCATCTGTGAGGTGCCACTTCTTTCACACAGGATCAGTTACTTAATGCCAGCAGTGATGTGTTGTAGCTGCAGGACTTTGGCCTCTGCTGCTCATGCAAAAACATCTTTCACTTGATTGTGCTGTTGGCTTAAAGGTAAATTCCAGTTTCATACAACCTTGAGCATGAAAGGTCACTTCTAACCATGGAAACAGTTACTACCTTAAGGTCCACTTCCCAGCTTTTTTCCAGGACACGCAACTGCACCTCTGGTCCTCATGAGTGGAAAGAGTTTGTTCACTTGTCAGGGAGATGGCTCAGTTATTGCAAGCCTTGGTCTTTGGAATTGGATGTGAATATGGTTGAAAGCTCTGGAAAAAGCTAGTGAGTTAACTTTGCATTAAGTTGATTTTAGTCAAACCTGGGTCTTTCATTTTGTGGAACACGATGACATCACTAAAACAGGTCCAAGTAAAACAAGCAGTCAGACAATCAGACAGGTTGTAAACAAACCACCAGGTTACACATACTAATTAAGAAGACAAAACGAAGGAAATTGGTACATTTACTACCCAAACTCTTTTCCAGTGCAATGAGAGACTGAGCACACTTCTAGTTTGACCTCCTAATAAAGTGGTTTAGATAACTGTTGGTTTTCTTCTAACCTGCCATCATCATCATTTCAGTCATTTGACTGCCCGTATTTGATGTGATGTCACTGTTTTTGTAGATCTCAGCAATTAACACGGTAGGAATGATGTTATTCTTAGTGATAAAAATTTTTAAAAATTAAAAAAAAAAAAAAAACTTTGGACAAAACTATGAAAATAGGACTCACTCCCTTTTTTATATGCTTATGGCAGACTCACTACACATCTTAAGTTGGGTTGGGGCATGTTCTGGGAAAGTTAGTATAAGTATGAAACCATTGAGCTTTTTGCCACTATGTCCACAGGTTTTCAACACAGGGAAAATATGTGTACATGAATGGATAGAAGAGAGGCTCAGTATTCCAGGAAGAACCATGATGGGACATCCTGAGCTTTACTATTCAAGAATATATTGATAGTGTTAAACAAAAGAAACATTCATTTTCATGGATTTTGTCAGGCCTATATTTTTTTTCCCACCAGAGTTCCCATTTTGCTTCAGGTAATTTAAACAGGAGAAACTGAATTAGCTGTGAGCCCTATGTTTTTTAGCCTTTATAGCTGCTCCATGATCACATCAATCACTGGATCACTTTGATACTGAAGAAAATATCTAAACTTGACGATGTTGAGGCAAAATCTGTTATATGTTATATGAGTTATATGAAATGTCTCTTTTACAGTATATAATATCTAAGCAGATTTATTGATGTTATTCAACCATCAATGAACATGCAAAATACCGCTATCATTGTAAAGAGTAATTTGTGCTGGTTTCAGGAGTCTGTGTATGACGTCTGTGTTATGGTTTGACTGGATACAATATAATGTACATCAAAAAACACATAGGAAACATACTAAAATAGGTAAAAGAGGACAGACTGAAGGTACAGTCACATGACAGGACTTTGAAACATTGCAGAAAGCTTCAGTTGTTTCCAGACAATTTAACATCAATGAAGTAAATTCCCCAGGTGAGTCAAACTGCACTGAAAACAAGTGAAATGATTACATCTGACTGCTGGTATTTTTCACCAGTTTTACAGCAAACAAGAGCTGAAGCTGTCAGAAAATGAAAACATTGAAATGCTTGTTGAGGTGGAAGTTTGTCAGTCATGTACAGGGAGGCAGAAATGTAATCCCTCCATCTTAATGCAAGCAGCGTGTCCAAGTAGAGACAGAGGACGAGTGGGAGGGCACTAGGATAAACGCTTGCTACGCTGGAAGAGGCATTCAGACAGAACAAAGGAGAGGCCCACCCGCTCTCCCACTCTCTCCTTCTCTATCTCTGACTTTCTTTCTCTGTCTTTCTCATACATGTACACAGACACAGCTCATATATATGTTTCACATTGCTGTCTTTCACCCTCTGCCTCCATGTAGGCACTAAAATAAAATGCAGTTGTGACTGTGTTAAAGGTATGTTCGCACTTATGATGCCCAATGGTAATTCAGTGAAAAATTTGACCTGAATTTGGCACTAGATCTGGTCATTAGAAAGTTGTAGTAAAGTGGAATTTAATTCAAACATTAATATGGACAATACAAGCTTGTTATTTTGGTACAGTTGTTATTTTATGACACAAAATAAGTCCAGAGTCTTAGCATCATTGATGCTCCACTCCCTACCACTGGTTATAATAATGCTCTAGAATTAAGAATTTAAGATATTTCCACGTGTTTGTAAGTCAGAGTCCTGTTGGATAAAAGCAAAAACAGAATGCTTGTGATATAAATTAACGTATAACTAATGAACAGGAATTTGTCTTGTCTGAAACCTCTACAATCATACCAGCACAGGAGATATTATTGCCAGCTGCAGTCTGTCGAGATGAAGCCGCGTCTGCGTCTGCGTCTGCGTCTGCGTCTGCGTCTGCGTCTGCGTCTGCGTCTGCGTCTGCGTCTGCGTCTGCGTCTGTGTCTGCGTCTACATCTGAGGAGCTGATGTTGAGAGAGCTGGGTGTGAATATGTGAGGAAAAATGCAGTAGTAGAGGAGAGGAGAGGGAGAAAAAGAAACAGACACAACACAAATATGTGGACACAGAACGGCAATATGAGCTTAGTTTCAGTTTATTTTAAGTTTAGTTTTTTTATGGTAAAACTGAAATACTGACTGTGATCAGGTAGAGTGGGACTTCATATCATACCGTTATTAAATTTGGACTGGGTGTAAACTTTATACTATGGATTAAATTATTGTGTTCTTCCCCTATGGCACGAGTGCAAATCACCATTACCCAATCTATCGTGGTGCATAGCAGGGCTGGCCCTTGCCCCCCTCCCCACTTCCCTTTGCTGTAGCTATTAAACCCCTTGCAATTAAGCTCTGTCCTGAGGCATATTTTAAGGGAGTGCTGAGAGCTGGAGAAGAGCATAAATTATCCTTATATGCAGACGATCTCCTGCTTTATATTTAAACCATTTTGGAGAATTTTCAAGCTATAAATTAAATCTTTATGAAGGTAAGCTGCTTCCCTTGAATACCATAAAAAACACTCTGTCTTTTCAAACCTTTCATTTGGGACCAGCATCATCATCATTTATTTAAGAGTCAGTGTTTCACAGTCACGCGACAAACTTTTTGACCTAAATTTTACTAATCTGAGAACTTCAGCAGTTTTTCAAATCAAATTCTGAAGCTGTTGGCACACAACAGACAAAACAAAGCTAAGATTAAAATAGTTGATTTAATCCAGAGTCATTCACACACAAAGTCCTAAATCAAGCTCCTCATTAATGTAAATTGTCATCATTGCTGGTCCAAGCTGAGATATCTAGTATCAACTATTGGTTAGAATGTCATGAAATTTTCTGCTAACATTCATGTTCCACTAATTATAATATTTTTAGTGATTCTCTGACTTTCATCTAGCACCATCAGCAGGTCAAAAAAGTAATTGAATAATTTAATACTTTGGCTTACAAATATATGGCTTTCAAATATCTGCAAAACTAATAGAATTCTCATCAGCCTCAGCTGTACTTTGTGTGTACTGCATATTAGCAAATATTAGCTTGTTAGCACACTAAACTTAGACAGTAAACATGGTACACATTATACCTGCTAATCATCACAATGGCAATGCTAAAATTTTTGGGTTTGTTTTTTGTTTGTTTGTTTGTTTTTTGCTGTGAAGTTACCATCAATTAACATCTACCAGAAATGGGACAGACTATGCCCTTGGGGCTGCTGGAAGATTTTTAAAATAACACCTTTGCAGAAAGTGTGTTTAATTGACCTATTTTGTGATGTCAGCTTGGTGACAACTTTATTATTATTACTAATAGAAACCAATGCCCAAACTATGAAAACATTATAATAAACTGCAATTATGCTTGAATACTTCAACCCTGCAATGGTTCCTCAGCAGTGAATGTTCACTTTTAGTATTTTTTGCTTAGTGTGCTGTCCTACATTTCATTTGATCTGCTTCACTGAATGCGTTAGGTCATGTTCTGTTTTGTCCTGCAGCATGTGCTTAGTCCTGCACCATGTAACTGTCTTGTAGTGTATCAGCACCAATTAAACAGGTAACTCCCCTGTGCAGCCTTTGTGCAATGAATTAAAGTCATTCATATTTTGACTTTCCATCCATCTTCGATCCCAAATCTGAACAAGTATCTCAGTGCAGACTGAACAGCAGAGCCCTGACTGATCCCAGTGGCAGCTGTCTCCACCACTACACCGACAAGCTGAAGATAATTGTTGATAATTGCAGAGGGAGTCATTATTTTTCAGCATTTGGCCCTGCAGCAAAGCAGAATGAGTCACTGTGTGCCAGAGAGGTTGGGGGGTGGGGGGGTTTGGTGTCACTGAGACACCTGGAGAAAACAAACAGGGATTTGGGGTTGCCATGGCTTGACGCCACCAGAAATCCATCGCCTCCAGAACTAATGGAAGGATCTACACAAGCGAGACGCAATAAAGCCTAGCAGCCACTGGAAAAACACACATCACCATAATCTGTGCTATCCGTCTGTGCTTCACTGATGCATAAACATTTTTTTTTTTTAAATGTCCTTAACTTAAGTTTAATTTGTCCAACTTTTTAATTTATTCATCTAATTGCACTATAATGTTTTTGTGAGTTTATTATTAATATAAGGACAGTAATAAGAGTAATAAACCAATTCCTTTGCTCCACTGCTGCCCCTGTTAAATAAATGCAAGAGATCAACTTGCCTTAAGCAGCTAGGTCATTAGTGCTCGAAATTTTGAATGAAAGAAATGGTCAGACTTGAAGAGCACATTGCATTATGGCTCCATCACAGCTGCCAGAGATGAGTCGCTGTCTCGCTGTTATTCTAGCCAGTGTGTCAGTGTCCACCAAGGGTCATAAGCAGAACTGCTGTCATTTCTTTAGACTGAAACATGCCTATCATGCAGTAGGATCGTTAGGAGATATTCATGTGTAATTATTATTATTTTTTTTTTTTTAAATAAATTCTCCATTTTGAATGCACCTTCTGACATGAGTTGGGTCAACAAATCAGCTTGCTTGATGTGCAGGGCGGCAAAATGCATTGTTGAGATTTGGGTCTGGCAGTCATTTTTCCCCCTCATTTACCTGAATCCTGATTGACTATGAAACCAAAACAGAAAAGACAACCCAGAGGTCCTCTGAGAGGTGGGTTGAAAGATGGGCCTAATAGGATGGACCACATATTAACAATTGAAACGGACAATGAAGAAAGGATCCTCTGAAAGTGTTCATTTGAGTGTCAGAAAGTCACACCACACAGAATACTGTGCATCCATCAAGAGAGAATGAAATGCAAAGTGAACATTGAACCTGGCACTGCCACGGCAGGTGAAATGAGAGGGACCCCAAGCCAGGTACAAAACCACAGTGTAAGAGGCACCAGCGGTGCTAGCAGAAGTCAAGAAAGCCTAGAGAGCTCTCTCTGTGGTGAGGATCCATCCATCTCTCTTCCAGATACCCATCAGTGCCAGAAAGCTAAAGCGAAGGAACCAGGACGTTACAACCCAATCAGGTGGCTGAAATCAAACGATTGGATAGAGTGGCAAAAGCTGGATACAGATCTGAGCAAGGTGCTAGAGCTGTTTCTCCAAGGGAAAGTGGAGCAAATACTGAAGTTGAGCAGCAACATCATGTATTAGGAGTGCAAAGCAAGATCTGGAGAAAACTGCAAGAAACCCGCGGGCTCTAGAGGGAAAGGCAGGAGGGAAATCAAGCAGCTTGTATGAACACAGCACCAGCTCCAGAAGAACTGGAGGAAAGCTGCACAGGATGAAAAAGAAGAGCAGGGTGGATCCAAAAGCAGACAAGCAGAAAGAGAAGGAGAGCTTGAGATTCTTCTGAAATCCCTTCCAGTATTTTATGCCAGTTTCTGTAAGAAAAGAGGGGTGGAAAGCTTGATATCTCCAAAGAGGGGCTGGGGGATTGCATCCAGAGGAAGTACGGAGAACCAGCAAAGGTGACAGACCTCAGCTCACCTGGGCATTTTCCACTTCCTGCTCCACCAACACAGCCCTTTGATATCCCCATGCCCAAGCTCAGTGAAGACAGAGAGATAGTACAAAACGCAAGGTTGGCCTCAGCTCCAGGGCCAAATGGAATACCTTACAAGCTCTATAAGAACTGCCCCCAACTGTTGAAGATCTTGTGGAAGCGACTGCAAACAGCCTGGAAAACCGAGTGTATTCCATCTGAATGGAAACTAGTGGCATTTCCCAACTGAATGTGAAGATGTGAAATGTGAAAATATTCTTTTTCATCTTGGCAAGGAGGATGACCCAGTACCTGACAAGCAATAGCTACATAGACACCAGTTGTCAGAAGGCTGAAGTTCCAGATTTCCCTGGATGTATTGTGCACTCATCTATGATATGGGGACAGATCCTATGCAAAGCAAGAGAAAGGCAACCTTCATGTCATGTGGCTGGATCTCACCTATGCTGCCGTCCTGTGGATCTGGCCCACAGGATGGCAGCAACTATATACAGCCATGGAGTGTTCCATCTACCCAATCCTCCTTGTACGTCAAGGTTCCTGAGGCAGATGGACAAGGTTGTATCATGGGAAGGAATGAAAATCAAGCCCTCCAAATCAAGAAGCCAATCGGGAAATGAATCAAACACAACAACACTCTCTTTGTCTTTTGGGACATGAGGAAATTCCAACACTGGCCTAACAACCAATCCATCAAAGCCACCTCCTTGGAAAATATTAAGTGTGGTGCTATCAATTTCCTTTGTTTCAGCAGGTGATGTGGCCACTGAAGACATGCAAAGTCCCCTCTTCAACAGCTACCAAAATGGATCGTATTTCCAACTCGTTAATCGATAAATGGTTGGTACAAACAAGAGAAAGCTCGCCTTGTGCTTGAACTGAGGGAGTCATCAGACCACCGAGTAGCAAAAGGAGACATACCTGTCTGCACCAGTTGAAAGTGGAATGCGCAAGCAGAGGCTGACCAGGCCATAAGCAGGGTAGAGACTGGGTGAGCAAGCCTAGACTGGGGAGAAACAACACTGTTCAGGTCCAAAGCAGAACGGGAGCAGAACCTGGTGAATGCAATTGCAGTTGCTCAGGAGCGTCAAAAAGCCAAGACTACATGAGAAGGCTACATCAACAGGGCCTTCAGTTGGGCGGATATGTAGAAAATCCCACAAGCTATACTCATCTTCCTAATCCAAGCAACCTATGACAGCTTGCCCTGCCCCCGAAATCTCCACCAGTGGTTCGGCAGCAACAACATGTGTATGCTCTGCAAGACCAGCAATGCAAACCTCCAGCACATACTGTCTGGTTGTAAGCTGGCACTAACACAAGGATGGTACAGTATGCGGCACAACCACGCTTTGCAAAGGTGCACTTTGTCAGAGCTGGAGAGACCATCAGTGAGACCAACATAAGGTCTCAGCTTTCAAAGTTCTGGTGTCAGTGCCAGTGGAAATGGAGAATGGCATTACAGGTGGCTTGAAAAATGTTCTTCCAGTTCTTTCCTGTATTTTTGTAAAGTTTACACATTGCAGAGTTTTATAAAGCAACAACAAAACATTTAATTTAAAATGTCATTTAAACCTCCATCAGACTGCGGTGCTTTCAAATCACTATGTGTAATCAAAGGGTCAGAAGGCTGAGCCGAGAGGGAGTCTCAGCCAGTGTGTTTGAGACAGGTAGCTTAATAAAAACTGTCATTGCTAATAACCTCATCTCTCGGTTGTCTACACATCACTGCTTTTGGCTTTCACTCATTTCACTCTGTTGAGCATCTTTGCTTTGTGTGTGTGTGTGTGTGTGTGTGTGTGTGTGTGTGTGTGTGTGTCTACACCATGTTCCTCCTACAAGCACACACAAACTACTGTGCTTTTGTGATTCAGCAAACAGTAGTGAATTTCATAAAGATTTCATAGCTTCATTTAATGTTCTGCAAGCTAAAATTCCATTGGAACACTAAAGAAAAAAAAGAGTGTAACACACTTTACAGACAGAGCTGCAGGCTCTGAACACTGGACTGCAGACTGATGTCCAACAGCTGAGAAAATGGCAGCAACTTCAAACAGTCCAACACACTGTGAACTGGATCCCTGTCCAACTAAACTGTCTGACACAACTGGTGCCAAGAGTGAAGGATTCAGCACACAGCTTATAAAGACGGGCAGCCAGCCAGCAGCTCATCGCATGAGTATTAATGAGCTGTCCAAGCTAACACATCTCCGCCTGTTAACATCACAACTTTTATGTATTTATTTTTTACATGGTTTGCATGAGGACATTCATGAGACATGGTCACAAGTACTGTATGTGTCTTGAAAAGAAATGTTTTGCCAACTAGTGGCTCCATTGGCTCTTGGAAAGGCAAGTGGAACTAGATGAACAGTGATGGCCGTTAGACAACCGAGCAGGCCATGCTTTTCAGATGAAGCTTAAGTTAGAGTAGTCTTGTGCAGATCCACAAAGCCTAAGTGGGATAGGTGCTGCATACAAAAATCAATTAAACCAAAGTCAAGGATGAGGAAGACTTGTAGTTGGTTTCAGCATCACTAATAACATTAATGGGAGCTGTGATTCCAGTATTCGGGTACTGCTTGTATTGCAATTCAGATGATACTGCCTATCAAGCCAGTTGCTCTTTGCTTGCGTGAGGATATGATGCAAGGACACTTTAAAGGTGCAATAGGTGAGAGAACTGCGTGGAAAAATTTCCTGATGTAACTAGTAACTATTTGTAAGACCAGTGTAACTAGAAGAAGGAATGATGACTGAACTACTAAGTGGGAAATGCCTTTCAAGCCAGTTGGGCCAGCCACGGTAGTTTAGCCTAAGCAGATACAATAAACAATGATATAAGGCCAAGGAGAGCAGCAGAGTAGCTGCTCTTTGTTTGGATGAGGTAGGACTCAAAGGCAGTTTAAAGGTACGTTAGGTCAGGGAAAGAGAATAATGTCAACTGTCAGAAGGCCCAGCAGAGTTATGTTGGCATAGCGGAATACCAACTGCAGGGCCTGGTGATCAATCAAAACATCATTTAACATGAATTATTGGCTTCCACAAGAACTCTCACCCACCTTTTCCAACATTTCACTGTGTATTGATAACTAGCTAGCCTGCTAATTTTCAGTTAGCAACCTAGCTATCTTTGACAGCTATTGTGACTGACTAGCACTTGCATGTCCTAGAGCTTCAGACTTTGAACAACAACCTACATTAGCTTTCTAGTCAGCTGAAGCTCACTGGACAGCTTAAAAATATACCCGCAAATGTCAGCATCGGTCAGTTTAGAAGCCAAATGGTGTAGATCTCAATCTGCCGATCAAGCATATCAATCAAACAAACACATCCCATCCACTCAGAGGCTTAGATGCTAAAGGAGCATGTCTGATGTATCTCCAAAGATCCATTATCTTCCTTTAAGTAAAAGAAAAAAGTACAATAGATTTGAGAATCACTTAGACTTTCTGTGTTTTCATTCAAACTTTTGTCAATTTAATGTTTGTGTTTGTTTCTTTTTTCTTATGAAAGCAATTACTCAACGATGGCTGCTCTAACATTCGTGGAAAAAGTTGCTGCTTTGACGGGAGCAAGAATTCAAACCACATCCTGGTTGTGAGAGAACACTAAATTTAAAGAGTACACTTCATTTTCTCTGCTGAGGCTGACAAAATACAAAATCAATGTTGAGTTTTCTTTCACTGCTGATTTAAAATAAAGGCTCTGGATATGAATCTGAGTAAGGGGAGATAGTAAACACTGCCAGTGTGTGTTTTCCTGCTTCACTGTGTGTATATACAGATCTTCACTTTCTATCTCTGCTTTATACCACTGAGCTTAGCCCAGAACATGTCTTTATCATTATGAGTAGAGGTTTGAAATGAAAAATAGAATGGCATTTTATTCCCATGCACTCAATGCTTCCATGGCTAACTATACCCGCTGGTCACACACACACACACACAGCTTTTCATTACACCGATGACTTATTTGACAGCAGAGAGCCACACATAAATTATCTACAGAGTGTTTATAGAGGAACAGTGTGCTCCAGACATTTAATGCCTCTTTGAATTTCTCTCTTTTGCCTTGTGTTTGCCACGAATGAAAACTGCACTGAGAGAGGCCATAGTTTCCCCTAAGGAGAAAGAGCACTTTATGGGACTTGTATTGACTGGGCACAGTACAGAGAAGAAATATCCACCCTTATTAATATTTCATTGTGCTTTAATTGCTCTCATTACCTCCAGATTACCCTGTGTTCTGCTGATACGTTTTTATAAGGTAATGAATCCCTTTCTTTAATAGTAAGCAGCCACAATCCAGGGCGTTAATACTCCCCTTGAACGTCCTGTGAAGCATCTCAACAAAAGTAAACCCAACAAACAGTAAACAGTGTAAAGTGGGTCAGCTACTCTGCACGGTTCATGGTCCACAAAAGACAGGATCCCTGTGGAGGATTGCATTCATCTCAGAATCATCTCGAAAAACCTCCCCCTGGTTCACTGACAGCGCTGAGAGAGCTGCAGGAAACCAGTTAACAACAGTTCCTGTCTTGTCTCATTGTAGTTTAATGGTATGTGGTGTTGTGGGGAGTGCTGTGGCTGCTAAGCATTAAGCTCAGGCTGTAATATACTGTATATGAAAAAAAAAGTTATATAAATGTTAAATTATAATGCTAAAAATACCTTTTTCCTCTATTTGGTTAGTTGAAAGGCTCATGCACACACAACAGAAAAGACCAGCTTTTATCTACGTATGGTGCCTTGCTCAAATGTTGAAATTTGTCATCCCTTCACTAACGACTGCATTATCTACCAGTAACCGTGATAATAATAAATCCCATGAGGGGTTTATAGCCTTAATGTTTCAAAGCTACACATCAGCACTTTGATCAAAACTGTAGGCTTTTTGCTCCTCGTGTCTAAGTACTGAGATTACAGTGTTTCTACAGCTGCAGCTCTGAAAAAGCGCTGCAGTGGGTGAGAGCCGCGTAGGATGAATGGATTTGGTAGCAGCAGTAACACTACAATCATCATCATCACCATCATCATTGCCACCGTGACTGCCAATCTCTGCCCACCATGCCCATTACTTCTGGTTTGAAAGGTAAAAAATGGTGTGTTTGTCATTCTCTGCACATCTTCCTCTGGATCTCTGAGGTGCTGGTGCTGAAAGTCTCATGGTGACTTTGAGAGAAGTGACACTGGAGAGTTGCTGCTTCAAATCCTGAGAGAATGAAAAGGTTACCCAGTGAGTCAGTGAACCTACTTTGTGAACATCAACAGTTAACATGTCATTTACTGTATACTAACTTGTCATGAAATTAGACTTAAGGCCCCTTTACACTGTATGATATTGGGCTGTCTGAGACTAAAGTCTATCATTATGAGAGAAATTTCTCTCACAAATCTTTGTTCATCATTCCAAAACTATCCTCTTAGATCTCACTGTGAGACTTGTCCACTGATGGACAATTCGGAACTTTGGGAGACCAAACAGAAATTTGAGACCAAATTCTCACAATGTGACTGCTGCTACGACCTACATCTAGAAACCAACCAATCAGAATATGACAAATGACAAATACACTGGCCAGTGACATTTTGTAAGTGGCATTACTCAGACTCTAGTAACCTGGTTACTAGGAGTGTAAAGATTAACTGATATGAATTGGAAAACCAATACAAGAGTAAGAGATTCAGCTACATCGATAAAGAACCAAAAATCCGTCCCAAATTCTGCACAAAATTCGCAAAAAAATATGTGTAAAAAATCCAAAAAATAAGACTGTCAAGAACCAATTGTCCCTCTGTCTCTCTCTCTGCACTGTGCCTGCCTGTGTGTGTGTGTGTTAGTGTATGTGACCCACGCCTCTCCTGCTGCCTTGCAACGTTTCCCAGTCATACACCTGCTTCAAACCACCCACCTCATTCCCACACTGAAAGCAATGTCTGTACTACCATGTTTACTGCTGCCTGATATTTACATTTGCAGTCTTCAAAATGTGTGTTAGTATCATAAATTATTCCGGGGGAACCTCACATCTTGCTACTAAATTATGAAGGTGATGTGTGCGCTGACAGAAAAGTTACCAAAAGTACCATCAACACAAGGCGAGTAATGCTAATGTACTGTAAATAGCGTTAACACCAGTAACGTTAGCAGCTAATGCTACTTCCATTTGACCCCTAGCTTGTCCCGGTTGAAGGCAAAACTGTTAATGAAGCCACAAGCTGTTTTATTTGCAGGGACATGAGTCCATACATACTTATTGAAAATACCAAATTCAGAGGGATGACACTAACCTGGAGACTGAGGAAAATTTCAGATTAATCAGTGATGGTTAATTGCTGCTCTGTCGCAGGACGTTAACTCTGGTTCCCTGCATATAAGGTCGCGCAAAGGGAACGTTGACATTGATGTATATTGTGAGGCGCAGAATCATCTAATATGGACAGAACTATCAGGGATGATGGGCTGCATGTTTCTGGTGAGAACAGACATGCCAAGTTTTCCTTATGGAAATGTGGACCTCAAGGACATGCCCCCTAAAATTGGACACTGATGATCATAAAATGTAAAAGATGTATTAGAAATTGTTTTCTCTAATACATTTCCGCTAACATTGGCCTGACACCAGGATGACGATGGCGAGTCTGTGCCCATTTCCACCATCACACCATAAACAGATCAGCACTGGCTTGGCTGTTCAAACGGAGCCACTCTTTGAGTCTGTGTTTGAAGGGTTGCTGCAAACTTTGCAACCTAGCCAACAGTATCAACCATATGGGCCTTGTAGTTATCAGCTTGCCAAGTCAGCCAACGTGAGCCCTCCACATTCTGCTGCTTGGCTTAAATGTCTGCAGCTGAATACGTGTGAAATGGGGTGTTGTCATTTGCACTCAGCAAATCATCCTGCATTCAAAAAAGGAATGTGATCTTCTCCAACTGTGCTCAAGTGTAAGCGAAAATATTGTGCACACATGCGTGCCTGCCAGGCTTTTGTGTGGGAGGATGCAGGACGCATCTGACACACACAGATAAGAGCGAAGTTGGCAATCCAGGGATGCTCTCTGATATAGAGAGATCACGGGCGGGCATTTTTTGAAGCGCTCAATGTCCTGTGAATGTGCAGACGGCAACGGCAGCTCAGTGAGTGAACAAGGAACAATGGGCTGACCTATAACACAGTAATAGAGAGTGTGGGATGATCCAAGCGTGAGGTGTGGTATTCAGTGTTTCTATATTCGGTGGCAGGGTGGAGTGGAAGTGATAGTGTAGTAGTAGTGGTTGGAAGTTAAGAGAGAGAAACAATGGATGAAAGAGGGTTTATAGGTCCTAATATGTGTATATTACATCACAGCAGTAAAAATAGTTCAGGATGGTAAACTCTCTAGTAAACCCTCTTAATGGAGAATTTTTTGTAATTAAAATTTGCCTTAGAATAAGATAAAATTAAGTCAATTTTAAGATTGTACACATCACATAACATTTACACTAGTAATAGGACAATTTCAACATTTACTGACTATAATGTACATCATCATGAACGTACATTTCATATAATATTCATAAAAAATTTAAACATAACACAAACACACACATCAATTCACTATTGAGTAGCTACAGTAGAGCATATATTACTACATGGTATGAAAAATTAAAACTAACAGTGATGTTGGATAAAGTAAAGTCATACAATACTGCAGTAGTGGAATATAACCAAGTACATTTACTGATGTACTGTACTTATATAAAAATTTAAGATACTGTACTTATTTTGAGTATCCCCATTTCATGCTACATGATACTTCTACACCACATTTATTTTACAGCTTTAGTCACTAGTTACTTTTCAGATTTAGATTTTACATACAAAACATATGAGTTTATAAAATATGGTGATACCTTGTTATAAATACTCGGGGAAAAAAGGGAGAGAGTGTTTTAAACTCGGTGCTCTTCCTCAGGCAGCATCTGAGGAAGAGCGCCAAACTTGAAAAGCATTGCAAACCAGAGTAGCTGCTGATCCAAGCTGTTTCTGTGTTCTTCATACCATTTAATGTCTGTACTCATGCACATAGTGAGCATATTAAATTCTCTCACTTTTTTGCTTATGATGGTAGTATTTTCACTGATCTGCTTAGGAAGCCTTTTTCCACTGTTTTCCTGTAGATGTCTTGTGAAAAATAAAATCATCCAACAGTATATAACCAATTAACTACACTTCAATCAACTGCAACAGTGAAATGCTATGTACACAGTAATGCATTAATATTCATAATATACTATAATAGTACTTGCCATTTCTCTGCATTTTGAGTGCTTTTACTTTTCACACTTTACATACATTTTGATAATAACATTCTTAATCTTTGAATATGTAAATATTTTTTCATTTCAAAAGTTGAATTACTGCACACAATATAGCTCATTCACAGTGTTTGTGCACTGGAGGCTTCAAGTTTCCACACTTGTGTTAAGTTGCATACTGGACCATGATTGGATCCAAACTAGTCACAAACCCTGCTTGTAGGTACACGTTAAAATTAAAAAGATTCAAAGTGAACACAAGAAACTTTCCTCCTTCAGCAGATGAATGTGAAATTAAACTCTGCATATACTGTACATCATTCTGAAGATCACAGTGATGCTCCGACATCCAACTAAAGGAACAAGAAGAAAAACACATTTTGAAGTGATCTTAAAACTTTAAGTTTGTGTAGGAATAATTTAAAATATACTGTTTTGATGTTAAAAGATGTTAGAACTTTTTATATATATATATATATATATATATATATATATATATATATATTTTAGTGTTTACAGCATATTCCTTACATTTTTCATGCAGTTCTTCTCAAGGCTGGATTATCACCAGGAAACAAAGCAGGAAACTTCCCAGGAGTCCCAGACCCACTAGGTTCACGGTGTAGCTATTAGTTTGTGGTGTTTTTATGAAATGCAATTTTCAAGATCCTTCCTTTATCAAAATGTAGTGTTAAGACATTATTTCAACTGATACTTCATATTCCTGAAGTGATAAAGTTCAGTCAAAGTGTGATGAGGTTCATGAAATCAATAGCTGAGGTGGCTGATGGAGGGACATCCCACACAGCTCATTATTTTTAATAAGCTCCACCTTTTCAGTCTCATTACTGCTGTCTTTGCAGATACCAGTGCTGCTCTTTCTGCCAGCACGTTTCACTCTTACTTATTTATTCATTTTTGTAAAGATTTCTTTATTACTTATTTATACATTTTGTGTGATATGGAAAGATGTTTCTAGGTAAAATAATCGACATAGTATGTAGTCACAGAATGATGTCTGCTAAATTAAGAAATAAATAAATAAATAAAAACGTTAAAAGAGAAGTTAAGTCTGGCTGAAACTTCTTGTATCAACCTTTCGTGCTTTGATTAGTAGCCTTTATTGTGTGACTGTTGTTCACAGTTGGACAGCTCCCTGCATAGTGGAGGAGGATGCTGAGAGTGATGCTGGCAGGCAAATGAGTTAGCTCACTGCTTCCTATCTGGAAGATAATTCCACAAACACAGCTCCCCATGCTCTCTCTGGCTCCTCATGTGATTGGCCTCAGAGTCCAGGAGCTGAGATGTATGAGCTGAGCTGTATGCATAATGTATGTGTGTTATGGCTCGCTCATAGCTTAAAGAGCAAGAGCTTCCCTTCTGTACAGCAGAGAAATGCAGGGAGCACATCATAAATAATGAGAAGCAGAAAGTAAAGAATATCAAAGTAAGATGATCTGCCGTCAAAGTTTGCATTTTGTGTGTACACAGGGGTGTATGTGTGTTTGTGCTGTACAGCACTGCAGGTGTGTTCACAAACTCAGGAAAGTAGAGTTATGTTCAGCTTGTACAGTAATAGGTATTCAGGTTGTGTCATGGAAAAAAGCTTGTTGTGTCCTTGAATGTCCTGAAGCTTTATTGAACCTGTAATTTACATTTTACAGTTTTGACATTTAGCTGATGCTCTTATCCAGAGTTACTCACAGTGAATGAGCAATAGATTGAGAATGGAGTGTGTTGCGAAAGGACAACTTCCATAGGACAGCTGGATGTTGATGACACATCGGGGCTGTTGCATGGATCAAACAGAACTAGCAGTGAGAAACAGAGAATGGTCTTTTGGTTGTAGACAAAGATGCTATTTCTTACTGGCAGTCCACTGTATTGTACAAGAGTCACATTTTGAAATTAAGCTGGCTAATAAGAAGAAAAAGTGATGTGTGCCAAATACTGTAACAGTTAGCATCTAGGTAGACATAAAACAAACTAGTTTCTATTGTGTACTGTATCTAAAGGCAAAGGTGTTTATACCTGGCTACACCTTACACATGACCACACTTGAGTCATACAAATAGGGATAATGACACACACTTTTGGACAGTCATCATGCTGTACTTCGTTGTACACATGAAAAATGACAGAAGTAGTGGTGTGAACAAATGAAAAAACAAGACTAGGTCAAAACCTAGTATATGGCTGGACTGTGTATGGTTGATGTGTGAAATTGTTGCCAGTGTGTTACAGTGATAGTCAGTGGTAGTGTCTATAATGTGAATTCCTGGATATTAAATATTAATCTGCAATTTTCTGTAGTGGTCCCAGTAATATTCACTTAAGTAGCATATCACATGACAAGGTTAAGCTATGTTTGAGTAAAAAAAAAAGGTTATAAATGCAGTTGCAAGAACAATACTTTCCACTCATATCTTGGGATGTTTGATTAGAAAGAAAACAGATTTTATTGAATTATAACTATTCTGATTATTATTAAGTGCCCCTGCTCTTTCAGCTGTTTCACTCGGTGAATGTCTCTTGTTTTTCACTGTACATTGAATGTTTTGTCACAGTGATTGTTTGAGTGTTTTAATTCTGCTTTAAATCCTTCATACCTCTATGCACTTTTCTTCGGCCTCTTTCTTAGTTAAGGAGGCTGTGGTATTTTGACAGCATTTTTGGTTGCAAATTCAGGAGGTTTATCTCTACCTAGTTACTGCAGTTACTGTCAAATCAAGCGCACCTGCAGAGCAGTCACCTCACACTAAACTGATATAACAGCTTTTGAGTCTCATGTTTTACCTGCAAGACTCATGTTTTAATGCTGTTGTTCATCGTTTGTGATGTGAAAATGTCAGAAAAATAAAAAAAAATTTTCCTGGTATTAGTTCATTTATAAAATCTAAACGCACCGCAGAGTGTCTCTCCTGCTGGCTGCTGCCAGCGCTGCCACCCAAAGAGTCGATCACACTGGACGGTAGAGACGCTGGTGCCCGTCTGTTTATATAGGAGCTGGAGAGCGTCAGAGCTCGGAGCAGAAACACAGTCACTCTGCATCGCTGCTGTCCTGTGCTTCCATCATCTCACACCAATTCATTTTGAAAGAGTAACGGCTAATGGGGAAACTCCAACACATCTGGCTGACCAATGGTGTAACTTCATCACTCACTCACTCACTCAGGCACTCATGGACAACCATGGTTGGGCTGGCCCCCGCTGTTGCAGTCTAGCCAAAAAGAGCTTGAGAGGGCGGGCTCCAGGCCTGCCTATTTTCACACCTCCACACACCTGTCCAATAGCTGCGTGAAGTCAGGTTTAAGACGCTGTTGGACAATCCGCCACGCTCTCTGTTTGAAGCACCCTGTACATTTCCACAGCTCTAACTCCATCAGTGCATCAGTTATGTCATACTCTGCACTCTGCAGCTCTGAGTGTCTCATGTAAACACAAATACTGATTTAATTCACAAAGTATTTGCTGTCGGGTTTTTTTGTTTGTTTGGGTTTTTTCGTTGAGCTACTGTCAATGAAACTAATTACTTCCTGCACTGATGTTTCACATTAAGAGTCCCTGGCATCTCAGTGAGCAAAGAAAGCACTCAAAAGGAAAAAAAAGAAAAGAAGAAAAAAGAAGATTGGAATTAGTTGTTGAATGACAACTATTTTGTTCTTTCTTCCTCTGTTAAAAGAGACACTACTGATTCAGTTGGTCAGCTTTTAAATATGATCTAAATTTTTTCCATCCATGGGCTTTTGAAGCCTGAAATCAATATTTTATAGACTCTAAGTTTGAAATCTTTCTTGTTTCCTCCCAAAAATAACCCTGCCTGCACATGTTCCTACACACATGAGCTGAGCTCAACAGAACTAAACAGAGACAGGGAGCAGTGATGCCAGTAAACAGTCCATGGTGAATGTTGCCCTCTACTCAGCTGCCCTGGCATTTGAGGAGACTCCTCTCATTGCAGTCTGTTATCTCTCTCAGTATTGTTCCTGGAGAGGCTTGACCATGAAGGTCAGTGATCTGTGGCAATGTGATCTATAGTACAGAGGGAGGTTAGAGGTTGCTGCTGCATTACAGGTACAGGAGAGGCTCTTTCATATTTTCAGATGTGAGCAGAGTGCACAGCGCTGCTTTCTAAAGTGGTGTTTGACATTTGTCCTTTGTTTTATCAGTATTTGGCAGCACATTTGCACATGTGATACCTTTATCAATATTACATGAAGGTCTAGAGCTTTAGAAGTCTGCACTGAAGTGCCTGGGAGAGCGTCCATATTCTTTCTTGAAATACAAAACAATATATCATTGCCAAAAGATCTATAATGATAGCTAAATTCTTCTTTGCGGCTTCATGTTGATTTTGAAAAATTAAATCATCAAAAAAATCAATTGTTTGAAATCATTAAAAATAAATAAAGTAAAGTATAAATAAGGTGTTGCCTGATTGACAGAAGTCTCAGCCTGTCATGGTCATGTGTGTAACGGTCCCTTTTCTATAGAGTCATAAAGTGAGAGGAGCTGTTTCAGGTGTTCCAATAGTAAAACATCCAGTTTATGTTCTCATGGACAATATTAGGTGACTGACAGCTGGAGTGCTTCAAGGCTTATATGAAAATGAAACTCTCTCGGTACAAACCAAGATGAACAACTGTATTCGAAAATATCTGGCTCTGGTTCCTGATCATGTCAAAGTGTCCTTGAGCAACTACAGCTTCCAAGGAGCATTTCAGTAAGAAACATCCAATCACAGAGCTTAAAATTTTGTTGCATGTGCTGCTAGCTACTATAGAAACCTGAATAGACATACAGCAGGCTAAATTAGTTTATGTTCAGATTCTGAGTCAATTGTATCCAATTCGATACAGAACTCTGACTGAAATCAGCAGATGAGACTCAAGGTTATCATGATATTGAAAAATATCCACCATTACAAGCTAGAAAAAATACACCATTTCTCAGGGAGAAAAAAGAAATAATTCAAACATATAATCACAACATCAGGTTCAGATCACTTGGTCAGCCATTTAGAGATAATTTGGTTACACACAGATTTAATAACTATATGCTTCATGTAGAGCATAAAGTCAACTGAAATGATTTAGTGGTACATTTAAAAGTAATGCACAAGTTACTTTCCCTAGTAACTTATTACTTTTTATATGCAGTAACCGGTAAAGTGATTGAATTATTTTTTGAGAGAAGTAGCTACTAACTGTTATTTATTGCTCATTTTCAATAACTTGCCCAGCATTGGTAAAAATAGGTCCAACAGGTTTGTAATAAACTCTAGTTTTCCTTAAACTTAAGGAAACATCCCTATAGGACATGTTTCTCTAGAGTATTTGGTCTAAACACACATTTTTGACTATAACACTCTTTTCTTATGTTGCTGCCAGTCCAGGCTTTTAAAGTTTCTTTCACAGCCGTACTTATTGAAGTTTCTGTGCATGATCTCCAGCAGAATGTCTAAAATGTAAAATGCCATTGCTAAGCATTCCTTGTCATTTTGTGGCTGGTAAAAATTTCCACCCAAAAGGGCAGCTCGCAGCCCTGCTGCTCTGTCGAGAGGAAAGTGTCTTTGTTGAAATGCTGGTGTCTGTTCTTTGGAAGCGGAGCGGCCCCATAGTACTGCTGTCACACCAAAGAGGAATCTAAGAGACTATTCAGAGCGCTAAGCAAGAAGGTTAATTAGCCAGACAATAGAAAAGTAATTTCATGATGTCACTTCTGCTTCCAACTGAAATTATTAATCTTTTGAACAGAGCCTCCTGGAAGCAGGGTTCAGACCTGCTTTACAGAGAGAGAGTGAGAGAGTGAGAGAGAGAGAGAGAGAGAGAGGCGAGAAGCACAGCTGAGCAGACACTGAACTAGCTGTGGGGGTTATTAACAGAAGTGCGACGGGGCTGCGGAATGACTGCCAGGGTGTTTTCTTTTGCTTCTTTCTGTTAGTTAGCTGAATAAGCTGATCTTTACCTCGAGTGGCTCTTATGAAAACCCCTCCCTGTCACTTTTGATAAATGAGATTGGTGTAACTAGAAAAAAAACACACAGCCACGTGGGAGAACTCGAAATGGCACTGCAGCAGAAAGTGACACATTCCAAAATGTAGTGCTTTGCAGAGGTGTGTGTGTGTGTGTGTGTGTGTGTGTGTCTCACGCACAGCCAGTGTGCATGCATGTGCTTGTTGGGTTTGTGTGATTGACACAATTGTGTGCAAATGTCGACGCAAGCATTTGTATGTCAAATTACCTTGAAGACACTCTCCATACTGCTTGTTTGGCATACACAGAAAAAGTAACCATCCTTATGGAGGGGGGACTCTTGGCCTGTTGGTAATGTCATCAGTTCAATCCACCCACCATATATGATGCAATGACCTGAGGAGATGGATGCAATGACCTTTATATTTCCTCCTTCCAGCAAACTTTGATTCACAACTAACTGTTTAAGTAAGACCTGACTCATTAGTTTAGACTCCAAGTTTAGAAAGCACAAAGTGTTTTCAGTGAGCCTTGAATGTTGCAGATAAATAGAAGGTACAGTTTATAACTCTAGTAGCTCCAATGTGCAAGCATCGGTTTCTTATCCTAATTACGTGTATGTATTTTTTTAGATTCTCTACGCACTTTGTCTACTAGGTAGTCGGAAACACTGAAGAAGTCATGGAACACGAAACAGCCTTACTAGCCTGCCTGCTGCCTTCTGCCCACTGGTTGAACATCCTGAAGCATCCTTACCATCAAACTTTACAAAGGTCTATCATCGTCACATTTAGTAAGGAAAAAAATCAGACCAATAGTTCTCTTCCCATAGAGCCTACATGAAAACTATTTTCGCTCAGTAAATTTCTGCTGTCAGTCAGCTGTCCACTCAGCTTGTCAGGAGCTGCTGCTAACAGACTGCTGGGTCTGTAGACAGTGACAGCCAAACAGATGCCGGAGTTGGTGTGGTTTGAATGGACAGAATGCTTCTATAGTGCTTATGCACCGCTCACATCTCGCTTTTGATGTGGATTCGCAGCAAGAGTCCACAGCCATGTTTGCAGCTCTGTGAAGCTAGCTGCTGATGTTTAGCAGGTAATCTATATAATGTTTGCTATCAAAGTTTAGCACATTAGCATGCCAACATTGGCAGGTATTTGGTCATAAATCAAAGTACTGGACGAATTAAATTTCTGACCTGACGATGGTGTTTGATGAAAAGTCAAGGGATCAGGGTAGTTCCTGCTCTGCTGCACAAGGCAACCAATTACCCAAAAACCCTTCACCCAAATGATATTTTTAAAAAGTTAGACTTGCTCCTCATAAAGCAAAGTACTGGACAAATCTATATTTTGACCTGGAACTTTGGATCAGTGGATCGAAAGTTCCATCCTGTTGGGACATGAGTGTGAACCCAATAGACATTTCATTCCAATCCAAAAATGTCAACCTGCCTGTAGTGCTACTGGAAAAGTCAGAGGATCACCAAAGTCATTAGAATTCCTTCTTTGGGGATCATGAATGTCTGTACAAGAGTTCATAGCAAACCATCCAATAGTTGTTAAGATATTTCAGTCTGGACCAAAGTGGAGCAAACAAAAACCAAATGTAAAACAAATGGTACCCAGCACTTAAACTCTACACAGCTCTAAACAGCCTGCATTCACCTAAACACCAGCTTCTCTCCACAGGTCACACCCTCTCAGGCTCACACTTCAACTGTCTTTATTAAGCTCTGCACTCTGCATTCATCTGCTAAAGTGCAAACTCAATGTAATGTCTTGCAGAGTCTGCAGCCTTCAGAAGATGATAGGCAGATTTCTGCCCAAAAGCTACTTAGAGCTGTTCACAAAACCCACCGGCGGCAGAATGCTAATAGGAGCTAGTCTGCCATGTCTTGGAGATTAGATTAAATATCAGGGCCCTGATCCTGCTTCTGCAGCCTGCTCTCCTGCAGACAAACGTTTCAACACGGAGACTTACATCCAAATCTCATGTCTGTGGATGTGATAAGTCTGATTGTCACATCCGAGCTGAATCCTCCGCAGCAAAAAACCCTCAGTGCAGCAGAATATACAGAAAAGGCACAAAGGTATGTGGTATATAAAAGTGTCATATAACCTCTTTAGTATAGTAGCTGTAGTATTCTTTGCTGAATATTAGCAGATATTTAATGCCAGTATTTAAGGTTTAAAGACCGCTATAATTACATGAAATTCAGTGCTTTAATATTCATTAGAGTGGAAAAAGCAGTGAAACAGCATTCGCATGTGACACTTAAAGCATTCAATGATAGTGGAAGCTGGAGGATGCATTTGATTGTTACAATAGAACAGGGTAAGATGAGCATCTGGGTACCTTGCCCACAGCAAACTGAGTCATTAATTCCACATGTCCAGAAGCTATGACAGCAATGCATTATTTTATAAACAGTTTTTTTCCTCCTGTGATCTGATGCCATTTGAATATCTGCTCAATTCTATCTATCTGTTATCTATCTATCTAGTATCCCGTATCTATCTGGAGTCTATCTGTTGACAACCTTTATTCATGACATAATGACAGTACAACTAAATAAAAAGTGACCTGTGAACAAGAACTGCAATGAAATGTTTTACATTTTTTTGTCAACGAATAGAAAATTAATGATAATGTGAAAGACTGATGAATGGACAAATTAATTGAATACTGTTTTGATGCAAAGTCTCATAGCGGGAGCTGCATGTATCTGTGGAGGCACACACTGTGACTCCTGATTAGTAAAACAGTCTCCTCCAGTAATAATATCTCTTATTCAGAAGCTGATTTAGCTGTTTGACCTGTTGCTCTGCTGTTAATTAGAAGCATCTTGCATTCACTAACTTTCTGTCTCTGTCAATAATGTTACCTGTCATGAGCGTTTCTTGGAAGAAGCAGATTTATGGACTAAATTCATCCACAATACACAGAGAATTAGACAAGAAGCAGTGACAAAATAGCTGAACAAACAAGGAGTTTGTTCCCAGGAGCAGGGTTCATATTACCACAGTCACTGAGTGTGCATCACCTCACATCATCCGGTCTTTAATCCTTGGAGTTTACTCAAATATACTCCAAAGAAAAACCATAGACACCTATTATACACCTGTGAATGAGGCAGAGTAAAGCCGACATACTGTCTGTGATATGGAAGAGAAATAACAAACCAACAGGGAAACCTCCCACCATCAGCTGTATACTAATGAGATGTATTCTTGTACTAGTGATGTAAGGACATGGAGGCAAATTACTCATGAATGTCTGAATCATCATTTCTCATTAGTGTATTGCATATGATGTAGCACACACTGGTGTGTGTGCACACACTGGCCCTGTCACTTAGACAAAAAGAGAAACAGTAATGTGGGGGAGCCTGAAAGCCTAAAGGGCCATTATCTTCATTGGGTTCAGGATGAATAGATAAGTGCCTGACTAAAAATGAATGAACAACTCTTTTGTGCCGATTCATGTTGGAGTTTGGTACTTTTCAGGTCTACAGTGGTACGTAAATACATCCTCCCACGCCGAGTCCAACAACAACTCTCAATCAACCCCACCTTCTCAGACTTCAACCCTGTAACTGTACGAGTTACTGTGACAAAGTGTACATTTAGCATGGTCAGTGGTAACACATTTCCCAGGTATTGGATTTGACGTGATTAGCAATGCTTGTTATGCAGGATACTTCAAATACAGCTTATGTGAGATTTTCTTGACCAGAAAAATGTTAGCATCAGCTAACAATGTCAGCTTCAAATGTCTCAAACCAAGACAAGCAAATCTTTTGTGGTCTTGCAAATAATGTCTTCACTCAGAAGTAAAAGCAGAGGTAGATTGAAGATGTTGTTATGGTACCGCAAAGCCTCTGAGGGAGGAGATTGTGGTAGATGCTTTAGCATGCAGTGGCTGACTTCAACACCAGAGACTAGAATTTACTCTCTTCTCCTACGAACAGTTAAAGTTGATTTATTTTATTCATGACCAACATCTTTCCCTAACCTTGACCAAGAGATTTAAGAAAAGATTCTTAACTTACTAGCTTTGTCCAGAGCTTTGAACACACACACACACACACAGTCCTCATCAGCAATCTCAAGTTTGCTCAGTTGTCATCACATACCCTAAGAAGAAATTTAGGTCATGTGATAACAGGTGGTTGTGTATGGAGGGAGATGGTAATTCTGTTAATATGTTATATGGTCTGTGCAGGAGGGTCTTCACTACTAATCTTTGATGCTGTAAGTGGTAGTTAGAATTGTACTTAAGCAAGTCATTTTAGTTGTCTAAATTAGAACAAACCATAAACACGGCAAATAAGAAAACGCTCATACAAATCATCAACAGTCAGATGCATAGTTTTGAAAGGCTTCATTTTGTGTTTAGGTAGAAGGACTTCTTGTGTATCATTTTGGTGTACTCTACTGCTCTAGTACTACAGAGACTTGACTCCCATGCTGGTTCATGAACAGTCTAGAAGTACTCGGAAAAGACAAACTTGTACAGGGAACAATATGGGGTAATGATGACTTGTTTGTGCTCAGGGGATTTTCTGAGCTGGACCCTTTAGATAGCATATATAAGCATTCTGAATTCCTCCAGCTTCGAATGAAACACTCTACTGTTGCCATGATACCAGAGGTCAGGCATGGATACCAAGACAGAGTTTTATATCTAAATGTTCTTTACTGTGATGATACAACACAAAAGAGATAAAAGTTACTTTTTGCAATGCCTGTGGCACAGTGGTTCTGATATGTAGTTTTGGTGTCCATATTTATCAGTGTAGGTGTACTGGGATCCAGTTTTGTTGCTACACTGAGTCTATTCCCATTTGAAATTTTTTTAGATAAATTTTGCATTGATTGCCACAGTGTGCTGTCAGGAGACAGACTGTGGTTCTGTATATTTCAGTTTGCCACTTTTTCTTCTTCTCTTTACTATTCAAACTCAGGTGCTGTCTGTGCAGACTCTATATCCTCTGGAGCTCGTGCTGAAATGAAATTTCGGCATGCACAACACAGTCAGGAAAGTTGTGAATGTTCAGGAAAATCAATATCAACTTCAATCTTTTACAACAGTATGGAAGTAGTGTTGAAATTGTGGTTATCATGACAACACTGAGACCCACATTTCCAAGTCTATCTACTGTAACAGTATGGGCCTGCCTGTGTTCAGATAAGTAGTGCTATGGAATGATTCTGCACCCGGTCTCTCCCCGTCCACCTGTGGGCCAGTCAGGGCATGAAGGCTGGAGTCTGGCAGCCCTGGGGTTGGCGCAGCAGCGTCTGTCAGGAGCTGTGATGAGTGTTCACATCAAGGCCTTCCACTGATTACTGCTGTCCCAGCTCTGCTCAGCATATGAGAGAGCCACCTGCATGGCCGCCATGCTTGACTTGTCAGGAGACATCTCGTTTTGCTAACACTGTGACCTCCACACCATCTATCCTCCACAGAGAGCCCTTGACTTTGACCGGATGATTTACTAAACATCCCTCCTCAGTGCGCTGTGCTGCTCTATGTGATGGAACACTCCTATTTGTGTTCCCCAGGCCTTTGAGCAGATTCTAAAGGACTTTGCAGGTCATTTGCAGTGTACCTTATTCTGGGCTGGAGTTTGGGGCAAAATAACTTATCCACAGCACATGAAATATTGTATAGTAATAACAGTTTCAGGCAGTTTGGAGTTCTTGGATACAGTAATAATCTGCACCATTGTTCTTCTATAAATCAATCTGTTGATCTAATATTGATTTAAAGAGATAGCATCAGTTGATGAAAAGTTTTGCGTTTGTTGTTCCAAACAAAAAGAGTGGTGTACCTTAGATCTTGAGTAGGAAAAAATCTTGTGGTGCACAGGATACAGCATATGAATTTTAAAAAAGGAGGTAGGGTAGAAAGGAGTTGTAAGTTTTTCACCAAAGATTTTATGAAAAATCATTGCACTGTAAAAAAATGGCACATTTATTCAAACTTCACTGTCATTTCAGTATTAATATAATTCTTAAGAATACCACAAATTCTCACAGCAGGTATACAAATAATGGCCGATTGCTAACGAAAGCCAAGGTAAAAAACAATAAGGTGGAATTTCCTGAATTATAATGTCTCACATGGTAAATTCAGTATAAAGTACATTTGCAAAGTAAATTTTCAGTGTTGTTATATTACAACAATGGAATCTAATAAGAAAACAGAAAAACTGCACATCAGAAAATTTAAAAAGAAGGACAAATAATGTACACACACGCACAAACACACACAAAACAAGCTGCCAGGCAGTCACAAACAATTTTTTTCCCCGTCTGAATTCCCTCTAAATCCAGTGAGTCATATTAGTGTCTTGTGTGTTATGTCTCGTGCTATATATACATTATACTTTGTTGAAAAGAGCTGTCATTCCTTGTTCCAAAATACATGCAGAACTGCATTCAAATGTCCATCATTTTTGAGGTAGTTAGCCCCTACAGTCAGCCACAGGCTAAACCTTTTCCTATTCATCCCTTTAGCTTTTATAGTAAACTCACCATCATTATGCTCATTAGCATATGCATTCCTAGCTTGACAGGAAATAGATAGTTCAACCCAATGCAAAGATATGATTCCTCACAAAAAAATATTGCATAATGCAATGGAGTGTATGTGCAGGTGGACATGTGAGTGTGGGTATGTGGAGCCATATCTGAGTGTATGCCTGCTCTGTACAGATGTAGATATGTGTATACTTGTGTGGGTGTGAGCCAGCAAGGAAAAAAGGGATAATCTCAGTTTATATTGGAAAGCACGCTGTTTTTATTTCATGCTGTTTATCTGCATGTTTTTGTAATCTGAATAATAATATTGTATAATGACACTACCCATGAAATGAAGTGCAAATGTGCACAGTGGTGTACTGAATTTATTCTGACTCCTCATTCCTTTTTATTTTGACTGTCATCTGAGTTATTACACTGTATCTCAGAGGGATTATCACATGTGCAAACATGCATAAATATAATTGAAGGTGCGTCTTTGTCTTTACAGCAATAAGTGAGGTTACATGGGAGCAGGCATGCATGATAGGTCCCACTTTACTTGACCACTGAGATATGCTAATTTATGGCCGTCCCATAAATCTATACCTGAGTGCTCTACCCACCCACAGAAATTGACCTAGGTCACATGACTTCCCAGAGAGATACCGTTCCAGTGTCCCCTGGGAACTGATAACTGACAGGCTCCATTATGGAACAAACTGTGCAAGACAAACACAAAATATATGGCTTTGACAATAGAATTTATATTGTTTTGAATTAAAAGTCAATGTCCAGATGCTTTATATCTCATGAAAATGTAATTATTGTCACCATATTACATAACCCTGCCTGTGAATATGTGACTTCTTAAAGGGAAATTACTTTTACAGTTTGGATGATTTGATTTCATAATTTTGGCCACCATTCCTAAGTCTAATAATAGGGCACCGTGTTAATTCAGGCAGAGTCATTGAAGTCATACTTGCGCTAGTCATGTTTCACCATCAGCTGCTTGGCTACCAGTGTCAGTTCTCACTCCTGGCACTAAACTATGTAATTATTTGCTATAAATGGTCAGTTCCTTGATGGACATGTCTCTGACCAAACCATATTAATTGAGATTAATTATTATGCAGCAACATGACTTGAAATAAGGGGGCAAGAGCAACAAGTCAGACGATGGCTACATTAGATTAGCCAAACTTATTTGGTGGAGATAACAAAGGGGAAAGGTAAAATTACCTATGTCTTATCTTTCAAGTGCACTTAGTTTTGAAAAGTGGTATGGCTTAACTTTTAGTTTGGCTAGACTTTTGGGTTGTTTACAACCTACCTTATGGTATGACTGCTTTTTCTCAGCAATTATTTTTGTGAGTACATTGTTATCGTAACTGATGGAAATTATGTCCAAAACTATGAAAATAACACTGAATTTGTACTATCGTTAAAGCTTTGGTTCAAAATAATAAAACTTGGGGCCTTTAAACCAATTCTTGCTATCTCGTTACGTTTTTTTCTTCCTGCCTTTTCCACCTTTTTGTCTCCCCTTACCTTCAAACCCTAAGCAGATTGTAAAAGTCAAGGATCAAAACTTTGTTCTAATGCCTGGAGCTGTGATGACAGCAGTTGTCTGGACCAAAGTCTTGTCAGATCAATACACCTCAAGATGACTGGAAAAGATTCAGTCCTCTGGGCCAAATCCAACAGAGATTACTTAAAACTGAGGCACACTCCCCTGTGAGCCTGCCACAGGAACTTGTGAGATAAGATAAAAGTTTAATGATCCCTGAAGGTATCTGATAAAGATTTCAAATGAGGCAATGATGGTATGTTTAAAGTGATTCCATTTAACAGATGTTTTGGGGAAATTATTTTAACATTTTACTCATTTCTGTTGAGACACAGTTGGGCCTGTGACTCCATCTCACATCTTTTAATCTCTTTTATGCCTGAGTGTGTTCTGAGGTCTGAGGGGTCTTGTTGAATTGCTGATAGAGTTTATGAATGCTAACTTTAACTCATCTGTCTTTATCTTTCTGTTTCTCACACAGGTTCCTATGTATGACTCTACCATGGACCACATCATCTGCTACCTGTTGGTCCTGGGAGCCACAGTGATGATCACCCATGCATGCCCCAAGTACTGTGTATGCCAGAATCTGTCAGAGTCCCTGGGAACACTGTGTCCCTCCAAAGGCCTTCTATTCGTGCCTCCGGACATTGACCGCAGCACGGTGGAGCTGCGACTGGGAGGCAACTACATCCTCCGTATCACACAGCAGGACTTTGCTAATATGACTGACTTAGTAGACCTGACCCTCTCCAGGAACACCATTAGCTACATCCAGCCCTTCTCCTTTGGTGACCTGGAAACGCTGCGCTCACTTCATCTGGACAACAACCGCTTGATGGAGCTTGGCCCTGATGACTTGCGAGGTTTGGTAAACCTGCAGCACCTCATTGTCAACAATAACCAACTAGGACGCATTCATGACAAGGCATTTGAGGACCTTGCACCTGCCTTGGAGGATCTGGACCTCTCTTACAACAACTTGATGTCTCTGCCCTGGGACTCAGTCCGCCAGATGATCAACCTGCACCAGCTCAGTCTGGACCACAACTTGTTGGACTTCATTCCAGAGGGCACCTTCACAGACCTGGAAAGGCTGGCGAGACTGGACCTGACATCTAACCGACTGCAGAAGCTACCCCCAGACCCCATCTTTGCCCGCGCCCAGGACTCGATGATCTTGACCACACCCTACGCTCCCCAGCTGTCCTTGAGCCTGGGTGGGAACCCACTGCACTGCAACTGTGAGATGTTGTGGCTGCGGAGACTTGAAAGAGACGACGACCTGGAGACTTGTGCCTCCCCTCCTGCACTTAAGGGTCGTTACTTTTGGAAAATAAAGGAGGAGGAGTTTGTGTGTCAGCCACCTCTCATTACCCAACACACCCACAGAATGCTGGTCTTGGAGGGCCAGACAGCCAGCCTAAGGTGCGAAGCTACTGGAGATCCTTCCCCCACCATCCACTGGATCTCCCCTGATGATCGGCTGCTTGGCAACTCCTCTCGCACCGCAGTGTTCGGCAATGGAACCCTGAGCATCACTATTACCACCTCCAAGGACTACGGCACCTTCACCTGCATTGCCGCTAATGTTGCCGGGGAGTCCACTGCCTCAGTGGAGGTGTCCATAGTCCAGCTCCCCCACCTTAGCAACGGTACCGGGCAGCCAGCACAGCCAAAGTCCCGTCTCTCTGACATCACAGGCACCACCAGGATCAGCAAGGGGGCTCCCAAGAGCCAACCAGAGAAGGCTGTATCTGTCTCTGAGGTAACAGCTGTGTCAGCGCTGGTCAAGTGGATGGTGAGCAAGTCAGCACCCAAGGTGAAGATGTACCAGCTCCAGTACAACTGCTCTGACGATGAGGTTCTGATCTACAGGTAAACACTTCAATATTTTTGTAGGAAATGTGAAATATAGGTACATTTTTTTTGTGGAAATTCTGAATAGGTATAGAATGTAATTGGTTGATTGATAATTAATATTTTTATATTACCAATGCATCCAATGAGTATGTGTTATATGAAAGGGATCGCTCATAGTGATGAGAGAATTATCACCAACTCTGCAGTTCCCCTCAGTGCTATGGAGTCAGCTGCAGCTGTTTTTAGTGAAAAAGCTCCAGTAAGCCTGCTGTGACAAATCTGGTAATTGTGAGGACCCAAAAGCAAGATTCAGAGACAGAGTAGGTGAGGTAAAAAGGCAGTTTACCTGTTCTTTGTACAAAAACAAGGTCAGTAACAAGTAGGCAGCTAGCAAAGGCAAAAGGGAGCTGGCAGGCAAGCAAAATCCAGACAGACAGACAGAACAAGAACTGGACAGCAAAGGCCATGAGGCTTTTTCACAGCAGACATGAGTGAAGGTGGAGTTCAGGGAGTGGCTGATTAGGGAAATAAAGGGCAGGTGTACAGGAAGAGCTGATAGGCAGAATGTCTATTGCAGACAAGGGTATAAAAATAAAAAATAGACTTAGACTGGACTTTATCCATTTTCTTGTAAAGTATTGTGACTTTCTCCCACAAAGTTGTTTCTAAAAACAAAAACAAAAAGTTCTGTCACTCATATAACCAGGCTGTCAAGTGCATTTAATTGAGTAGCTTACCACAAGTTCCAAGTGCATGCCTCCCTTCACAATATGCCAATGGCAACATTAATTCAGCACCGTGCTCAGTGGACAGAGACAAATAATAAAGTGCCCTCCTAAACAGTAAACAGGATATGAAACTCATCAATGTAAGACAATATGTGAACAATAAGTCAAAACAAAGCTAGGTTACATCAGCCATGTAGACCTGTGTGCATGGCAGCAACATGGGAAGATCAGTCTTTTCAATTAAAAACCTGCAAACATCACAAGCAAAGAATCGGTATGAAAAGAGCATATTGCCTTACCTTCAGAAGTGTTTTCTTCCGGTCTTCTTCACCGCAAAGTCCTTGATTGTGAATGTGAATCCACAGCCTGAAGAATGTCATGCTCAACTGACATTAGGATGAGGTGGCCCAGTCTTTCTTGCTGCATAGTTGACTACAGTCTACTTTTAAAAATTGTTCCCCAGATTTCGTTTATCTCTTCCGTGAAGAAGTTGGAGTTTTTATTCTTGCAAGATTCAGGTTCCATTTTGGCCCAATAAGCGCCCACTTTTTGGTCTATTCTGTTGCTCCAGTGACCTGGGTCAGTGCTGTAGGGATCTGACATGTATCCTACCGGTGCTTCTCCTCCGGTAGTTGGTGTTACCCCTTCTCTTTCCTCTACCTCAGTCCTCCATCCTCCTCCATAGCAGCAGAGGGGTTTCCTACTGGCTCGTGGTCTCCTCCGGCTGCCTGCTCCACTTCTCTACCCTCTTCCTCAGCACACGGTCCTCCATCCTCCACAGCAGCAGATGTAGTAGCTCTGTTTTCATCACTACATTCGCTTAAACATTCGCCATAACGACTATGTAAGATTATAACATATCAGATGATGTGTTTTCAGCTTGTTCCACTGCCCCCCAGGTGGTTAAACATTAAATTTATTTGGCTTTAATGCTGATAATTTGTTCTGTTTCACCTTAAGTAAAAGGCATTTTCCACAGCAGGAATAGTTTGTGTAGGAAGCTGTCTGAAATAGCTTCCATCTGATTTGAAATCACAGCAGCTTCGTGCAATTTGTAAATTACAGTTGTCGTTATTGCAGTGTCAATATTTTTTCAATGTTCGTACAGCACTAAGTAGATCTTCATTACTGAAAGATGAGGAAGGAATGGCGTATAGTAAAAAGGACATGGAGTCTGAATGAAAGGTGCATTATAAAACTACATATACAGAATGATTTGCTTTGGAGATCTTAAAGACAGATGCATTTTGGTCAAACATATAATGATGCCTATTTACAGAGTGCAGTGTTCACAGAGTCACCCAGCAAGACTTCCCAGAGGAATCAGTATATTGCAGAGTTCCATATAATATTTCACACTCATGTTGGCAAACCCAAGGGATCCATCCATCATCCCATGTCTGTATTGTCCATCAAATTGCTTAACGGCAAGCAAAAACAACTATTTTCCCTTCTTTAACACCGTTTCATCATCTGATGTCTCCCTCACTAAGCACTGTGCTGTGTTGAGTTTGATTATGCTCAGTAGTCCAGAACCAGTGGAAATTCAAAGCTCGGGAGGCAAAGCTTCTGTCAATCCAGCAGCATTTGATGGGGATGAAACTGTATTAGATGAGGCTTGTATTCTACTGCCACAGCCTCCAAAACGAATGTGAAACCAGACAGAGTAAAATCCAATTACTTAATGCCATTTAAATCAGTTACTCCTCTCACAACTGTGGAAAGCAAAATATTTAGAGCTGTAGCCTCAGGGCTGCGGCCATCCATCTTTTGCAATATTTCCCTCCATTATGAAGCATATTTTCTTGCTTGTTTTATCCTGATAATAATAGAGGAAGAATGTTTTTCAGTCCAGGAAACTAATGTAATGTTTACTCACTTACTTACTAATTCTAGTAAGTAAGCAAGTACATTTTATTTGTACAGCGCTTATCATAGACATTAGTCACAAAGTGTGTTACAAGGCATAATACAACATACTGAATTATATTCAGTATTATTAATATTATTTGTATACACTATTATTCAAACATGTATAATGTATTTAGAAACAAATCTATGAATTTACTTTACAAGAACTTTAATCATTATTTTCATTTGGCAGTCATGATATTGATATGATTATGGAGAAAGATTATATAATATAGACACTATTAATTTATGTAAATATTCAGATAGCATATGCACACCCAGTACTTATAGAAATGACAGCTGTTGTGAAGTCACTCCCAGAGGGCTCATTTATAAACACTGCATCCCTGCAAATCAGGATTTTCTAAGTGTGCTGCCTTCTACATTAAAGTGTGATATATATAAAAAAAACAAAGTGAATTGCAAATGTGCTTACCTTCACATTTTCGACTGCGGAAGAGAAAGACTCAGGTGGCAAAACAGTGAAATTAATTAAAATGCTCTGCTGGCACTTTCAATCTATTCTTTAAGCCCCATGTCAAATTACATCGACTTGTAATAATAAGTTCCCAGAGGAACAGCCAGTTCCTCCCTTCATCATTTATGTGTGGCTTCAATCTGAACACCATCTAGTTTCTCCTTTATTTTTTATGAGCTGCAAAGATTTATGTCTTAATGCTACTGTGACTGCTACTTCAAATGTACAGTACAGACTGACAATCATAAAGTTAGAATGAGCCTGCATTAGTGGTTCAGAATGAATAATTAGAGCCGCTTCAGACAGACAAGTATCCCCATGTTCACATTTGACAATTCCCTACCTCAGAGTTTACCTCCAATGCTGACATTCAATGTTAATTAGTAAGTAGTTTGCCTCTTATGTAGTCAGGCAGACAGTAATGGTGTGGAGATTGAGGCCGTAGATGGGTATGTAGTGTGTTTGACTTTAATGCATAAGACCGGAGTCATGTCCCATCATAGACTGTAGCCATGATAATTTCCTAAACTTGAGCGAGTGTTTTAGTTGCCTAAACTTAACCAAACCTCAACCACAATCTTTCCCATACCTTCACCTTACCATAGTTGCCATGCGCAGATACTGGCACTGGATGTTATAAAAACTAATAGTCCAGTATTGATGTTCTTGTCTGGTGATAGAGTTAAAAGGCCTTGTGAAATATAACTGCCAGGAGTAGCATGACATGCTGCAAAAGATCTTAGGTGGGAGCTCCTAACCCTGATCATTCTCTAACCTTAACCTTGTTCAGTAGGCTTGGAACAAACTAGTTTGTATGACGTGTTTTCATGTCTAAAGTGAAAAGTTCTCACAACTATTCTGAATGTTTACACCCAAAGGCAGGTTGGAAAGCCTGTCATCATAGCCTCTTTGGCGCTACATACACTGTTTCTTCACCCTACAGCAAGAACTCTTTTTTTGTCTTTATAGTCTTGAAATGATAAATAATACAGTTGAGGATCACTGCGCACATTTCTTCTCTCTAGAAGGCATTCATGGTGTAGGAATCAGTTGTTCAAATGAAAAGTGATAGAAGTAGTTGTGTAAGCATACAGCTTAAAACAAGCATTAAATATCCCCTTCAATTACATTTTCAATGTAAGTGTTGGGGGCCAAAATCCACAGTGTGTCCACACAGTCATTTTGTGTGAAAATGCATTTAAAAGTTGATGTGAAGCTTATATGAGGCTTCAGCAGTCTGAGTTAGTCATATCAAGTGGATATCTGACACATATACAGTCTTTTTAGCATCAAATTCCCTCTTTGTGTTTCCTCAGACAGTGTTTCCCTGTTGAGCTGTGGTGGAAGTATAGTAACAAAAAGAGGGACTTTGGCACTAAAAAGACTGTAATGTTGAAAGATATCTACTTGATTTGACTCATTTGGGTAGCTCCATATTAACTTCAGATAATCTTTTAAATACATTTTTGCACAATATTCTTGAGTGTCTATGCTCCCTGAGGTTTGGGTCCTACTTGTGGCCGTTGCTGCATATGATCAGTAAAGAAAAAGTGAAGTTTTGTGTGCAGATGATGCTGGTAATTGGGAAAATGAGTTATTGAAGATAGGAAGATTTGAATTCAAAATCTGGTGAGACAGATTTGCTTCCATAGCAGAGACCTTAAACTGAACCTTGCTGAGCCCCGCTGATAGTGTCTGCTGAAGATGTCTGGATGTCTGGAACATGAGACAGATATGAGCTGAACCAACAGTCCCTAATGACAACCCAGGAATTTGCCTGATCAATTAAGATGTTAGCAAAAGCTGCACCAAATCTACAGTAGAGGGATTCTAACAGAGCTTTCATGCTGCCATGAGAATATCATTTCCTACCTTAATAAGGACAGTCTCTGTGTGGTGTGTTGTTCTGAAAGCAGCTCAAAATGTTTCACAGAGTTATTCATGAAAGCCAAGTTGAATTCAGAAAAGTTGAGTGGAGACAACTCTGTAAAAGTTTAGATAAGAATGGAAGTTTGGAAATAGGCCTGTAGCTGCTGGGATTGAAGGGATCCAGACAACCTAATCGTTTTAGCTGTGTCCCGCTGTTGTGCAGAAAAGGTACAGTAAGAGTTGTCAGCTGTTTCCTCTTCAAACACTGGAGCTGGAGGACAATGTTATCACTGCTCCACTTTCCATGATTGGCATATTGTTACTTGAACTAAAGGTTCTATGTGATCCTTTATGTAGGATGGGTGAATGAAGGCCTGAGGGCCCAGGGAATTTCAAAATTCAAAACCAGAACAGACTTTTAACAATGTGCCATTGTAAAGCTGAAAATAAGTTGTTTTTTTTCTTTTTTAAATTCCTGAAAAGTGCACTATTTTGAGATGCTCCAAAGTTTGTGAGTGAGGTACATCCACTGTTCTCAGGTAAAAGTACTGCTACTTTATGATTAGAGTTACTCAAGTGAAAAGAAAAGTAGTCAACAAAACAGTAATTAGAATAAGAGTATAAAAGTATATGGAAAAAACAACTTGAGAAGTGACTGACTTTATGACTAATCAGTTTTGTTTTAGTTTTTTATCACTGATATTGTTTCAAGCACAGGTGATCTTATTTGATTAAATATAAAGAATTGCACACACATCTGTAGCCAGTCAGCTTTCTACAGTAGAGCTGCAAACCTTTTGAACACAATACCCAACACTATCAGACAATACTCTACCTTCTCTAGTTGTAAATCACAATTGAAATCATGGCTGAAACACAACCAGTCATGTGACCATTAACCAAGAAGTACTAAACATAGAGTATTTTATTTCATTTTGTCTATGGTGTAATGTTTTAATCAATCAATCAATCAATCAATCAATCAATCAATCTTTATTTATATAGCGCCATATCACAACAGAAGTCATCTCAAGGCACTTTTCACATAGAGCAGGTTAAGACTGTACTCTTTAATTTACAGAGACCCAACAATTCCCCCATGAGCAAGCACTTGGCGACAGCGGTAAGGAAAAACTCCCCTTTAACGGGTAGAAACCTCAAGCAGACCCCGGCTCTTGGTGGGCGGCCATCTGCTTTGACCGGTTGGGTTGAGAGAGAGAAAGAGAGAGGGAAAGGGGGAGGGGGGACAGAAGAAAAACAATCACAACAACAACAACAACAACAACAACAAGCACAAGCAGCACTTTTAAATGGAAAGTGCTTTTAGTTTTGTATGATGCAATGTTTATTCTCTGTACCCTTGTATGAATTAGAACACTGTTGCCCTAATTCCTTTGCAAATTTGCCTGCCCAGGGACTGCCGATGAAATTTAGCTATCTAGCAAATTCTGGGACTGTCAGTAACTATCCATTGTCCCTGTTAAATAAACAAATAACATAAAAAAAAATAAATACAATTAACTCCAGCTGTCAAATAAATGTAGTGGAGTAGAAATTACAATATTTCCCTCTGAAATGTAGTGGAGTGGAAGTACAAAGTACATAAAATGGAAATACTCAAGTAAAGTACAAGTACCTCAAAATAGTACTTATATGCAGTACTTTAGTGAATTAGTATGTACTGTTACTTCCTTCCACTGCTGCCCAGCTTAGGTAAGCACATTTTAAAAGCTTTACTTTGCTTGTGACATTTACTTGAGTAAAAAGTATGCTGAGTTAAAATTATTCTTGAAAAAACAGTTCTCTCATAAAGTTACAGAAGTATATGTAACGACATATGTAACTCACCTCTGGGTAAGATGTGAAGATGAACCACCTTATTCCTGCTCATAAAAAGGTGATTCATGGTCATTATGTTGAGCTGGGAGGCCATGAACAGAGGGATGGTTCTTCATGTGCTGTGGTAATGGAAGTTACACGTCAGCCGCAACCCTTCAGTGATATTTCAGTGAAATTGCAACATCTTCTCAGAACTCTACAGTATAAGCACATAATGGCTTGAGTTTCACATGTCATGGGATGCTGCTCTGTTACAGAGATGTACGTATGTCAGGACTGAAAGCAAGCTCCCGAGGACAACATTACTGGGTATTAGCTGTGCCTAAAAGCCTGTATTTGGATTTATGGCTTCTATACTAGAAAATATACAGGACTGCACTGATCAGAACTCAAAAACAGCACCATACCAGGTCATTTAGAAATGTCAAGCTGTTTTCGTAGGTATGAGTGGGTGATTGGGAGTCTGTGCACCTCAACAAGCAGCGATAAATGTACAGGAATTGCTTCCAAGTATACATTTCTTATAACTTAATAGTGTCAGTGGTAAGGGAAAAAAAAAGCACTTAGTATTGTCAGCTCATCAAAGTGTGTCAATGTGATCAAATCCTAACACCTTTACCAGGATGGACTCCCATGTCTTTTAAATGGAGACATGAAAGTTCAGAACTCTATGATTCATGCCAACTTTGTGCTTCTTTGCTCCATTGTAGAAATTCAGGGAACACTTCAGAAAGTAGCTGCTTGGAACAGCCATTATGTCTAACTGCATGGGGATCTACAGCCAGGGCAACTTGCACACTGCTTTGTTTACATGTTGAGGCTGTAGCTCATTGTCCATTTAGCCTGTGTTCCTGTAAGAGGAGTAGTAGCAAACAAGATAAATGGTGTGTGCCTGTAATTTTATGAATTACAGGAATAAAATGACAGAATACACACTGCAATTTTTATTGACCACTGCTGGTTGTATAGGTCAAGTAAAATGATTGTTGTAAAAATCATGTTTATTTAGAAAGCTGTAGGAGGCTTGCATAGCTTGCCCTGATATACGCTGTTTTGCGTGACTCCTCATTTCCCTGAATCTCTATAACAGAGCCGCTAAGTGCAAAGTTAGCATGACTCATAGAGTCACAATGGCCACATTAATGGGAAATACATCAGGTTTAAATATAATAGAGTTTTCCTTTAAATGTTAAGATTGAATGTTCATTCTTGACTTTGGAAAGTCCATGACAACTGAGCAAAGTGTTGATGAAGACTATGTGATATGGTTGAAAGCTGCTGTCACCATAGAGGATACTTTATTTGCAACATCAAACAACTTTCTTAACCAGTGCATATGACAAATATTTAGAAAAACAACTGAATAGTGTATATGAAATTGTTAAAATACCAGTTTTTACATATATAATGAATATGTCAGTAAGCCATATATATCAGTGTATAATCATATATTAGAATCCAGCTGGAATGTCCAGGCAATTAGCCGTAATGCAGATAGGAAGAGTTCCTTTTTGACCCTGTTCCAGTGAGTTACAAACCAGAAGATTCTTAGGTGAGAAAAGTTTGTTACTTCATAATTGAATCCAATTTTACATTAGTGAAAACAGAGTCATATCTCTTCATTAGACCGTAAAGTGTGCCTTACACAAGCTTTAGGACACAGGTGTATTGTTTAACCAGGTTACTCCAGCAACCAGTGTTTCGATCAGTCATCTTCATAAATGTCACAAGTCAGAATAACCTGGATCTTGATTTCTGAGTCCCTACATTAATAGAGTTTCCATTGATAAAGTTTGAGACTACTTCTGTGGATTTTTTGTAGAGGAAGTACATTTCTGTTTCACAAAGCAAAATAGGTCATGACTTCAATTTTAGCGGAAAATGAGCTTTTGTCATTTTGATTTGTCAGCATTAGGTCAGAGGAGTATAAGAGGATCAAGAATGAACTCTGAATACGTCAACAAATCACCACTTTCTCAGACATCATCTTAACATAATTTGGCTGTGCAGTAAAAGAAAGAACTGAAGAGACTTTTCAGTCATTGTGTCCTATGAGGCCTTATAAGCTCGCATGTTTTTATGTTTTCATCTTGTTCTGCTGCCGCCAGTCGGTCTAAAAAAATCAATTAATTCAGCTTTAGTTATTGAAGTTATTGTGAAAGTCTAAAGTTCAAACTACTTTTGAGTTTCATGCAATGATACAGTCAAGAAAAACTTCCCTTCACGTTAGCTGTTGCTTTTGAACCAATCTTGTGACAGTTGTGCACTTGTATCTGTGCTGTTATTCTCTTTAATGAGAGCATATTGCCAGATACATGAAGGCTCTCCACTGTTCACGCTGCAGGTCTACATGAGCTGTGCTGTGTTATCACAGTTACATCAAGCAGAAAGTGTACACAAAAAACAGGCCTAAGGTGGCACCATTTTCAGCACGACGTCCTCTTCCTAATGCATTCATCCATTACAGTTAGATGGAGGGGATGTTTTATTGCAACCAGGAGATATTCAAGGGTATAGACCCAGACACAGAAAAATGTCACGGCCCATTAATCCCATACAATACAGCTGTGGAGTCTAAGAGTGAGAAGCAGCCAGTGAGAGGCCATTAGGGATTTTGCTTATATAAGCATAATCAAATTTCCCAGCAGCACCCCAATGTTTAGGCTGAATCAATGGGCCAGGAGACCATTTGGCATGACCTTGTCTGTATTTGTCCAGGGAAAAAAGCCTTAAGGAATCAATAGAGATAATGAATAATGTTTCAGTGATTCTTTGTAGCTGGAAAAAACATTTCAGAGCCATGACATAGTTTAATGGTTGTGGACAGGGAAGATGCAGCCTGAAGTGGTGATTTATTTGTTTTGTCAGCTCTTTCTTTGAACTGAGAAAATTTGTAGAATATTAAAACTGTAAGTGACAAATCTCTCGCAAAGCTTAAAGAAGCCTAAGCCAAGAGCCCATCTTCTCCTCCGTCTCCTCTCCCACTCTTCTATTCTCTCTCTTCCGCTTTCACTCTGATTATTGCTGTGGCCTCATGCCATCGTCAGGAACTAAGCAGGCCACTCCACAAATTGCCTTTTGCAGCCTGAAGGGGCAGGAAAAAACTTTTATCTACCCATGATAAGCATGGGCATAGGTTTCTCTGGACTTGGGCTTTATTCCTATGAATTAAAATGAATTAGCCCGTCTATGCAGACAACCTGAAATCAATTAGACCCAGACACAGGAGTGAGCAGCACACAGCAGGAGCATCACTAGGCTAAAGAATTTTGCTCCCAATCCCAGGCAGCCAATTATAATCGTGTAATGAACTGTAGCACAAGTTGTCTGAGAAGCAGAACTTTTTTATTGGGAAACAGCTTCTTTTGTTTGAGCTCTGGTGACTAATTGGGAAACATCTCAACCTCGCAGTGGTTGAGATGTTTCTGGTGTTGAACCTATCTGTGATCTTTGCTGCATGTCAGATAAATGTCTTTTTGGTGATGAATGTGAGAGAAAATGGCAGGTAACAATGAGCAAACAAATGTAGGATCTGAAACTGCAGCTTATACTTGCTCATATTAATGTCATGTGACAAATTTCTGCACCTTAACTCAAAAGGTCTTCTAAACATCAATATATTTCTTTGTTTATTTATCTGTTTGAATACATAGGCGACAGTGCACATTAATCAACAATGGCATTTTAACAATACCAGTGTAAATGTGCTGTGGTTAGCTCAACAGCTCACTCCATTCGAAACTGACAAATGGATAAAAAAAACTTTATCACAACCAAAACAAGAGGGAAAAAGTGAAGAAAAGTGAAGTTTTGTCCTAACACAATCCAAAAGTCATTCATGAGTATATCTGAGTAGATTTTAAATAAAGATCCCCTCCAGACATGTATTAAGACATATAAAAATACTCTGTTTAAAATATTTCATTGTCCAGTGAGAATAAAAGGAGTGGCAGCAGCCTTGTTCTTGTTTTCACAGTAAGAAACTTGACAGTAATGTGACAGCACATGCTGAAAACAAGCCTTCTGCACCTACTGGGCTCCACCAACATTGGTTCACTGTAATAAATGGTGAGTGATAACAGCCTCCTGAACCTACTAGTAGGTTAATAGGCCCTTACTAGCCCAGATATCTGGGATGTGTGATGACAACATATATTCAATAGGCTGATAACAGTCAAATCGAGTGGGGTTACCAACCAGGCAAAGAGGGCAACTGCCCCAGGACCCTGGATTCACCATGTGGCAATCCTAAAGACCGCCCCTCAGTCAGTTCCTGTTGCTACAACTTTCAGTCAATTATATGGTGACATCTACACTTTTTACCAACCTAAAGATGTTTTAGTCTTTGAAGATGAAGAAGAGTATCTGTTACAGATGCTCCGTCACATCTTTTACTATTTTCCAAATGTCTGTGTAGTTTGTAGCAGCTAGCATGAATAGAGGCACGAGACATTAGAGCAAAAAGATGACTGAGGTTGTCTGAGTTTATGCTGAGCTGTTATTGGTACATTGATAAGTCTTTAAAATGGCTACTGCATTATTACCCAACCTGAATTTCTATAGCACTTTTCAGAACAAGTTACAAAGTGCTTTACATAAATTTATAAAAAGCAAATCTAAAATAGTGAGTTTTTAAATGACTTAAAAGAAGACAAAGTGTTAGCTTCCCTGATCTCCTTTAGCAGGTCAATCCACACCCGACGGGCTCAAACAGAAAAGGCCCTGTCACCTTTCGTTTTTAGGTTTGACCGAGGAACGGCCAGGAATGACTTACCAGAGGATCTCAGGTTTCATTCAGGCTCCTAGCAGGTCAGGAGGTCAGCTATATATTCAGGAGGTAACCCCTTTGAGCCTAAAGCATCATCATTCTCTCTCATCAAAATCTACTTTAAGACAGACTGGGGGCCAGTGAAGTAATACCAGTGTGATGTGTTCTCTCCTGTTCGACCTGGTTATGCAGCATTTTGAATAAGCTGCAGTTTACTGAGGGTTTGTTGAGTAACGTACGAGTAGAGTGCACTGCAGTAATGAAATGAATGGATGAATTACTGTTTCTAAGTTAATAAAAATTACCTGATTCTTGAAATTTGTTGTTGGATAAAACATGATTGGATAACAGAATGAATATGCTGGTCGAAGTAGAGGTTGTTATCAAAGATAATACTGAGAGTTAGTAATGTTAGTAATGTTTGATAAAAGAGGACCAAGATGTGAGGAAATGAAATTCTGGGATGAGTCTGGACCTATGATAATCTTGGATTTATCTGAGTTTATCTGTAGAAAGTTTGACGCCATTTTAGGGGCCCTTGTGTCTAAATCTACTTTTAATACCATAACATGTTAATTTTTGTGATAATCCGAAATATTTAACATGTTAAAAAAATTAAGCTGCGTTTTGTTTACGTCCTGTGGCAGCTGATGATGTAAGGGTGTGGTGACGTGTGCTGCCCCGTGCTGCTGAACCAAACAGGCTAAAGATGGATAGGGACAAGGATGTAGTTTTAGGCAAAAAGTTTCACTTTAATAAGCCGCCTGACGGATCTTTGGAGAAAACAACAGTAATCTGCACAGTTTGTGTGTCACAGTTGTGTTATTTACATGTAATCTACCATTTCTAATGATGTTCAAATGTATGCTTAATCTGCGTGGTGGAAGATAAACAGGCCTCCTGGCACGGCTGAGGATGGTAAAACTCTCAAACTCAAGCAACAAACAGATTTATCTATATGCCAGCAAGATTAAAGTACAGATGGATACTGCCAGTTTTGTGTGTGTTTTGTGTGTGTTAAGCATTTCTTACTTAAGCATTTAACTTTTAGCCAGCACTGGGATGAGGTGCCACTGATAACGGGAATACACACACTCAAAAGCTGTCTGACTGAACGCCTGCCTCTAGCATCCAGGTGACATTATCTGTGACAGTAGCCGCGTGGCGTGCATGTTTACAGGCAGGTGATACACAGACTCTGCATGCACCGCAATCAGTTCGCTATGTGCTCTAGTGAAGGGGTGCGCTTGATCAGTTTATCAAACAACCAAAACAGGCAGCACTCATTTTCTGGTTGTGGTAGGCGACTGGTGGGGCCTGCTTTGATTGTTTGATACTGAAAGTGAAGGAGTCCAAGCTGATTTCTGGAGGGGTGGCAGAGAGCTGAACCAAGTGTGGTAGAAGTAGGAGGGGGGGTTTGTGTGTACATCAATAACATACTGCATGTATCCGGTGAAATTTCCTGTATTTTTTTATATCGCAGGAAAAAAAGATTGCAATGCCAGCTTCTTCCCCAATACTGTGCATCCCTACAAGAAGTTAGTGCCTTCTAAGCTGATTACTAATTTTAATGGCCTTTTATTAGGAAATCTGTAGATCACAGGAGAGAATCTGTGTCTCTCAGTTATCTTTCGGTTATTTTACATTTTAATATGCATTATTTCAAGCTTCAGTCTTAAGAAGGAAAAGAATTAATCACAATTAATCACCACAAATTGTGTGATTAATTAGTTTATTTTTTTAATCGATCGACAGCCCTAGTTTGATCATAATATTATAAACTAATTGGCACACAGCAAACAGCCAATATAGGAGTACTGATTGGTTTCTTGGGCTCGAGGAAAAATATAATGAAGCTGCTGAGTGCATTGTTCCAGATGGGTATTTAAAGGGTTGGGAGTGGGTTTAATAAGGAGTCCACAGCTGTTTTTTTTTTTTTTTTGTTTTGTGTTCTGTTTTTGCCCCACAGCCTCCAAACGGGTTAATCCAGCCCTGCCCTAGATTTTTCTTTTTTTGGAGGGAAAACAGAAAATGAAAATAACCAGCCCTATACAATATATATGAGCTAATACGCAACTGACACAGCATCAAAAACAGTTTACAATCAAATGATTTTGAGCTGTGAAGCTGAAAAATAGACAAAGCTGACAGTTTCCTGGCAGAGAGATAAAAGTTGACATGATGTACTCAGCCTGATATAACTGAACATTTCTAGTATCTTGGTATTTAATTTTTGTGGCATGTTAGTGTCATATTAGCTCTACCACACGGCCTACAGGTTAGATGACCAGATTCATGACTCAAGTGCTATTCTTCTGATGTGAATCTCTGCAGGGGAAACTGTGGGCCTGGAAATGAACGAGTAATATCATTTAAACAGCAGGTATGAGTGTAACTGAAGGAGTACAACCTCCAGTCCTCTGCTGCTGGCTGCTGAGCAGCTTGCCTCAGGCAGTTGTGGAGGCTTGCTGTCTTACTCGGGGCACCTCGACATCTTGATGGTAGTTGTTGAAGCGGGAGGGAACACACACACACACACACACACACACCCACACACACACCTGTTCATACAGCATTACAGCTTACAGCTCAGGGCTTAATAGCCCAACACCTGACACACTCCCTTGTGTTGTTCCTACCACAAGGTCGCCTGTTAGTTCCTACAGGCCCAAATCCATCATGGACTGAATGATACAACATGTGCCTCACTCTCCAGTCTTTCTTGCATTTCCTGGGTTTTCTACTTATTTATTTATCACCGCTCCAGAGCTCCAATATCAAATGGACCCTCTGTTCACTGCAGCAAGACAGATGGCTCTTCACGATAAAGCCAATTACTGTTGGCTGTCTGTTAATGCAGTAACCACAGAGACTTAGCAGCAGAGAGAAACTCCTAGGGAATGCAAATGGAAATCCTGGCTCTCCTTTAATGAGAAATTGCATGGTGAACAGAGCTTGCATTACCAACCGCAGCAGTTTAGTCTCCATGTGCTGAAATTACATCTGCACTATGTTCAGATCCTGATGGCTCAATCATTCATAGCATTTACTGTATCACTGCTCTAGCTTTTTACAGCTGCCTCTGTGTCATTAAAAGAGATATCAGCCAAGGCTGTTACAAAGAGAAAGGCCTCTTTATCTTAATACAGTAATTAACCTGCAGGTCTTAATTGTTTTCTCTGTCTTTGTTAAGGATGATCCCGGCCTCCAGCAAAGCTTTCTTGGTGACAAATCTGGTGTCCGGGACCCGCTACGATCTGTGTGTGCTGGCCGCCTGGGACGACACAGCCACCACGCTCACGGCTACCAATGTTGTGGGCTGCACGCATTTCTTCACGCAGGACGACTACCCTCAGTGCCAGTCTCTGCCCAGCCAGCTGCTGGGAGGCACCATGATCCTGGTGGTGGGAGGCATCATCGTGGCCACCCTGCTCGTGTTCATCGTCATCCTCATGGTGCGCTACAAAGCTGCTGATGCAGAACCTCCAGTGGGGAAGCTGACCAGCGTCAGCGACACACACTCTCAGACTAACGGGGGTCGGCTCGGGCAAAATGGACTTCTCATGCCCCAGTCTCAACCTCAACCGCAGCCGGAGCCCAAGGTCAAGGCCAAAGTGACACTGCAGGACGAGGTGGTGGAGTTCAAGTGTGGCTCCCTCCAGAGCAGCCTCACCTCTTCTTCCTCTTCCTCAGCCTCCATGGATGGGGGCTCATACAGCCCCAACAGCACACTTGCCAACATTTGGAGGTCAGCTCCCTCCAAGCCCCGGTCCAACCTGGACCACCTCCTCGGGGCCTTCACCTCGCTGGAGCTGCGGGGGGCACAGGGCCGAGATGCAGGAGCCTCCAGCAGTGCTGCCATGACGGCAGCGAAGCCTCACACAGATAGGGAGCCGCTGCTGGGCCGGACGCTGGATTCCAGCCTCAGCCGGCTCCTCATGCTACCTCTGGACACCAAGCCAAAGAGGAGCCAGTCCTTTGACATGGGAGACGTAACAGGCGCTGGCGCCGCTCAGCTGTGCAACAAACCGCGTAGGATCAGCAGTATCTGGACTAAGAGGAGCCTGTCTGTAAATGGTATGTTGCTGCAGTGCGAGGAGGAGGGGGACACTGGGGGGAGCAAGGGCACAATAGACAGCGCTGACTGGGTGATGGAGAGTACTGTCTAGGAAAAATGGAGGACTGTCACGCTGTCAAACACTGCCTGAATGGACAGCGAACAGCCATACCAAGACAGACCTGCTGGTCTAACAGCCTTTGTTCTGCATGAAGCACATTAATTTTCATCCCTTGTCACTGGCTCCACCACTGGGAGTTAAGGGAGACAGGGTGAGGGGTTTTTCATGTCATAGCCAAATACAAACTTTAAGAATAAGACCTTCGGACTGTTTTTGCCTCACACTTTGTACAGAGATGGATTAAATATGTCTACAAGAGCTGAAAGGAACCGTTCTACAGAGATATATCATCATGCCCATGGACTGTTATTATATTGTGTACATTTAAAGTATGTAATGAAATTAAAGTTTTATATTTTTTATTTTGCTGGTCAAACACAAATGATTCACCACTGGCCTCTGCCTTGACACATGAGCAAGACATGACCAGTACTTACACTATAAAATCTTCTACTGTAAATTCATCCTCATTTCAGTTACCTACTGATGCAGTTTAACCTTCTCTGACTGAATGGTGCAGTATATATACTGTAGATGTGATGCTTTGACTCCTTAAGATTTAAGAAAAAGATTTATTGACAAAGTTGTATGTGAATATATTTACTTTCTATCCAGAGTATATATTTGAGGGGTCACTCAATAATTCTGTATGCTATCCATATACAATTTTATGTGACTGCATAGATTATAAAACCCATAATTTCTTAAACTATTGCTGTACTGTATGTGAAGATTCAGTAAAGCATTAATTGTTAAAAAAAAATGCCAAATGATTGAAGAGACAGAGAGGATGCTCCAATACAATTAGGCCTGTTTGGTTTGTGTTCATAAGATTTGTTACAGTAGGTCCAGTAGCAAAATAAATGTTTTTGTTTTGTTTTGTTTTTTTAAAAAAGTAATTTTAAAGTATTTTTTCAAACAATACATTCCCCGTTTTGTTATAAAAATCCCTTCCCAGCTTATTGTTGTTTTAATGCTCAACACATAGGGGCTACTATCAAACATTTGACAAAATCAGGATTTTTATTTCTAAAGGGAAATTCACAGTTTATTACATCTTGGCCATCATTCCTGTCAGTTATGAAATCATTGTACTGAGATCTTGCAACACAGCGACATCACAAAGGTGAAGTTGGATGAGAGAAGAAACACGAGCAGTCAGACAATTTAATAAAAGAACAGGACCATTTTTAAATTAGATTTGGAAGTGGAGTGTATTTAAAATCACCAGAACTGGTTCCATCTGGGTGCAGCATCATATTACAGCATCATTGTGTTTGACTTGAGGTACCACAAGCTGACCCACCAAGTGGGTCTTAAGGTAAATCTAAGGGTCCCAAGAGGAGTAAAGAGAAAAAATGGAGAAAAAACAACTGTTAAATTTGAAACTATATTTATTTTTTTATTCTTCAAATGAAACAATCTGAGAAGGGAAATCTGCTTATAATTCATGTCCACCTCAGGGACATAAACTATGATGAGGGGTCACAATCGTTTAAAGGCACCCTGTGGTGTTTCTGATCACTACCAGTGCTATGGAGCAATATGTGCATGCACGAAGACACGATACACATTCCTGTGACAGTTAAAATCTATTCCACCGATCAACAGCTGGTGGGTGTAAACAATGTAGGATAGAAAATATTCAATTATTTTTGATTATAAGGAAATGCAAATACAGAATAATAAGTACAGGGTAATCATTTTATTATTGTTGTCTCTTCCAAGTAATTTTGAGGTTTTCTTTCCAACCTGTCTGATCATCTCACTGCTCGTGCTTCTTGCTGCGTCAGACTTCATTTAAAGATCCCCTCCACTCAAAAATGTGTTTTGTTTATTGTTCCTACAATCGAATGTTTTAGCCTCACTGTGCAGAATGATGTATGTGCACAGTTTGACACTAGAAGGCTGTTTTCACATTCATCTGCCGAAGGAGGTGTCTCTCTGCTCATTGAAAATCTGATTTTAAGGGACGGGCTTATGAGCAGGATTTGTGACATTACAAATAGTTTGGAAGACAATCCTGGTCCAATATTCAACTTACACAACTGTGATGTGGAAACTTGAAGCCTCCAGTGCACATAGACTGAGAATGGACTTTCAGTGAAATAGAAGACATCTTTTGAAATGAACAATATTTTAATATTTACAGATTCTGGAATTTTTAATGAGGGAGAAAGAGTAGATGCTATTTTAAGGATTTTAATGTTTTTTTTGCAGAAATTTCATATCAGACACAAATTATTGTTCCAAGCAGAGTATTTTTATGTTTTAATACATGTCTGGAGGGGATCTTTAAAGGTATATTATGCAGGATTTTCCTAAAAAACAATGTATAGACTCATAAAAAAAGTAATCCCTCTCAATCATCACTTATGACCCACTAGAAGTGTGTAGCTGTGTATTTATCTGCAGAGACTCTGCTGTCTTCCTGTATTTTCTATTGTTATAGTGTTCGGGATGCTTCTGGGCGTCAACCTTTGGGCAGTGGGTGTGTAGCCCCCAGCCAGTAACAGCATGCAGGGTGTGAGGTCGGGACTCGTAGCATAAAGACCAGGTTACATGGCTGTCTCCGTCTCTCTCCTCTGCTCTGCTCTGCTCTCGGTCTGATGTATGAAGAGCTTCAGGTCCGTGTCACAGCTTGACTGAGGGCAGGGCTGAACTACACACATACACAGCAGAGGCCACAACGGACAGACAAAATCACACAAAATTCACACAAAATCCAGCAATGCGGCACCTTCCCACAGGGTTGTGCAGAGGTGTGGGCATGTTTATTTTTGCTTTAGAACATAACTGCTGTGAAACAATCAGAAAGTAATATTTTATTTATCTGATTCACGGCTTTATTCTCACCAGCCACTTGCTCTCTTCATTCACTCTCTAGCTTACTTGATCACTGCGGCTCTCTCTCTCTCATTTGCTAGTTGAGCCATGGAGGAGGGGCCAACTTTGAATACTGTGTGTTTACAACCACCAAATCCTGCACACTGTACCTTTAAGTGATGTTGCTGTATGCTGAGATCTCATCAGTTATTATTACCAATATAAATAATGGTCAACACTACAAAAATAAGATCCAAGTTTGGAATAAGCTAGAACTTCCCTTTAAACATTACATTCATTTTGGGGGCAGGGGGAGATAGCTAAAGTTAATTGTTCAGTATCTGTACTGTCCAATATATAAATTCCAGTTAGTAAGTCTCTTATTTTGTCTACCAAGGATGTAAAATACCTGCATCTTTCAATTGTACTTGAATCATTTTGTAAGAAGATAGTCAAAATCACTTTTTGGTGGTGAACATTGCATTTTCTCCATTTGATTCTCATACCCCGGTCGATGTTCATAGCATTTCTACTGATGGTATTAAACCATCTGGGGGAAATATGGGTTTAATAAGTTAATGAACCTGTAAAGTTCATTGTCCTGACAGTTTGTATTATGTTGTTTGCTTTTATCGTCAGGTGTTCAAGTTGCATGTTTTTGCTGAACTGACCCATGAGACAGTTTAGCCCAGTGTATACACTCATACTGTCATTTCTCACGTGTTGTCTGAATGACTTTTTGTGATATTTCTGATATGACTGCGTGTGTACAGTGTCTCTGTATATTGGATTTCTTTTGTATCATACTCCAGCTGGAATGTGTTGCAGGTGAGCTGAACAGTAGGAGCAGAGGTGCAGATGAGCAGCTTCACTGTGTTGTTGCAGCGCAACTGTGCACAATTCTTCCCTGGAGCTATAAAACATGTTTGTGTGGTCAAATTTGTTGTTTTTGCTACTAAGATAAAAACTAAAAATCTTCTGAGACAGTGTGGTGGTGTCAAAGCATTCTTCCTATGACTGGAGCAGTTGGTTTATAATGTGATTGGAGGTCACATGATCAAGGTGGTCATCAATGTGAGACCCAAAATGGTTTATGTATTAAACTGAAAAAAGTTAATAAAAGTGAACAGGAGTTGCAAAATACTAATGTAATTTGCATTTTGGGACATATGCCTGATCACTTTCTTTCTGAGAGTGAGAGGAGATAATGGATATCAATCTCATGTCTGTGTGCTCAGTGCAGAGCTAGAGTCAGGACATGGTTAGTCTAGCTTAGCATGAAGACTGGAAGCAGGGTGAAACGACTAGCCTGGCTCTGTCCAAAGTTAAAAAATACACTTACTAACACCTGTAAAGCTCACTGACTAACATGTTGTATTTGTTTGATCTGTACATAAAAAAAAAATGTAAAAATGACAAACTACACCTTTTAATTCCAGATGTAATTTAAGAAGTGTTATGATTTACACCCATTTTGTTCACCTCTGCATTTTCTTCATAGACAGATGGACAGATAGATAATACAATTATCATACTATTTGTAGATATATTTTTATTTTATTTATACACTTTTTGTTATCTGACATTGCAAGGATTACACTTACGAATGCTCTAAAGACCGGAAGACTAGTGACCCACATTTGTCACTAGAATGTGTAGATCAGAATTTTACTACTTATGGATTTTTTAAAAATATTTTTCATTACAATAATTTTGTATTATTGCTCTCTGTCCAAAACTTAAAATTAGGTCTCAGCAATACTTGAAACTACATATTTCAAATTTCACAGAGAAGAATTCAGACCATATTAAGTCAGATAGATGTGTAAAATGTGTGAAATATTACAGTGAAATTCCATTGTATGTCAACATGAATTATTCAATAGTGGTTAACTTTCAAGGTTAGATATTCAGTTGCTTGAAAGAATCTAATTATGTCATTTGGTTTTGACACATAGATTTCAGAGAGCTACTCAGCACCACCAGAGCTCTGTGTAGTTAGCCACTTAGTGTTAAGTTCTCAGTTGGTCAAGTTCCTACCCCAGCACCCGTCACTCATCCTGATGAGCTGTCACCTCGCCTGAAGCTCAGATACCCAACATCCCTAAAGCTACTGGAAGCCAAGAATAAAACATCCAGTCTCAGTTTAAAAGAAGTCCTGCAGAGGTTAGCTGTGTTTGTGACTGACATTCATGTTCATGTTCACTGTTCTATCAGCTAATGTAGCCTCCAGCAGAGATGAGGAGAGGACTACAGATGTCTGATAACCTCACTTCTTTCTAACTCTACACCCACAGATATTTTTCTTTTTTAAAACTTGTAGTCTTGTGACATCACTCTCGCAATTTGTCAGATTTTGTGCAACTAGTCACTCTGGAGCTACAGAAGGTTTTAATCTTTTTCTCCCATATGGCTAATAATCCCTCATTGTATAAGAAAACTCTTCGTGCACAACTACATTAAGTACATTAGGTCAAAGTGGAAGCAGGAAGTGGCTCTGTAAGCTGTGATGGTTACAATTTTGGGTTACAATTTTATTGTTCACCTTTGTTTTCTCAAATAACTTTAGCTAATCTAAGGGTTTGAGTGAAAAGGGAAGATTGATATCAATCTCATGTCTGTAAGAAGTGACTCTTGAGGGTGGAGGGAATGTATATGGTGTCTGGTGGGGCTTTCATGAATCTTGTGCGAGTTAGATTTCAGACTAGACTTGATAGCTTGATATTTGGACTTTGGGCATTTTCTACCTTAACAAGTGAAACCCTCCTGTTGATTTAGGTCTGGCATGGTAGATAAAGGGGTGAAAACTAATGTGGAGAATACAGAATCAGAGCTTGCTTGATGAATCTTCCTGTCGTCCGGTAAAGCGACTGCTTTGTTTTCCAGAGTGGTTGTACACTTCTCATGTTAGCCTAGCTTAGCATAAAGACTGGAAGCAAGGGGAAACAGCAGTGGCAGTTGAATGCTGGGGCTGTTTCTTGGCAAACAACAACTAGTTGCAATATCAGACACCAAAACCTTGTACTTGTGCTCACTGACCGTTTCTAGCAACCCTTGCAATAGCTGAAGACGTTGCACAGAAGTGCTGGGCGGATCGATAAACAGTGCCTTTTTAAAAAAATACTTACAGCACGTAACTCCAGCTAAAATCCCAGATTGTCATTTTTCCATTTCTTTCTACAACTTGTTATTTAATTGTATTTGAGTACCATGTTCGTACGTGTATTTTTGAACTTTGTACAGAGCATGGGTAGCTTTTTACTGCTGTTTTTATGTTAAGCAAAGCTAACCACATTCAGCTTTCAGCTCTGAACACAATACAGAGAAAGGAAAGTGGTATACATTTTCTCATTCTCAAAAAGAAATCAATAAAGTGTATTTCCAAAAAAACTTGAATATATTTTTTAAATAAAACCAACACTGTAATTAATATACTTTTTTCTATACGTATAAATATCAATAAAAACATATATAACCAAAAAAAAAAGTAGTAAATTGCTGATGTCATCCTGATAGCAAAGAGCAGCCTAGTTATATGTTATAACAAAGACAATTGTGCTGAGCCCATAACCATTGGATCATGAACTGGACATCAGTGTGAATGTGAATATCGGAGTTTTCAGGATTAAGAAATACAGCTCATCAAAGCTGACACAACTATGAATTATACATACCAATTCTGGCACAATATGGTTGCATAGCAGCACTATACCTTGGTAATGTAGCTATGGACATTGACATTTAGAATTTCAAGCTTTTTGCTTTTCATTTGAAAATACTACTGGTTAAAGTGAATGGCTTAGAAGCTGTGGTAATCAGGTGCTGGATGTAAATTGCAGTCTCACTGGAAGAATGGGTTAAAATACCACCACTGCCATATTTTAACTCCTGGTACTTGGAATTTCTGGCCATGAACTGTGGATTAAGACATGAAGGTGGGAAATCTCTTTTGAATGAATGTCATTGAAAATTCCACATAAGTGGAGGTAAGTCGATGGATCGACCCATCCTCTGAAAATAGTGATTGTTGTCAAACAGCAAGGGTCCGTGATGTCTCCTTCTTATCCAACGACATCCACACTGACTGCACTACAGATAAGATATTGGATTGGATAAGGCTCCAGTCTCTCGTGAGGTGTGGGTTCAAATGCCACCACTGCCAATGAAACATTCTTCTTGACCATTCAGGTATGGTAAACCTGTCAGTGCCACTGCTTGGCAAAGGCAAAAGTCAAAGGTTGATTCCACTATGTCTTAGAGTTGGTTGATGTCGTACGCTGCAAAAATGTTTGACCAAAAATGTAGTTATTATGACAAGGTGCACACATGTTAAAAGGACAACAATAACTTTTTGTCTTTAATAACTGTGACATGGATTTTCTGTGCCACATTAAAATCAAATCATATCCCACCCTAGCATGGGTAGGGTTCTAAACATAAACTGCAGGTGCAAATAACAACAGTCCAAAAAGTTATAAAATTATACAGCATTTTATCCCTTCGCTCTGCCACTGTCCTTACACACACTCCAGTCAAACAGCATCTCTTCTTCTCTGCTGCTGGTATTACTACACTGTGTGGTTATAAAACAAGAATATAAACAAACAATATTTCCAGAATGACAGGTCAACCCACACCCTCCCTCACCTACCTCAACCAAAGCTTTCACAGCATATAGACAAAACCACTGGCTGATTTATGTGTTGCACTCTCAAGCACTGCTGCCATTCCTGCAGTGACAGAGTGAAACTGACCATGTTTACACTGACAGTGAAAGCAGAGATGACAAATGAAGATAGTCTGTGTGAATGTGGAAGTTTTTCGGTCTCTAAACACTAGTCTGAGATTAATTAGTAAGCTTTGTAAAAAAAAGAAAAATAAAAAATAACATTCATGTAGCTTCTGTCCAATCTCCAGTCTGGATGTTAAAGTGTGGAGTAGCTCATTTTACACAGCAGTAATAAACTGCTGATTGATTTCTTTCATTTTAATAAAAGCATAATTTAAGCTAATAAAAAAATCAGAAACACATGATATTGTAAAAGTGGAATTTTGGCCAGGAAATGTACTGTAGTACGTAGCTTACAAGAGATCAGTGGGGTGGCGGTTCACAATCAGCCCAGTAAGCGGATCACTCGGTCTTTAGCAGTACATGTACAGTTAGAATGCTATCAAAACATGAGATTTATGAAAGTAAAATTAATTTCATGGTGCAGAAGCTTATGGCTTTTATTTTCTGTTTTTTCTAAAGTCTCAATTTCTTTGTAGAGCAGCTTATAATAACATCTCAGCTCAGTGCACAGTAAAGAGCCGTTTGTAAGAATTGGACTAAATTTCCCTGAAAAATGACTATAGGATTTCTCTACTGATAATCACAACTTTCTGTGGTCACACACACACAGCCATGAGTGCTCATATCATAGAATGTAATTAACTACAGAACAGCTTTATCCACCTCAACTTGACATTTCAGTCACTCACTGCTTACAGGACCTAATGATGCACACCTGATTTCACTATCACTGATTATTATCAGATCTGCCCTACCATCACAAAACACAAAAAAGCAAGTCCTTCAACAAAACATAATGCTGTGAAACAAATTACTCAACTGAAACTTGTATTCTGTTATTTGTTTAACATGAATAGATTAACTGAAACATGAAACTGAAATTGATGATTAAACACACACACACAACTGGTAATGTTGGGAAGCAGAGCCCAGTGAAAAAGGAAAGGAGCCTTTTCACACTGCCTGCTAATCATCATGTTGTGTTTTATTTATTTAATTTGTGTACTATCAGAAATATAAAAAGGACAATGTGGTTTTAGGGGGATTTATGTGGTGGAACTGATTCTCTGTGAACAGTAGCCAGGTGCAATGACTATTAATGTGATTCAGACAGGTCTGTGTTTAGATCAATGTCTGAATCTTAAAAATGTCCATCACATGTCATTGAATGTAATCTGGGATTTTGCATAAACATCAGTAGACCAACTCATGTTCTATTTGTTTTCCACAGATGGCTGTGTGTCAGATTCTTTCCTTTGAGTTTATTAAATACTTGCAGTGATCACATGGCAGCTGAAACGATAAGCACGTCTCCATATTAAGAGGTGTTGTGACATTTATGCATGAGGCCCAGCAGTGGTAACTTCATTAATGATTTAAATCTCCCAACACGCCAACAGGATGAATCAGAATCTAACATCAGTTAATGTTTTATGTTTTTAGCGCACAACACGGGTCAGCTGTCACACACAGATTCCAAGTTTAAACTGTGAATTGTTTGGAATGAAGCAGAAGTTTGTTCTGTCCTTTCAGCTTTATAATACAAATAGCTGTTGTAAGTTTTGCTGCTTAAACAGTGCATTCTATACTACAGTATATTCTGTTGTGGCATAATTGCACACATGGAAGTGTTTACTGACTGCAACCTCTATAATCATTAAATTAAACTGTAAAACAAAAAACAGTTTAGTGTACCATAAGTTACAGTTGCTGTCTGACTTGACATATATACCTGTCATTATTTCAGTGTTATTATTGTGTTTTGGGACTTGATGGTTGGGTTTTAGTTCATCAAAAGAAAAAGTGAGTGGTGTACTAACTATATTTAATCAGTTTAAAACAGTTCAGTGGTACATAACATAACATTTGAGTGGTATGTTATGTACCACCAAAAAAGATAAATAAAGCCCTGGGCTAACTTGGTTTAGCCCCAGATCATTTCAAATCCTTGAAAGTCCCTGTGTTATGCTAGGCTAACTACAGCCTGACTCCAGGTGAGTGACAGGTGAGTGGTATCCATTTTATCATTTCACTCTAAGAAAGAAATCAGTTAAGTGTATTTCCCAAAATTCTGAACTATTCTTTTAATGTAATTTCAATGTTATCACCTCTAATAGAAATGATTGCCAAAACTATGAAAATAAAATCCAAGTTATAATAAACAGATGTTTTTCTAGAATTATTTTAGTATGAGATGTCTATATAAACATATACAACAAAAGAACATATAATCAGGGGTATGTGTTTGCTTCTATAGTGATGCCAATGATCATACAGATTGGACTGAAAATTCCCAATAATTTAGCAAAAAATCTATCCTAAGTAGCGCCGACAAGCCTCTTGGAGAAAACACAGTATTTTGCTGATATGATCCTGAGATAAAGATCATTAAATTGTTTACACACGTGTGCTGCATGTGCAACAAAACACTGGATTAGATGTCACCAGAGGGTTGCGACCAGGTCTCACAACTTAATATCAGATGTGACACTGGGCTCAGGAGTTCAGAGCAGGACAGCACTGGGATTTGGCTTGTGTTTTTGAGGAACTGCATGTCATCATGGGTGTTTCTGTGACGTGATGTGAAGAGTGAAGACGGTATTCCAGTGAACTCAAAGAATCCTCAAACTGCTTTTTTAGCAAAGGGCAAAGGTAGAGAGGCTTTAACAGCATGTGACCTTACACCCTGCCAACACCATCCAGCTTTTAAACAAGGCATTCAAAGGAGAAGTCTGGTGATATTCTATATTGTTCTTCTTGTCAACAAACCCAACCAAGTATTGTTGAGTAAAGCCTGATATATCAGCTCCTCTGTGCTGTAGAGCTGCATTGTTGTCCAAAACTATTAAAAACACATCAGTGAGCCATACTGTTGCACTGGGTGACATGTTCCTTCATTACCATGAACACACAACTGTAGCTTATTTGGACTCAACCCTACACACACCATCCTGCTGCCAGAAATACTCACTAGAGCGCCAAATGTGGATTAATCCGCTGCTGAAAATAGTCCCCAACAAATGCACTATTCCCTACTATTATTCTTCACAGAACCACAAGATAAAACAAAATCATCATTTGGGACTTCGGGGGCTCAGTACGCAATTCACTGAGATGCAGTTGGAAGCTCTCAACCAACCAATTATTGCCAAACATTTTTCAAAGCATGCCTGGGGGGGTTTAGAAGGTTTCAATGTGTTTTTCCAACATTTCAGTCAGCCATTTGTTTGAATTAATTTCCCTAGAATATGGAAATCGACCTGAAACTTTCATCACTGTGGACATCATGTGTGGATCAATGTTTGGATTTTAAAAATCCATGTATTGAAGTTACATCATCTTTGCCATATCCTGCAGTTGTGGATACACAGTTATTTGAAAGTTCTGCAATGCATTACAATGTTGAAAGTTTAAAAGCTTTCCTAGATGATTTTCATACTGCACAGAAATTAATGGAAACTACTTCCTGAATAGTAAAAGCCAATAAGTATCATATTGTCTGTGAGCATTCCCAAACATTGTTTAAATCCACAGAACTCGATTGTAAATTCTAGAGGATATCCCAAAGTTTCCAAAGATCCCAAATCTGTCAGGCTGGATTTTGAGGAAAGGTGTCTACAATGATACACCACACATGTAAAATCTTTATATTTGATGGAATGGTGCAGCCATAAAAAACATGGGAGTCTTGAGTTTGAATATTTACTCAGTGTAAACATCATAACTTTGTTGTGGATCATATAGTCAGTAAATTTCAAAATTGGGTTTTATTTTCCCAAAAAGATTCAACAAATACAAAAAAATGGAGGTGAAGTTATATGAACTTTAAAAAGAGGTCAACAAAACATAGCCTAACTCTACTGAAAAATAAGCCTAACAAAACAAGATATTAATTCAACTAACAGACCTAACAGAATGACCCATGAGGGACACATATATACTGGCTGATCAAACCAATAAACACATACAGGGGACTAACTAAAACTCAACACAAAGAAACCCTGATCCCCCTTGAACTGTCTGAGCTCTTGGTCTGGTCCTTGGCTTGGGCCTCTGCATATAACCAGGCTCCACCATCAGCCACATCTTTTAATCTTAAAATTTCTCCACACGACTGGCCTGTAATCAAAAATATAGGATAAATAGCTAACCCCTGTCTGTGGAGGACAGCAATACGAAGAAGACAAAGAAAGAGAAGCCACATTGAGAGCTCAGAAGTCAGGTACTCAAAGGCAAAGATATGACTAACTTTAAGGAATGAACATGTGGTAATGATGTGGAGGAGTGCATGAAACCTTAGACCTTCAGTAGTGTAGCTGTGGATACAGCCATCACAAACTTCAATAAAGACGTGGAACAAACTGGTAGAGAATATGATACTGATTTGAAAAACCACTGAAGGGGAAATTAATCGGTTAAACACTCCACTGACTGTAAGAATAAGAAAACTAAACAAAACTGACACAGCATCACAAAGTCTATTCACATAATGGCAGGTATTGAGTGGTACACACATAATACAGGATGCAGGATGCCAGCCAGCAAACTCAGGAAAAAACCCTGTCCTTTTAACAGGCAGAGGGAAGATATAGAACAGCATCTTACCTCTTGTTTGGATTCCTCTGTCTTGTTAACAGCCTTACTTGGTTTACTGATATCCAGCCAACAAATCCCACTGTGGCAGGTAAAAGATCCAAGGGACTGTGCTGGGAGCGCTGAGAGGGAGGTAGACTAGAGGCTTAGCGCTTCTTTCAAGCCAGAATCCACCTTAAAACACTTGAACAATGGTCAAAACAAAATTAAAGTGTCAGACAGAATAAACATACTGATGATTTTGCTGCTCCCAGAGTCTTACTTAAAGAGGGGCTAGCATTCTAGCCGTCTGCCCGGGGGATTCAACTCGGCGGGTTAGGGACGGTGTGGGAGGATCCCCTCGTGGGACCTCTCCCCAGCGCTGACTGGCCACCGCTGGGTGCATTGCCTCCGTGGTGGCGTGCCGCAACCGGCTCTAGGTCGGCTTGGAAAGACTTGGGGCGAAGGTGGCTCACGGCCCGGACCTCACCTCTTCCCGGGGCCGTGGACAAAGTGCTCACTGCATTTGGGGAGGGATGGGGCCCCCTGCTCCCGGCGCGACTGTCAACCAGGGCGGACTGTCCTCAGTGCACCTCAACCGCGTCATGTCGCCAGGGCGGGGATCAGCCCACGTCAAAGGTGCCAGGGGTCTGCGGCAATGTCGACAACCCACCCGACCCGTCTTGAAACATGGACCAAGGAGTCTAACACACGCGCGAGTCAAAGGGTGAAGCAAACCCTGTGGCGCAATGAAAGTGAGGGCCGGCTGAGGTGGGATCCTGGCCCCTCGGGGTCGGGCGCACCACCGGCCCGTCTCGCCCGCACCATGGGGGAGGTGTAGTATGAGCGCATGTGATAGGACCTGAAAGATGGTGAACTATGCCTGGGCAGGGCAAAATCAGAGGAAACTTTGGTGGAGGCCCATAGCGGTCCTGACATGCAAATCGGTCGTCCGACCTGGGTATAGGGGCAAAAGACTAATTGAACCATCTAGTGGCTGGTTCCCTCCGAAGTTTCCCTCAGGATAGCTGGCGCTCAGAGTCTCGCAGTTTTATCTGGTAAAGCAAATGATTAGAGGTCTTGGGGCTGAAACGATCTCATCCTATTCTCAAACTTTAAATGGGTAAGAAGCCTGGTTTGCTGACTTGGAGTCATGCTTGGATTCCGAGCCGCCTAATGGGCCACTTTTGGTAAGAAAAACTGGCGCTGCGGGAACCAAACGCCGGGTTTGACCTCAGGATAGCATTATAGAACAGGTACAAATTTTAAGTGCATTAATATCCACAGCAAATTTCATGACAGTCTAGTCACTGGTTATTTTAACTGGTTATCATCTCAACAAAGACAACATGAACAAACGATCATCTGTGTGGTTCTTGATCAAAGTCTTTATTTATATAAACTTTATTTATATAGTTCATTTAATTCCAGGTGAAAATACAATGTGTTTCATGGAGTATGCGCTACCAGGGAAGCTGCAGCCACAAAAATGATGTAAATAAGATATAAAATAAAACAGACAAAAAATAAGACACGAGTTAAAAAACATTAAAAACTCAAAATAATTAAAGGGGGCTTCTTATGCTCATTTCCAGGTCTATATTTTTATTTTGCAACTTCACTAGAGTAGCTTTGCATAATTCACAGTTCAAAAAACTCCTTATTTATCTTATACTGGCCCTTTATGCAGTTCAGGGTCTGTCTGAAGGAGGCCGTTTTGGATTCCCCTCCGCTCTGCCCTCCTCGCTAAAAGCCCACTCTGTTCTGATTGGCCAACTTCAGGAAGCTTCTCCCTGCTACGGGAGGAGGCTCAGGAGGCAGCGCACGCAAACTGTAGTAGTTGAATTTTGCTTCTTGTTCTCATTCTTTACTCAAAATTTAAACTTCTCGAATACATCCGTACTTGTTGGAGCTGAAATCCGATTCGAAATATGCAAGTGGACAGAACGAACATCCATAGCAACAAAGATTACAGCAGGACATCTCTGTTCACCTGCTTATGACATCTTTATCCTACCTGTTAGCTCTGAGTACTTTTGTAGCTTCTAACAGAATCTCTGTGGTCTGAAGTTTAGTTTCTCTCTGCATTCCTGTACTTTTCAACCTTATTTTACTCTTTGCTGATCATTTTCAGCCGTATCAGAGTTGTGTTAAGTTACTGCTAATGAAAACCCAACATTCCCTACTTATTCTGCTTGAAATTAAAAGCTTTTAAATCACCAAATAACATACTGATAACTGATGGTAAATTTATAGGAAATGAAATGTATCTATCCACAGTTTTAGCAGAGATTTGTTGGCGGCGCAGAGCTTATCTTCTGATAAAACCAGTCAACACAACAAAATCTGGAGATAATTGGAGCATGGTGTTCAGCAGATTAGTTAGAAATAATGCAGGGAGGAGTAGTACAAGCAGAAAAAGCCACAGAAATGCCATAATGTTAGCTGAGCAGAGCAGAGCAGTGGACTCTGTCACAAGTTAACATCAGCTCTGGTTGAAAGAAGAAAAAACTGTTGGAAACTGAGTGTTCAGAGCAGTCTGAAGCTGGTGCTCTTTGTTCACAGGGATTACTTCTACATACGTTTACCTCATTATTTGACACTTTGGCCAGGTTTAATATGAACATCCAACATTGTAACCTTATTTATATGACTTAAGATAAGGAAAAGCATAGTAGGTCCCCTTTAAAATAAGTTTAAAAATGTTTTAAGTTTAGTTTTAAAAGATGTTAGTGTTGGAGCAGACCTAACATGATTGGGTAAGATCTTATAGCAGCTGGGAGCATAAAAGATAAAAGCAACATCATCCCTGGGAGACCCTGGGAATAACCAGACCTTCTGTTCGAGATGACCTGAGGGGTCTAACAGGTTCATAGCTGGCAAGCAAGTCAGTCAGTTATTGTGGAGCCAGACTATGTAGGGCCTTAAAAATTAATGTTAAAATTTTAATATCAATTCTAAAATTTACAAGATGCCAATGTAAGGACCTCAGCACTGGTGTGATATAGTCATATTTCTTTTTTCTAGTTAAAACCTGTGTTACGGTTTCGGGTCACAGCTCTTCATATTGTTACGTTTTGATGTGGTGCAATCTTTTCTTCGTCAATTAGGGTGTCATCAGCTCCTCCGGAGGGATTCCCCTCTGGTCAACGCTTTTAAACCGCTCACCTGTCTTTGTGCCCACAGTCTTCCCCGTCCTCAGCTGGTCCTTCATCTTTTCGTCACTGGTTCCAGCCACCAATCACCAGCCTGCCCAATCCATCATTCAAGATGATAAAAGCTGCTTCGTAAAAATACCAAGGGTTGCTGTGATTTAACCTGAGCAGTCCACCACTGTGCCTCCCTGTTGTCACTTAACTAACTCGTGTGATAGTTTGCTCTGAGGATAACTTGAGTCTTTCGGTGTGTAAAATAATGTTAACCCGATTGAGACACTAGTTTAGTGATTGGCTGTAGATTGAGTGGATGGCTGCTCGAGTGTTTTTTATTTTGACAGGTAAGATTAGTGCGGCTAGGTAGGGTTTTATTTTTTTTTCTTTCAGCTGTTTCCAGCTGTAGTGAGTCAGTGTGGATCTGATGGGTTAGGAAGTGTGTTTTGTTTTGTTTGTTTCATGACTTGGCTCAACCCATAACCCTTCTCCTTTGTTCCTCGCCTCACTTGTCTCCATTTTCTGGTGGTTACTCCCATTTAACTGTTGAGCAGAAAGCTTGTACTTTTGTAACTTTTGTTATTTTCGGTCTGCCAAACAATAAATGGCAGTACTTTTCTGACTACATCAGCAGTGTGTTGCTCCCCTTATTCCTAGACATCTGCAGGGTTGTAACAACTTGAGAGTAGCTGCAGCTGGTTAAAATGCTTTTTTGGTATTCCTGTGAGCAGCGCATTACAGTAGTCTAGCTGACTGGAAATAAAAGCATGGATGAGTTTTTCAGGGTCCTCTTGGGATAAAGAGCTTGTAACCTTCGAGATATTTCCTAAATGTTAATCCAGTTTTAATTATGCTGCTAATGTGGCTCGGCAAAGTAAAGTCATTGTCCAGGACCTGTGTGACACTTTCCAGAGACAGATTAGCCAATTTAGAAGACATCTCCTGCCTGCTTGTCTTTGCCCTGATAACCAGGATTTCCGTCTTGTCATTTTTTAACTGTAAAATTGCTAGAAAACATCATGATAAATATCCTTGATACATTCTGACAATGTGCTAATTGGGCTATCATGTTGCTGGCACTGGATAAATGCAGCAGTTTTGTTTTGTTTTGACTGGGCCTGAATGCTACGCTATGAAGGTAGCGCTAATGGGAGAGAGGACTTCCTGTGATTTCGTTTAAAATAAAAGCCGTTTTATTTTTTGCATCATGTCCTGCCTCCTGCACACTCCAGGCAGGTGCCTTGCCTAAACCGAACAAAGTATTTCCAGTAGGTGAGAATGCCTCTGACAATCTCCTGCTGTGTGCTACATGCGTGAAAGGGCAACTCCGGATAATGTCTGGACCTGATTCTTCAGACGTTGTCTTGAGTTTATGTGGTACATAAACTTATGTCAAGATATTGTGTTTCCAACAGCTTCGGCTAAGTTTGATTTCTCTCCAGTTTGTCCCTTTGTGCACTTGGAAGAAAATAAAAACCAAATTATATCTCTACTGTTGACTTTTCCTTAACTAGAAAACCCATCAACTGATGTACACGTCATCAGTAAACAACCCATGTTACTTCCTCTTTGTGTAAAGGCCCTATCAGTACATAGATATGTGAGCTAACACTTCTCAAAGCAGTGGTAGCTGAGGGGAGAGTTAACATTGCGAGAAAATTAAATAATAAGTAATGATAAAGAAAAAAAGGAAAATTTTCCCTACAGTTGATTCTACAGATAATAGTGCTGCTAAAAACAACTTGCCGATAATGATGATGATGAAGAAGGTGATGATGGTGATGATGATGGCAGCGCCTCCTTCTCTTATTATGACAGAAACAGCAGTGTGTTCAACAAGCGGCTGCTCCACTCAACCTGTATCTGAGAACCTGAAAGGACAGATGTTTAATGTTTCATCTCTAGACAGATGATGGATCATAAGTTTATGGATCTGAGAGTCTACAGTGAAGAGGCCTTCATTATCTTATTATGAGTACGTATTTCTTCTCAGATGAAATACAACATATATGATGCAAACCATCGCAACAGATCATCAATTTAACATTAAAGGAGTCAGCGAAAAGAAGGGACATGATCCTGTTTGCCTGGATTTTGGCATAGTGGCCAAACTCAGTGTTGCAACTTCTGGGTTCCTGATGTGACTCACACTGACCCAGAGAGCATTTTTCCCATTCACAATCATTGGAAAAGGAGCAGCTGTAAAAATGCATTTTCCTGAGTGTCATTAACTTCAAAATGACTCTTGGTATTATCAGTGTGTGAACCACTGATTCATGATTTTATGAATTACTTTATCCCATCCTCAACAGGAAATCTGTTTTCAGCTTGTCACAAGAAGAAGAGGATTCAAGCTCTTTTTCAATGATATATATTTTCAATGACAAACTTTGCCCTTCAAGTACCCACTCACTAATAAAGCAGGAAAAGTCACTTTCAGACTACTCCATAAATTCCACCCAGCTACAGTAAATAATTTCTTCTTACAAATTCTGCACATTTCTATGTCTATATTTTTAATCTGGGGCTTTATTAGAATATCGTTGCATGATTTACAATTTAAAAACTCCTTATTTATGTTATAATAGTCCTTTATGCAGCCCCTCATTTCAGCCTCTGTCCAAAACAGGCTGTTTTAGCTTCTATCTCCTTAGGCTCTCCTGATGAGCCCACACTGGTCTGATTGGTCAGCCCCGGAAACAAACAGTAGTAGGATTTCACTTCTTTTTCTTGTTCTTTTCTCTAACCCTAATCGGCATCATAGCAATATATAAATAACAGAATATCACAAGAAGCATAATATGTTCCCTTTAAATAAAAAACAGATATTATACCTGCTGCTCCCTCTGTGAAGCCACCCATGAAACACCTGTGCATCTGTTTTGGTCTGCTATTGTTAAGTTTTAAGTTTTTCCTTTCCGCTGTTGCCAAGTGCTGCTCATGGGGGAATTGTTGGGTCTCTGTAAAGTTAAGAGTACGGTCTAGACCTGCTCTATGTGAAAAGTGCCCTGAGATGACTGTTGTGATTTGGCGCTATATAAATAAAAATTGATCGATCGATTGATTGATATTTCTTAAATGACTTGTTTTTCTTTTAAAGATGTTTTCTTTAGTATCTTTGATAGCCAAAACAAAGATTTTATGATTACTTATATTTTGTTAATGTCCAAATTTTACATACATAAATATTAACTTGGTAAGTCTTGCCCGGATCCAATTTGCTTTTAAAAGTGAGCGCTAAAGTATTTTTGATTCAAATATATTTTCAAATACATTATATTAAGGCTCTGAAAAATGTGCTTTTATTTACAACCTCTGTTAAAATGTCATATATACCAGAAAACAGTTTGGACAGACCTTCCCATTCACTTGAATGAGGGTGTGTCCAAACTTTTGACTGGTCCTGTATTTATTTGTGCTGCTCCTATGCTCAGTTTGTTGTATAAAAAGATGTTTTTCTGCTCTTCTGTTATTTGTGTCTGTGCCCTCTGGCTAAATTGTACACTGTTTAAAATCTACATTACTTAATAAAAATGTCCATGGGAATGAATAGTGCTTTTGTTGCTAGCTAGCTATAGCTAGCCTCAGTAGAGTGGGTATATATTGACTGTTTGTGGAGATTAAACACAGACTTTAGAGGCTTGGCGGCTCAGCAGTCTAACTTGAACAGATAAAGCAAATAATCTGCTTCGCATTCAGTCTGAACACCTCTTGAACTCATATCCTAAATATGCAAAACATATTTGCCTTGACAACAAGGAACTCTAATAATGAATTTATTACTATTTATTGGTTGATTGTTAAAAACTGAGAAACTCTGCTTGATGATCATGGTATTCATTTGAAAAGAGATGTAAGCAGATCATTGAGCAGGATATTGTGAGTTTACTGATCCAGGTTTTTATTTTTTAGTCAAATGAATATTAACTAGTATGTTGTGATAAATATTTTATGTCAAAAAAAGTCAAAAATGTCCAACCAAAGTTTGAATACTCAGTTATTTCTATGGAATTGTGTTCCTAACTGAGTGGAAGGTGTGTAAAACAGCAGTCAGAGCATTATGGGATACTAAAGCTCTCCAATGAAACCAAGACTAATAAAAGATTATACTGTAGGCGAGCTAGTGCTTCTTCCAGCCATGCTGAGCCAGGACTCACAGCTGCTTTTACAGACTGTCACTCCTGAAAGGGTTAGAGTTAGCTACAGTAAAGTAAAATCTCACCTTTAACACAATCATATCACCTGTCAACAATGCTGACCAGCTGGTACACACACTTCATTCAACCTGCCTAAATATATGTTGGTGATTTTATATATTCCTCTAAATGCCCTTTGACATCCTTTGAGAACAGGTTATCTTTATTAGCAGGTGAAACTGAATCTGTACACTGCTGAAATGTGGCTAACAATCCCTCAATGCAAAGGAAAACTGTGTGTGCACAACTATGTTAAGTAGGTCAAAATTGAAGCAGGAAGTGTGTTTGTAAATGGATGTTTGAGTAATAATTTTACTGTTTGCCTTGTTGTTCTTTTCTTTTTCTCTTTCAAATTAGTTTGTTCAACCTGGAGCTTTGTTTCTTTCTTTTTTTAATGATGTCCCTTTGTTCCCATATTTTCAGCTATTAACTTGGTGAGCACAAAGCTATTATAACATAGAAATTATATGATGAATAGACTTTTTTTTTAAATATGCAAAAACAAGACCCAAGTTTTAATTATCCTTTAAACATTAAAATAAAATAAAACATTTGTTTCAATTTAGTTACATGTCCAACTAAAACCAAGCAACTTTACAATTGTCCTTCCTACAAATTCTAACCCATCTCCCCAGAATTACATTTATGTTAATGTGTTATATGTTATATTCTGCCTCTGTCCCTGCCGCCAGCCCCACACTCTCTTCTCTTGGTTTTGTCGTTCTTCGCCTGTCCACTAGATGCCGCTAGACTTTCTTGCCTGGTTCTCACCTGCTCACCTGTTGTCTCTCCCCAGTTATCCTCACCTGCTGCACATTGTCTCAGTAGCTTATATACCGGTCTTCTGCCATCCATTCCCTGCCAGATTTCCAATGTTACTTTCTTGTATATTTGTATTCCAGCCATTCTGTTACCTGTTCACCTGATCCTGAACCTGTTTCCATGTTCCTGATTTCCCTACCCAATTGTCTGTTGCTTGTGGTTTAGACCCTCTCCCTGTCTGTGACCTGTCCTGCCCTCTTGGACTTGTTTGCCTGTTTTGACTGCCTTCCTGTTGCCAACCTATACGCCTGTTTTTTGGATTTTTATTATTAAAGCCCCTTTTTATTAACCTGTCCTGCCCTGGTGTCTGCATTTGGGTCCTCCTGTTTGCCCTGCTACCTCATACTCACACCTATGACAGATTTTGGGAAACTGGGATATTCTACCAAGATTACTAAGATTGAAACCAGGATAATGTGACATGTAAACACTTGATCCAGGTTTCTGATTATTCTGTTGGTAGAAAATGAGAGGAGATGTTTAATAATCAAGGCACAACTGTACACAGATGATAAGAAACCTGGGTACTGTTAGAATCATGTGTATAGAGATATGAATAACCAAGTTTCTCATGTTCCATATAAACCACCATATGCAGAATTAGACTCCAAACCAAGATACTAATATGCATGTAGAGGCACTAACTGTGAGTGCTAGTGCAAGAGTAGCAAAAGAATCATCTCATGTCTTGGATCATTTCACTGACAAAACTACAGCTTGAATTCCTGTCATATATGCTCTAATGAAGGCTTTCATGCTGAAATGCAACTATTAGCCGCCATTTTCTTACATTTGTTTCAGGGAAACAAACACAAAAGCAAATTACATTGTCATCATTGTACAATGATTTTTTTTTTTTTGCAGATACATTCAGTATGAACATTTTACAACATTGCCTCATTATGTTGATTAAAAAATGAATCTGGGCAGTTTTCCTCAAAACATATTGTCTGTTGCAATTTAGTTGTTTACAACTGCAATTTCTAGGTTTTACAGTTTTGCGACTCAGAGCTGTGCATCTTCAAAAGTCCTGGAGTTCTTATTTCACTTTCTTCTACTAGACTACCTTTGAACAGAGAGAGGGGTCACAACCTGTTATCACATGACCACAACTCCAAAGGTCATGACAACTGAGTAACTCAGGAAGATGTGGCTGAAAGCTTTGGAAACACAAAGTACATTTACCTTGTGATGAGTTGAGAATTTTTTTGTGAAACTAAATTTTTCTCATTTTAGATTCTTACATATCTCTTCTCCCTGAGCTGAGCCTCCCAGGCAGCACAACCACCTCTGTAAACAGGAAAAAAGTATATTTGAGCCCTCTGAGTTTTTTGTGTTGAATGTTTGCTTTAAAAGACAAATATCATCCTTTTATATTTTCAGATAAAGGTCTAACCCTGGTAAACAGACTGAAATGGTGCTTGTGTCATCACAGGCGCTGCTCCTGGATCAGCATCACAGACGGAACCTCACGCAGCCGTGATCTCTGATATCTGGGAGCAGCGGGGGCCACCAGACACTACACTAATTGGCGGGAGAATTAATCGAACGCTTTGCATAGAAATCGGGACCCCGTAGAGATCCGCAGCGTTCATGTTGTATTTCAAAGTGTGCCAAAGTGCCCGTTGAGCCGGCTCATTCTGACATTTAATATTCAATTGGTCAGGATGGAAGAGTGTAATTACTTGGGATAAAAGGGACGTGGTCACGGCTGAAGCGTGTTACTGACCAACCACCAAATGCAAATTAAATCAAAGGCTTAGCCAGAGGTCATCAGAGGCTGCGCTCACACACCAGCTGTAATCAAAGGAATCTTAATACTCACAGCAATCTGATCTGTCACAGTGAAATATGAAATATTCACGACCGTGTTCTGCTCTAGTGTGAGATCCAGGGAGAAAACAAATAAATCAAACACTGAGAGCTGCAGACCCTGTGCCAGAGGTCCTGTGTGTGGAGAGCTATCTCAGCAGGGTCTGTGTGTAATCGATTACATGTGATCAGATTACAGTAACTGGATTGTAAAAAGAAGCTGTAATTAATCCTTTAGAGAAAAACAAAGTGCCATGTCTCAAACTTGCAGCCCTCAGTGTTAAACAGTGCACTTGCTACTCTGTCAGGGCCATATTTGTAATAAAACATTTTATCTCCCATCAGACACTCATTAATATCACAGGAGCAAAGGGTTTTTGAGTGCCTTGTTCAAAAGCCCTCACAAGATTTTGCACCTATCCCTGCTTAATTATTTACTTGTTTATTTATTAACTGGCTCTATGTCAACTGAGACAATTGAGCAAACTCTATTTGTTGAGGAAAACAGTGAGATGCACTTGAAAGCTCTGGAAAAGCTAGTAAGTAGAAATGTCCCAAGCTGATCCAAAGGACCACTACCAGACTCTCTCTGAGCATATTTTAAGGGATCGTATCTGCTAAAAATGACCCTGATCCTGTCTGTACTCTGCTGTGTTTCTTCCACCACAGTGTTCTGCAAAGCAGAGCAGCATTTCACCACATACAAGTGAATATTAGAGTCTCTGATGTGAACAATTATTTGGGCACAGCGGGGTGAGTGAGTCTGAATTCAGACACCCAGGAGTCCATTTCATAAAAGTGATTTGTGAGCTCTGCTTCCACGAAGATTGCAGACGGTGCCAGTGCTCCATGTCACACATGACTGTCACTCACAAGATCAGTCCTACAGTCTTCTTGCATGCTCATGCATGGCTCACAAGTATGATGTTTCTTTTGATTAGTTAAACATGTCAAAATTAATTAAAGAGGAAATGATCTCATGTTGTAAGTTGCAGTTTGCATGTTGCAAATTTGGTGAAATGGGCCACAGGTTAGCAGAAAACATCTGACGCAAAAAAATAAACTTTCATTCATAGCAGTTTAATATTTTGGATCAAGTAGCTTGTGTAAGATAAGGTGTTTCAAATGTACAATTCTACAGCTGTGTTATTTCAATGTGTCAGATACATGTTTAATCAACATTTGGGTAAACGTTGTTAATAAAGTATAGAATCAGACTCAGTATGTTAATGGATCATCAGAATACATCTTTGTCTTGTGAAGTCATTTTGACCAATAAAGGCTCACAGCATCCACTGAGAAGAGGTCAAAGGTCATCAAGCAGGAGTCATTGGACAACCAGAGAAACATCAAGGATGACATTCAAATCTGACACCAGAGACCATCATCAGAGGTGATCACCTACCACATATACAGCCACCTGTTATCACATGATGATAACTAAATCATCTCCATGACAACTGAGCTCCATCCACTAAAGAAGGCCACAAGATGTGAATGTTAAAGAATGTTAAAACATAGTCATGTTGTTTGTTGATGTCTATCCTCAATTAACTGTCTTCATTGTGCTTTTCTAATATATTTTGCTAGTTTCCAGGTTTCCAAGTCTCAGATTTTAATTTAATTGCCTGATGTCTCATCACATTATTGAAGGTACTGAGTTGAATTGAAATACTGAATGGAATTTAGTCATGTAATCTGTAGTGCCATACACTCTTAAATTACCCTAGTAAGGCAATACAAAGAGACCCCATACAGATCTGCATGTGTCCATGACAAATGTGGTCTCTGCAGTCACATATACTGCAGTGTTCTGAAGGAACATTTTGGGCCTAGATTGTGTGTTTAGACATACTGGACTCAGAAAATTCAAATTTGAACGAAGAGCAGTCAGACATTTTTGCAGCCAGCATTTAATGATCAGTAGTAGCACTGGATGATCATTGGTTTTAGTTTTTAGCTTTTTATGAAGGCTGTTGTTTGTCATCACAGTTATGCAGCTCTTTTCTCTCCATTTGTCTAAGAGCTGGTAAGAGGCCAATTTTCAGAATTTGTCAGAAATTCAAGCATGAAATGCATGAAATGGAAATTGCTGAAAAAAGTTGTGATGTCACACGTCTGATGTGTGTGATAAATAAACATTCAACAGAGTGCTCACAAACTGTGAACCATGTATGGGAGTGATGCTGCATTTTGTAGTGTGGTTGTGTAATTTTAGACAAAACATGGTGATGGCACATTGCAAGAATAAAGAGTTCTCCCTTTCAAACACAGTGCTTCTGCGTTTCTATTTGGCTGACTATAAGAATTTGATGGTCAAAGTTAAACAAAGGTCCTCCCTGAGTTCCATAGAGCTGAGCCGGACAAGAGAATGCACAGAAACATGCAAGCCTGAATTTGTCTGTCGTACGGGCCTTTTTTGAAGTGAATAGGAGAATATTTGCAGGTGTGTGTGAGCGCACCTCATGCCAGATGTGCTTTGGCAGCTAAATATACATACAGTTCATTGCCAAAGCAGGAAATAGTGTGTTCTTTGTGTAGCAAGGTGAACAGTAAGTGTGTGGAGGTCAAGGTGGTGGGTGGAGTTTAGCATGTCTGACTTTCATGCAGAGCATGTATGTTCTGTCACAGACCAGGGGCCTAAACACAAAAACCATGCATACACCATTTCTATAAACTGGTATTTATAAAAGCAGAATGTGAGCACCTCATGCATTCTTTAGACTAGCGTATACGTTTTTCTAAAGTGATCTGAGGACGAGGTGATGAGGTGGAGATGAAATATAAGGCGAGAGACGCAATCTTTTAGTAAAATATTGTTTGTTTAGGTTGATAACCAGCAGCACTGATTGTGTGATTGGCTTTTGTGTTTACACAGAGATTTGTAAAATGCCAATCAATAAGGCGCACTTATTAAGGATTAATTACTCTCTATCATTTTCATTTACACAGGAGTCAACGTTTTATTTTGCTGTTAATTCATTTTATTTTATCCTTAGTTGTGTCACACCTTGTGAAGTCAGTTTAGATATGAGCACTACAAACTAATCATTGATGACATTTCTGAGATATCACTGCCTACGTTGGTTTACAGTCCATGTGATGAATTAACAATATGGACACTGTAAAGAGCTGCACAGCTGTGTGTAACGGTCGTGTGTAATGACAGCTGTTCTGAACCTTGCTGGTGCAACACAATCGGCGAAACAGCACTTTTTATTTCCCCGTTTCTTTCATTGACAGGTGTACAGACTGGTAGAGGAGGCATCATGTTGATATAAAAACAGTTGGTTCAGTGTGTGTCTTCATCCATTTATGGCTCATTGTGGGAGAGAAAATGAGGCTCATGCATGTGCACCCAGTTCTACAATGATTTATAAGACAGAACCATGCGTACATATGGCTTTATGGATCTGATAAAAAGAACGCATCTGCATATTTCTGGCTTTGTGTGTGCACACAGTTTTAGTCATGAATCTACACAGAATTTTATGCATCTGGTCCCTGCAGTTAACTTTTGCCTTTTTAGAACAGTCTTTCCTTAAACCTGAGGAAAGTGTTTTAATTGCCTAACCTTAACCATAATTCTCCCCTTAATCTAACCATACTGCAGCTGCCATGCTCAGATATTGTAGAAAGCCAGAATTGTAAAAAAAAATTGGCAGTGGATGATAAAAAAAAGTCCTTGAAAAATTGATGAGAAATGGTGGGAAAAGGCTTCCCAAGAGAGTCAGTGAGAGAAAAAGAAGGGATGCAAAAAGTGAATGAATTGAACATGCTCAATACGTGTTCAAATACAAGTACTCAATGGCATGAAAAGTACAGAAAAGGTCAGGATCAGCAGCTACTCTCAACTGCAACACGTTTAAAGCCTGGCAGTCTTCCTCAGGCAGCATCAAGACATTTATGCTGATGTGTCTCCAGAGAAAAGGCAGGAAGTGATGTGCAATGCAAAGCTGCTATCTGTATCTGTTTATGTCACAAAATATCTATATCATATTATTTGATTTGCTCAGAAAAACTTTATTTTGAAACATATATAAAAAACAAACAGAAATACAAACAAAAAATAAACTACTACTGGACGAGGGCGTGATGATGTTTAAAATTGTGGGAAATTCTGCATTCAGTTGTTTTCTACTGTCATTTATACTCCTCATAGAGTCTAATGGAAAGCTGTGTAACTGTTAATGGTTTAGTAGCTGTTCTGGAGCATTTTTACTTTTATTTTATTCCATTTTTATCAGAAAAGCATACATACAAAACATAATGTCACAGGACTGATCCATAAAAGGAAAAAAAATGAGGCACAGCACTTACATAATAAATAAATGAATTAAATGATAATTATTAGGCCAAATTCTGCGATTATACTCAGTTAAAACTGATAATAATTTAGTGGGGTCCATTAAAAGGATATCATTATATCATCGTCTAGTAAAATCTTATTTTGTTTTGGACCAATCGTTACTCCTACTGTCTTTGTACTACTACTGTTTTGTCTGCTATTGCTAAGGGCTCAACAGAGTGAATAGGATAGGAGACAGTGGGCTTCCTCGAGCCATGCCTCTGATTAATTTAAAGGGAGCAGATAACAGACCATTTGTCAGAACCAAGGCTGTAGGTGCTTTATATAAGAGTTTAAGTCACTCCAGAAAATTTGACCCAAAATTTAAAGTCTTTATTACTTCAAACATTCAGTATATTCCAATTAAATTCTGTTGAAGGCCTTTTGTGGTTCCTATTGTTCTTTACTATTAGTATTATATTAGCCCTATAAGTTTATTCTGGGAGTTTGAAACTTTAAATGATTTATTAAGAACCCTTAACAAGAGATTATTGATTTCCCCTTCATCCAACTGGGAAGCCATCCTCTCCTGGACATTTCCCTGACTGAAGTGTGGAGATAGTTTTATCAACTTCTATATCTATATCTGTGGAACAGGTAAGTTATTTAAGAAGTAACCTGTCCTGAGTCTCTCCAAGTCAATCTCTGAACTATATAAAATAGCATAGAATCTTTTGAAGCTCTCATTAATGACGATTATTTATTTGCCTTTGGTTATTCTCATCCTGTATAGCTGATATAAAGGACTTTACAGGGACATTCCTTGCCAGCCGAGTTAAGAGGTGGTTTGGTTTGTTGGCCAATTCAAAGATTTTTTGTTTAACGAATAGAATATCCTTTTCTGCTTTCCTAGTTATCAAACTATGCAGTGCTGTTTTAGTTGATTTAAGTTCAATTAGGGTCACATCTCATTTTGTTGCACAGTACGCTTCTTCTAATTGTTTTATTTTATTTTCAATTTCAAGTTACTTTGCTACTCTCTCTTTTTTCTTTTGGTTTGTATATGAGATAATCATAAGCCCTCACATAAGCCTTATAAGTGTCACACACAATTCTTGGGTCAGCTCTGTCCTTGTCATTAAATTCTAAAAATTAGTCAGTTTTATCTTTCAAAAACATAATAATTTCTCATCCATAAGCAGCGTTGTATTCATTCTCCAAGAAAGTGAATGTTCATTGGGTCTAAGAGGTTGAATGGACGTAACTACAGGAGCAACGTCCAGAAGGGCAATATGGCCTATATCTACATCTATAAACAAAAATATGATCAACGTGTGATGCTGACAGGTAAGGCTGAGAGTGAAATGTATATTGCATAATTTGAAAGTGGGTTATAATATTTCCATATGTCCAAAAGATCAAACTCATTATTAATATTTAAGCCAGCCTCTGCATTTTCAGAGAGATTCTCTCCATCATTATGCAGTTAAAGTCACCCCCTATTATCATATTGGTACAGTCCATATCAGCTAGTTGACTAAGTAAAGATGCGTAAAAGGCTTCATCTTGGACATTGGGGGCACAGACATTTCCTAACAGAATCTAACAGAATTCATCTTGTAGTTCCCCTTTAACTAGGACATACTTTCCTTCAGTGTCTTTACAGGAAGCTGTGACAGGAAATGGAAGATTTATGTATTAGGGTAATCACACCCCTCCTTTTTGTTGAATGTGATGAGAAGAACATCTGACCAACCCGTTCCCTACAATACTTTTTATGATCCTCATCATTTAAATTTGTTTCCTGTAGAAAAGATTTCCTCTTTACCATGTTATTAGAGCCCTAAATATTCCATCTTAATAGTCATTGACAACAAGTAATGTTATGAATTGCATGTTGCATATAACTTTAGTAATTAGACATAAGGTGGACCAGTCTGTAACTTCAAGTGTAGAATGAAGTCAATGTTGAACATATGGATGTGATCAGAACAACAACAGAACAAAAAGCCTTGTTGTACTTTTACCTTGTAAAAAGTACAGCTGTCTGGGATCAAAAACAAATGAGTACAAATTCCCCTTACTGGATTGCAACCATGAGAATACCAGTGTGTGTTCAGTTATGTGAGATTAAAATGAGATAGCAATAGCCCCAAGACGCAAACACATTTGTTTAACATCATTCTGGATTCAGCAGTCATACCTGAAGCAGTCCTGGTTTACCTTAACCTCAAGGCCAGAGGTTTATTTTGACGCAGGCTGTTTACTGATGTAGTCATTGATTTCTTCCATGTTCAAGAAGGAAGAGCTGGTGCTATTGGGGTGAAGATTCTGATGACAGCAGGGTACAAGAAGGAATACCTTATCCCAGCTTCTACCTTTATTTTATTTTTATTTCTCCCACCAGCTGCAGTCACGGCTGTCTGAATTGCCTCTCTGAAGATTTGTCCCTTTTTTCAGGAGTTTGTCTTATTAGGGAGCTTTTCAATGCTTGGATCACTGTCAACATGGGACTGTAAAACCCATTGAGACACTGCATGTAATATTATAGGTGGTGTAAATGAGGATGACTTGAGTGTAGTGCAGGGAGCTCATGACTTTCCCTTTAAAGCATGTTGTTCAGTCTTTGTCACATAGTCTATTAAACTTGCCATACCCTCCATGATTCTGACTTTTGGTGGACAAAGCATGGTGTTGGAGAAGAGTTGTGCAACATGTTTAATTTTGATGGACTGGCATTGAGGCTGACACTGACACACCTCACTGTGTGTGTTCTCACAGCAGAAAACTGATATATGTAGAAGCACTCAGCAGAGCGTTCAAACTGTGACATCATCAGATCCTGTTCACACTGTGGATATTGTCACTGTGTTTCCTCTAGTTTGGCAGACATGTGTACAGCATCTACAATACACACAAGTCCACATTCAATAGATCACTACTGCCACTGTGTGACTAAAGATGATCACTACACAACACTCATAGTGCATACATGCTGTACAGAGAACATACTAGCTGTACTTGTTGCCTACTGTAAATCTATAGGTGTATATGTATAAAGGATGTGCAGAAAGCCCAGTATATGTATTTGTATCTGTATTTGTTGAGGCAGCAAAATTATTTGTATTTGTATTTGTATTCGAATGAAAGTGGAAAGAGGCTTAAAAATCCTGTTTTTGTTTTTATTACGCTTTTAATTTTAGAAAATTAAACTGTTACGATAAGTGTTCATAAATAAACTACCTTATGAAGGAGGTCCCCACACTGGGTCTTGAACTGGAGTCTCCTAGATCATAGACGACTGTGCTGACTACTGAGCTAAAACTTTACTCATCGCCTCATTGCAGACAGACCTCTAACTAACAAATATTTTTGAAAATATTTGTATGAAACACATATTTGTAAAAAAAAAAAAAACATTATTTGTGCTTTGCCGAATAATGTATTTGTATTTGTATTATATATACATAATATGTATATATGTAGTTGTTCAAATTTCTTAAGGTGAACTTGCACATGCAGGTCTGCATCTATATTTAAACAGGTTTGTGTTTGGATAAACCTGTGGATGTAGGGAAGATACTCTTGAAGATACACAAGTCTGTATATTCTGTTTATTATTATCATTTATTTCTTCTTCCCCATCAGTGGGGGTGCTGGGGTAAGTCAGATGGTTTTTGAGAAGGGGATGGGGTTGTGGTGGGATGGTTTGAGGTTGGGGAAAGAAAAGTGATTTGTATTTACAGTATAATGTATTTGCTAGTTTCTCTTTCAGTTTTTGTATTAAAGTGAACAATTGTGCATCTACCTGTGAATATACTCATGCAAACAAACAAAAAAGAAGAAATGTTACTGGTCGAGGTGAAGCTAGTTTGAGCTGTTGTTAGTAATTGATAACAATTCATCATGTTTTATAAGATGATGATACAGTTCAAATGTAAAACATTTATTTGAAAAGTAGCAACCATAGCTGTCAGATAGCTGTAAATGAATAAAGAGTGCTATAATAACTTCTGAAATGTAGTGGAGTAGATGCATAAAGTAGCATAAAATTGTAGTATTCAAGTGAAGTACTTCAAAGGAAACCCCACCACTGCAGAAAAGGCCCACTGCAGGGAATGAAGAAACAAACAAACACAAGAATTCTGTCTTTCTTTGTCTGTTTGTGTAGCCTTTGATTTACAGTGGCAAAAAAAACTCATCATTTGAAGTATTCAAGCCTGCAGAAAACTTCTCTCATGCATAAACCCCTGAAGCTGCCATCGAGACCAACTAGAAAAGTCTCACTGCTGCATGAACACCTTCAAAGCTTCAAAGTGTGGAGTTTCTATGTGATTTCAGTCTTTCATATTATTCTGATGACTATTTTTTATGCCTCTACTGGCCGAAATGTTCAAATCCTACTTATTTGGGGCTTAAAGTTTTGAGGTTGTTTTGCTAGTTCACTATTGGCTAAGAAGGACCCACCACTCCTCCTGATGCAAATAAACCCTTTTAGTCTTTGGCAAGTGGCCATGCTTGTATGAGTGTTGCATATAGTTTTGTCCATAGAAGGGTAACCAAACAAGGCAGCAGGCCTTGAGATAAGGGGTAGTTACTAGGGATGTGCAGAGAGTTCAGTATTTGTATTTGTGTCTGTATTTGTTGAGGCAGCAAAATTTTTTGTATTTGTATTTGTATTCGAATAAAAGTGGAAAGAGGCTTACAAATTGCTTTTATTACACTTTTAATTTTAGAAAATTAAACTGTTACAGTAAGTGTTTATGAATAAACCTCCTTACGAAGCAGGTCCCCAAACTGGGTCTCGAACTGGAGTTTCCCAGATCATAGACAACTGTGCTGACTACTGAGCTAAAACTTTACTCTTCACCTCTTTGCAGACAGACCTCTAACTAACAAATATTTTTAAAAAATATTTGTATGAAACAAATGTTCATAAAAAAAACACTATTAAAAACACCAAATACAAATGCTATTTGCACACCCCTAGTAGTTACTGTAGTAATTGGGGTGCTTTGTTTATCTGTACCCAGGGGCCTATTTTCTCATAATCCATCTATGGTTTTGTTCCACGGCATAAGTGTAACTTTAGTTTACTGTAATTCTGCCACAAGATGGCACCTTATGCTCAGGGGAAGGTTTCCTCTCGCCAGTAAGTGTGATTCCTGTTTAGTAAGAAGACTAATGTCTTATGTCCTCCTGAATAGACAACATATGATTGTAATTCCTTTATTATTATTTGTATCATTCCTGTTAGTACCATTAGTTGTTAAAGGGAAACTTTGTTGGCAGTCTTGTATCATTACAATGTGGGTAGTATATGCAAATGAACAATGTTTAACTTCTCTATATGTTGCCTGCACCCAGAGCGTCCTGCTCATTTGCCAGTAAAAGTCCGCAAGGTGATGCAAAACGTGTCATCTGGCGGACTTTGGAGATCTGCCTTAGACTACAAAATACATTTCCTCATTTTCTTCTCAGACTGTTTTATTCTGATTGATTTTTAGAAGCAGGCAGGGGTGGTATCCAAAGAGTAAATGCAAATGCAGAAAAATTAGGAAAAAAATATATTTATTATAGGTACAATTATTCATTCCAGACCAATAACTGAAAAAAATCATGTTTAGTCAAATATTTCTCAAGCAGGAATACATACATTTTCACTGAGTCAAAACATGTTTTAGTAGCATATTTACTGAAAGTCTGGAGAACATACTGTCTCTACTGTTGCAGTATTTTCCTGGTCTTAAAATTAGTAACCATTTTTATGATTCTGATATTTTTTAATAAAATCAACATTCATGAATACAAAGTTTACCAGTAAAGATCATAACATTTACAGGAAAATTATCTTTAAATTTAACTGATTATCATTTTGACTTTGAGCTTTAATTTGTGTTAATATTGTTGAAAATTAGATTTTTAGCAAAATCTTCTATTTTAATAAAAAATATTCTATAACATGTAACATACATATTAGCCAAGCCTAAATTTAAAATATTAGTTGGGTATTAGTTATTCAGGATTTTAAAAATATCTGTAACCTTATTTGGTGTACAGAATTTGTGTGAAAAATGTTTCTCTCTTTCTTTATATGTGTTTATTACATTTTGAATCAGTCATATCTCCACCTACAAATAGTTTCTTCATATCTTTATATACAGTGTGGCTTTCCATTAAATGAGAAACCATCTGAAGTGCTTCGTTATTTATCAGAAGGAGAGGCTGGGGTGAGACTTCGGTTTTTTGTTTGTTTGTTTGTTTTTTATTTAAATATCCAAAATTCCAAATACTTTTTCCTTGAGCCTCCCTGAGTGACTGGGGGGTAAATACATGACCTTCCTTCCACCATAAATAACCATATTTTATTATATTCATGCCAAATGTAGGTAGAATTGGAGAAAATAAAAAGCAAATGCTGACCTTTTCCAACCATTACGTGTAACAGTGAACTGTGACCGTCTTGAACCTTGGCCCTCTGACCTCCCTTCCTTCGTTGGGAAAAAAACAAACTACCAGCCGAACTTACTGTGTCCTCTCCTATAGTACTGCATAGGTTACCATGACAATTTCAGCTCTGAAATAAAAATAAGATGCTAACTTAATCCAACCAATGTAACGAGCAAACAGCATGGAGGCAGTGAGAGTTATCACCAAAACAAACAGATCATCATTTCTTAAGCAAAATGCAAATCTTCCTTACAGATGATCACATCATCACACAAGCTGTGTACACTTCAGCAGAATAAAAGTGCATGACAGCCATCCCTCCTATTACACAACACCAACCTACACACACACACACACACACACACACACACACACACACACACACACATCACAGTGCACAAACAGTCAACATTAGCAACATGTGCATATTAATGTTTTTTCCAAATAAAGTAACATGGCCTACATAGCAGTGGCAGCAGCAGCCAGAATAATATCAGTTGGTACGGCTTCCATTATTAGATTTTAAAAACTGACCCTTTGATGATCACATTAATTAAAGTTACTTGAAAACGAAAAAAGCCTTGGTTTTCTGTACCACATCAGCTCTGGTGAAGGGCTTCCTTTGCAAATGAACTCCAACTTTTCATTAAAAGTTAATATTGTTAAAACATGGATAATCCTCACTAGCCATACTTACTCTCGACTTGTTTATGTGTTTGTTTACTGCTAGTTTGTAATAGTGCTTTTGTTTTTATATGGTTTACTTGTATATATATATATGTCTTTTCTCTTGATTTTCGGTATAATGATACCTTACATGATTACCGAATGTATTGTAACATCACTTCTACTGTTGATTTTTTTCATCCCTCTTTTTATATAGCTATTCTCAATCTTGTTCTGTACATTTTGCTTGTACTCAATTAAAAAACAAAAACAAAACAAAAAAAAACTTGATTATGTCCGCTCCATGTCAGTGCGCCGGTGCACCGTAACATTATGTGTTACGTAAAGCCGTCACATGTTACGGTGCATAGAGCAAAAGCAATGTTAGCTTTTCTAGTTGACAAATAATTGGCGACATTGACAGTAATTTTCACAATATGATTTTATGTCAGCATGAATGACATTCATCACTTCTCTTCAATTTTCCTTGACTTGTCTTTGTATGGGCCGTGTGGTCATGGTGACGTAAACGCCGCTCTCGCCGCTGAAATTTTGCGGCGGCTCGGGCGTATCTGCCGGCTGCGATAACTGTTAAAGGGTGTGTAGACTCTCCCTACTCTGCGCACCACAGTTGTTCCCTTAACACACCCATGAATAAGACTCATTCACGGCGCTCAGCTGTCTGAACTTGTCAGCGACAAGCGACAACAAAGCCCGCCCATTTATAGTGAAGATGGTTATGATTGGTCAATTTTACTGTCATTTGACATTACTCGGTAAAATTATAGCTTGACCACCAATCACAGAGCTGAAAGCAGCAATTTTCTCCCAGCAACTGTGGATTTACAAAATTCTGATAGGCTGACAAAAGGGGCTTATTTCATTTAACCCTTCACATTCCAACACAAACTGAAAAGGCAGGTTTGACTGGTTTATAGCCTCAGAAACGTCTTGTGAGTCCCATCACAATACAGCGGCAGGATAAAAAAAAAAAAAAAACGTATTTAAAATAAATACAAAATGCAGCCATTTAAAGTTGTGTGTCCCTCCCCTAAGCCAAAATAAAAAACATAAGTGCTCAAAAAATTATTTGACGTGCCTCCCCCGTTTTGCACTTTTTTGTTCATAACAAATGTACATAATAGTGTGCTCTAATTTTGAACAGGTGAATGGGAGCCCCTTTCAGATGTCTAATTTTCAAATGATTCGCAATGGCGTGCAGGTGAAAAAGAAGCGCTGTAATGTTGCGGTATCGGTGTCAGAATGTAGGCTGCAGCTGTCCTTATATGGATAAATGTCGCTGAATAATCTTATGATGGGAAGAGTGAGGTTTTAACTCTAATTCGTCGGGCTCGCCCTCAGACAGTGGTTGTCAATAAAGTTTCCAACACTGTTTATGACGTGCGCATGCGCTGTAGCTCAGTACTGCAGAGAGGAGTCCCGCAGCTGTTGCGGGGCGGACTGCAGGAATGTGAGTCTGTTACTGTACCCATGACTTTGTAGACTGACTGTAGACCAGTTTGAGCTCGTTGTATTGTAAGAGACTTTACTGTGTGTGTGTGTTCTTTCCATAGAACTTGAAGTAATGGCTCCAGAGCGATGAAGGACGCTGTATAGCCGTTGAGGACATAAGTCACTCGGGTCGCTTGTCGCCATGGCCTCGTTAACTGTCAGCTCGGCGGCGCGGAGCATCGAGAAGCATCGGAAGTCCTTCTCGCTGCTCTTCTACCGGGCTGTGCGGGACCTGAAGCCGGTCTGGATGCTGGAGGACATGCGGACGATGGAGACTTTTTACCAGGAGGAGGACGCCAGCCAGAGGACGTTCACTCCATCGGAGGCGTTGCTCTACGCTATAGTGCACGACCATCAGGCGTACGCCCAGTATCTGCTCAGCCGGTACACCGACGAAGCGCTAGCAAAGCCCGGGGAGCGCTTCTGCTGCTGCCCGTCCTCTGCGCCGCACTTGGCCATGGCTGTCCGCTATGACAGGCGCTACATTCTCGGCCTCATCTTACAGGCGGCTCACCGGATACCCAGCACGCCCTCCTACACCGACCGAGCCGGTTGTTTTCACATGGAGGACGGCAAAACCCCTCTACACCTGGCCTGCGAGCTGCTGCGGCCCGAGGCGGTCGTCATGCTGCTGGGGAACGGAGCGTCTCCGCACGCCAAGGACCACAACGGTCTGACCCCGCTGGATGTCATCCTGGAGAAACTCAGGGACTCCAACGGGGTGAGCGGCGGGGAAAGGAGGCAGTGTCTGGACAACCTGCTCATGTTCATGCCAGAGGTTCACTTCAAAATGAAGGGAGCTCTGGGTAAAGAGCCGGAGCGCTGGAACAAGGTGCTGGGCGAAGACACGTCCCAGTACCTAGCGGGGAGGAGGCCGGCGCCGCTGGTCCTCTCCGCCATGCAGACTATTCTAAAGCAGCTGAGCCCGGCGACCTTCCCGGATAGCCTGCATGAGCTGCCCATCCCCTCCTCCCTCAAACCGCCGGGTCTGCCTGTGAGCCAGCGGGACAGGCAGAGGGTGGTGTAGCATCAGCATGACATGCTGCATGCACTGTATGAAAACTGTCATATTTTAGCATGATGTGGTGTGCAAGTGTGTGTGTGCGTGTTTGAAGAGCCTGTATGGCTATAAAGCGGTAACACTTCATTATAGGGCTGCACAAATAAACACTAACAGTCAGGGATCAAATTAATGAATCTTATCTAATGGTGTGACTTTAATCACACTGTTAGTCACTGATGTAATGGACTGGGAGCTGGAGGTTGATGGGCCTGTCGAGACAGTTTGCAGAGCAGCCAGCAGTGGGGGGACTTGGGAATAAACAGCCATATCCTTTAATTTTATACACTAATTCAGGCTTTAAGGATCAGTTTATTTGTCTAACCTTGTTCTAAAGTGTTACTAATAATGCTGTTTAAGCCACTGCATCATATCTGAGAAGAAGACCTGATGAGTCTACATGAGCTGTGTTACTGATTTTAATTTATTTGGGTTGTATTTAAGGGTAATGTTACAGAAAGTGATCTTATAGATCATTTGAAAACAGTCAGGTGACTTGAAAACTCTTTGGATGACTGATTTATTTATAAATAAATAGGAATCCAAGTAATGATCTCATTTTGTCTTTTTTTGACTCCATGAATGTCGTCAAACATGTTTGCTGATATCTGCTGGTTGTCACATCTCAGCAGGAACATTTCTCTACAGTAAATGTCTGATGGAAGAAACCAACTTCAAACCAACACCAGGAACAAAGTTCAGTCTTGACCCTGGACTTAAAAAAATAAAAAATAAAAAAATAATTAAAAGATGAGTTCACAGTTTTTCAAGTCTGTCTTAAAACAACAGTCAAGGGCCCAGATTAACATTGAAACATGTTTTTCTTGCTGTAATCATTCCTCCTGTTCATACTGACCATTAGAAGATCCCTTCATAATGCACTTACAATGGAAGTGATGGGGGACAAAATCCACAGTCCTCCTGTGCAAAAATGTATTGCCATCATGAGCAGGAGGAATGATTACAACGAGGAAGACCTCTTTCAGGATTCATATGGGTACCTGAATGTTGTTTTAAGACACACTTGAAAAACTGTGAAGCTATCATTTAATTTAAGACCCACTTACTAGCTTTTTTCTGGAGCAGACAACTGACCTATCTCCATGACAACTGAGCTATCTCCACCCACTGAGGAAGATTGCAAGATATGGATGAAATCTATGGGGGTTTAATTTGAAAGGTTTAATCACTCAATCAATCAATCATATAGGGACAAAGTTCTGAGACTGTTACTTTAGTTAGTTGTGTTGAGTTAAACATCAGTGTTACAAATGGTCATTGGAACTACTTTCTACCAAAGGAATAGTCCCTGTGAACACCACAAACTCAGAAAAGACAGATATCTCAAAATGTATTCACATATACATGCTGGTACAGTTATAATACATTGTATTATATTATAACTAACTAAACTGATTTGTCATGTACACAAAGATATCACAACAGCACCGACATAAACATCTTTTTTTTCGCTGTTGCTTCTCTTCATATCATGGATGTCATTTGGAAATAAGAAAAAGGAGGATTAAGTAGCATATTATTAGAGCCATTATCAACGGCTCACATATATCCTACAAATACAATCATTTGTTAAACACGTACTTACATCATGTAAAGGCACCTGCTAAATCGTCACTAAACCTCTTTCCTCAGGTTTAGTTTAGTTGTTTGGGTTTCAGGTTATGTTAGGGCAGGTTTTGATTTCCTCTTTTACTGTAAAAGAAACACTCTGAGTCCACACAGTCATCAATTTTTTATTATAGAAGATATATAGTATATTGTATAACTAAGTATGGATTTTCTTTTTTAGTGATAAAAACCTAGGAGTTTGTATTGGATCAGACTTAATAAAGCAGATAAAGAAGAGACTGGTGTAGAATAAGATGAACACAGTGATGTATTTACAGGAACATACAAATCTAAAGTAAAACCCAACTTATTTAGTTTAAAACAGGTCACTTGTCAAATGTCAAAAAACAGCAGTGTGATGATCAGAGAAGATGCAATTTAAAGATTTCCCATGAGACAAACCAAAATGATAAATCCTGCAGTGAAACCTGTGGTTCACATAGTTACACCTGTGATTTCATAGTCATAAACTATTGTAGAATATTCTCAACACCCAGCCGGCTGGGTGATACAGAAAGACAGTTTAAATGTTCAGTTGCACAGTTTGACAGTATGTGACAAAAGAGAAGCTTTGTGTTATGATGTTTCTGGGCATTAGAGAGGCTGAATGTGTGGTACAAGCAGTGACTTGACCTGTCTGCCTCCCGGTCTCATTGATTGATATTTTGCTTTAAAAATTCTAGCTTCTTTGAGTACTTCATGGAAACAACTAATGTTTTATAAGGGAAACATAATGATTCTGTAACAGTTGAATTTCATGTTGACGATGTACATTTACAATACCAGTAATGAAACAAAGGTAGAGTATGCAAACCTGGGCAAACGATACATTTGTAGAAACACATGTGTCTCCTCTGTCCTCAAGGTCCACTTACTAGTTTTTTGGGGGCTAGAAAAAGTATGTTTACCTTTATTTTGTTGAGCTACCATTTCCAAGGTCAAGAATGAACTTTCACACTAAAGAAAGTCATAAACCACACTGTGTGACAGCATCAGCTTGTTCCAACACATCACTATCTATACCTAAGCACAGCCCTCTGTTGTTTATTATGGCTGCACTATTCCATCTACTGAAAATATTCTAGTCTTGTGTATCATTTTATACACATTTATATATAAAATTATGCACAATACAGATACCCCAAAATTTAGCTTGACATATTTGATATCTATGAAAATATCAGGATCCACACCAGCATTTCAAATCAAGTTATGTGGATTTCAGCAATTGTCATGGTTTATCTAGAAGTGCTAATTCAAGGACAACTGAACTTGCTTTAGATTCTTGAAGACGTTTCCCCTTTCACCCAAAACGCTTCTTCAAGAATCTACAGCAAGTCCAGTTGCCTTTGACTTAGCATTTTGAAGAAAATGGTTTAAGGCAAATGACAACAGCAGTTATAAAAGAGTTTCAGTCACAAATAATAATATATTTAACTTGCAATGGTTACATTTTTTTGGCAAACTAGTGCTCCCCACTTAAAGGATAAGGCTGGCGATTTTATATATTTTTCTTATTGTCAACAAATCTCATGCACAGAGTCTGACTAACAATACAATAAATCCTTCTAACAAGTATTGTGTGTGTATCCAAAGCCTGATATATCTCATTCGTCTGTGCTGTAGAGCTCCATTGTTGTCCAAAAAGTATTAAAAACATGTCAGTGAGCCACACTGCTGCACTGAGTGACATGTTCATTTGTCCCTGAAGAGAGTGATTACTGTAACTTATTCAGAAATGGCTCCAAAGAGTAAAAACAGCGATAAGATTCTTATTGCTGCCATAGCGCATGTGTGGAAACACAGTTCTGTTTACAGAACAGACTTTGATGGAATACAGTAAACATTAAATGTAACAATACAATGGCCTCAAAAAGACCAGAACTCTTGATTACTGAATAAACTGCACATCACAATCTGATATTCTCAGCTCTGCTGTTGATCACAAGTACCCAAGGCCATAACATAAAGAATCATAATATACAGGGTGATTGCTGGTTAAGGGCACAGTTATCTGTTAGTTTGTACTTTTGGTTGCACTTCCACTTCATGTACGTGTCACTGCTGTTGTGTCATGCTACTCTAATGTACTGATTACTGTATAAGTTAAAATGTAGCAAAAATAAATAAATACATAAAACTAAAGCGAATGTATAACATGTTCTCTCTGATAAGTGACACTATGTGCAGCCACATGTTTTGCTGTATTTTGTCAGCAGAGGGCAGCATTGCCCCAAAATTTATCAAAAATGATTCTTAGGTTTTTGATCCTTTTGAATATAAAGCTGAATACCTACAGAACATACACCCACCACTGCCTCTATTAAATAGCTTTTTATTCATGAGTTAGTTTAAATATTGCATTTACTATGTGTAACCTATTACATGTATGTGTATTAAAGAGTACGGTCTACACCTGCTCTATGTGAAAAGTACCCTGAGATAACTTTTGTTATGATTTGGTGCTATATAAATAATTGAATTGAACTGAAACAACCTGATTGAGTCAAATAAATACTAGAATAGACTACTTTAATAGTTTCCTGGAATATCATCATGCAGTTAAGTATTCTGTCAATTTTGAACTTCATTTGACCCTCCCTGTCCCCTCCCCACGCCTATACTCCATCACTGAGAGGTCAGAGCTGCTGTCAATCGAACTCTCACAGGTCAGCTGGTCATGCTCAGGACAATCTGAGCTAAACTCTGGGAGGTGTGGAGCTGGGTTAATTATATATGAAATTCAAAAGTAGATGTTGGTGTCAGAAAAAAATAATAATAACTTTGGCAAATCTTAACTATAGAGGTGGCAGATCAGGCAAAAAGGCTTTAGGGGAATTGTCTGTTTCAATTCCAACATGTTCATATAGTGGGAATGTAATATTAAAGACTACGTGTCAATCCTACTCGGATTTTCTTCTTCTACATTGACTTGAAGAAGATGTGTACAATACAGAACCTATGTACTACATGTACAATAATGAGTTGAATTGAGTTAACTGTATTGCCATTATAACAATGAAATAATGGCTAAATTTTAGTCACTCTGCAAGATTAGTCAAATAATAAAAATTTCTATTCATTCTGCTGACTAGCCACTGTTATCAGCTCTCTAATAGGGTATGTTTGTATGTTTGTTGTATGTATGTCTGGCAGAAACAAATATACCACTGTCTGATTGATTTTACAGGATGGCCTGTGGTTATTTACTAGTATAAGTTTTATTATAGGATGAATTTGTGTGCAAGGAAGGGTTCACAATTTTTCAGGTCTGTCTTAAAACAACAGTCAGGTGTCCACATGAACAGTGAAAGAGGTTTTCCTCGCTGTAATCATTCCTCCTGTTCATACTGGCTATTAAAAGATCCCTTCAAATGTGCTTTCAATGTAAGTGATGGGGGACAAAATCCAGTTTGTCCACACAGTCATTTAGTGTAAAAATGCATTTAAAAGTTGATGTGAAGCTTATATGAGGCTTCAGCAGTCTGAGTTAGTCATATCAAGTGGATATCTGACACATTTACAGTCTTTTTAGCATCAAATTCCCTCTTTGTGTTTCCTCGGACAGTGTTTCCCCGTTGAGCTGTGGTGGAAGTATAGTAACAAAAAGAGGAACTTTGGCACTAAAAAGACTGTAACATTGAAAGATATCTACTTGATTTGACTGACGCTTCATATTAGCTTCAGATAAACTTTTAAATACATTTTTGCACAGAAGGAGGACTGTGGATTTTGTCCCCAATCACTTCCATTGTAAGTGAATTATGAAGAGATCTTCTAATGGTCAGTATGAACAGGGGGAATGATTACAACAAGAAAAACCTATTTCAATTTGGGCTCCTGACTTGTTTTAAAACAGACTTGAAAAATTTTGAACATGTCCTTTAAAGGAGTGTGTGTAAGATTTAGGGGACTCTATTGGCAGACATATTATCAGAAATGGAATATAATATTATATTATATAATATAATATTCATAAGAATGTTTTCATTAGTGTATAATCCCATGAAAATAAGAATCGTTGTGTTTTCGTTACCTTAGGATGAGCCCTTTATATCTACATAGAGAGCGAGTCCCCTTTCACGGAGTCCGCCATGTTGCACCACCATGTTTCTACAGTAGCCCAGAACAGACAAACCAAACACTGGCTCTAGAGAGAGCAATTTGCTGTTTTTCTCAAATTTTGCAGCCACCATAGGTTTTCCTACACACTTGCAAGGGGAGGATGAGGGGAGGGGTTATCAGTTGGTTGTAATCTGCAACTTCACCACTAGATGCCACTAAATTCTACACACTGGTCCTTTAAGCATTAACATGCCATCATGCATGTAACGTATAAAAATGCTGAGCAGGAGGAAGATCTAAGTTACTTTGAAACAGGGTTCACATGGCACCTAAACTCATCTCACAGTCACCAGATCCTAACCCAACTCCCATGGGAGGTTTAGCAATGTGTTAGACAGCACTCTCCACCACCTTCATCAAACAAGGGAATATGTTTTGGAAGAATGCTGTTCATCCCTCCAGCAGAGCTCCACACTTGAAGAATCTGTTCTGGAAGCTCTTGGTGGAACATCTTTCAGACAGACAGGAGGCAAATAACACATTACTCAGCATCTGTGTTTGGTTAATTGAAGTGTTTTGTGTTTATCCGGCCCAGTTTGTGCAGTAATGAGTTACATTCAATGCTGACTTTCAAGGCTAATTCAGAAAGCAGAGTGACATTCACATAGAGAAACTGAGATGTGATGGTATGTGCTAGCTTTACAGATGGATTAACTAACTGAACAGGTTAGGTGTGAGTGTGACATTTAAAGTATGTCTGGTATTATGACACTGTTGACAACTTGTGATCTTACCCACATATTTGATATGGTCAACTACTTGGCTGCTTGTTTGCACATTGTGTTTGGCTCATTAACAAACAACAGTATCATTCAATCTCTGCAATGCAACAACTGCACGCAACTCTACTGGCTTGTTGTTGTTTGTTAGGGGGTTGAAATGAAAACAGAAAAGTACATGTGAGCAAGTGTACCCAATTTATCTGCTGATCATGGAAATCACGTCCCCTGTCAAGTTCTTGGTTGCCTCAACTCCTTTCCCGTCATTATTGTTGACAGATTCACTATCTGTCAAAAGAACTTGTGGTTTTGGCTGTGATTCTTGTAAGCAACTATTGCGTCATGACCACCAGAGAACATAAATAAAGTTAAGCAGAGCCTTCTAGCATATTGAATCGCATGTGCTTTTGAACTTTGTTTTGATTTTCCTCTGCAAGTTCATGTACAGCTGGTGATAATATACCCTTCAGTCCATGTGACAACTTTTGGTTTGTTTGAAATAAGTCAATGTCCCCCCACCTCCCAGTTCCCTGAGGAAACTGAAATGAATGGGTAACACTTAGACAGTGTGAAAGAAAATAAATAATAGGTTATCATTTTATAAATCTTTTGTATATATGTGACAAATGTTTTTAAACTAAGGGGTCAATGTTTGTTATCAATTGAATGTGATGTAATGTCATTGTCATTTTGGGGATACATGTTGGTGAAGAAATCCTACTCCTAGGCTAGTTGAACTCTTGAACTTGTTTCTATCTGAGGGTGGCTTGCTGACCTCTGGGGTTAGCTAGGGATATCTTTGCTTTAAGCCTACTGTTTTAGAGACTGTGTGGAAGTACCTAGACAAGCTAAAGTTGAAGGATTGCCATGTTTGAAGTTATTGATTGACCATGAAGTCTCTGTTAGATTGTGTGACCATACTTATTTGTAAAAAGGTGTTACAGTTTGTGGAAGTGTCCATTTAGGGACCAGACTATTTTTAGCTTTGTTTCTGGAGAGGTATAAAGCTGTCTAGTTTAGGTTCACAATCTTTAGAGAAAGGGCCAGCTGAACAACATGCTTTCTCTCCAAAAATACAAGATGATTGTATTTTTGTTTCTGTTTGGACATTTGTATAATTGTTACTGATGATGTGATGCATTGTACAGTGTCTACAGCTGCTTCAACAAGTAACAATGAATAACATGCTTTCCTTATGTCTTTATGTGCCTCTTTCTGAAGAAAAAATTCCACAATAACAGCACCAACTTTGATCAGGATTGTCTCATTAAAATATGAGAATAATTCCAAAGTTACATTAAACCACAACGAAACTTTAAATTGTTTTTTTTTTCTTTTGTAGATATTGTTTACTTATTTATTCTTTTTTTTTCTTTGTATTTTATTGTGGACCCCCCATGAACAGTGTCCTTAATAAAGACTGAACTGAACTGAACTGAACTGAACTGAACTGAACTGAACTACACATAGGAGCTTAAAAAGACAACAACAGAACAATGGGCGGCTGAATGGATGATGTTTTAACTTTGGTTTTGGAAGTGAACTACAGATGTGAACTTGTAGGTCTTTAATCTGGACCAAAGTGACTCATGTAAGGAGCAGTATATTTACTTGTGCAAAGTAAGGACGGGCTCTGTGGCCTTTCCTTTATAATTAAGATGCATTGATTCCTATTCAGTCTCTTTTCTGTTCACCTTTTCCCACCATTTACTGTAGTCCTCATTGATCCTATACCCTGCACACCCTATGGAAACAAATTTTAATATACATATTAAATTTATTTCCTGAGCCCTAACCAGATACTTTTAGTTACCTGAACTTTGGCAAATATAACTAAAAATCCATATGTGTCACAGCACTAACAGACAACCTATTTTGTTGTTTAGGTATAAGGATTGTTGCACCATCAGATTACATATCCACTTGTACATTTAATACAGTATCTTGACATCCAGCTGATTTAAATTAACTAATGACTTTCCTCTTGTACCACCTGGGTGTCACATTTTACATTGTTAGCCATAAATGGTAGGGCTTGAGCTAAATTCATTCATATAGTTTCTAACACTAAAATGAATGGGCAACATTTAGACAGTACCAACTTTTATCAGGATTGTCTCATTAAAATTTGTCATCAGAATAATTCCAAAGCTACATTCAGTTACACTGAACTTTTACACATAGGGGCTTAAATGGCAGACAGAACATTGGATGTCTAAATGGATGGATGTTTTTACTTTGGTCCGAGGGAACTCAACCCTCAGCAACATATCAGTGCTCTACTTGGTGAGTGGTTGGTTGCATGTTCTATCTGTGTTCATGTGGGTTTCCTTACAAAGTCCAAAGACATGCACTAGAGGTCTTCATGGGACCAAAATTTTGGGACCAATGGGACCAAGAACAAAATTTTTGACCAGATACAAAACTGACCTATGGAAAAGTCAGACCCTTTTCGAAATAGGCCTGAGGATAATTAGACAGGACTGTGGTCTACCGCAACAGACTTTTCCTCTCAGTCAAAGACATGCAATAAAAGTCTTAAAAGGAACAAAATTCTGAACCCTGTCCCAAACAGACCTGTGGAAAATGTTTGGCATGCATAAAAAATATAAAAGAGAGACTGAGGAAAGTCAGAACTATTCAGAAACACACAGGAGGATAATTAGACACGATCCACAATGTGAGATCAGAGCTGATAGAGCTACTCAGCTATTACACATAGGGCTATTAACACACAGACCGCAGACCTACAGCAGTACAATGGGGTCCTACCTGGACCCTGAATATAATTTGGACATGGTTCGACTAACATCATGGGTTGGGTCTCAAGGGAATGCTGTCTTTAGGCTGCTTGTCGTGCTCATTCAACTCACTTATGCATTCGGCTCTGCCTACAGTATTTCTTGTCCCACCTGATTTTTGACTAATTCTGGTCTGATCACACCATGACAGGAAAGCTGCACCCTCAGCCTTCCCGGAAAGAGAAGAGAGCAGAGCCAATCAGAAGACACAAACAAGAGCACAGTCTAGACTGGGGCTGTCACAGCATACAGTCTTCTTTTTTTTTTCTAGCATATAACCATCACTTTTTAATTGATTGGTTGATTCATCCAATCTCAAAGGCCTTTCAAGGTTCCTGGAACCCCTTCAGAAACCAGGGAAACATCGTTATTCTATTCAAAATTTATTGTATCAATTAAAGAAACTCTTTGGTACTTTACTTCCTTGTGTTAGCAATTGTCAGAGTGGGGAATGCCTGAAGGTTGACAGGTGAAGCATGAAACATTCTTTTCAGTGAAACAGGAAACAGGTTTTTCTCATGCACCTCCTCCCTGTGTGAGAGATTAAAAGTGTTTCTGCACATCCAAGAGGTGCTTTTTCGCCAGCACCAGTCAAGATGAAGATGTGTCATCTGCTTTGCAGCTTCCTGCTGGCCCTGATGATGCTGAGCAGCATCCCGGCTCTTGTGAATGGATGTGAATTTGAGTCTGTTTGTGGGGCCCAGGCTCCGGGGGACATTATGATTGGTATAATGTTGCCGTGTCATCGCAAAGTGAAGGATGTTAATGATCGAATTAGTCCTGAGAACTACCAATGCACAAAGTGAGTATAAGAACTGATGAATTTATATATGTGATGAATTAGATTATTTATTTGTGTCAGGAAGTGTTTCTTTTATTTTGAATAAGTTGTAGCTGTTTTTTGTGACAAAACAATTTTATTATTTACCAAGAAGATAGGCTTAGTAATTTCAATAAATTGCTTCATTGTCTATTTCCTTTTTTATTTTTATCTTTATTCTTTGAATTTTCCTTTTGTTCCCAACTACCATCAACATTTTTTGCAATTCCAACAGACATATTTATCAGTTCTTTGTAGTAAACTCACATAAATTATACTAATGTATATATTTAAGTTTTCTCATTTTTGTATTGTTATAAGGGAACAAAAAACAATCAACCATTCAAAAGAAGTAAATCCACACTAAATTAAAAATGTACTGTCTAAATTACAGATGATGTGACTTCAACAGAAACCTATTTCACAAAGCAAGTTTACTGACATATTGATCATTTTACTGATAAAAAGCATAACATTTCAGGGAGTTCTACTCAACGAACGTATCCAGCTAAAAGAGTAAATATGCTTTGATAAGGGTCGCTTCACCTTATATGTATGTATATGAAAAACAAATATTTTCTCTTCTTTTCAGTGGTAACCCTCCAGTCAGATAGTTTTGGTTTTATTTATCCAAGATTTGAGATATCTGTCTCTGAGATTTCTGTCTCCACACCAATACATGGGGGTGAATGATTTCAGTAGAAAGTAGCTCCGATGAGCAATTTTGACAATGAAGTGAGGTGGATTATCCACAGTAAAAGACAGTTTCTCAGAAGAAATTTAGCTGTTGACATTTTAAATGCAATTTATGCTGTGAGCACCACAAACTAAATTCCATTCACCTCCACAGTATTGGGGTGGAGGCAGGAATCTCAAACAGGAATATATATATATATATATATAAATATATAAAATAAAAAAACAGGCAGGAAAATACAGCTCATTTGGCAGTCTTCTGACAATTTATAGAGAGAGGGAAAATTGGTTTGTAACCTTTCTTCTTCTAGATGTATCATTCTTATTTTCCATCAGCCAAATACCACCTCCGAAATGTTCTCGGTGTTTTGTATTTTATGAGTTAATTTATCCATAAATTGTACTTCCTGAATTGTACTTTTCCAGAAAATTAAGTCTGGAGGCATGGTCTTTCCTTTGCTTCAGTGCTGTGACAATTCTAAACAAATATTTTTCATCCTCAATAAGTTCAATTGGAGGTTTCCCCAGCATCATGTGCTCTGCTTTTAAAGATAATGGTTTTTTGAAGGCTGCATCTATAAACTGAAACTCCTGTGACCAAAATGTCTACAGATTTACATGTGTAAAATAAGTGTGTAAATAGCTTGCTTTAATTTCACCAAAGTTCCTCCAGCACCAGGAATGTAATGTTTATTTATACTGTCTGTTTTCAGTTTTGATCTGAGGCCATTTATGAAATCCTTGGCTATAATCCATGTGATTGAGGAGATAAATGCAGGAGGCTTCCTCCCAGGAGTGCGTCTTGGATATATGGTGTGTGACACGTGCTCATATGCAAGCAAAGCGTTGCAGAATGTGGGGCACATGCTCGCAGTCAACACCTCTCTAAATATGCAGTGCAACTACACCAACTTCAGGCCCAGAGTCAAGGTTATTTTAGGAGCACTATACTCTGAGGTGTCTGTCGCTGTGGCCAGACTGCTGAATGTGTACATGGTCCCTCTAGTAAGTCACAAATGCCTTCTGAATACATATTACTGCAAAGTATTTGATATTTAAGGTGCATTTGTTAAAGAAACACTCCAAAATATTGGGACATATGCCTGTTTGCTTTCTTAAAGGGAGTTAGATAATTGATTTAAATTTCATGTCTATGCATTCAGTACGGGCCCAAAACATGTTCAAACACTGATGGCAGACGGAAATGGTTAGTTCTATAAAAGATGCCTTCTAGAAACTACAAGTCTGCTACAACAGCTGGGCTCACACTGCACTAGAAGTGCTGTACTCATCATGGATTTAAACAATTTAAAATTTTTGATGTATTGGTGCACTAGCTATAGTATAATGTGTAAGTAAGACAGTTGGATGGCATATGTTTGGTCTTTTGCCAGAGACTAGCTGTTTGCCCCTACTTCCAGTCTTTGTGCTAACCTGGCTTAAGCACAGTTTTCAGTGAACCCACAGAAATTAAATTGGTAATATTTTATCATCTAACTCCTGTTAAGACTGCAAACAAGTGCATTTCCCAAAATGTAAATGTTGTACATATTGTACATATTACTAATCCTACTGACATTTTGACTGTTCTGAACAGTGTGCTGGGTGAAAATTTAGGGATTTGATGGGAATTTTGGGTGCTACAAAAAAATTCTGGTATTGCATCATTACAGTATGTAATTGAGAAATATAAAGCATGCTTCTTATATATATTTAAGTTTATTTTTTGTGTATTTAAAATTTGTTTTCAAATTTCTCTTATCAGCTGAGCGGCTCATCATCTTCACCAGAACTTAGTGATAAGCTGCGTTTCCCAGTTTTTATGCGTACTATTCCCAGTGACACGCATCAAACCAAAGCAGTGGCCAAAATGATGGCTCACTATGGCTGGGACTGGGTCGGGGTTGTGTATGCAGATGACGCATATGGCAAAGCGGCTTTCCAGAGCTTTCTCAAGGATGCTGAGAAAAATAATGTATGCTTGGCCTATCAGGAGGTGATGCCTCATCACACCGATCATGAGCACAGCATGAAACGCATCAAGCAGATCACCCAGCAAATCTGCTCCTCTAAAGCCCAGGTGGTACTGCTCATCCTCAAGGCAGAGGTGGTGGAGCTCCTCTTTAAGGAAATGATGCGGACCAACACATCAAGGATCTGGATTTCAAGTGACGCCTGGACCAGGAGCAGGTCCCTTGCACATATGGATGGCATCAATGACATTGGGGACATTTTGGGCTTTAGCTTTGTTGCAGTAAGGAGTGAATCATTTGATAATTATCTCAAGAATCTTTCAGCAACCCCAGGAGGATACAACCACTTCATTGATGAATACAAAAACCTGAGATTTAACTGCTCCTCTGAATGTTTTTCAACCAATCCTCCATCTTATTGTCCCACACCTGATGTCCTGAAAATGAAATCTGGCAATGCATGCAATTTCATGGATCCCCAAAGGCAAAATGATGACTTTCTCACAAAGGCTCTGGAAACAAGTGAATCCTTCACTGAAAGAGTAGGGGTGTGGGCCATAGCTAATGCTCTCAAAAAGCTACTGAGGTGCAACAGTTCCTCATGCTCGGGAGAAATTAACTTCCCACCATGGAAGGTGAGAACCAACCCGGACACCAGAATAAAACATTGGCATTGTACATTTCAGCAAACCACGGATACATTGAACGTCTAGGTCAATGTTGGCCATTATCAGTTGAATAATGATGTTTTAGGATGTGACAATGCTGTGGTTAATGTCTGGTTAGGTTTAGGCACAAAAACCACTTGGTTAGGATTAGGGATATATCATGGTTTAAATGTCCCAACATTTCACTAAAAACACCCGGTTTTGTCGGTTGAAACGGGAAGCGGGCATTGATTTCGAGGTGGTCTGGAACCGTGCTCTGCTGATTTCCAACTTTCTTCCATCTAACCATCCTTTTCACAATCCACCGACCCCTCCTCCTCCTAATAAGAAAGTCAGCTCATATAGATGTCATGTGAACTGTGTCACTTTAGAAATGTTAAGATGATACATATTGTTGAAATGTTGATATGCTACATATTACAAGTCTTGAAACGTGGAGATTCAGCGTATCTGTGGTTTGCAGAAACGTACAATGCCAAAGTTTTACCGACCAAGCTGTGAGAACTGAGAACATCTTAACATGAGAACAGATTCAAATTTGAAACTGTAGCTTCCTTCCATTCTAGGAATTAGTGCAGCACATGTGTAATGTATGTTACCTTAATTGTCTGTAAATTATCTGTCACAGTGACTAATCTCTTTATATTTTATTTTAAATTCTTGTTAATTGACATTATGCCCTTTGCTTTGCAGCTTCTTAAAGAACTGAGGACGATTAAGTTCAAGTTTGACCACCAGACTTATTTCTTTGACAAACATGGCGATTTTGTCAATGGTTATGATCTGATAATGTGGGAAAAGGATGGACACCACAGAAGATTTCAAAAGATTGGGAGATACCATGCTCTTGATGAAAAAATAGAGCTTGATATGAAGAATTTCAGCTGGCTCTCAACGGCCAATACCACAGTAAGACAACACTGAACCCACAGAATGCAGTCACAGGTCTGATTGCTGCTATAGTCAGTGTATTCACTGTGTATGTGTCCTTAGGCAAGACAGTGGCTGACTCAGGAGAAAAAAGGGCTTGAATCATACGACAGTCTGACAATTTATGTAACTTTTCCAAAGCAGTCAATCCAACAATCCCACCCCTTTTATGCAGAGATTGGCCTCATGTTGTGGAGGTGTGAAAAAAGATGAGCTTGAACCTCTCTCTAAGTGCAGATGCAGCCAGGTAGACACTATGGCAGCAGGATTTTGCCCTGCTTTTGGGTGTCTATTAGGAACAGTTGTATATAGTTTTGCCTTTAGATGTGATTGGATAACATGTTGCACAGTGTGGTTTGTTTGAAGCATACTGAACCTTTAACAAATTAACTGGGGACCATAAACATCGTTAAGACTCACAGAAACTCTTGGTGTTGAATACTAACAACATGATCACTATTTTACAATGGTAGATGCACATATACAGTACCAGGACACACTTAGTCCAAACTTTTGACTGATTTTCCTGGTTTCTTCTTTCAGACCCCTCAGTCCAGATGCTCAGAGAGCTGCGCCCCTGGCTCAGTCAAGAAGATCTTGAATGTGTCTTGCTGTTACAGTTGCATCCCATGTGTGGAGGGAACCTATTCAGATGTCCCAGGTATACCTGATTGACATACCAACTTTACCTTTAATTTGAGCTTTTCAGATTTTGTGGCCTGCTGCTCACCAAACCAGAATGGCCTTATCCTGCCAGATATGTACATCACTGTCTCTTTTTAACAGATCTTAATGACTGCAAAAAATGTGCCAGTGGAACTTGGTCGACCAAGGGTTCAAGTCAGTGTCGGCCAAGATCTGAGTCCTTCCTGCAGTGGAGAGATCCTCACCCCATTGCCATAATGACAGCCTCAGCCTTTGGCATTTTGCTCTTGCTAGTTAGCCTCATTATCTTTTTGGTGTACAGAGATTCCGCGCCTATGAAAAGAGCTGAGGTAAGATTGTCCTGTGTGATGATGTCTGGTCTGGCAGTGAGCTTCTCAAGCGTGATATGCTTCATGGGCAAGCCCAGTGTACACCTGTGCCGGGCCCGCCAGGTCATGTATGCCCTGGGCTTCACACTGTGTGTGTCCTGCATCCTAGTCAAGGCCTTTCGTACCTTCCTGGCTTTCCTTCCCTTTGGTCAGATGACACACAGACGACTACACAAACTTTACAAACCACCTGTAATTGTAATTGTCATAACTGCTCTCCAGGGAATAATCTGTCTTTTCTGGCTGGTCTTTGATTCTCCTGATATCGATAACAAACCTCCACCCCCACAAAGCATGAGGAAAGTAATCCAGTGTAGTGAAGGTACCACATACATTGGTTTTGGCATCATGTTAAGCTACATAGCTCTGCTAGCTTTGATCAGCTTCCTCTTGGCCTTTAAAGGCAGGAAGGTTCCTCAGGAGTTCAGTGAAACAGGCTACATCATTTTTAGCATGCTAATGTACTTGTTTGTATGGGTATGTTTCATCCCAGTCTACATTACCAACAAAGAAGAGAGCACTGCTGTGCAGGCTTCAGTCATTCTAGTATCCAGCTACGGCATCATCTTCTGCCATTTCTTACCCAAGTGCCACGAAGCACTTTGGGGGTCAAAGACCGACACACTGGAGAGAATTCTGAGGAGGTGGCGAGCCATCTCCAGGCCAAATCCTGATCCAGACCCAGAGACAAACACGAATATCCCCAGAATAAATACAATCTCTCAAAACAATGGCAGGTTATCAAGTACGTCCAGTACATCAACTATATTGAGCTTAGAGACACAGGGTGAGGTTAGCCCTGCTGATTCTCAGTTTGTCATAATGCCTATGTCCAATGAAAATAGACATGCCTATTCACTGTATACAAGGCAAGGAACAAACGTGATGAGGAGACGTAGGAGTATATCCTTCTAAAAATGGTTTCAGGGAAATTCAAATCTTTTGATATAACATGATATGATATGATATGATATATGATATGATATGATATGATATGATATGATATGATATGATATGATATGATATGATATGATATGATATGATATGATATGATATATGATATGATATGATTAATTTTTGTATTAAAACAGTGATGATCAGTGATGTCAATATGTGTTGGAAATCTATGTCATATGACATAAAATATGTTTTCTGCTGAAAACTGTTATATTCTTCAATATACAGAAGACCACATAGGACTCATTTGAACTGTATACAGCTGCAAGTGCTAATAAAACAAAAATGTTTTTTACAGTCCTGTTGTAAATTGTTTACTTGTGTGCATCATGTGCTTTTTTTAAACCAAAGTCAGCAGCTTAACAGGTCAGCAAGGCTGCATAGCTGGATAACTTACCACATGCTGTAACTTTGTGTCAAGGTGATGTAAAGTTACACAGAATGTAAAAATTGTACACTCTGTGACAGTGGGCTACATCACATGCTAAAAGCCAAATCCTAACCCTAGTAAGATACTTAGGCAAGGTGGCTGAGAATTTACCATGTGCCTTGTTACTTCAGACCATTTAATTTACTGACCAATCATACAGGATTCTTTGTAATCTTTTTGGCCATAAGACAAGCATCCAAATATTTCACATACAGTACATTTGCCAGTCAATACATTTAGTGAAATTAGTTGATTTTGCTACATAGTGACCATTAGCCAAAACTCATGGAACTCATGAAATCTGCACTGCTTGAAGATGCTTGGAATTTTTTACAATCCCCTATTTTTTTCTTGTTTTTATTTTTTTTCAAAAACAATGGTTAAACTATAGAAATGTTAGCCAATTTCATAAACTTTCTGAACCACTTTTAGAAGTCAAAAAAGTCAAATAAAATGATGATACAATCAGAATGATCATTTTTGATCATTTGCGTTTTGTTTGACTAATGGAATGGTGTTAAATTGCATCTACACAAAATGTCAGTGTTGTATACATTACGTACTGTAGCTCAGAGAACTCTGAAATATCAATCTTGCTTCACCCATCAATATATAACTCTACTCATACAGCTTTGCCCACAAGATTTAGTTTGTTTGACTTAAAGCTGCACATAGTGTGACTGTATGAGTAGAAAGTTTAACTGCTCAACCAGTGTCAATTTCCCAAGGTTGCACACCAGGTTTACACTGTATTTGGTAACAGGGAGTATAGCACCAGGACCCAAGCAAGGGGCAGAGTCTATAAAAAGGGGCTGGAAGCTCACCTGAGCCTTTCTTCCTGCACTGAGACACACCTGAGAGAGCAGCTGAGGCCAGCCTTTCTTTGGTGTTTGATTTGATAGGCTCCCTTTTGAGATATGTTTAAAAGCATGATTTTAATAGTTAAATTGTATAACCATGAAATATTGCTTTTACCTAGTATTAAATTAAATATCTGTTAAATAATTGTTAAATATGTGTTATTTGTTAGATTCTTCATGTTTGGTGAGTGACTAAAACTTGTTTTTTGTAAAGTTTTCTTTTGTATATGTGCGTCTGTTTCTTTTAGTTTTTAAATAAAGACGCTACTACTAGAGGAGCCAACCAATGTTTTTCCCAGATTTTAGTGTGCCTTTACCTAAATCAGTTGAATGTTTTTTTTTTGTTTGTTTTGTTTTTATTAATTTACTTGTGGGGCTCTCTGCTGTGTTAAGGGGGAACTGAGTGGCTATTTTGCATGTGTGCTTATTGTATGGTTTGAGTCACCTTAGCTTGCTGTGAGTAGGTCAATTTAAGTGTTGTAGGGGTTGTAAAATGAAAGGATGTTCAATTTTATCAAATGCCTTAAAGAAATCTAAGAAAACTTTGATCTTATCAAAGCACTTATTTTAACCCAAACCACAATCTTTCCCTAAACCTAACCAGACCTGAACTATAGTGTTGACACATCATAAAACCAAAACCTAATCATAAAAACCTTTCAACAGTGATGTGTAACGGTTTTGGATGATGTGGTCCTGCTGATAGATGCATCACATCAGAAAACTATTCTGTGTGTCTGGAGTGCATGGACCAACAACACAGTTTTTTTAATTTGAAGGAGTTGGATAATAGTCATAAGCAGAGTAACATGAATGTGAATGTGCATTAGGCATTCTCTCAATTTAAATCATGCAGTAGCCTTGTTATTCAATTAAACATAACATATAGTAATAAATGGTTATCTACACCTTACATTCAAAATGAAAGTTAAAGATCCCATCCAGACACATATAAATATAAAATACATAAATATAAAAATACTCTGCTTGGAACAATGATGTGTGTTTGATATGGTTTTTCCACAAAAAAGTGTAATTACCACTTTAAAATCCTTACAATATCATCTACTCCTTCACCCTCATTAAAAATTCCAGAATATATGAATATGCAAATATATTTCATTTCAAAATTTTAATTGTTGGATGCAAGATGTCTCCTACTTTACTTTAAAGTCCATTCTCAGTGTTTGTGCACTGGAGACTTCAAGTTTCCACAGCTGAATATTGAACCAGGATTGCCTTCAAACTAGTTGTGATGTCATAAATCCTGATTTTCAATGAGCTCAGTGAAAGTTTCCCCTTTTAGCAGATGCATATGAAAACAGCCTTCCAGTGTCAGACTACACATACATCATTCTGCACAGAGAAGTTCAGTTACACCAAATTGAGAATTGTTATAGTAATAATAATAATGAATATATCAATCTCCCCATGAGCTGATGTCCAGAATCTGCCCTGAATGAGGATGTTGTGATTCAAGATTCTGTACACAGAAGCCTCCACATACCAACAAAAATATCCCTGACAGGATGTCTATCTACAGGGGGGCTAAGCTTCAGAGCATTACAATGCTCTTATTGTACAAGCATTAGAGAAAAAGCTGGAAGGCAAACAGCTGAGAATAGCACAGCATAGCAACCTGAGACTGTTACACAAGTGACAGCCAATCAGTAGTGATCCACTTCAGGGGTATTAACAACGCTTGTCCTGCCAACACACAGACACACTGGCCATGCTCAACTACAACTGTCAACTGAAGAGACTTGGGCCATGGCCACACACAGATCCCAATACAGTTAAAAACACATTTTCTCTCTTTTTGGGCCTTCATCCCACTGAGCTGACTTTTTCCAAAGCAGAGCCTTTCAAAAAACCTTGATGTATGATTGTCAGCCTTCACAGAAATGGTTAAAATACTTCTTTGTCACATAAATTCAGTATGTCAACAACCAAAGTCACATTGCGGCTGTTGTTATGAACAGTATTTTCTGATTGTTGAACTAGTTTTACAAAGAGTGTTCCAACATCAACAAACGTATGTTATCTTTAACATGTTTATCAGATAGCGTTTCTGATCTTAATCAAATCATTATGTACAGATACAATGACGACACCTATTTTATTATGTGTTTGACTATATTGAGATAAAAAATAAGCAAAAGTAGTAGTATCACAATGTAACAATATCATACTACCAGTAATGCAAAATTATACTTCTTGTAAGTAAAAGTACTATCAGCAAAATGTATTAAAGCAACAACAAACAATATGCAGAATGGCACCATTCAGAGTGGTATAATATACTGTATATGTAACCCTCAATTCTTTGTGTTCTCAAGTCACTCTGGGCAGTGGGTAATAAGTGGGCAACAGTTACCCTTTGAATCTATCATTTGAATCTAATAATCTAATAATCAATTTGTGAATAAACATATCCAACCTCACTTTCAGGGATCATTTCCAACTCTCTATTCACAACTGTCCACAACATAAACATAGTTATAGAGATGTAAATTATAATGAAATTTACAACTATTGGAGTAATGGCAATAAAACAAGTCTGCAACAGCCCAGAATAATATAATGGGATTATTCCTTTTCCATGCAATATAAATAAATGTTTAAGACAGAGGATGTTATTTAAACATAACAGAACAGACGAAACACAGATATTATATTATATTATATTATATTATATTATATTATATTATATTATATTATATTATATTATATTATATTATATTATATTATATTATATTATATTATATTATATTATATTATATTATATTTAAAAGTAACAAGTTAACTATAACTGTCAGATAAGTTAAAAGTACAATATTTCCCTGTGAATTATAGTGGAGTAGAAGTTTTTTCACTACTTGCAGTCACAGACAAAACCAAAACTGCACTGTTTTACCAAAAGTGACGTGAAACTAAAGCAAACTAATTGACAACATCTGAAGTAGACAACAGCAGATACCACATGCACATTAAGCTCCCTCTGCTCTGTTGGCCAACAGCTGAGTTCCAGTAATTGTGATACACCTGGGCGTGGGTGGCTGGATTACAGGGATGTTTTGAGACAGATGGGTTTGAGATAGTTGGCCTCAGGCTTTCTGTGATTCTCAATCAGTGATCATTTGTTTTCACACTCTCACAGTTGTATTCAGTATCTGATATGAACTTTTTAGATCAATAAAAGTTACTGATAGGAATAAGAACCACAGTGTTTTGAACACAGTACTTTTGTAAAACAACAACAAACAAAACAATATGTCAAATTATGACTAGAGAAAGCAGCTGAACAGAGGATAAAGAGCTAAAAGCAGTAAAGCAAACAACATTGCAGTAGGAAATCTACAATGCAAGAAATTAGTGCCAAAAAAGACAAGGACAAGCAGACAGTCATTGAGATCATATTATTTGGAATTTTTCTTGAAATGTGGGGATATTAGAGTTATAATTACAAACACATAGTGGTTATTTTATGGGCTGATTGCAGTATTTTTAGAATCATTATATTATAATTATAATTTTAAAGTATTCTTACAGTATTTTTATTTTTACAGTAGTACTTTTAGGGGGGGAAAATATGTTGTTTTTTTAATTAAATTAATGATTTAAAAATAAAAATAAAATATATAAAATAAAATAAAAATATAGAATTCATGGGGTGTGGGGTATATGTACAATACATAGTAAATGCATGCAAAATACAAATGGGATATCAAACTAACACACATAGTAACATATACATTTTTACACACTTTGTGCCATTACTTTAGATCATGTCATAGTTTCTAAAAGTACAGAGATCCAATTGCTGTTTTGTATATATAGAAAGTCTTAATTAGAGCCGGCTAAAAACTCCCTGACACAATTAGCTTCAGAAGGGTGTAAGGCCTTACTGTACTGCATATAGGTACCTGGTATCTGTTGTTGTTATTGGAATTGTTTGCACCTGTCACTTATAGTACCTGTTCCATCTCAAAAAAACAGAGCTGTCTTTAGTCCTGCTTTGCCTCTGTAATGATGGCATTTTCAGCAGTTGTTTAGAAATTCAATCTCTTGCTTAAGGGCAATGTAGCACTTTTAACTTACCAGGCCACAAAGATTTTCGAGAGGCTCATGGAGAGGTGGGCAGAGATGGCAAATCTCAGCAGGTGCTATACACCCTAACATACAGCTTGATCAAGGGTTTATAAGTTGTAACTAATTACTTGTTTAATGGTCGGTAAATAATTTATTGATCCCTTATAGATCAGTTATTTGCCCTTAATAAGAGCAACCTTTGTGCAGCCAGGTTGTGGAAAATCCCTGGTGTTTATCTTCCTTCAGCATCATATTTGCTTTATCTTTTAGCTCTTAAGTTCATCAGGAACTGAACAGTTGGCTTACTTACTTACTTTTGAAGCCTCATGACTCAGCAGCCAGAGAAAATTTTCACAACCTGGCATACCAAAGGTTCTTTTTCTGATAATGCCTATAACTGATCTATAACAAATATAATAAATAAGCCCTTAATTATGATTTATAAACACTTTACAAAGGCCAGTGTTGGGTAAGGTACTTAAAAAATCTAATCACTTACACATTACATATAACTCATTAACAAGCAGGTTTAACAAGCAGGCAGCCCACAGTTCAGAGGTAGCATTTATTGACCAACATCAACAAGCTAACAAGATACAACATGTAAATAATAAGACAACTTTGGAGTTACCTGGAGTCACATTTCTCCCTTTTTGGTGGCAGCTAACGTGTCCCCACACCACACAAAGCTAGCACATACTGAACCAGTCTATCCACTGAGATCAAACTGATATTCATCAAAGTACTGTTAAACAGCAAAAGAGTCAATACTAGGATTAGTAACTGTAATTGCTGTAGTAACTGTACAGTAGCATAGCAATTTATCTGACAGCTGGACAAATGCCAAGAGAGACAAATGTTTTTGTTGTTGACGAAGTTGGAGTTAGTTATGTAGTCACACCTTACTCACAAAAGAAGAAAGTTTTCAATGGGTATTTCTAACTGAATCACAGCCAGCAGTTATATTTAGCCCAAGAGAATTCCCGACAATTGTCAACTATAACATGAAGGTATGTCGGTGAAACCCGATAAGTGTTCAGTGTTATGGGAATTTACACTGAGGACTGGACAGACAAGAAATCACTATCTTACTAAAGCTCTTATCTTTTTCGGTTCTGGTTCTGGTTCCTTTATTCCAGCAGCATTTACAGGAAAGACTATGTGCGTGTGTGTGTGTGTGCAGATGTGGGTAAGGAGAGGGTGTGTGCATGTGTGTGTGTGTGCATGCAGATGTGGGTGGGGAGAGGCAGGAAATATGAAGTATGACAACATTTTTAAGTCGGTCATATGCAATGAAAATAGTACTTTATTTTTTACTTACAGGTAATATCAAGTATATCATCTACAGCATATAAAGCTTGGCATTTCTGTCCAACTTATAAGAGTCTTTAAAAAATCGTTATTTTTTATTTGTTATTTATCTCTCAAGCGACCCCAACAGTTGCATGTAAACTTCTGCCAACAGCACAGTGGATGAGGCTAAAAACACCACCTGACAAACTCGGCTCTGATTAACCTGATGAGCTTAAAGTCTTACATGTAAATGCTTGTGTGTGTGTGTGTGTGTGTGAGCCTTTGTGTGTGTTGATGCACTTAACATGACCATCTGTGCATGCTGAAGGAGAGAGAGAGAATCCGTCTTATCCTCTCAGCTCCTCACCAATGCAAGCTCTGGTAGTTAGTCAGATCACTCGGCAGGTTGCAGGTGTATTTTCCCTGCACTGTTTGACCATTTCATTCTGAGAAGAAAGCATAAAATGTCCAAAGAAATAAATGACAACTAGCATGTGGAGACTGGACTGCCAACGGAGAGCCTTTGTTGGAAGATTTTAGAAGACCTCGTCTAACCGACTAGAGAGATCCTTATCTATGGATTTACACTTTGGCTTTCACTTTTTCTCCTGACTCATTTTTCTTCATAGAAAGAGAATTTTAAAGTTTTTCTTGAATCACTTTTGAATGCAACAATGGGCTGCTCTCCATCCAAAGGAAAGTTATTTTCAAAGCCAGAAGGCCCTGTACCTCAAAAGGCTCTGTTGGCTGAAGCATCACAGGACAGCGTTGATTCTAGACCTGTAGAAGAGGACAAAAATGACGATAAAGAAAATGAACTTCCATCACCCACTGAAGACCACAGTACAAGAGAGACTACATGGTCTCAGGTGGCCTCGGATACAAAGGCTGCCCAAAGTGCAGAGGACATTAAAGAAATGGAAGAGAATGTGATCCCACAAGAAATAGTCAAAGAGGTCGTACAAACAGATAAGGTTAAAAAGACAGAGAAAAGAAAGAAGAATAAAGACAAGAGAAGGTCTACACAAAAGCAGAGGAAGTCTTCCATTATCCAGACAAAGGTGGACTTCCCCCCACACATGGTGAGAGCTCACCAGGCAGCCTATGCTTTCCTAAACCCAAATATCGCCAAATATGAGACCCTATTGGGCCTGCTGGACCAGGCCGCCCAGACACAGTTGTCCCTCCAGCCCATGATGTCTGCTTTGGTGTTGCGCTTTGAGGAGATCAACCAGGCTCTAGAGGAGATGGCTGAAGAGGGGGAGCTGATGTTGAAGGAACATGGGGACTACATGGCCTTGCCTTCTGGAATGTTGGGCCCAGCTGTTATGCCCGCTAAACCTAGCACTGACACAACCAACCCCCTTGATCCACCTCCAGATCTGTTACAGCAACTGCTCCAGCATTCAACAGAGAAAATGAAGCTTGTGGGGGGCTCGGCACAGGCACTGGGTGACACTACGCTTGAGGAAGCAGCAGAGTATTTTTCTTCCCTCTCTAAACTACTGGTTGTGAAGCTGCAGGCCAAGCAGGCAGTGGAACAGAGGTTGTCTCAAGTGCTGGCACGGGTAGAGGGGGCTGCCATGAGGAAGTCTAACCCAGAAGATTCTGCACTACACAGTGAGGACAGCGGTATCGGTGGAGAGAATGAGAGTCTGGCGGGCTCTGAGAGGCACCGCCGCCACCGTGGGAGCGCTGGATCTGGAAGCTGTGGGTCTGGAGTCAACATTCGTGGTGCTCTTGATAATTCACCCAACCTGGTAGGCCATAATGAAGATGATGAGGAGGACGAGGAGGATGACGATGATGACGATGAAGAGTATGAAGATGATGAAGAGGATGGGCATGGGAGAAAGAGGTCAAACTCTTCCCCACCAGATCCCAGTCGACCTCTTCTCTACATGCGTGCAAAATACATGCAGGATCTGCAACCTACACTCAAACGACCCCTGACTGCTGTCACTGCAACCAAACCTGAACCCTCCACCAAATCTGTAAACATAGTGATGGAGTTACAAAAGAGCCAGAGGGACTTGGATCGGCGAATGAAAAAGATGTATGAAATCCGAGGAAACAAAGAGTTAGCAGGGCCTCATTATAATCTGTATAGAGCTGGACTGAGACGGCATTCATTAAGTGGTTCAGCAAGTGCACAAAAAGGCCCCTTCAAGACAAGTAAATCGCCCAGTTTCTTACCAATGTTAGCTCCCCAACCACCAAAGCGCCAGTCTGTCAGAAGGCTGATAAACTCCTTTAGTCAAGGGGTGGATGGTAGACCAGGCCAGACCCTTGCTAATATACCACCTCATATCAGGAGGCCCAGGAAAAGTGGGCTCCTTCCCCTATCTGACATAGGAAATAGTAATGAGGGGGGTTTAGTCATTAATGGCAACAACAACAACAACAGCTGGCCTGACGGCAGGGATGACCTGGATGTAGACAACCTACCACCTCCACCCCCAGAGGTGTTGATGGACAATTCCTTCCAGAGTACTGAGGGTATGCCAGAAAATGAAGAAGGGTCGCAGGAAGAATCAGCTCAGAGTCTCCCAATGATAAACCAAAAGACAGGAGTCTCCCAGCGCCTGAGGGCATCAGTGCAGAATGTAGAAGTGCTGCCTAACCGAGTAAGCATGAGGCCCAGAACGATCAGTATCGCCTCTTCCCGTCCTGTTAGACAGGATGCTGTTATGGGGGCGCAGGATGCAGAGCAGCAACCAGAAACTGATCTGGATCCAGAAATGGAGAAGGCTAATTGTCTCTACCAGCAGGCACGCAAGATCATTCACCTGCGCAATGCAGCAGAATCTTCTGACAAGAGAAATATTGCAGAGCAAAGCAGTAGAGGGCCTTCATCCATTCAAGCCAGAATGGGTCAGAGATTTGAAAGCAGTGAACTTTATGAGGGTGAGCAGAGCCTGCCTGTAACAGCACCGCCTGTCTCAAGGGTCCGCCTACCGCCATCTTGTCCCTCTGTACGCCACAGATTTCCAAGCCCTCCTGTTTTCAGATCTCAGTCTAACTCTAGGCCCTCATCTCGACCAAGTTCTCCCAGGACAGTGACACGTGCCACAGAGAACAACACTGAAGAGATTATTCCGTCTGTGTCCTTCCATGATGCCCGTTCAGTCTTCTGTCAAAAAGAGACCTCTGGAAGTTCAGTGCTTCCCAGGCCATGTGGAGAGGCCTCCCGAGGCAGGCTAACCACAAGAGGGATAGACAACACTACACGTCGCACTCAATCAGAACAGAGGCCTAGTGTGACTTCCCATCTAGAGTTTTCCAAAGATGGCAATTCCACCTCCACACAAGCCAAACAGGGTGAATTTGGTGAAACAAAGCAAAGGTAAGTAATATTATATAGTTTTGTGCCATGTAAAATGTATCACTCAAGTTTACTTTTGGGTACAGTAAGTTTGAGTTTGTATCAGTAATAGTCATATTTGGCTGTTAGTGTTGAGACAGGTATTATATACAATAATGAAAAATCTGACACACATTAATTTTTTGTATTTTTCTAAAACACCATTATTCCATAAACTACCATGTGCCTAAAACTTTGTTAATCTAGAAATATTTTCAAATGGGAACAAAATAATGTTTAGATTCTTGTTATTGGTTTATCATTAGTGGAATTAAAGCTATCAAATCAGGTTTATTTGACCTTTGGTGGTTCTTTACTTTGAATCCACACAGATGGCTTTTGGCACCTGCCTGTCTCACTGTTTAAGTGAATGACATCAGCATGTCAGACCATCTGTGATCCCATCAGGCACAAAACAGATCTTCAGATGTCCTATTTTCTTTGTACGATAGCGCTGACGTTTTGAGATAACCTACAGTGTAATCTGATTTGATTTGTCAAACAAGACAATGTGTCACTGACACAGTTCAATCATATTATCATATAAATAATATGATCAACAAAACAGATCTTCAGATGCCCTATTTTCTTTGTAAAGTAGCGCTCAAGTTTTGAGATAACCTACAGTGTAATCTAATTTGATCTGTCAAACAAGGCATTGTGTCACTGAAACAGTTCAATCATATTATCATATAAATAATGTGATCAACATGTAAGGTAGAAGAATTTTAAGGGCTTAAAAGGCCTTTGATATAACATTATAACACCAGCAGTCTGGGCACTAACATTCTTCTCTGAAAGTGAAAGTATTCAGCATCTCCTAAAGACAAAATGGACGCACTGGATCTGTTCAACAACATGTGAAAAAAACAATGAGAACAAAAGACAGAATTGCACTGTCAAATTCCAACGTGTAGTCTTTTTCAAGCTGCCTTAAAAGAAGAAAAAAAACTTTATTGAGATGAGACAAAGTATATACTCTACAGTTGATAGGGGAATAGAGTAGGGTTGGTATTGTAGGTAGAGACATTCTACATATTCGTAACAGACATCCACACAAACACCAACCAAAAAAACAGACACAGACAAGATCATTACAGTAGTAATATACATTAAGTAAGTAAAAAGTAATTATTAACAAAGAACTACTGAGTATGTTTTTATATATTTTTGAGAAGGATATATGTCCAAGTACATATATGTATATATATCCTTATACTGTATGTATATGAAAGTATGGGTGATACAGAACATAGGGCGTGAGGACAGAAAAAAAGTAAGTGTGAGGGGAAAAAGAACAAAGACTACTACATCAGTACTGTAAGTAAATAAGTTAAGGTGGAAGATGAGGTAAGGTTGGCTGCTGGGTAATGGATCAAATGAATTTCCATAAACTGCTGGCCAGCAGCACACTAACAGAAACATCTGGCTGCAGAGAGTGGGCATTATGGAAGCATTTCATGATGGCACTGTGTGTCAGTCAGCTGCACGTGTGATTAATTGCCAGCATTTTGAAGAATTTGCAACACTAAGATACAGTTACTAAGGCATTATAACTTAAGAGCAAATTCTAGTGATTTGGTGTCTCATAAAGTTGGGGAACTTGCAAGTGATATATTTCAAAAGGATAGTCAAAATCAAAGCAACAGACAGCTAAATATCCTAACTTTTAGCCCCTAGTTTGTATCAAGCTCTAAAAAACACTGGATCCTACACATCCCATAATTCAACTATATAACATTTTACATTAGACCATCCACATCTTTCAAACTCCACACCCTTGGTTTGTAAAACAGGTTTTCTGTTAAACAAAAATCCTAAACCAACCCTGGGGTAACCCTAACTTTGACAGACTTTAGAAAGCTCCCTCCAGTCGCGAGGTGTCCCTTAAATGTTGTGGCCCTGTCTTGTAGGGGGACCCTGTGTAGAAATTTAGTTTTAAGACCATTAACATTTTAATGTTATTCACTCTCTTAATGAAGTTGTGTTTACTCAAATTAAATCAAACTAACTGATTACCAGAAAACCTGTGGCCAGGTATGATTATTCTAGCACAGGAAGACAAATTGGTCTCTTGGAGTCAGGGATTATAATGAAGCTTTCATGTATAGTCTGCTGTGTACTCTGTTCTTTATGGGAACTTGGATGAACAGGGTTCATACACAGTGCACAGAGGCCAAGAAGTGTAAGTGGGTTCATCAAGGCCGAACAGCAATTTTTAGCCCTTGGGGCCTCCAAGGTTAAGCTGGCCATGGGTAGAGGAGATTGCTCAGGAGTCTGTTTTATTTTAGCCTTTTTTTCTTATATCTTTTCTTAAAAGACCCTTTAAAAATCAAGCATTTTAATCCCTGTGGAGCTTTACTTCTGTGGAGATTAACAGTGAGGATTTGGTTGCTATTTTATCACAAACTGTTTTGACACCTTCAGTAAAGGCTTTTTTCAAACTGTTAAACTCTAATTCAAACCTTCAGTCAGAGCCCAGTCAGAGCCCAGTTGTATGTTACCAGCTCACCTCCTGCCTCTAGAGAAGCCATCTGGTCTAATCCAGATTGGATTAGCCCTCCTACCCCACTCTCCACCCTGCTGTTCCTGCTACGCCATTTAATCCACTCATGTGCTAAAATATATTCTTTCCTACTCTCCTATAGGCCAGTCAGCCCTCTGATGACAGAAGACAACACCCAGTTGGATCCAAGTGCCACTGCGATGACAGCCTAGAGCCCAGCTGTGATTGGTCAGGGTTTCTAAAGTGAGATACTAGGTGGGAAGCATGCAGAGAAAGGGATTGTGGATTATCTGAGGTTAAGCCCCTTTCTCTTTTCTTTCCTTTCCTTATAAAAGAGGTTTGTTCCAAGAGAGGTCTTTAGATACATTTATAATATTAATTCAAGGTGTTAATGGACATTTATGGGATATAAGAACATCTGTCTCTAACCAATTTCTGAAAACACTGTCAGGATTTGTCTGTATTTTTCTTTGTTTAGAAAGGCATACTTAATCTATACTGAATGTTGAATCTATAATCTACCTTGAATTTGTTTGAATTTAAAGATACATGTGCAGATTTTTATAGCACCATATTGGTACTCCCAAATCCCCATATTTCCTCTCCACTCACTGTTGATCTTCTTAAACACAGAAGTGTGAGAAAAACTTGGGATTTGGGGACGCTATACCAACATCAAAAAGAATGTCTTTAACTTGTATTATTATCAGATTTACTGAAGTGTTTTTGTATGTATTCTATTTTGTGTTTGGACAGTTTGTACTAGCTTCCTATCGGTGTAAACCATGTTTTCTACCTCGACTGTGTCCCAATAAAAGAGAAAAATCTGCCCAAAGCCAGTCTCATGTGGTTCCTTCAAAATGCTTATAGAAATGGTCAGAGAGTTCTAACTGAGAAGTCATGCCTAAAAAAAAAAAAAAAAAAACTTGAATACAGGAATTAACACAACCAGCCAGAGGAGAGAAAGAGAAAAAACAGCTAGAATAGGACCCTGGAGACAAAGATCAAGACATTTAGCTAGTTGGATACAACGTTGCTAACCTAAACAGCCACAACAACTAGAAGAAAAGAAAAGAATAAGAAGATAGAGGAGGACTCAACTAAATAAACATCCTCAAACAAGTAGACTAACTGAGAACTACTGGACACTGGACACTGATAACACTTCTAACACTTGGAATTACAAAAAAAGCTAATGTTAGCAGCTAACTAGCTTACACTAGCTAAACAAAAGTTGAGCTGTTGCCTTGCGATGGCATCAGTGGCAGCAGTAGCAGCAGAACTTTACTGTTATGAATCACAGCTCACAGACCTCAGGGTGCCAACTACTGTATCATGTTGTCTACCTGTTCTGAGAATAGAATATCCCCCCAAACAAGTTCTCCATGACAGACCACAGACACTCTTCCTCAACCAGTATAAAGATGGGAGGGCATGTAATTTAATCTTCCACAGAACCCCATGTCTGGCTAAATGTCATCAGCTCTCACTACTCTTAAAGACAGCAGGTATCTGCAATGGATGGAAGATAAGTGTATTGGAGGAAAATGTCCCAACACCATGACAGTCAACCTGTTTAAAAATGGCACTGACATGGTTCAAGAATACCTGGCAAAGTTTGAGGGTGACTTCCCTGCCATGACACTAAGTGCTCAAAAGGAGAAGAAGGGTCAACAAATACCCCACCAACTCAGGGAAGCAAAACCTCCACCTCTTGTCTTGCACCTGGCAGAGAGCCAGGCGCAAGACTGAGCACTCAGAGGCCCTGAACTTCATGAAGGAACATTTCTCCCAGAGGAAGGTAGAGCTGGTACAGCTCAGGGACCAGCTGGACCAACAGCAGACTAACCCTCACTTCCAGAAAGTCCTGACCAGGAGAGAATAAGAGGACATCCTCAACACTCGGCTGAGGGAGTTTCAGCAGGACAGAGCCAGTCAGAGCAGACAGCTGGATTATCTCAGTAAGGAGGAGAAGCAGTTGAGAAGTGACAGAGACAGCTGTAAGGCTAAGGTAGCAGCACTGAGAGAGGAACTGCTGGAGAAGGACAGAACTCTGCTCATTCTACAGGAGAGACTGAATACACAATGCTCTCTACCCACAGACACCCCTCAGAGCCAGACCCTCCCCACCCACACCAACCCTGCACCTGCTCAGCCTCCACATAACGCCAACCACACCTCTTCACTAAAAGTAGGTAAAAGTTTATGTCCCTGCCTTGCTCAGAGTTGCTAAAAGAATTTTCTTAAATCACTTCTAAGCTAGGACTCCTTGCTAGAAATTAGGATGAGTCAGGAGCTCTCTGAGAGTATTCTAGGAATGTTTGTGAATACGGCCCCTGATTTAACAAGCTTTCTGTTGAATTTGTAGCCTCCAAACCCTGACTTAACCTTAACCTTAACCTTAACCTTAACTGTGACTTCATGTGTAAAATCAGTGGAGCGCAGATTTAAATAAAAACCCTTACACTAGAACACATGTTTTTTCCATATATTAACCTAAATCAGTTTCTAACACAGGTACCTCCAGTGACCATGTATCATGTTGACTTCACATCTTATAATCCAATCACGTCACAGTTTAGAAAGGGGGCAAATTTCTATATGGGTCCATCTGAATACAGAATCAGTGTGGTGTTCAATCATTCAAACATCTGTTTTAGCAAAAGATCCAGACTGAATTGCTTGAATTGAGTTAAATATTGGAGATCTTTGTGCAGCAAAGCTGCCATCTAGTGTTGAATTTCCTGCACTTCCAAGAAGATACACATGAGTTTCAGTGGTATACATGTACTGGGGGCTTGCTCAAGTACTGTAGTCATGTGACATGGTTCCCCTCTAGGATCAAATGTATATAATATATAGATTTTTGAACTGAAAATATTGCTCGTTCTGAAGTAAGCATTGATTTTTGCAGGTTTGATAGGTGTTAAAAAGCAAAGATTATCTGGGTTGTCTTGAGTCCAGGAAATCAATAGAGGCCAAATTTAAAATATTTCTATATTATTATTATCTATTTACACACACACACACACACACACACACACACAGTAAAAACACAGAACAAAGTAAAGTAAATAGAAATAAGAAGAAATAAGAAAAAAATAAGAAATATACACAAAATATACACAACTTTATACAATGGAAATATTGTCATTTTCACCACACTTAAAATATGGAAGCAGATCAAATCATACCTTAAGTTTCCCAATACCTACTTGAACAGCCCAGGATATAATAAACACACATTTCTTCATGGTCATTTACTCAAATTAAACAGAAGTATGACCTACCTTCCCCGGACTACTTCAGGTATCTACAAATCAGGGATTTCACTAGGAAATTCCTCCATGATTTTGAAAAGATCAGTATTGACTCAACCATTGCAAGTATCAACCAACACAACCCAATGAATTGTGCAATCTCCTTTTATTATACTACAGTGGCAAAGACAGACAATATAAGCACAAACAAGATCAGAGAGGAACTAGAAAGGGAGTTCTCTGATGAAATAACAGAGGAAGTCTTGGTGGGTGTATTGGCAATATTAATAAATGCTCTATAAATGTTAAACATATATTAATCCAATTCAAGGTCATTCATACACTTCATTATACAAAATCAAGATAAACCCTGAGGTATCTCCTGCCTGTAATAAATATAACACATATGAGGGCACTTTGTTCCACTCTCTATGGTCATGCCCAAAAATCCAGCCATTTTGGAAGAATATATTTGAATTCTTATTAGAGGCTTATGTTGCCAAGATTAAGCTAGATCCATTGATAAGCATTCTGGGTGCCACATTGAAGAATGCCAAACTATGTATGGTATTAGCAAAAAAGGTTATACTTCAGAAGTGGAAAGCGGAGTCTGTGCCCACCTTTGAAATGTGGCTTAGAGAACTGAGCAATGCATTACACTTGGAAGAGTTGAGATATTATTTAAACGAAAGGCCAATGTCATTTGTAAAAGTTTGGTATCCAACCTTTATAGAAAATATTGGCCAATGATCTTAATATTCCTGAAGTATCCTTATTATGTATAAACTTTTTATTTACTTTTACCTGTTTTTCTTTCTATTTTTAATGATCTTTTTGTTTGTTTGTGCTTTCTGAGCCTTGACTGTCCTAAGCTGTTTGTCATATATTACCTGATGTGACATTATATCTGACATCCAAAGTTCAAAGTATTTTTCATAATAAAAAGCCTAAGCCTTTTAAGAGTTCTACAGGGAATTCGCAACCCCCATCGGAGGGGTAGTCGACAGTTTTCCTTTTTCATCTTGTCCTCTTTACTGTTTTAAACAATTTACAGTTTATTTGACATAATTAGCACTTATTAGGATATTAACTGCAACAAGGACAAAACTGAAATCCTACTAGTCAGCCCCAAAACAAGAAGAGAAATGCTGTTTAGGTGACAAAAACATAATTTTTCCACCTGAGAAACATAGCTAAAGTACAACCATTTATAAATCAAAAAGAAAAACTGATTCATGCCTTCATTTCAAGCTGTAATGCACTTTTTACTGGCTTGCCGAAAAAAAACACTTCAGCTCATTCAACACTGATCTTTGGATCTGACCCCAACAGACCCAAAGATTATTAGACCTGATCCAAGACCTGTTCAACCCAAACAGATCTGAATAGAGAGAACACTTTTAATACATCTCCTGTGCAAGTTAGAATATTAGGTCAAAAGTATCAAATACATGTGTTCATCACCTTTACCAGAGGAAGACCATATGTGGTTGAAAGGTCATGTCCATATAGAACAAAACACTCCCATATGCTTTAAGTCATTTGTTTTCTTTTTCTCTTTCTCAATCCTCATCATATGCAATATGAATGACCTTGTATAATTCAACTAATAGCAGCAGCAGAGACACATACTGTTAGCAGTACGGCTTGGACAGCCATTATGAGAGAAAACAGGAGTGGTGTAATATTTTGATGCATGCTGTATTATATATAAAGAGAGTTCATTAGTTATTATTGCATTAGTTATTATATTATGATTCAACATTAAGTAGATTCTTTATACCCTTATACAATGGATACTGCAGGTACAAATCAATACTCCTAAAGTAAAAAATATGAACTCATTAAGACATTTACAAAATCAAAATTTATGGCCTTGTCCCATAAACCAAACCTGCCTCCTCCCCTCCTCTCTTTTTTTCTTTTCCCTTGGGAAGAAGTGAGCACTGCTTTCCCCAAAGTCTGATGTAAAACCATGTAACAGTTTTAGCATGTTCTTTGGCCCCATGCCAAAGAACATGCTAAAAGAGTTGTCTAAAGAGTTGTACTGTTTCCTTACTGTTGGTACTCTCAACAGTGCCAGGCCTATAGACCTATTTTTATATATTACATTCATAGATCAAATGAATAATGTGAGAGGAATTGCTTATTGTGACAAACCCTCAGAGAATTATCACCAATTCTGCACTTCCCCTCAGCTTTATGTAGCTTTTTTAGCATCCTTTAGCTTTTTGTTTTGGTTGTAAGGCCTGCATATTTCTCTCACTAACTAGCTGGTGAACATAGTGGAGCATTTAGCATCTGAATAGTCTGATATTTTTCTCAGAATTTGATTCAGTGGAGTCCAAAAGAGCCAAAAAGAGAGTAACTATTCGACTTACATTCATCAGGTGGACATAAACACGACATCAAATGAATGATCATGTTGCTTCATAACTGCTAGATGTGTAAATAGGTAATTGATTGCTAAAAGGTCACAGAGTCTTCTGCACCTAGGTGGCCAAAACAGTAAATAAATGTAGCTTTAACATTCAATTATCTAACGACAACCATATGTTAATGTTCCCTATTCATGGAATTTTTTGTGAAATGTCAGTGGTCAGCTTGTCCACAGCATTATTGGATATACCATGATGTGCGTATTTCGAGTATAGCATGGAAATAGCTTATATTTCTGTATAGGTGAGGGTGTGGTGCACAAATAACTTATCATTTTTATTTATTTCAAAAATGTATAAGGTGAAACTGCAGACTTCTGCAATGTTGGCTTGCTGGAACGATGCTAAGCTTAAATAAGCAACACTTACTAACTGATTTTTCAGTCTTAATTCCTACTGATCTATTTATTTAGTTTCTAATTTATTATCGTCTCCACACTAGGTGGGACACTTGCTCCCACTACCACACCCACGCTCCTAGAATCAATGGACTGTGCAGTTATAATACGTCAGTGCAGTTTCCTTCTACATCAATCACATTATCGTTAAGAAGCTGGTTAGTGTGTGTGTGGGTGTGGGTGTGTAGGTGGTTTGGGTTAAATTACAAAGCCTTTGAAGCTTGGAGACAACAGTTTAGAGGGAGTGCAAATGATGGAGAATAAAGTGAATAAGAAACAAAAGGAAGGGGGAGCATTGATGAAGAGAAAATGTAACGTCAGTGAAAAGCAGGTGTAAAATCTGTGGCACTGTTTTATCGCAGTTACAGAGAGTGAGAGACTAACAGTGAGTGAGAGAGACAGAAAGAAAGAGATAAACGGACAAAACAAGGGACAAAAGCAAATTATAAATGTATGTAATAGGGATGTGCAGAGAGTCCAGTATTTGTATTTGTGTCTGTATTTGTTGAGGCAGCAAAATTATTTGTATTTGTTCTCGTCAAGAATATATAAAGTTTAGCGGCAGAAAACATTTTCTTTTGTGTCCCATTCCTTTCCAGATATGTGTAACGCATGTCAAAACAGCCCAGCATCAACACTTACTTACCAGAGTATCATTACATTGTAGTCTTAGTAAATACCTCACTAAATTTAAAAAATGCAGTGACACAAAATTTCGCCTTGTGTCATTTGTGCGACTACTGGACCATTTGTGTTTTTTTGCCCCAAACACCCAATGTACCAATTATATGTTAGCTGTAAGCTAGCTAGTAAGAGACGCACTGTCTGTGTCTGTGCGTTTGTGTTCACTTCAGATTCTTACTGAACTCAGAACTCGCTAGAAACTCTGGTGCTTTCTATTATTTCCCTCCAGTTTCTGTCATTTTCCCCCCTCCTCTTTGTACATTAATGAAGCAGATTCATAAAGCCCTGTGATACACGAATATTTTTCACTCATGTTGAAACATTTTCAACTCGCACAAACTCCTCTTTGTGTCAGTTCACGCCGCCCGACGTTGACTTTGTTTATAATTTCCTTTTATTTGATAGGGACGATGCAATTTAACATAGTTCCAATACAGAGCATGAACCTGATGTACTGCACAGAGAGTTTATAGCTATTACTAATTTTCAAATTTTGTCCCTAGTTGGGCTTTACATATACAATGTAATTAAAATATACGACTTTCATCATCATAAACGCCACAGTGCATCACAGATATGCAAGTACAATAAAATACATGCTTCATGTTCTATCTGACCACACAGTAAGAACCTACCGCCAGGCTGTAGCTGCTTTGTGAGGCTGTTCACTGGAATAGTGATGCTTTGAGCTAAATGACAACAACAGCATGCTAAAATCACACCTGTCATCTCTCCCATTTTTCCTGGGTTTCTCTCATATTTTTACCCCCTCTGCCCTCATGCTCCCGTCTCATAATTTGCCCCGTAAATTTCCTCTATTTCCCTTTTTTTATTTTTGCAGTTATACAGAATCCTAATTGGGCCAATCAACTTGTTTAAGTTAGATTCATAAACTTGTATATATACTGTATGCCAGCAGAGTTGATACCCACACCCGTCCAGCAGGTGGCCGCACACAGCATGCGACATGCTTATCCCTGTCTTCTTCTTCTCCTTCTTCTTTTTGACAAGTCACAATGGTCATTCAGTCAGCAGGAAAAATGGATAATGAAATAGGTGAGATACCACCAAAACTGACAAAAAGCATGTTATGAAACAATCACACATTTTGCAAGGTGTGTCATCACCTTCCTTTGTTGAACTAGTTGACCCAATTGTTTTTGCTCTGAGGTTACAGCGGGGCAGGCAGTAAAGGCACCTGGTGATTAGATCTTTGGAGCCGAGAGAGGAAACCCTTTGCATAATGTAAAAATTATGGTCAGGTGGGGTCCCAGAAATCTCTATTATTTTCAAATCCCAATGTTGACAGGTATGGCTAAAATGATCACAAAGACAAAGCCAATATGGTGATGTTTAGAGGATAATGATTATATTGTTAGCACACTAATATACAAAGCTTTTAGGGCACCTGAACTACCAGGTTCATTAGGGCTGACAAGAAGATATAATTATGCATCTGCCTAAAAATTATGTATCTGCCTGAAATAATATATCTACTAATTATGTGACCTCAGTATGTACAGTAGATTGAAAAAAGAATAGGGCTTCATACACAAAGAAATTAAATGCCTGTCAGAGACTTGAACCACTCAAGAACCAAGCCCGCAATTCCAACTTGAAAAGGAATCAATGGACTCAAACAGGAAGTGGGTCTCGGAGGGAGAACTTGATACAGCAGAATCTTTACTTTCATAACCACTTTCAAAGTGATATCTGGTGGTATATTGTCCATATCAATATTTAACAGTTAACATGTTACATTTCTACCCATTTCAGGGTTGGTTAGAGGGGCAGTTGGGTGAGTGGGGGAGGAGTGGTGTTTGTTTATATAATAGGATACAGATTCCAAGCTGGATGAACTTAAATGTTGATGCACTCTTTTCATTATGTATTAATCTCTGTACATCATCATCATTTTTGGATGGAATGTAAAAAAAAATGGTAATTACAACAGCTTCCATACAACATGAATACAATTTTCGTCTACTCCAAGCCCTACTAGTGTGAAATAAGCTAAGATAGATTTCTTGGCCACTTGGGGGCAGTAAAACAAACTGGAAACACAACACTGACATATTATCACTTTATAAAGTAGCTGAACATGTTAGCAAAATGTTACCTATTTACACATCCAGCAGACACAGAGCTACATTATCATTCATTTGAAGTTGTGGTTCTAGACACCTGAAGTCCAATATTCATTCATATTCTGGCTTGGTTGCTAACTTTGTCTGTCTACTGTGGGTTTATGAGAGCCTGAAAACAGCTGCCAGTTGCTGCTGGAAACCAGATTGATGAGAGCTGTGAGACTGAATCAAAACAGTAACGCGGGGCAGACACGTGCGTTTTTACTAATCTTGTACATTGAGTTAACTGACACTACTTGTTTTTATCTTCCTTTCAGCACAGCCAGAACCTGTGACTTTTGTGCCCAAACAAGTCAACCACATCCTCAACAATGTTGACAGAAAGAGAGAAAGGCAAAATTACTTTGTACAGCTCTACTATTGATGGAAAGTAATTAGAAAAAATTACAAATATGGAGCCACGTATGGCTGGAAGATGCAGACAGTATGATCTGTCTGTTCCGCTGCCAAGTTCAGTTCTATATCACAGCAGTATCAGTGAACAGTTTTAGCCATAACATGTACTGAATGGTTACTCCAATAATATTGAAAACAAGCTCCCTATTGTTTAAAATGTATCTTTTGATGGCCATGTTTAAAATCAGATTGGGGAACTGTTCAAACTGCAGACAGCCCACCAAAATTTCTCAATCAATAATCAAAAATCAAAAATCAAACTGATTTTCCAAGAGTGAGATCATTCATTGCTGTCCAGGCAATTGAGGGTAGGGTGACCGATTCCCATTTAATACCATGCTTAATCCCTACAGTGTCTTCCATCTTAAAGTTGCAGACTGTAAAACCAAAACAATGAGCTGAAAGATGCTAAAATGTTCCAGAGAGCTAGCAGGAACTGTAGAATTGGTGATGATGATCTGTGGGTGCACCAGTACGAGTGACACCTTTCACATTACACATAGTAATATGATCCATTGTTAACGTAAAAACATTGATTACTGCACCTTTAAACTGCACTAAATCTACACCATCTGTAGCATAGGGTTTACATTATTTTATAGGGCAAAGAAATGCAGGTGTAAAGAGCCGTTTTAGATGTACTATCATCCCTCTGATGTTGTGTGCATTACATTGAGCCTGTAGCAAAGATCCCTGAATAAAATATAACGGTGTCAGCATGAAAGTGGTGTGTTACTGCTTGGCCCTCCCTCCCATGAAGTGGTGCAGGGTTGTGCTCTTGACATCTCCTACTTAAAAAGACTCCCATTCCTCTGATTCTCCCCATCCTCCTTCTAAATGATTAATGAGCTCCTTTGTTGTGCGTAGCACTGTCAGTCTTAATACCTGATGAGGCTGTGAGATGAAAAGGAAAGAGAGGCACAGGGACATGCGGCTGTTAGTGCTGCTGTAAATTAAACTGTGAACTGGGATGCTAAAGGCAAACCCACTGTGTGGTCAAGGCCCACCGCCATTTTCAAGATGTAGACTGAAATACTGTCTCCATGTAATCCTTCAGGCAGGAGGGACATAACCCACTATGAGTCTAGTAGGTGGTGTAAACTTGGTAGCTACACTTTATTCAGGGATTCAGACTTGTACTTGTCTGTGGAAGATCAATCAATAAATCAATCAATCAATCAATTTTTATTTATATAGCACCATATCACAACAAAAGTCATCTCAATGCACTTTTCACATAGAGCAGGTCAAGACCGTACTCTTTAATTTACAGAGACCCAACAATTCCCCCATGAGCAGCACTTGGCGACAGCGGTAAGGAAAAACTCCCCTTTAACGGGTAGAAACCTCAAGCAGAACCCGGCTCTTGGTGGGCGGCCATCTGCTTTGACCGGTTGGGTTGAGAGAGAGAAAGAGAGAGGGAAAGGGGGAGGGGGGACAGAAGAACAACAATCATAACAATAACAATAAGTATAAGCATCAATAGCCAGGGAAGGATGCCATTAGGACTGTGAAGGACCCAGAATGCAAGATGCATTTTGGCAAAAAACATGCACCGCTGACAGCTAAAGAAACTTATTTTACAATCTGCAGCTTCACTCAGTTCATTTCTGGGTTCTAGGTCAGTTTGGGGTTTATTCAGCAGATGTGATGCTGTGTTTTGTACACTAATTCAACACCAAAGTGTTTTGAATTCACCACAGCTCTGATTCTCATCTCTGACTGGCTTTTTCTCCATAGCAACAGCAGCAGAGGCTCATTATTCAGGACAGTCCCATGTTTCTATGTTCAATAACACTGAGGAAATCATTTACATAATTTTGTTTACAAGATGACTAGACATTTAAACCTCAGACTATTCAGCATTTATATATGCTTGTTTTGATCATTTAGTCTATTACTCATTCTATCAACATTAATCCAAATCTTCTATTGTATGTTTTCTAAATATCTACACAGTTGGTCCAAGGATTATTATGAATATTATATGTGTCCTATACTATGCACCAATTTATAACCATATGGTCCTCAGTGGCTGTCTTTAAATACTGAGAATCTTCATTTAATTTTGTACATTGACTTTCTCCTGTTATAATTCTTTAAATTAACATTCACAAAAAACAACAGGTGGTCCTGTAATCCAAGGAAACTGCAATTTAAATGTGATCTACTTTATAGACTCCAATGATGGCAGTGTCCTACTTTACTTTTCTTTCTCTGTGACATGCAGTGTCAAATAGGCAGAGCTGAAATGTTTAAACTGCTCTTTGAACATGATCGAGTATAAATATTTAAGTCCTCTGTATTTTATGCTCTTCAACATAACAGGGAATTTTATATAGCTCTGTCTGTTTTGCATGGTACTTTATAAAAACGTGGCAGCAGAGGAACAGCACAGCAGTTAAGATTTATTTGGCTGACAAGAAGGTAGCGGCTCAAACACAAGCCAAGGACAAGACATTCAAAATGGCGAGTTAATCACTGTGGCCACAGCGTTGACAAGCTGTAATGAGAAAATTCAGGGGAGCATCATAAACTAGCATATTTATCACATCAACGGTGGTTTGACCTTCGGAACCTGTTGGAGTCTCAGATGCATGTGTCAGTGAGGAAAAAAAGGATTCTTTTCTTCCCTACTTGCCTACTTTCTTCTGACTGGTGACAGTAGCAATTTGTTCTTTAGTCTATGAAGTATTAGAGTGGAACAGAGAGTTCCTGGTTGTGCTGCTGCCTGACAATACAATATACTGTGTGTGTCTCCAACAGGATGTATTTATTATTTCAACAGAGACAGAGAGCAACATCCATATCAATCAGGTAAACTCTGTTATCAGTCTGTTCTCAGCTTGTGCTGGAAGTTCATTTCATTTCAGGTTGACAGCTGACTACATCGCTTTACATGCCAGCACTCTCACTGCTTGCTCCTGACACAGTTAGAAAACTTAAATGTCCAGTTTATAGTACATAATGTGATCTCTCAGGGCGGTTGTAGTGAGGGAAACTAAGTTACCAGGGTCCAAACATGGGGAGAGCCCTCAAGAAGCCTGAAATTAAAAGATGGTTTTAGCTGCTATTTTGACATTTTACATCATTAGCCTTATACTTAAACTATTAGTATTAGCTGTATGTGCTCCATCCTAGGCCCTATCTTAATTTTTATTACACATGCTCCCACTGGAGTCTGTTTTTAGGAAATTCAACATCCGTTGTCACTGTTACGCTGACGACATGCAAGTGTTCTTCCCACTGAAACCAAGTGACACTCACAATATTCAGTCTCTTTTAAGTTGTCTTGATGATGTTGAAATGTTGAAAGTAAAACACAAGTTCTCATTATCCGTCCTGAAAATGAACCCTCTGATATACAGCAGCTAACTCTCTGCCGTCTCAGTCTTCATATCTCAGCACACATACCAGAAGTGTCATGTCATGACCCTGCATTAAAATTTGAGAAACAAATACATTTCAGCAGTAACTTTTATCACACATGGTTGATGGCAAAAATAAAACCTATTTTGGCGAGCTGGAGACAGTTTTATGACCTCATGTCTCGACTGCTGCAACTCCCTTTATGTAAGAATCAGTCAGTGTCGGGGGAACATTATCAGCCCTTCCTCTCACTACCTTGCAGGACTCTTCACTGGTTACCAGTGAAATATAGAATTGATTTTAAGATTGGTTTATTTGTTTTTAAAGCTCTGAATGGTTCAGCACCAGCCTGCATCTTTGATTTCTTCAGTCCATATTCTACATCCAGACCCCTCAGATCCTCTGATCAGTTACTCCTCTCTTTTATTTTGTTTTAATTATTTAACTGTATTTTACATTTTTCTGTAAAACACTTTGGTCAACTCTCCTCTATAAATAAACTTGACTTGAATGAATAAATAGTTTGACAGACAGTTTCTTGTATCTAAAACAATATTAGAGCCTCTGAGGGGCTCTATCTGAAATCACTCCCTATTTACTATACTGTATAGTGCACTATATTTACCCTCCACCATTTTATTCTGAGTAATTATGGGTGTGCAAATTTATGTTCTATACAGTGCCCTCAAGAGTACCACAATGAAGGCAAGTGCTGTCCATGCCTTGTACACTATTTTCTGCTGAAAATCCCACTGCAATAATACATTTTGTAGATGTGAGAATTACTGACTCTACAGCTGTAAGTGACAAAAGGATAATGACTGGTAAGTGTCCCAAATCTTGATTTGCTGCTCACTATTGAGTGTCTGTTATACAAGAGATAGTAAATTAGTGATTTTGGACACAGCTCTGGTCTCTAAACATGTCTTCAAACACTGTAGTTGCACTAATGCTGATGAGGAGGACTTGACTATGTCATGACTATAACTATGTCATTTTTAAAATAAAAAAAAAAAAACCTTTTTAGGCTATCGAAAGAGGAAAAAAAAGGAAACAATCAGAGGGAAGGCAGCTGTTGATAGAATTCTTGTGAACACAGCTTGCTAGCAGTGTTTCAGAGTGGTTTGATATCGGTATGTAATGTGGCTAGCTGTTATAATAGTTATCTTGCTGATAAATGAAGCAGCGTTACCTTCAGTTTGACAAACAGCCACAGAGAATGAATCAGCTGCAGGTCCATCATCACCATCTCCTCGTGTTACTGATGTCAGACAAGCTGATCTCATAAAGTCATTTCAAACTGTCTTTTGCAGCAGTTTAAACTAAAAGGAGATTTTTGGAGAGACACAGCTGTCTCCCATCTCCCCCGGGCATCAGTGAGCCATTTATTCATGGTGATTAACTTCATTTCATATTTGCACAATCAAAATTTGAATGGTGTGCAGGTTTTGCAACTCAGGCATCAAGTAATTGGTTTAGTTATAACAGACATCTGATTACATACAAAGAAGCACGTCAGCAGCCTCAGAGCTGACACCTGTTTCAGCTGCAGTGGTAACAACTGTTCTCATCACTGTAATTCAGCTTTGTGTAAAACTGCTTATCAGTACAAACGAAACCCAGGTTGTGATGAAAATTTAGTGGAGCTCAAGTTCATCAGCAGCCACAGAGATGTTGTCTGGTGGCTGTGAGAAGCAGGATTGTTTCTTTGGGGTCTTGTGTTTTTTTTAAAAAAATGAGAGTGGCTGTATTCAGAGTCCAAAAAATAATATTGCTGGGGTGGGTCTTGCTTTTATTAAAGCACAACTAATAATCAGCCCGCCCCCACCACCACATGAATTTCCATACAGTCCCTGAATTGCATCAGTTAGGCTTATGATGTCTCAAACCTAAACTGTTCATACAATAGAACACATACCCAATACTCTCACATTAAAGCTATTTATTCACTGTTGTTTCCTGACAGCTCTGTCTTTTTTAAAGTAAGTCTACTCATATACTGTACGTCCTTGTCCCCTTGATACTTTTTTATAGACTTGTGATGTAACGTTGGACATTGTTTAAGCAGTACTGCTCAGCTGTGGCTGTTATCAGTTATAGTGGGTACATATCCTATTATGTAGCCTGATGCAGTGCAAAATAAGTTAGTCAGACCATGGGGACAGTCATCTTTTGCCTATTAAATACAAAGCTCTGTTATCTTAAACATACAGTACCAGTCAAAAGTTTGAAGAGCTCAGCATATGTGGGAACTCCTTCATCACTGTTAGAAAATCATTCCAGGTGACGACCTCATGAAGCTGGTTGAGAGAATGCCAAGAATGTGCAAAGCCATCATCAAAGCAAAAGGTGGCTACTTTGAAGAATCTAAAATATGAAAGACATGCTTCCATATTTGTTATTTCATAATCATGATGTCTTCAGTATTATACAGTGTAGAAAATAGTAATAAGAAAAAGAGAAGGTTGTATTCAAACTTTTGACTGGTACTGCATGTTAAAATGTTATTATCATTGACAATTTAACACCATATCCAGTAAATGTGGGTTTAATCACGTTAAACATCAGAATTAAGCTAATGTGAGGCGTCCCTATTCCCTTGATTTTTAGACACTTCTGTATGATGGAGTGCTAAATTGGATATATTAGAGCTTTCAGACAAATCTGGGTGTTGACATGAATGCTATTTACAAGTGCAATCTCATCATTCCTAAATGACATGAGTTATTACTTCAAGACCATGAATAATTACTCATTTCTGTACACGAGTTAAAAACCAATTTAACCATGTCACCCGCTGGGCTCATAGTAAACCCAGCAGGGAAACATCCTACTTGTGTGCTGGTGTTCTTCATCCAGCTGAGCCTCACAGCAGCAGCAGCAGCAGTCTAACCCCCACAAATCTGACAGACGCCCATTCTGTGAAGCGTGGTCAGCATCAACTTCTCTCTGATGGTCACCGTAGCAGATGCTAATGAATCATCACAGACGTTCTGAAGATGAGACACTCACCACAGGTTGAAAATAAGGAGGGTAGAGGAGGGGAAGGGGTTCCTATTCACTAGTTTGTAAGGTCATTCCACAGAAGAACAGGAACATGAGGTATCGAGAGGTTTTAGTTGTGTTTGGTAAATTTAACTGCAACAACATGGAAGACAACATAAGCTTTTTGAAATGAGACAGGGAAATGTAAATACAGTGTGTGAGGAAGCTTAGCCAGAGCGTCAAGGAAGGCGATAAGAGGCAGACTGAGAGACTTTTGGAAATACTAAAAAAATGTATAGATGAAAAATGTATAGATGAAAAATGATTTATTCCAACCAGTGTAACAAAAAACAAGTGTCCCAAAAATTTAAATGAAAACAAGCAAATAAAACTTATCTTAACTGCATTCAAAACTCAACAAATTTAGGCATGATCGCATGTACACAGCTACACAGACATCCTCTTGTTTTCTGCTCAGCTTTTTCCTCAAACCAGAAGGCCCTCTAATCTATCAAGGCAGAACCATATTTCCACTTGTCTGTCTTGATTAATCCAGAAATGCAAATGTAAAGAAAAAAATGCTATAGAACTATACACAGACTTTAGTTTAGTCTCATACACTCAGAGATGTTTATGATGAGAAGAACAGGGTAGTCAGAGAATAGCAATTTCTACAGAAAGTGAGTGATGCTACTGACTGTGAATCAAGGGGTGTGAAACATTCTCAGCATCTTAATGGATTCATCTACTGTAGATCTGTAAGCAATGAGAGTCCTACTGAATATCCAAGTGGTGTTACACATCTTTCTCTGCTTCTGCTCATATAACTTGTGAGATATTAGACCTGAACACATGCTTGCACTGTAAAGGTTTACAGCATTTTCAGTTGGGCCAGTTACAAAATTATAAAAAGTATAGTTTAAAAAAATGGGAAAGGATTATTGGTAAGAGAAAGAATTAAATGTATTTTGAATTAACTTCTGTTTGCATAATTCACACTTCTGACCAGCACTGGATGACCCCAACTTCTCAATATAGGTAGAGAAGAATATTATTACTCAGTGAGAGTCTTAGACTGCTGCAGTAAACATTTCAGCATATAGTCTCACTTTTCATCTTCTTTTTGCTCTTCTGTCACTTTTTTAGGTTATGTTTGAAATTATGAACAGAGATCTCACTTAACTACAGGAGACAGGCTATTTGCAGGGGGCAATCACCAAGGAGGCCTGTGAGAATGATATGAAGTAAAATCACAGTTGAGATATGGGAGGCTTGGGTTGAAAAAATTAATGATATGATTCAAAAGAAACTTCACCCTATGAAATGACATTATCTAATCAGTTTCTGTTCTTTCATGAGGTCTATGTTTTTTCTTTTTGCCAAGGCTCTCAGCAGGTAAACTGAACCACAGTAGGAGTTTGTTTCTGCAGTTCAGTACGTTTGCACTCCCTTTCAACAGGTATTGCTTTACTGTGCAATTAACTTGCATTTCCTCTTCTGATATTTCCAAAGGCAGCTGGAGCTAAGACAGAAGCTACAACCACTGGTTGCTTGTCCCTGGCTCATAGATCATTGTGATTGTGGCTGTGACTAAGGATTTTATCATGGCTGTGGTTGTTATAATGGCTACTGGCTCCTTTTTACTGTACCTAAGATAGTGCATGTTGGAAAAGATTAGAACCTGCACTTTAATCAGATATGACAGTGTTACCAATATACCACAGGTATTCAAGAATGACTGATGGTGTACACCTTTTTACGGCCTTTTAGCATGTCACACCAGGGAAAGCACAGGTGTAATTAGACACTGTCCTCCCAAGAAAAAAAAAAACACAACAGGTCATAATGTCAGTTACCTGAAAACAACATATAGTTACGTTTGAGTGACAGATACCATCTAGCAGCTGTAGTAATTATGACATATATATATATATATATATATGTCCATATATATATGGACCGAGGCATTCATTCACCAGTGGGTTAGAGTTAACAAAGTGATCATTTTTACCCAAACTGTGATCTTTCCCTAAACCTAACCAAGCAGTTTTTGTTTTTGTGCCTAAACCTAACCAGACCTTAACTACAGCCCTGTCACATCATAAAACATCATTATTTTTTAACAGTGATTTGTAACAGTTTTGGAAAGAACAGGCATATGATGTGCTCCTGCCGATAATGGCACCAGATTAGAAAACACTCCTATGTCTCAAGTCACACGGTCAAACCACATATTTGGTCATTTAATTTGAAGGACTTGTTACGTAATTAATAAGATGAATCATGGCTGCAGCGCATTTGTGTGTGCAAGTTTCAGGGCCCTTGTGTTGTGCATGCTGGCTCACTGGCTTGGCTTACTGGACACATACATGATATACTGTTCAGCAAGGTTCTGTTCCAAGGCTTGGTTTTTCATTATTTGTTTTATTACAAATGTCAGTGGGTTTTGGAATGAGGTTTTTTTACATCTAGAACAGAAGAGCTCTCTATACAAAGCATGATGATACACTCTAAGCTGTGCAGATAAAGAAAGTAATGGAGTTTCAGTTTGATGTTGCTGCACAGTGTACATGTCATCATTGACTTGTCCTGCACAGTACATCAGTGTCAGCTTCAGATACTGAGAAAGCCTTCTGTTGCTATGTACTGTACAGGGTGCACGGCTTATAAAGAATCCCACTTTGATGCACTGAACTAGTTTGTACTGTGCTGTACTATTAAGGCAGGTTAAAGGGAACGAGAGGAAAAGGGAAGAAGACAAATCGCAATTGTCCTTCCATCTGGGGTTTATTCATGTGCCTGCAAAGCAACAAATGACATTGTATGCCTTTGTGTTGAATACGACAGCTTTTTTAAGTAGAGCTCAGATCGATGCTGTGGAGAGGATATTCATATTTTTGTTTGATATTAAATTTAATAACATTTGCTATGTAATATTCATCCTTTTCTGCTCTGTGGGTCTGGAGGCAGAAGTACAACATTGGAATAATATCAAGCACATGAATTGAGTTGACATGATGGCTAAGAGGCTGCTGCCAAGGCTATGCTATAAAACATATTCAACATCAAATAAACTTTCATGGGGTTAGTGTCATTGTAATCAGCCATTTGAAACAGTACAAAGGGCTAAGCTAGTAACAGGCTGGCTCTTGTTCAAATTTAAGCATGCTAATTACAAGATGAATCTGATTATGTTAATTATGATCCGCTTTCACTAAAACACTGATAATGCACACTGACTTCCCCCCTGCACTGATCAGTTAACAACATACTTGAATAAACAGATGATTCAGTGGGTTTGGCATTTTAAATGCATAATTCTGCAAACTGTTGATCAGCTTTGAGTGTTAATAAACTCTAGTATATCACAAGATAGAATAGTTATATTCAAGATTAAAGGGGCACTTTAGAATGGCAGTTAGACAGCGCTGACTTGACTTGAGTGCCTTCTTGAGAGCTCAGAGAAAAAAGCAACATCATATCTTTAGCTTCCAGGGCAACCAGACGTGAAGTAAATAAACCATTTACTTATAATAATCCATACAATATAGTCAGTTCATTCTGCACCAGTTTACATATATTTTTTATAAGGTTATTATTAATATCAACTTCAATGTGAAGAACTTAACATTGACAATATGACCTGAGCTATGAGAAATAGGTATAAACAAATTCATAGTAGATATATTTCCTCTCAGTATACAATGAGACATTAGGAAAAATTCAAATTCTAAACTTCAAACAGAGCCAGGCTAGCTGTTTCCACCTGTTTCCAGTCTTTATGCTAAGCTAGGCTAGTCTCCAAGCTCCAGTTCTGTGCTTAACACACAGATACTGTTTCTCAACTAACTTTTGAAGAGAGCAAATAAACACAAAACACATGAAGACAAACTCAAATGAGTGACTCCTATGTGAGATGATGTCATTTTTATCACCTTTCTCACCTAGTGTCATTTTTATCAGTTTTAATATAATGATTACATGCTTCCCATATTATTAGGAAATATTTGCTCTACACCTGGTGTTAACCTGTCATTAGCATGTTCCTCATTTTTTACTAATTATCTCCACCAGGAGTAAGCCTGGAGAGGATCATGCATTTGGTTGTGTGTGTGTGTGTGTCCATGTGTGTATCTGTCCACAGCTAATCTCACATACTACTGGACCCATCAGCCTAATATTTTTTGTGCACATTTATGACTGTATGCTCAAGGACGTCTCTCAATTTTTGAAAAACTTATTTTATACCACCATTGACCGCTGACTCCTCACTCCTCTTAACCGGCTGATAGGAGCCAAAAGTGATCAACCACTGCTTCAGTTTGGAGTCTTATTTCCTCTGGGGACAAATAATCATGCCTTGTTGCCATGGTAGATCAATCGGTGCCAAATTTCAGTACCTTGAGAGCAAGTTGTGTTGTGAATTCAAATAAATATTGATTAGACTCCTTATGATTCTATCATAAAGCTTAGACATTCATCTTTTCAGCAGTCAACATAGCAAAAGGTATTTCCAGCAATCAGCTAGGCTAAAAACAAGGCTTACATAGTCTGTTGCAGGCCACATTTTGGCCCTTGTCATTGCTCAAAAACTGACATCCCTAGAAAAGTTTAGTCTCATCTTGAACCAGAGCATCTGCAAATTCATTCCAAACCTGAATGAATTCAAAGTTAGGCACGATACGAGATCCCTGTTTTTGTTTTCTTCGCCGCCATCTTGATTGTACACACCTGGTGGAGATCTGCACTCAACTGAGTCAGTCTTCTAGTTGTTGTATGTATGTATGTTTAAATGGTAAAGGGACTGTACTTGTATAGCGCCTTTCTAGTCTTCCAACCACTCAAAGCGCTTTTTACACTACAAATCACATTCACCCATTCATACGCTGAATGGGTACAGGGGCTACCATGCAAGGTTCCAAGCTGCCCATCAGAGGAAACTAACCATTCACACACTGATGGCACAGTGTGCCCAAGGACACATCGGCATGTGGACTGGAGGAGCCGGGAATCAAACCACCGATCTTCCGATTAGTGGACGACCCGCTCTACCTCCTGAGCCACAGCCGTTTACCATCCAACTATACCAGACACTATGTATACTGTGTGCCAGATATGTGGTTCTATCTGAGCTGAAAAGGGGGTTTCCTTCTTGCGATATTGAACATTTCCACCCACTACTTTTGCAATTTGTGTAGTTTATGGCAGAAAAACATTCCCTTATGTTGATCTCCACATAAAGTCTGAGTCATTCCAGTTTGTTTGCTTTGTCATTTCATGATAATGTTGCTTGTGTTTTCTGTCTTTGCTGCCTGCTTCTTTATGCCACATATGTGTTGTCAGATTGGTCCAAGTGTTTCTAAATTGGCTTGTTTTACTTTTTTCTGTTTATTTTAATTAAGTCGACATATATTTTGTCAAAGTGTATCGCATTCATTTGCTTGTGTTTTGTCTATTTGTATGTGTATTTTAAAGCTGCAGTGCATTGAGCTCTCTCTGCCACCATGCACAACCCTTAAAAGGCCTAGAATTGTGGGAAAAAAAAGAAAAGTGAGTTTTGGGGTGGATTAGGGTGATGGTGGGGGCCCTCCTGTGCTAATAATTCTATCTCCTTGGTCTTCTTAAGTCATTTGAAATTCTGAAAATTGCAGCACAAATTTCAAAATTCAAAAAAAGCATACTCAAAGTGAGGGCTTAGCATTGCATGAGAGTCAGGATGAGTAGTGGGCAGAGGGCGTCCTCTATAAGTTTCTTCAAAAAGGTTGCCAGCAGCTAGAAAATGTTTATTAAAACCAACACAAATCTCTTTATGATCTGATATCGAGGATCTGTCAGATGAAGTGAGAGGAGGAAATGAGAGTGAAGACTTACAGTTAAGAGAATTCACTACCTTCTAAAATTTTGATGGATTTGAATATTAATTTGGAATTAAAAGCAAATACTAATTAGCTTTAGCCTTCCTTATTGCAGCTGTGCATTCATTTCTAAGGTGCCTAAAAGTAAGCCAGTGACCAGGCAAGAGTCCAGACTTTATTTCTGTCTTTCAGCAAGGATGAGATTTCAGCTGAGAACCAGGGACTTGACCTGTTCTGCACCCTATGGTTTTTAAAAGGTGCATGCTTATCGACCACAGAGTTAAAAGACTTACAAAAGTGGTGAAGAGCTACGTCAATATCAGGGATTTTAACAGTATTATGAATGTCACTTAAAGATCAGACAGGAAGGCTTGCTCAACAAAATATTTATAATTCCTACTAATCACTATGCCAGGGCATTGTTTTTTTATCTTTGTATTTCTAATACAGGCTATTGGACAATGATCACTAAAACCAAGCTCAAATACTCCCGATTGAGTAATTTTATTATTTCTATTTGTTACAACTGAGTCAATTAAAGGCGACTTAGAAAAGTCATTTAAGTTCAGCCTGGTAGGATCAGTAATTAGCTGTGAGAGATTAAAGTTTTCACAGACATCTTTTAGATAATCAGAGGCAGAGCTCAGCCAGTTCAAATTATCACCTAAAAAGATCATCTCTGAATTTATATATGGAGCTGAGGAGGACGCAGCAGGAGGTCTGTGCACTGCAACCACAGTAACTGAATTATTATGTGCAATATTTAGACAAAAACTCAAAACATTTATCAACTGTGACTGCATTAAGAACAGTGCGTAACTTGTGTAAAAGGCCACACCACCTCCCCAAGAGTTTCTGTCCATTCTAAAAAGAGCATTCAAGACAACTTCAGAGTCACTCACAGAGCATTTGAACCATGTTTCAGATAAAAGGATAACATAAAGATTGGTTTGAGTTACCAAGATTTTCAGCTGGTCCAGTTTTTCAAGTCTTTCTATTCTTAAAGCCTAAAGGACTAAGAAAAGGGTGTGAAGCAGACTCAGACACTGGGGTATTTGTAGGTGGTGAGGGTGACACAGCAGGAACAGCAGGGATTGAAGAAGTGGTCTAACTATAATGAGATTGTTTCTGTGTGGACTGTGAGTAGATTTTGGTTTTGCACACTGCCTTTCAGTGATTCTAACAGGAATGAATGAATTAGGGAGAGAAACAAAACTATCACCAGCAGGACCCACATTGTCTGGGACAGGACTATTAAATACACAGCCAGAATGCTGAGCAGGGTCTTGCTGGGGAGCCCATCAGTTAAGACTAAAAGCAATAAAGTTAATAACATTGCAAATCAATTTTCCTGTTCCTTTCCTGTTAGGATGCAGACCATCATATTTGAACAGGTCCCACTCAGTCCACAATGAATCAAAGTGACTAATAAAACCAGGACCAATGGCAGGAGCAAAAAATTTGCATCCACAGGTGCAGACTGAAAAGACGGTTAAAACATTCAGAGACCTTGGTCATAGTGGGAGTGGGACCAGACAGGTCACACCTCCTCCCCAGGCTTTCAACTGTGGAGGCTAGAGACTCAAGTTCATAATGCAGCCTAATGGATCGCCCGGATATGACGTAATTTGTGCCAGTGTGTGCTATCACAGTGTGGACAGAGGGATGGATGTGGAGAAGAGCTGGGATTAGATCAATAAAATCAACTGCCTTGCCTCCAGAGAGACAGTATGTAATAACACCAGGAAGCTTTACAAATCTGATTACAGAGTCTCCAGTAATTCAGTTTCAGGATTGCCTTTGTAAACTGAAAGCTTTGATCTGAGATTATTGCTGATCGTTAACAAACTGGCTGAGTGCAGGTGAGCTGAGTGATTGATTACTTGATCTCATGCTTGTGTCGGGTGAGGCACTGGGATAGTAACAGGTGGCTGTGATGAGGGATAGGAGGTCACTTGAGCTGGCACCAAGTGTAGCAGGTTGTCAGGCTCCAACTGCAGGAGCAACAAACAAGGATGTTTGTACTCAGGAGGACGGTGATGGGGACGGTGAGCCCGTAGACGAGATGAAACTGGCGGGTGTGGAGCACTTTCTGATGGCAGGCTGGGGACGGTCCACTCTGTGAGCAGGAGGTGGAATAGGGGAGAGGACAGGCTCTGGTGGGAGCTCAGCCAGAGGAGTGAAGAAGTTAGAGAGCGGGATTCATCACCACAGATACCAAGTGGGTATTGGGTGGAGAGAGAGCCTTTTTTGTGACCCTTAACTACAGACAACCGGGAAGGGGGACAAGGTGAAGATAAAACTTACTCGCTCAGGCTCTGTACAGGAGCCCACAACGGTGAAACAGCAGATTTCCAACCCTAAAAAAGGAGAAGAAGCTTACCACCAGGAGCCCAGGACTGGGCCCACTGCAGATCTATCAGCTCTGGTACTACAATTGGCTGGAGGTGTGGACCCAGCCTTCACCCCTAGCCAATCGGAGTAGGTGTTCATTACACATTACACACACAATTTTTTTGTAAATAGTTTCAGAAACAGCCTGCTGGGAGACAGAGGGGAGTCTGGGCTGTAAGGAAAGATGGATTTAGAGAAATCTTTTGGTTACTAAAATGTCACATTAATGTTTAAAATAAACTCAGTATTTATAAAAAATGGGTCAAAAAGGTCCATAATACCAGAACTTTAATGACTTATAAATATTTACAATACACAACAAGTGTAGAGTTGACATTTAATTAGAAATGTGAGAAACTAATGACCCTTTAATGTTTATAACTAATAACCAAATATAGGAACATACAGACCTGTTACTGCAAAAATATTTTACTATAACAGAGCACACATTATATAATCAACAACAACAGTACATGGCCTGTAGATGCTGTGGTGAGCTGAAGCAAAAGAGCTACATTATGAAAAGCTATGTGAGTCATATTCATGTTTCATTTTGATTTACAGATGTATAATTATACTTAAAAGAGTGATGTGTCAGATGGTTGCAGGACAGAGGTGAGTACATGTAACCTGCATTGTGTAAACATGCACACTGGACTCAAATTCACAAGTTCAGACATTGGAGGCAGCTGTGCTAGCAACGAGGCTAAAACCCACAGCCACTAGTAATATTCTGTTGTATTGCAAGAGTGTTGTAGGGAAAACAAATGAAATACATAATGAATGTCTTGCAAGTCTGTTCTGTTTTTTGCAGATACATATACATATAAACATTTTCTCACAGTATGCCCTGGTGGGTCACAGTTTCCCTTGTCCGACTGGGTACCTCTCTTTCTCTCTCCCCTCATTTACTGTCATCTCTCTACTGTCACAACCTAATAAAGGCATAAATGCCCAAAAAGAGTTTCTTTATTATGTTGGTAAAACATAATTCAGATGGCATGACATTTCTCTCAAAAGTGCTTTTGGAAATGAGTGATTTATAAACATTTCTTCTCCAGTAAGAAAATGCAACATGATCCACAATTTCCAGTTTGAGTAATAGATTATTTTCTAGTATCAAACACCAAAACACTGCAAATCTGTTTATAAAACTATAAGACATTTTATGACAAACAGTTCTACATTTTTGCATCTGTCTGATTGAAATTTTTAAGGAGGATGTGTTATTTGACACAATGCTAATGTCGACCTCAGCATGGCCGTCAGATTAGATTGGGTCCATAGTTTATTGTAACAAAAAAAGAGGCTACATGGTCAATGACATTTGGATTTCAAGAGTCAAGTGAGTATAAATCAACATGTTTATAGCTGAGAGGGCAGGCAGCATTTTTCTTCCAGGTCCACAGCTATTTATTAGTTCCGTCTTGACACAGTGGGTCATCCACTCTGACTGACCAAAGAGCAACTTCAGCAGTGCTGGTAATCCTGTTTATAGCCTTATTTTAGTATTATTATCAGTTTTTAATATTGTCTGATTTTCTATTGTTTTGGGTAACACTTCTTATGCTGCAATGTAATATCTGTACTTTTCAATCCTCAATGGGACTTACCTTGATTAAAAAAAAGTGCATAAAAAATTCCCATAAAGCATTTGCATGTTTTATTGGTTGTTATAATGGTGATCAGAGATTTCTCAAAGATGAAGGAGGTTACATCTTGTCTTCTATCTGGTGTAGACTTGAGCCATGAATGACTTTCAACTCAGCTTGATAAAATCAGAAAAGACTGGCACCACAACTTTAACCTTAATACCAATGACTTGTGACTTCATTTTGACTTTAGCTTTTTGACTTGGAATGACTTGATAAGCACAGACAATCTAAATGATGTTATGAAAAGTGTGCAAACCTGGTTATTTTCTTCACGTCAGAGTTGGTTTAAGTTGTTTAATGCTGTAGTGTGTGTTGGTCAGCTGGTCTTGTTTGTTGCTGCTGGAGTTCACTGCTCAGCTAACGTTAGTCTGTGAGTGACGGTGTAGAAGGTTCACAATAAACTTCACGTTGTTCTTACAAAGCTAATTATTTAGTCATTAAATCAAAATATGTTTGCTACCACTGCCTTATGTGATGATGAACTACAAGATACATAGATGTATTGACAAGATAACTCTAGCATGTGCACGCTGTAGACTGTCCGGGTGCTGTACTGCCCTCGCAGTTGAGTTTCGCCTTTTTCATGAAACCTGTCCACAAACAGAGGAGAAAAGATCACCTTTTTGGTAATTTTGGGGGTGTTAATTATGCTAATGATCAATTCTCACTAACGTTCAACTTGTGAACAGGTGAAATCCATCAGGCTGAAGCAAGTCACAGAGAAAAGTATGAGAATCAGGATGAGATATGAAAATGTTTTTGCATGAGACCCAATGACTTTGTCCCACCTCTGTTTTCAGGTCTGTTTTTTTTTTTGTCGTTGTTGGTGGTGTTATCTAGTAAAATGCAGTTGGAATCAATCCACTGCGTAATGACACTTGCTACGATTATCATTATTTTTTAATAATAATATCTCACATGTTTAGATGCGTGTTCTTTTATGTGCCCTTTTATTCAAAAGTTACAATCCATGTATGTGGATGTTAAATACTGTGATTACTTTGATTCTTTGCAGAAGGTAATTTGGTAAAGCTAGAGTATCACTAGCTTCACTTTATTCCCAATACTGCTCTAAATTCATATCCATGATTACAATAAAGACTCCACACTCAGGGATTCCTCTAATAATGTGACAGACACTATCTGCTCCTGAGACACTGACTGCTCCTGTGTACCACTCTGCTCTGATGAAATGCGAGCTGTTGTTTGTGTCTCAGGAGAATATCTGAAGACACACATTCATAATTACAGTACGAGACAGAGTGCTCGGGGTGAATTTCTACAATTATATTACAACCCTACCAAGCTTTACCTGATCTTATCAGATAATGAAAAGAAAAACTGTCTAGTCGAGAGTCTGATTTGTGATGAACTGTAATTGTCTCTGCACCAAATCCCAGATAAAGTTGTGTAAAAGTCATTTTGCAGACTAACTGGACACTTCACTGGAAAACAGCTGATCTCAGACAGCTAGTTTATTGTGACAGGTTTTAATTTTGTTCTCCAAGCGGTGTCTGCTGGGGACAGTAAATCCTTCATCTGTTAATTAGGCAAAAGAAAACAACAAGGAAGTGAAATGAAAGATTAAATGAAGGAGTGGCACCAAACCATAGTCAGGAATCCTGTCAGGGATATTCATGTACTGTATGTGGGTTTAAATCTTAAAAAAATTAGGGTCGGTTGGATTGTTAGAAGAGCCAAAATGAAAAATCTAAGGAACTAATGAGAGGACAAAACATCTTTCTTATCCTACTAATTGAAACCGATGTTGAGAGAGTGGTTTCACTGGTTTACTCTCCTTTCAGGATGTGGTAGGGGGGTCTGACAGTGCAGCCACATAAGGTCCCGTTTATAGAGTCTGCATTGGTCTTAAGTCAGGGTGGGATTCTTGCCATCCATGAACCATGTCTCAGAGTTGAGTTGAGAGTATTTTGTCACACATACTGATCGCAGGGTTAAGAGTGAACTGCCATGCTCAGCCGCTGACAGTCTTTACAATGGCTTTATTCTATCTGTGTAACAGCATAGTGTAACTAATACACATTGTACATAGTTCTTTTGACAGTTAAAAAATATCAGATACATTTTACATTTCATAGTTTTTGTGTTTTCTACAGTTTTTATTTTTCAGCAGTTTAAATCTGAACATGTAAGCAAATGTCATTTCCCAGTACAAGACAGAGGACTCGATTATTAACACTTGGCACCCGTTGGACACAGTTTGCATTATGCATACTCCTCCTCAGAGTCATAACTCAGTCAAATCTACACAGATACACATCTTGATGAACTCATCAGGGCTCAGGTGTAGCCCACAGCTACGTAACTCATGGGGATGTGCAGAGGGCCCAGTCTTTGTATTTGTATCTGTATTTGTTGAGGCAGCAAAATTATTTGTATTTGTATTTGTATTTGAATAAAAGTGGAAAGAGGCTTACAAATCCTGTTTTTGTTTTTATTACGCCTCTAATTTTAGAAAATAAAGTGTCAGAATAAATGTTAATGAATAAACTGCCTTACGAAGGAGGTCCCCACACTGGGTCTCAAACTGGAGTCTCCCAGATCATAGACGACTGCGCTGACTACTGAGCTAAAACTTTACTCATCACCTCATTGCAGACAGACCTCTTCCTGTTTATACACCCATAACACAGAGACAGCACAGCATGTAACGTCTGTGTAGGGAAGAACTTCAGAGGCGATTATTTCTTTGCACTTTTCATTTATTGCTTATTTATTACAACCTAACTTTGTGGACTCTCCATAACAAGAGGTTATGGAGAGTCCCTTGGGAGCACTTCGCTTGTGTCAGTAGCTCAGCTTTATCTCTGGGGAACACTCCGAACTTCAGGAGTGATGTCCAAATTAGGAAATGTGTGTCATGTAGCAGGTGGATGTGACGCCCCTTGGTAAGACCTGCTGACAGACGTAACAATGGAGCAGAGGAGAGAGACTGAGATAGCGATATAACTGCTGGTATTTGACATGTTTTTTTTATCCCGAAAAACAAATAATTTTTAAAATATTTGTATGAAACAAATATTCGTAAAAAAACCCACTATTTGAGCTTTGCCGAATAATGTATTTGTATGCGGGCACACCCCTAGAAACTCACACTGACTCCATGGCAACATCTTTATCTCCAAAGCATTATGGAAACTGTATATTCTCCCTATGTTGGTAACCTGTGGACAAAAATCACACCATTTTAAACAGACTATTTATTTTCATAAAAACTGTTCTAAAACCTGTATACTACAATTTACATGTAAATTGATGCCCTTTCTGAGCAACACAACTTATTCTGAAAATAACAATATATGGCAGCAGACTCTGCTAAAAGCCTTTAAATAAAAGGGTTAAAAGCTGAGCAAAAAAAGCCTGCGATTGAAAGGATTAAAGTGATCTCTAGAAAATACTCAAATCTAAATTAATCCCCTGCTTCAATTTGTGTGAGCCTCATACACTACCTTCCAGTGCTGGATATCTCATTGTGACTAAAACAATTTATTTCTTGTGTGGAAATGTATCTTCATCAAATCTGCATGCATGCTCAATTTCCAAATGACAATCTGATAGGCACTCATCACTTAGTGAGAAATTCCTGCCCTTCCTCTCAGCATTGCTCTCCAGAGGAGATCATTGGCTTGATTAGGCACAAGAGAGGGTAATCATGTAGAAATAATTGTCTCTGAGCTGATTCAACACAATCTGAGCCCAAAAAGCATTGTTAACATGTCTGTGAATAACTTACTGTGTATACTTGACAAGACCAACAAAAAATAGCTCACAGTATGAAAGTGTTGGACAGAATGAGCAACACACTGATGATTTTGGTACTAGTAGCTAGCTTTGGCTTTAATGAAGCTAAAAATGTTTGAAAAAATGTCAAACAGTTAAAGGACAGGTTCACAGTTTTTCAAGTCTGTCTTAAAACAACAGTCAGGAGCCCAAATGAACATTGAAACAAATTTTTCTTGCCATAATCATTCCTCCTGACCATTAGAAGATCCCTTCATAATGCACTTACAATGTAAGTGATGAACGGAATTCACAGTCCTCCTTCTGTGCAAAAATGTATTTAAAAGTTTATCTCAAGCTAATATGAAGCTTCAGTCAAATCAAGTAGATATCTTTCAATGTTACAGTCTTGTTAGTGCCAAAGCCCCTCTTTTTGTTACTATACCTCCACTGCAGCTCAACAGGGAAACACTGTCTGAGGAAACACAAAAAGGGAATTTGATGCTAAAAAGACTGTAAATGTTGCAGATATCCACTTGATATGACTAACTCAGACTGGTAGCATTGGGGGGAGCATTAGGGGGCAATGCCTGTCCACGTTGGCTTTTGTGCCAAAATTCATTATATTATAAAAAACATTAAATATTAGAAAAACATGTATTGATAAATGATAAAAAATGTTTAATTTGCAAACTAATTCCTAAGTTTAAAATACATCATGGCCAGGCCAGCATCAGGTGGCGCAAAATTGATTATTTGACAGCGCTGCATGATTGGCTTGACAAAACACATCATCTTCGCTGTGCTGACGCACGTTTCACTTTCAGTTTAACTAGATAGCGAAAAGTTTTACAAAATAGACATAAGAAAATGTCTCAAAACCCCATCTGCACCACCCACATCACAATCTACTACAGGATCTAACTCAGAACCAGTTCAGAATTAGTTTCCAAATCCCAGGAGACTTCTCCCAACGTGATCAACAATGTTTCTCTCCCTGCTACACAGCAAGCTAGCCTGGCTAACATTAGCTACTCCACTGCTGCAGCTACATCAACCAGTGCACACAGCCACCGCCACCAACTACTCCACTTGAGGATCTTGGTTGTGAAAAGCCAAATCAGGTTAAGTATCCAGGCCGCATTTATAATGGGAAAAAACGTTTGTTTGTTAGTAACTGGTATCAGGGGAGAGACTGGTTGGAGTACTCTGTTAAAGCAGACGCAGCTCTCTGTTTCCCTTGTAGAAAATTTCATTCAGCATGTGCTAGTGCTGTTAATTCAGCTCTCACCCTAAAGGGGTATTGCAATTGGAAGCATGCGACTGGATCTAACAAAGACCTTCACAAACATGTTACTTCTAAAGAGCATCTGACTTGTGAGGCCATCTGGAGATGAGCGGGAGAAACGTAGCACTATTGACACTGAGATTTCCACATTTTTATTATCACAGAACAGCTGGGTAGAAATCGATACTACATGTCCTCCATTGTGGATATTTTGTCATTTCTAGCAACAAACCAGTTACCTTTGAGAGGTAAGCTGGATGCATTTGACAGTATGTCAGAAGGGGGAAGTGGACTATTCCTGTCTCTCTTTGAATATATATTGAGAAAAGACACACAGCTGGCCAAAGTCATATAAACCATTCCTCACATTGCAACTTATACCAGTCATGACATACAAAATGACTTGATTGAAGCAATGAGTAGTGTAGTTACAGATGCAATTGTAAGGGATATAAGCACACAATGGTTCACAATCAAAGCCAACAGGACTCGTGATCCCACTGGGTGTGATAACATTTCTATAGTAATTCACTTTATATCCGAGGAGATAAGAAAGCGTTTACTTACCTGGGGATTCAGAGACATTCACAGACACTATCTTACAAGAACTAACAACAGTTGGGTTCAGCACTACAAAAATACTGAGTCAGTACTGTGATGGTGCTTCTGTCATATCCGGAAAGCATGGAGGAGGGGGGGGGGGGGGGGGGGGGGGTTAAATAAACTACTACAGGACAAAGTTGGCCGAGAAATTCCCTATGTCCACTGTTTCAACTGCCAACTTCACCTTGTGGTTGTCAATACTATGTCAGCAGAGGATGCAATCTGTTACTTCTTTAATGTTTTCAACATGCTATATATGTTTTTAAGAAAGCCCACTATATCCATTCATTACAAATGTGATAGCCTGAAGCATCCCCTGGACCAGCACTGGACCGGTCATCTGGCTACAGTCTCAGTGATCCTTAAAAACTTGGGGATATCTCTGCAGTACTGTCAGAGATTAACAGCACTCAGGTCTACAGATCACAGGTGAGAGTGGAGCCAAGTGGGCTTCTTCAACACATAAAGGAACCAAGCTTTGAGTTTATTGGAATCAGATTACTGTGTTGCATGTCGATTCCTCTAGTCACAAATGGATGAAGAGGCCTCAGAGGAGAATTGGACCATTCAGAGACTATTGTCAAAACACAAGAAAACACTGAAAGCAATGCCACTGTATTGACAGCACTTCAACTGACCTTGGTATTTGGTGCTTCAACCACTACTTGTGAAAACTTGTTCTCCACTCTCAAAAGTGTGTTCACCGACCACAGACGCAGTATGCTTCACGTAAGGAAGGCCAAATTTGTACAGCTTGCATTTGAAAAAGAAGTGCCAGAACAAATGGAAGGACAATATTTTCAGAAAATTTAATTCAGCTCACAGTCGTTGCCTTGAGCTCTACTAATCGTGACTGAGTAAAATGTCATTTTTTGACATTTGTTGTACTGTGTGTTGTACTGTGATAATTAAACTGAACTGTGTGGTGTTTACTTGGCTGAGCACAGCAGCCATGGGCCTCCAATCTTCACTACCACTGTAGAGCTGCACAAACTGCTGTTTTTTCTCCCACTGCAGAGACAGCATAAATAGATTATCACCAGTGGAGGCTGGTCCACAGAGGCAGAGGAGGTTGGTCCTCCTCTATTTTTTGAGAGGCAAGAAGAAGATCAAAATATAAAAAAGAATATTTGGTTGAAATAAACCGTTACCAAATCTCAGTGTTATTTATGAAATATTTTTCTCTCTTCTTTGGAAAAAATCCATTATTGAAATTCTGGTTAAAATGCTTCAACAGCGACACCTGCAGGGCAGGAGGAGAAATAGCAGTGTGTGTGAAGTGGTGGTGGGGGGCAGTGGGGGAGGGGGGGGACGACAGAGGAGGATGGACTCCTGCTGTCCTCCGCAGGGCGGGATCTCTTACATTGATTTAATGTACTTCATTTTTTTCATGCTAATCTATGATTGGCAAAGACACGTAAAATGACACTCCAAGGGAGGACGAACCAATCAACAACCAGAATGCAATATTGACATCGCGTTGGTCCAATGATAGTTTCCAGATTTCATCTTCAATTCTCTCCACTGTAAGGCAGAGTAGCAACAGTGAATAAGAGCAGTAGATAGCTGCTTGCGTTAGCCAACACAACAGTTAGCCTGTTGTAGCAGCCTGAAGGACTCTTTATACATCCATGGAAGAACTTTTAAGGATTGTTGTTGTGCTAATGGGATGAGTGGATCTGGACTGTGCAGCGCAGCAGTGGCAGGACACCACTGGGGAGGCTGGAGAGAGAAGCAACCAGAGAAACAACCAGGAGAGTTAGCTTATTTGTCATTGTTGCTAATGATATCAGACTGGTTAACAAGCAGCCATTAAGTTCTGTTAACTAACAAACAAGATGAACAACAGCCACAGATGGACGCTATGACATAAATACTTCATCTCCATGATAGAAAGAAGAATTTGATTAATTGAGTGGTTGTTCAGTCACCTGTTGATGTTGTGTGATTAATGAATGAGTGCAGGAGGTCTGACTGCTTGTTGTGACAATTTCTTCATTATTTGTGTTTAAGCTGAACTGTATATTGAGTAATAAGCTTGAAATAACTAGAATAACAAGTGTTAACATGTCAGTTTTGTAGACTATATTTTGTATGTTGTGCACATAGATAAGAATGTGTATGTCATGTATTTGATACATGCATTAATACTTTTTGTGAACCTACACTTTTAGATCTGTGAATGTTTTTAGTGTTCAGTCTTTCTCTTATTCAGCACTGATCTGAACCTGTATCACATTATAAGCTTTGTGGTACTTTATATATTTCCGTATACTAAGAAAATACACAGGAAACACGTGTAAATCACGTGATATGTTGTCCATTTTTGATGAGAACATAAATCTGTTGTAACAATAGAATAATACTATAAATCTGAATTTCACTTTGTTGGTAAAATGACACATTCAGAGCCACTCCACAGCTAAAATATAGTAGTATGATGCGATTTGTTTTAACATTCCATGTTGGTTTTCCTCCTGTCCTCCCCAATTTTTTGAGTCACCAGCCACCACTGATGATCACTATATTCTGTGTTGTGTGTGTTTGATGAAAAATTGTCTAGCTACTTACAATACTGTGTGCTATATAATGTAAGGAGACTATTTGTGTTTTCTGTAGATTTCTGTAGATTCAAATGCTGTTTGTTGAGTTCCCCTCTTCCAATTTTTGCATGTAGATGAGATGGTTGAAATTGCCAAACGTACAGTGTACACCATAACCCTGTGTGTTTTCCTTACATTTAACCCTCTGTGCATGGGAACTAGCTAGTGAAAGAACTAGGACTGTAAATACCCTTTTAGTTTTTGCCAATATATTGCTGTACCATAGTTTTTATTAATGAAAGATGTCTGTGTACATTCCTAGTTTATATGGACCTGTTTACCTTGTAAGCCATATAGTTACAATGTATATAATGTCAGAGTTTGGAATAATAATTGCACTTGAGCAGGGTAGAAAGTCAGGATTTCAGACTTTCATACATCCTGAATATTCATCCAGTGACAACAGCTGTGCATGTTACCGTGTTTTTTGCCAGTGACGATGATATTCAATGACACCATTAAAGATGCAGATGGTTGTATCTCTGATGTGCAGCTGGAAGGTAACGATTTGATTTTGACTTTGCACTTCCACTGATTTATTATATATTTTTTCATTATTTTATCTCAACTTTACATACATGTTTATAAATTTGTACCTGTGCTATGAGCTTGTGAGAAAACTTCTCCTTTACATCATTACTTTTCGGCAGATATGTACATACATAATGAACAGGCATTTATGTAACTAACACCTATGTCTGAATGACAAAAATACATTATTTTAACACATAGATGAAGCCTGAAATGTGTTGTATTCCATGTCTGAAAAGAGTTCAAGTAGGATTTCAAGCTGAGAATGGCACTAGAAGAAAAGTTAAGCGATTACCAAAATGGGTTCATCCGCTGGGGACAATGACTACCGACAGAAAATGTCTCTATAACTATTATAGATATCTTTCACTGTGCTAAAATGTTGAACAGATGAACCAACCATCATCTCCATATAGGCTTATAAGAACAACAAGTTGTAATTCTATGCCTCTGCAGAATCCAGTGAATACACAAACTATCCTGCAAAATATTTTGCCTTCCTCGTTATGTGTTAATGAGGTGGATAAAGTAATAGGAACACTTTTCAATTTAATGCACTCCAGTACACCACCATCGCCACCATTTACGACCTCAATAATAAAGTCATAATAAAGTAAGTCAATAAAGTAGAATTATCACCTTTCTGACAAAAGCAAACACTGAAAATGTATAAGCTTCATAAAAGTAGAATTGATGGCAGAGCTATTGTATTGGATTGCATCACACTGCACAGGCACAATAAAGTGCTCGAGTGCAGAGTGCATATACTATGTTCTGGGCTGGTGAACTGTAGAAGTGTGGCTTTGTGCCTTCTAGATTGAGCATATGACATAGTGAACACTCCCTACACTGCTTCCTATCATGGATTTCTTTAACAACTTAGTCAGTGGAATTTTGTGTAGATGTAATTACATACTAAAAGATTTATTTTATGCAAGGAACTTAAGGCAACAAATCAAATTTTAAAGGAGGTTTTCATAACTTAACATACTGTAGAGGGAAACGTGTTCTCAGTGATTTAATTGGTTGTGCAGCAAAAATACAGACAAACAGAATCATTTATAAGCAATAGTTAACATATAGTCAACTCACATTTTAGCAGCAGTGCAACTATGACATATCCATATTATTATTTCTCTAATGCTGCAATATTTCATCAAAACAGAATTTAACTTTCAGTCTGTTGATACTATCTCCAGGGACAACACACTGAGAGAAAGGGAAGTCCTGACTGAGAAGGACTGACAGTATGGAGCATCACTGCACTGGACAGCCTAACACCTTTAATAAGCTGAGAGCATTACTATGGCTGCATGGTGCTGCTGTCTGAAGTAGTTATGTTGTACACATTCTCACATTAGTTCTCAGGTCTGTCTGCAGTGTGAGGCCTGATGTGTGACACAGTCCAGGCCTGCTACAGCAGTAACACAGTAAGCAAAGGTCTGGCTTTCAGTAAAGCCTAAAGGTAAAATGATAAATGATAGAACCATCAAAGGTTCATTTGGTCAGAGTTCTCTGCTTCAATAGGCACCGAGTGAACCTTCATTTGCATAATGCTAAAAATAGACATCTCATGCAGAGTGAAGGGGTTGTTGAGCTCTCTGTGGACTGATTACTCAGGAGAAAAGGAAAATGTGGGTAAGGGGTTAGTCAGTGTTATTTTATAGTTTTGATGTCTTCAATATTAATATGTATATGAAATAGTAAAACTAAAGAAAAATCCATGAATGAGAAGAGAATATATATATGTATATATATATATATATATTTATATATACCGAGCAGCCATGACATTAAAACCACCTGCCTAATATTGTGTATGTTCCTTCATGCCACTTAAACAGCTCTGATGATGCATGGACTCCAAAAGACCTCTGAAGGTGTCCTCTGGTATCTGGCACCAGGACGTCAACAGCAGATCCTTTAAGTCCTGTAAGGTGTGAGGTGGGGCCTCCATGGATCAGACTTGTTTTTCCAGCACATCCTACAGATGCTCGACCAGATTGAGACCTGGGGAATCTGGAGGCCAACGTAACACCTTGAATTCTTTATCATGTTCCTCAAACCATTCTTGAACAATTTTTGCAGCGTGGCAGGGTGTATTATCCTGCTGAAATAGGTCACGGCCATCAGGGAAACAATGCACACACACCCGGTCATCCACATCATGTAAAAGAAATTGTGATTCATCAGACCAGGCCACCTTCTTCCATTGCTCTATGGTTCAGTTTTAACACTCACGTGCCCATTGTAGGCGCTTTTGGCAGTGGACAGTGGTCAGCATGGGCACTCTGACCAGTCTGCGGCTATGCAGCCTCATGTACAGCAAGCTGTGATGCACAGTGCGTTCTGACACCTGTCTATCATAGCCAGCTTTAACTTTTTCAGCAATTTGTGATACAATAGCTCTTCTGTGAGATCAGACCAGATGGGCTAGCCTTCGCTTCCCACATACATCAACAAGCCTTGGGCATCCATGACCCTATCGCAGGTTCACCAGTCACTCTTGGTAGGAACTGACCACTGCATACCGGGAAGACCCCACAAGATCTGCTGTTTTGGAGATGCTCTAACCCAGTCGTCTAGCCATCACAATTTGGCCCTTGTCAAAGTCACTCAGATTCTTATACTTGCCCATTTTTCCTGCTTCCAACACATCAACTTCAAGAACTAAGTGTTCACTTGCTGCCTAATATATCCCACCCCTTGACAGGTGCCATTTTAATGAAATAATCAATGTTATTCACTTCGCCTGTCAGTGGTTTTAATGTTTTGGCTGATCAGTGTATATATGTATATACATATATAATCAGTCACTCACTACTTAGAGGACATAATGTTGAATGTTTATGTTCATTGTCTCTAATGTGCCTTATTAAAACTGGCTTACATGGAGCTGTATAATGCCAAACTGCTTGAATGTGTAACCCTGATTTCTTGGTGGGTAGCGTTCTCTAGTCACTATGGGCTGTGCACAATAAGCAGGCTACAGTTTCTCTTTAATCTACACCAACATGGCAAGACAGAACATCCAACTCTCTTGGGATTTGCAGCAGACCTCTTACTCTACCAGCACAGGGCACATGTTACTGTTACACAAACAAGTGTCCCCCATAAACAATGGCAAGCAATAACTAAAATCTACTACTTATTTGCTATTTACTACTTAATTTACTTACTACTTAGCCAAGGGGACATGGATAAGCAACTTAAATGTTACACATATAAACATGTAAATAAATAGTTAAAGTGCTGTAAATGATGATGAAACATTCTTATAAAATAATTAACTTCATTCTGCAAGTCCAAAATAATATTGTGGAATTATTCCTATGGAAAATATATAACTTACCCAATTCTGTAAAGCTTAATAACATAAATTAATACATAAATTAGTAATTAAGTAATTAATTAGGTAATTTCTTTTACTGAAATAATGCAATGCATACAGTTATTAAGGTTACACATGTTAAATAAATTTTTGATTTTTCGATTGTGTGTGTGTGTGTGTGTGTGAGAGAGAGAGAGAGAGAGATAGAGAGAGAGAGAGAGAGAGAGAGAGAGAGAGAGAGAGAGAGTTCAGTGTAATCTACATTTTTCATGGGTATTGGAATTCCTGCTAGCAGCTTTATTCCATTAATCTTTTATAGTTGGATATCTTTTTTTTACTTGGATGGATTGTCTGAGTAGTGGAAAAAATGTCATAATCCTCTTACAGCTTGCAAAGGTGTAAGTCGCGATTTGAAATTACTTTCTTATTTCACAATGCTCTACATGCAGTGCTGGAGTCAGGCAGCTCATTTAAAATGACCATGGGAATATAGCCACCTGTTCCATAACCCAGCAGAGCTCATTAGCCCTGGATACACATGAGAAGCAGGAGGCAGGAGTTCAGCTTGTGCAATGTGGTAATGCAACTTGCCATTCACACAGTATGTAGGTTGATAGTTGCACTTTTATCTAATGAGCTTTTAAAGATGAAGAGCTTCTCTGTCATGCTGAAAATCACATTCACAGAATTCACAGAAAATATACAGTCTGATAATGTGCTCATACTAAAACTCTAACATCAAGCTTTGTTGTTTGTATGTGTTCTTACAGCAGCTGTAAACAGTCTCAAGGTCAGAACCACTCTATTCAGTTTAAGTTAGCCTATTAAGAGCTGGCAGTGGTTTTATGAATGAGTGAATAAGATGATGATTGAACAAGAGTACTAATGAGGTGGTTGTTAGATTCAGCTGTAAATTGGCCAGAGATGAATGGCAGAAGAAGTGAGGAGAGAGGTGGAAAGAGAGGAGAGTTCAAAGAGCACTGTGGATACACATCCTGTCCACATGAACCTCAAGTGTGAAATTGGAGGCAGCCATAGCTTTGCACAAACAATCGTGGCTCAATCCTCCTGAACTTCAGTTATTGACAACTCTATATCATGCATTATGACATATTTAGGCTCTAATGGATGGATAAACTGTTTCGCCAAGAAACAGTTCATCGGACATTTGGATTTTTAACTACACGACCTGACTGCCAACTCTGGCACAACCCAGCTTGTTTTTAGCATTGCTAGCATTGAATCTACTCCTTACCAAAACGAACCTTGCCAACTATACCTTCTGAGGACAGCGTTCTGCTGAGGAAAGCAAACAAAAAGATCAGTGACCTTAAGAGGGACATCCAACGGCTCTCTGATGAAGTGCTGAAGAAGGACTCACATGGTGGACGTGGCACACGGGCAGTCGAAAAAGAGAGAGAGAGACTCAGCAGCCAGACATTTCTCTGTCCACTGTTTAAGAGTGGCTGAGACTGACACTAAAATTAGAATAGCTTACCTTAAAGGTCAATCCACCTTTAGTGAGCCTGGTCAGGTTAGGCTAACCCATTGTTGCTAACTTCAGGGCACTTTTCCAGCAGTTGGGGAAACAACAGACAAGACTTCTTGGTCTTGAGAGGCTTCAGCGTTTATTAACTGACACGCTGTAGTCTCTACTGTACATTTACTGCCAGACTGACAACTTATTGCTAACCTTTTCCTCTGTTCCGCTCGCATTCACCGTCACTTTTCTGCTGCTCACTCAACCACACACTCACTACGTGCACACATTACACACTGCCCCATTCCTTAACAGAGCTACGCTGCTCTTGTAACTGTACCTTTCACATAGATGTCCTTTGAAGAATGAGGAGAGGGAGGATGATTCAAAACAATTTCAAAATAACATAGGGTTATCATGCTTGCACAGTGTGTGAGTGAAAGTCATTAGTAGCTCATAGATTTTAACGTTCATGTGAAATTTTAGCAGCGGCACTCATAATTTTGCAGCAGTAGTGCACCGCTGCAGAATGAATATAGGGGAAAGACTGGCCGGCTTAAACTGAGAAGCTGCTAACTATAAGTTTTCTATTGCTCTTTGCTAACAAGAGTGAGGAAAAATAAAAGGTTCAATAAAAGATTTGTTGGCAAATCTGGGTGTTTTGCCAACTGGGAACTGGATCCAAAATGGAACCAGCCATCACAAACCATCCCTATTTGCAAGCACTGTTTACACACAGATCACATTCGCAAATTATAGATAAATTTGCATCTGACATGCTCGTGCATTGGTGGCAAGTATTGTGTCTGGTTTGATAGATAAAACTTGGTAAAGTGGCAAATTGTAGCTTGCATGTTTCAAATTTAATGAAAAAGGCCCCCATTAATCAAAAACAATCTCAACTCAACTACTACTACTAGCTTTGCCAGAACTCACAGTCTTCATCAGCAGTTGTTTACAAGTATATGAAATGTATGTTGTTGCATTCATCTTTCATAATGTAGCAGATCTGGCAGAAGGACTAAACTCTTGGCTTGGTGTAATGTACCAATGTACCAAGTATTACCAAGCTGTCAGTCACAGACTAAAGAGCAGTTACATCACCTGACATCAGCCATGGAACTAAAGTATGATGTTCAAACGTCTCTGGTGTCTGTGATGCAGCTATTCTAACTGTCTCCCACCTTGATCTGTTTACCTGTCTGGGAGAGCAGAGGTTTGAAGATAATTCCTGCGAGTCAGTGCTGACTGGGGAGCAGCGGTGAAGCCCAGGGGAAGCTGGAAAGCCTAATGAAATCTTTATCAAGGACATTGGCTGTGAGAGGCCTCCAGGGGCTAATTAGCCACAACTCTCAACTAGAGGAAGAGCAAAGAGAAAAGGAGCCTGTAATTAATAAATCATACAAGCTGAATGTTGATAGAAGTTTAAGACTTAAAAGGAGCTTATTTAAGAATAATGAATGATATGTGTTGGGGTCTTTATAGAACAGTAACCTGGAAGGCACAACTGGATGTATAATGCAGGTTTCTGGGCTGTCAGCACCTGATAATGCGAACAGACAGGTAGCAAATGTACAGGGAGGTCCATAAATATCAATACCAATTGTCAAACACAACATCTGAGAGTGAGTATTACCACTCTCTTACTCTTTTTCTTGAGCTTCCTCTTCTCTAATGTCATTCATAGATTCGCCAGGGCCAACATTCAGTGCTTAAGGAGGAAGTAATGTGCCCTATAGACAAGGTTCTGAGTGATGTCACTGTGAGATGCAAGCACAAACGGGGAGACAACATGAGGAGTTGTTTTTGGTGCCATAAACTGCACGAATCACAAATGTAATGGGTGAAAAATGTTCAATATCCTCAAAAGGAAACCTCCCTCAATCTCCCTCAAAACAAGCAGATTGGTGAAATCAGTGAAAATGGGGTTTCTGTATTGTGTGTTTGTTTGTCACTATCAATATATGTTTTGACATTACTAAGACTCAGAATGTCCCATCAACTTGGTTCTCATATCCCTGACAAAATTTCAATTTACATTTCTCTTTTTTTGTGTGTTTGTGTGTGTGTGTTTGTGTATGTGATCTTGTACCTTTTTCTTTTTTCTTTTTCTTGTGTATTCCTATTTCAAATCTTGATGTTTCCCTTGGGACTGGGACCTTTACAGGGGTCAATATGCAATAAATATGTGTCAGGGTTAGGGGTTTTGTGTGTGTGTGTGTGTCACAGCATGTGTTTCAGCAGCTTTAAGTATTGGTATTAATTACATACAATTCAGCAGTCAGCAGTGAAAATAAGATTGTCACAGTGATCTGTATTCATACTGTACATGCACAAGCACCAAGTGATGGCATTTTGCGCATTGAAAGGGTAATAATTTGACCCAGCTTTTTGCGATGCCACCACTGCTGTCTGTGGGGTGTAATTGTTTCTGCATGGATGTGAAAACGGTTTGGATCTCCATGGTAACGCATTGGACAGTAGCAATGGCCTGCTGATAATGAATGTATGGTCACTGAATCTGGCAGCTGAAAACAGCTGAAGCGTTTGGTTCCAGATTTAGATATTCACTGTTAGATATTTATCTTTAAAGGAATGATTAATTGCTTTTTGTATTGACTGTGATGAAGAAATAGACCAGATATGAAATGTGTTCTCTATGAATTGGGAAAAAATATCATATATGGGAGTGTGTCATTCAATATTTCTAAACTACAGACAATGTGGTGTTTTAAATAACAAGGATTACTACTATTTGTTAGATTTTAAATCAGTGCAGTCAGGTGTTTTTAAAGAGATAGAAATATGCTTATTTGCTATCTTTCTGAGAGTTAAATGAGAAGATTGATATTAATATCATGTCTGTGAGTTATGCTGTGTTCCATTTACCTCAGAAGTCAGAGCGGGGAATGATGTCACACCCAAATTGACCGCGTTCCAGTACAACAAGTTGGAAAACCAAGATGGAACGCCTCCAGGAAAACCTTTGTTGTGCTAACTCTTTCAGGATACAGACAACTACAGAACAAAAGAAGGTGCAGAAGGTATGTTTGTTTTTCAATGTATTTCATTGTGAAAAAAAATGTTTTGACTGTGTTTTAATCGGTAATTCCATAACCAGTACACAAGGGTGAGGACTCCCTCAGAAGATTTAACATTAAATATAAACGTAATTTTTATAATATAATTTATAATATTAGTCTTCTAAATGGGATATGTATAATGTACGTTTTAATAAATGTGCTTAAGATTTTTGTTTTAAGCATGCTTTGTCTAGCCAGAGCTGCTCAAATTAATTGGAAATAGAAATAATACAGTGATAGTAGATAGGACTGTAATATTTAAATGTCAAATATTCTTGATTTAAATACAGTTTCTCTCTGACTTAGCATACTGATATCCACTGTGCTGCAGTCCACACAGTGTATCATCCTGGAGATTGGAACAGAGTGGGAGGTCATGCTGAACATGGATCACTACACTTCTGCATGCCATTTCCGAGTCACACAAGTTTGATGTGTCACAGTCATCAGCGAACAGGATCATCCTAGAAGTGCTCAACATCATTTGTACAATGGGACCAACCTTCATCTCCTGGCCAAATACTTGTGAGAAAGCTGCTTTCCTCTGCATCTATGGCCTCAGTGGTGTCATTAGTGCAATTGATGGATGCCACATCAGGGTGCAGAGGCCACACATAAGAAGAGGAGACTACATGAACAGAAGGTCATTCTACTCCATCCTCCATCAGGGGATTATAGATGAGAGGGGGCGATTCATTGACATTTTTCTTGGACCATCAGGCAGGGTTCATGATGCCAACATGTTGAGGGCCTCCAACTTCTACACAACATGGCAGGAGAAGATGGGTGAGGACAGCTTGCTGGGAGACACTGTCTACATTGAACAGGCCTTCCCATGTGTCATCAGTCCTAAGCATGACAATGGGGCTCTGAGTGAAATAGAATCACAATTTGTGATTTTAGGCAGCATAACATGCTGCTGAAACCATTTTTGACAAGCAACAGTTGGGCACAGTGTCTGTGAGCAGAATCACAAAGCCTAATCATTTCAGGTTGTCAGGTTTTTCACCATGGTGCCTGTACAGAGAACAAAACCAAAACCTGTGCTCACTGACCTGGCAGAGTTATAGCTGAGGATACTGCACAGAAGTACTGAGCAGATGGATAAATAAATGTTAATTAGTCACTTTGGACAGAGCCAGGCTAACTGTTTCACCCTGATTCCATTCTGCATGCTAAGCTAAGCTAGCCAATCCTTACTACAGCAACATAAGTAATACACAGACACAAGACTCAGTTTTTATGTCTCGGACAAAAAGCAAGTAAGCGTATTTCTCAAAATATTTTGACCTTAACAATGGATGAAATGAGTGTAATGTGAAAAATGTGAACCTACAGAGAATTGTCACTAGTTCTGTAGTTTCTCTGAGCTCTACAGAGCTTTTTATCCTCTTTCAGCTTGTTGTTTTGGTTTTAAGGTTCATAACTTTACTGTTTTGGTTCAGTGTCAGCACTCTCACGAACCTTTCTTTCCAGCAGCTGTTTTCAGTGAAAAGGCTCTGTTAAACTTACTTTACACTGCATGCCCAACACCAAACAGCAGACAGACTAGTAAGCAATGGAAATTAGCTAGTAGCTAAATCTGATCAAATAGGCTGCATCTCTTCTCCTTGTTTGAGATTGTTTTTTGTACATGGTCCCTGACAAATAAATGTCATAAACTAATAAATGTGGTGAACATAGTAGAGCATTTAGCAGCTAAAGAGCCAGATTTTTTTCTCAGGACTTGGTGGAGACCAAACCAGAGCAACACAACTTCAAATGAATACTAATGTTGCTCTATGTCTGTTGGTTGTGTATATAGGCAAGTGTTTGTGAACACACTAGCCATCAACTTTAGGTCATATGCCAGTTTTGTGTTTACTAGAAATCAATTAATGCAGCTTTGATATGTCCACATAAAGAAAATCAACCAAATTAAGTTTAAGTCCTTCAGTATTCTATATTTTTGAAATACTGAATCATCAACTTCAGATAATGATCTTTTAATCAAATGGATATAGCACCTTGGAATACAATCTTATCTGTTCTATTTCTTTATCATAGAACAATATCTGGTATATCCTTAAAAATCCCTCATTTGCTCCAGAAAATCTTATCCTGGGGGGAAAAGAGGATATTTTTTCTTAAGCAACAATACCTATGATGTGACACACAAAACCACTTATTATTCTGAGATGGATTTAGTTTAAAAGTGTGCTATAGGGTTCCTGCACAACAGCAGAAAATATACTCATGAAGAACAAACACAGTGTGTGTGTCACTCCCAGAACACATGGAGAATCACTCTCTTTTAACATGAGCTTTGCAGACACAGGGACATACAGAATCATAGAAATGGATTTATCAGTCAGTGTAACTTACAGGTTAAACAGCACAGAGACAGACCTCTGAATTTAGCTACATAGAGCAAATCAGTGACATGCAGTAAAAGTGATGAAATTCACTTTGAGAAAATGATTAAAAAAAACAAAGGTAATGAAAGTATAATTGAACTGATATATTTAATCTTCCTTTTTAAACTTTTTTTGATAAAGAAATGGCTGAATTAACCTCCTTTGGGCAAAAATTAGCTGCTTGACCCCTGTTAACCTTTCCCTCTCTGCTCAATGTGTGGAGTATTACAGCATAGGTTTTCTTTGTTTCTGTGATTAAACACAAATTAATTTAGGATTATGCACCATGTAGGCTTGGTATCAGTATCATGTTTAAGCTTTTGACACAGAGACCCACTTCAAGACAGGGCCTTAAGATCAGGTAATAAAGCAGATTATACAGATTGTAAAGCCCCTTGAGGCAAATTTGTGATTCGTGATATTTGACATGACCCATTTAAGGTCCATGTCCTGCTGATATTGTGCTTTAGTTGCACATATTTCCATATCCCTCAGCAAATTTGGCATTAATGAAATGACCACAAACAAATTTGCACATTTTGAACCTTGGGCTTTTGCCCCCCTGGATGTCTGGCCAGTTACCAGCTTTGTCTGTTTGGTAATTCAGCCTTGGATAAAGAAACAAACGATCTGATGAAAGAAGAAACAGGCTTGATTTATAAACACCATGGCATTCAACAAACTATGCAATGTTTTGTGTATTATGTGGCAATATGCAATATTTTTCTTGTTGTCAACAAATCCTATGAAAGACTCAAACCAACAATGAATGTAACCTACTGACAAGTATTGTGTGCATATCCAAAGCTTGATATATTTAATTCCTCTGTGCCATAGAGCACCACTGATGTCTAATAACTATTTAAAACACATCATTGAGCCACACTGTTGCATTTGGTTCCTACAGTGAACACAGACTGTAGTGCAAATACTCACTAGAGCAACAAATGAGGATTAAACATCAGATTAGTTAATAAGATTCATAAGAAAAATAAAGAATAGCACCAACTCTGTGCTTTCACATGTGCACTGGCCATAAGCCAAACCCTGCATCATGAGTTTCCTGATTTTGATTGATACAACTTAACTTTGAAATTTTCATTCAAATATTCCACTTTTGAGCTGCTTGTGGCTCCACTTTATAAAGTTACAGTGGACATGTTAGCAAATAGTTGCCTATTTATTCACCAAACACAGAGCAATATTAGCATTCATTTGGAATCATTTTTGTGTCCACCTGTTGAATGTAAGTTCAATATTCACTCTCCTTTTAGCTCTGGTTTGGTCTCACCAACTCCTGAGGGAAATATCTGGCTCTTTAGCTGCTAAATACTCCACTGTGTTCACCAGATAGTCTACAGCTGATTGTGTCTACTTGTTTAGTGGAGGGCAGGTAGTGTACAGTAGGTTCTTGCAGCTTTTTCTCTGAAACCAAAACAGCTGCCTACTGCTGCTGGGGGTGAGGTTGACAAGAGCTGTGAGACTGAACCAAAACAGTAAAGTTGGTGATAATTCTCTATGGGTTTATCACTACAACCTACACTTTCCACATTCCACATTGAGTGATCACTCAATCCACTGTTATTACAAAAAATATACATTAGCTTCAAATTAGATTATTTTATTTAGTTCACTGTACATTTGCTCCCCGTAGAGGAAAAAAATAAAAAAGATCATTTAGTGTATAACCTTTGCATTTAAGTGTGATTCTCTGTTGTTTACAGTTTTGTGGAAAGCAGGACTCGCTCCCTTTCTGCTGAACTTTGCTCGAACCTCTGATGCTATAAATGAACTGTCTTTCTTAATACAATGCCTGATCTGTATACCACATTTATGTGTTTAATAATGTAAGGTTGAAATATAGCCCAGCTTGCACATTAACCCTTTCATGTTAATCTGAGACAAGAGTGTGCCTTCATTCATTAGGGAAATGCCTTAATTTAATCATTGATGTGCTTCCCCTCATTGAATGTAACTATTGACTATTTGTTCTTATGCATATAAAAACTCTGATGACGATGCACTCGGCATCGATTCCTCGGTGGTCGCTGACTGTCACTTTGTAGGTTTCAGTCCTTTTGCACAAAAGCTTAATAAATATACAAAGACAAATTTCTCTTTGTTGGTCTCCTTTATTTGGTCAACTTCCACCACACTCCCTTAGCAACTATTGGCTCTGAGTGCAAAACTTAACACCCACACTGGCAAAAATCATCTGTATCTTTCTTTGTTTAACCCTAGAAGAAGAGAAAAATTCTAGTAAACAGTTCAGATGGTTTCCTCTGTTTCCAAAACAAAGAATAAAATACCTTGTAAGATTAATGTGTTTTGCAGTGCATTTATTCTAGCAAAACCAGGATGCTGTTAAAAATAGCTTGCCTGCTCCACAAAACATATTTCCTGAATAAACAAAGGAGAAATAGCAAATACTTTATTAATAAGTTTATATACATTTGTAATTGATTGCACAATTAAATGGGGAAGTCATGCAGTTATTTACCAAGTGCTTTCCTGCTCATAATGACATGGCTAATATACGCTGTCCTGACATTTCACCCACGAAATATTGTGCCACTTGAAAATACAATCATGCCGCATTGGATGTAGTCCAAGATATGCTTCAGTACCAGTAATTGGACAGGCCATTGCTATTTTCTGGTAAGCCATCTGAATCATTCTATCTGCTTAAAAGTTACAACCAAAATGTTCCCTATTGCTGATACAATGTCAGGCTGGAAATATCATTAGCATTTAAAGTAGCCTTGCTAATTTCTAGTAACGACATACAAATAGAAATGATGATGGATTACAAAGGCAGTGTGTGGCCTGTGTATGCTGTATTCATTTGTGGATTAGTGAGCAGCAGTACAGCAGGGCCCTGGAAGACTGCTGGCAGTGATTAACTGACAATATACTGTATGTGGCAACAACAATGTTTGAAATGCTGTGAACTATTAAAACTTATCCTGCAATCTTTGATGTATTATTTTATCATTTTGAGTGCCTATTATGCAGATGCTGGTATACCACATGCTGTATACCATAATACTGAGCAGGGGTGTTGTGGGTTACAGTTAGGTGTCTTTGGGAAATTGGGAGAAACATGCCTAAAATTCTGAGCTAGGTTACAAAAAAATAAAATAAAAATAATGATGAAGTTGTTGGAAGTCTTTTTTAAGTATCAGTGTACTTTCACAAACTATATATCAGCAGGGTGGCAGCACTTTTTTCTTTAGGAACACAAAAGATGTAATTGACAAGAGACACAGTATTGTATTACACTGAACTTTTGTTGAGATGCACAGTGATATAGGACAACATCCATTAATATATTCTTATGTGATTAAGAATGACTTTGCACTGTATTTTCCTATTGTTGAGATGCACAATGATATAGGACAATATCCTATCGATTTATACTTACACGATTAAGGACAATTTTATTTTTTTATATTACCATTAGCCCAAATATAAGACGCTATTTGTTTCCTGGAAAGTATGTTTGAAAAAGTGGGGTCTTATTATATCTGAAGACTAGACATTTACATATTCAAAACATCAGAATTTGTTTCAGGGGCTTGTTTCATAAAAGTAATTTGCAAGCACTGCTTACACGATAATTGCAGCAACTTGCAGTCCTCTCACATACTCATGAATGAGTCACAATTATGTTTCTTTTGATTAGATAAACGAGTCAAAGGAAATTATCTTGTCACCTTTTGCAAATTTGGTGGAAAAGGTGTGTCTGTTAGATTTGTTCAGCCCTAAAGGTTTTTAGTTTGCCCAGCTTAATCTACAGGAGTTCCTGATGGCTTGTGGAACATGTTTTGGAGGAAATACATTCTTGATGACTGAAAACAAGTCACAAGCATCTCCTGTCATCTTCTGAAACAGACTAGTGGCCAGTTTCACAAAATTTGCAACATGCGAACTGTGATTTGCAACATGAGATAAATTCCTCTCCTGTTAGTTTTTATACATGTCACTAATTAAAACAAGCTCCACTTCATATTTGTGATGCATGCAAGAGCATACAGGAGCCTCGTAGGACTCTCAAATCTATCTGCAGTTTATGAGTGACAATCATTTGGGTGACATGAGCACCATTTGCAATCTGCGTGTTACCATGCTTGCAAATTAATTTTGTGAAACGGGCACTAGGGACCAAATCATTTGTCAAACAGGCAAAAAATTACAGCTGTCACAGAATGTCTTGATGAGGAACCCAAAAAGGAAAATGAATTTCCTTTCTGTTTTACTGGAAGTATTTTCATTCTTATCATTGGACTACTAGTATCTTGGGGAAACTTTCCCAACAGTACAAATGATTTCTATCTTCAAAAGCAATTTTTCCAAAAGCAGGTGTTTAAAAGGAGGGGTTGTCTTATAATCAGGGTCATTTTATACAGCAAAATGTTTCCATTACATGTCATGTAAATTTTCCAAAATAAATGAATAGATACTACATGAATACAGTCAACAGTCCATTCTATAATTAAGGGGGTTTGATGAGTTAAGAAAGATTATACTTATCTTCAAATTAACAAAGGACTTTGAAACTGAATACCATTACAATGAGTCTTTGAGACATTTATTGTTCACGCTACATAAAATCCAAATCAGTCTGCTCATTTGTTCGCTTAAATCTCTTTTGCAATAAACATAAAAGATATCATGAAGACTTGTCAATAGGAATAATGTCTACTGTAGACATAGAGCCCTGTTAAATGTCAAATATCAAAGTAGAATGTTTACTTTCAATAAAAATAAATACCTCACAATACAGAGAGGGATGAAGGAAGGATGCCCTCTGTAATCCTATTTGTTTCAACCAATACTGATAAATAATAGATCAGACAGTTTGTGCAGAAGAACATTGATCATGTTGCAGGTAGAACAGAATATGCTGGCACTGGCCCAAGAAAGGACTGACATCAGTCTAAAAACCTGGACTTCTACCATTCAGTAACAAGAAACCAATACCCATCTCTGGATGTCTCTGTCACCTTGAGCCTCAATTCCCTTTTATCCTCTCATAGCCGATTTGACCATTTGCAGCCACGGTGGTGCAATCAATAGAGAGACATTACCGACAGAGGATGACTTGTTTTTGACAGTGTGCAGGGAGGGGCTGCCCAATAACAACAGAGATTCTTCACACAGGGATTTGTGAGGAAGACCTATCGATCGATTTCACACTGACTTCAATTTCTCCATCTCACTTCCCTCGATATCTGCAAGCACACTTAAAGCACATACTGTAGTTATTGGCTGCTGATTGTACAGGCAATTGTGGAAGGGATTATCTGTAGTCTTCTGTGCGTCATATGTTGTTTCACTTGTTACCATGGAACTCTGTAAGTGCATCATCAGTCTGCTATTGTTCTTTTATTCAGTGTAACCCATTCTCATCAAATCTATTTAACAGGCACCCACATACTATAAATAGTGGCAGAGGCCTTTACCATGCAGGCAAGGAAACTTTCTTCGTATAACACTTTTTCATTAAAGATCAACTCAGTATGATGAAAATGAGACTATATTAAATAAAATACAAGAACAAACAACACTGACATCCACCCACTGCCAAAACACATGAAAAAACATGCAATCAACCAACAGTCACACACACATAATAACTAATTATACACCATTATACATGGCAGGTGATTGGATGAATCTACCTTGCAAGGCAGCTGGTTCAAGAGATCACAAGATCATGTGCAAATCCTCAAAGGACGCTGATTGGTCTGAACCGCTAGCGCATAACTTGAAGCCTGAAAAGATGGATTCTCACGTGATTTTGTGATGTCTCACGAATCCACCTGCCTTCAGTAAGAAATCAAGTGGCGAGCCTTCTGATCGGAGGAGAGAACACGTGAAATTGCAGTTTGCTGCCCAAGTATCCTCTGGACCATAGCTTGTTTTCATCTCCATTATGTAGGGTACTCTGTTTTAAGCTGTGTTCAGGTAGCTTGAGGATTAGCTAGCTCATTTTGGGCCATAATTCTAAAAAGCAACACACGAGTTTTAGATAAGGTGTATTGGACATTGGTTTATTTTTTATTGATTTAAGATAAAGATTTTAGCAGTTAACATTCCTTCATCCCTTCCTTCTCCCCTCCCTCCAAATGTACTGAAAAAGTGCTTGAACTTAACTATTTGACTAAATATATAATGATATTTAGTAAACAGTTAACATTCCACATTCATGTGAATCACTGCTGACTATAGTTAATGCAGATCAAGAAACTCAAATTAACTTAGCTAACATGGAACGCACCTCACTAGCTGCTTGTTACAGAAGGTGTAAAACATCCTTAATTTCATCGAATCATAAGTGCATCATATCGTCGTTGTCTTGTAGCTTGTGGAAGATAAAGATGCAAACCTTTTTCACAACTTTATGACTAACTTAAACAACTTAGAGAAACGTGTTGCATGACAGTATCCATACCCGCTTTGCATGGGATGTGCAATAATAACTACAGTCACTTTACCTCATGGTAGTTGCAAACACTATTAACACTAACATATACTAAAATAAATTCTCTGTAAGCTACACTCCGAAGCAAGATATGAGGTACTGAGCATATTGTTGTGTCACGCTGGATGTAGCAGGAATAACAGGAATTTATTGATTTTTTTTTTTTTTTTTAACCCAGAAAAAGGGCACTCTCTCTAGGAGGCCAGATAATAGGTGCTCAAGCCCCCTATGAGGTCTATCTATGCTTCATAGGGGGGGCTTGCCTGACTGGTAACACTAGTTTATTTTATTTATGTAGAGGATTTACTTAATTTCCTCCAAACACACATGGCTCAATCCATAGGAGTGAATCCATTGTAAAAAAAAAAAAAAAAAAATATATATATTTGCATGTTCTGTTGTGACATCCCTCGCTGTACTTCTGGCTAATATTATTTCTGTGATATTTTCACATTTTTTTTGTTTTGTTCCACTTCAAACCAAACATAGATATGCATTGATAATAAAATATCTTTTAATTTCAATACTGTTCAGGGCGAATGGTGCTTTATTTTAATAAAATGCAAAGGTAGCAATATTTTCAGCCTCATCTGTATATCAGCCTTTGGATACACACACAATACTTCATTGTTGGTTTGGCTCTACACATGAGATTTGTTTAGAAAAATATAGAAAATCACCAGTCATATCCTTTAAGATATTTTTTCCTCTTACTTTGCAGTTGTCAGGTATGTTTTTCAAATAATACATTTTGTAGGGGGCATGCGAATTTCCAGCATTTCTTTTTCATTGTTTGTTTTTAAGAAACAAACAATGAAAAAGGCATAATGCAACACTGGGAATAGTTTATTTTTGAACAGGCCAAGCCCACTTGAAGAGAGTGCAAGCTGCAGGTGTTTTGAGTTTTTAATTGTATTTAAACACAGGTTTTCTGCTTTGTTTTTTTTGTTTAATTGCTCTGAAACAGCTCATGAAATTCAGATCAAACTGTCAAACTAGGCAGAGCTGATCAAATATGGATCAAGATTCTGTTGCCTATTTCTCACCTCAGATGTTTTCAGAGACATAATTTAGTGTGCTGTTTAGCTGTAATTTGAGAAAGTTTGTGACACTGCTGCCATCTTGGAAACGGACGTGAAGGACACAGAGGGACTCACATGCACTAACATGCACACTCACATGCACGCTCACATGCACTAACATGCACGTGCGGCCAGACTGGCAACCAAAACAAAGAACAGAGAAGCTCAGACAACAATACACACAGAGAGAGTGTGACTTCATTCACTGCTCAGGTCACCATTACTCCACTATATCCTTACGTAGCAAACAGTTGTTTGCTGACATCCAGTGAGGCTCAATGTCATTTACTGGACCTTTAAGTATGTTAACTAATATAATTTCATTTGGGCCTCTGCCAGACAGACAGTGATTGTGATCTCACTCATCCCCAGACATTGTATAAATCCTAACTCCACTTTCTTTCAGTTTGCTCTCTTACTTTTGCCAGCAGAATTCTTGTAAGTCAAAGTTTTTGTAAAACTACAATTTCCAAGGTCAAGAATAAGCCTTCACACTCATCATGCATCTTACAACCAGATGCCAATCCACTTTTAATTCTCCTCCTTCTCATCCTTGCCTGGCAATGTGTTGAAGGTCTTGATTTTCCTGGTGAACATGTTTGCAATAAGCCGAGTGACAGTAACATCTTCAGAAAGCTGAGCTCCTTTTCCTCTGAATGCTGGCATCTTAGTTTAACTCTGCTTTCATGAACAAGGTCCAGAATGGCCCAGTCAGACCATTACCTCATCACCAGGTTGCAAACAGTCAAGGAGACTGATCAATTTGTCAGTGGTTCTGCTCTCATAGGCTTGATAAGACTTGGTCCTTGAGTCTTATATTTGGGCTTTCAGAGCATTCGGTGATGCATGTTGTATTTGGATAATGTTCTTTGAAACACACAGGCATGCAAGGTTGTCCTGGGCAGCCATGAAACATTCCTCATCCTCTGCTCCACCAAATCTATCCAGTAATTCAGAATCCTGCTGACAATGCCCTGGTAGACAATAAACCTCTCAACTAGATACTCTTGGGTAGATAAAGCTTCAGCTTCATCACCACCATGAGGAGCTGATCTGGTCCAGCCAAAACTTGCCACTGAAGTGAGGAGGCAGATTTTGAGGCATGGAGAAAAATCTACTCTGTGACAGACCAGTGTGCCTCTGTTCTAAGCCAGCTGTTGTGGAAAGGTTCCTAACACTGTGTTCCCTGATTATAAGTGAGGGCCTTCAGAGTGGGACCCTGGTAGTAAGTGTGATCAGTCAGCGACAGGTCTTCCCACTGAGTGAGCTTTTGTTTTTACAGCAGGAGGAGCAGTGTAAAATCTATGTGATATGGCAGCTCTCAAAAATGTAGACCACAACAAATTAAGCAACACATACACACTTTCTGGATATATTCAGTGGACAAAGGAACTTACATCTGTGCCTGATGAGGACAAAAAGAAGCTTTTTCTACCAGCACACCATAAAAAAGCCACTTCTCGGGATATGGATGTTTGTGAGTTGGTTTCTTATTATAAAATGAAAGGAGTAGATATAGGCATGCTGGGAGGGAGGGCTTTGAGGTTTAGTGCTTTCAGATTTAGTGCCTTCATCTCTGTGAGTGCGGTGTAGGTCTCACAATGCTGGGAAGGAGGAGTGTGATCTTAAAAGCAGCCAACGTTCAAAACACCCTTGTTGAAGAAATGTTCTGCGGTTCTTTCAGATATTATAACAGCTCCTCACTGAACACATTATACTACTCATTTACAAAAAGATGACTAATTTCTTGACAACTAGGAAAAAAGTTCATCTAAATCAGTGCAACATAGTAAGTTTCCACTGCTACTGCAGACAGCACGTTCAAAGACAAAACATGGATTCTGAGCACTTCTCTGTTGCTGAAACAAATAAGGTCAAAAGAAGGAATTCTCTTAAGAAAAAATAATAGTGTTTTTTCAACCTGTACTGTTCATCCCTCCATTTATTTTTTACATTTGTTCTCTCTTTGCTAATGAAATATTGTATTACATGTGATTTCCATTATTTGAATTTCTTTAAATACCTGTATATGTTATGAGTATATTTTGCTAAGGAAATCTATAATTTCTAAGTACAGCAAAGTTTAAGACTCTGAAAGTCATGATTAAAGGACAGGTTCACAAATTTTCAAGTTTGTCGTGCTCAGATGAACATTGGAACAGGGGTTTCTTACTGTAATCATTCCTCCTGTTCATACTGACCATTAGAAGATCCCTTCATAATGCACTTCCACAGTCCTCCTTCTGTGCAAAAATGTATTTAAAGTTTATCAGAAGCTAACATGAAGCTTCAGCGTCCAAATGAGTCAAATCAAGTAGATATCTTTCAACATTACAATCTTTTTAGTTCCTCTTTCTCAACAGGGAAACACTGTCCGAGGAAACACAAAAAGGGAATTTGATGCTAACAAGACTGTAAATGTGACAGATATCCACTTGATATGACTAACTCAGACTGATGAAGCCTCATATAAGCTTCAGATACACTTTTAAATGCATTTTTGCACAGAATGACTATGTAGACACACTGCAGATTTTGCCCCTCATCACTTACATTGAAAGCACTCACAGCAAGCAATCATATGTGCACCTGACTGTTGTTTTAAGACACACCTGAAAATGTGTAAACCTGTCCTTTAATGTTGGCATGTACCTTACAGGTGCAATGCGTTTTTCTGTTTGATGAATATAAAGTGGAAGGCAGTGATAATGGCTAGGCCACTGATTATCTTTTGTTATGCATCTCTTTTGAATCCAAATAAGGTTTAAAACCAAGGTATATGCTAGACCTGTGTTGTTACTGTTGGTTAAATGTAGGAAAGTGTGAAATCCTTGTATAAATTCAGTAGCAGGAGTCCCTCAGCCACTCAGCTCAAGCTGTGCACCTGCTTCCAATTAATGGACTAACTCTGCAGCTAAACATCACACAGTGTGCCCCCACAGAGCCTCAGTACTCTGTGTGCTGCTCACAGTGAGAGTTTAGGAAATCTAATTCATCTACTGTAGAAAGTTGTGCTTATCAGTAACATGTTATATGTTATATGTTATACGTAGGCTGGAAAAGCAATTAGGAAGTGTGTACTACAGCAGCACAACATAACCATAATAATAGGTATATGTGTGGGTGAATGATGTGATTGTTGATTGAAAGAAGTCAGTGACTGCTTGGCTAGGAACCAGTGTCATGAACCTACATTTATTGGCTTTACTCTGGTATTTCAATTTCTCAACAGCAGCTCACTTTTAAGAAGGTACATCACTATGGTAACTCAGGCTGCACACCTAACCTGCCCTGTAAGAGCTTACACAGTATGTTCAAGCTATATGTGCTGTGTGTGTGTGTGTGTGTGTGTGTGTGTGTGTGTGTGTGTGTGTGTGTGTGTGTGTGTGTGTGTGTGTGTGTGTGTGTGTGGAGGGGTGTGTTGGTGTTGTGGGCTGTTCTCCACTGGGGTAAACGTGGAACATCATCCTCTGGTACATCATCAATATCTTCATCCATAGACTCGGTCTAATTATCAACAAACACACATGCATGCCCACATACACACACACACACACACACACAAACACACATTACTCTACTGACAGACCCCTGACCTCGTAACTATGTCTCAAACCTGATTCTGGGATCCACTTAATAGATAGTAAAGTGACTGACTATGGTGATAACTATGCATCTAGCACATCTCTATGCATGTTATCACCCTAACAAGAGTGGTCTAACTGCACAATGTTGCCCTGAGGCAAAAAATGAAAAAACACTGTTTTAGTATATAAATAAGAACATTTATTTTTAAACATGTTAAATAATGGCATTTATCTTATAGTTGCTGGCACTGTGTCACATGTGACTTTGCTTCCTGAAAGGACTGCTCCACCCCCAGACAAAAGGTCAAATACACTTCAGCTTCTCATTTCAATGGACACAGACATGTCTTGGGATATCATGTATATTTATTCATTCAAAAAACTGTATAGGGGCATTGTGAGGTCCAAAAAGGTGGTTTGTTGCCTGAAGGCAACACCATGCCATAGAGGGTTAAGTTGAAGAGCTGAACCCTCACACACTAGGGCCCAGATGATGCTAAAAAACTTTTTTGTAGTTTTTTGTAGTTTGGATTTGAAATTACAGCTTTTGTAGCAATTAAATTTCAATGACCAACTAGTCATTAGCTGGTTTCCCACCTAGAGCGTTGTTATTTTGCGCTCATTGGGACTACCAGGAATTGAACCACTGGCCTCTGTGGAGATGGATGGGAATACAGATACAAATTGAATTTGCTGTTATATTAATATTTAGAGGACAGAACTTGGTTTCATTGAGATTGAGACAACTGAACACTGAAACAATGTTGAGCTCATATTTCTGTGGCCAGCTTGAATGCAAACTTTCTAAGTTCAAATCTTTGAAAATGTGTTACAGACTGAAGAGGTAGATGGAGAGTACAATCAGTATGACAAGTGTTAACAGAATCTTCCTCAACCAATCCTCTGTGGCCTTGGCAATAGAATGTGTTGGTGATATATTTTCTTTAGAATTTTCAGCATAATGGTTTGCTCTTTGTGAGAGAAGATTAAGAACATCTTTTATCCCACACTTCCCACTTGTACAGTCTGCATAATTGTGTTAGCCAAATGTTGATTCCCACTGGTCTGTTAAGGTCATTATTGCATTTTTTGTTATTGCAAAGCTTGACTGAACTTTCTTTGATCTGCAGTGCAGGAATGAAAAAATGCTTTCTTCACACACCGGCTCAGCAGCAAGTCAGTGTCATCACCTTTACTTATGTTAGTACTCTGCTAGATGAACCATCAGTATTTTTGTGCTATTTTTCACCATCGGACAGCAGATTTCTGAGTTTTGATCATTATAAAGTATGTTTTTTTCTGTTTTAATTGACTTCAGTATAATATCAAGTTCACACTGCGCGTTCCAAGCATTTCCTTGTTGGGCAGCCCTTCTGCCAGATGGCCAGTCCATCACCCAGTGCTTCTTAGCAAGATGGCCATTTGCTTCTTTGTGTATTAGCAGTTTTATGGTTGATTTTTGGTATTTAGAATTTCTTTTGCTGTTCAACTTTATAAATCTATAAATCTCATTGCTATCTGCAATGAAGTTAGTGACGTTAGTCTTGGTTTGAATACATTATTTGAATTTGTGAAGGGGGCATGTTCAAGCAAAAATCTGGTGTTAACTTACTGAATTAGTTGGATTTATACTCAAAGGATCGGTTCACAATTATTATCTATCTGTCTTAAAACAGCAGGTAGGTGTTCATATGAACAGTGAAAGAGGTTTTTCTCGCTGTAATCATTCCTCCTGTTCGTACTGGCCTTTAAGAGATCCCTTCTTAATGAACTTCAAACGTAACTGACAAAATCCACAGTCCTTTTTCTGTGCAAAAATATCTTCTAAAGTTTATATCTATAGCTAATATGGTGTTTTAGCAGTCTGAGTTAGAAAAGTTACAGACTTAAAACTTCAAATTTCCCTCTTTGTCCTACTGTCCCTCCACTGCAGCTCAAGAAAGAAACCCTGTCCATGGAAACGCGAGGAGGGTATTTTCTACGAGGCTGTAGACTGTAACTTTGGAAGCTATCTTCTTGATTCGATTAATTCAGACTGCTGAAGCCTTATTAACTTCAGATACACTAGAATACATTTTTGTCCACCATCATTTACATTGGAAGTGTATAAGGAAAAGACTTTTTGATGTCCAGTTTGCACAGGAGGAATGATTGTAGCAAGCAAAACTCTTTCAGTGTTCATACAGTGAGTATGCTTTTAAGACAGACTTGAAAAAAAGGTGAACCTATGCTTTAACGCAAGAGGTAACACCGTCCTGCTGTAGTTTTGATTTCATCCATTGATAGCACCAATGGAACCCACCTCAGATGTGTTGCACATGACCAGGTCATATCATGCTTTAATTATATTTCACACACTAATTGTGTTTACATTCTTTCTTACACTTTGTGATATACAGTGAGTATGGAAAAGTCACTTGTGTCTCATTACTGAATATGAGACTTCTTCCAGTAGCATTTAGAATGTTTCATTAACTCTGAGAAAGAGCCTGATGGAGGCACAAGAGAAAAGTTGTGAAATCACCTGAAACATTAGCATTCATCCTCTGAGGGCCATGAATAATCTACAGCTAATTACCTGTCAATCTGTCCAGTAGAGCAGAGGAGTTCCTCTCAAATGTTTTGTAAGGCCTTTAGTAATGGTGAGTCTTAGTGAAATAACAGCTCTGGCTTTGTTGCCATATGAGACATCAATATGTAACATTTGTTAGATGCTGCAGAGTGTCCTGCTGGGCTGCTTCTCTGAGGGTGTTGATGAGTGTTTTCCCCTCAGGACCTAAATGACCCCAGAGGTCTTGGTGCCTTCAGCATCAAGGATGAAGAGGAGAGGGAGAGGAGAGGATAAGAACAAAGACAGGGAGGGATAACTAGGGAGCAACTCTGGGCAAGGTTCAGGGAACAAGTATGATATTCACTTTTCAATTGAAAGACTTATGTTGACATGTGGGTAAATTTCTGTGGGTATTAATTTCTAATAGACATTGTGGCTGTATGCGATGTGCTGTTGTGTGTAGCTTCTGTTCTGTGTGGGGTTTTTTATGTTTTGTTTTCTTTTAGGGTTTTTTGTTTGTTTTGTTTTGTTTTGTTTTGTTTTGTTTTTTTGCTTTGTACTGTTTGTTGTTGTGCTGTTGTATGTTTTGATTGTGGGGGACTTAGCTTCGAGCTAACTCCGGTGCAGTGCATCTTTAATGTTTAAAGCTGCACACTGTCCGGATCAATAAATCAAATCAAATCAAATCAAATCAAAATAAGCATTCAAGGTCTGACTGAATTATTACACACATAAACACATTTTGTCAATCTAGGAGGAAGGTCGGGGAGCATTTGAACTAATCTCGCACCACAATTGCTACTCATGCATGTCTTTTAGGATATGGATGAGCAGTCAATTATGAGTAAGCTGGCTGCCCAAAATGATGAGTGAGGCAAACTAACAGCCATTGTGCTCACAGTGCCTGTTTACTCTGTGAATTGTGAGAGGGATTTTTCTACCACGAATAGCGTGAGAGCAACTGAATATGTAATTTATAATACTATTAGTCCCTCCACCTTCTCTCATTATTCTTTCTCTGCTTGCAGGGTGAAGACAGACCTAAGGAACAGACTGCAAGGAGAGCGCCTAGCAGCCTGCATGCAGCTGTCTATTAATGGGCCTCCTCTCAAGGACTTCTCATATCAAAGGGCCATGGATGTGTTCTACAAGAAGCCCCGGAGAGTAAAATGCTCCTACAAATACTGTGAGCTTTGTCACTAAACAGTAATAACAAAAACATATGTAAAACAATGATGTGTATTGAGTGGGTGTCTGTCTACTTTGTAAAAGAATAAAGACTCTCAAACTATGTGTGTGGTCTCCCTTATGATACACCTTTAAACCCCCTCTGAATAATTCACATTAGTAAAAAAGGAACCACATTAAACGATTTATAAGATTTATAAAAAATAAAATTAGGCAAAAATAGTGATAAAATGAAATATTATAGCTGCTCAATTTCCTGTTATAGGCAAATCCCACTTAAACAAGCAAACAAATACACCAGTTGAGGGTTTCACTTTGGTTCGGGCTTCGTCCTGCAGCCTCCGAGCACCAGACGAAATCAGACTCCTTCAGTGGGGTCTTCACAGCCTGGATCCATTCCAGCCTCAGCAGACACTGTTCTTATCAGTGACTCAATCACCATAGCTATTAGGTTACCTAAGGTAAAAAACTACTTTGCTCCAAACACTGCCATTAGACAATTAATCAAACAGATACCTGGAATTATTGCTGCTCTACCTAATTTGACAAAATACTAATATATTTATTTATTTATCTTTTATTATTTTGCAGTTTCAGGCTCCATTCCTACATTCAGTAGAGGTATTGAAAGCTTTTGCAGACTCCTCAGCCTAAACACATGGCTTGCCTCTGCCTCTTATTCCAGAAATATAAGCTATACTGTTAACTTTAACATTTTCTGGAACATTGGAGCATACTATAGAAATGATGGAATCCACCCATCTGGCAAGGATTTAAACTCCTCTCTGTTAATATGAGATATGGACTTTAAAAACCCAAAATTCATAGTTTCAGATAGTTAAAAACAAAAGACCACACACAGAGTCTATAGCCCCTTTATACAGATCTATACAGCCTGTTGAAGGCAGGAATATTGTGCCGTTATTCCACCTCATTGTTCTGTATAAAATGTATGAGCATGGAATGGGGAGGACATTGTTTTTGCACCATTAAGCCGGCACCGGTGATGTGTGCAACCAACCACAGGATTTAAAAACGTTGCTTGCATTTGAAGATTTAAATGTGCACGGCTAGCAAAAGCACCTCAACACTCATTTCACCAGCCATTATTGTTTAGAAAGCAATGTCGCTGCCTGACGCATATGTTATACGTCACACTAGACGCCAATTCTGTTGTGTTACATGTCATCCCTCTGATTCCAGAATGCAGGCATGCCATTTAAAATCACAGACTGGGGCAGCATTATGTCAACTTCGTTCGGTTCAGTGTAAAAAAGCAAAGCCGGCATAATGAACAGTCATCATTGCGGTGTCGCTGTTTAAAACAGGCTTGTGATTGCTCATCTTCCATCTGTCCCCTTCTGACCCCTTCTCACATCTAACAAAAGAGATGAAAAGACTCTCCCTCAAGGAAAGCACACAAAGAAACCGTACGACCTGGCTGCATCATTTAATGTGTCAAGTGTCCCCACAGACAGTGCAGTGGATCCCCTATCTGACAGGCAAGGAACCATGCTGCTTATCAAGCAATACCGGTCCATTTTCACAGTCGGTGGCATGTCTGCATATCTTCAGACAATACTAAGCACACTAGCACCCTTAACACTTTCAACACTATTCCTGTTAAGATCACAAACAAGGCTGTGAACAGACCAACTACATGAAAATCACACCAATTTTAGTTACAACAGCTGCATCAAATATACCAACTAAACATTCTCAGCACATTTTGAGTGTTCCAACTGCAGCTGCAATCTCTAGCAACTCCTGTATGTTCAGCCATCTCAATGTGAGATCCCTAGCTGACAAGTCTTTTTTATGCCATTACTTGATCATATCTAACAACTTTGTCTTTTTTTTTTATTACTAAGACATGTTTAAGTCCTGAATGCTGTGTTCCATTGAGGCCTGTCCTCCTAACTACTCTTGCCTTCATCAACGTCTCAGGACGTGGAGGAGGGGTTGCTGTCATCTTTAAAAATAATTTTAAATGCTCTCCTGTCTCATTGGGCAGTTTTACTTTGTCTGAGTCACTTTGTTTTTCAGTCAGTGGCCATGCTGTGTGTCTTAATTTATAGATCACCAAAAGTAAACTCTGTTGTTATTCAGGAATTTTCTGATTTACTTTCTTGTATGATGACCAAATATGATTTTTTAATTCTTGGTGATTTTAATATACATATTTGTTGTCCTTTTATGTCATTTATTGTATGAATCTTTTTGAGTCTTTTGATAAAGGTCTACCCTCGACCTTGTTTTCTTGCGCCCTGGATAAATGACCACACAAGGGAATTAAAGAGACAATGCTGGAGAAACATTCAATAATGGACTAGCAGATTGCAGTTAAGGAGGTAGGACACAATTATTTCTCTCCGTTGATTGCTTGTAGTTGTCATTACCCCAGGGTTTTATTCCAAACCATCAACTCTGTGATTAACCCTCCCTCAACTCAACACTTAGAGGCCTAAAGTTGCTTTCAGAAAACATAAAAATATCATTTTTATAGCAGTCATATGGATACATTATGGAAGTCACTGACAAGCCACTTATGGAGAGATATGGGAACTTATTGGGAGCAACAAGCAAAATGTAAATGTGAGGGAACTGGTCTGAAATATACCATATAAACATATGTATGACTAAAATGATTCATTATAATAGTACTGTACAACAGAGGAGCTTGAGGTTTCTGGATTTTGCAGGGTGAGAATAACATTTCTGGAAACACTGGAGTGAGAAGAGAAGCTCTACAACACTTTCTTCTCTCCTTGAGCATGAGCGGAAATGCTTTTCAAAGTTATTCGTTGTTTGTGTCGCTTGCGCCACAGTGGACTGAAAGCGCTCAGGGAGAGATGACAAATGGCCACTATAAAAAGGAAGCGGAGGGGAACAGTGACATCAAGTGAGATCAAATGATTATTATATATTCAATACTAACGCAATAATAACAACACAAGGGATTAGAAAAAAAAGCTGAGTTGAGTAAACACATTAATCCAGCGGCCCGCCTGGGGATTCAATCACTGACTCAGTTCACGTCTGCTTCTCTGACTGCGAGCCTGCAGCTACTCTAAAATACTCTAACTTCCGAGCTAATGACAGTACTGGTGCAAAACAAAGAAATTTGTTATCAGTAATCATTAGTGTTTTGCCTTTTTTTTTTTTACTCTGCATACTGCCTTCCTCAGTGTTGAGCTAATTGTTGGATGTTGGATGTAACAAATCAAGACCTTTTTAGTATAAATTAATTTTAAGATGATGGGACCATGTTTCCCCATAAGCCAAGGCCCGTCTAGCCAGTCCAAGCCAGAGTGCAGTGTCCCTGGACCCTTGAACGCAAGCCTGAACTTCAAACCTCATTTCTCATAGATATCTGTGTCCTCAAAAAGAAACTGTGATTCAGACCTGCCTTCAGAGTTGTTGTGGTGGTTTCTTACCTGGTCACTCTGAGGACTCCTTTTCACACTGCACAGCAGCTACTGTACAACATTATTTCCCAAATGGACTTTTATTATGGATAAAATTATGGTCAGGGAGAGGAGTCAGTTGTCCGTCAGCAAGAAACGCAATTTATACACATTTATATTTTACATCATTTATTGTTAATTCCATTCAGTGATATGTGAGGCTGAAAATCCCTGGGCATCAGGTTGGATATGAGTTATATAAATTCCATTATCTCTGGAATATTTGGCTTTATAAATAATTTCCAGTGTTCAAAAGACACTCGAATCATCATCTGGATTATTCAATAAAGGCAGATGCAAACAATGAATAAATAAAATAAACACATTCTGCCAATAGAAATGGGTCCTGTTGGTTCAGCAACTGATCATGACTGATCTGTATATAGTATGAATACAGAATGCAGGTTTTTATTTATTTTCAGGTTTTTGTCAGGAACAAATAACACTGCTACTCTGGCAGTATGGCATTACTGGCACTGTTAAGCAAACTGCACATATGTGCAGACAAACTCTGTCTAAAGTTGCCAGTTAGTATTTCAGAAGAGAAAAGCTTTACACATACACAGAGAGTGGAAGGAATGGGGGATTAACAAGGTCCCAACACCCTGCAGGCTAACCCAGCCATGCACCTTGACACCTTAGTCCAAATGCAGAGTGACAGACAGTGGCAGGAGGGGAGGAGTCATCGTGTGTGACCACTCTGAGTTATCCTCACTCTCACATGTGATTCAGCAGTGTGTGAGACGTTCTCTGATGAAAGTACAAGTTGCTTCCAGTGATGGCTGATGCTTTCAGATAGTTGCTGTCCTGTTAAAAATGAGAGCCAGAAGAAATGCTTAGATACAGTATGTGAGGAATTAAATGAGAGTCCCAACTTCATTAAATGATTGTGCATGTGGGACTTTACAAAACAGGCAGCAGAATTCGTTCTTTTATAATGTTGATGATGAAACTGATGTGAGGAGCGGGGGTGAGCTCAATGGTCAACATCTGAATAAGTTTTTAAATCCATCAGTGATGCAGCCTGTGAATGAACAAACAACATCCTTATCAGAACATTTTAAAGTCATTGCTGTTTTCTCTCTCTCTCTCTTTCTCTCTCGGCTCCCTCTCGTGCACAAGGTGACAAATATCGCACAAGCATGGTCTCTTCCTGTGAATGTGCTGACATGTCTGATTAAAGCAACATGAACGTAAAGCCATCACTTTAACAGACCGATGGAGCTAGCAGTGTTATGTATTTCATATCTGACAGCGCTCTCAGAATTATTCACCATACTCCTCCTCCACTTTGCGCTGATAGAGCTAAAACCAGCCTTCCATTCCCAGCTCCACTTAATGCAGAGCTCTGCTGCTCCATACTGATATGACATCATACATGATTGATTACAGAATAATTAGGGCGCAGAAGGTTGGAGCAGCCTGAAAGTTGGAGGTGTTGGCCTTCATCATCAAAACCTTGCAGCTTTAAATCCCAGCTGGAAAAGATGCTTCCTTACTATCACTGGAGTAGAAGTGAAGTTTAACCTTTGACCTCTCCTATGCAATAACCGTTCAAAGACTCTCAATGTTACTTGGTTGCTCGGTAGAGCAGGAAAATTAGTCGAATTTAGTAACATTAATATCACTTTCTTTTTGCTGTAAAATAAAACATAGTCACCTCAGAAACATCAATCTGCATTGATTCTTATGGCCCCCTGAGAGCATCATTATTTTAGTCATGTCAGCCCTCATACATCATGCAATTAAGAGAGATTGATGTCATCGTTACATGGAAATAGGAGAGGGATGTTCAGTATTCATTTGTTAATTTCCAGACTAATCTTCCTCCATCATTCCTCATTAAAACTATTCCTAAAACTCATAATCAGGTCGGATTATAAAAGCATTTAGCAGGAAAGACAGAATTACCAATGAGAAATAAGAGACAATAAAGAAATTGTCAAGATGTTCAGTTATGTTAAGGCTGCAGGTATAAGTAACTTAAAACCCTTTACAAAGGATATTCACTTCTGAAACATTGTCAGTTAACATTTTGCAGATACAGTTTGCATAAACATTTTGTGAACAAAGTTTCCGTATTATGTTGATAAAGAACGTGATTCAGGCAGCCCATACAGCATGTATATTAGAGACACTGTGGCTGAGTTGGCTGACTTTGTGTTCAATCCCCACACACACACGAATGGCATGAAAATAATTTACTGATAACTGTCTGTTAGACTTTTCAAATTTTATCAGACCTAAGGGATGAAATTATGATAATACATTCAGCCATTTCAAAATGTTTCTAAAATGTCTTTCTTTTACAGCCCAGCCGGTGTCCAACTGTCGCTATTACAGCTTAGTGGGGGCTTGTTGCTGACCTTTGAGTGAACTTAGAATCCTAAAACTGTGGAGGCGCATCACCTGTGTGGCACCATTCGATTCTACTTAGCTCCGCTCTACTGGAGTGTAACCTGCATCACAAAAGAGATGCAGCATGAGCAGTCAGTCATGACAGCAGTTGAAACAAATAATTATCTTGAATGATGTGTTAACCCTTTGTCTAACCTATTATTCCCTAAGCTATTGTACTAACTGGCAGATAGCAAGTTTGGCTGGTGGGCTTTTGTGGCTGGCTAGCAGTGTCATGTAGAGTAGCAGGAAACGGATCCAAATGCAAGACAGCAGGTCGAGCAATGCTGAAGAGACTTCTTTATTGAAGAATCATAGACAAAAACACAAAGCTGGCTGACCAGAACAAAACAGAATGCAGAAGGAGACTTGCACAAACCAGAACAAAGCATCCAACCCAGACTGAACAGAAAACCAGGACTTAAAAACTAATTGAACTAACGAGAAGATGAGGTCCAGGTGGGGAGATGGGTGGAAAAACTCAGGAGAGGGGAGTGATGTGACGAAACAGGAGAACAGACAGGGAGCTGATTGGCTGGGGGAAACACAGATAGCAGGACAGGGCTGATGAGGCCAGATGCAGGGCAAGTGTGAGGAAGAGTATATGAACACAGGAGGAAAAAGGGTATCCAGGAAACCAAAAACCCAGAAACCCAATGAGCATAGTCCAACCAATAAAGGCAACCCAAATAACACCATGTCAGAAAGTCCAACTCAAGACAAGCCCTCTCCCACACAGTCCAGTCTTCACAACACAGAAAAAGTCTGAGGGCTACTGATGGATAATGGCAACCAAGGAATTCAAAGACAGAGTCGCAAGAGTCTCTAGAGCCAGTGACAGAACTATGACAAGCGGTAGCATGTTACCAGTTCACTAGTAGTAGTCACTATGTCACCAGACTTCCACCATCCACCATATATTTCTTGAAAACATGCAAATAAATATCATGGTTTGGGGTCTGGCTGTGTCCTTCCTCTCAAAAAGATTTTTTTTGCTTGTTCCTTCAGTTTGACACTAGAAGGCTGTTTTCACATTCATCTGCTGAAGTTGGAAAGTTTCTCTGTGCTATTGAAATTACAACTTTGAGAAGTGTTTTTGGAATTCATAAGGGACTAAATGTCAGAACATCTTGTCCTCTGCTGCTTTGATTTTCAACCATTGTTCATTTAATCTGTCTCGTACTAGTCCTTCCAGCTTTATGGAAGTGCAATACTGAATCACTGGAGTGCACTTCAAATGTTACAATTATCAAATGTTCTATTGAAGTGATGTGAGAATTTGCTCGTACTGTAGTGTTCAGAAACATGCATGCTGCCTTCGGGAGCTATTCTTAAATTCCTACTTCTGTTAATAGGTTCATTCATGCAGTTGTCATTATTTGGAATAAAACTGAATGTTTAAAGAACCAGTGAAATAAAATAAAAAAATCTCTCTTGCTATATGCCAAATATGCCGAATAAGGAGCGCTAGGCTAGTTACTATGCCCTCTATAAGTGTGATGTTTTGGGGGTTTTTTAATTTCAATTTATATGCCTGTAATGTTGCTTAAAAGGCAACTGTGAAAAAAATTGTACAAAGCCTTTTGTGTCTCCAGAGGGAGCTGTGTGAAAACTGATAAATTGTGTTGGTTTGGTTTGAAAATGAGAAAAAATCTGGGGGCGTGGAGTTAGAAAGAAGTGAGGTTAGCAGACCTCTGTAGCTCCTCATCTCTGCTGAAGGCTAGCAGCTCCAGGCTACATTAGCCGCTACTAGCGTAACACATCCAAATCAGGGACCCATTTCACTACATTTGCAACATGCAAACTGCAACTTGCAACATGAGACGATTTCTTGTCATGTTAATTTTGACATGTTTAACTAATCAAAAGAAACTCCATACTTTAGACCCAAGAGGACTGTAAGACTCACAAATTTATCTTCAAATTGTGAGTGACAATCATTTGTGAAATAGGGAACTGGCAACATTTGTGATTACAGTGGAGTGAATCGAGTGGGGTTGCATTGTGGGTTAGGTAGGCACAAGCTTTTACAAGGAAGAGGAATGTGTGGAATAAAAAAAAGACAATATTTTTGGTTCTGCTAGTTCAATTCTGATCATTTTTTTCAAACTGTCCATCATGCCTTTGACAATGAGTGGGTTTAGTTTCCTGGTTGTGATCCAGTTTTTGGATTATCTTGTGTTACACATGTACACACAATATCCCTGTTTCTGAAACCTGAAAAGCCATTTTTCCAGCTTTGAGAAACCTGGATATGTTAGCTGGAGTATTCCGATAGAAACTACAGTGCTGTAACATGTAAACACCTGATCCAGGTGTCTCATATTCCGTGCAAATATGATAAAAAACCAAGATATCATTGTGAGAATGTCATCAGATTCACTGTGTAATGTAGGTGTGCATGGTTCTAGTATGGTAATAGCTGCCTAGTTTTAGCAACAATAGTGTAGTTCAGACCATCAACCACGATAGAATTTCTGACTACACGACTTTTTGTTGGGGAACCTTTGACCCATGATCTCAGATATTCTGGCTACTGCCCTGTTACAGACCTGCTGGCTTTGCAGAAGAATAAATGAAAAAATCAAAATTGTGGTCATAAAATCGATGTGCTTATTAAATGACAAACGTTACGTAATATCAAGTCTATTTACTACCTTATGGGGTCATCTATGTGCGTAGGAGTCCTAATTCCAACATTTCCGATACGACGTGAATGCAGCAGCAGAGTCTGGCGCCAGCCTCAGCAGGAGCGGGGACGAACAGCAGCGGCTGAGATGATGAGAAACTGGCTCATGAAGTTCTCCTGTTTTCTCTCCACCGGCAGGTGAACGACAGATGACTCGTTCCGCGGATTAATGCACGCGGGCATCTGAAGTGAATTGTTTTTTTTTATGTTTGTGCATAATGTGAGAGGACCTGAAGAAACGCTGCAGCTTTGTGCAACAGGGAGCGCAAGACAGACAGCATATCTATTTTTTTTTTCCCTTCATACTTAAAACACGCGGGTTGGAGAAGAATATGAGAGAACATCCATGGTGAGTGAACAGATGTTTGGAGAAGGTTTTGGGAGGTTTAATGTGAATGAGTACATACTGTGTAGTGGGATGTCTTTGTGTTGCCACAGGTGCCCTCCCTGTCTGTCAGCATACAGCCTGCTGTACTTACACTGTAATTCATAAAACAAGCATGATGCTGTTAGTCCTACCAGCATCTGCCCTTCACTGACATTAACAAGCTGCTTAACCCTTGTTGAAATCCTCTGTTGTTTTCTAAAACTTACACTAAAATCACATTGTAATGTACCATGAGATCATTAATACACTGTAAGTAGCCTCATACTTACAAAATATTCACTTGATTAGTTAATTGATTATCATTTTGATAATCAATTTATGTTTTATCAAAATGACAAATTACTGATATTGCTTGATTATCTGTTGGTGTCTGGACTGCTCTGGTTATGTACTATCTGCAATTTTGGATTCAAAATAATTGCAGTTAGCTGAATAGGTTTGCTGATGGACATAAAATTAAATGACAACAGTTTTGATGAACTGTTTAGGTCGTTTATCAAGCAAAAATGCCAAATAATCTCTGCTTCCAGACTCTCCAATGTGAAGATTTTCTGCTTTTCTCTGCTGTATATCTTTGGACTGTTGGTCTGACAAAGCAAGCAGATTACAGACATTACCTTTGGCTCTGGGAAGTTGTGATGAATATTTTCACTATTATCTGACATTTTCTGAATTAAACAATAATTAATTGACAATGATAGTTGGTGGTTGCAGCACTAAATAGTTAATCAATAATGAAACAGATCATTATTTGCATCCAGGGCTGTGGCCAGGATTTCAGAAATACTGAAGTCCTCTCAATGCAAGCCCCACCATCCCACCAGCAAAAGGAAAGTATCTAAAAATGTTTAATTATTTGGATTTTTCATATTACTTTTATTCAACTGTTCATTTACAGTTTCTGTAATTTTTATTTACCAAAATTCGGGTATAAATTCAGTTTCAGTGGCTTCTCTACAAGGCCAGGAATAAAAGTCTGGTAAGGAAATAAAGAATCCTGCATAATCATCAACATACTGAAAGATTCGATTTTTTTATCTTGTGTGCACATAATATTCATTTTGTTGGCTCAAAAATGTTCAAATTTACATATTGTATTGAGTCTATATTGGATATCAGTCAATTAAATGTGTTTTGCAATGTTAAATTATAAAACATTAACACCCTCAAATTTGCTAAAACTATGGAAAAAATGTAGACATGACCCCAGTTTCCTTTATGGTAGATATTCCGTCATGGTTGCAGAAGGACTTAAATGCTGTAACAGCACTGTTTTTTTTTTTTTGAGAGCAATGACTGTCTCCTTCAATAAAAAAAAATGTGTATTGTCTTATATTTCTACAGTCTCCATTAAAGTGTGCTGCATTAAAAGAATATCCGTCGGATTAATCAAGTATGTAGGACGAGCTTGTTGTCCAGCCAAGCTGTTATTAACCATTACCAGTTCTAACAGTAATGTGTCAGGTTGGGAGTGTTCTGAGCCGTTTGAAGTTGTGTTTAGCTGAGTCACTACTGTCTGTATGTCTCATGGATCATGTCAGACTGAGGTCAGTGAGCTAAGAAGCGCAACTGAAAGGTCATTTACATGATGTGGTGGATTCAGTAGTGCTGCGTGAATTGGCTGAAGCAGAGAGTGGGTGCACTGAATCACTGTGTGCGTGATGTATGAGTATGAGGGAGATGACTGGGTATATAAGGCTACTAGGTGTATATTTCTTTCATTCCTTTCTTACTAATTATTTACTTATTTACTAATAATTATTTACTTATTTACCCAGGCAGGTCAGTGAAATTCTCAGTGCAGCTGTATGCAGCTGTATGTGTGCAGGGGTCACATCTCGCTGAAGTCTGTCTTACACACTTACACACAGTTTTAGGCATACAGACCTTTTAAAATGAAGAGCTGCTCTGAATGCAGGTATAATTTTAACTGGTGAGGTAAACCTGAATGGAATACAGAGTCACACTTTATCATAGGGCCAGTTAGCTGACTTACTGTCCTACTCCAAATAGAGCTTGTGAGTCCTGTTGACAAATACATCAACTTTGCCTAAATAAAGATTTATGGTTCCAAAACTATTTCCCAATAGGGGGGAATAGATATGGTCTCCTATAATATGAGAGAGGATTGCACAATTTCATGCAGTTAAAACAAAGATTTGGAAGTCAAACTGTTTCCAAATTCCATATTTCACTCTGATTGTAATGTAATGTGTGTAATGTGAAACATGCTGTTTGTAGTGATACACCTACAGAGATTTATCACCAACTCCCCTCAGCTCTAAAAAGCTTTTAGCTTCTTTCAACTCATGTTTTTGGTTTTATAGCCAAAACAATGTTTTGGTTCATTCTTCCTGCTGTCATCAATTTGTTTTGGGCCTCAGCAGGCAGCTGTTTTCAGTGAAAAAGCTCTGCTAAAGCCACTGTACACTACCTGCTCAGCACCAAACAGCAGACACACACAGTCAGTTGTAGACTAGCTGGTGAACATAGGGGAGCATTTAACAGCTAAAGAGCCAGATATTTCCCTCAGGAGTTAGTAGAGAGCAACAACTGAGATAAAAGGTATGGAAGCCCATTTCCACCAATGTGGTGAACAGAAAAAAATCATTGTAATTTGACTTTCTCAAAATAATGACTTAGTATCTCAAAATAATGAGAAACTCAAGCTTAAAATTTGCATAGGCCTGTGTCTCCTCATATGTGCCAAAGCAACAGAAGCAAGTGGGTGAGACAAAGCTTAGCAGGAAATGGATGCCATCATTGAAGACTACTTTAGACATGGATTCACAAATCATTAAATATTAGTGGTTTTGGAGGGATCGCATAAAATCAAACTAAGCCTTCGGACCCTAGAGAGAAAGCTTCAAAAGAACCAGCTTTGGTAGAGATGAAATAAGACTGAGGAAGCTGAAGTGGCATCCTTCAATGACCAACAGCTACAAACGTCCGGCAAACATCACGGCTACAGATGGATGCACCAGAAATGTTGGATGACTGGGATAATTACTGACAGAGAAACTGTGAATTTGTGACAAATTAAAGCCTTATGGCATATGTATCAGTGGTTGCATAAGTGGCTTCTCAAGAAAAATGATATGGCTAGAAGTATAGAAAACCACCTTTGTATTATCACAGGTTATTTTATAGATGCTGTGACCGAAAACAATAGATGTCCACTAAAAGTCCAGTTAGATCATGGGATTGAGAATACTCATTATTATTATTTTACTATAATGTTGTAAAATAGACGAGGCTGTGTGAAGATGTAGCCTAGGCAAATCCTTGCGTCACCTGGTGCAGTGAAGAAAAACTGAATCGTTGGTCAGAAGAGGAGTGAGATGCAGTAACACATGGGTAACACACATAGAGGAGAAAAAAAGCGAGTTTCCAAACATGATTTTGAAATTCTTGCAACACTGGCATGTAAGGAACAAACATCTAGGAAAAGTCAGCAAAGTTGGATGTTGTGACTTGGTAGTAACTAAATGTAATTCATTTCTAAATGTGTCTAGATGTCCCTATCGGTCAAATGACCAGTTTCAGTGCTCCTAGTGTTATATGACACAAGATGAATAAATTCAAAGTACACCAGCTATTCCATTCTCATCCTTACTTAACAGTCTGATAGCCTTGGAATAAACGCGCTTCTCACGAGTGCAGGGTGTTGTCCATGGTGCTGAATAATTTACACTTCGCATGCTCTTCTGAAGTTGTATTACTTAACCTGTTCTCTGTCCATGGTGTTATGGATTGTGACAGTGACACATGCAAAGGCAGGCTGAGCAATTGCTCAGGGCACCAGGAAAGCACTGGTCAGCACTGTTCATGAGTGGAAATGCACCTGGCAAGCTGATATAGACATCCTATTATTGATGAATACATCATTCATTTTTTATCTGGTTATTCACCATCCTTGTGGGTGGTCAGTTGTTATAAATCTACATGTTGGTGTTAGTAGCATTCTGGTCTTAAATAGGTTACAATAACATGAGGTGTTTTATTACCTTTGTGCTTGGTGATGTGCACATATAGGGGCGCACTTTCCTTATCTTGCCCTGCATGTAAATCTAACAGATTAATGTAGACATAGCTTATGAATTTCATCAAATCATTCACGTTTATTATTTTTGTTGTGTTGGGTCTGTATCTCCTGTCTGTTGTAATGACCATTGTGCAGGTGTCTATATAGTGATGTCACACTTCCGCTTTTTGGAAGTCAGAGTTTAGGTATGTGTGCTCACGCTCACGGGTCAAAACTCTTTCCAAGCAGACACACACACACCACCAGCTGATCGGGTATGGAGATGTTTTCTTTGTTTTTGACTCAATTTTGTAGCTGAGTTTAATTCATACCAGTCTATCTAAGCTAAGTCTAGCTGGTGTGGTTGCTATGGTAACACTATAGCGCTGCATGTTTTGTAGTTATAAGATAATCAGACTTCAATGTGAATGAGTATTGTGATTTTTCTATGTTTATAGTGTTACAGTAATGACATATGGGTTTTTTGGTTACTATTCTGTACTGTGTTTAATTATATTTGATTATTTCTTTATATGAGAGTATCAACGTAATGTCATGTTGCTGGTCATAGTAATGGTTACTAGGTTTTGCAAAGTAGGCTGCTATTTCTATATACTATTGCATGTCTATGAAATTGAACTTCATATATTTTGTAAGTGCATCTTGGCAAAAAAAAAAATCTTTCCAACTGACAGAGAGGGGAGCTAAGTAGACACACACACACACACACACACACACACACACACACACACACATACACACACCACCAGCTGGTGATTTTGTTACTTTGTATATATTTTACCAGATAAACACTAAAGACCTGAGACGCAGTGCTGCCTCCTGCCTTGTTATTGAAAACACCAAGAACACAAGGTAGAGCATCATAGGCATAACTCAGCCGGCTACATTAGATACATCTGTAGAAGTGTGCGACATATACACTAATAGTACAGTGCATTTTTCAAAAGATTGTCAATAAAAGAAAATGACTACACAGTACATGGTAGCAGTTGTAATGGTAACAGGTACAACAACAATATGTTAATATGGCAATTTCTCATAAACAAAACAAAACAAAAGATATATAGTCAATGATTTCAGTCAGGAATTGTGACACATATTCCTATCTTCCCTTTATGCATTCATCTGTCAACAAACAAGAATATTTGGTACCTACACTGTGTAAGAACAAATGTACTGTATACGCTAATGAGAAAATGATGATGATGCTGCTGTAGGTTTTGTGTGTAAATGGATGTCTGATGATTTAAATAAGAGATTCCGAGACAAGATGGCTGTTTTGCGTGACTAACCCTGAGAGTTGAACATTCTATTACAGATAAGCAAGTTATTTGTGCCATACTGCTCTTTTTGTCACATGTTGTTTACATTCTCCCAGAGCAAGAGAACACTTCAACAATTGTAGAATTGATAATTCTTCTACTTATTAACATTATTAGATGTTTAAATCATGATCACGCTTTAGGCATGCATTAGATCAAAAAATCTTACAATGGTCAGTCTGTCTTTCATCACAGTGTGATCAGGCTTTAACCTGAAGTGACATGAACTAATGCCAGCGAATATGTTACTTTGGTAGTATTAACTTTATATGACAATGGCTTAGCTCAAAAACAAACAAAAAGGGTAAAAAAAACATTGTTTTCATCCACCTTTATAGACACGATTCTTCACTTAAAAGTGCCAATAAAAGTTATTTAAACATTATCAACAACATTTAAATATCTTTGCCCTCCTTTATCTCCACTAGCACCATGCTATTATGTCCCGTGGTGTTATCCTTAACAAATTATCTCAGTACCAACCCGGAATGTATTGTCATTATTGTGCTATCTGTTGAACTATTTCAATCTCATGCCATGTTTTACATGAAGACACTTGGTCACTGACATTATACAAGGAAATAACAAGATTTTACATCGAAGTTGTGTGTGAATAGCATAAACACACACATACCTCTTTGACTAGATTAGATTATGTCCATTACTCACACATTAGACGCCAACACCTTGTTCATCTGGCAGCTGAAGTCAGGGTAGCTGTCATAATGGACTGACAGCTCCATCACACAGCTACACGTATGGGCCACGCGTCTTCTCTGAAAACCTTGAATCTGGTTGAAGTCAACAATGATTTTCTTTCCCAGGAACAGATCTGAATCTCTGCAGAACCAGAGGAGGAAACACGGTATCAGCATTTCTCAAGTATGTGGTTAGGTGCTTCTGAATGTCCTTCTGGTGGACATTCATTGTCTCTGCTCGCACTTGGTTGCAGGGTTTTGGATACTGTTGTGAGGTCCTGAAGGCTCTGCTTGGTGGTGTTGAGTATTTTTTCCCATTGTTCGATTACATAGGCAGGCACCTAGAGGATTTCATTGACATTGCTGGCTGTTGGTATCCTACAGCTGTGGTTATCAAGGATCTCAATCAGTTATTCTTGGTTAATGTTGTTAAAAATCTGATTGCCATGATTCAAACACGCTCATATTCAGGCATGTATTTGAGGAAATTCTCCACTTCATCGCTCTTCACATATCCCAAGGCAGCTTGCTATAATATGACAGGCACAATCTTCACAGGAAGATATTTCTCCCTCGCCCATCCAAAAGCAACAGTTTTGCCAACACTCTCCCACTGCTGCTGTCCAAAATCATGCCTAAGGAAAAACACTTTAAAAGCATTTCCTGTTGTGCAGAATTCCAGAGACAGTCTCTCACAGCTCCTCCATCATCATACGCCTTCTCAGGTGTTCCATCTGGCAGTACCTGCCTTCTGTAAACAGCCAATATTTTCTTCACTCTCTCACTTGATGGCATGGTTTGAATGGTGAAACAGGCAGTTTATCATCCAAATTCTGTTTCTCATTTGCATAGAAGTCTCCTATAAAAAACAATGTTGCTGCTCTCAAAAGCATCCTCACTCCCACCCTCTGTGGAATATAGTGAAAAGCCAAAATTGTTATCACTTGTAGTGCTTACAAGAAATATAACTTCAGGGCTGACTGTTTCAAATGCAGCAGATGGCGGGGCTGTTGCAACGCTGACAGAAGGAATCAGAAGACTGATTCTGAGAGCTCTCTTAAAGATGGAGCTGTGTCTGTGTGGACTGTCAATGTTTTTTCTGTGTGGTCAATAAAATCTAAGAAGAGTAAGTTTTGTATCAGTGTACAATTTTCCAGCTGTGATTACATCATCAGCTGTCACCTCTGGATAATCTCTTGAGATCTACCTCAAAATCTGTTAAGGGCCCCAGGATATTTCTCCCATCTGGAAAGAACAGGCCAATCGCTTCCTGTATCACATCCCTTTTCTGAGCATCCTTTGACATGTCAACTTTTCTTGTTCTCCCTCCTCATTTGGCTCTCACTAGCTTGAAAACCTGTTTTTCATCATCATAATGCATCCATCCTATTTCTATTTTTCTCTTTGTCTTCAGAGCATTTTTTTCTGATTCGGTTGGGAATGCGCCCTTTGCTTTGTGCTGCTGCCTCCTTCTTCACAAGGTTTTCTTTTGGCCAATTTTGTTTTCAGGCTTTGATTTGCGAGTCTTGTTTTGGCTGTTTTCCTTCCATCTACAAAATCCTAACACTGCTAGACTGTCACCATAAGATGACAAATAAGTCTTTAAGTCTTCATCTGTCATCAGCTGTATGGTGCTAGCATCAATCTAAACAGGGACAATGGCATTGTTTAAAAAATAGCAATCCTGATTAGATAACCTAATTAATGTTGATAACATTTAGTTATCTAGAGTTTAATGAAACAGCAATACAAGAAAGTTTATGTTTTGAGGAAACAATCAATTAGAACCAATAAAAAGTATGAAAAGTACAGTTGTTTGAAATACTCTGCTTCTGCAGAGTATTAAGGTACTTAGCTGCTTTTGCAGTTAAGTACTGCTCATGCTCCAGGGTCTCTATGGTTTCCTCAGGAACATTTATCCGTCTCAAGAAGTCACTTAAGTCATCCATCCTGTGAGCATGCATTGCAAGTAAAGTTATTGTAGGCTATCATACATTCTCCATATATACACAAGAGTCTTGGGTTACAGATGAGCTATGATTTTGCAAGGGAAGTGTGTCGTAACAAATCTTTGGACCTCAGTTGGAAAAAGTTTCAGACCAGCTCAAGGAAAAACTTCTCTTTGGTGTCCAAACAGAATCATCAGGAGTCAGAGTTCAGAGCAGCAAAATGTTCTTTAATGCCAGCAGTAAAGGAGAGCAGTTTACAGTGCAGGTTCACCAAAAACACTCTGAGTTGCTAGGGCCAGTGCTCCTTCTTTTATACTGTTTGGCTTGCACAGATCACGCCCCTTGTCTTACCTCTTCATACTGTCCAATTACACCATTGGAAAATCTTTACGTCTGCTATTATAAGGATGAAATCCCAAAATAGGTTTCATGTAGGCTTGGACATGTCTGGGCATGTTCTGTTTACCCAGACATGTTCAGACATATCTCCTTTTATTTTTTAAGATTGTTCAGGTTTATTTTACACCATTATTTCCATAGCTTTCTTTTTGGCCTTAATTTTTAAAGTTATTCTTATCATTTTTCTTAATTCTTTCTCAAGGTTGTTTTTAAAAAATAATGAAGATTAATACAAACACACTTAGAATAACTTCAGTGCACTGAGTGTGATCATTTCCAACATATTATGTGCCCTCACATTGATTACAAGATTTTGTGAGGTTTACATATAATATGACTGGTATAATGCTTCATAATAATAACAATTTAACATACTTATGCTTAAAACTTGATACCACGAGTTTAACTGTGTTCTGCAATGAAACATACAGGTTATATACTGTATATGTATAAAAAGTGAGACATTAATTATTGTTTTGAGGCACTTGCTCTAACCCTTAGTGATGCACTTCACAAATCCTGCCCCAGTTTTAGCCTTCTGCTTTTTGACAGTAGCACAATCAAGGGCGTACTCCTTACTGAAGTATATATACTGTAGATATAGTTTTGTAAGGATCACACTCTCCTCTCAGTTTAAAAAAATCACATTATGGTTAGGGATTTTTGAATTTAGTATTTGAGTGATCCCTTTCAAATTCACATGTGTGTGTTAAATATTGCAAATATTATGTGCTAACTACAGTAGAGCTGGAGAGTTAAATATTCAGCCTGTGTACATAAACACATTCAATATAATCAGCAATTAAACAGCCAGCTGCTGAGGACAGAAATTAGAAGTCCCACGTCCAGGGAATGGAGTACACATTCTAGTTGACTGGAGTCTGGTTTACCAGTAGATTAGGCTTGTTGCATTTAAACAATTTGCAATATCTCAGAGACGAACACAATATGCTCTAGTGAACATTCTCTTCGAAATATAGTGTTCCTCCGCACTACACAGGAACGTTAATTAATGACTTTTTGGCAAGTGGAAAAGTGTATTTTATGGGTTGTAGGCCTATTGCTGCTTTAAAGATATTTAAACTGGTAAAAAGGACTTGATTAATTATAATCTAGGGCATAGATCAAGTAAAGTAATGCAGAGTCATAAGGATGATTACAAGAGTTCATTTCTTCATTTTATATATAACCCATCCATAAACCATATTAATTACAGTCTAGTTTACAAATATAGGCCTGAACAAGGATATTAGACATACCAAACACATATACACATCGGAAACAATACTATAGTATTGCCTATAATTATGTAAATGTCATGCCTGATTACACTATAAACTGCAAACACTTCTTTGCCCACAATTGTGATTATTCGGTTACAAGAGACGTATGAGTTTCACAAAGACATACCTTTGCCGTTACCACTGACATAAAGTTATATGTATTTGCACATTATGACTGTTTGATCCAGATAAAAGCATAAATAAACTAGGCAACACAGTTTTAATAGTATGCATGCACTCTGGCAGAGGGGAATCAGATTTTGGCAGATAATCACTTTTTGGCACGACACCGGTTCTTTTCCCCTCTTCATTTTCTTTACATACAGTGTCTATTTTTGCCAGACCGGCTTGCACACAACAGAAAAAAATGAATTATTGCAACGACACAAATGGGCCGATAGGTTGCCTGGCATCTTGGGGTGGGTGCTGCTGTACCCTTACTTCCTGCACCTAACATTATGCTTACAAGAGTTGCAAACTTTGTTTTCAATCAATTGAATTTAGTCAGTAAAACCCAGTGAAGTTAACACGATCAAAATCAAATGTAACAGCTAACGTTAGGTGTCGTTGGCATCTGGCAGAGTAAGACTTGTCAGTCACCCACATGTTGCATGTTATACTTAACTTTAATCTGGATAATATCTTGTGCAACAACACATTTAACATTATTTTACTACATTTTGTCATTTGTACAAGTACATAACACATACCTTCAAGTAGCCCAAGAGCACAACAATATGTACAAGTAGCTTGTTCTACATCCATGTTCCAAAACCATGCTTGCCTACCTCTTTTCTAATAGCAATGACGGAAAGCTAGCCAGTGCATGTGACTTCTTGATAGTAGGCCTAAGTCAAAATACTGAGAAAGTTGACAGTTTCTCATTATTTTGAGATAGTTTCTCTTTATTTTGAGATACTAAGCCATTATTTTGACAAAGTCTCTTATTCAAATGACTTACAGGATCTTTTTATTTTATCACATTGGCAGAAATGTGCTTGGATAAAAACTGTTGTGTTTTCAGCTTGCTCTGCAGCCGCCAAGTGGCCAAAAAAATCAATAAATACAGATTTAAGTATTTTCAAAAAAGCCATAAAACAGACAAAATCATTGCTTGATTTTTGAGTGTGATGTTGATGTACACTATTGTCACACAATGCAGATGTTGGTGAGGTAACTCCAGGAAGATCCCAGAAAACAAAAACAAAGAAGAAAATTCAGCTTTTCTCTTTGTGAAGTTTAAACTCTCCAAAGTTACAGTTTGATTGACATGCGCATTAGGGTTAGGCGATGTCTACAGAAGTGACGATGTTGTCAACTCAAGTACTTCACATGACAAAAACAGTACATGACGACAGTTAATATGTAGTTTGGTACATATACTGTATACAATTAGAATGTAGTTTAACTAAAAAGTCCTAACTTATGGTCCACTTATTAGCTTTTTCCAGCACTTTCAACCATATTACAGTACACATCAGCAGATGAAGCTCATGGAGATGGGTCTGTTGTTGACTGTATTGTAAATGTTCATGCTTAAAGGTGCTTTCAGACAGTAAGCAGCCCAGCAGTCAATGGCAATGTTCTGTATTTTAAATTGGTGGCAGCACAATGGCTTTATCAAAGAAACGCTTGTATCCTAGAATTCCAACTAATTGTCATGCCTTGTAGTGCTCATCTCTGTTTTTTACAATTTCAACAGTGTCAGTACAGGTACTGTATGTACGTTCTGAATGGGCACCGGGATTGTAGGATGAGTCCACATGTTTCCAGCTGAGTGCTTCCCTTTCTGCTATCAAACAGCTCTGGCAGAGTTATTACAGATAAATCTCAGGAATGTGATGGAGCTCACAGTGACACTATCACTCTTTCCAATCACAGCAGGAAATTAGGCTTTCTGCACCACTCATCAGGAAATAACAAACTTGCATCTATTTACTAAAGAAATAAAGAAATTTTAGGTTTTCTCAAAAACAAGAATGCAAGTGGTTCACTTGTAAAATAATAGCATAAGATATAGGAAAGGAAAGGCCTCTAAAAGACATCAACAGAAGTAGAAGAGAACTATTGAAGTGGGACTAAAATTTAAAAATGAGCACAAGAAAGTAGAAAATGGAAGAGGGAATGAAATGCAATTCAGAAAATTCATGAAACACTATGACAGGGAAAACTGAATATAAAATTAGATATTGACTCATTCTTCCATCTTGTCATCTTAATTTCATGATGTAAACACCATCGTTAATTATTCAGTTAGTAATATAATAATTACACCTCTCTTTATCATGGCCAGATTAACTTCTTAGTGTGCATCAGTGCGTACTGCAAATAACATTCTACAAAGCAGCTTCAATTTACTGTTCGCCCAGAGACCACAAACCAACCAATACTCCTGGAATCATTTATGCTGATTTTGAGCTCAGGATAAATTGAGGATATGGACACAATGTCAAACAATCAGAACCTATATTTTAACTCCTAGGTGTTAGCCCACAGTTAGCTTCTGACAACTCTTTTTATACAGTGAAATAAAGCACATTATTCTGATCAGAGCTGGAAATGCATGTTAAACACGATGAGTTGTTATTTAGCTGTGAACCAGGGCCACTGCAAAGTGAGTTCACCAGCTTATCCACTAAAAACCAGACTTTTTGAAAAATGGATAGTTGGATGGTTTTTAATACAGCCTAAACCAAACACAGGTAAAACGGTCACTGGGTAAAGTGAATTAATTGTGCGAATTAATTGTCCTGACTCTCTAAAGTGATGAAAGGTTGGGTTTTATCCCTCTGCTTTGTTAAGCTTTATTTTTTTCCCTAAAGGCCCCTTTGCATTGTGTGATTGTGGCCAGTCCAGAAGGAAAGTTGACAATCATGAGAGAAACATGGTGAAATCTTTGCTTGTCAGTCAAAAAAAGTGCTCCTGGATCTCCTTCTGCAAAATTCTGCTATGACTGCTGCTATGACCCATGTCTATAAAGCAAACAACCATGCTACAACATATACTGAGAAGACACTGGCCAGCGTGACATTTTGTAGGCATCATTTTTGGATCAAGTTTAGGGGATTAAAGACACAAATGCACAGATACAAAATTATTGAGGCAGAATAAAAAATAAGTTTGTGGGACAAAACCATGGCTGTATTATGAGAACTCTTTTAATACATCTATGGAGAAAACTTTCCTTACTTTGTTGCAGAGTGGTGCAGGTGGATAATGTAAGCCAGTGATGTGCAACTGCTCTCATCTACTTTTTTCTATTTACATTGTAGCACTGCGATTCACCACACAATCATCACACAATCTCTATCCATCCATTTTCTGCAAGTTATCTGGGACCAGATCACAGTGGCAGCAGACTGAGAAAGGTAACCTAGACATCCTTTTCCCCAGCAATGTCCTCCAGATCCTCCTGGGGGATCCTCAGACATTTTCAGGCCAGAGGAGGTATGTAATCCCTCCAACACATTCCGGATCCTTCCCAGTCAGACATGCCGAGAACACCTCCAAAAGGAGGCATCCAGGAAGCATCGTAACTAGATGTCCAAACCACCCCACCTAGCTTCTTTTGATCTGAAGGAGCAGATCCGAGCTCCTCACCCATCCTACATGCTGCACCGATGTGCCGTCAAGCTCATGCTCCATCTTACCCTCACTCGTGAACAAGACCCTGATACACTTAAACTCAAGGTATATAGTTGAGACTTTCCCCAAGTTGTAAAACCCTGCCTCCTCTATGGAGGGCATGTCGGTCAAGGTTTAATTAGAGTTAGAGTTCCTCAGAGTGCTCTTTCCACCACCCAACAATGTCTCCTGTTAAGGTCAGCAGTTCTCTAACCTGACGTGCCAGATGGTTCGTACCATCTGAGAAGTCGTCCATGGAAACTGTTTGGAAAAGAGCAGGCAATTTCAAAGGTACTTGGCAGGTGATTGGATGAACCCTCTGTCTTACCTTGCGAGGCAGCTGAATTCATAAGATCACAAGATCACATGAGAATCCTCATAGGATGCTAATATTCTGAACTAATGGTGGTTAGGACACAAGTACATAACTTGAAGCCTGACGTAACCATAGGGTTACGTGAGAATCGAGGTAGCAAATCCACCTGCCTCGAAGGTAAGCAGTTCTCCTCCCTTGCTGAAAACAGCCTGGGCCTGTTTCCCCTTCCAGAGTCATCTGACAGTTTGTTTCCTTGAGGCCATCTGAAAGTCTTTCTTCATGGCATCCCCAAATTCCTCCCATACCCTGATTTTTGCTTCAGCAACCACTGAAGCTTCTGCCCTTTTGGCCTCCAGTACCCATCTGCTGCTTCAGAAGACTCCAGGGGCAGCCAAGCTCCTTCCTCAGCTTGACAATCTCCTTCACTGCCAGCAGATTCTCAGGTTGCTGTTAGACAGGAACTAACTGTCTTCTGGCCAAGGCCCGGCCACCAGACGCTCACCAGCGAGCTCCCCTTCCAGGCCTGACACCAGTAGGGTGCCCCAGTCTCCCTCTTCCGGGATTGCACAATCTGACAGCCTCAAATTGATAATGTACAGTCTGACTCAGATTGCAACCAAGATTTTATTAGACTCATCTCACACAGTGTGACATGCAATAAATTTACACAATATTTTTGTTGCACAGTCTAAAAGTGTCTCAAGGAGGATGTTTTGCAGCTCGTATTAAGAATATTTCCTTTAATATTTTCTATAGTGTGCTAATCATGGCATAGTGATGGTGTTACTGTTAGATTGGCCTTCAGTCACTTTTACCTTACAGAAAATGTTGGACAGGGTGAAACAGAGAGGAGAAAGATGGAGAGAGACAGGAGAAAATTATACCTACTGAGATATATGCATGGGCTGATGTGTAGTCATACACATCAAGCTTCTAGCATATTTGTGAGTGAACATATTTACAGTACTGTAGCAGCCTGCAGTAGCTGACCTAGCAGTCACAAAGGAGGAGTTGCTGCTTAGCAGTTTCCTGAATTCTTCACTCATGTCAGACCTAGTCACTGAGGACATCTCTGATGACAATGTGTGAATTTTTTCACATCACAGGGGAGGCAAAGGTTTGCCAATCTTGCTTTTTCTTGCACTTGTGCTATGAGGGCTCACTGAAGTAGTACCACACATAATATGCAAAATTGTTGGGTAGAGTGCAATTTAAATCAGAGCATTTTGCAGTCAGTCATTATTCACTCAGTCTGTCATATTACTCATTTTAAAACCTTTAGTCAGTTAGCAGTGGCGCTTCATGACAGCAGCTCAGCAAATAGAGAACAGAGTGCAGACACTTTGGGAGGGAAAGTAATGTTGTTGTCTGGGAGGTTCAGAGCAGCATGGTATGAATATAAAGCAACAATTACTCACCCACAGAAATGTGATTTAGATTTTAAAGTTGAATTTATGTTTGTGACATTGTTAAAAGTCTAGTCTCCAAATGTTCCATGTGTAATAATATGCAGTTTTATAGTAGAATGATCCACAGAGTAACTCTAGTCACTCTAGTCAGATCAGAATCCTTATTCGCATACATATGCACAAGGCATTTTTTTGGTGCAGGTATCAGTACAATAGAATTATTTATGATAATTTGAGGATGGAAGTTCATTCCTGACTGCATCTTTCAACTGAATCTCAGAGTCTTCACAATCTTATATCTGAATTTACAAGGGGAGTAAGGTTCTTTTAAATGTGTTAAATGTACAATACATAGTTTGTAGAGATGCAATGCTTAGTCAATTAATCAAATCTATCAACAGAAAATTAATCAGCAACTATTCTGAGAGCCAATAATCGTTGAAGTCAGTTTTTAAGCAAAGATTTCAAGTGGTTCCAGTGTGAGGATTTTCTGCTTTTCTTTTCTTTATATCATTGTTAAGTGAATGTATTTTGGATTGTTGGTGAGACAAAACAAGACATCTCAAGATGTCACCTTGGGCTCTGGGAACAACTCATGAACATTTCTCACCATTTTTGACATTTTATAGACAAAATGATAAATTGATTAATCGAGAAACTCGATTAAATAATGAAATAATGGATGGATGGAAATAATGGCTTTATCAATAATGAAAGTAAGTTGCAGCTCTAGTGGTATAGAAATATACCAGGAATGCTAAGAGAATGAGAATTACAATGAGAATTTGTGGAATATAACAAAATGTATATGAAGAACAGAAGTGTGTGTGATTATTTTGCATTAGTTTGAGGTTGGATGGTCATGATTTAATCAAGGTAACTACAATGGATTTTGTTTACAGTGAATTGTGTTTAATGGCTTAGCACTTAGGTTCTGTTTTTTCTACTAAGATGTATCACACATACAGTATATGTCTGTGCATATCATGTGCTGGCACGAAAATACAAAATAATTTAAATTTCCAAGACTGCTGGTGGTGTGAAATTGCAAGATTTATGCTCTGATTTGTGAAGATAAGACATGTTTCATTGGTAATGCAACTGTAGCCATATTGGCCTATGACCAGGCCTTCAGAACATAATCACAAATCTGCTGCCTCTGATCTGAGGCTGCCGTAGGCTTGCAATGTCTCTAATTTAAGGGGAGGGCCCAATCAAGCATGACTTTGCCATGTGGTGATAAAGAGCATTTTTTAGATCAATTTTGAAACAAACTGGGAGGCAGTGCAATGAGGCTGCAGAGTTTGGAGAGAACAGTGTGTTACAGAAGTCCAACTGGGAAGTTATGAAGGCATGGAAGACTTTGCTATTGTCATTAGAAGAAAAGATGGATCTTATTCTTGTAATTATTCTGAGCTAAAGGAAGCACCAGTTTGTGATGTAACTTAAAATACAGACATAGAATCCCAATCAATCTACTAAAATCATTAGGATTAAAAGAAAGGTAGAACTGAACTGCATCGTCTGCATAAAAACAATACGAACTATTGTGCTGGGTGATGATGTGACACAAGGGTAATACATAATAAGAAACAGTAGAGGAACAAGGATGGACTCTTCGGGCACTCCACAAGACACTGGGTGGGCAGAGGTGGATTGTCACCAATGGAGATAGAAATTATCCTGATAGAGAGATATGAGACAAAACATTTCACCGAAAAAATGGTGATTAAGGATTTATTAGGATTTATTAGGGGTTATTCAGACTTAAAAATAAAAATTGTCAGCATTTAGAGAAATTGAAGTTATGCCAACTCACCCAGTTAGTCTCTTGTTTTAACAAAGGTTAGTGAGTCCTGATAATTTCTTCTAAATCTTATGCATTGTAAAATGAGAAAGTTCTGTTAACTTGTGTTCTTAAGTTGTGGAATGTACATATCTAAATTATTTTAAATCAACTCAACTTTTATGATTAACTCATTATAACATAAGCTTTCTTAACCCTAATTCGAAGACAGGCTTGTGATGTCTTTTAGATGTTTCAAATGAGTTACATACATTAAAATGATTCAAACTTTGATGAAGACCACCCCCCACGCTCTTTCTTTACAAATCACCTAAGCTGTAGTTGTCATATCTATCACAACTGATCCTGGTTTCAATGTGGCTGCTAGCACTACTGCAAAAGCTTGAACAACGATTGCAAATCAAGTCCATTTGGAAACTGAAAAGCTACAAAGGTACAATATACAGATTTCACTTACTGTTATTAAGGCCCTGTTTACACCTGGCATTAACATGCGTCTTGGGTGATCCAATCACAATTGGACAGCTCTAAGTACGTCTGTTCACACCTGGTATTAACATGTGTCTCCACATGCACCTTGAGTGACCACTTGTGATCAGATTTCACTTCCCCACTCCATACGCAAATAAACACTTACCATTTCCGTTTGCAAAGACCAAATTCATTGTTTTGAACAGGTGGGAGGACAGGGGGTCTGTGTACCCTCCATCCAAAGCTGTGTTCAACTTGTTTGATAACAGGATAAACAAATATACCATGCATTGTGTGGATCAGTCAGGATCTAATGTTAATTAATGTTCTGTGTTTGTCTACACATCCAATAGGTCAGCTGTTACACACACACACAGTCCAGGGTTAGGGTTAGGGTACTGTTTGGAGTAAAGCAGGCTCCTCCTGATAAATCCTGAGCTCCATTATATTGAGCAGCGTAGCAAAATTAAAAACTGCAGTTATCAACTTGACAGGACAGAAGAGTCTCACAGCCTGAGGAAAGAAGCTGCTCTGTAGTCTGGTGGTGCAACAGCAGATATTTCTATATCTCCTGCCAGATGGCAGCAGGGTGAACAGGCTATGGTTGGGGTGGGGTTTGTCTTTTAGTATCTTTTTGGCTCTGTGCAGGTTCCTCACCTCAGCGATATCATTGATGCTCAGTAGATGGGTACCGAGGATGTTCTCGGTTTTAATCACCCACTACAGAGCCTTAATGTCTTTTATCCCATATCACTTTTTGGTCAAATTTTGGGTTATCCCATTTTTCCAGGTTTCTCAATTAGTCAATTCAAACTGGAGCCAACAGGGCCGTGTGAGCTAAATATTAAAAAAAAACTGCCGGTCCAAGGCTTTCAATTTTCTGTTGTTTTTGAATATGTCCCATTAATTACACCAGTGGTGTGCCACCACCACCCCAAATTAGTCAACGCAGGGGAACCACTGTATACTGCTCTTCATTATCACTTTATTTGTTTTAAAGTTATCAGTGAATAAACAAGAGCACAGTGTTCTAGTTGTAAAAGTGAGGCAGGGCTTGGCCACTGAGCCAGCACTAACTATCCTCCTATCTTTGCAATCAAGGACAACAAATCAATAGGCTACTTTTCTTTGCAAGGCGCCATTGAACAGAGAATTGTAGACAGACAGATGATGGCCTTGCATGCTGTCATCCTCTACAACGTAACTCTTTGATTCTTGCTCACTTCCCATGAGTCACTCTGCTCACTGAAAGTAATGTTTCTTTTGCTGATTTAATTGTGAAGAAAGTTAGAAAACAACAAAACAAAAATATGAATTACAGCAGGGAAATTGTTTTGTGTCATTGTTCCTGCACCACAGTAAATCTTTTTGCAGTGTTGTCAAGTAGCAACAGCAGAGAAGAGAAACTGATGATTACTGTCTGTAATTCCAGAAATTAAAGACACAGTTCACAGAGGAAATATTGTTGAGCCATTGTTGGACTTATTTGTGTCAAGATTTACTGGATCAGAGCCAATTTTCTATCTAATTCTTACTATCAGAGCTGTCATACACTAGGACTGATTATCTTATGATTGTACATAGTATAAATAACCTGCGTTCAGCCTTTTCATGGTCAGTAACATCCAAAAAGCTTATTTTCTGCTGTTTGGAAATGTTACTTGAACATCATGTTTGAATACGTCCCAGATTGTAACTGTAAGCTGAATTGTTTCTGACACCATGGAGTTTTCTTGTAAGCAAGGACAGCAGCATTAATGGAATTCAGGAGGTATTGAATTTTGAGGATAGATGAATGGATGTGGGTGAAGCTAGAAAGAAGATGTCGTCTGTTAGGCTGGTGTGGGAGGATGTATTGAAGACCGGGCGGAGGGAGACTCAGTGTGGGGGTTCCGTCTCAGGCATATTTCCGCCCAAGCTGATCACTGGCCCTCAGACAGTGTCTAGAATGAGACGTGGGAGAGGTATGCACCAGATTGAATAGGAAAGGATGGGGAAGAGGGAGGAGAGGATGAAGGGATGAGCAGAGGGAGGGATGAGGTAGGAAGATGAAAGGATGAAGGGAAGGGAAAGGGAGGGTGGGTCGAGAAATCTGAGACAAACAGGGTAGGATGGGTCGACTAGGCATAAGTAGGCTTGACAGGTAATTAGAGGTGTGGTTCCTAACTTAAGTTAACAAGTTAACTACATATAAGTGGAGAGGGTCGGACTTTAACATTAGACAGTTATAGATTTAATATGATGTGAAGATATTAAAAAAACATATGACATATGTTACTATTCTAACATATATATATACCCTTCAAAAACTTACAGTAATGTATTAATTAATGAATTAATAATTACTACATGAGCTACTGCGACCGCTACACACATCAACATTCACAACACATTCACGTTCTTCTATCAGTGCCAAATGTTTGTAACAACATTGTGATAATAGCTAAATTCTGTGTATGTGAATATAGATTTCCACAGGTTACTCTAAACTTAATTTTAACTTTTTTATTCGAAGAAGGGTAAAAATAAGACACAACAAAGGTCCCATGCCTGAGTTTGCCTTGAGCCCCCAAAATCACTAATCTGCCCCTGAGTGGAGATAATCCTGGCTCCCCAGTGGAGGGATGGCCTTCTCACTTCAATGAGCTGTGCAGAGACCTAACTGAACTCAAAACGGACAGCTGTTGCCTTCAAGAATACTGTGTACTACATGTTTTTGCACCTTTTCTGCACTCTGGTCTTAACTCAGCACTTACACAACTTCTGAGGTGATCTGTGCAGTTTGCAGGAACCTACATATGTGTCTTTGATTCTTTGACACTTACTTTTTATTACTGGTTCTTTTTGGTGTCTGTTATCAAGGGGTTTAAAACACAGCTGTGGACATTTTTAACCACACTGGAATCTCCCATAATATTCAATATGATGGAAAATTGGCATCTTTTATTTCCCCAACCAAAATTATGATGTCTTTCATGACAAGAACAACTAACTTGCCAGAGTGCTGATATTGACTGATGCCTCATTTTTGAACATTCTGTGCCACTGTTTTCCTTAATTATCCCTACTGTATCCATTGCAATGACAATATGGTTAGGGTTATGGTTAGGTAACAAAAACTTTTGGTTGAAGTTATAGAAAGATTGTGGTCAGGGTTAAAATAGTCTCTCATGGTGTTGAACTCAGTTGTTCACATAAAAAATGACAGAAGTAGATAAGAACAAGTGTGAAGAATGAAAAATGAGAGTCTGAAAGAGAAGTTCAAACCCTGCCTACTTTCACACCTCCACACACCTGTGATTGTTACAAAAAAAATTTAAAATTGTAAGATGCAGCTGCCAGTTCTGATGTTGAAAAATTGTGGGGTGAGAGGGTTTCAGATAGAATATTAGAATCCTAGTATCCAAGGGATACTGAGCTGGTAGGCAACTAATGAAATTTGTAATAAAATTATAAATATTTAAATTCAAATTCAAATGCTGTTGTGTAACGTAGCTCTATTCCTATGTTTCTACTCTTAGGTCTGACTGTTAGCAGCCTTATAAATGTGGCCTCTGCTTTGCTGTCAAATCTATAATAAATGCTGTTGCTATTTAGGCTGCATTCATTCAAATCAGCCCTGTGTTAAAACAATGCAAGGGGCTGTATTGGTCACTGTGAGACAATGAAATACGACCCAGGAAGTCTAGTTGGAGATTGATGCATTTAAAGGCTTGTCAGATGCCAAAACACCACACAGCAGTTTGTAATACTCACAGACAGGATTTTACAAATCTGGAAAGCTATCAAAGGGGCAACTGGTTTATCTTTCATCTCAACAATCAGTAAACAGCAGAAACATGGTATTCACGTTACAAAGTAATCCACCAGGAATGTGCGCTTGCATGTATGTGATTGGCCAATGCAGCGTCTTCCTAGATGATGATTGCAGGAAGAGTTGAACCAGGTTCAACTTTTTTGCTGGATGACCCTGTGTTGTTACCCCCACTGCATCAACACATTGCCCCATTCAAAAGAATGAGAGGGCTGCATTTTTTCACTCAGGGCTCAAGTCGGCCTGAACACGGCCTTAAGCTGTAGTTGATGCAAACCAAACACTTCCTGCTTCACATGAAAGACTTTCCTGTAAACCACCAGAAGGCTTTTATTGTGAAACAACTGTAGGAGGTCCAGTCAACAAAGTTCTGTCCTCCTTGTTTGATAAAAACTGGTCTATATCAAGATGTGGACGTTGTACACAGAATCATCCCTACACACAGGAGGAGAATTAAAAGAATCTGGAATTACACAGTTTTAAAGCTTGACTAACTGATCAGACATAGCTACTTTCTGACTGGAATTATGGTTCTCTGAAGATACATGCAAACAGTTCATAGGTTGCACAAGCTTCCGAATCTCAACAAAGCATCATGCAGACCTGAGTGTCAAACTGATTGGTCATTCCATCAAAAAGAAAAGAAAAATCATGTAAACAAAACACTATTGTAAATGTGTACAAATATAAAAGACCCAGCCATGGCTGCCACGTGTGTGTGCGTATGTGTCTGTGTGTTTCTACAGGGCGGAGGTCATAGCCAACTCCATTACCGCCCTGGCTCCAGGCCTGACACCATCCTACATAGTCCAAAATCTCCTCAGCTGCTTCATAATAGAGAGGTTTATAACCAGCTGCAGCTCTCTAATACACTCTTATGAGTTCAAACCCAAAACAAATGCTTTCTCATTTTCCAAAGCTGAAAACACTGGAGTGACCTGTGGAAATCTGTTTTTATGTATATAGAAGTTAGCTATTATGGCATCGTTGTTATATAATATTATATGACTGAATAGAATCATGTATCTTGTTCCTTTTTTTAAGTGAAGCATTTGAGGACATTGTGATGAGAACTCAAGGCCTCTGATAGATAATGATGGCATTATGCATGTGGGCCTAAAATACCTTGCATCACAGTGCAGTGTTAAACATCAGTGTTTCATGCAGTTTAAAGGACCAGTGTGTAGGATTTAGTGGCATCTAGCGGTGAGGTTGCAGATTGCAACCAAATGAATACCCCTCCCCTCACCCTTTCCTTCCAAGTGTGCAGGAGAACCTACAGTCTCTGTGAAACTCATGAAAAAAGTAAAAGGCCCTCTCTAGAGCCAGTGTTTGGTTGTCCATGAAACATGGTGGTGTAACATGGCGGGCTCTGTGCAAGGGGACCCGCTCCTTATGTAGATATAAAGAGCTGAAAGTCCCAAGAGGAGACTATTCGACCACTCATACTACTGAAGAAGAAAATGTCATATTAAAACATCAATGCAGTTTCATCTGTGAAAGGAATATGAGGAAAAACTCATTTACTCAAACTTATTTACCTTCTCTCTGAGAGTGAAATGAGAAGATTGATATCAATCTCATGTCTGTGCGTAGAATAGACTCCAGAGCTGGAGTCAGGACATGGTTAGCCTAGCTTGGCATAAAGACTGCATGGGTGAAACAGCCTGGCTCTATCCAAAGTTCAAAAATACACCTACTAACACTTCTAAAGTAATTTAAAAACAACCATATGTGGTATTAGCAGGAGTCAGGTGTTGCTTATCCATCCAACCAGCACGTCTGTGCAGCGTCTATGTTCATTATGTTGCAAGTTACCAGAAATTCCAGCACTCACCTTCCTCTAAAACCATAAATTGTCATGTTTACATTTCTGTTTATTGGCGGATAAAACAAACGAGATACAACATGAACAACTTGTTAATCAGTGAGGTTTAGAGGTGTTGGTAAGTCTATTTTTTCACTTTGGACAGATCCAGGCTAGGCTAACCACAGCCTGACTCCAGCACTGTACTTAAAGGATCCATACTACATATTACAACCTTTAGACTTTGTACTACATTGTACATTCTAAATAACGTTAGTACAAAGATGTTGTGATATGTAGCACAAACTAGTGAAGCTCTGTAAATGGAACCGTGTCTGCTTTACACAGAACTGCAGTACTCCCCTGAGACTGAAAACCTGATCGCTGTTATTAGTCTTTGGAGCTGTTTCTAAACAAACTACCATAACCATTGTCTTGGGTGTATTAAGTGTATTTCCCAAAATTTGAACTTTGAGTTCAGAAGTTGAGAGTTGAACTATACATTTAAAACAAGTCATTTTATTGTTACGTTTGGAATTAAGGTATTTCTTATAATCACAAATGATCAAAATAAAAACATTTCTGCTGGGTCAAAACAAGAGAGGTTGTGGAGCCAAGCCTAAAAACACCACCAGATCTAACATCGGAGGAAATACTGCAGCAGCAAATCAGTGAAGCAGTGCTGTTGCTTCTCCACATGATAAATGTTGCAGCCTGCATAGTGCTCGTCCTGATGCCAATAATTTTGCAGAGCAACAGTTAAGGACAGCGGCAAGGAGAGATTCATGGGTTTTTTTCTGTAGTAAAACCTTTTACTGCCATGTCACACATGCTGTCTCATTCAGTACCATACGGTATGTTCATCTGTATGGCTGTTATTAAACAAGCAGAAATGAAGCTAAATCTTCCCTCAGTGATTGATTGACTGGCAGTACAGAAAAAACACAGATGAATGCTTAACATTATGTCAAAATGAAAGTAAAAATAAAAGAAAGGATCTCTGGGACTCTCTACTTGATTGAAAATAAAAGATAGATTTATTGTGGCCTTGGCAGCTGTGTGTGCTGAGAGGGATCCATGCATTGACCCCTCTGTCACAGTGCCTATTACATGCTGAAAGAAACTGTCAGTCACTGTCTAAGTGACAAATTGAATGAGTGTGTGACATTAGCCTCTGGCTAGAGCTCTCACCAGGGTCTTCATCCCCAGACAACAATATGATGAACCAGGAAGCCAAATTTAGAAGTCCATCCTGTGAAAAATTGATTCTTCCTTTTACAAAAGGCTCTGCAGCATTAAAATAAATCAAATCATGCTACTTTTAATGTAATGTAATGAAATTGTAGGATAGGACAGTAAATATTTTATAGATATTGAATCATTCACTTAAAAAAATTAGCTTCATGTTATAAGTACCACTGTTGTTTGTTACAGTAATGGCAAGTGGGGCTGCAACTAATGATTATTTTCATTATGATTAATCTGCTAATTATTTCCTTGATGAATCAATTAACTGTTGGGTCTATAGAATGTCAGAAATTTCCTGGAGCCCAATGTCATATCTTCAAATTGTTTGTTTTGTACAACCAACAGTCCAAAATCCAAAGATATTCTGTATGCAATTTCATGTGTGTGAGTGAGAGTTGGAGAGAGGAGTGCCCAGAAGAGTTTGTTGTGTTGGAGTACAGAAAGCATATTCTCAAAGTCTCAACTAAATATTTAGCTGATTATTTGGCTGTCTTCCTGCAACAAGTCAACTCTCGTGAGATTTCAGAGTGAGACTTGATTAGACACAATAACAAACAGACTGGAGCAAGCAAAAAGTAAAGATAAAACTTTTATTTCCTTTTTAGGGTCCTTTTCACAATGTTGTCAGACAATTATAATAACAATCTGAGGATGTCAGTGGCAGAAAGAAGCACTTTTAGTGGACGTACATGGAAATACTGGTAGAGAGAGATAGAGTGTATTGGTTACCGTTATTGCCACTTGTTGTGATTGTTATGATTCTGTGCATTGATAGCTCTTTTTTATTCTGTTTCTGCACTTTGTGATGCCTGGGTCAGACATGCGACCAAAAATGTTTTTTAATTTCAAAATCAAAACAATAAACATTGGTATTTTTTAGTATGTTCCTTTGCGTTTGTTCAGAATTTGTCATTACCAAAAGCTAAAGAAAAAAAAGGTTTTAAATAGGCTGCTGAAAATGTCTGGCCCATCTACATTACATAGTTTTAAAATCTGGCCCAATTGAATTTGTAGTTGAATAGCCCTGTCCTAAATAAACACCAGTACATCCAGAACTCTGCTCCTCACGTGCTCACACACTCCCATGACCACATCACCCCTGATCCAATTCAAAGTCCTTCTCCTCACTTACACAGCCCTCTATAACCAGGCGCCCCTCCTACCTCACCGACGTGCTATATCACCACACTCCTTCCCGCAACCTCCATTATTCTGAAGCCTACCTCCTGTCTCCACCACTCGGGATCAAGCACCAGACCTGGGTTGACAGAGCCCTCTCCATAGCTGCCCCCTCCCTCTGGAACTGTCTCCCCAAACACATCCAAGACTGCAACAATCTGTCCATGTTCAAATCACTAATCAAAACTCACCTATTCAGAACGGCTTTTAATGTGATTAATGTTGTGTGTGAAATGTTTTAGAGTGTCGTTTTCTATTATCATTTTAACTCGTCAAAGACAGTTGGTTATGGTTAGTTATTATTATTATTATAGGATTTATTGGATTGAAACCACTGGAATGGTCCTTTAAAGATACTGCAAAAACGATATATCTAGGAGAGAAGGATAATATAACAAGGAAAATCAGAGTCCCCAAAACTTTTTTTACAGCTTTTCACTTTTACAAAATGTTTTTATAGTAATTTTTAGGGGTTCAAGCAGCAAACCTCACTGCTGGAGCTCTATTATTTTTGTTCCCATTATTGTTTCTTTCTTTCTTCTTATTTTCCTCCACTAGAAGTGTTCATGCAGCGAAAACTGTAAGACCAAAAGCCACCAAAATTGGCTTGTGGATTTCAAATTCCACCCACTACTCAGACACATAAAATGACACTCATTGACCTCAAAGTGGCGCTATAATAATCACGTTTATGTTTTCTCTATTATCTCAAAAACAGCTTGGCCTAGGAACAACATTCTTTCATCGTTTTAACCTCTCAGTTCATCTGCATCTTTGTTCCAATGGTCTTCTGCTCTAAAAATGTCAAATTTCTCAGTTTTCTCAAAAACCTATTTTCAAGAACTTGTCTGAAACTGTTGAGCCAATCCTCCCTAAACTTTGTCAAGATCATCTACAGACTGCTGATCAAAAGTTCTCAAGGAAATTTCAATACATCAATCTGTTCAAAAATTACACATTTTTAGACCTGTGTCTTTAAGTTCGATTTTACATAAATGCTTATAAATCAAATTTGGCTTAAGCTATTGAAACCAAACTTGATGCACACGTTGGTTTGCTAGGATTGAGCTTTGCTACGCCATCTTGGAATATTCATCTAAAAGTATGTCTTGTTGGCTACACAGATTTGTACGAAATGGTATGGCTTATTACAACAAATCTAAATTTCTAGACATTTTACACTCCAAAATTCAAAAAATCAAAATAAATCACCCTTACTTCTTTCAGAGCTGAAATTTTTTCAGATGGGATAAAAGTGATAAAAGTTTGTCTCACTGCAACCTATGATCAATTCATAAGTCAGCAGTCTATATTTTTCAAAATATGCAAAATCAATTAACATCTGTATCTCCACAAGTCTTCATTCAATTACTACCATAATTCTCTTGGACATTCTTTGGATGCTAGATATCACATATCGCATGGTGTTCAGATCAGTCAAACTGTGAGTCCACAGTGATATAAAGTCCTACTGTAATTTGCATAACATTTTCTATATCATCCAATCTTTTGACACATTTCATCAAAATATTTGACAATACACCTGAGAAAAACAGGTTGATTTTTTTTTCAGAATTGTATCCCAACAGTTAAATTGTTGTGCATTTTTTAAGTTTTGTTACCTCCCTCTGTCTGCCTTCTGCTTGTGAGGTTGGTTTGGTTCCTGGCTCAGGAGCCGGTGGGCAGGGTTGGAAGAGGCATCAGGAAATTATCTGCACCTGGATAGTTGTGGCTTCCTTGTCAACAACTTTCTCTTGTCTGCCTCCTAGGCCTCCACCAGCCAGATGGATTAGGATTTTGTGTTTTGTTTGCACGCATAAGACAAACTTCATTCATCCAAATTATTCACTCTAACTGACTTCAATGCAGTACTTTACTGTATGCAAAACTAATCTTATGTTTACTGTCAATTGCTATTAGTGACAGCTGTGCTCTACTGAGAGTCTAGTAGCCTAAACACATGACCTTAACTGTAAGGTCACCGCTACAAATCCAGCCTGGTACCAAGCAAACTTCTTGAAAATATCACAAAATATGTCTTTGTTGATAATCACAATCATGTAAGTTAGTCTTGCAGCTGTAATTCTGTATTTGTGGTGAATATTTGAACTTCAGATGCATTAAGTCCCATAGATTCTGTTGTATTCAAGTTTAAGGTCGTGAAAACAAAAGACAGCATGTTCAGCTGATAGTCCTGGGGTGAAGCTGCTGCCTATGATACAAATGTCCAGGGTTCAGATCCCCAGGTGAGTAAGTCCTACTTGGCAACAATGTAGCAAGTTATGCATATGGTATGTTTTCAAGTGCTTATTGAAGTCATATTAAGTCAAATGTTACCTATTGTGACCCTGTGAAAAAAAAATATATTATTTTTTATTATTATTATTATTATTCTCTGCTAAAAGTGTGCAGCAAAAACTGTAAGACCTAGAAACACAAAATTTGGCAGGTTGGTTGCAAATTCCATCCACTACTCAGGCACATATAATTATACTTATTGACCTCAAGGTGATGCTGTAATAATCAAGTTTACATTTTCACAATTATTTTAAAAAATGGCTTGGCATAGTCATAATTCTTTCATCATTTTAATCTCTCAAGTCATCTGTATCTGGTCTTCAGCTCTAAAAATGTCAAATTTTGCAATTTTTCACAATCTGCTTAGACCCCAATTATTTCCGCTTGGGGCTATGTTAGATATTGTTATAGTACATCATAAAGTTCTTACAAGAGGCTCCTTTTGGGGAGAGCCCTCTTTGCCATGTGATTTCTCGCCTGTCCATTTATATTAGAGTTTCCTCCTATGATCGATAGTGCTGCAAGCTTTCTCTATACATGATAAAGATGGAGTATCAGTTATACCTGCTTGTCAGAACATCTAATTGGACGTGAAATGAAATGGAGCTATATGTGACCCGTCCTTTCATCCATCAGAGTATGTCTATCCACTTTCTCTTGGTTGTCATTTCAATATATCATCATGCTGTTTGTTCCACATTTGGTTGTCTGACTTTATCCTCTCATTTCGCTGTCTTGCTCTGCATTCATTTCTCCACTTTCCTTCAGTAACAGCAGGGTCACCTCACCACAGGGCAGTGTGAAATTCAGTCAATAATGAATTTCAAAGATGGAATTTGACCATTTAGAGGTCAGGATAGACTGTCTGCATGTGGCTCATATCGTGCCCCGATGCTTAAATTGCAGATGTGCCAGAATGTTGGCAGTTTTATGATGACACAAAATAACCCTCTGCAATCTCCACTCTGAAAAGGTCATCCATTTTCCAGGTGAGTGACAGCTGAGTAATGGCCCTCACTGGCAGGCTCCCCAGGCATGACTGGCTGTTCTGCGAATGATTTAGGGCTAAAGTCCCTCAAGTATCGCTCTGAATTTACCATTGTTGTAAAAGCCAGTGTCTTATCAGAGACTGAATTACAGACATCTGCTGCTGCGTACATAGTAGAGATGATTACATTTTACTCAAGCAGCATCTTTATTATTTTCAGGACTGTGGAGAGAAGATTGAAGATAGCCTATGATATTTGATGTTATCAAGACACTTTGCTTATTAAAGTGTTTTAAATAATTTTTAAATTTTTAATCTTATAGCAACAAAGCACATGTAGAAAGCAATGTGCTGTGATAGGGAGATTCACGTTAAACTGATGAAATATGTCTTAATTGATAGAAATGAACCTCAGGATATGGTTTATTAAGAGTGTCAGTGATTAGTGATTTGTCTGCTGTGATTTATTCATAGATAGATTGGAGTGACACAGCTATTTCTGTAACTAAATGGCAGGGTAAATATAAAAGTAAAAAAACCTGCTGCCTTCATACTGTTCTTTGCAAAATACCATAAATGTACTGGTAACAGAGGAATGGTCATGGAGTCAAAAAAAGATTGAGGATGCTATATATCAATTTTTTTAATCTCAATTTTAAATGAGTTTTCTGTCTCCGCTGTGTGCTGTTTGCTTAAAGGGTGAAACCAGCCAACAACATGACTGGCTCACTAAGAAAACACCGTAAAAGGTCAGTCCTTTGTAGCTGGCAAAAAAATCACATTTCACAAACAAATAGCTTAAAAACAAATGGTGCACCACTTTCAACACTGAGACTTAAAGTAAACTGCAAAAGAGGTTGGTTGGAAATGTAAATGTTCGGTGTTGTTGTGAGTGGACTGAAACAGAAGCTGAAAGGGGAGTTGGGTATTTTAGGGTCAGTAACCTTCAGAGATTGATCATGCCTTCAAGTGCACTTCTGACTGATGGAATGAGCTTCCAACTTGACTCACTTTCAAGCGTTCTGTTCTTATTAACTGTCACAACTAGGACGCTCAGTTTATGTTCAGCATTTTCCAATGTCTCACAGATAATAAATACTTTAAGAGAGCAATTCATGTGCTGCTACCTTCAACTTAAAGGAGACATTAATGTCTGCACCTAGCTTCAAACCTTCCCAGGTCACAGTTTAATTACACCAGAAGAACCATATTATCTGCAAAATGCAAAGATGTCATCCTGAGACCACTATACTGAACAGTCTGCACCTCATGACTGCACTTTGAGATACTGTCCATGAAAATCAGAGACAGAATTGTGTCAAGGCATCCCTGGCGGAGCCCAACACCCATCAAGAATATACATCACTTCCTGCCAAGTACTTTGAATTATACAAGGCCCGTATGGGCACCCTATATTCCTGTAATAATCTGCAAAAGACACCCTAAAGGGAAAGCCTTCTCCAAGTCCACAAAATACATGAAGAGATCATGGGCAAGCCCTCCATGAATCCTCCAGCATCCAGGGTAAAGATCTGGTCCAGTATTCCACAACCAGACAGAATATGCATTGCTCCCCCTAAATCTGAGGTTTGAGCTGTCAGAGCTGTCTTTGCAGCACCCTAGAAGAAATATTTCCAGGGTGGGCTGAGCAGTATGATACCCCGATAATTAAAGAAAACCCACCAGTCCCCTTTTTATAAACCACCAACTCTGTCTGCCAGTCTACAGGTATCTCCACATGATATTTGTCAATCAAGACAGCCCAACAATATCCTGAGCCTACAGCATCCCAAGGTAAATCTTTTTCACCCCTGACACATTGCCAGAGTGAGGCTTTTTAACTACCTCAAAGATCTCCACCAGGGAGATGGGTAAGGCTTCCAACTCTACCTTCCTCGAATGAGATGTGTCAGTCAGACTTAGAAGTTCCTCAAATGGTTCCTTCCGCTGATAATATCCCCAGTCAAGGTCACTAGTTCTCCTTCCCTGCTGAAAATTGCCAGGGTTTAGCAGTGCCTCCCGTTGGACAGTTGGACAGCCAGACTCTGTTTGAGGCCAACTGCAAGTCCTTCTCCATAGTCTCTCTAAACTCTTCCCACACCTACCTTTTTGCTGTGGCGACCACTGAGGTTGCAGCCCTTGTGGGCACCCAATAACTGTCTGCTGCTTCAGGCGACCCCTTGACTAGTAACCAAACCCAAAAGACCTTCTTCAGTTTGACAACATTCTTCAGCACTGGTGTCCAACAGGTTGACACCTGCCTTCTGACCACAACTCTAAGCTTCCATAATGGAGGCCCTGAAAATGACCCATGTGGAGTCCTTGCTCCCAACCTCCCCAGGAAAAAAAACCTCTGGAATTGGGAGATGAATACCTCCTGGACAGAGGCCTCAAAAGAACTAATGCCCTTAGAATAAATTGAAATAATAATTTAAAAGATGCTATAATCACATAAAAATCTACCCACATGGGTTTCAAGGAGTACATGAAGATAATCGTGGAATGGGATAGGGATCCCACAGGACCCAACACAAATGTTGTAGGTGCGGGATATATTTAATCTCTTGTGGGCGAAAGCAGGCAGTCAGCAGCAACATCTCAGGAGGAGTGCAGGATGAAGTACAAAAATATGAGATGTTATCAGTGTTGCATATATTTAATTCAAACATCAGTGACATTAAATAAAATGGCTCCAACTACTGCTCAGAGGCTGGTGTTGTAGCCTCTAGTTTGTATCTGTTGCTATGGGAAACAATATCAACTTTCAGAAAAACAGGGTCGTGACCCACAATATTTGTATCCACTTTTAGTTTCCACTGCCTCAGGCTGAAGCTGTGCTTTTACTTTTGAATGCATTTACTGTAATTGGTCTTGTTTTTTGTTCACATAGTTGCATATTTTGCCAGATAAGTGGTGGAAAATGGATGGAATTGGTATTTAAATGATGGTTTAGTGAGTTTAGTGATCTGTTGAGTAGCTGTAGTAGCATTTCATTACATTAGAAAAATCCATTAGGTAAACGTCTTATTTTCCCTGTGGCATTGGCAGACAAATTTTCAATTGGAAGCATTGTTACTGTCAGAATCTCTGCGAGACAAGAGTGGGCTTGAGTGGGATGGTGTATCTGTGCGAGCAGGGGGTAGTTATGGTCGGACATCTCTTGTCACTTCAAATACTGCCTTTTGACGTGACAGTCTGACCTTCATAGTGTGTCTCCCCAACTGCTTTGCCCAAAAACACAAATCAGCCTGGATTGAGGTCAATCCAGTGATGAATATTCATGCTTTCTGAGTATCTTGCCTTTGAGCTGAAAATGTGGACATGTGAGAAGGTCACAACCAAGTTATTCTGTAATGCATCACATCACAACTACAGGATATGAACACACATTTCTCCCTAAACCCTGTACAATAACAGCAAATTTGCAGGCTCAATGTAAGTCACTCTGTGAGATACAGGTCTAATAAATTCTTGGTTGCAGTCTGTGTCAGTGTACAATATCACTTTTGAAACATGTCAGATTGTGGGATGAATTAGTTGTGAATCAAAGGGCAATAATGTACTTGGAAAGAAACAAAACTAATGATTTGCAGGTCCTTTGTACGTGCTAGGCAACCAAAATGCATTTTGCCTTATTTACTAAAGGACAGCACTGATGTTTTGTGCTGGTAAAATGAAAGGAAAATGGCTGAAAATTGCATGTTTGGTCTCATACGACCTATATTTTAAGGCATTCCTGTTTAGAAGCATAAAATATGCACTTTTGGAAAGCTCTCATTTCAGTACCTTATCACCAGACAATAGAGCAGCAAAGCAACAGTCTGTTATTTTTCGCACGACTTTATCTTTCTGTTCCCCTCAGCTCCATCCTGCTTATATTTTTTCTGACTTTTAATGGCTCACAGCAGCTCCAGTCCAACATGATATCATTGAAGCAGCTAGTACATAGACCCTGATATTTTCTGTTTACAAAAATAATCTAGTCAAAGGAGTATAAAAGTTTTACCAAATAGCTCCCACTAGTTTCTCATAACTCATTCCATCAATGATCTTTTTATTAAAAGATCTGTTTTTTGTCAAAATCTTATTTAGTGTCATTCTAAGCAAATCAGATTAACTGGACTCATTTACACCTGTTTTGTGATTGTGTGACAATCCATCAAATAGATTATGAAAAAAATGTATATACAGCACTGGACTGTGAGGTGATTTTTCCATAGTGACCATACTTCATATTGCAGGGTCTCGTAATGCACACTGGCCCAAATACACTTTTTCCCAGCTTGTTACCATCACAAACACCGAGTGGCTCTGTATAATGAAAATTGTATCCATTTGGTTGAATAAAATTTTACAAAGTCTAGAATAGCAGCATCAGTAATTCATTGCATGCCATTCGTGTGTGTGAAGAGTGTGCAGGAAGTCAGTCAGCTCTGCCAGAGGAAGTCTCTAATGGGCATGCACACAACTGGCCATGGAAGTGATGAACTTATTCAGTGTGCACACCCAGTGAGCAACTTTGATGGACATTAATGGGATGCCATCTTAGAACACAGTATCCAGTTTTCTCAATGCGTCCCTGACACCAGCCAGCGTATTCTGTGTCATTTCATGCCGTATTGTGATTTTGTTGGTTGGGTCAGAGCAACAGTGACATTTGGTCCTAAATTTCTGACACCGTCAACACTTGGCTGCCTGTGGTTGTCAAAGCACATCTGTGGACGTGTCTGACAGTGTGATATAGCAGCATTATTTTAGATTGACAACCAAAGATTTCACTGCATCTATCTCACAGCTGCCAACTTTTGACTGGGACAGCTTGACATTATACAGTGTTAAAGTGATCTAAAGAGGCAGAATAAAGGGCCTTTGCACTCCAACCCCAAAATTAACAAGAGCCTTTTGGCACTTTGGCTAGAATCAGGACTTTATCATATGCAGGGGGGGAAGATAAGTCAATCGTATATTCTGCTTTAAACCATTCTTTTTGATGTCTGTCAGTCTCAGTCTAGTTCCTGAGGGAGGTGAGTGTTTCAGATGTAGACCCACTACTGTATATCTCTTCCCTCAGGATGTGTGGTTTCTGGAGCACTGACTGTCACATGGGATTAGCCATGTCCATGACAGAGGAGAGGTTATAGCCTGCCCTAGAGGAGAGATAGTCCACATGCAGTAGTAATATCAAGCCTGCTTTACTTGAGGGTAGCAATTGTTTTTAGGAAAACAGACAAATTGATTAAATGTTGTTTCACCATTCATGTACATGAGAGATATTATTCCATAATGTAAAAGAGAGTGATAGACAGAAAGAGGGAAAGAATTTCTTGCTTTGGTCTATTTAATTATGTTCTGAAGAACGGGTCCTAATGGAGCCAACATAAATCTTTCACTAAAATCTTTCAGTAATTTGTTAACCATGCTAGCCAGTCCACCATGTTTGTCCAGAGTGAAATATCTCAACAATTATTGGAAGGATTGCCATTGACATTTGGAACAGACATTCATGTTCCCCTTGATTTTCAGTTATCCAATAAAATAATTCCGTGTCAACTGAATGGATTTGCACAAATTTTGGTACAAGCATTCATGGTGCCCAGATTCTCCTGGAGAATGTTGATTTCTTGGCCATTTATTCAGGTAACCTGGTTTCTACCCGGCTTTTTACAAGTATGCATGCAAAAAAGACTGCAGACAGGGAAAGTAATAGCGATGTGGTTGGACGAAAGGAGAGATTGTTACAGTGGTAACAATGCCATCAGTTACATGTAATCAAATTTCTTCCTTTAAAGTTCTCCTGTTTAAACTAGGTGGTCTCCACCTGATCGTATTTGATTTAATTAATTGCCCTGCAAAATCTATCAGCAGCTTTTTAATAGAACTCCCTGAATGTTTATCTGCACTTGTTTTAAAGTATGTTAGAATTGTTCTTTGTGGTGATTTTAATATTCATGTTGACGACTCCTCAAACACTCATACTGCTGATTTTTTAAATATCACTACATGCTTTAACCTTAAACTAAAGCAATAAGGGGTTTACAGTGATTTTAAGGGGCATTATTAGGCATGATGTGGAGTGGAGTGCCTAAAACCCCCATAGCTGTTCTAAAATCACTGTAAACCACGGCCTTGCATGGCTTATTGCTTTTATAAAACAGTTACTACATAACAAAAATTGAATAATTTATTGTTAACAAATAATCATAATCTAATTTTCTGCCAAGCAATGTAGTTCTTCAGTAACATTTAGCAGAATGGTTGCCAAGCAACACACAGACGCAGTGGAAAGCATGCCCCATACATAAATCTGTATATGACAAAATAACACTACATATATAGTGTATAGTGGGTTCCCCCCCGGTGCTTCGACATAGCAGCATATCCATATACTTATCCAAGGAGCTTCTTCAGTTCTAACTGGTGGGGAGTTCCAGGTCGTGGGGTCATTATTAAGGTCATTGATACCACTTGGTTAGTGCAGTGTAGGCACTGAGTGCAGTGAGGAATGCACAGACTTGTATATCAGGGGAAACTTAACAACTATTAAACAAACATATGGCTCAACACAGGAGGGCCTCTTGTGTGTGAGGCAGCTTATATTTTAAAAGCCTTTTCTTATTGGCTTATTACTCGCAAAGCTTTTATTGCATGTACAGTAACTGTCTCTCCTGTGCTGCACACACAGTGCAGCACACACACAGAGGGCTGAGTCCCGTCCCTCGCTGCTCCTCACAGCAGAGGAGAGGAGACAAAGTAGCGCGGCCATAAATGATAGCAAAACGCTGTAAAGAGTTTCACACTGAGCTGAAATGAAACGAGTGCACATAAATTAGGTAAACAACATATATAATCAGTCTCTGCTGCCTTTTGTTGTCATTTATGGTGGCGCCATATCCTCTCCTCTCCACTCCATTCGTGTTTCAACAAGGGCTCCTTGTGTGTGTGCTGCACGCACAGCAGCGCAGAGGACAGTGAAGCAGGTGAAGTACTCAAGCTGACGCCAGCTACGCTTGTTATGTTGCTCTAAGTGCAATGAAAGCTTCACAAGTAAAAAGCCACTAAGAGTAATTTATTAATGTTATCCGTGCAAAAGAACAACACACCTGCAATTACAGCTTATCACCATATGGTGCCGCCAAAGAGAACAAAACAGAGATCTTCAAGGCTATAACTTTAAAGAGAGGAGAAAATTATAACACTAACATGACAGTCAAGTAGGCTGCAATTAAAAACATCTGTCCCTTTTTTAAAATGATTCAGTTTCCAGCTTTGAAACAAAAAATGCTTTTGAAAGGAGCACTCCATCAACCATGACAACTAGACAGACATGTTAAAGTCTAGTTGGCTCTGGAGACTGCAACTTGTAAGGGAAAAGCTGTTACAAATTGGAGTTGTGGAGGTTGAAAGATGTAGGTGTTTACCATTCAGGGGGGGTCTAGTGAAAGATACTATCAAATTGCAATGGGAAGTGAATCCACATGACAAGTGAGACATCGCTGGAAGGCATTAGCTAAACTGAAGTGTCCTCACTGTCAACACCAGAAAACCTGATCAATCATTATGTTATATATAGAAATGAGGGGGTTTTTGTGATTTTGAGATTATGATTCACAGTGCATGCCAGAAAAAGCTTTAAAAAACCCATCAGCATTCAAGTGCTGACACACGTCAAATGCATGTCTCAGAGTCAGTGTGGATTTAATAAAATGGAAGCAAGATCAAAAAATACTTCCCTAGTGCTTTGCCCTTCAGTTAGGATATCTAGCCTTCTTTCATTGACTTTGACCATTATTTTTTATAATCTGTCTCTTGAAAGTGGAATACTAAATTGCAGGAATCATCTTTTAAAATTTTGAAACTGTCAGTTCAAAGTTGATGTAGATGTGTTAAGTTAAAACTAAACTGAGATTGGTAACATTTTATAATAATTCATCCTTCATAAAGAGTTTTAATTAAAACCATATTTGGGTAATTAATTAATGGTTAATTTTTACATTGCTAATGTTTTGTAGATCAGATACAAGCCGTTGATAGCAACAATGTTTGAGTTGCCAGGTTGTGAAAAATCTCTCTGGCTGTTGTTTATCCTCCTGCAGCAGAGAGAAGACTTGCTTTGTCTTTTCAAGCTCTCATGAAGGAGACCCCTGACCTTCTGAAAAAGTGCTTCAGATCAGAGTGAGAGACCTGTTACCCTTGTTATTAATGGTTTATTAACATTTATATCTGCAGACATGATGGCTTATTAGAAAGTGAGACACTTGTTACACTTTATTAATGACTTAATTATTGACTTGACTAAAATATCACCAAGGAGAGGTGTTTGTCATGCTTTGTTGTTCCAATTAATTAATAGCTGTAAAGTATTAGTAAATGATTTATGAACCGAACATCTAGAGCCAAAATGATTAGTTGACTCATCAATTAGTCAATTGAAATAAAAATAATTTAATGATTTTTCAAGCAGAAACACCAGCTATTCTCTGTTTTATATAATTCTAAACTGAATATCTTTGAGTTTTGGACTGTTGGTCAGGCAAAACAAGACAACTGAAGACAACATCTTGGGCTATAGGAAACAGACTTTTTCATAAATTATATATTTTACAGACTATTGATAAATTTTAAAAAATCTGCAGATTGCAGATCTGCAGCTAATCAATACAATCTCATCGACAGAATACATATTACTCAATATAAAATGCACAAAATGGGACTAGCAAACACAGACACTTGCTCACAATAGGCACAATGGATAATCATTTTCAGGCACTCTGGGCCTGCCAACCAGTTCACTCTTTTTGGGACACTACAACACAAAAACTCTCCACTGTCTGCTCGGAGACACTTCAAAAATCAACGTACCAAACAAATACAAGAACAGCCTGCTCGTTTCTCTAACTGTTGCCAAGAAAACAATTCTCTTAAACTGGAATTCAAAAAAATCAAAAAAGATTAACCATTGTACCAAGATCCTTTCAGAATATATAACTAAGGAAAAAATCACTGCTTACAATAACAGCAACATCACAGTTTTTAAAGAAAGATGGTCCCCATTCTTGTCCTTGTTGGGGCTGGACTAGTGCTACATACATTCCCACATTCCAACACACAGAACACATATTGCAACACACACATCACCTTGGAGACACACACCCATAGCACATTGTACTCATACTCACACACACACCCACAAACACACACACACACACACTTCTACAGATACACTTTACATTAAGATATTGTTGTTGCTCTCTTCTTTCTCTCTTCTCTTACACATACGTACTACCTATTACTTCTCATACAAACATCCAAATGTGCACACACATTATCCACACATACCCTAATTAATTGTAACTGCTTTACGTTATTGTCTGTGTGTCTGTCTGTTATGTCTATCTTATTTATCTTCTGTCACTTTTTTGTCACACTATTTCTCCAACTAAAAAAAATGCTTGTTGCTTGCTTGTTGCAGCCCTTCAAAAGTCAATAGTTACAACCTATAAACCCCTCATAAAGGTGACTTATTAGAAAGTGGCAGCCTGATATTTCAGATTTAAAAGGTAACTCAGTGAAAGAGTTCATCCCAGGTATCTTGGTCTCTTGTCAGTGTGTTTTTCCCCTGGGGGACCTGGCCATATTCACAGCATGCCACTGCTCTGGCCCACCTGTCAGTGATTATTGGTTCAGCTGATGTGTGTTGAAGAGGTTGTACAGGAGCGGCAGTCAACCATGTCCATCGTGACAGCTGCCACTGAACTGCTGTTGTCATCGAGTGTCACCACTTAGCTGCTCCAACACACCCCGTCCACCGTTTCCAGTCAGTAGTGTTTCAGCAGTATCTCATGGCTCCTCAAAGCTCACATTAGCATGTGTTGTTTGGAAAGCTGGGAGATTAGTTTGACATAGAAATAATACTTAAAACTTTTTTCAACTGAAAATCAATCCACTGCATCCCTGATATTATTGTAAAATACTATTGGGGAAGTAGTTCTTGGGTCTGAAAAGCAAAAGAAGTGCTCCTTATCCACAGGTTGATAGTGGCAACAAAAGAAGAGGAAGGGATTACCAGAAAATCAAGGCTTCACCTAGAGCACATAAGCTTACATAAAATACAATTTATATAAAATTAAATCATAACATAAAACCTTGAGAACAGCCATTAGCATCCACTCCAAACATCTCACCTCTTTGTTGTTGCAGAAAAATAAAAGCCTTTATTAATGATGCTTTAATGTCACATTCTCAACACAAGGTCCAACTCTTACTGTTTCTTAAACTTTCAACCACATATTGTAGTCATTTAGTTGTTATCACATGTGTATAGGATTTTGATCAAGTGATTATATATGCGCAGAGGCAGATCTGAACCCTCTATAACAACTAAACCATCGCCATGACAATTAAGCAACTTCCATCCGTAGAGGAAGGTTAGGAGATGTGGTTGAAAGCTTTGGAAATAACAAGTGGGTTGAACCCTGGGGTGAGATATTTTTTCAGGGTGATATTTCCAAGTTCAAGAATTAATATTTAAGCTCAAAATATGACATGCAGTGACTGTACATCAGTCTTCCTCAAGGTCAACCTCAATGCAACATAACTTTATTTTTGCCCTGATTAATGTTTATACATTAGAGTTCGCAAAGAGTGTGTTCTTTACCTCTTCATAGTAAAGTAGATGCATTTTGTCTTTGTTTTCAGTGATTATGGAATGTGCATAAATAGCTGCACTCAACCCTTCAATGACCGAACTGGACTCTTTATTGCAAAGGCACCACTGGGTTTAAAATGTTGCATTTCCATTCATGAACTATAGGATGTACCCCATTCCAAAGCATAATGTGGCTTACATGTTTTATTGTGTTATCTTGCCTTTTCAGCCAACATTTCACTAGAGGATAAAATTCTATTTGCTGAGATTTAAAAAATAATTGAGTTAGATCATCCATGAAATATACATTAATGTTCTTGGAAGAAAAGCCATCAATAATGTACAGTAACACTGCACCAGTATGGTCTATAACTCATATAATTAATGAACTAACTGCTCCATAATGACTCATATAAAACTTAAGAGACCTAGTTTATATCACTCATTAATCAAATCTGTCACTTGATCAGAGAACAAGGACTGACATGCTTTTACCTTGAACATCTATGTGACTAATGCCACCAAAGAAAAACACCAAATGAAAACACTATGCAACCATCCAACAAGCACTTCTGATGGAGTATACCAGCCAGTAATTAAATTAATAAAAATAAAATAAAGATTTTGTTATCAGGATGGTACTAGAGGAAAATTCAAGGCAGGCCATTAACATTAAAAACAGCAAATTTCATTACAGTCTTTGAGATTTTGATATTCCTTGAAAAATAGGCTTACTTTGAGGGGATTTTTCCTATGATTCCATTGTTATAGACCAAAATGTTGGACGGATGGATAGCTAGAACAACAGACTGACTGACAGACCTACCAACATGCCCTAGCACCAAATAGGGATTAATCCACTGCTGAAAATAGTCCTCAGAAAATGCACTATTTCCTCCTGTTTGAGTAACGTTTGCTAAAAACTATAGTGATCGGCTGTTTTTTGGGGGGAGGGAGGGATTACTGGGCCTTTTCAAAAAATGAAACTATATACAGTATTTGTGAGCTGAGGGGTATGACATTCAACACAGGTCCGTGGCTAGAATTGTGGAAGGCAGGAAAAATCCCTGTGTGAGTGGCAGGGCACCAAAAGTGTTGTACATCATGACTATGTGTAGATTATGCCATATCAGATGTCTTGGTAAACTAGGTAGGAAACAGGTATAATAACTTTCAAAGAATGCAGGAGCACTTAAGAATGGCAGACATGTGTTGCAGACTTTATTCCATAATCTAATATTTCATCAACAGTGGGTCATCTTTAGAGTTTAAAGGGAAAAGCATGACAACATCATTTTATAGGAACAAAATATATGAACTAATCTGTATAAAGTAAATCATTAATTGAATAAAATGATAAATAAAAACTACTACTTTTTGCATTCTTTGCAAGTTATTATACTTGTTTCCTACATTAAGTGCATTTTAGTGTCTTTTTATGGTTCCTGATGTACTATTTGCCTGTTTTGTCTGTTTCAGACTGACCTTTGACCCTTGAGAGAGCACTGTCTCCCTGGGAGCGATTCCAGGGAGGGACGGGCCAGGCATTGACAGGAATGGACATGGAGAGGTACCCAGGGGAGAGCACTGCAGGACCCAACATCACAAACTACACAGGCCCACCAACCAGTAGCCTGCAGGCAGTCCAGCTCACAGACAGTATGGCAGTGGTGGTGGTTGTTCTCGGGCTCCTCACCCTCCTCACTGCGCTCATCAACGGTGCCGTCATCATCGCCATCTGCACCACCAAGAAGCTTCATCTGCCAGCCAACTACCTCATCTGCTCCCTGGCCGTCACTGACTTCCTGGTGGCGGTCCTTGTGATGCCCATCAGCATCCTTTACATCTCCATGGAATCATGGTCCCTGGGTCAGGTGGTGTGTGAGTTGTGGTTGAGTGTTGACATGACCTGCTGCACCTGCTCTATCCTGCACCTGTGCGTCATTGCTTTGGACCGGTACTGGGCCATCACCAAAGCTATTGAGTATGCCCGCAAGAGGTCAGCCCGCCGTGCTGCCATTATGGTTGGAATAGTCTGGGTCATCTCAATTTTTATATCCATGCCGCCCTTATTTTGGAGGCAGAGGCCCAGCAGCAGCAATCTCCAACAGTGCATCATAGAGCATGACCACCTGGGCTACACTATTTATTCAACTATGGGTGCATTTTACATACCCATGTTTATCATCCTCATCTTATACTACAGGATTTACAACGCCGCCAAGACACTTTATCAAAAACGTGGCTCCTCGCGGCACCTCAGCAGCCGCAGCATGGGCAGTCAGAACTCTGTAAACCATTGCCGTGTATCCCACACTTTTTGCGTGTCAGACTTGTCCACCTCAGACCCAACGCTAACCACTGACAAACTCAACGCCACCATCCGCATCCCTTCCTTTGAGACGGACATGGACGGGCAGGATGAGAAGAACCAGATATGTACCTCACGTGAGAGGAAAGCAGCGCGAATCCTCGGCCTCATCCTTGGGGCTTTCATCATCTGCTGGCTGCCTTTCTTTTTAAAGGAGGTCCTGGTGGGACTGCGGGTTTTACAGCCATCTCAGCTTACCTCGGACGTCCTGACTTGGTTGGGTTACATCAATTCTCTTATCAACCCCTTGTTGTACACAAGCTTTAACGATGATTTCAAGCTGGCTTTTAAAAAGCTACTCAAACGAAAAGAACATGCATAGATTGGAGGTTACAACACCAAAGGGATGTATGCACCTTACTTGCAGTCTGTCTACTGGCAATATGGAGTGTGATGCTGTGTTTTTCAAGTAAAAAAAAGTTACAACTCAACAAACAATGTATTGCTTGTTTTTATCAATAAAATACTTCTAAATAATTATTATTTGTTCATTACCGGTGCATGCGTCAGCATTGTGTCATTGTGTCCACCAGAAGCTCTCTCATGAATTGACTTTTTTTTTTCCAGTTTTACACCACATTTTTATGCTACACTTTTAGATCTGGGTTGTTTTACTTATAGTCTATGTTTTTAACAAGGTAAAAGTTTTTGGCCATCAGCTGCTTGGTACTGCTTGCTACTAGCTAGGACTTGTTTTTAGCATTGGAGCTAGCTAGCCAATGGGGACTGCAGGTAACAGTACTGCTGTTTTTACTCTATGAACTTACCCTGTGAAGACTGTCTGCTGCTCACACACACTAACAGAGAGGTTACTAACTTCAAGGAAGATATCAATAGGCTCTCCGCAGAGCTGCGGAAGAAGGACTCCATGCTGTCCAGTGATATCGACATGGCACCCTGCACAGGCTAGGAAGATCTCAGCTACGAACTCCACCATCTCGGATACCATGCTGTGGGATCCAATGCACCCTCAGTCATCCACTTGCTCAACCCCCAACCCACAGGCAACCTGGTCCGAGGTGGTGGTCAGGGGTGGAAGGAGGAGGTGAGGTCTGGTCGTTTCACCCCCACCACTCAACCTGACAAATTGCTTTGCAGCGCTACCAGACGAAGCTCCGGACCACCCAGGTGATTCTGGCCAAACCTGCCCAGATCCAGACCATGTCCCCACTGGAGCGTCTCACAATCCTGCTGACTGTCCAGCAGTATCTGCTCCTGATAGATCCAGTGGTTGTGGTGAGAACCTCAGTCAAAGCTACGCCACACATGTCCTCTGCTGCCACTGTCCCTGCAGTGAAAATCACTTAGCTGCACTCTCTGGATCATGGCCATCAGTGTCCACCTTCGGGCAGGGCTGGAGGGTCCTCCAGTTGTGATTGTGGTGGTTCTCATGCCAACTCCTCATCTCACTCTACTTCAGTGGGGCAGTGGGCCAGTTCTGCGGCAAATAAGTTGGCTCCCTCTATATCAACCAACAGCCAGGTAATCTGCGCTCTTCTGTGCCTCCAAATAGCCGGGTAAGCCTTGTGACATCATCCACAGCAGATCCAAATATCCTGGTTATTGGTGAATCCATTGTCATACATGTCAGTTCCAGGTTAGTTAAAACATATAGTACAAAAGTTGCCATCTGTCCTTAACAGGCACACCACTGTGAAGCAACTCATCATTCATGCTGGATCGTATGATGTCTCATGTAAAGAATCTGAACTGCTGATTCTGACATTGTTAATCTTTTTAATGTTATTCGATTTGTCACTTTAAACTACGCAAAACTAGGTGACGCCTGTGGGTTCAATTGTGCATGTGCAGGGCTCAAATCTAACAGCAAGCGGCAGCAGCGTCTATCCTGCCGAAAAGCAAAAGAGTTCAACCAATCATAGCACCGGATTCATTCCCCCCACCTTCACCCAAATATGAAGCAGGGATCATGATTGACAGCTGCGTCCTTTCCCTGACCAATAAGTCATTTATGGTCAGCAAACCTATTGAGGATAATGACCTTGATGCTCTTTTGCGTGAGGAATCACCCCTGAAATTATACATTTCTGCACACTGCAAGGCAGGGTAAACGGGGTTGGGAAGTAGCAGCCATTTCCTCTGATTCTTTAAACTGTCTTCAGGTTTCACATGGAGAGAACCAGAGCTTTGAATATCTTGCTGTCAATCTACAGTTTGACATTTCAATTCTGCTTCTGATAATGTACTGACCACCTAAATACAACTCTGAATTCATGAGTGATTTTGCAGATCTGCTATCAAATATCTGTATTGACAACACCGAAGTAATTATTTCTGTTGATTTCAACATTCACATTAATAATTCCACAGCATCCGCCACACAGCTTCCACACATCGCATCCGCACAGAAACAGAAACCGCTGTTTTAAAGGTTGTTAATGACATGAATATCAACAGTGACAATAAAAAAAAACCTCAGTCCTAATACTCCTAGACGTAAGCTCTGCATTCGACACAGTGGATCATGGGATTCATCTGGAAAGGCTAAGTAATTTGGTGGGTCTGTCTGGCACGGTTCTCTAGTTCCTGCCTGCATAACTGAGATTTCATTGTCACACATGGAGACTTCCACTCCAACAGGCACAAATTAGTGTGTGGGGTCCCGCAGTGGTCCTCTTCTTTTCAATCTACATATGCTTCCCCTTGGTTACATTATCAGCAAACATAACATCAGATACCATAATTATGCCAATGACACGCAGCTTCTCATATCACTCTCAATGTGATGACCTCCAATCCATAAACTCCCTCATCAGCTGCTTGGAAGAAATCAACCACTGAATGGCAGCAAACTTCCTTCAGCCGAACAGGGAGAAAACTGAGATTTTGGTTGTAGGTGCTAAAGGCCAGAGACAGCTGATTTGTGAGTAGCTGGAGTCCAGATCACTAAAAACAAGTGACCAGATTAAAAACCTAAGAGTAAACATAGATGATGAACTCAGCTTTAAGAACCATATCAATAGCATCACCAAGGTTGCCTTTTTCCAGCTCAGAAAATTTCCAGAATCAGAGGCTTTGTCAATCTGACACAGAGAAACTCATGCATGCAAGTGTCATGAGCAGGCTTGATTATTGCAATTCTCTGTTTATGGTTTTTCCAAACAAAAGATAACAACTTATCCAGAACTCAGCTGCACAAGTTCTAACCAGGACAAAAAAATCAGACCATATAACTCCAGTCCTCCAGAACCTTCACTGGCTACCCGTTGTTTTCAAAATACAATTCAAAATCCTCCTTTTGGTTTATGTGGCACTTGCTGGTCTGGCTGCACAGTACATCTCAGACATGCTGTCTTGTTTATAACCCCAGGAAACCTGTCCAGCCACAGGGTGGAAATCTCCATGTGCCTATAGAGCACTTAAGTATTTATGCACATAAAGAATGGAATAGTTTGCCTGTTGAACTTACTCCAACACTGTGTTCTTTGAAAACCAAACTAAAGACCTTTTTCACTTGAGCATTTTCTTAAATGAATACACCGTGTTTGTATGGTATCTATGTGTGTTTTTATGTGTATGTGTGCATGGATGTTTCTGTTTATTTTCACATTTTGCTGTTTTATTTTTTTATTTTTGTTTTTATGTAAAGCACTTTGAACTGATACTGTATGAGATGGTGCTATAGAAATAAATTTGAATTAAATTATTGGAAAAACATAACTGTCATTCAAACATGCAGTCTAATATTCATTTAAGCTATAATACTTATACACAAAATCTTGACTCAAAGATGAAACCTAAGTAATCCATTTTGACCACTTCTCAACAAATAGATCTTTCTGGGTTCTCTTTATAAGCAGTGCTCTCTTTTACATAAATATTGCACACAAGGTCCATCTATTCATCAACACAAGGTATTTCTTTCTTCAGCCATCTCTTTCTATACTAATATCAAATCTTCTTTTAAAAGACCATAAGAGTGTAATTTCTTATCAATGCGCCCCTACCCAGATATGGTGTAATTTAAACCAGACTGCCTTTCGTTGATCCTGTGGAAATAAAGAATGCATGACTCGTTTCATCTTGGAAAACAATCTATGGCTCATTTTTCCTTTTTGAAACAGTGCAAGCAAAAACAAAAGCTGGCTGGTGTGAGCAGAACAAGACTGAACAGGACTGAACAAACCAGCATGAACAGAACAGAGGATCCAACAAAACTGAACTGAAAACCAGGACTAAAATACAAACTGAACTAATGAGGGAATGGGGAACAGGTGACCAAACTGAGAACACGCAAGGTAGGGCAGGGGAGGAGTGCAGGAACACAGATGGGAAACAGAGCAAACAAAACCAAATCCCATAAAACACAATCCTCTTAATAACTAAGACTGAGTAAGCTGTGAGTACACACTGAAATAAAAACTAACAAGTAAAGGCAACTAAAATATTATAATGCCATGTCTTTTAAAGACACACCAAAACCAGAAGACAGAAAACATAAACTTAACCCATAAGTTCACATATCCCAATATTAGATCTCTGTCTATTGACTTAAAGTGAATAACAGAGCAACATAAGAAATGACTCCACAAACTGACATACATGAAAATAACTTAAGTACAGAAGTAATACTTCTCCCACTCAGTCCAGTCCTCACAAAACCGAGAGAAAAAGTCTGAGGACATCTGGTGGACTGGTGGACAATGGCAACTAAGGAATATGGAGTCAGACTGCAGAGTCTCTAGACAAGCATCCTTTTGTTTCCTCTGTGACAATAGCATCCTTTTGTTTCCTTTTTGACAATAGCATCCTTTTGTTTCTTTTTTGTTTTAATTTTAGGCCACTAACACATGAGCTGATAAAATACTACAGTAGTGTTGGTGCATAAGAAAGAAAAATCAAGTGAAGTATGTTGTATATTTTCCATAAGAGGGCTGTTTTATGTAACTTGCAGCTGTTAAGTCATTGCCGTCACACCAGAAAATGATTTTATTTTTTTTAGTGAATGTGCCTCCATATTTTTGATCAACTTCTGGTGAATATTTATTATGTCCCTCATATTATTTTGTCTCAAGTATTGTATAATTTATTGCCTGGCCATAAGTGTAATGATAACCATTATATAAACTCTAAAACAAAAATGAACACTTACTAGAGAGAAGATGTCTGCATCTGAAGTAAGGATTCTCACATCTTTGTAAGGTTGGCCAAGTGGCCAAGGCACAAAAACTGTGACAATATTCACTTATGCAGTCCAGGTGTATTTATTTACCAGTGGAAACTAACAATCCCATGCAGCAACATGTATGGTGCAGGCCTGACAAAAAAAAGCATAAAAATAATACTAAAAAAGATATAATAAATAACTAAATGCAAAAACTGTGAAAAGCAAAAAAAGGCTGTAAGCTATGTCACTTTAACTCTTGGACCCTTGCAGCTCTCCACACTGGCCTGCCTCTGTTATGACCACAACTGAAAAAATCTCAGGAACTCCAGCCTCCTCCTTTATATCAGCTGGGTCCTACTAAGAGACATTGATTAGTATTTGATAATCAAGTATCCCACAGGAGATTAACACCTGGTTCACAAAATATCCAAGCATTTACAATTGAATTACAAAACATACTACTACAGCATTTAAAGAAAAGTAGGAGAAATGAGAGGAAGCAGTAGAAATAGAAAGGAGGAGGACATTAAATCAAGGAAAAGGTTTGGTCATACCGGTCTGTACAGTACAATAAACATAATGAATAAGCATGCTACTGGTAGATGTGAGCATTGCAGACTACAGGAAATGGTAGAGCGTGTATTTTTATACTGTCCTATGATACCGTTTTAAAAACATGTCGACTCTCTGTGCCCTCTGACCTTCTACAAATCATGTTTTGTAGCTTTTAGTCTGTTGTGTACTGTAGCAGAGAAAAGACAAAGGTATTAGTTAAAGGATAAACTCATTTGTACATGAGTTTGAATGTTAAACAGTGTGTTCATATGCCTTTAGGGTTGAGTTTTGGAGAATCCGGTGCCCTCACAGGACTACACTGGAGAACTGTATCTCACTTGCAAAAAATAATACCAATGGTGAAGCTATTGATCAGAATTGAATATCAAGTTGATGAGAAAACAGGATTCAGGTCAAAAGGTCATAGTTCTTTTGAGTACCACATGGAAATAGTTTTGACAAAGTAATCTCAACCCAAAGTCTACTTACTATGTTTTTCAAAGCTTTCAACCCCACTCAAAAGCTTGCGACAAAGCTAGTAAGGTGATCTAGAGTTAAAGAGTATCTTCACACCAGGCTGGAAAGCTGTGACACCATCAAAACCTTGTGACATCACCCAACAGCAGGGGGAGAAGTTCAACCACTGTAGGTCAGCAAAGACAACACAAGATTTTCAAGGAGTGTTAAGTTACTCTTTAAAGGGTTGGGTCATCAAAATGACAAAAAAAAACATGCTCTTTTACCTCCAGTGGTATCTGCTCATGCAGACAGTTTTGGTTTTATTAGGCCAGGTTTTGACATAGCTGTCCCTGATATGTCTGCCTCCCCCTAAATACAATAGAGATGAATGGAATTTGTGGTTATTCTAGTTTGTAGCAGTTTAGATTTGCTACAAACTATCAAACACATACATTTTTCCTTGTTACTCTGGATACTCTGAATAGACCTGTCGGACAGTTGGAACTACTACCTGCCAAAGATTAGTCCCCATGAAAACCATTCACAGTAAGGTCTGTGGATTATTTAGAGTAACATGGACACTGTGTGTAAATTGTTATTTTAAATTTTTCAGTTCTGTGAGCATCACAAAGCAAATTCCAATCACGTTCACTGTACTGGGATGGAGAGACAAATGTCCAAAACAGATATCTCAAAAGCTGAACAATGTGCTTTTGCTGTTGTTTTAATCATTATTTGGGTGAACTAACTTTGAATGTGATTTTTTTTTTTTAAAAATCATTTAGCTCTGTAAAAGTTTTTCTCTTCTAAAGTCATGTTTAAGTAAGATGTCCAATAACTCAAGAGCAAAAATGATTTAGTTACATTTTTGAAAATTGCACATAGCTTAAAACATGGAAATTCCTTGTGGTATAACATATATGACTTGCACTGCTTCATTACAGTCAGCAAGATATTCACTTTGAATAAGTCCGTGAAGTTAAAAGTTTACTTCTTACTACTTACTTACTTACTAATATTTAAAATAGCTTAGATAATAGATAATATTTTTCAATGAAACTATTGAACTGCTGATAACAGCAGTCAAAATATTCATTTTGAAATCTGTTATACGTGCAGGTGAAGAAACAAACCTCACTGTTGTTTACTGGCTACAGGAGTTGATGAAACACTAAAGTCTGTAACTTCATTCAACATTTTACCAGTCAACTTGATTTTTCTAAGAGAGCAGGAGCTGTAAATGATTGACTAACAAAAACAGGTTGATGGAACTGGTAAGACAACTTCAAGTCAACATTGAGCAGCTTGTGTTTTGTTTGGTGGTTGATGTTGGTTTTCCCATGTTTCCTGTAAATCATGTGTCTCTGTAGTCAGTTAGCTGAAATACTTTCCCAAGAACACACAAGCAGAATGTTTCACAATCTGTTCTGCTGAGTGTGAATCAGTGGCTGCCAATACAAATATACAGCTGAGATTTCCATTGTTACTGTGGTAAATGATATTGTGTAAATGGATGAAATATCAATCCCAAATACCCAAATTTTACTTCAAATGCTGACATTTAAAGGTACCGAAATGTTTAGGACCACTGTATTTTTCTCCTGTTGCTAACCATAGAGTTGTATTCAGTGACAAACTCTTAAAAAATTGTAATTTAATTTAAAAACATCACTAAAATCACGTAGATGGCCACTTTTCAATCTGCAAAACATCATTAAAAATATAAATATTGCTTTTCAGATGTGATGTCAGCCAATACTGATAGTACACCAAAATGAGGATGAGTATTGACCTTTCAAAGCAGAATTATCACTTCAACAAGCCACAAAACACTTCAACACACAAAAAACGCCTCGTTAAGTCATATGTGACACAAATATTTAACAGTTGACCAGTAGACTATTTTAAAAAGGTCAAAAGGGTCAAATGTTAGGATGCTAACACGCTGATGTTAATAATAAGGTATAATGGTAACTGTAATCATCCATCTTAGTTCAGTGTGTTAGCATATCAACATTTGCTAATTAGCACTAGACACAAAGTACAGCTGAGTATATATAGTAAATATAGTTTGTGTCATTCAAATATATGAATGATATATACTATATGTAAGCTATAAGCGAATTTGATTTCTAAAGTTCCTATTATTGATTGAAGCCCTCACTACAATCCATTCTGTTCAGCTTCCAGTCTTCCACATAAAATCCTCTTAACTCCCTGATTTTTGATGGATCCTCAGAAGTGTTAGATATGAAGGACGAGCTCAAATCTGCAACATGGACTCATGTAAAAAGAGCTTATCTTATCCAGATAACTCCGGCCCTGGGTGGAGAAGCTGTTGTGGAAGAACTGTAGCCACTACAGCTGCAGTGGATTCACAATATAAGAAGCGTCATGTTAACCCAACATCACTGAGAGGAGAAGAGCTCACAGAACACAGGATCACTTTAGATTTACTTGTTTTTTATTGAATTCAACACCACACCTTTAAAAGACAGTCATAAATATGAGCAATAGGCTAACTGTATGTAAGAAGTAGTACATTAGGTAAAATCAGTACATAAAATAGTGCCTGTAAACATTAGTTACTGTTACTATTCAATGATATGGTTGGGATATGGACAGAGTTAACAATTTATTACTACAGCATCTTGTGCTATCATGTATATTATATGGTTATATAATATATACAAATGATATCTAAGCATTCAACTCATCACATAGAAAAAAAACATCCTCATGTCTGCTATTTATTCTTTTTAATCAGACAAAATAATTGTCATAGAACATAATGCCCCATTTGGTTATGAGGAATAACTAATTGGATTATCAAGATATCAATTCTTCAAAATGGATATTTGGAAGTTTCCTGCACTGAAATTGATAAATGGTGATGAATATTTACTATATATATTATTCAAGATGATAAGAAATATCCTAAAATGTAATGTTAATTTTATTTTATCAAGACTTTATCCTAATTTGGTGACTTATGTAGTGTTTATAAGGGGCTTACTTTCTTACTTTTCTTTCATAGCTGGCTCGGCGCCAGGATGAAGTGACTCAGTGCTCAGAGTTGTGGTGCTGGAGCTTTCTGGGATGATTGGTTGGCTTCCACACAGGAGTCCTGTGTGGAATACTTTCTCTGTTAGTTGACTGAAACCCTGCTCTCATGCTCATCCTCTTCATCTTCTTGACCAGTAGGGGAGGGTGTATTGCGGGGGTTTAGGGAATCACCCCTTCCAATGGGGTCTGGAAGAAAGTTTGGTGTTAAAAGTGGTTGATTGTGTTTGGTGTTATGGTGCTGGAGCTTATCGGTTGGTTGCCACCTACTGTCTGGTGCCCCAGGAGACACAGGAGTTCTGCCCTGACATCAAAAACAAGTCATGAAAATGTATAATGTTGTATTATAGAAGGTAGACATTAACACATCATCAACATACAATATGTAATGTTAACTTTCTCACGACTTTATGTCCATCTGGTGACTTCTGTAGCTCTGATAAGGAGCTTACTTGTTTAGTCTACTGAAGCATCCCAGCTTATCCTGTGGTCTGTCAAGTGTTAGCATGTCTTCTTTGTCATCACAGGAATCCTGGATGTGATGGGTAGCTGCTAATCCAGACTGTGTATGTGGTTTAGTAAAATTGGATTGACAACGATATCTCTCTTGCAGCAAACAACCATGCAACTTATTGTTCTGATTCTTATATCTTAAAATAATAAATAAACCAGACATTAGCTTTTTCCAACACAGTCGCATCTCCTTTAAACAGCAAGAAGAGGAATGACAAACACACATTTACAGATATCTTGCATGTGAAACAAGTATCCCTCTCATTTTGGCAGATAATAACATGTTAATGGATAAAATTATTAAGAAAACACACAAAAAATGTTTAATCATGAAGATTACGTAAGCAACATCATGTACTTATTTCATGAGGAGAGAAATGCATGCATGATCACGGATGAGAACACACGTACCAGACATGGAGCATGCACCATCAGAACTTTGTGAGAACATGTCACTTCTCAGAAATTCTTACCTTAACCTTGCTTCCAGACAACACATTGCCTTGCCCAGTCTCCCTATAAGACATGACAGTTGAATGACGAACAAGACAAACAACGAGAAAACCAAAGACCAAAGAGAGGCATTACAAGACAGAAAAGACTGTTCTCTGATCATGAGACCGTGTGATAAAGATAGGAGAATTTGTATACTTCGACAAAGTCTACGTATTTGCAGTACAGGTTCGTTCTAAACACAGAAAAGAATGCAAACTTATCAAAGATCAAGATTCAAGGTACATTTTAATTGTCATTTAAAAATGCAGGATTGCTCAATGAAATTCAGACTGTATCGCTGATGAGTGGATGATATTCTAGTAATTTTTCAAAAAGCTATAAGAGTAAATTCATATATATATATATACACTGTATGCTTTCTAGATATTAAAATAACTAAAAACATTGCAATTTGGCAATTAGAATTTATATAAAAATTAAAGCTGCAAGCAGCGTTGAACCGGCCTTCACACCCTTGCGCACGTCGCGGCGCAGTGCTGTCCAAGGGCTTCTGTCACAGGCATGTAGATGTCTCCAGACCTGGGCTGACAGGTCTGACTTTACAAACATGTAAAGTTTGGTGCAGACTGGAGCATGTACAATAAAGTTATGGCAACTTCCTCTGTCATGGCGAAACATCTAATCTCAACGGTGTCATCATCAAAATTATGCAAGTTTTGGGCCCATTCATTTGAATTTCAATAAATAATTTGAAAACTTTTGATGAGTTTGTGTGTAAAAGAAATTCACTTCCTAATTTTCATCAAGTCTACTTTTAGAAAAGTAAAGACTTTTAACCCACATGACCTGGTCAAAGTTTGGGATCAGTCTGCTACAGTACTGATACAGTCATTGCACAGTGCTTTTAAGAACTATGAAAATCTTTTTCCCTGCCTCTTCCACCAAGACAACCTGCACAAAACAATATGAATGAGAAAATAGACAAAGAAAAAAATGGTTGTTCCTATCCTTCCCTCTAGTTCTTAGTTTGTCAGCTGATTATTTGACTAATTAGAAGCTTACAACTGACTCTGTGGCGCAACGGTAGCGCGTCTGACTCCAGATCAGAAGGTTGTGTGTTCAAATCACATCAGGGTCAATATGGGAAGCTCTGTCCTTTATGTTGAACTCTGTGGTGCTGAACAGGGGAAATTATACAGATAGTATCTAGAAACCCTGATCAGTGAAAAACTGCTGCTGTCAGACACTATGATGTTACAGTGGTGTGTCTCGCTCCTCATTAGATGGTTTTGGTTTTAAATCACTTCAGGATCAGTAACTTTGGTTGTGGCTGTGTCAGTACTGAACTGAAATTATTTCCAAACTGTCATAGCATTTCAAAAGTGATTTAAGCAGCCCTCTTTCTCTCTCCACTTTCACCTCCAACTTTATAAAGGTTGTAATGTTGCACTGATGACAAACACAAAATGTTTTTATTCACCCCTTAGTTTTTGTTTTGTCAGCTGATTATTTGACTTTTTAAAGGTTTAAAACAGACTCTGTGGCGCAACGGTAGCGCGTCTGACTCCAGATCAGAAGGTTGCGTGTTCAAATCACGTCAGGGTCAAAACTTAAGCTTTGCAACATGTGTTGTTGCACTCACAAAACAAAACACTCACAGAAACAACTTTGTCTATATGTGCAACTGTCCAGTTCTTCTGGTAACAGCCTGCTGCCTTACTGATATGTTCATTGCACAATGCTTCTAAAATCTATAACAAACTATCTGCAAACTCTTCCACCAAGACAACCTGTGCAAAAAATGATTCAATATCAATATCTTTTACTTCAAATTGGTATTAAACTGTTGTGCTGAAACTATTGCACTTTACATGAAAATTGGCATAGCATCTTAAAGAATTTTTCCCCCCTAGTTTTTGTGTCTTTCAGCTGATTAGTTGACTAGTAAAAGCATGTACAATAAAGTTATAGCAAGTCTATTTTTAGAAAAGTAAAGACTTTTAACCCACATGACCTGGTGAAAGTTTGATTGACATGTGTACTGTCAGGTGTGTAGAAACAATAAGTAACTGCAGCTGGACACAGAAAAATACTCATATATTTGAATGGAGAGTGTGAGTGAACCACTAGGTGCTCGGGCCCTAATAAAAGAAAAACTGCAGTACAGAGCTACAAATTTTAGTTTTGATTTTATTTTTCTGTAGGACTTTATCACTAAACTGTCACTCTCACTCCATTTTTTCCCTTCCCCTCATAGGTCATCCTCACTACTGAATTATACATATAAGACTCATAATTATTGTAAAATAAATGATAATAACACCAAACTTCATACAAAGTTTGTATATAATGTAATGTAGGTATATAGACATTTCTGCTGTATCCTACAAAAATGAGCTGCATTCAACCCCCACACCCATCCCCCCACTTTCTTCCCTCCCTCTCCCTCTCAGCTGAAGAGAAGGATTTCAGAGTACTCTTCTTGTGAAATATCCTCATAAATCCCATGACTATGGCCAAATCTTACATTGCATCTTCCATTGATACAGGTTTGAAAGTTGTCTGACTTATAGTTTAGACGTCAGACATTTGTCAGACTTTGTTTGACACAAAGTCCATGCCTAGAGATTGCCTCCCCATTGGTTTACATTGTAAGGTGTGATGTGGCACTCCAACTTTCAGGACTTACAAAATCTAAACCGTTCAAGTTATTACAAAGTTTTTAATAACTTTTGTTCAGCACAGTGTGATAAATCATGTATTAAACTTTGAAGCAATACCATTAACGCCCTAGGAGGAGACAGCGTTTATTCAGGGTCCAAAATTGGGGAAAAGTCGTACTTTCATGTGTGTATTGCGGACTTCCTGTTGGATTTAGGTCAGGGGTTTTCAGCGATCTCTCTACAACATTCCTACGGGCCGTGGTGGCCATATTCGTTACACAGGTGGCGCTCTCGAGCACATTTTGGCACTTTGGGGGTTAATTTTTACATTTCATCAAATTTTTCACCAGACCTGATGTGCATGCCAAATTTGGTGAGTTTTTGAGCATGTTTAGGGGGTCAAATTTAGGTCTGAAGTGGCGAGATAAGAAAGAAAGAAAGAAAGAAAGAAACAGAACAGATACAAGAGGGTCTTCGCCCCTTTGGGCCTCAGGCCCTAAAAACATTTAAAAAACATCACCTCATCCCTGTTCACTGAAGTCTTTCTTAACTCAGACAAAACAGATTAGAAAGATTTCCTCTCTGAACTGACTTTTAAAACAAAAATCAAATGTTGTATAGATTCCCTATAAGAGGATATTAAGAGGACTGTTAACAAACAGCAGTCAGAGAGCCATGCACTGCAAGGGTGTAAACATACAGATCATTATATATGAAAAAGCATCTACATACATTCAGTTCAGACTCAATCTGCTCAAAACTATTTTCCGCTTCTCCAAAAATAGTTTACAGGTGATCTGTTAATGCCACATCTTTTACTGTCACTAAACACTGTGCAGATCATTTTAGCACAAATACTTATGTGAATTAAAATCATATATATGATATTAAATGCATATTTATATAAAATCATTTTTTACATAACACAGCTTTACATCAAAAACAATTTTTCCATGGGCTATAATCCAATTTAGCCAAATCATTTAGGCACAACCCTACATCATATAGCAGTTCTTTTAGAAAGGAGACAATTGTAAGGAACAGACCGTTCATAATCTTTCATGACACTGTGTGAACAGTGTTTGCAAAAACTGTTTAAAATACTGAGATGTAGTCTTCCAGATTGGTGATCACAGGTCATGCGTAATTACGCACGCTGGACCCTGGGAACCTTGACTATCAACAGGGCTTCATAATAATCAAATAACAACACAAACGTCTGAGCCTCTGTGCACATTGTAGTCGCTTATTATTCTCCCAGTTTATGAGTTGTACATCATGGAGCGTGCAGGGGACGGTGCCATCCTGGACGCACACGTTCAGTCACACGCACACTTCCATGACAAATCAACAAATACTCTTCTCTTTTCTCACTCGGAAAGGAAATATATTTAGGTGCTATGAAAATGAAATATCATGTCAAGTTTGGCTAAATGATGAGGGCTCCTATCTGATAATAAATGATTAACGTTACACTCAACAGTTCTGGCTGTAGGTCCAAAAACAAACACCTGAAGTTCAATTTGTCTGATTCACTCACAGTCAGAACAACATGTGATGGTGCGTTTGGAGGAATATGTGAAAATAAGTTCATTGAGGAGGTAAACGTTGACTTTAAAAGGACTCGATGCTCTGGATCCATTTTAAAACAACTCAGCTGTCCACACAGAGGAAACATGCTCTGATCTGTTTACACCTGCGCGTTCTGACGCGCTGACGTTTACTTCTAATAGCTCTCCTAACAGTTCCATCAACTCCATGGTTACAATAAAATATATATTTTATGCATTTTATAAAAAATGGCCCAGTCGCCATCTTTTTTTCAAAACTTTCGACGCCAAACTCGATGAAATTGATGCCCTCAAACCAAAATAACAGTGTTTTCAAATCGCTACACCATTGTTAACCCATTCCATAACTTTCCCGGGACCTTTAATGCATTTCCACCGTCTAATAATCATTTTATACCGAGAAAACGTCTTGTATCACCCAATATGTGTTTTTAAAACATGTCATAAAAAACCTAGTACTATTCCATCTTAAAATTGAACCAATAATGTTTATTTTTGTACTGAGGAAGCTTTTAAATCTTTTAGGGAGATGCATGAATGATGAAAAACATGAATTGAGTTGTCTCACCTTCATGATGATTGTCCGTCTCACGCTGGCCTCCAGGCAGCAGGTGTTCCTCTCTGATAGGTGGGGTGCTGACAGGCATTTTTTTTTAACAGGTTGCTTTTCCCGCGATAGATCAGTTCTCCTCTGATTTAGTTCTCCAACAAGATCCGTTTTTTCCCCCAAATGCTTTCCGGAGTTCAGGTTTTGCAACAGGTCCAGCCGAGTCAAGTCTGAGTGCAAAGTGAGAGAGTGGAAAGTTCTGCAGATCTTAAATGACCTCGGTCACGCGTCACCGTTCGGTTGCCATGACTCCACCTGTGAGTCTATAAATGACATTTTCTATATATTGATACAGTTTAACATGCTGAGTGATGCTTTGGCTGCTTTGAAACATTCTTTAAAAAGCTGATGGTGTTGCATCAAATAGCTATGGTTATATTCTCGTGCAGTTATCAGAATAAACAAAGTGTCTTTATGAATTCAGTGTCAGCAAACGTTTTCATTTACCAGCAAAATAGCCTATTATTTTAACACAATTATAATGAGAAATAGTTTTATTTTTAAACTTCAACTTTGTATTATTCCAAAGTAGTTGTTTGTGTTTGGAGCCCCAAAGTCTTCAATGTTAAGTAAATGGATTCATAAATACTTATGAAATAATGTGTGAAAGAAATTATGAAAACTAAATCGTCATTGTGAAAAGTTATTTTATCATCTTTTTTTTTTTTTTAATTTCATGATGGCCTTTTTTTTTCCTAATGACACTTTTATTTCATGTCATGTTTTATGTCCTCGTGTCACTTTTCTAAACATAAAACTTTTCTGTAGGCTAACAGATCACAGTTCTTCTTTAAGTTGCTTTTTCTTCCCAAATGGCATCAAAAGTTATCGATCAGAATCAGAGAATTGAATCAAGTCATTAAGTTTGTCCCACGTGGTCTAACACCTTGTCAGATCCATCTCAGCTCCGGGGGACATATGAGGTGTTGATCAGTGATAGAAAATGTAGCAATAAATTAAGACGTGAAATTCTTCACAACCAAAATATTTTTTCCTGAAACGTCCCTCGAAATAAAACTAAAAACCTCTTTTATAAATCCAACAAAGTGAAAAGAATATTAAAATCCTACTTTGTGTTCATCCTTTTCATTCTTTTACTTTCTGTTCATTTTTCATCTTAACTCTTATTATTATTATTATTTTCTTTATGTTGTGTGTTATATGTTATTGATACTGTAACACTTTGAGTTTCACTATCAATGAAAAGTGCCGCGGTACAAATTAAATATATTATTATGATTGTATAATCATAATAATAATAATATTGCGTAAATATGTGGAAGTTGCAGATGTTTGTATTTAATCACCAGAAATAATGTATTTCTCATCTTCTCTCACTGTGATGTTCAAACTTTTTGTTAAGCGCTTGCTGATCATCAGTTTCATGAATGAGCGCTATATTTTTTACTTTATATGATATACCGACAAGTGTATTTTTTTTCAACATGCATCGTTCCTCTCAGTGCATTGTCATTTTTTAATCTTTTGAGAGATACATTTTTTCATATATTTTATCTATTAAATTCAATGTTTCAGAACAATAAATAAAAGATACCATAAACTGCCTTCAGGTCTCGGTCAAAGCCTGCTGTAAATTGTTGACCATGGTCACCTATAAAAATACACTCTGAAGAATATAGATATGAAGGTTATATAAGCTTCCTCTATATACAGAACAACATCTGAACGTCAAACTGTTTTCCTTTTCCACAGTTCAGCACTGACACGAGCTTTAGTTGACAGAGACGCACACAGACCTCTCCAAAACAAACATCTTTCATGTGTGTTAAGTTTGGCTTCAATTTTCTCTACAATTGATCATTTTAAAGATTAAACTGTGGATGCAAATGCAACTTTTACTGCAATCAAGCCAGAATTTAATTTCATTTATAACATAATGTCTTTCACTTGTCATTAAATGTAACCTGAACTCATGCTCTGTTTGCTGCACACAACTGTTTGTAAAATATACATTAACTTTCAGCCAATAAAATACTCGCAGCCATCACACAAAAGCACGTGCGTCTCCAAATTGAGGCACTGTGCGCATTTACGCACATAGAACATCAGTTATTTAAATGACTACTATACATGGCATGAAGATATAAAGGTAATTAACCTTCCGTGCTTTACTACACACCAGACAGGTCAGCTGCTCCACAGACATTCAAAGGTCGCTTCGAGAGTAAAATATTATCTCATTTAAATGTCTTAAAGTTTCTGACAACAAGGTTTTTTATTAGTGAAAACTACAGACCATTAAATCACGTAAAGGATAACAGAATCTGACTACTTTCATTTTACATCGAGAAAACGTCCTGTATCACCCAAACATGTTTTTCAAACATGTCATAAAAGATCTAGTATTTGTCCATCTTAAAACTGAACAAATGATGTTCATTTAGTTTTTAAATCTTGTAGGGAGATGCATGAATGAGGAGAAACATGAATTTAGTTGTCTTACCTTCATGATGATTGTCCTCCAAGCAGCAGGTGTTCCTCTCTGATAGGTGGAGTGCTGACTAGGGATGTGCAGAGAGTCCAGTATTTGTATTTGTATCTATATTTGTTGAGGCAGCAAAATTATTTGTATTTGTATTTGTATTTGTATTCAATTAAAAATGGAAAGAAGCTTTAAAATCCTGTTTTTGTTTTATTATGCTTTAAATTTTAGAAATGAAAGTGTTACAATAAGTGTTCATGAATAAACTACCTTATGAAGGAGGTCCCCACACCGGGTCTCAAACTGGAGTCTCTCAGATCATAGACGACTGTGTTGACTACTGAGCTAAAACTTTACTCATCGCCTCATTGCAGACAGACCTCTACCTATTTATACACCCATAACACAGAGACAGCACAGCATGTAACGTGTAGTGAAGATTCCAAGGGTGATTATTGCTTTGCACTTTTTATTTATTGCCTATTTTTTTCAACCTAACTTTGTGGAAAGGAGAAAGGGAACAACAGGTTATGGAGAGTCCATTGGGAGCACTTCACATGTGTCAGTAGCTCAGCTTTATCTCTGGGGAACACCCCCAACTCCAGGAGTGATGTCCAAACAAGAAAATGTGCGTCATGTAGCAGATGGATGTGACTTCCCTTGTTGCAGAGGACAGAGACTGAGATAGCAATGTAACTGACTTGCGTGCTGATATTTAACATGTTTTTTTTTTCTTCCCGAAAACAATTTTTTAAAAAATTTTTGTATGAAGCAAATATTGTTGAAGGTTGTTTACATGACTTCGGTCACGCGTCACCGTTCGGTTGCCATGACTTGACACACTGATACAGTTTAACATGCTGACTGATGCTGCTTTGCTTTGAAACATTCTTAAAAAAGCTGATGGAACAAGAACAATTTGTGTATGAAATGCAACACAAAGTATGAAATATATATAAAAATATGTATATGGAAAAAAAACATTAGTGTTGATTTTTCTTGATGGTAACTTCACATTGATCAGGAGTACAGCAAAGAAGAACTGGAATCAGTTAGAGTATGAAAACATTGTTTCTGTTTAAAAGAGGAACTCAGCACAGCAGAGTGGTGAGTATAACATGACTGTTGCTGTACTGGTGGAATTAGTGCTGAATTTACCATGTGAGCTGTTGTAGGCTACAGGCCACCATCCTCACCTGGCTTTTATAAGCCACCTGCCTTTATTTGTTTGTGCTGGCTACGCCCCCAGCTATGATTTAAGACTTGGCCATTATTTGAATAACAGTATTTTGGTTATAATTGTAACCATTATTCAATATTATAATCAATTTTAAGTCCACACAGAAAACCATTGCACCCTAGTGGCCTGGAGGACAATGTGATTTGACCTGATTCTAGGAAGTCTGATTTTTTTCAGTGACATTGCACAAAACTTGTTTGAATCTATGCTGCAGTCTTGTCTTCTCCTTAAGACTTATTCTCCAAAAGAGACAGACACTTAAAATGACACTCCAAATGAATCACATGACACTAGATATTAGAGAAATGTTGCAGAGGAGTTCAGGTGATGTAGGTACAGGGTTTTTTTTCAGTTTTTTAGAAAACACAGGAATTGATAGGAGAATTTAATATAATAGTATAGTAACCGTTCTGATCCACACTCCAATCCAGAAGGTGGCGATAATGCAGTTAAAAGCCAACCATCAACAAACAACAAAAGAATACGGAGAAGAACACCGCCGGGCGCTGCGCCGCTGCGTACGTAGCTACGCTGTAGTGCTACGCGCTGGAGCTGGGTGTGAAGATGGCGGACGAGGAGGCCGAACAGGACCGTAGTCCTGAGAACGGTATGAGTGAAACGATACGGGAACTGAGACGACGGTTGCAAGAACTGCAAGAAATCGTGGTTCGAGAAAGCGGAGACTCTGCAGCCCAGTCATCCTCTGAGTACTGCCAAGAGTTCTGCAGGGTGAGTTATTGTTCTGCACATAGTTAGCCAACAAGCTAGCCAGCTAGCATTCAGATAACGGTAACGTTACGTCCCGGATAATCCAGGGAAACGCTTGATTTCAAAGACGAAGTATGCTTAAACGGGTGTGTAATTTGTTGTCAGTGTGTTGCCCAGTAGCCGTAACAGAATGGGAATACGTGCCGTGGTTAAAATTCGGCCAACGGCTGGATTAATTTAGACCCATATAAATAAAACTCCGACTGACCATTGACATGGCTAGCTCAGTTAGCAGCTAGCAAAAGCTAGCTGGTAGCTATGTCTGTAGGGGGTAAGTTAGTTCACCTAAATGTTACTGACATTAAAATATGCCTAAGATATCTGCCTAGTTATCATTGGTAGACCGGTCCCAAAAGACCAGTATCAGCCTGGTTTATGATTCGTAAAGAGTGGTGGAAATTCCCAGTTATATGTTAGCACATCAGTCACCTAGCTCTACCTACAGTTAGCTAAATGTTAGTTTTTAGCCTTGTATGTTTGGCTGCATGCGCGTGCACGTGATAATAATTACACTGATTGTCTGTGCTGGTGACGTTAATTATTAATTAGCTCCCAGGCTAGGAAAACAAGTCGGTTCAGCTTTTTACCGGTTGTGTTGTGGCCAGTGCACTGCAACAACGTAAGTAACCATTTAAATAAGGTAGGCTGTGAGTAATATTATCACGCTAGTTGATAATAATGAAAAGATTTGTAAGGTGTTCCCGCGGTGAATTTCGTGTGTGTACGTGCAGACTGGAACGCACGCTTTTGCAGAGCAGGCACGTCGTTTTGCACCATAGTAGCATACTAAAACAAAGCATAAATGTCAGGTCCCTGCCTTGGGTATTGTTCGTTGCTTGTAATGTTGCCATCTTCACGATTCAGTGGCTAAAGATCGATATGTGTCGAGCGTGTTGTGTGAACGTATGTGTGCAAGGAGGGTGGATCTGCTCCAAGCAGCGGTGTATAGTTGAGGGAAATGTGTCCACTGTGTCCAGAAGCAGGCAACTAATCAAAAGACAGTGCTTTGACAACAGGGCTGGGGGTCATGTAGAGGGCTTAAGAGACCTTATGGATGTAACTAATAGTGACGTATTCCCAAAGCATCTTTTTGTTTATTGGGGTTGGTCTTGGTGAATAAATTCTTTTAGAAAAAAAAGAAAAAAACTGTACACCTGCTGGGTAAAGGAACTGTTCTGAGTAAGGGAGGAGGAGTAAAGGAGTTAAATGGTCACTGAGGTGATCATTTTTGTAGTACAACCTCCTGATTTGCAGTTGTTTGGAAATAGAGACTGATACATTATTATGTGTTCAGCTCTCTGGCTGATGTAACCTGACATAATTTGTTTGAAGTCATAACAATGACTAACTAATAAATAACCAAACAATAATATTTCCTGCAGAAATTTACTTGTGCTATCAGGTTTCTTTTAAAGGATAGGTTCACAATTTTCCAAGTCTATCTTAAAACATATTTTTAAAAAATTGGCAGTGTTTTGTGCTTGCTGTAATCATTCCTCCTGTCCATACTGGCTGTGAGAAGATCTCTTGCAACTTCTCCTCCAGTGTAAGAGATGGAGGTTGGCATTTGAATTCTCATCAATTAGTGATGCTTCCTCTTATCTATACACATTTTTCTTATAAATGCTGATTAAGAGAAATGCTATACACAGCCTCTACCCACTTACAGTACAGTCAAGCATGTTTGCAGAGAAGCTGCCCTCTACCAAGCTCCTGTAACAGCCTACATGAGTCTTGTTTTACCTGTGGGATTCACGTTGTTGTTCATCATCTGTAATGTTAAAACATCAGAGTTCTACACAGAGAAATAAAAAAAGTGCATATCTTGGTATTAGTTCAGTTACTGATCTTTAAAAAGTCTTAAAAATTCTAATACAAGATTTTCAGAATTGAAGGTCATAAAATGTCTTAAAAGGTCGTATTTCTAATAATGGTGGGTGTTAAATTTTGAGGTGATGCCTAGTTGCTGGAGAAATATCTCCCCACAGGATTCAATCATTTAAATATGGTTTGGTCTTTGGTCGCGACTCACTCCGGCGCAGCTCTTTCTTTTCTTTTTCTGGTAATGTTTTGATTGGTCTTCTACAGGCTATCTGCTCTCATGAAGGTAACAGAGTTAAACAAGTACACAAAACAGTACAGATGATGCTCAGCTACAGACAGTCGGCCAAGGGGGTTCAGAGGAGACACAAAGCCCTCTGTTATTTCTGAAAGTTGATAGAATCTGGATAATGTTTGTAGTGCCGAGGCGCAACAGCCAACATGCCACATGAAGGAGAGGAGCAGACTTTTAATTTGGTGGTTGCGTTTACAGATTGAATGGACTGTTAAAGTGGGTGAAATGCAGATATACTGTAACAGGTATGTGTCTTAGGGGGGAGAATTAACTACAGCTAACTCTGTGGGTGCAAAAACGACCTGAACAGCCTTATTGTTTTAACAGTGTTGTCAAAATGAACAGTTCCAAGTAAGTTGTAACTCAAACATACATTTTTAAAAAATTAAAATGTTATATTTTCTTTGTCAAGGTCTTAAAGAGGTCTTAAATAGCATTAAAGTTGATTTCTAAAAGTGCAAAGCAACCCTGAAATCCTAGCGCACCACAGAGCATCTCTCTGGACTGGCTGCTGACAGCGCTGTCAGCTGAATAGTCGATAAGTGGAGGTTGTTATAGCATCTGGCTCGTAGTAGTTCAGCCGACCTCCCTGCCTTCTCACCAGAGCTGAGTGTCAGAGTCGGAGCAGGAAACGGAGTTGCTATGTGTCGCTCTGTCCTCTGCTTCCATTGTCCCCCTCTGTTTCCACTACAGTTAAGGTCATCTAGAGACAAGACTCTGTAAAAGGTTACAGCCTGTCATGCTGTTACCTGTATTACACTGGGATGTAACTGTCTGATCTCTTATACCCCATTCAGAGCTATACAGTTACATGGGTCCAACCTGCATCAGGATTTATGTGAATGGGTCATTGTCTCAGCTGACCTTCCTTCACAACTCTTCCCCCCCAACCAGGGTTGTACACGGTTTAGAGACTGATGACCTGGCAGTGTTTCCCACAGGTTGAGAATTGACTTGTGGTGGGTGTTGCGGTGTGTGACAGGCGGGTTCAGTAGCCTAATAAACGAGTCAAACAAAGGTATATGAATAACTCGATGTATTGCTATCTGAAGTTATCTAATTTTGTTTCCCAACAGCCCACTGTTATAAGAGTTTGCATCCTACCTGTGGTGCTCTTTGGCTCTCTTCATCTTCGTGACGCTTAAGGCTGGGAATCTTTGGGAATTTCACAATACGATTCCGATTCAGAATTGATTCTCAATTCAAAACCAATTCTCGATTGAATGAATAGAAAAGGGGGCACTATTGTCAGTCTCTTGCTCCAGTATACTGGGTGCCAAACCATTCACTGGTGTACTTAGTCCACTGAAATACAATATGAAACATAACTGGCAGATAAGATAAATGGTCCACATTCATTCATTCATTCATTAGAAAGCATCTTACAGTCTCCTGCTTGTATGAGAATAACAAAATGAGGGGAGATGGAGCCGGGCGTGGACTTAACATTAAGGGAGATCGGCAGCTGTCTGGGGCCCCCAGCTAAAAGGTGTAGTTGGGGGCCCCAGATAGAGATTTATTATGATGTTTAGATATGAAAAACATTGAGTTATGTTACTATTTTAACTCATTGTACCCCAAAATTACTTGCAGAAGTCCCCCAAAGCACTTAAAAAATATGCAACTGTATACCTCTACTCCAATATAACAAATAAAATATGATGTAGCCTATTATTATTCATTAAACTATCCAGCATTATGGAAGAATTAAAATCAACCAGAATCCACCTTAAACACAAGTTAAGTACATGTAAGTACTTTTTGCAAATAATACCTCTGTTTCACTTTGAAGTAAAAATTTGAATGTTGACTTTTACTGTGTGGTATTGATAGTTTTGAGTACTTCTTCTACCACAACCAATATCAATAATCAACAGTTAGAGAGAAGGTGAAAATAAATCAAGACAGAGTTTGCCTGTTGCCCCCAAATCACTGAATCAGCCCGTGTGGAGTGCTCTGCTCTGCTGTGTTATTAACCTCATGTGTGCAGCAGTGGAGAGCAGCCTCTCTGCTGCACCGTTAGCTCCAGGGATAGACTTCACTGTACAAATAGCTAAGCGGTTGAAACAAACTGAACACCTGGTTATTTTCTTGGTTTAAGTTGTTTAATGCTGCAGTGTGTGTTGGGTCTTGTTTGTTGCTGCTGGAGTTCACTGCTCAGCTAACGTTAGTCTGTGAGCGACGGTGTAGAAAGTTCACAATATACTTCACGTTGTTGTCACAAAGCTAATTATGTAGTCATTAAATCAAATGCTTGCATTTTATTAAATACAGTAATCCACACACGTGAGTGCCACGCTTCTCACGGAGACCCCCCATGTTTGTTTTTTTAAGCTCCCAGTCTATTTCTGTTGCATTAATGTAGCATAATCTGCACACAGATGTTTAAATTACACAAATATCCTGCTGTTTATGTTTTGAACTTATTAACAGTATCTACGTTGACGGCTCAAGGCTCCCAGTCTGTCTGTGAGCTGCCTGTTTCACTACAGGCAGATTCCCCTCGCTGGTTGCAGTGGGCAGGGAAATAAAATCAATCGGTCAGTAAATACAAACACTGTCGATTTCTTCCTGTGGAGCCGTCCATGAAAACTATTTTGGTTCAGTAAACTTCTGCAGTCAGTCAGCCTGATGAAGGCAGTTTGTCGGGCCTCTGTTGACAGTCGGTGCTTACGCATCGCTCATGTCTCACTTACTGTGTGGCTTCCCAGTGAGAGTGAGTTTTGGCTTTTAGGGAGGGGTGAGAGTGCGCTGCTGTAAAGGAAAGGGATGCGCTGTGTTTATAACACAAGACAGAACAAGTATCATTGCAAAACTGAATGCAGCACAATAATCGTTTTGTCTCCATTATCTTGTTTTCATAATCATTGGAAAATCGTAATTGAAATAAAATTTGATTAAGTTGCGTTTCGCCTTTTTCGTTCCATCAACACCATGTTATCAGCTAACATTTAGAAAATCGATTTCTGACATTTGTGAATCAATTCAGAAATGTAGGAGATAAGAATCAAGATGCTTATGTGGGCTGAATGTCCGCTGATCTGTGTGCATTTTGAATACCTGGGCTGGTCTTAATCTACCTGGATGGGTCGCCCAAGTAGAGCCCATGTATGGGAAACACTGCCTGCTGACGCAACCAGGAAAGGAGGAAATTGATTCAGTACTGACGTTTAAAGGTCATTGACCCGACTCACCAAAAAGAGAGAGAGAGAAATAGAGAGTGCGCACATGTTGGAAATTAAGGGACGGAGCCCAACTGAAACTAAACTTTATCTTTTTTTATCAGTGAACTGTTTGGATCTACACCGCAGACTGGAGCAGGGTTCAAAATGAACTTTTTTGTCCACTGACCAAATGGTTAGTGATTGTGCAAATTTTACCACCCACTCAATAGATAACCATTGTTTTTTTTATGCTAGTGAGTGAAGCAAATCTACCAGCCACTTGCATATTTTACCAGCATTTGGCTGGTGCTTATTCTGTGCCCTGGACTGGCGTCTGCTAACAGTCAGAAGCAGGGTAACAGCTGCCTCATATGAATGAGTCTAGTGCGGGTCCAACACATGTACTTTCATGTCATTTCAAGTCATTTCATGACAAGGTATTACCAGCACAACTACAACAAAGTAGCCTAACTGCAGAATCATTTCCAGTGATAATTAACCCTTAGCAGTAGAGTGAAATTTTTGTGACTTATGTTGCAAGTCATGTTCAACCTCTACCCGATTTTGATAAATAGCAATATGTTTTGTAAAAAAACATCCACAAACAGTTGTGTAATAGCTGTGTGAGTTATTGTGGAACATAGTAGATGGTAGTAGCTGTGGGAGATTGTGGTGGGCATTTTTCACATTTATCAATTGAAGATGAACAGTCTAATCAAGACAGTAACAAAAAAAGGGTCAGGGTTACATGGGAATGTCAAATCAGTCAATCATTAAAAATAGTTACATCCAACCTCATTGAAAATGTATCCTGATACTAGGCTGGGTATCAGTTCAGATTTCCTGATTTGATTCTGATTCACAAGTTCCTGATGCAATTTGATATCATTTGATCAGGGATATTTCAGTCACAATACCAATTAGCTTGGATATGAAAGAGATTGTCAGAGAACTAATGCTGTACATTTTACAGGGAACCCTCTACCTGGTGCTTTATTAAAAAATATTGTATTAATGTTTACATTAAGAATTGACCCCAAAGCAGTTACATTGATGTAGCCTAGTTTTTATTTAACAGGATTACACTACAGCGAACCACGCTAAACTAAAGGCATAGCTTTCTCCTAATCAGGAGATGTTTTTTCCAACCCCAGCTAAGAGTTTGACATTGACAGTGGAGCTCCACTCTTTGTTTGGTCTGGTAGCATCAAGGAGGATCAGATGCCTGAATGTGCAGAACTAATTATCACATTCAGGGTTTTCCCTGACACAACGTCAAAATCCTTCCATGCTGAGTTTTCCTTTAATTCTTACAGACTTTTTTTACTTGATGTCTATATTTTATTATTAGGGCTTCCATGTGCCAACAGTTGTTCAAGAAAAAGAAAAGAATTGCATTAGGGCTGTAACTATTACTGAAGGGATTGAAATAATATAAATCTATGATTCAAATCATAGAGCTACTATACTGAGGATAAGTGCACAGATAGTACAGTAACTTGTACCTAGTGCTTATGCTGTCTTCTGACACAAGTTGAAAGTAAAGAGACAGGGCAGTAAAAAGCCAGCATTTATTATTTTGGGAGCATTTCAGGTTTAAAAAGTCATGTAAACAAACGTATACCTTGTAGATATAATTTAAAAGAAATAAAGGTTTGTTAACCCATTGGGAAAAAAAATGTCAATGGCTTTCTATTGTGTTTTTCACTACTATACAACAATCTAGGACTGGTAAGTCAGACCAAAGAATCATGAAGCGTAGCGTGGCACATCCTAGCATACTCATCATTTAATAAGGTGACCATCCAAACAGCAGCCACACACTTTTTGGACATTTGACCTGTGGAAAAGATTTTATTTCATAAATTCAGATATTAGCAAAGCTTGTCACCAATTCACCAGGAGTAGGCCACTTCTGCTATAAGCAGCTGTGGGAAAATGGAGAAGCTCAAATTCTTCTAACCTGTGTCGACCACAAACGGACTAGTATATTTTCTCGGTTCCTGCCTGCATACTAAAATCCCACAAGGTCCCATTAAGATCATGTTCTATTGTGACAGTTTAACCCATGAGGGGAAGAAATATATTTTTTTGTTTTAATTAATGCATTTCAGTGTTTCCTCTAGGTTGACTGCTTTGGAGCAGCGGGGTTAGCCCGTTGATATTAATGATCATCTGAAATTTTAGCAGCGGTGCTCATAATTTTGCAGCGGCGGTGCACTGCTGCTGAATGAATGTAGGGGAAACACTGCATTTACATGATATGAGCTTAGTTTGTTTTATAGGATGAATGTATTTGCATAGAACGCATCCTCAACATCTTAATAATTACATTACATTTCAAAGTCATACAAAACCTATATGAAGTACAAAGTCAAAGTGCCTTTCAAAGGCCTCTCTGTAATAAAGTAAAGTTCAGTTGGCAAATTTCAGGTTTACCAGTAACTTCTTATCAACTGAGGCAGTAATGTACTTCCACTCAATGGTTCCATTCAGTTTTCATCATTGCTATATTCTAAAGAAGTATAATCTGTTCAGCTGGGAAAACCTCATAAAATAGAAAAATGTCAGCCTGGTTTATAAGATTATGCATGGTTTAGCTCCTCCTCCTCTGTCTGGCTTCATCAACTTCAAATCTACTGCAACCAGAGCTACTAGAGGTGCAGCTAAAGGGGACTGCACAATCCCACTCAGAAAAACTGCATTTAACCAGGCTGTCTTTTCCTTCAGAGCATCATATCAACGGACTTCAGTACCACAATCAATTAGAGCCCCGTCCTATTATTCATATTAGTGTAATCTTAGAAAACCAACAATGTCAACACTGACGCTGTTTTTATCCACCTTTAACATGACTCTACTTCTACTGCGCCTCTATCATCTGTATTGTATAATTACTTATTAACTGCATTGTATATGCTTTTTATCACAATGTAGTATGTGCTTAAGTATTGTTCATATGGTAGTATTTTAATTATTCTAGGATGTCTAACAACATCAGGCAAAGGGACTGCAGATGAAAACCAGCCTTTTGGCTAACTCGGGTACATTAACGTTTGCTTGAATGGTGATTAATGTTGATTGTTCCTTTTCAAATCAAATAAATTGAAACTTGTAACGGTTGACTTTGACATGTAATGGGTGTTTGTTCTAATTTGTTTAGTCTTTTTTTTTTTGTCCTTGAGTGTTTAAGAGGCAGTAGAGTTAATACCCAGGGGGACATGGCGTGGGTGGATCATGAGCGTGTAGGCTTAGGTTGAGACATCTGAGAAGCAGAGAGCTTGCTCTGTAAACAGAGCAGTATTTGCACTTGGCTCAGTTCCCTTCCCCTCAGGCCGCTCTCTTCTGCAGGTATTCAGCTTGATAAGCCTGCATTTCTCTTCCTGACCAAGGTCAGCATGAACACTCATAATGTCTACAATGTTACCAGCAGGAAAATTGAGTAGGTGTTGCACTTTCTTTGCAGAATAAATCAATTTGAAGGGATGTTAATACCACTTTGTCTAAAATTTAGTATTTTATTCTAACATGGTAAACATATCTGTAAGTGCTGCAGAATTTTCTTTACTTAAGGAACCAGGGATGGGTTGGTGGGGAAGGCTTTTCTCACCCTGATCTTACTCATTTACTTTTTTTTTTTTTTTACATTATATGCAGAGTGTGTTAAATCAAACCTATATTTGGAACTTGGGTTTTGACTTCATGGTGTTATCCATAATTTCTACTGGTTTTGGTAATATTTCATTAACCTGAGGCATAGACTCAGTAATACAAGAGATTCCATTGGGGCAAGTTGTCAGACAACACAGTTAAATAACTAGTAAGTGTGACAGGTCAAAGTTGAACCAGAGTATAGTTATGTCAGATCTAATAGATGTTTACAATGAACAGTTTGGGTAATGATGGATTAAACTATGAAAAGAAGGCTGTATGTCTTAAAAAAAAACAGTCTTGTAACACATGATTACCTTGGTTGTTTATAGGTAAAATTCTAAAATACACTTGAGCAGTACTCTCCCAGGGGGAAAAAAATACTTGCATTGTCATTATATATACAAATGGTGACATAGCTAGAATGGGTATAGCAAGGGTTAAATTAAATAAAAAACCTGACTGTAAATGCACTTATAATTGCCAATACAACCAAAGAAAATGTGTCTTTATCGGCTAGCAACATAAGTGTTTGCAGTTTGTTTTTGAGCTGCATTTCTCAGAGGTGGTTTGTCAGTCAAACAGTGCAGGCAGTCCTGTCTGGTATCTTCTGTTTCATTCTCTGTCAGCGACTCTCATGCTCTCTCTCCTGCTAAATACTGATCCTCTGATGTTCTTTTCAAACTGCTGGTAAACGTTTCAGTGCAAACATGGTGACTTTGGATTGCTGCATTGTGAGTGAACGACTGTCGTTACCTTTCTGTAGACGCTGCTGGAGTACGCAGGCCGTTGGAGGATAGAGGAAGAGCCTTTGCCACTGGTGGAAGTGTACATAGTCGCCCTGCTGAGTTATGCCCAGGCCTCTCCCTACCTCTCCCTGCAGTGTGAAAATGTTCCCCTTGTGGTCGAGAGGCTCTCGCTGTAAGTACCGTTCAGATATGATCAACCACAGATAAGCTATAGGGTTGGCCCTAGGGCTGGGCGATATGGCCAAAAACATTATCACGATAAAGATGTTCATATCCGTTACTGTTGGTAATTATCACAATAAATGTCATCATCATTATCAAACTGATTTTTGCTCCTGAGTGAAAGTTGAAGTGGAAGTTTTAAACTATTTCATATGGTCAGAACATGACAAACACTTGCCAAACAGCAGAACAATTTCCCACATCTGAGGTAGAACATTCAAAACAATTATGATAAAACCTTATTTCAACATCAAAATATGCATGAGAACAATTAAAATCCTTTTTCCTTAACAAAATAAATGTTAATAGAAGAATTAAATGCTTCAGTGTGATACAGCACACATGGAAGATGGCTCAAACTGCAAAGTTAGTTTCATGTCCAGTAACGTATGATAAGTGTAGACACTACAATTTACTGATGTTCCCTAAACGCCTCATATGCAGGCTACCTCTAGTTTTTGCTGCTCTCAACCCAGTTCAATTTATCTCTATTCTTCATTACAGTTGCTAATTACCCACTGTACATTTAAACTTTCACTAGTTCTCCTCAAGCACTCATAGCTCTCTCCTTCTTTTAGTGACTTTCTCACTAATCCCACAGTTGTTTACAAGCTATTCAGATCTGCTAGTTACTTTAGCTTAGCAGCTAGCGATGGATTCCCTTTCTCCTCCATGCTCTCCTGCTCTCTTTTGCTCTGTGTGTCTTATGTTTAGCTATTCCTCTGCCTCCTTTAGTGATGATGGTACATGTAATAAATATAGTGTATTTGCCATGATGAAGGCAAGGTTCAGTGAATTAGAAGTGCGACTCCGCAGCATGGAAACCCAGTCATTAGAAGCTGTAATTAGCCAGCCCCCAGTAGCCAGGGCAAGCTGACCCAGCCTCTGAGTTTAATTATATCAAACATTTATCAAACATTGGTTATATTTCTATCGAGGAAAATTATATCAAGATAAATATGGTTATCGTTTTATCACCCAGCCCTAGTTTACCCCCATAATCACTATGCTGAGCGCAACCCAAAAAGTGAAATGAATGCTTTTATGTAAAGTGTATTAAAGTCTGGAGACTTGTGTTTAAATCCAGGCAAAGATCTGTATCATGTTTGTTGTTTGTGGTGCAGGAGTTTTGTGGAGCTTTTGCTCTCACTGAAAGAGGACGTTCCAGATGGCTTATGGGAAGAGTTCAAGTCTTCTGTCCAGGTAAAGCAAATGATTCTCATTTTAAGGGAGAATGTGAATTTATATTAAAAATGTGTATATATATATACGGTACAGTCTGAAAGCAATTGACAGAATAAAATCGCATTCTCTCAAAAAAGTTAATACATCAAAATATCTCTGCTGTCAAAATGCCCCTCTTCATGTGCATGACCGTTTTGTTAGATCTTGTGATTCAAGTAAGAAAAAACTTCAAACTAAAGTTACTTTATCATTTGCACAGTCACTGTTTTTATAAACTTGATTTTTATTTGCAATTCAAAGCCACTGAAAGTTTTGCTGAAATAGACTCAAACTTCAGATAGTCTCATTTCTTCTGGATCGTGTCTTTCAGTGACATGGTCTTTGTGTTCTGTCCAGTTTGCCCACAGTAAGCTGCAGGAGAACGGGATCACTCAGCTGTCTCTGCTGTCTGCTTTGGGCCATTATGACGGTGTTTGGACCAACAGGGTATTACAAGGCCTTCTGTCCAATGAGAACCTACAGACGGAACAGGGTGAGTCTGATATCTTGTTGATCATCAAGTTGTGACTCATATTCATTATAATTGTCAATCACAAGAGAACGCTCCAAGGAACATAAGTTCTGTTTTTGAAGGAGCTGTAAGATTATTTTATCAAGTCACACAAATGCTTCTAGAAAGATGATAGTGTCCAGCATTTCCAGCGTTTGTTTACAGTTGTAGGTGATGATCCGCCGTCGCTGAACAAAATTTCCCCTGGTTTTCAGTTGAAAGGTTCCTGGTGCAGGAGGGACCGATCCTATTGGAGATGAGAGTGAAGCAGCTGATGAAGGAGAACAAACTGGGGATGGCTGCACCACTGGCAAAGACATGCTCCGAGTCTCCTGCCTTCCAAGAGAAGTCACCTTTCAAACAGATGTACCTCGTCTGCCTCTGTGCTACCTCAGAACAGGATCAGCTGATGGAAGAGGTAAGTCTAGCTACATTTTCCACTATAGGAACATAACAAACTTAAACTTAAAGGGCTGCACCATTATTTAATTTTATTTTTTTAGGTTTTTATATCATTATGTAACTTCCAAGTAGTGTGACATATGTATTCAAATCTGAAAATTAAATTTTTGGTCAAAGGAGGCATGTTTTAACATCAAAATGCCATTTTCCCAAGCCTTTCTAAAAACCTTTTCCCACGTGCCCTGACGCAGGTTTCTGCATGATGTCGTTGCTACATATAAACTGATATAAACCCGCTAGCCTGCCTAGCCAGTATCCACACAGACAGACTGAGCACTCACTGTTGTTGCTGCTCTACTAAACATGCTAACAGACACGCAGACCAACAATCACTGTTGCTGCTGCTCAGAGTTTAAAAAAATACACCCTGAGCTCTCCTCCCGCCAATAAACGGCTACAGATCAGAGCAGAATCCGGTGTGACTGGTGTTATTTGTCCCAACGCTCCCGGCACTTGCCCACCAAACAGCGCATAAAAATGATGTCAGTGACATGTATCTAAAATCTTCTGGATTGTCAAACATAGTGGAAAACGAGGTAGAACCTTGAACCTAGATTTTAAAGCTTCTCACACAATGAGATTTGGGGAGCTCCAGGTGACGGCTCATGGAAGAGAACTACTAGTACTAGTAATGTGTACAGTTGGTTTGCATTTGTATGTGATTAAAAACACGAGGAAGAAGAGGTGTTCTGCATTAGCTGACATGCTGCTTCATGTTTAGCTTTCTGTTATACTCTAATTTATCATTTACAAATAACAGCACATATCATGTCAGCTACTGCTCAGCACGTCATGTATGTTCATAATTCAGACTCTGTCCTTATACTCATGTCTGTATTGATTTGTGAATGTCATGAAATGTCCTTCAAGAAGAAAATGGTGTCATTCAGTGTCCTCTTAGGGCCATCTGTGCCATGCCTCCCATTCAGCCTGATGCAGTCTTTGTTTGTTTGTTTGTTTGTTTGAACATTTTCCTGTAATTAGGTCTTCCTCCACAAGATGGCAGACTACTTTCAATAGTTTTTGAAATGAACTCAGCATTGTTGGAGGCATTTAGAACAGTGTCTGCTACTTCTTCATAATATTGGATGATGAATCTCAGCTTGTATATACTGTTGTGCAGTGAAAGTCGCTCATTGTTAAACATGGCATCTACCCACAGCTTTCGAAGGAGGACTGCCGTGATGCTTTAGAGATGATCTGCAATCTGGAGTCAGACGGAGATGAGAAGGCAGCTTTCAGCTTATGCTCAGCCTTCCTGACCCGACAGCTTCTCCAAGGAGACACATACTGTGCTTGGTAAGAAAACACAAGCCATCCCATTAGATTTTCATCTGCAAAGGGTTGAAGGAGGGCAAGATCTGATACCATGGTCATTCACACAGTACACACCTGTCTTAATATGAGATGAATAAGTCAGTTTCTTTATCACACTCACAAATATGTATGCATCAGGGCTGCTCAATTATGGCAAAAATCACAATCATGATTATTTAACATGAATACTCATTGACTTTGGAAGCATCATGCATTTATTTTATTTATTTATTTATTTTAACTTGTCTTTATAGCAGTGGATTTCTTTGAACTTTAAATATAATTCCACTAAAAAACAAAAAAAATAAATGTCATGTACATGCATAACCAGGATTCTAATCAGCTTTTTACAAGTAAGCATGTGAACAATCCCAGACTGCAGACAGAGGAAGCACGGTGCTGAGCGGCTGGATGAAAGGAGGTCCTGTTTACACCTGGCATTAACATGCGTCTCCATATGCGTCCTGAGTGACCATGTGATCGGATCTCACTTCCCCATTCTATATACAAATAAACACGGACATCATTTCAGTTTTCAAAGACCAAATTCGTTCGTTATCCATCCAAAGCTGTGTTCAACTTGTTTGATAACAGGATTAATATTCAGGATATATATAAATTTTCCGTGTCAGGAGAGAGAGAGAGACAGATGCAGTGATCTCCCCACAGCTGCAGCTCTCCATTCAGAGACACTGTGCATATTTACACATAAGACACAGCAGCATAACTTCATTGGTTATTTAAATCTCCTTCACGTTGACAGGGTCAATCAGGATCTAATGTTCATTCATGTTCTGTGTTGTTCTACACATCCAGTAGGTCAGCTGTTGCACAGTCCAGGTTCACACAGTGAAACTGTTTGGAGTAAAGCAGTCGTCCTCCTGATCAATCCTGAGCTCATTATGTCGAGCAGCACAGCAAAACTAAAAGCTGTTCTCATCAGTTTGACAGGACAGAGAAAACTATCCATGTTTCAAACTAGCTTTTGAAATATTTTTTTAGACAGACAAAGCGAAAAATGTATGGTTTCATTTCTATTCTAATTGTCGATTTGAAGAGGTGATCGGATCTCACTTCCCCATTCTATATGCAAATAAACACAGACATCATTTCCGTTTGCAAAGACCAAATTCGTTTGTTATTAACCAGCAGGGGGACCAGACCGAGATCCACTCCGTCCAAAGCTGTTCAACTTGTTTGAAAACAGGATGAACAAATATACAATGCATTGTGTCCCCTCACGAATGCCCATCCTATTGATTCGCTCTAGCACTGCGTCAGAATGATTATTTATAGCTGTTCAACTTGTTTGATAACAGGATAAACAAATTATTTTGTTTTTCATGTGAATTAAAAACATAATCCACCTCCCGTATTTCTCGTTCCCCTAACCGATTTCCCTCTCCAAATCGACAATTAAACAGGGCCGGAGATCATTACAGAGAGTGAAGCTTCCTCGTATCTAAAATAAAAGCATCCAAAGTCTGATTGAAACTAAAACAAAGTAGCCTGCAGATGTCTAAATAAGTCAGTTTCCACTGCTGAACATTTGACTGTTAAATTCAGACACATTCACACTGTGAGGATGACTCCACTCTGTCTGTCTCTCACTGCGCTGTCCAGCTGCTCTGACACGATGCGCTGAATTTATAACACAAGACAAAACCAGAGCATCACTGTGAAACGGAATGCAGCACAATGATCCTTATATCTCAATTAACGTTATCTTGTTTTCATAATCGTTGGAAGCCAAAATGGTAATTGAAAATAGAATTCAATTAATCGCCAACCGTAGTTGATGATTGTAAACACACAGCGTTCAAATTGAATTTAAATTGAGTATCCAGCTCTGGATACAGATCCAACAATATTATTGCACATGGTATGTGTGTGTGTGTGAGATATGTTATTTATAAATGGATCACATTGGCTTGAATAGATAAGTATTGACAATGAATTGCCTTTGTTCAAACCAGGGAGCTCACTCTGTTTTGGAGCAAGCTGCTGAAGCGATTAGAGCCCTCAGAGCAGGCCTTCCTCGACAGATGCCGCCAGATGTCCTTACTTTCTAAAACAGTGTACCACATCCTGTTCCTCATCAAAGTCATCCAGTCAGAGGTCAGTAAACAGTAGCTGTTAGTAGTAAGTGTGGGCCTGCTTAAAACCAGAAGTTGTCATCACTGATTAACCTGTGGCTGTCATGTGTTATTATCACACCTCCTGCATGGTTTTCCAGTACATTTATTTTAGCCTGCGTTTGTCCAAGTTTAAAGCAAGCTTTCAGTTAAATAGTCACTACCTTTGAACTTGAAAGGTGGTTTCAAGGTGGCTGTGGTCGGCCTGGAACATTATCGCCTTTTCATTGTCCATTTTTATAATCAGGAAGTTTCAGGTGCTTCAGTTTTTGCAAAAATAGTGTGGTTAGCTGTTATTTGCATGCTCCCATGTTTGGTTACATTGGAAGTTAGTGACAAACCTAAAAAGCTCAAGGCACAGAAGCATATTTATGAATATTCTGTCAGCAATATGAATATTTGGAACATAGTGAGCCCACAAATGGACACCAGAGACATGGATTGGTCATATATTGGTAATTTTGTGTTCTATGTGTTAAGCAACTTAAATGATTCGTCTTCCTCTTTTTCATAGATGGACAGCGTTGGACTGCCAGTGTGCATCGAAATGTGCATAAGGGCTCTGCGGATGGAAGCAAACGATGGAAATACCAAAGCCACTGTGTGTAAAACAATTTCCTGTTTGCTTCCCACTGACCTGGAAGTCAAGCGAGCCTGCCAGTTGACAGAGTTTCTCCTGGAGCCCACAGTGGATTCATACTACGCCGTGGAAACTCTCTACAATGAACCAGATCAGAAACTGGACGAGGAGAATATGCCCGTTCCCACCTCGCTACACTGCGAGCTCCTGCTGGTTTTTAAAACCCAGTGGCCTTTTGACCCGGAGTTCTGGGACTGGAAAACACTTAAACGTCATTGTCTAGCGCTAATGGGTGAAGAGGCTTCAATAGTGTCATCCATTGACTTGCTGAATGACACCGAGGACCCCGAAGAAGAGGAAGAAATCCTGAGTCAGGGAGGGTTTAAGGACCCAGAACACTTAGTGAGCGGCACCTATGAACTGAAAGAAATAACAGACAAGAGACAGAAAAACAGAGAGATGAAGAAACTGAGAGAAAAAGGTTTCATCTCGGCCAGGTTCAGAAACTGGCAGGCATACATGCAGTACTGTATGCTGTGTGACAAAGAGTTTCTCGGCCACAGGATTGTCCGCCATGCACAGACTCACCTTAGCGGCGGAGTATACAGCTGCCCAATATGTGCTCAAACCTTTACCTCAAAAGACACATTGATTCCCCATGTAAAATCACATGTTAAACAGTCGTGCAAGGAAAGGCTGACTGCAATGAAAACAAACAAGAAGTTGGCGAATCCTAAAACAGCTGCCCCTGTTATTGCAGCCTTAAAGTCCAAGACTGAAAATGAACTTTATGAAAATGGTGATTCCCAAGGGCATAATGGGGGGTTAATTCATAACGCTCAGGCCAGAGTGGATAGGTATAAGGTGGAGAGTATTGAGGACAATGTATGCCCTGTTGGAAAATGCAGAAGGAGCTTCAAATATTTCAAAAATCTAATTGCACATGTTAAAGGTCACGGGGAGAACGAGGAAGCTAAGACTTTCCTCGAAATGCAGAGGAAGAAAGTAGTTTGCCAGTACTGCCGTCGCCACTTTATTAATGTCACCCATCTTAATGATCATTTACAGGTCCACTGTGGTGTGAGGCCTTACATCTGTATACAGTTGAACTGCAAGGCAAGTTTCCTGTCTAACACTGAACTCCTTGTACACAGGAAAACACATCCTGTTTTTAAGGCTAGATGCATGTTTCCAAATTGTGGAAAGATTTTCAATGAGGCCTTCAAACTGTATGACCATGAGGCACACCATTATAAAACGTTCACTTGTAAAGTTGTGGATTGTGGAAAAGTATTCCATACACAACAGCAGCTGGATTTGCACCAGGAGAAGCATGCCACTCAAGAAGAAGAAGAAGAAGAAGAAAGCCCGTCTTCTGAACAGACCTCACAAAATATGAAGCCTGGCCCGTCACTCATTGAACAAATGCTTTCCAGTCCCACCCCCATTAAACAAGAGAATTACCAAGAGAACTGTAAAACTGAGAGTACTGTGAATTCAGATCATGGAAGGCTGCCAGCCTCCGTTGAGAGTTTGTTGAAATCTTCACAATCACCCGTGGAGACCATTGGACAATACAGAGTCAAGCAAGAGCCAGAAAATATACATTTCTTACCTAGTCAGACCCCGAATTCCACTCATTCTGTGATTCAGCCTGTGAATTCCCACCTGTCTGATCCTAACAGACACAGAGATGGTTCACGTGGTCATTCTTTTGATTACATGAGACCAGCCCAACAGAGTCAAGCAGTACCTCCATTTGAGGCTGATTTAGGTAACTTGCCACATACTTGTAATACAAATGTGGTACAAGGACAGCCACAAATGTTCCCTAGTAATGTAAATACTGGACCTATGAGTTACAACTCTGACTGCAACTTAACATTGCCAGAACAGCTAGGGCCAGTGTGTAGTAATAACTTGTTTACAGTGGCGCCGCCCCAGAACACCATAGAACCAGCAATGTCACAACCACTTCCACCAACAGTCATCCCTCAGCCACTAACTGGGAACAGACCAGAGAACGCTGTGTCATCCTCAGCCAGCACAGGTCCCCCTCCAGGCCAGAGAGAGCGATTTCACTGTGCACTCGAAACATGCACAAGGCACTACAGCTCCTACAAAAGTGTTGCCAAGCACATGAAAACAGTTCACCCAGATTTCTATGAGCAGTGGAAACTTGCTCGAACTAAAATCAAGACAAGCTACGCCCCAGCTCCGAACAAACCATCTGTCATAAATCCAAGTTTGGTCACTTCACCTCAGAACCAGCAAGGCAACAGAGCACCAGTTCTTGGAGTTCAAAGGCAGAATGTTATCTATTTTACCGTACCTTCCCATCCCCCATCCGCACACAACCAGAATGCTTCGCTCCTGATGGAAAATGTTTTAAACCCCATTGTTCTCTCTCAGTTAGGAAGCGATACAAATCTAATAACCACACCGTCCCAAGTTGCAGGTAGTCTAAATTGGCACTCAGCCCCTGGAAGTGATCAAATTGAAAACTGTGGCTCTTCCCAAGTCTATCCATCTAACATGCAAGCGTTGCCACAAGTCGAATCTACCAGTGCAGCTCTGCCACTTAGTGTTGCATCATGCTCTATGATGGGATCCACGATGAACAGACCAGCACAGTCTTTACAGTCTTCACTTATGGAAAATAGGTCCCAGTCAGTTTTGACCTCGTACATGGAAAAGGAAGCATTGCAACAAGCGGAAAACCTTCTTCCACCATATACATCACAGATGCAAAGCAGTGCAGTCCCTGGTTCCAGAGCACCAGAAAAAACGTCAATGCAAAAGCATGTACAGTCCAATTTTCCCCCTCGAGACAGTGTGTGCCAAAAAAGCAGTATCAGCCAACCTCAGAATGGCTCAGTCATCACTGAAAACAGTCCTGAAATTCAAAGGCGAACCAGCAGAAACAGAAGAACGAAATGGCCAGCAATTCTTAGGGATGGTAAATTTGTTTGTTGCAGATGTTTTAGACAATTTAATAGTCCCAAATCCCTTGGAGGCCATTTGTCCAAGCGTGCAATCTGCAAACCATATGAAGAGTCTGAACTGAACACAGACCTGCCAACATCATTTCTTGACCTCCTCAATTCAGAGCAAACAGTTGGCAACACTCAGCCACAATTGTCTTACAATTCTGCTGCTGTTTATCAGGAGAAGCCTCACCAGTCAGTATCAAGTGGTTCAATGGCTGCAAAAGAATTCCCCACTCCCAATTATCCACAAGAAAATTTGCCATCATATGGGAATGGTGAGTCAAACGACGACATTCTTAAACAAATCATGGCTGAATCCAATATGTCCGATCTTTTTGTGCACACGCCTGCTCCTCAGCCAATGTTTCAAAACCCTGGTGTTCCCTATGGAGCCGCTGAGCGTTTGCCAGGGAGCTCAGTCATACAGCACACAGAAAACATCCAGCTGAGAGGCGAGATCAAGCGAGAGGACAACTCTTATAGTACGGCCCATTATCCCCAGCCAAGCGTTGACACATTTGGTGCAAGTGAATTTCCTGATCCACTTCTTTCTCAGATCCTTACAGAAAACCCTTCCACTACTGCTCATGGCGGTGTTCCCTCAAACCACGGGACTCCTGGGGAAATCCTCAGCGAAGGGTATCACTCTGAGACACCCATTCAGACACCAAATACAGATTTAAACCCAGTGAAGCAAACCCTGTTGCCCGATAGTCAGCTTAGTCCAGCAACAACAAGTGGAAAGCAAGATGAGACTCAAAGGAAGACCACCGAGCAAGATATTAAAAAGAGACTGAGGGAGCAGATCTTGGCTGGCGACTTTCACCGTAGAAACAGCTTATGTCTTTCAGGCAACACGGACCCTAACGCCAATTCAAACAGTCCAATGTTTTTTGGCACAATGTGCAGCCCTTCCAAAAATTCTGGCCTTGATCAAATGTCTTATCATGCAAAGAGTGACTCGGCTAATCAAGGACAAGAAAACTCTGTAATTATCCCTGGATCTTCTGGTGAAATTGAACAACTACTTAACACACAGAGCTTTACTTGTTTTAGAGAGAACGCCACTCGACAGCAGGAGGTGCTGAGTCCCACAGGCACTGTGGCAAACGATGCAGATCCTGAGCCCACTCAGTTATCAGCCAGCCAGCAACAGTGGATGACAGAAATTCAAAGTGCATTTGAAAGACTCAACTTAGTCAGAGAAATGTCTGGTCAAATTGCACCCTCCATGGATCAAAATGGCAATAGTATGAACAGCCAGACAGGATCAGCAAAGGTTGTTTCGCGTAGCACGACAATGCCCGCCTCTGTCAAACCATTTGCTTGTGAGAACGAGAACTGTACATTTAGCTCCATGGGGAGCGAAGCACTTTGGAAACACCTCTCCAAAACTCACAACTACACACACGAGATGGTAAATGTGGTTAAAAAAAGATATGGCCAATATGCTCCTTTCAAGTGTCAAAAATGTAGTAAAACATTCACGCGCAACTCAAACCTTCGCACTCACTACCAGTCAGCTCACAAACTATCAGCTGCAGAAATCGCAGATCTAGATACGAAGCGCAGGCTGGCCAAAGCTGCGGCATCTGCTGCTCTTCGAAACCCGCCCGTTAGTTTAAGCCAGGCTCCAGAAGCTCATACCACAACAGCTACTCATTCATCAATGGAGAGCAGAACACATCTGCATTCACTCCAAGATGCAGTAAAACATGAGTACCCATCACAGACATTTGTACCTCACACTAACATGGACACGACTAATCAGAAATTTAGAGATGAGAGTCGCTCCACAGTCATTCATCCCTTGCAAACAACTCCTACGCCCAACCAAGTGTCGACCCAACAAGGACAGGCTCAGAACTCCATGTCAGCCTTTCAGTCAGTACAAGCAGGAACAGTAACAGAACAGTGGTCACATGAACAGGAAAGAAACCTGCCCAAGCTTTCCACTCATTACACAAGTGGTCATCATGTTGGAGGCCATTTAGCCAAAGTCCCAGCACCTCTGACCCAGGCTTTCCCCGTCCCCTCCCAGACTAATGGGCCTCAGTCTCCAGACAAACAATCTACTATCAACAGGCAGACTATAGTTAAGACAAAAGAGAAGAAGCCCAACTCAGGTGATGCCATGAGTCCGTACAGACCATATCGCTGTGTTCATCAAGGCTGCGTGGCAGCTTTCACCATCCAGCACAATCTGATCCTCCATTACAGGGCTGTCCACCAGTCTGCTCTGTCAGCATTGGAGGTGAACAAAGAGCAGGACCAGTGCGAGGGACTGGACGAAGTGATGGATCAGGAGGAAGAGGAGCCAGAGGCAGAGTTGCCTCAAATTTCTGAATTCAGATGCCAAGTCAAAGACTGCTCCCGAGTTTTCCAAGAAGTCCCCAACCTTTTGCAGCATTATCTCCAGCTCCATGAATTCAGTCTTGATACGGTTGGCAATCTCTTGTCTGGAATCACACTCGGCAAGTTTGCTTGCAGCCACCAAGAATGCCCAGCAACCTTCACTGCTTTCTGGAAGTATATAGGGCATGTCAAAGAACAGCATAAAGAAATAAAGCTGGGCAAACCCGAACAATTAAACGGCTCATTCAAGTGTGAAATTGAAGGTTGTGACCGTTCATATGCCACAAAGTCAAACCTGCTCAGACATGCGATGAAAAAGCATCAGGAGCTGTACCAGCCCAAACTAAAGAATCAACAGATAAAAGAAGGGATGAAACAGATAAAAGAAGACGGGATGAAACAGAATTCAAAGACTTTGCATTACCAAATTACCAAGACGAGTAATGGGAAGGAAAACATTGAGAGCAATAAAAAGATCCTACAGAAGGGAAGGTACACAAAGAGAGTTAACAAGGCAAAACACAATCACTGGACTAAATATGGAAAACCCTCCTTGAAATCTAAAGTGGAGGCATCTGCCATGTGCACTAAGACTTTTCCTCTACAGTACCCCTGTATGATAAAGGGTTGTGAGTCAGTCATGAAATCCGAGCGAAGCATATTAAAACATTACATGGGACACGGACTCTCAGAAAAGTACCTGGAACAGCAGAGGAGTCACTTCATATTCTGCAAAAAGGTCCCCAGGCAGAAGTGCCGCTCCATCAGGAGCGATGATTCCAAATCAGACAACGCCTCAGACCTGTCAGACAATGAGCTCCCAGCAGCAGACACTGTCGTGGAAGGAGGTGAATATGGATATTCAAAGCCTGTCCTACGCAAAAGGACCACGTCAGGGATACCTGCCGCATTGTTTGACAGCAAACTATTAAATGACGAAAGCTCTGATGGCTCTGTGGTGCTCAAACGCAAACGAGGGCGACCACGAAAACTTATCGAAAAAATAGTAAAACGCAAGAAAATCCCACGTACAACCAAGGTTGATGTAGTTTACAGCAAGGACTATGAATCAGATACTTCCTGCCCTGCAGTGCTGCAGGAGGAAGTGACTAAGCAGAGCGCTCCACTGGCCACTTTTAAACCCATGGGATTTGAAATGTCTTTCCTAAAATTCCTGGAACAGTCAAATAAATCCGAACACCCCTCGACAAGGAAGGTTGACATGTCAGACATGTGGAGAAAAACATCCAGTTTGAACATCAGAGACACATGTGTCAGGTTCAGCAACCGTCAGAATTTGAAATCTCTTACTAAGGTCAAAATAATTATAGACAAGGCCTTTTCAGGTGTCACTGACCTTATGTTGAAACAGCTGCAGGATAAGCAGCCTACAGTGGTATTGGAAAAAAATGACTAACTTGTCTTTTGTTGTTTTTTTTGTAAGCAGAATCTCAGGACTAAAATAAGTCAAATCTGCTGCAGACTGGTGCCCTACAGAAGAAATGTTTTTTCACATCCAGTTATTAAAAAAAACAGGTGTTTTGAAAAATACTGTAATAATATCTGTAAGATTTGTCTTTTTATAGAGAAGTGTATAGCATGTTTTTATTTATGGACTACAGTCACAAATTTAATTGCTGAAAATGAAAATGTGGCATCAGTCTCTGGTGTCTTAATTATCCCTGTGGGACTTGCAGACAAATGGACTTTGAAATGGATTGTGTTGTGTGTAGTTTGTGATTTGAAGATGTTGATTATTGTGCGTTGTGTATATAGTTTGAAATCACCCACTGCCACCAGCAGTCTTACTATTATTGAATAAACAGTTTTTTACAACCACTTTGACTTGTTTTTCGTCATCATTTGCCATTTCTGTTTGATTATAATGCAGTTTAGGAATTCCTTCTATGCTGTAAAGTTTGGAGCTGCTGAATTCACACTGATTTTTTTTTCGTGGAAGTTTTTAAATTATTTGAACAAGCTATATACAAGAAAACAGATTTTTATAAAATGCACATCTGTATTTTGTCAGGAATTTTGAATGTTTTGCATTTTGTCCTCTTTCTAACAGTTCCAGACTTTATATCTGAGCTCCTTTAATCCCAGTGGAGGTAAAATCCCACATCCTTTACATGTTGAACTGCCCTGAAATTAATGTTTAGCATTTTGGAAAATTTGATTGAATTCTATCAAAGAGTGAGAAAATATGTATATGAATCTCACATCTCTATATATAAGTATTGAGCTGGAGTTAACCTAGTTTAACATAAAGACTGTGAGAAGAGGGAAACAGCTGGCCTGTCCCTCCATAGTTCAAAAAGACACGTAGCAACACATCTAAAGCTCAAACAAATGTAAAAAGTAGTAATTGTGGAGGGATAATCAATTTCTCTCTTCTGGAAAAGAAAGCAAACACATTTCTCAAAATGCCAAACTATTCCTCTAACTACGGGGCTAGCATATAGGCCTTGTTGAGCTGAATGTTGCTTTTTGAATGGTGAGACAGTCATAACCTCCTCTGCTCAAAAGGGTCATTTAACAATGTTGCAGCTGTGTCAGTTATTTCTGTATTTAGTGACCTTTACTGTCTGTGTGAATAAGTTCAAGTCCGCTTCTCTAAATGAGCTCTAAGTTGTGGATAAACTGCAGAGTTGATTGACAGAGTAGCTGAGAAACAACAGATTTAGTTTAAATTGTATTTATTAATCATTTACGGTATTATTGCACTTTACATGTTCATAAACACCATCAGTAGTCTAAAATGAAGATGCAGTTCTAAATAGCAACTGCACATATACGTACACATATAAGTTATAGAATGTAAAAATCTAAAGATATGTACGGAAGCGTAATGCATTCACTTGAGAAAAACGTCTGCTCTGTGTCTCTGAATTAACGAGATAACTATTTCAGTATTTTGAGAAAAGTTTTCATTGAAAAAAAAAAAATTCTAATCCGTTTTTTTCTGAATTAATGACATACTTCAAAATCCTGACTGCTGTACTTGAGCCGCCGGGTGCCAAACTGTGTTCAAGCCAGCCGTCTGAACTTCGTTGCACCTAAAGTAGTGTAATTACGGTAAGGACGGCCTCTGCGTGTGGCGAAGGTTCTGGAAAATACATGCACCCGTTTCTTGTCATGTTTTCTCTGTGTTCTCCTATGAACATAATACATTGTACTTTTCATTCATGTTTGACCTGTTGTAAGTTTTATTTTGCCAGAAGGGCAAAGCTGAGTCATCCCACTGTACCTGTTTGTGGGAATTGCAAGATAAAATAACCTCTTAGCTCTCTAGGCAGTCTGCTGTGTTTGTTTCATCTGTCTTTGGGCTTTGATGAAACATTTTTGCCTGTCCTGAGGTGCCTGCACAGAGTTGACAAACTAATAACAATATCATCTAAAGACACCAGTATCTCCCAAATTCTTCAAAACAAAACCACAATAACATTGGATTCAACTTAACAGGCAGGATATGTTTGCTTCCATGAAATCAAGCTCTCAGCTAAGAATGAGAGCTTCTCTTGAGATTTTGAGATATCTCCTTAATTCAGAAAAACAGCTGATTTTTTTCTCAAGCGAATGCATTACGCTTCCATATATATGATCAGTTAACCTATCAGTTAATCTAAGTTCCATGCATCTAATTAAGATAGATGTTGTCTTTGTTGTGCATCACACACATTCTGATCAGTGCTAATCACCCGGTGAAGTCACTTCATCCTCTCAATCACTGTTGCTCAAACGATAGAAAAAACTGTGAACCGTGAAAGAGTGAAACATGGGAAGACTTTCATTCTGTGTGGTTGCTGACCCTCAGAATACACACAACCTCTGTTCCTCTGGAGCCCACAGTCACCACCATGACAACCGCTGAGACCAGGAGTTAGGTTGACAGTGACATACTGTGGTGTTTTTAGTCTTTTAATCTATGGCGAGCTGTTTTACACAAAATAGTTTAATTTGACTTTTGTTTCTAAGAATAACTGTAGTCTGAAAGCATTCGTTTCTCTCATCAATCAAAATTACAATTCTTTATCTGCTATCTGACTATTAAAAACTTATTCATAAAGAAAATTAAAATGTTACCAAAGAGGTTAACTGGAAAGAGCTTGTGAAGTTATCAGTGGTGTCTGTGGAGGATTGCACTTTTACCTACACCTGAGAACTAAACTGCCGTGTGGATGTGAAGCACTGATGTTCAGCATCATGTCTGAATAACATGATGTGAATATTAAATAAGACATTTCATTTCATTAGATTTCATTTCAAAATGTCAGCCAGATTGCTGGTCACTCATTCACACCAAGCAATACAACATTTTTTAACTAAAAACAGCAAAAATTACTCACAATAAACCCTGTTATTGTCAAAATATTGAGCATAGTTTTAAAAATGTATTGGATCATTTTACAACACATACAGGCCGTCATTGTAAATAAACTGTTCTTAATATCTTGCCTGGTAAAATAAAGGTTAAATTAAAAACAAAATGTGATTCAGTCATACATTTTTGTCTGTATTTATTAGGAGGATGATTCATTTCATAATGTATTATTTATTTATGTAATATTGAACCATTTGGCTAGTACTAGTCAGAAGAAAACTGCTCTTAAAATATCCAAAACAACTTGTTGCTACAGCGTCTTACAGGGACTTTTGATGAGTAATAAATCAAGATCATTCAAGAAACATAGCTCCATTTAATTTACCTCCAATCACAGCTCCAACATATCTATAGCTGCATTATGACTGGTAATGTAGATATTACAAAGATAATCTAGACAAGTCTTAGAGATGTCCTCCAATGATTTAGATTTTTCAAAACTGAAACAGCAGAGGCCGAGATATTCCATATTGTAATTTGGTAGCATATTTCCCAGCCCAACCCAAGATAAGATCATGATGACATGATCAAGGGTTATTTTCCCAGACTTGACGATGCCACATGAAACATCATGCAACTGGTTTGACAGGCTGAGCACTCCACACATAAAATCACCTAAACTTGGCAGAAGGCCCCTATAATTATAATGAGCAAGCGTTGAATTTGAGTTATGACTAGTCATAATTAAAATGGAGCTGTCTAGTTTTCATGTTTGCAATAGAACTGAAACCTTCATTAGAGATTCCATAGTGTCAGTAATTTGATCAGTCATGACAGCCTTCATTAGTGTTTTATCTGTTTATTAGTATGTGTCATTAGAGGTCTGTTTACACTTATGATAATAATAATATGACAGATTGCTAAAGCCTTTTCTCCATGTTAATGTGTCAAGTAAACAAAGGTTCCACTGTGATTTCATGCTGAGATAAGAACACCAGCTCTCAGTAAGTCCCTGCCCTCTACAACCGGACAGACTGGTTTTCAGCAGCAGATGCCAACTTTGTGGTGATTGTATCTGTGTTTGGTGTGGGCTCAGCGGAGGCAAACTTGTTTACAATGGAGACAGGTGGCCGGCTGCTGCTGAAAGCCTCCTTCTCCTCCACAGGGATGTATCGCCTGGTGAAACATTTCCACAACTGTTTCCAAACAATGTACACCAGCTCCACAAAATTCAGAGCGACGCACAGGATAGAGGTGCAGCCCATGATGTAGAGGAAGATCTTCTTCTCTGTGGCTTTGGCGATGTAGCAGTCCACCGTGTTGGGACAGGGACTCTGGCTGCAGCGGAGCAGCATGGGTACCTCAAAGCCATTGTACAGGAAGTAGAAAGCCAGCAGGGAGCCCACCTCAAAGGCAGTCTTGAAGACCAGGCTGACGATGTACGTGCAGAAGAGGCCTCCATCAATGCTGCCTTTGTCCTCGTACAGTTTACGCCTGTGCTTGGCCTCGCGGTGCTCCCTGTAGGCCACGTGCAGGGCCACCAGCAGGGACGGGGTGGACACCATGATGAGCTGCAGAGCCCAGAGACGCACCTGGGAGATGGGGAAGAAGTGGTCGAAGCATGCGTTCTCACAACCAGGCTGCCGGGTGTTGCACACAAAGTCCTTCTGCTCGTCCTTCCACACCTGCTCAGCCGCCGCCACGTACACCAAGATCCTGAAGAGGAAGACCACAGAGAGCCAGATGCGCCCGACGACAGTAGAGTACTTGTTCACACCACTGAGGATGTTTTCCAGGAATCCCCAGTTCATTTTTCTCTGTCACCTGTGAAGACATTTGGAGTATTTGTGTTTATACAGTTGTTTTGTAAGTCTCAAATCTTAGCTACGAAGTCCTGAATCAAGACCAAGTCCTGAACTTTGTTTGAACTCTGAAACAAGTCATTATTTGGCAAAACAATCTCACCACACATCACACTTTTATTAACATCATTTTTAGTCTTTGGGGAGGATATCAAGTCATTCCAGGTCAAAAGACCAAAAGTTAAATGAGGTCCCAAGTCATTGGTGTTAAAGAATAAGGCTGGTGTTACTTTATATTTTTACTGTTAACAAATAAACCAAAGCAAAAATGTGTTAACACGTCTCTCAACACTCTCTGACTTCTCTACTCTGTCTGCAGCACTCAGTCCCAACACCATTGGTTCCTACTGAAGATGTAAATTGAAAATTGGCTCACAAATATATTGTTTCATTTTTAAAAAAGGTTCAGTCATTTCCTAAAACAGCTGGTCACTGTGGTTTTTAGCAAACGTTACTCAAACAGGAGGAAATAGTGCATTTGTTGGGGACTATTTTCTGAGACTATAGGATAATACCAGACTTCTCCTATCAGGCCCTCATTGCTGCAGTCAACTCTGTGCTTCAGTGGTTCATATTTCCAAACAAATTTGCAAATATATTCAAATGGCCATAAGCCAACACTGAGACTGTGGCAGCGTTTCCTGGCTGGTTATCCAGCCTCAGTGATTGGTTGACTCTCCTGCATTCACACATTGCAATATGCAGATGTATTTAGGTGGATTACAGATTCTGTTTAGGACATCGTAAACGTCGGTGTTACACCAAACGCTGTGACCTGATTTCTCATATACTGCCACTGCAAATGTTCGTATCATATCAGAATTGATTTTAATGGCTGTTATCAAACATGGTGCCACCATAGTATTCACAAAATTCACAGATTTTGATGCTGTTTTGTCTGTTTTGTTGTACCAAAATCTGCAACCTGTCAAAATTCTGTGAGGCTACAGCAGCTACACTACACTATTTGTATCACTATTCTCATATACTCCACTCTATTTATTTATTTATACACTGTTATTTCATCTACTGTCAATTATTCCTAATCTGCAGGAGTTTTTCTTGTATTTTCTTTTATCTTAAATCTTTATTCTTTCTATTATAACTTATTGTTTATCTTATTGTTACTGTGTATAATTACTTTTGCCTGCAGTACTGTCCTGAGCCTCATCTCAAGCATTTCATTGTACAGATGACGTGTATTATTGTGCACAAATACAATATCTGCTATCAGATATCAAAACTCGTGACTCTGTATGTTTTTTGTCTTTTACAGCTATCATAACGTGAGATAAATACAATGTCGGCACCATTGTTAGTAACACCTGCTATAAATGTTGTAAAGACGTTTGCAGTGGCACCACAGATGAGACTAACCACAGCAGGCAGGGAGGTAATGCGGTAAGTAAAGAGATATTCTGTGACATAAAACTTTTGACATGGTCTAATAATACTCCCATATATTTATCACAGTAGCCTGAATTATACCAAATGATAAATAAAACTCCATAACTGTTCCATAGCAAACTTTTTACAGTGAGTGAACATATATTACTGTATGATTGTTGGCTATATATAGGCCTAATAATTATATTAGTAATCAAATATAATAATGAATTCTATCCTATAACTGTAAAAAGACTCATATATATTCTTACAGTAGCCTATACATGAACATAGCAAATTCAATTCTTAAAAACATATTAACCATGACTTACTGTGTTTTTATTGTTGTAATGTGTGTGTCACAGACAGCTGATATTTCATCGTTCTATTAGGTGAAATAAGTCCTAAAAGTCTGTGTAAACTTTAGTGAAAGAGAGTGGAGACCTTACCGGCAGTGCCTGGGGGGGTTTCCTCTGTGCAGCTCTGTGCTGTGTGTCCTCTGCTGTCTGCTTCACCTGCACATCTGCGCACCTTTTCCACTCAGACTCCTCTAAATACCACAGTAGCTATAAGATCATCTGAACACACACTTTCTGTTTTGTTTTGACTGCAAACTTTACTGTAAATTACTTTAAATCATGTGACCAGGAGCCTTCCTCCAGCTCACCTGTTGAATATGCAGGTATCCTGTGAATTGTGTGTCTGTGTGCGTGTGTGTACACGGACATCACCATGGAGCTGTCTAATGCAAATAATATCTGTTGTAGGTCCTGTTCAGATTCAGTGTGGGGGAGGAGAACACTGAAATAACCTTTAAAACAGCACTGTTTTATTTCCTTCTTCTCTCACCTCTCACCCATGTAACTTTGATGAGAGTCAGATCACATTACACTGTTAGTGAATAATACATGTAGCCTCAGGCTTGTGCCTGTTTAATGTCTCTGTTTGTTATTTGTCAGGTTTTAGATCTACATTCTATCCTAAATCCTAAAGAAAAGAAAGCAGCATACTAGATCTGATGAGTCTCCAGTGTACAAGTTTTACTGTACAGTTCATATGATATCATATTATATTCCAATGAGAGACTGGCATATATGTCTGTGTTATATTTGTACAGTATCCTGATCCATTATATCAATCAGTGTGGATATAATCAGTAGGATATTTTAGCTACTAAGAGATGCTATTTCCATTTCCATTGTTCACCTGGGTAAAGTTAGGTAACCTGGGACACTTGCCAAAACTTTAACATCAGAACCACATATAATTTTAATAAAGTAAAGCCTCCCCTGTCATTGTAAGGGACATTATACATTAACATAGACTTTTAAAGAGTTGGCAGAAGTCGTGGATCAATGTGTGGGGAAAATCATTTTATTCTAGCCAGTGGTGGAATGGAAATAGGCCCTGAGGATTCAAGTACAACTCTGAGGTGTTTGTGTTTTACTTCTGTTTTGTGTAACTTTACATGTTTTTTTTACTCCACAACATTTCAGAGAGAAATATTATGCTTTTAACTCCACTACATTTATCTGACATCCATGGTTACTACTTATTTTTTGTATTAACTCATCAGTTTATAAGAAAGTTCAAATTGGCACGAAACACAACAGTAAAATGCTGCTTCAACAGTAATGCATCAGTATGAATCTAATCACTCAGGAGCTATTTCTATGTATTATGAGTAACAATTTGTAAGTAGGACTCTTATTTATCCTGCAGTATTTTTAGACTGTGGTATTGATACTTTTACTTCTGAATACTTCCAATTCTGCTAAGATATCAGTCAAGAGGATAGAATCAGTGAGACCTTTGCTGTTGGTTATTCCAACCACTGGGTGGTGCTGTTTCCATCTAAATAGTAAACCTGGCTGTGTATTTGAATAAAGGTCTTCATTGAAATTCTACATAAAATTTACCATAATTATGCATAATTTAAAAAAAAAAAAGAGATATATATCTACATACACACAATATAGTGCAATGTATTTGTTCTTGAACTTGTATTTCTAGTTTATGCTACTTTATACTACTGATTACTACTTAATAGCAAATTAAGGTTTTACATAGAGAAGTTGACGGTTGTCCTCTACCTCTGACCTAGGTATCGAACCAGGTTCCCAGAATCTACATGCAAGACCAACCCAGCCTTGCTATGGGAACCAGATTCAGCCTGGCTTCTATAATCACCAGCTGTCGTTGAACCACTACCAACGGGCCTATTTAGTCAGGAATCCTAACAGCCTGGGTCACAACAAAGTGTACTGGTGCAAATAGGTGTTGGAGGTTTGAAAATACTCCAAGATGACCTTCTAACAGGTCATCTCTGGAGGAAGCCCAGTCTGATAGTCGAGGGCACTCGCCTGGTTTTATAGGGCAGTTTCAGAGCCCTAACTGTTTAGCCAATTAATCCCTAATAAATCTCTCAATCTTATTCTATTCTGAAATCATACATCAATCACATGTATAGCAGCATGTTGACCTCAGTCAGTACATCTTTTTTTATATACTTTATCGCAGGAGTACAAGAGTTATACATATGATATTGTTCATACCTACATCATTCCTACAACATTTATACGTTTTTAGTGTGAAATATTAATAATAGAGAAAAAAAAAGGGGAGAAATAAAATAAAATAAGTAAGTCAATAATACATACATACACACAAAAAAACCTAGATTATCCTTTACAAATTTCATCATAATTTTTAATCTAAATAAATGTAAAACTAATGTCAGTCTATCCCAAGTGAGATGTCTTCACTTACCTGAGAGAAACCAGAAGACCTCAGAGATGAACACAAGTCAGGAACTGTGGTTGGAGTGTATAAAAATACAAACCAGTTTTATTTGGTTTTAACAAAATAAATAATATAAGTTGCAAGAAGTAAAATACAAAAACTTGTGCAAAAAGTTAAAATGCAAAAAGCTAAAAGACTAAAGAGAGTCTCAAAGAGATCTCTCAAAAAGCCCTATGGAAAAAGAAGGTCTTTTTATAACTCTACAATTTCCTCTTAGTTGTAATGACACATACCGTTAATCTCCAGGACATCTATCAGCTACATGCTCATGTTACATGATTTTACACAAAATAGTAACCTTTTCTTTATCTGTCACTTACATCAGACTATGTGGAACTCTTTGAACTTCTTCTTTTTCACATTTGAGATTAAAATCTAGGGATGTCTGCTAGGTGCAGAAAACCACAGCTTCTCCTTTGCCTCAGGTTATCTTGCCTCAGGTTGTGTATGTTTTTGATGTTTGTTTGTGTTTGTTTGTTTAGTCATTCTTTAAAGTTCAGCTCTAGTTCAGTACAAGTTCCACAAAGTTCCTAACAAATGGTGCAAGACATTAAACTATGTTTAATTTGTCACCAATTAAAATTAAATAGAATAGTCAGAAGTAGGATTGAGTAGAGTTTGTCACATATAGCGGAGCTTTCAGCAATACAGATTTTATATGATGTGCACAGACACCCACATATTGTGCCTAGGTTTTCCATGCACGTGTCAGTGTGTGTGTGTGTGTGTGAGTGAGAGAGAGAGAAAGAGAGAGAGATACTAAGGTATGTTTTTACCCAGAGAGTTACAATTACAAACAAGGTTGCATTTCCAATCACACAAAGCAGACAACTGCCCCAGAGCCCCCAACATCAGGAGGCAAGAGGGCTCTGTGCTCATGGTGTGACAAGTAGTTTGTTGTAAAGTGATTATCTGCAGATTTTGACAGAAAATACCATAGGCACCACTATGGCACAGTATAAAATCATATAATAGAGGCCTTAATATTTAGAAGCCTTGTTTTAAAGAGGTGCCTCAATTTAAAATCTAGTTTGAAGTCCTTTATGATACTGTTCTTACATTGTACATGTTACCAAATAGATATATAATTCATAAATACTAATGTACTAATGTACTGTAGAGAGAGTGGGAAAAACAGGGGGGTGAATAGGGGCGTACGGCTTTTTTTTGTCACAGGGTCCCTTAACATGTTAATCATTTTTTTTACCATATTTTTACTTCTCTCTTCTTTTTTTTTACCTCTTTTTCCCAGTGGGAATGCCGCCTACTAGAAACAATTTGCCCAAATGTAATTCTCCACTAATCTTCCATTATGATAAACAGATGTGATAGCAACATGACAGCTCAGCCACTGGGGGCGCTGTGACCGCAGATTCTTCACTTTCTTCTTCTTCTCCTTCTTCTTCTTCAATGTCGCAGTCGTCTTTGACTTTGAAACATGGCTGCCGCTGTAAACACAGAGGCAGTATAGTCTGAAAGTGCGCTATGTGAACATTTCGGGCTTCATTATCCCATATTTTCTCAGAGGACTGCGGTTTATAGATTTGAGCGGACATGTCAGATAAGGAGGCCGGTAAAGGGAACGAGGGTTCCGGGGAGAAAGGCTTCAGGACTCCCGGGCTGAGAGGCGCACAGACCACCACACTGTTCCGAGCTGTCAACCCTGAACTCTTCATCAAGCCTGTAAGACACAGAACAGCCTGGTTATGTATTCATATATGAGGAAAACAGTCACATTTAAATTTAAATTTCTGCTTGTAAATTAGCAAAGCAGCTCAGAAATCCACCGTGGAGTCTCATGTGTGACACAAATGTATCAAAATGCGTTTTATAACTGTCTTTAAATGATGAATACATTTCAAATGAATTTAGTTTTGGAATAGACCTTTATTTAAGTTTTAGCTATTCTATTTACTCGTGAGTCCTGTTGTAATGTTAACAGTTTGGTGATAACTGTGAGGTAAAGACATCTGTCCTTAATGTAAAGACATGTAGACAGTGAATCACAAAGCAGCACAGCAGACAGTAATGACGTCATTTATATCAGGTACATTTATACCATTTATAATGAAGACCTGAATGTGAACCTTTATCATCTAGACAGTGAAAAGACTGAAACTGCCCCGTTGTTTGAGGGTAAAATGTCATTTTTGACCCAGTTACAAAATAATCTTAAAGGACAGGTGTTGTTTTAAGACACACTTGAAAAATTGTGAACAAGTCCTTTAATTATAAGTTCAGTCTCATAAAGATAAGGCAACTCTTTTGAGTAATAACATGTCCTGGAAGGTGACTCATGACTTATTGTTCCACTCACACAGAATGAACAGCAGCTGTAGCCGTCACTGCTTTTGAGTCCGTATGTGTGAAGACTGTTCATCAGACTGACAGATGAATCCTCTTCACACCTGTCACTCTAACACAAAGCTGTCTTCTTTTTTGCAGAATAAACCACTGATGGCGTTTGGACTGGTCACCATCACCTTGTGCGTGGGTTACCTGGGCTACATGCATGCGATGAAAGAAAACGACCAGCAGCTTTACGAGGCCGTCGACAGCGAAGGAGAGAGATACATGAGGAGGAAGACTTCCAAATGGGACTGATGGCAGAACGTTCTGTTAATGAGTGTGTGTGTGTGATTGTGAAGACAGAGTGAATTAAAACAAGGACACGTTAAGTTTTCTCTAAAAGCTTCTATTTAACTGTCTCGTGGTTTTCTCTGGGCTCAACAAGATACAAATTCTTGGCAGACAGATAAGTTTTAGTAGATCTTGTGCATCACCGTGGACAGGATCAGAGCACAGACAGGTATAAAAAAAAAAAAAAAAATCAGACAGCAGCCTGTTGTTTTGCGTTACCAGGTGTGATGCTGAAGTGGATTTACCTTCAGTAGCATTAAAGGGCTCATCCACCGTTTTGTATGTTCTACTCCACTTCAAATCACCATGTGATGGTGCTAAAAATGTTCCAAAGCATACACAGCCATTATTTTATAATTATTTTAATATATTGACAAATTCAACTTGCAGAGAGATGAAACTTCTTGAGTCGGTCCTCCATCACACTGAACATTCTGGCTCTTTTTATGGTTGTCATGGTTATTGTGTTGTGATGATGCAGTGCAGATGGTCAGCTGATTAGACTGTGCTTCATTAACATCTTCCTGATTCAGCAGTTAGAGCAGGACAACACACACCTTTATCATTCTTACTGGCACAGAGAGTTTGCCACTAGTGCTGTAACAATTCATTGATTATTGTTTAAATTATTCATCAAGCAAAAATGTAAAACTTCTCAAATGGGAGAATTTGCTGCAGATTTATATGACTGTAAACTGAGTGTGGATTTTGTACTGTTGGTTTATGAAAATAATTAGTTACAGCCCTCATATGTGACCTCACATGATTCCCAGAGGTCTAATCAGATCAATCAAGAGTTAAGAGAGCTGCGTGGCAGTGCAGCGTCTAGCTAACGCATCTCCTCATCACATCTTAGCTCCTCCCAGCGAGGATGTGAGTGAGAGATGTGAGGATGGAGAAATTTTAATTCAGCAAATGGGACACACTCCAGCATCAAGTTTTGATTTTTAAATGAGTCATTTAGTCCATAAAAATGTTTAAAAATAGTGAAAAGTCACATCACATCTCCAAATGTCTTGTTTTCTCTAAAAGAGGTTGAGTTGACAATATAAAACAGAGTAAAGCAGAAAATCCTCACATTGGAAAAGCTGTAAGCAAAGAATGTTTCATCAATAAATGACTTGAACAGTTAATTGATCATCAGGATAGTTGCAGATTCATCTTCTGTTGATCAACTTGCAGAGAGCGCCACATTAGTCCAGCTTCAACATGTCCTCCATACTGTCTGCACTGCTGTACACTGCTCATCTCCCACAACCTGACATGAAGGTTTGTCTTTAATGATCCAACATGTTTTAATGATGCAGTGGCACAGCTCAAATCAGCAGCTTCACCTCACAGAGACGCAGAGTTTATGTTTTATTAATAAACATAAATAACTAAACAGTTAAATGTGATCTTCATCAGGTACAGATGTCAGCTCACATAGAATCTCCTGCTTGTATACACGAGTCCATCACTTGGCTTTTTCATCCTGTAGAGAGAAACAAAAGACATTGTTGTGTATTTGCAGGCAAACAGTAATTATGGTAATTTTACATATATCACAACTGTTAGGAGGCAGAAAACCTCATATCAATAATGTCAACTACTGCAGATGGTTTTAAAGTTACAGTTTTCATGACACATTAAGTTAAAGAAGAGTCGGTTTCATTCAATTATGCATAGAATCATATTAAACAGATGTTTTATAATTATGAGATTGGGTAAATGAGTGTAGTGAGACAGGAAACAAAGGAAGAGGGAGGGCTGTGACATGCAACAAGGGTCCCCCAGCCAGGAATCAAACTGTGGACATTGTATATGCCTCAGCCATTACAACCATTAGATCACCAGGGCGTCCCAGTAAAGGATTTTGAGATGGTACCTTGATGACATTAGCCAGCTCCTGCAGTGTTTGTTCATATCGGGCTTCCATACTCTTCAGGTTCTCAGGTTTGATGATCTGCTTTTGGATCCCAGGACTTCCTGCTTCCACCACCATCTGCAGGAAGTTCTTCTCCTGCACCCCCAGCAGAAAGGTGAAGGCCAGACCTGCTTTCCCTGCTCTCGCAGTTCTACCGATCCTGAACAAAGACAGAGAATCCAGGATGTAGTCTCAGCCCACAACACAACCAGATGGAGGTACACTCAACCAGATGCAAATGCTTCAGCACCTTATATATCCTGATTCTGCTCACCTGTGAATGTACGTCCTGATGTATTGTGGCGCGTCATAATTCACAACACATTTGACTCCGTTGATGTCGATGCCTCTGGCAGCTGCGTCAGTGCTGATCAACCTTCACATGACACATCAGTTAAAGTTCTCATTCCTTTAAGCTCACACTGCATGAATACACACACACACTGCATTTGCTTCATTAGATCTATGATCTCCATCTAATATCTGCTCCTGCAAATGTAAATATATTTAGGAGAGATATTTACACAAGCAATATTAGCACTCATTGTGACTCTACTGGCATGATTCTTAATCTTAGAAAACAGCAGCTGACAAAACAATTTCAATACAAGATCCATTTAACAGTTGTGATGCTTTGATTAAATCACAAGTATGAGATGTACTTAAAGAGCCTGCAGACATGTTGAAAGATGTATAAGAAATTGTCTGCTATGTTTTTAAACAAAAAGATTCAGTTAACTAGTTAAAAACTCTACTCTCCTTCTCCCTCATTGAAAAAATCCAGATTCTATCAATATGCAACCATTTCAAAAGTTTTAATTTCTGGATGCAAGATGTCTCCTACTTCACTTCATTCTCAGTGTTTGTGCACTGAAGGCTTCAAGTTTCCACATCACACTTGTGTAAGTTGAATACTGGACCATGATTGGCGCCAAACTAGTTGTGGAGTCACAAATTCTGCAGGTATGTGAGGTGTTAAACTGAGGTTTAAGGTGAGCAATGAAAACAAACTCTGCTCTTACATCATCCTGCACAGAGACACATGTCTGAGCTGTGTTCAGAAAACATGAAATCTCCAGTTGAGGAAATTTAAACTGAAACGGTGCAATTTTCCATCTTCAACATTGATTTTATTTTAGGAAACACTGCCCACCACACACACACACACACACGCAGACTTACAGTTGGATCTTCCCCTGTTCAAACTCCTTCAGCGTCTTCTTCCTCTCACCAGGAGAGAGTCGGGAGGAGAACTCAGCAGCCTGAATTCCACCAAAGAGCTGCACCAGCAGGTAAAGTCTGAGGAAGAAGCAACAGTATAACCGTGCTGATTGAGTCTACACAGTTACTGACAGTTGAAACTGTATGAAATGCATTTTAACAGCGTTGCTTTCTCCAACCTGTGAGCAGTCTCTCTGGAGTTGGTGAAACAGAGGATGGGGCTGAGCTTCATGCGCAGGATGAAGTGGAGGATGAGGAGAGGCTTTTTGCTCAGTGTACAAGGAACATAATACTCCTAAAAACACACAGGTGCAATTATTCACAAAGCGAAACAAGTCTGATAGATCTGAATCATCTCTGCACTTCCGCGTGTGCCTCGGCTCTTCTCCTGAAGGTCAAAGGTCACGTCTTACCGTCAGCCCTTGCGGGAAGTCAAAGCGGTCGTGTTTCTGGGCGACAGCGGCTGACGGTGTGGTGTTGTTGGAGCAGCTGTGGACGGAGCTGAAGAGCCTGGGCTGGTGGAGGCCCAGCTGCTGCAGCTTCTCTGGGTTCTGCGTCAGCGTGGCAGAAAACAGCAGCTTCTGCAGCGGCATCTGAGGAGGAGACAGACTGCAGAGGAGATAAATATATAGATAATATTAATACAACTTAAAGACATCATCTAACTTCATGTAACCAGGCCAAGGAAACCAGCTTCAAATCACATCTACTTATGGACTAATATAAAATAAACAACCACAAGAAAAATGTTTTGTGCCTGATGAAGATCTACAGTAACAGTGGATCGCTGCTACACTGCTGCCTCCACCTCCCCAGCCTCCTCCTGCATTAGCATTCAGTTTGTGATGTTGAATGTTTCTTTTCAATGTGTTCATGTTCATCAAACATTGTGTATCTCAGGCTCCGCCGGGGGGGGGGTTTGTGAGCTCAGGGACAGTCTGTGTCAACCTGCTCAGATTTGTTCCAGAGCATCATATGAGCAGAGCCACAGCACGAAACTACAATGCATGTTGTTGCAATAAATGGTTAAAACCTAAATGTGAGTGTCCTGACTGAAATCCTTTTCAAAATTCCTTGTGAAAGAACTAGACTCTAGCTCTGTGTGTGGAATCTGAGGCTCACCTGGCCGCTGTGACGTAAGCCGGCTCAGTCCTCCTGAAGATGGACATGTCCTCTGGTCCACTTCCTGATCTGTACACCGCCTTCACTACCTGACTGAGCCAAGACTGGTGCATGCTGTCAATCATCCTGTCAGCCTCGTCAATAATCTGGGAGTGAAGCAAAGACGCACACAAATAACAATCATTGTTGTTTTAAGGTATAATTGTTGAAGTTCTATCTTTATATTGTTTTAGGTTTTAAGAACTCACAAGAAACCTGAGATGATCCAGACATAAGCCTGAATTCTTGTTGATATGATCAACCAGTCGACCTGGAGTGGCCACAACAATGTCGGCTAAACTGCGTCTCATGCCCCCTCTGGAATAAACGTTTTTTTTTAAAAAAGCCTTTGTTAGAGCAGCAGAAGGTGTTCTAATCTATGTGATGTCAAGCTTCACTTTTTGTTCTCACCTGTGTTCGGACAGTGAAGCCTGCTCTGCAGCAAAGGACCTCTGACCCGCCAGCATCACCACTTTCAGAGAGCTTCCCTCAGCGTACGATGTGAACACTTTGCAAACCTGCACAGAAGAAGAAGAAGCTTTACATCACTGGATGAAAGACTTTGTGCAGGACAGGGTGAACTACAAATGTGTGTGATGAGATGCTCAATGTCTACGGCCAATCATACGCATTTGTTCTTTTCTTGCCTCGAGCTTGCAAACTGTCGGTCACATGTTTAGATAAGCATGTCGCAAATTACCGTCAGGGGGGAAATTTCACATCACTGCAATTTTTTTAATTTAGTGTTTTATTTACTAAGATTCCAAATGTTAATTCAACCAGCTGCAGTTCATCTGATTTAGCATAAGGTGAAGCTAAATAAGATCTGACGCCGGGCTTCTGACATGTGATGTGCATGTCTGGAAAGTAATGGAGTGCATCAGAGAAAGGCTTGAGTTAAATATCCTGATGTTATGTGATATCAGAGGCTGGGCAGCACAAAAGATGTTATTGTATTTGAATTCATTGCTTTCATTTGATACTGTTGATGGTGATGAGTGTGATGTGAACAACTGCTATCCTTCCTCTAATGTATCTATGTGAGTTGAGTTGACATATTTCTGTCTATGCTCTTATTTTCTTATTTTAAATGATTTCAAGTCTCTCCTTGAGGTGGATGTTGTTGTTCATTGTTAAGGTATTCATCTCTGTTCTTCATATAAAAAAATATATACATATATGCTATGATTCCACTCGGTTGTTTCTGGATAACTCTGTGTTCCAAATAAAAATATTTTAAAACAAAATCAACTGTGCAGATTGTTTGGAAAGGTTCTGACCTGCTGGGCGAGCTCTTTGGTCGGCAACACAGCCAAAGCCCGGACTTCACACACCACCCGCTCCATCAGCGCCTGCAGGTAGAGAACACCTTTATTCACTTCACCGTCTTTACATGCACTGAATACTTCCTGTACATATTGTATGTATTTTGCTCAAATGTATTGAAAAGAGATGGCGGGCAGCTTGCCTGTATGACAGGTATGACGAATGCCAGAGTCTTGCCGCTGCCTGTTGGAGCAGAAACACAAATATCTCTGGGCTTGTAGCCGCCTCGTCCAATCAGCAGCCCCTGCTGCGCGCTCTCCAAGACAGCTGGGATGACTTCTGCTTGCACTGTGAATAGAGGATGGTAACTATTAACAACTTCTACTATTTTTCAGATGTATATTCACTAAGCCAGCTAGTCTGAAGTTTGTCTTCACCTGGAAAGAAGTGCTGTATTCCGTTATGTTGTAGTTTCTTCACCAGCTGGGCAGACAGTCCTGTGATGTCAGAGATGGGGACCAGGTTTCCTTTAATGTCTCTGTGAATGACATCAGGCTGAGCCAGCCACTGAGGCAGGACTCTGTGCACCTGTCAACAAAAGAACACACACACTAACACTCTGTGGATACTCATCGTCTCCAGAGGAGGAATAGCAACCACACTGGTGACCCCTGACCTTTTCTTTGGTGCCATCAACAAATCACTATACCTTTTGGACGGGTTTGTTCTCAAATCCTCCCAGAACTGTGAATCCAGTTGGAGCAGAAGTCTTCTCTGTGGGTTCTTTAGGTGTGTCATTTTCTGTCTCTGCCTCTTCCTCTCCTCCTGCGTCTTCTTGTCCATCTCTTACAGTCACAGGAGTGTCTGGAAGAAATACCAACATGATAAATAACATAGTAGACTATGATTAAAATACCTTTCAAAGTGCTGGCTCTCATTTAGTGTCTTTAGTCAACTGGTGATGCTGGCTGGTGTGTCTGCCTCAAGCTGCATTCAGGGCTAAATAATCTTAGATTTATCTTGTTAGAATATGTGTCAAATATCTTCATGTATATGATATGTATATTTATATGTAATTAGCTTGTTTTTCCTCTCATCTCTATAGTGCCTTTTACTGTCTTTCAGCTCATTGTTTTGGTTTTGCAGCCCACAACTTTACTGTTTTGGTTCAGTCTCACAGCTCTCATTAACCTGGTTTCCAGTAGCTTCATCATGGAGCATTTAGCAACTAAAGAGGCAGATATTTTTCTTTTTTTTTTAATGAATGTTTTTTTTTTTTTATTGGAGACAATATGACAATGTTGTGTTTTCTGCTTGTTCTGCTGCCCCCAAGTGGCCAAAAAATTTATTCATACAGCTTTAAATGTTACTGAAGCAGAAATCCACTCAGTTGCCAGTAAAACCCTGCAATTAATCCAACTTCATGATGGTTATAATTTAAGAGGCTGTAGTTAGTTTAGTCTAGTTTGCGGCTGGAAAACCAAAACAATGAGCTAACAGAGGCTAAAAGGAGCTGTGGGGAAGTGCTGAGTTGGTGATAATTCTCTGCCAGTTCATCACTATGAGAGACATCTTTCACATTAGTCATTAGTCATTTGACACACCCAAATAAAAAAATATCTATTTGTGCAGCTTTGTATTAAGCGGTGTGTGGTGTGTGGAAAAGTCTGTACTATACAGATGTATTATAAATGACTACAAACACATCTTTGGCATTTCTGAACTACATATTCTTGTTACTTATCAGCTGATGCATGATGATACCAACCATGGTCTGACTCCATTCCCCCTAGCCCGACTCACACTCAACAAATACACACACGCACACATACGTTCAACTGAATCAATCACTGTTTTAATTGCTTATTAGTGCTTTACTTTCTTTATGTATGTATACTATATATACATATGTATATATATGTATACGGGAGGAGAAATACTTGCATGCATTCACCATGTGTATATGTTTGTCTATCCAATATGTGTATGGGCTCAGTAATAATATAATGTTTCTATCTTGGCTAACCCCCTGAACCGCACTCCCATCACCCTGCTCTCACACAGCACACACACATTATACTCCACACACAGACACACATCTGTGAATGTTAAATGCACACATTTATGTACTTCACCTGTTTTGTACCCACTGTTATTCACAATAATAAAAAAAAAAGAAAATTAATTGGCAACTATTTTGATTACTGATTCAATGTTTAAGTCAAATTTTTAAGCAAAAAGTCCAAAAATTCTTCAATGCTGCTTGTCTTTGTTTTAAATGGTTGTAAAGTGAATATCTTTGGGTTTTGGGCTGTTGGTTGAACAAAACAAGACATCTGATGTCATCACGACAAGACATGAGGAAACATAACAGACATTTTCTGACATTTATAGACAAAATGATTAATCAAAAACATAACTAGCATATTAACCAATAATGATGAAAACAATCGTTAGTGTCAGCCCTACATATGAATGTATGATCCAGCCTGGTGTCAACATGTGAGGGTATAGAAAAACAAGCACGCACCTGACTGATCCTTCTTCTGTTTCTCATTTACAACTTTCTTCTTCTTCTTCTTTTTCTCCTGGACAGGCTCGTCATGGTTATCAGTGTCCGAAACACACAAAGTCACAGCTTCAGATTTCCTTTTTTTGTGTTGTTGGCTCTCTTCACCGATGTGCTTGTCAGCTTTTCTTTTCCTTTTGACATCTGGTTTTTCTGTGTGTTCTTCAGCCAGATGTTGTCTCTGTTCCTCTGTCACAGTCTGTTTCTGCTTCTCTTTCGCCTTCTGCTGTAGTTTAGCCAGCAACGCCTGAGACCGAGACTCCTTTGAGATGCTCCCATCTTCCTCATCACCAAGGTATCTGTGAGTACAGAATGTAATACATGTTACAGATACTTCAGACAATCGCAGATCAGGAGATTGTGAGAATTATAAGGTTCTATCTTTTGGTCAAAAATGTTATTCACAGTGTATAGATCATCTGTGTGTGTGTGTTTGTGTGTTTATATATATCGGTATGTTTGTGGTGTGGCTAACCGTATGTTTCTGTGTGGAATATGTACAAGCTGTGAAAACAATAAAGACTCTATCTATCTAACACATTAAAATAAAGTGGGACTAAACTGCTTATTTTTTCATGAAAAACTATGCTTTAGCAGACAGAACCTCGTAATTCCAAGAAGAAAATGACTTCTCAGTATTAGAAAATTTAATCAGCAACATCTTTTCTAGAAAACCCCATCGTAAATGGAACAAGATACACACGAACAAACGAGCACAGAAATAAAGCCTACCTGTTCACAAGAAACAGAGACATTTCCACAGCAAGATGAAATGTATTCTTTCAGCTATCCTGCATTAGGAAAACATTCACACTGAATATCAATTAGCCCCGTCCAGATTCAGGCAAATTGTCATGTAACAGATTTAAGTAAAACGGGTTTGTTTGTCTAACTTTGTACTCTAAACACTTCTACTGAACTACAGAAGTCAACTCATGTGTTTTCCATACTGTGCTAGGCGCGGTTTGAAGGCGTCACTCAAACAGTCGCATTTCTTTCGTCACCAGTCGGGCGCGGCCATGTTAACTTTGTATTTAGATGCTAAAATTCAATAATATAATCTAAAGTAACTAAATATTGCTTTTTGAACCACTTATTTGTGCGTGGTAAATCAAACCTATTGCTAAAATAGATTTTATAACGCATAATCATGACCTAACCGTTTTTTAACCCCTATCCGCATATGGATCCGTCCACCCGATGACGTCCACCAATCAAAACAAAGTGTCAGAATTTGAAGTTTGAAAAGGGAGTCGCTTACAGTGCGCTCGCTTCAGTTGATAAAGCCTATTTACTTTATTATCTTTTTGTCATGTATTAGTTTTACTGGAAATTTTATGTGGGTGACTACCAGAAAGACAAAATGGCAGAAGAGTCCGCTGTTAAAGTCTGTGTTCGAGTCCGTCCGCTTATTGAGAGGTGAGTTTTGAGTCAACGGCCGGTAGAAGTTAGTAACTTAGCTAACGTACCTATTGCTAACGCTAACTGTTAACGTTACTAAAAAGTAACAAAGGTTAGTAAAATGTTCATAAATTTCCAGGGGCGCAGATAAAAAACAAGGTTCCAACAGTATTCTAAATGTTCATAGGTAAGGTATTGAATATATATATGACTGTTTTAATAGACTGTTATTATTATAATTGTTTTTTTTCTGTAAGGTCTTCCCTGCAGTAAGTTACTGCCCTCAATTTCACAAGATCTACATCTTGTAGAAAATAAGTTAACTCTACGCCTCGACCCGTCGGTAACGGTCTCATCCACTGTATGGGAGACAGCCCGAATATTGTATCACAGACAGGAAATTTATTGACATAAATGGTGCATTAAGTAGACGCCCTGACAGTGTTTCAGTGTCAGGGCTAGGATACCAAACAATATCTATTGTTCGCTATCCTAGAAGACAATATTAGTTCGCTGTTATATATAAATAACAGCTACATTTTATACACAAACAGGCACATTTACAGCTGTAAAGCCTAATTTTATTTACAAAGAAGGTCACTGACTACACACTGACTCAGTTTGTTTCTCTACAAATCCAAAGGCTTTTAAAATGAGCTTTTTTATACACTTTGTAATTGTGTTCTTTCTCTTAAATGTAATTAGGAGTATATGTAACTTATCTTATGCACTTATCTGTCACAAAACTGACAATCAGGACTTTGTCTGTGATAAAATTTGGCCTGATTGCTGCTCTTTTCATAACCAGAGAGCCTTTTCACCACATAGTTATTGGTTGAGGGGAATGCTAGATTTCTCCTCCAAATATAACATTTTGTTTTTAGCTGATGGTTCCAAAAATCATCAGGGATGTTAAAACAAGTCAGCCACACATGTCACACGGCAATGTTAAACTTTAGTCTCCTGTCTGTTAATGTTTTTCTGCACATATCTTGAACGTGTGTCCTTATTACAGGGAAGAAAGTGCTGCATCGGAGGACACCAAGCCTGTCCAGCTGTTTTGGAAAGCTGATAAGAAATCAATTCATCAGATCGATGATGGGAACTCGACCAAAAGCTTTAGCTTCGGTAGGTTTTGCAGCATGTGGTTGTGTTGTGCTTCTTTTATGCTATTTGGTGTAGAGACAAAGTAACAAAATCTACTGTACACTTACTTTCCTCCGTTTTGTACTCAGATCGAGTGTTCGTTGCTGAAGAAACAACCAATCATCTGTACCAGGACATTGCAAAGCCCTTGGTTGTTTCAACAGTTGAGGGATACAATGGTACGTAATGGACATTAAATAAAGAGACCCCGTCTTGTTGTTTCATCTCACTTACTGTAGCTGCATGGTGTAAATATCTCTGTGTTTGATCCACAGGAACCATATTTGCTTACGGGCAGACATCCTCTGGAAAGACTTTCACCATGATGGGGAGCGACCGTATCCCTGGAGTAATACCTCTAGCTGTTGAGGATGTCTTCCAAACCATTAAAAATGTAAGAATTGTGTCACGTGTTTGAACCTTGGTGCAGTTTGTTGTGTAATTACTGCTTATTGTAACCAACGGCTTCTCTTTTGGCCACAGCGTCCAAATAAGGAGTTCCTTCTCAGGGTGTCTTACATGGAAATCTACAACGAGACTGTGACTGATCTGCTTGTTGACAGCTGGAAGAGAAAACCCCTGGAAGTCCGAGAAACTATCAATGTAAGAGGGTCGCTTAGTAATGGGTTTGATTGCATTTTTTTTTAATCTAACATAGTATTGATTCTTCTTATCAAGGAATCCTTTCCGATCGCTTAACAAATCTTGTTTGGTTATTTTTCAACATAACTAAAACTCAAACATTGAATTTAGATCTGTAATAAGTTTGTGTTGGCTGAGAAGGCAGAAACTTATTTTAGTGTCAACCTCATTACTTTCCTAACCTGATATAACCTGAAAATGAGATGAGCAGCATTACATGGGAAATTCTGCTTATTGTAATAACACTTCTAATATTTTCACCTTATTTTTCAAAAACGACTTGATTCAGAACTGTTTTGATGTTGATCAGCTTAAAATATTCATATTATATATGCATATGAGTTTAACTGTGCAATTCTTCTGAAATAGTTTTGCTGTAATCCACTAGATCAGAGGTTTTTAAAGTGGGAGGCGGGCCTCCCCAGGGGGCTTCAAACAGTTTCAGGGGAGGCTCAGTGAATGGAAGTGAAAAAATATTATATTAGTTATTACATTAGTTATCAAAAGGAGATCACATAGAATAGCCTAAATGTGGGTGATTTGAAAACCCAGTGGGTTGTCGAGTTTATTCATGACTCTGTTTGTCTTACTGAACTGCAAAACCAAGTCCACTCACAGTCACAGTCAAATTACAGAGTAATGTTTCTTTTCTCTTACAAATGTTCTTTGGCCAAGTACAGACACTGACTCATTACTAGTAGTAGAAGGTTAAAGTTGATGATTCTAACTAATCTCCTATAAAACACTTGTGTTAAAAGTGTTATGTTTTTGATCCAGTGTTTTTGGAGCTTGCCCTGTACAAGGGACTAGATGTCAGTCTCTCTTATCATGGGCCGAAGCTCCTAAGGAACATCATTCCAAAGTCTAGGAGCACTGAACAGCAAAAACCCTAAAAAGATGTAGTTTCCGGTTTGAAATGATCAATGTAATTATGTTTACAACTGTTGTGTGCAGAAAAACATCTATGTAGCTGACCTGACTGAGGAACTGGTGACTTCTCCTGCACAAGCCCTGGCCTGGATTCGTAAAGGAGAAAGTAAGATCTGAGGTTATTACAGTTCATCAGGAAGAATCCTTACAGGGCGTCCACTGCAGACTGTGTTTAACAACCAATGTGTTTTCTGCACAATCTGCCTCTGTAGAGAATCGTCACTACGGAAAGACTAAAATGAACCAGAGGAGCAGCCGCTCACACACCATTTTCCGAATGGTAAGCAATGCACAACATATAATAATGTGTGGGATTGTGGGAGAGTCTGGACTGATTGTGTTTTGTTTAGATCCTGGAAAGCCGTGAGAGGAGCGACCCAGCATCAGGTGAAAATGCTGATGGAGCCATTATTGTGTCCCATTTGGTAAGTTTGCTTTTTTTTCTCTCTCTATTCATTTAGTTTGTGTTGTTCTGATTCTTTGGTCATCAGCAATCTTGTCTTTTTCCACCAGAATTTAGTTGATCTAGCTGGATCTGAGAGAGCAAGCCAAACAGGAGCTGAAGGTAAGGAGGATTGGCCTGATATGATGTTAGAGTTTCACTTTCCTGAATACTGACTTTACAGTAATCCATCTGTTTTTCTATTGTAGGCACACGCTTCAAAGAAGGCTGCAATATCAACCGCAGTCTGTTCACACTCGGCCAAGTGATCAAGAAACTAACCGATGAAAGCCAGAAGTGGGTATAAAATAGACATGCAATGCACTTAATGTAATAACCTTTCCACCTGTGTTACTGTGACTAACATATTCTAATTTCTACTCTGAGTTATACCACTGACACATCCAATTACTGTTGGGTTTGTACTCTGTACTACTGGGATATTGCCAGCATCATTCAGTTTTGAAGTTTTCCCTCTTTCTGGTCAGTCTTACTGCTCCTGATACACAGTACCTGTCCAAAGTTTGGACACAGTTTCCCATTCACTGGACCCGTACTGTATATTCACAGACCAGGCAGGGACAAAGGAGCATGACTAGTTTCTCCTAAATCTCTGTAATCTATTCACTTAAAGGAAAAAACCCATCCACCTAATCCTCCTGTGCAGAAACTCTGGCCAGATGTGATTGTACCTAACCTGATAAGCTGCACGCACTTACTGCACATGGATGTTGATAACCAAGAAATACTGTAGATCCAGCATGCAACTCCCCTGAGAGACTGAATAAGAGTATTTCCCATAGTGTTGAACTATTCTTTTTAATATAGCTCCTTAAAAGTGTAATTGATGGCAAAAGTAAGTAGCTTGCCTCACTGATTTGAAACGGCTGTTTAACCTGTATGAGATCACTTAAAAAAAACCTCTAGGTCCATGATTTGAGATTGATCTCTACATGTTGGTGCAGAAATTGGCTAAATATCATTGTCTCTCAACAGGGGTTTTACAAACTACAGAGACAGTAAGCTAACCCGCATCCTGCAGAACTCGTTGGGTGGGAATGCTAAAACAGTCATCATCTGCACCATCACTCCCGTCACACTAGATGAGACACTCAGCACTCTGCAGGTTGGTTGAATATGCAGATTTCACCTCTCCTAATACACCTGTCTTAACATCTGCTCTGCAATGAGATGTATGATTTGAATCCACTCCCAACATTCAATACAATGGCTCACACAAATGTGTATTCATCTCTCAGTTTGCCAGCACTGCAAAGAAAATGAAGAACGATCCTCATGTCACAGAGGTGTCTGATGACGGGGCTCTACTCAAAAGATATCGCAATGAAATCGTAGACCTTAAGCGACGCCTTCAAGAGGTAAGTGTCATCTATTTTTCTTTCTTCAGAGTCATGTTCTGTTTGGTTTATCTGTGCGAGTTCCATTACAGCAGCATTCTCTACCCACTGACTTGTGGATGACCTCCACCCTTCTGCAGGTTTCTTCAGTCACACAGACCACAGCGACAGAGAAGGAGGTTCTCTCCCAGCTGCTCCAAGAGAAGGATCAGCTCCAGAGAGAACAACAGGACAGAATCAGGAACCTCACCAAACTGATCGTCACCAGCTCCAACCTGGTTCCTGTCAAACGGGTAACTAGAGCACAAAATATAGTCTCAGTTTAAGTACAGCCTTCTCTTCATTATCATAGTCATAATAACTCTCGTACTGTGTTAAGATGCCGAAACGCAGAGTAACATGGGGAGGGAAGATGCTCCGGCTCGCCCGTCTGTCTGGCTGTGAGGGCGGTCAATCTGACCTCAGCTTTGCAGAATCTTTCAGTCAGAAGAGGAAGGCTGACCGCTCCTGTTTGATGGAGCTGGCCGAAGGTAAGGAGGAGCCTATAAAACAAATGAAACATATGCACATTGCAAATTACAATTCACATTATAATTCCCTGTTCGTGCATGCATGAACTGCACTATCTGATAATTAATGAATGGTATATTTTAACAGATGATGAGGACTTTGACTCTCACTGGGAGATTCCTGATGAGCCGTCAGATGACATGGAGATGAGTCAGAGCTCTGTGACTACTCGTAGCTTTGGAGACAGGTAAACTTCTCTCTCCCAGCTTTTACACTGGTTACCACTTTTAAGAGGGCTAACACCTTCTGTTACAGTTGTCACCAGAGTGACCACGTTTCAGTTACCTCAGAAACTGCACACACACCAACTCACACTTTCTCTTACCCAGTGGGCTACTTTTAATAGAAACACAAAGTAGGATGTGGCTTCCCTATGCTGAAATTGTTTAGTTGTTGTTTTCATTTAGTTTTTGTGCCTTAGAAAGTCATGAAAAATGTTTAACTCTACAAGTGTTTCATAGACTGACACAAGGCAGTAGAGTCACAGATCATGTGAGAATGGAAATGGATGAAAGTAAGCATATACCACATTATTCTTACAAGTGCCACTATTAGAAGTGTCTGTGTTAGACAAAGCTAAAAGGCAAAGTGAGGCCTTTGATTCATTTCTTCATCACTTTCTCATGCTTCCTGTCTGCACCGTAGCCTTGGTTTTTCTAAACACTTACTCTCTGTTCACACTCTCTCTTTGAGTTGTTGAACACTTTAGTCATCTGCACGTTTTATCTCTTTTTCCAGTCCCAAAGACTTCGTATCTCCAGACCGGATGTGTGAGCTTTCAGGTAAAGTGTCCAACCTGGAGATGCAGCTGGCAATGGAAAATCAGCAGAAAGAGGAAGCCATGATAAAGGTGGAAACATTAGATGGCAGAGTGACAGAGCTGGAGCTGCAGCTACAAGCAGAAGCTCAGCAGAAACAGGAGGCCTTAGAGAAAATGCAGACATCAGAACAGAGGGCAGCAGAGCTCGACCTCCAGCTCAAAACAGAAGCTCAGCAGAAGCTGGAGGCCACGGAGATGTTGGAGTTAAGGGTGGCAGACCTGGAGAGACAGCTAGAAGAACAGAGTCACACACACATGGAAGCTGATAAACAGGTGTGTTATGTGTAACATACTGAGAGGAGTAACTGAAAAGAAAAGCACCTTTTATGCACTTTTTTTTTTGACCTAGCTTGTGTGTGTGTGTGTGTGTGTGTTAGCTGTTTTTTGCACTAATCATCAGAACCTTGTTTTCCAGATGAGAAGAGAATTTGAAGAGACCATCCGGCTTTGTGAGACTCTGGCTACAGAGAAGGTAATCCTTGATGTAGCTGCTCTGCTATACAACCTGCCCTCAATGAGTGATTCTCTTTATTTGACAGATTATCACTTAGTGTGTTAAATGTTTCAGTTTTTTTAAACAATCGAGTATTTAAATAGATTTTGGCAGCAACTTGAATGTCTACATTTTAGAATCATGGAAACCATTTCATTTATTCAAGCTAATAGTCATTAAAAACAACTGGAAAAACTCACTGATTTCTATGAAATTGTTTCTAGGACATGGTGATGACTGAGCGAGATTATCTGAAGCAGGAACTGGGGATGTTCATAGAGCAGACTAACAGCCTGGAGAAAGAGAAAATCGCTCTTTCACATGAGCTGGAGGAGAAGAGAGAGATGGATGAGTTCAAAACTCTGGAAGAGGAGTTCAGGAAAGAGCATGAGGTAATGTTTTTGATTTGATTCCACAATATTTGGACAGAATTTTAATTTTGTGATTTATTTATTTGTTTAGACTGTGCTAATTCTGTTTGTGTGATCTTACAGAGCGAGTTGCAAAATGAAATATCCAGCTTGAAGAAGGCCGTGGAATCCTCTGAGCTCCAATGCTCGGAGCTTCAGGTAAGATGACATGTCGAGGAAGAGTTCCTCCTGAGATCTGTCTACTCTGGAAAAGTATATAAATTAGTTTTTTGTTTGTTAAAGTGTCCGTTACAGTACACATAAAACATCCTTCATCTGAGTATGAATCTTCTTCATATTTTATTTATTATGTTGCTTCTGTGTAGAACAATCTTAAAGCCCCAATCCACTGTTAGTTCACTGCATCTTTACCACCCCAGCTGTCTGTTACATGACTAACAAAGAACCCATTTCAGCTATGCTGCAGGTGAAATGTGTCTGTACCCAAATCACTGATCTGAGCTTTAAGCTGTGAAGTGATGTGGATTGTTAGTTAATGTTAAGATATTGAGGTAAAAGTGAATAAAGTTAAAGCAGTTTTGTTCTGTTTTAATGATTTTATTTTATTTATTTTTTTTCAAGAAAAAACTAGAAACTGTGTCTGAGGAGCTGAAGAAGAAAACTCAATTTGCAGAGGATCTTCAGAGTATGGTATGTTTGGTTGTCTTATTCTGTTGTAGTTGTTAATAGTTGTTATTTTTTTACCAGTAAAGATCATAAAAGTGAAATATAAAGCAAGTCCATGAAACGCATCTTTAAACAGATGAGCAGATGCAGTTTGAGTTAATTAGAGTTCCACAGTACTACTGTACAAAGAATCCAGATAAGTAATAACCTGAAGTACCTGAACTGTCTAAATGTTTTCATTCAAATCCTTCCATCTTTCATTCACTGGAAAACAACCAAATTCACAACACAAAGAATTCAATTCCTGACACTCACATTTAAATTAGCTTTATTGGAATTACCATAATTTATGTGCAGTATTGCCAAAGCATTGATTTAAATGTAAGTAGAATCATTCAGAAAGGATGAAAGTCAGCAATTTGTTTACACATTACATGATATAACTATAATACATTAGACTATGATGCACAATACAGCTACATTATTTAACTATAATTAAAATAACTTAAGAGTTTAAAACATTTTTAAAAAACTGTATATATGATATGAGGATTAGACATAGTTTAACAATTGAGTGTAATGGTAATGATGAGAACCTGACACTCTGTGTGTAAATACTCAATACTGCATCCCTAATGAGCCTTTTCACAATTATCATGAAGAAAATCTTTTAACAATAGTAAGGTGGAACAAACCAGCGAAGGTTAAGTTTGCTCATTTACACTCTAAATTACAAGTGCAAACCCTATAAATGGCTTAAAATGTATTTAAATGTTCATTGTTTGCATGTGAGATGTCGTATGGGAGTTGAGGTTTAAGTTGAAGCGTAAGAGGTGAGAGAAGTTGAATTTAGTTGAAGCAATGGAATGATTATGCACATGTACTCTGTCATTAGTAGACTAACGCTGTCATGTCTCCTCCTTCCAGAACGGTAAGGACTTGGTACAGGAGGTGGCGAAGCTTCGTCGCTCCTTGGATGACGCTGAGGGTCTCAGCAGAGACACAAAGAAAGAGTGGGCCGTCCTGCGCAGCCAGAACATCGCTCTGGAGGAGACGCATGTAAGTGGGATGTACACACACACACACACACACACACACACACACACACAGACTTGTGAAGTCTGAAAATCTACTCAGAAAAATGAAAAAATGGGTTATTTAAAGATTTATCAACATGTCTACAATATAGAGTTTACAGTGGGACCCAAGGTTCTTCAATATCCCTCTAAAGGCAACAGGTGTTTTGTTAGCATTAGTTAGTTAGTCAGTTATATAGTTTCAGGAGGTCAAAGATCACTTTGAGTAGTTTTGTCTGTACCAACGAAAAAATGATCCATTTTTACCTTTTTAGTTCTGGTCCATCTCATTTTCATACTGACTAATTGTAAACAAACCAAGAGGAGAAACTTCATGCTTACTGCTCTTGGTTTGGTTTATGGACTAATAAGTAACTCACTGACTGGACAGTTCCTCTGACTGTCAACCTGCATCATCAGCACAACATGGACCCACATGAGGAAGTCAAATTCAGGTGACTGAGAGCAGGTCATGTTGCACTTTACTAAACGTTATAGTCACAAAGAGCTCACACATGAAGATGGTTATGAGCAGTAATATTGAAGACTGCAAATTAATCTCATAAGGTCATTTATTTGTACCAATTTATTTGTAGTTTAGAATCAGTGAGATAGTGACAGTGTTCAGTGCACTGCCTGCTGTTTGGAGCATTTTGGTGTCTTGGTACTATGTGTTTCTATGTTTATTGTCTTTATATTGTCATTAGAGGTTAAATGACTCTTTTTTTTAGGGCTGTAGGTGGTTTACATGGACCTAATGCACATTATCTTACCAGCTTGTGTTTTTCACAATCTCCTCTCCAGGTCACTCTGACTGCCAACCATGACAAGATGGAGGCTGAGGTGAACAGCCTGCGCTCTCAACTTGCAGCAGAGAAATCACGCTACCAAAAAATGCAGAGCGATCTCCAGAAAGAGCTGAATGTTGCATTTGATGAGAACACCAAGCTCACCACTCTACTAGATGGCAAAGTCCCCAAAAGTAGGTTTCAAGTTACAGAATTTGAATACTCTGAGCTCAGAACCTGATCAGCACAGGATTTGGACAATATAGACAAATGATTCGTAAAATCAAGCACAATTTGTAAGATGTTCTCTGTCTCCAGATCTGATAGATAGCGTGGAACTTGAGAGAACAGTGACCAACCTGAATAAAGAGCTGGCAGCATCTCGTGAAGCAGAGGGAGCCCTCAGAGCTCAGCTGGAGGAGGTGGCTTCACTTCAGACTCTTCCAAATAAAGTGGACAACCTGATGAAACAGGTGAGTCCCCCGAACATCCTCCAAGAGCCGTGTTACATAACATGATCACATTAATGAAATACCAATACCATTAATTGTCTCTGTTACCTCAGGTGTGTGAGCTGACTGAGGAGCTGTGTGCTGTTCAGAGTCAGAGGGACAGCCTGCTCTCAGCCCAAGCTGTAGGCCAGGAGGAGGCTCAGCAGCTCAGAGACTGCCTGCAGACATCTCAGGATCAGATTATAAAAATCCAAGCAGATCTTAGTGCTGCTGCACAGAGAGAAAACGACCTGAACCAGCAGTGTGCTGATGCCACACAGCAGCTGGAATCACTGCGCTCAGACCTGGAGCACTCTGATGCTGAGAAGAGTCAGCTCATGGCTACCATCAAAGAGACAGGCTTAAGAGTAAGATATGGAATATAAATATATCAATATGCCCTTTGATCAAGTGCCACCCTCTTAGTTTGATACTTTTGATGATTGAGTTTTTTAGGATTGATTTATAATCTTCTGCTAGTGGAATTTTGGTCCTGATTGATCTCATGTTCAGACATATGTGCAGGGAAATCTATATGGATTTTTTTGGAAATGGGTCGTGACATTGAGGTAACCAGACAGACAAGCTTTAGCACTAAGTCGTGTTTTCTGTTTTCATTTCAGCTGGAGGAGAGTGAACAACACAGAGCATCACTAGAGGAGAAAGTGCAGCTGATGAAGGATCTGGAGGAGAAGCTTGCTGACAGTGAAGTTTCCAGAGCCACAGAGGAGGAGATTAGTAAAGAACTTCAAGAACAGGTATGTCATACTGTACATACATGCTTTTTATTGAATGAGTTGTTTTTGTAAGGCTGGCTTTCTCCAATGCCTCTGTGCAGTTTCTAGTCCTCATCATGTCTTACATGCCAGCTTTTCTCTAGTTCTCATGTTTGTTCCTGTATTGAAAACTTTAGATATAATTATGTAAAATATAATCTCAACGTATCTATTTGGATGTTTCTAGCTGAACCAGCTGACTGAAGAGCTTCAGTGTGTGCGAGCTGAGAAAGAGGCTCTCCTGTCTGAGCAGAATGTCGGTGTTCAAAGCTCTGCAGAGGAGATGGAGAAGCTGCTCTCTACAGTCACATCTCTCACCGCAGAGAGAGACCAGCTCAAGATGGACTTGCAGGGAAATGTGGAGATGGTGAGTGACCACTGAAAGTCAACAGGGAGACTAAATAACTAAACCAGCTATTTAGTTTCTGTTTAAAAGTACTAAAGCCCCTTTGTTGTTTTTTGACTGACAAAATGTTCTCTCATTTTTAGACCGTAGAGACTCAAGGTCTTCTCCATTCTCTACAAGAAGAACTTCAAGAGCAGAAGCAGAAGAATTCAGAACTGGAAAAACTCCATGAGCAGACGGAATCTGGTTTAGGGAGAAATGTGTGTGAAATGTTACTGAAGCAGTTTTTGTTTTCTAGATTTTTTTCTTTCATTGTCATCTTCTGACTGTTAGTTGGAAATCTTTCCATATAAACAGATGCTGAGTCTATCACAAGAGCTCCAGAGTGTGCAAGATGAGAAAGAGACTCTCCAGATGTCCGGTGGTCAGAGCTCAGCAGAGGAGACGGAGAAGCTGCTCTCTACAGTCACATCTCTCACTGCAGAGAGAGACCAGCTCAAGATGGACCTGCAGGAGAATGTAGAGATGGTCAGTTTCCATGTGCCTGCTTTGCTAATCCATTCATTTCTGTCAACTGTTTGAGCCTCTGCTGTTTGTTTGTGCTCTGTGTGTGCTCATTTCAATTTATAGTAGCCTACAATAAAATAAATGACTATCAAACAGATGATTGAGATTCAGGAGGAGCTGAGGACAGCCCTAGAGAAGAATCATGAGCAGAAGGAGCAGATCAAACAGCTGGAGACTACACAAACACCCAACTCAGATGGACCGCCCAATGACATGAGTGGCCAGTTATTGGAGCTGCAAACACAGGTGAGTTTATTGATTCATCAGGAAACTGGGCCTCTTTTTACACTATGACACTATGTAATTACAATGTGTGTCTTTTTACTTCAGCTATACAAATAATTAAAAAAAGATTTCTCAGAAACAAAGTTGAAATATTTAAAATCGGTGGTCATAATATAAACTTGTAGGGCTGTTACATTATCTTGGAGTCATGTTTCTGTGTTGAGTAACATTGAGATCATTTTTTTAAAAGGTGAAATTGGAATTCAGAGAAAAATAGTTCCAAAACCCAAGCTCATACTCTGTGCTACAGACACATTTCAGTTGATAAAGAGAATTAAGGTTTGATTCCCAGCCCTAGTAAAATATAAATGATTATAATCTCAATACAAAAAGGTTAAATTGTCTGATGGATTAAATATGCCTTATGTAAATAAATCCTGATTAGAAATGTTTACACTTTGACAGACTCAGAGGCTGACTGAGGAACTTGAGAGTGTGCGAGCAGAACGAGACAGTCTGCAATCTGAGAGGACAGCTGACCCTCAGACCTCTACTGAGGAGATGAGGGAGCTGCTGTGCAGAGTGACGTCTCTCACTGAGGAGAGAGATCAGCTGCAGGAGATCCTGGAGGGACTGAGACAGGAGAAGAACCAGCTCAAAGCAGAGCTGGAGGACAGGATGGACATGGTATGTTAACATAGTTTCTTCTTAACTGTTGTTCATGTGTGACTGATTTTTCATATTTATCTGCCCACAATGAGAAAAGGAAACAAGTGATGTTTTTTCTTTCACAGGTTGTTCAAGCCCAGACTGGCTTTAACCAGCCAGAAATGCTGAGCTCAGAACTGCAAGCAGAAGATGAGAGAGCAACACAACTTCAGCAAGAGGTAACACAGGTTCTGTTAAAGGACACATCTGATGAAATTCAGTTGTTTTCTTATTGGCAACAAATCCTGTGTGTAAACTCAAACTGACAATTAACTGGTCTAATAACAAAAAAATGAACTGTACTGTACTGTAGTTTATTTGGACTCAATCCCACATACACCATCCTGCTGCCAGAGTACCTACCAGTACTTCCTGGTACATCTCATAGGCTACATAAAGATTGACATATTCAGAAGGAATCAGTGCCTTGTTTTTCAATATTCTGGTGTTTGGTGGACTTTGAAATGTATGAATACTTGGATTGTGAAATGTTGCCGTTTTCTTTTCCAGACAGAGAAACTACAAGCCAGTCTACAGGCCGTCAGTGAGCAGAAGAGCCAGTTGGAGGCTGAACTACAGCATAACATAGAGATGGTGAGGGGTTGTTTGTGGTCAAACTGGTGTCATCACATTGCCAGTCATGTTAAAGGGCTCAAATTTTGTCTCTTTGTGTGTGGGTGAGTATAAAATCTTCAACCTTTTTTCCTAATCTTCAGACTGCAGAGACTCAGAGCCTTCTACATTCACTTCAAGAGCAGCTCCGAGAGCAGAATGAAAGAAGCCTTGACCTGGAAAGATTAAGTCAAGAGCAGCAAGCTCAGCTAGAACAACAGGTTTGTTCTTCACAACATATATTTTCCAGAAAAGACTGATGTTTAGTTTCCATTTTCAAAAGTCCTGTTTAATGACAAAGACTGAGGACGTTTATCTTCTTAGCAGTTTTCTATTGTCAGGGTTCTGACTGCTTGTTGAAAACTGTCCCATTTAAACAGATCAAGACTCTAACTGAAGAGCTTGAAGGTGTGCGAGCTGAGAGGAATGCCCTGTTTGAGAAGGAGGCCAGCTGTCAGACCTCCACAGAGGAGATGAGGGAGCTGCTGTGCAGAGTGACGTCTCTCACTGAGGAGAGAGATCAGCTGCAGGAGATCCTGGAGGGACTGAGACAGGAGAAGAACCAGCTCAAAGCAGAGCTGGAGGACAGGATGGACATGGTATGTTAACATAGTTTCTTCTTAACTGTTGTTCATGTATGACTGATTTTTCATATTTATCTGCCCACAATGAGAAAAGGAAACAAGTGATGTTTTTCTTTCACAGGTTGTTCAAGCCCAGACTGGCTTTAACCAGCCAGAAATGCTGAGCTCAGAACTGCAAGCAGGAGATGAGAGAGCAACACAACTTCAGCAAGAGGTAACACAGCTTCTGTTAAAGGACACATCTGATGAAATTCAGTTGTTTTCTTATTGACAACAAATCCTGTGTGTAAACTCAAACTGACAATTAACTGGTCTAATAACAAAAAAATGTGTGTGTATCTAAAGGCTGATATATCTTATTCCTCTGTGCCATAGAGCCAAAAACTATTAAAACACATCAGTGAATCACACTGTTGCATTGACATGTTCCTTAATCACCATGAACACACACTGTGGTTTATTTTGACTCAATCACACACACACACACACACACACACACACACACACACACACACACACACACACACACACACACACACACCATCCTGCTGCCAGAAATACTCACTAGAACATTTCCTCCTGTTTAAGTAACATTTGTTTAAAAACTACAGTGACCAGCTGTTTTAGAAAGTTATTAACCCTCTGTTAAAAATGAAACTATGTATTTATAAGTCCTTTTTAAAGGAATAGTTTGACATTTTTGGAAATACACTTATTTGGTTTCTGGTGGAGAGTTAGATGAGAAGATTGATACCACTCTCATCTTTCTTTTAAATAAAAGGCTTCAGCTAGCTAACAGTTAGCCTAGCTTAGCATAAAGACTGAAAACGGGGAAACAGCTAGTATGGCTTTGTCCAAAGGTTACAAAATCTGCCTACCAGTACTTCCTGGCACATCTCATAGGCTACATAAAGATTGACATATTCAGAAGGAATCAGTGCCTTGTTTTTCAATATTCTGGTGTTTGGTGGACTTTGAAATGTATGAATACTTGGATTGTGAAATGTTGCTTTTTTCTTTCCCAGACAGAGAAACTACAAGCCAGTCTACAGGCCGTCAGTGAGCAGAAGAGCCAGTTGGAGGCTGAACTACAGCGTAACATAGAGATGGTGAGGGGTTGTTTGTGGTCAAACTGGTGTCATCACATTGCCAGTCATGTTAAAGGGCTCAAATTTTGTCTCTTTGTTTGTGGGTGAATAGAAAATCTTCATCCTTTTTTCCTAATCTTCAGACTGCAGAGACTCAGAGCCTTCTACATTCACTTCAAGAGCAGCTCCGAGAGCAGAATGAAAGAAGCCTTGACCTGGAAAGATTAAGTCAAGAGCAGCAAGCTCAGCTAGAACAACAGGTTTGTTCTTCACAACATATATTTTCCAGAAAAGACTGATGTTTAGTTTCCATTTTCAATGACAAAGACTGAGGGAGTTTATCTTCTTAGCAGTTTTCTATTGTCAGGGTTCTGACTGCTTGTTGAAAACTGTCCCATTTAAACAGATGAAGACTCTAACTGAAGAGCTTGAAGGTGTGCGAGCTGAGAGGAATGGCCTGTTTGAGAAGGAGGCCAGCTGTCAGACGTCCACAGAGGAGATGAAGGAGCTGCTGTGCAGAGTGACGTCTCTCACTGAGGAGAGAGATCAGCTGCAGGAGATCCTGGAGGGACTGAGACAGGAGAAGAACCAGCTCAAAGCAGAGCTGGAGGACAGGATGGACACACTACAAACTGAGGTTTGTGTTGGCTAGTTTTACTATTGTACGATTATTTTAAGGCACATGGAGTACACACATTTCCAATAGGACATTTTTAGGACATATTTCATCTAACTGCTCCCTTCCTTACAGATGAGCACTTTAACAGAAAAACTGGAGAGTGTGGAAGCAGAGAGAGACAGTCTGCTCTCCAAGACGGAAGCCAGCTGTCAGACCTCCACAGAGGAGATGAAGGAGCTGCTGTGCAGAGTGGCGTCTCTCACTGAGGAGAGAGATCAGCTGCAGGAGATACTGGAGGGACTGAGACAGGAGAAGAACCAGCTCAGAGCAGAGCTGGAGGACAGGATGGACACACTACAAACTGAGGTTTGTTTCAGATAGCTTTACTTTTATTAGCTGCACATTTTTCTTTTTTACACATTACTTTGATATGTTTGTTGGGCTTGATATAACAAGCCAACCCAAGAACAAGAAAACCTCAGTAAATAATAAGAGAGATTAGAATACAAACATGTTCTTGCATGTGTCCATTGTGTGTGTCCTTTACATGTAATAAACATGTTAAATGTGTTTCCTTCCTCATAACTCAGTTTGTTGTCCCCTGTGAGTGTGTGCATCAGGCTGAACATAACGGGGACCAACTCATAAAAACATTGCTCCATGGTCAAAAACTCCACAGGGTACCTTTCTTAAATACAGTTTTTAAATTCATTTAGTCATTGTGGGCCACCAGCTCAGTTTTCAGTGCCAAAGCATCCCTGGTCTCATGTCACCTTACGTAAGAGATCCCAAAGAATTCCATGCAGTGAGGTATACAGATTTTAAGCTTGGGAAAACAGAGCACTGGTATCCAATGGTGCTCGCTGTCAAAATCAATAACAAAATCACAAAGAATTCATCATAGATCAGACAGATGTGTATTTTAGCTTCGAGCTGTTATAGTAGACTGTACTTGTAGCCAACTTCCAGTTACAGTTAAAAACGTCTTCTCTGCTTGGATTGTTCTGCAAATGTTTGGAAGTTTTACGTTAACAACTTGCCCGCATCTGCTTCAACAGATTGTACAGCTGAATACATCTCTACAGACCGTTACTGAGCACAAGAGACAGCTGGAAGATGATCTGCAGCAGAGCGTGAATGTGGTGAGTGAGCTCGTCATCAACTAAGGCTTTAGGTTCAATCATACAATTTCTGGCAGTTTTGTACATAATAGTTTGTTAGTTTTGTCAAATTCATTTGGATAGTTTAGTTGATTTTGTGGATGTCCTGTACTTGATGTGAACTTTCTGTCATTTCTCCTCTTGATGATGTGTTTGCTTATTTGACTAACAGAAGTTAACATTTTGTTTTTAGGCTTCCACAACTCAAGACCTTTTGAAGTCGGTTCAAGAGGAGCTGTGTGAACAGAAGCAGATGAACTCTGATCTGGAGAAACTAAGTCAGGAGAAGGAGTGTAATTTAGATCAACAGGTGAGTGTCTTATACCTCACATGTTACAAATAGACTTCTCACTGTGGGTTAATCCGTCTGACTGCTCCCTCCCTCGCAGATAAGGACTTTAACAGAAAAACTGGAGAGCGTGGAAGCAGAGAGAAACAGTCTGCTCTCTGAAAAGGAGGCCAGCTGTCAGACCTCTACTGAGGAGATGAAGGACCTGCTGTGCAGAGTGACGTCTCTCACTGAGGAGAGAGATCAGCTGCAGGAGATCCTGGAGGGACTGAGACAGGAGAAGAACCAGCTCAAAGCAGAGCTGGAGGACAGGATGGACACGGTACACTTGTACAATTATAAAGTCATTGGTAATCTAAGGGCAGTAACTGAAATAAGCCTTAAAGCAGACCAGTTCAAAGCTCTTTTATATTGTCATTTAATGTATGCTCTCCTCCAACTACAGATGTCTGCCACCCAGGAGAAGTTGAGCGAGCAGGAGCAGATAAATGTGCAGCAGCAGGCTGAGAGAGAAGAACAAGAGACCAAGCTTCAACAGGAAGTAGGTCCAAATCATTTACTGCCACAATTTAAAGGAATTGTTTGACTTATCACAAAACGGGCTTACTTGCTTTCTTTCCAGTAGTTAGATGACATTAACCACTCCCACATTTGTCCAGTAAATATGAAGCTGCAGCTAAGCAGCTTCAAATTTATTATACACTGGAATGCATAGACACTGAAAACAGGGGGAAACGGCTTGCCTGGCTCTGTCCAAAATTTTAAAAAAAAATGTTCCTACCAGAGCCTCTAAAGCTGTAGTTTCCAAAAAGAAAAGTTGTGGTTGATGTCTTCTATCTAAATGATCAAAGAGATGAGGCTGAGAAGGCTTCAGAGGTGACAGGTGATCACTGTTCTCTTCATGATTCCTGTTCTGAATGACCTGTCACTGTCTCTTTGTTGCTGTCAGGTGCAGCAGCTCGAGGAACAGCTGAAAATATTCAGAGAGAGGCAAACCCATGCTAAAGCTGAAGCAGATGCCTCACAACAGGTTTGTCATTACTGGAGTCATTTTTTACTGGTCTTTTCTTTCAGTTTTTATCAGGTAATCTTATTGAGATCATCAAGATCTCTTTTCCAAGAGTGTCCTGTTGAGAGTGTCCTGAGTACAGCAAACACAGACAGTCACACTCAAGCACTTACAAATGGCATCAGAAACAATCAGACGTATCTTCAAAGTTTCAGTATTTAGTCCATTTAGCTCTGCTCTGATGAACTGAAGTTTTAAATTTGATGTGTTCATGACAATAAAATGTTTTGTCTGAGGTTTTATTTTTCTCCTCTCATTTCAGCTGCTCAGTGATGCGAACACAACCATCTCAGCACTCAGAGAGCAGCTGAGCAGTTTGGATCAGAGCACCAGTGATGTCAAAAAGACAGCGTCATCACGGCTGCAGGACTCCACTCTGCAGCTTCAGGTAACATCACCACTGAACATTTATACATGAGCAATAATCTTCTTCTAGTATGAAGTAAATCCAAGATGGTCTGTCAGGAAAGTTTTCTAAAATCTGTTGATTTGACCTGGAATTACCCTGATACGACTGAACTGATGTCATTGCAGGAGTCCTTCAAAAGATTCCAGCACTTCATAGACCTCTGTTCCAAGAATAACTCCAGAGCCCTGGACAAAGCCCTGAGAGTGCAGAGTTCCCTGAAGCCGAAAGATTTAACTTCCCTTCCTAAACCCACAATGAATGCCTACAGCGCCGTCTGTCAGCTGGAACGGCAATCTGCTCAGAGTCTGGGAAATATTAGTGTAAATATCCATACTTTTTTTTCCATTTGAAATCTCATAATGGTGTCATTTTTGTTATCAGATAATAACCAGAAAACATGTGTTGTTTGCTTCCCCAGGAGCACCTCCAGGTGCGTGCTCAGGGCTACAGGAATCTGTTTGAGGAGTTGGTGAAGAAAGATTTGGCTGTGTTTGAGGAGAGGCGTCTGCAGGATGTGCTGCTGTGCAGAGCGCAGGCACCCAGCTACTCCATCAAAGACGAAGACTTCCACACACTGTGGGAACACAGACTGACTGAGCTGCTGGATAAGAGGCAGCTCTACCTACAGGTGAGCCTTTCAACAAGTTGTACATTATATGAGCTCGTGTCTTAATCCTCTGCATGTTTCCATCTCTCTAACATTAATGCTTGAATCTTCATGACCACTCTGTCGGCTTTGTAGAAAATGGGTAGCATTTTGGAGAAGTTCTGGACCAACATGGCGTCTTACCCCAGTGAGCTGTCAGCTGAGATCAGAGAGAGGGAGAGGTTCAAGGAGCAGTTCCAGGCTGTGTGCACCAACCAGCCAATCAGCTTCAGCAGTCTGGACAGCATCCTGAGCACTTATCAGAACCACATATCTGCAGTGGCACAACGCTGGAAGATGACTCTGCAGGTACTGTTCATTCAGTTCTTTAATTATCTCTGACTCAGTCCTGTTAAGCAGGATATCTCAAACACTGAAAAGATTTAAATGAAATGTTGTGGAAAGAGACTGAAATGATTCATCAATTTCTATTTCAAGTTGAAAATCAGATATATCCTATATATGTCCACTGCCACTTTAACAACAATAAGCATGGGAAGTTATAAGGGTTGCAACTAACGATTATTTTCATTATCGATTAATCTGCAGATTACTGTCTCTTTTATCTGGTTAGTCTATAAAATGTGAGATACTGGTGAAAAATGCCTGTTGTCATTTTCTACAGCTCAAAGTGACGTCTTTAAATGTCTTATTTTGTCCAACCAACAGTCAAAACCCCCAAAGTATTCCATTTACAAGTATATAAAGACATAGAGAGGCAGCAGATCTTTACACCTGACAAACTGGAACCAGCAAATGTTTTTGCTTAAAAAATTACAAAGGATTTATCAATTGTCAAAATAGTTGCTGATTATGTTTCTGTTTATCAATTAATTGACTAATCGTTGAGGTTCTACAACAGACAACTTTTTCATCAGTCCCTAAGGAGTAGGAATATTTTCTTGAAATGCTGCTGATTTAAACTACGTCTTGTATGTATACGTAAGAAATTATAGTTGTAGCTTTTACAATATATCTATTTTTTCAAACCCTCACACTTGCATAACTGGTGTGACTCACCTGTCTCAAAGATCTAACCTAATATCTACAAATAAATAACAATTTCTACATTTACTTATCTGGGTAAACATGGCTCTACTGCTCCCCAATCTTTAAGATCCCCTCCAAATATGTTTTAAGATGTATATAAAATACTCTACTCTGAATCATAATTAGTGTCTGTGTATATCTTACTATACAGGGGATTATAGATGAGCAGCGTGGTCTGTGTGAGGAGCTGAAGCAGCTGGAGGCTCAGGCTGATTCTCAGCTGAGAGAGGAGAGAAGCAAGAGTTTGACTCTGCAGCAGGCTCTGCAGGGAGCTCCACTCAAAACAGAGCTCTCCCTGCTGAAGGACAACCAGCAACTCGCTCTTCAGCTCCAGCAAGCTGAGGAGAAAGTCAAAGTATGTCTGACTGATCTGTGATTGTGTTTATGACTGCTGTCATCATGTAGTATCATGTCATAGCAGAGCGAGCTGACCTCACTAATATCCACCTCATTGTTACAATGCAAGGCTCTGAGCAGATCTCATTTAATCACTATACTGGTGACATGTTTTCAGGCTCTGTGTGTACAGAATGAGCAGCTGGAGGAGGCTCAGATCAAAGCCATCAACAGAGTGTCCAACCATAAACAGGCCACACAGCTCCTGCAGACAGAACTGCAGGACAGCCGGGCAGAAGTTGAGGAGCGAGAGAACACAATCCGAAGCCTCAAGAGCAAACTGCGAGAGTCTGAGGTTTGTCTCAATATCTCATTAGTTTTTCTTTACAGAGCACGTCCTGAGGCTAGCACTAATAACTCATCAATTTACTGTGTTTTTAGTGTAAACGGTTAAAGTCTGTCATTTACGTTTTCATATTTGTCTTTTCCTGTGTAGAAAAATTCACCTGACGGTGTTGAGCTGGAAAAACTGCGGACTAAACTGTTCAAAATGGAAGTGGAGTTGACTTCAGCATCTGATCTACACCAACAAGAGTAAGGACCTTTTTCTAGCTTCTGTGTTTTATTTATTGCCTGCACTGATTGACTTCTTGCTTCAGTAGTATTTTGCAGAGATGAAGGTAAAACTGACATTCACAGCTGTCCTGTCTGCTGCAGTCAGGTATAAATATATCAAGGGGTGTGTTCCAGTTTTTTCTTACCAGATGTTTGTCCCTCTCAGGGTCCAGAGGATGACCACAGTGCTGAATGAAAAGGAAGAGTCACTGAGGAAGCTGAAGGAAACCCTGAGGAAATCACAGCAGCAGGGAGAGGAGTCGTGTAAGTCATCAGTGTTTGTTTCATCTCATGACTCCAAAAGTGATCTGTATTTTCTTGTTCTGTCTGTTTTGAGATGATTGAATATAGACATGTGAGAAGCAGCAAATCACAAAGATGAAATAGAACTTTTTTATAGCGATGTTCTCACCTCAGAACCAGAAAATGTAAGTCCTTTTTTAAGTACCTCTGGCTCCTGCAGACTCTATCATAACTTTTTTTATTCAACTTTTTTTCCCCTTTAGTTGCTAAAAGTTGATTGGCGCAAGTTTAAAGTGTGTTTGTTACTCAGTTAAACAGGACAGGTGTTGACATGGTGAATAACACTGTCATGATTGTTGTTGACTTCAGTCCTGCAGGGTGAGGACCTTCACGCCAGGCTGACAAACCCCAGAGGCTTGATGATCAAGAGCAGCATTCACCTGGAAAAGACCAAACTGGAGGAGGAAGTCAAACAGCTTCAACTGAAAATAGCCGAGCTGGAGAGGTAAGATGAACCTGTATAAGCGTTGTTAGCTGATGTTATTCACTGCATCATGTAGGGCTTCTCTTGACATCTGTCCCCCCCTGTCTCCACAGCTTGGTGTCCAGTCAGCATACAGAGATCAACAAGTGGAAGAGCAGAGCCATCAAGCTGAAGACGAAGAACAAGGCCGAGCTGGACAAGCCTCCATCACCCTGTACTCCCACCAAGAGGGGCCTTCCCATGACCTCAGACTCCTCCAACTTCCTCAACTCACCCAAGAAGTTTCTGGTTACTCCTAAGAAGATCCTGGACTCTCCCAGGAAGCTGTTGGATTCTCCAAAAGTCTCTCTGCAAGACTCCCCCAAAAGCAGATTCTTTGATGTGGGTGGAAGCTCTGAGCTGTTGTCCAGAACCTATCCCAAGCAGTTCTTTGATAACTCCAGCCTGGGGACCATTCCAGGTAAGCTACATCTAAAGTTGACCCCCTTTATGCTGTAGTGTGTCTGATATTCTTAACATAGTAAAGACCTGAGCTGTTTGTTTTTGCCAGAGGTTTCCTGTGTTCCTGATACGACAGATTCAGAGAAGGGTAACTGCTGTGTTTAGGGAATCACTGATGGTTACTAACAGACACGTGGGGGTGTTGGGACTTCACTATTCTTCCACTCACTTCAGTCAAACTTTTCTTGAAATTCTGAGATATGAAGTCAAAACAAAGGCATTGAAAACTGTTTTTGGAAACTTTTTGAACAAACCTGAAGGGAACATTTCCCTGAGATGGTTAGTCCAAGACAAGGACTATGTTGTTATCAACAATGGCACATGAAGAAGCACACATAATAGAAAACCCTGGGTTGGTTAATGAACATCACAGCCACTGAAGTATGTAGACCACTGAGGGCTGGGGATTATAATTCTTATGGATATATATATTTCATATTTTACTTGAGTATTGTTTTGTCTCATGAAAGTCTCCTGTGTTACAGATGCAGCTGCAGGTGCAAACAGACAGGATGAGTGGTGGCCTCAGTCTCCAAAGCAAGAGGATATGTGTAAACAACAGTAAAGTCTTCCACATGTGCAATATTTTTAATGTCCTTCGTCCTTTTCACTGTTTCTAATTTTAATGTTTTCTTGTAGTTTGCAAAATAAAGCTTCTAATTAAAAATGATTGACTGTTGTTTCATTGACACTGCAGTCCAGCGACTTTGTTTCCATGAGGTAAATAGAAAATACAGATGGAAAAGCTAGAGTTGTTCATTATTTAAAGGGGACCTATTATGCTCATTTCCAGCTCTCTGTTTTTATGGTGGTACTCCACTCAAGTAACTTTGCATGATTGGCAATTCAAAAAACTCTTTATTTATCTTATATTGGCCCTTTATGCAGCCCCTGAGTTCAGCCTCTGTCTCTAACAGGCAGTCTTAGCTCCTGTCTCTTTAAGGCCTCCCTCCTGATGAGCCCACTATGTTCTGATTGGCTGTATTTAGTTAAAACTTTGTTTACATGCTGATTACCTTTTTGATTGAAGATGAGCTGTGACAATTACTAAAACCTTTTCATTTTGAATGAGTTCCTCCCTTAAAAGAGGTAAAAACACAAAACAAGATGAGTCAGCAGTTTCACTTCTGAAACACAGATTCATGGCTCTATCTGGGAGACCAAATTATTCTGATGTGATTCCAATTCTGTTGATTTGTTGTGGGACATTGACATTGTATATAGTTTCTATCACTACAATCTCTCTAAGCATCAATAAACCTGCTTACAGATTGTGCAAATTAAGATGCTACATTATGTGATTATGAGAAAACAAAGTTAAGTATAGAACATTTAAAATCATTAAATGGATAAATATTGTTAATATGGTCATATTTAGCAGCAGGGCAGTTGTATATGGCCAGGCACTGAAATATTTACAGGTGTTTGAGCACATTAGATATTATTTATGTCATAACCATGCAGCATTCATGCCTCTTTTAAATAGCAAACACACAGGTGATCCACTTTAAGTTAATTATCATTGCACCTGGAAAGAAAACAAAACAATCAATGAGCATCCAGCAGTGGAGCAATAAAGAAGGTGGAAACTAGTTCACCACAAAAAATGTGAGCACCATCCACTGAATGTATTAATTCAGGAAATGTGTTGACATATTAATACATACTGCAATGATAAATGGTTAGGATTCCCTCTGTCTTTAATCTGGCAGGTGATGCTTCATTAAACATATTACACCAGGAGGTTTCATTTAAAACTTCAATTTCAACCCTAATCTTATGGACATCAGTATAGTTAATTCAGGATTAGGATAAATTAATATACAACTATTCAAAAGAAAGACCATTTGGTCAGTTTGATTAAACTGGTTTAATAGTTTCATGCACAGCTGTTTTATGGGATCACATTTGATTGCACAGGTGTACCTAATAAACTACAAACTGTTAATACGGTCAATGTAAAATGACATATTGGCAAGTTAAGGGCTTTTCTGTCTGGCTTCTTTTGCTGCCGTCAACAAGAGTTCACAAGAATAGTATTTTCAGTTGCTTGGTAAAGACTCTCTATAAGACATCTGTGTTGGCATTCAGATACTGATTGGCTCCATAGATGTTGGGACAACACCTGTAAACCCATGAGAATATTCCACATGTGAGATTTTTTTCCTAACATGTGCTACCACTCTTAGTACATGCATTTTATATGTAGATGCTCATGATGCATTTAGAGCCCATTTTTAAAATGTTACTTCCTGACACCTTCAGATCCCTTCATAGTACTGCCCTCACTTCCAATCAGAAAATATAAAAACAAACAAAATACCCCAGGATGAATAGACTAAACTGGAGGAAGTCAGAGGAAGCTGGAGGTGAAGAGCAAGGCAGAGGTCTCCATCACCCTATACTTCTCATGACCTCAGACTTCACCCAAGAAGATCCTGGATTCTCCCAGGAAGGTGTTGACTCAGACAGCAGGAGTCACTGGCACCATCATGCCTGCAGGACCTCAATCTGTGATATGAGCACTGAATTATTAAGTCAGGTATGCTTTATCAAGTTCCTGCCCTGATACTGAATGCTACCTACACACTTACTTTTACAAGCTTTGGTAAAGCAAACAAGCATTAACAGTTGGTTAAACCTATAATAAAAATTAACCGGTGCTTGTTATCAGACAAACACTAGTCACTCAAGCATGCATGTTTTCCCCAACATGACAGCTCAAATGTCACCTCTCAAATGTTCAGTTTTGTACTATGTTCATGAATGAATGTCTTATATATACTCTTTGGAATGTACAATTAGCATTAGCTACAGGGATGTTTCTATCAGCAGTAGGTAACATTTGTTGCTCTCTTGCTTCTAATCCAAGAGCACATTCTTGTAGGGCTTAAACAATTCACTGACATCAACTGCTGATAACAGGAGCAATTGAAAGGAGACAAGAAAATAAATTGTACAAACAACCTGTTCAACCCCCCCCCCCCCCCCCTCAAATCGGCCCACTTGGTTGAGTCCTCTAAGTGTAATTAGTGGCAGGTTTTCGAAAATTCTCATTTTTGTGTTTTGAGTGATTACACTGCTGCTCAGACAGGAGATCTTAATATGCAAAACCACAAACAAGAGCAGTCACAGAACTGTACGTATGATAATTAAATAAAGCTATTTCAATCAGAATTCAAATTAAGAACTGACTCCAGAAACTACCATTTAAATACATAATGTATAGAATATAGTCAGAGTATAGTATTGATTATTGATTATGCTGGTAGTCCTGTCCCAATGTCCACCCTCACAGACTTTGATTCATGTTCTGCATTAGATAGTGGAGCTCTTAAAGGGTCAGTTCACGTAAATTACAAAAAGAAAAAATAGAAACACTTATTTGGCCATGTTTATGAGATACCATAACCATCTGTGATTTCTGTTGCCATTCCAATACAATGGAGGTGAATACAATTACTGTACACAGCATAAAGTTATCATGAGGTTAAAGTGATTAAAACTCTGGAAACACTTTGGGCTCGTAACCCACTTTGCATCATGAGACTAAATTGATATAATCTATAGATATTTATCTGTGAAATAGAGAACAGTCTTATTCATCGTATCCCATATACTGTATGATTTAATACTTCTATATGAATTGAGAGTAGTTTTTTTTACCTATAATACTCACAGGTGTGGTTAACATTTGCATAATTTATGGCATACAAGAGAGACCCAGATTCATTCAGGGTTACTTAATTTCTGAAACCCTTATACAACAGTTCAGATATAACATAAGGCATTTCTAACAGTGCAGGCCAGTCAAATAAACAATAAGACTGACAACCTGTGTTGAGCCTATCTTTACTCAGATCCATAATCTGACCAATCAGAGGGGACGGAGGAGGCGGTGTCGTTACGTACAGCGTCATTGCGCGTCGTTAGTACAATACGCGCGGGAGCTTTGGTTACCAAACTTCTGTGAGAAGGAAGAAGTCAGAAGGTAAGTTCAACATATTGCTGTATCACACAACATGTGCTTTTCGTTTGCAAATGATTTGAGTATATTGGTAAGACAGATGTATTAACTTGTATTGAACTTGCTGTCTTCGATCGAGCAGCGCTGTCAGCTGACTTGCAAGTAACTGAAATACAGCGAACGGACGTGAAAACAGCGCTAAAGCTAATAGGCTAACAGCTGCAGTCAGTGCATTAACCTAATGTTAGCGGCTGCTTCAGAGCAGCTATACTTGCGGTGAAGCTTGTTACGGTTGTTAACAGTTACGGTATTAGCGAAATTCTTGGTGTAAACGTTGCAAGAGTTGGTCTATTAATTTACTGGGATATTGCTAATTGTTCAGTGTGTATTAAAGTTAAGCGCCATTGACAAATATGACCTAGCGACGTTACTTTGATATTGCTAATCTGACGACAACTGACATTAGCTAACTAGCGATATTCAGCAGGGAGTGTGTTGTGGTTATGTGACGCTGTTTTTTTCATTCAGCTAGAGCAGTCAAATGTTTCTTTACTGCCGCTCTGTGAACATGAGTCAGTTAGTTCATGTCAAATTCATCACATTTTGACATGGACTGCACTTTTTTGCATACCGAAAATCTAAACATATATATTTTTTTCAGACCAGTATTGATTATTACTTAAATAAAAATGGAGAAACAGACAAGTAGACGATTCAAGATGTCTTGATTGTTATTTCTCAGTACTCTGTTTCTATCAGACTGAAAAAGGTGCACTTGCAGAATAAACGATTTAGAGAAACCTAACTACTAAAAATATGAGATTATTAAAAATATACTTAGCAAATATATTAAGAAAGTTTCAGAATCAAAGTATAATACTCACAAGTACACAAAAGTATAAAAGCCTTAAAATAGCAGCAAAGGTAAACAGGTACAGAAACCTTTGTATTACAGATACAGAAGACACAGACAGCCAATCTGAAACTCTTCTCTCTTTTTCCTCCTTTATTTTTTCAAAATTTCAACACACACATCCCAAAAGGTTTTTAAACAGTATTCCCAACATATACAGGCTGTTGTGTCACTTGTACAAACCAAGTAGCAAAATCTGTCTACAGAGAACTATAGTTTCTTTAAAAATATCTTATTTTCCTCCTACAAAATAAATAACCTGAGTGGAGTCGTATGTGATACTTCATAGTTGTTCAATAGTATTTTACATCTAATACATCTAAAGGTTAATTTTCAAAAGGTTAATGCCAAAGGCTCTCTTGGTTTTGTCCAGTTTTGCTGTAATATTTTACTCTCCATATGATATGTTTCATATGTGCTGCTCTATAGCTGCAACACCACAGTTTTGTCTTCACGTGTTTGTTTTCATCATTGTGAACTGATGTGATCTGTGCTTGATGTCTCAGCTCTGTGTTTCAAAGTCATGAAACAAACCAGACTTGACTTGCACTCATGATTGTGAAGACAGTATTATCGACAACCACAGCCTCTCTGTTGTCCAACCTCAGATCATGGCGATGAGGAGCGAGGCCAGGGTGGAGGCAGAGGTAGAGGAGGAAGAAAACTTTGGGCCACAGCCTCTGTGCAGACTGGAGGTATGTCTTCCTGAAAGCAGTCATCCTACGACTTAACTCAGACTCTAGCTGTAATTGTCCTTTCTTGTTTGAATAAATAAAATCTTGTTACAGATTCCATTCCTCTCTCTCTCCCACTGAACTGACAGTATATGTGGCTGTTATTCATTCAATGTCTCCATGTGCAGCAATGTGGAATCAGCGCTAGTGACATCAAGAAACTAGAAGACGCAGGTTTCCACACCATCGAGGCGGTGGCCTACGCACCCAAGAAGGAGCTGCTCAACATTAAGGGCATCAGTGAGGCCAAAGCTGACAAAATAATAGTAAGAGACAGCAGCCTTCTTACTCTGACAGTCATGAGTTCTGATGCAGCGTTTAGTTTTCCTGCCAGTCTTGCGAGGAGGAAAGTGAATATGGTGTTCTTTGATAAAGGGCTGCAACTGACCATTGATTCCATCATCTTGTTGATTCTATTCAATTAGTTGATTAATCATTTAGTGTATAAAATGTCAGAAAATGGTAAAAGTTGCCCATCGCGGTTACAGCTCAAGGTGACATCTTGAAATGTGTTGTTTTGTCAGACCAGCATTCCACAACCCAAATATATTCTGCATACAATGACATGAAACAGAAAAGCATCACAAATCATCACATTGTAGAAAGATGAACCAGCATGTTTGACTGTTAACTAGCTGTTAAAATACTTCTTTATGGGTTGAGGAGCAACTGAGATTATCATTAAAATGAGAACAATTGGTCCACCTTAAAGGAGTCCACCTTAAGTGATTCTGGGCTGAAGTTGTGTCTAGCTTCATGGCTAACCCCTTCACTTTAATCAGCAGGTTGTAGCATGTATTCACCAACAAATAGCTTAAACTGTGCACACACTGCACTGTTCACAGCTATACTGCTAACTTCATACTCTCTGCTCCAGATGCTGAAGCCTCACCATCACACACACACACGCTCTCTGTGTGGAATAGTTACAACATGAGCAGGACAAATATTCTCATGAGATTTTATATATATATATTTTATGTTATGTCATATTTAAATGATGTCTTCTTTCTCAGACTGAAGCTGCCAAACTGGTGCCGATGGGCTTCACCACAGCTACCGAGTTCCACCAGAGGAGAGCCGAAATCATTCAGATCTCTACAGGCTCCAAAGAGCTCGACAAACTCCTGCAGGGTTCGTAAACTCACTCCAACATTTCATTACATATGTGGAAAAACAAGCATCTGACACAGACTGGGCCAAATATTGTTCCAAAGTCCTGTTTATGGTCGTACAAGCCCCAGTGAGATAACGAGGGAACACAGAGAGTGGTCGTTTTATGTGACCTCCTGTTTGTCCTGCAGGTGGGATCGAGACGGGCTCCATCACAGAGATGTTTGGAGAGTTTCGGACGGGGAAGACCCAGCTGTGCCACACACTGGCTGTCACCTGTCAGGTAGAGTTTAAACTGACTGCACAGAGACAAAACCTCATCTCTGCTGGAGGCTACATTAGCTGCTACTAGCATAACACATCTGAATCTCTCTCTGAACTGTCTGCAGGCCAGTTGCATTGTGGGTAATGCAGGCACCAGGTTGTGACAAGGAAAAATAATACATGGAATAAAAAAAGACGATATCTCTGGTTCTGCTGCACGTTTTACTGTTCATTGTGAATTTGACAGTGTTATATATGTCTTAATGCAAAATCTTTGGAGTTCTCTTAAAGATTGAATCTATAAACCAGGACACACAGCAGCCACAAGTGTGGAAAACTCCAACAAAATGGATTTTTAAGTAAAAACCATTGCAGTTGTGTTTTTAAAGAGGTTGTATGTATGTATGGTTGTCACACTCAGTAGACTCCACTGTCTCTTCCGTCCACAGCTGCCCATTGATCAGGGGGGAGGAGAGGGTAAAGCTATGTACATCGACACAGAGGGAACCTTCAGACCAGAGAGACTCCTCGCTGTAGCTGAGAGGTGAGTCAGCACATTTCCTCTCCTCACGAGCTGTTCATCAGGCTCAGCACTTCTTAACCCAACATCATTGTTCAACACACCCACATCATGTACTGTTGTGTTATATTTATAACTGTGAGGGGAAAAGATGGAAGTCTGAAACTTAAAACATCTAGAAAGTTTTAAAAAACTATAACATGGAAAGGCATATTCAATTTGTAGCATGTATTATAACTACTGTTTTGTTTTTTTGTTGTTTTTTGCATCACATACATTGTCATCCTGTCTGTGTACATAGTTTTAGAAGTGGATAATAGAATAACAGAATAGATGTTGAACTTCCTGTGTGTGTCATCAGGTATGGGCTGGTAGGCAGTGATGTTCTGGACAACGTGGCCTACGCCCGAGCCTTCAACACAGACCATCAGACACAGCTGCTGTATCAAGCCTCTGCCATGATGGCTGAGTCCAGGTCTGTCAGCACAAACAGTGCAAATGGATATAAGCAGTACATGTAGAGTAGTTCTGATGTTCCCAACTAATACTGCCACTCCCTCTCTCTGTGTGTGTCAGGTATGCTCTGCTGATAGTAGACAGTGCCACAGCTCTGTACAGAACAGACTACTCAGGCAGAGGGGAGCTGTCAGCCAGACAGGGACACCTGGGACGCTTCCTGCGCATGCTGCTCAGACTGGCAGACGAGGTATGCAGGTCATCCTGTACGCTGATGATGTCATGTGCTCCCACTTAGGCCTGCAGCTAATGATTATTTTTATTATTGATTCATTTATCAGAGTGTTTCAGTTCTTTTTTTAATTATTTTTATCCGCCTTGCTTCAATCCTGTGTCAACAGTTTGGCGTTGCCGTGGTGATAACCAACCAGGTGGTAGCACAGGTGGACGGGGCAGCTATGTTCTCTGCAGATCCTAAGAAACCAATCGGTGGCAACATTCTGGCTCACGCCTCCACTACACGGTGAGTGATGCAGCGTGTGTTTAATTCATCCTGACAGCATGGTCCAATATGACGTGTGAGGAGAATTTTCAGCGACTCTGCAGCTCCTCTCGACTTTACGGAGCTTTATAGTGAGTTTCAGCTCATTGTTTATCTGTCCGGCTGCTACTGCTTCTGTAGTGAGGCATAAAGCAGCTGTAATGATTTGACAGCTGCAGATTGATGACACCATGGTTTAATCATTCTAAGATAACTTTAGGATTAAAACTGTCGCTGTCCTCGCAGTCTGTACCTGAGGAAAGGCCGAGGAGAGACGAGGATCTGTAAAATCTACGACTCCCCCTGCCTGCCAGAGGCTGAGGCCATGTTCGCCATTAACGCTGACGGTGTGGGTGATGCTAAGGACTGAGTGAGCAGAGAGGCAGGAAGCAGCGGGGTGGTGCTAAACGTTTATGTCATACCTGCTGACTCAACCCTCGGACTCCAGTGCTGTATGTGCCGTCTTCACTCCCTATTACTGCTTCCACACAAGCCTTGGACTTATGGTTCACACAGACATGTAGGTCATGTGTTACGTGATGTGGATTGATGCTGATGGAACCAGAGTTGAGGAGATGGTCCAGGCTGCAGATCTGGCCTTCTGGAGCTCAACAGCAAGGTAGAGAGTTACATTTTGTGATTGACAGGGAAGCACATTACACTCACCAAAGGAGAAAAAATCTGCAATGATGACTTGAGTATCTCATAATTATGAGATCAGTTTTGTTATTATGAGATCTTTATCTCATAATTATTACTTAGTATGTCATGATTACAAAAAGTGCTCATAAGATCCTTATAATGTAATTATGAGATCCAAAACTCTCATAACATGATCTTTACTGCAAAAAAACATTAAAAAAAAAAAAAAAAGAATTAAAATCTCATAATTATGAGAAATGAAGTCATAATCAGAGTCTGTTTTTTTCTTTGGTGAGTGTACTTCAGTAGTTTCATATTCTGAGTAGTCAAAGATATAAATGTTTTAAATAGTTTGAGATCTTTTTGTTAACTGGTGTTTGGGATGTCTGATGCAGTTGAAACAACATTATTTTTGTAATTAAGACATTCTTACAAAGATTTCCTTTTCATGTCATTTGTCAAATGTTTCACCACTGATGTCCCTTTTTCTGTTTGTCTTTACTAGAAGCTTCTGTGTATGAGCTTCAAAGCTAAATTAAATGACTTTTACTATTCAAATGCTTGTGTCCTCTGTTAGCATCATCATGAATGGATTTTACACTGTATGTGGTCACATGTGAGCTTTACTTTGAAAGGGTGGAGAGACTCATAGAAAAAAAAACTATTTATTCAAGGTTATCCATGTGTCACTTTAGTGCATATTCACTTTTTCATTGTGGGATCAGAATATTTAGGGAAATGGCATTTTCATAAAACATAATATCCACTGATAGGAACACTATTATCTTAAAGCAGCGACTGCAAAATCAACACAATAAATTAATGAATGGAGAATACAAAGTGCCGTTAAAGTGATGTTAGATCACAAAGTCATCTGCTAACAAACTGAATCTCAACTTTCACTTCAGAAAATAACAGGAATGTAAAACACAGTCAGAGATCAAAAGGCAGCAAACACACACAAAGGAAATGAAATGAAAGTACAGGAATATTACAACACTCGTCATAGTCACAAGCACACAGAGGACTCCTTACACTGTCAGTTTACTGCCTGGAGTCCAGTACAGTTGTTTTATACTGGACTACGGCGGGAAATGATGTGATATAAAGTTGGAAAAAAAAGCCAAATAAGATCAAAATACTACAGCCTATCATTACATCTACATTTATGAAACATCATTTATCTCCACACAACCCCAAAGGTATACAATACAAATAAACATTACTTTAATAAATTGGAGACGTTCCCAAGATTTCTTGTTCCAAAGTCCCTCTTTCACTTCCCTTAAAGCTCTTCAAACATCCCTGATCAACCTGGACCACATGCTCAATGTCCCAAAATACTTCAAGATATTTCTTGCATAAATAGCATTTCACAATAGCGATGATGTGAAAAATTCCCAGAAGTTTTTTTTTTTTTTTTTCCATTGTTGGAAGAATTTCCCTCTTAGACAACGTTCTGCTCCCTGAAATCTCCCTGAAATGATCCACCCATCCCTTACCTCTAGTAGCCATGGAAAGAAATATAGTTTTATTTGTCGATGTTGAGATATCTGTCTCCATGTCTGTCTCCACCTCAATAGATTGGAGGTCAGCAGAAATGACACCAGCACAAACTCAATTCCATTCACCTCCATTGTATTGGGATGAAAGCAGAAATCTCAGAGACAAATATAAACCTGGAGAAATAAAACTACAACTATCTGCATGGATAGTTTCCACATGCTCTGTTATTTGGTTGAACTGACCCTTTAAGTATGCCTGTTAAATTAAGACAAAATGTGCTGAAAAACTAAAACCTCCTTGTGTTTAATGACTGATTATCAGTTAAGAAAACAACAAACAGTTAAAAAAGTTAGATAAAGAACACAGTATATATTCCTCGGTGATACTGGCTCCATTGAGCCATTTTAAAGTCTGCAAAAAAATAAATAAACATCAATAAATTCCATATAATTTCACAGTGACAGTATGACAAAGATATCCACCAGTGAAGGGAAAGAAAATTAGTGTGCCAGTTGTAGCGCACATCTGATTGGATGATCAGAGATTGGTGGCCTGACTAGCCAATTGGTGGCGTCGGCTTTGTGGTTCCATCATGGATCTCAGTAGAAAATAAGTTCATATTTTTTTGTCAGTTAAGACGCGAAGCTGAGCCTCCAGCTGGCAAGTTTCTTCATCCTTGGGGAGAAAAAAAACATAGAAAAGGCAACAATAAGAGCAAATTATTGTATTGAGTACAATTATTCTTCAAAAATAAATTCTTCTTCATGACTTATCTGCAGCTCTGCACTCTGGCAAAGTTTCAATGAGTGAAGTGTGTTCTTACATCATTGGTGTTAGCAGGCATCTTGGAAGCCAGCGCCGTCCAGTTTGTTGCCTCGGAGATGTTTCCCAGCTCCTGATGACACTATGAGCCAAACAACGTCATGGTTACTTCATTAGTCCTCACAATGAAAACACACAGATGAACTATTCTGTTGTGTATTAAATGACTTTGGATCTTATTGCTCACCTTTGCAATGTAAAGTCTCACTGTCTTAGAGAAACCTGGACTGAGTTCTTCTGCCTGAAAATACATAAAAAGTATATGAAACAATGACACGTCTATTTAGAAAATATGTGTAATATGTGTAATAAGTACATGTAATACGTGTATATGTATATAACATCAAAAATCGGTGGTACCTTGAGGAAGTTCTCGAGGGCGTCATGCAGGGTAGCAGTGGGGGGGTTCTGGTAGAGAGCAGCGGCAGCCTTCTTCTCCAGCCAATCAAGTGTGACTACCTGCAGAGACAGATAATAATTAACGGCAAAGAAACACACAACAGTGATGTCACGTCTTGAATGGCATGAGCATGACCGAGTGAAACAGATCAACACTTCTGCCTTTAGACGTGGTCACCGGTAAAGTTCTTTAAACATACAGTGAAGTAATTGTCTGAAAAATTTATGTTATAATTTGAGTATTTTTTATAACAACATCTTTCCTCTTCCTGTAAAACATGACTCATCTTGAACCTGGAGTGTAAATATTTATTTATCTCCACAGAATGTAGCTGAGGTCTCATTGATGAATGATCTGATCTAACAACACAGGTGAGGGAGATGTGTGGGTGGAGGCCAACAGTAGAGAACAGCTCTGTATGTTCCTTATTTACTATGCCACACCCACTTTTAAGTGAGCCAATCACAGATATTTGGCTGATATCTACACCTGATAATACTCTAGTTAACTACAACAAGCAAAACACAGTCTCACCTCATAGCACCATCTTCCCAGCAGGTAGAAACACATGGGGTCATCATCTCTGAGAGCGATGGCACGGTCCAGATGCTCCTGAACAGGAGAAGAAACCTCAGTCACATCCTGTACATCAGAATAAACTCCTTTTGAACAATCATGGAAGTAAATGTTCCTGTGTTACCTTCAGTATGTGGCTGCTCTTCAGTTTGCTATGCATGCTGTCATGCTGGGAGGTCAGTCCTGTCAGCACAGCAAACCTGCATACACAAACATAGAGGTCACAGGTCAGCAGGAACTCTACAGTGTTCAAACTGAGTCTTCCTCAAGGTTCAGTGTGCCGTCTTACCATTTGTGACACTCTGCGTTGAGGCCGTTCTTCTTCAGGGCCTGCTCTGCCTCCTCTCGACCTGCAACAGCAGCTCACACTTCACTGACAGATACTGAAGATACAGTCAGTCCTATTTTACTATTAACACCATACTGCAGGAGCTCACAAGTGAGCCACAAGCTTTCTGAACAGGTACAGTCAGCCTGGTTAGGTTAAGAATATATTTCCAACTACCCACAAGGCACTTTGGTTTTTCTAAAACCTACGTGAACAGTGGAGCATCATCTGATGGAGGGAGGTTCAATGCAAATAACATTATTTGTTTGGCAGGTAAGAAACCTCTGATGTCACCAACATTAGCCACAATTGTTAGCATGCTGAGTGACAAAGTTAAAAGACAGAGTAAAACTGTTCATTACCTTGTTGTGCATATGTCTTCTTCTCTTGTTTGTCCTTCGCAGACTCATGCATATCACTGTAGGCCCGAGCCAGTCGCCATAGAAACTCTCTGCTGTCTCCGTACTGAGGACACACACAGCAAAACAACCAACAGTTAAGAATCAGTAAAATGTAATCAGATTACTTAACCCACTACATACTGTAAAACATTACTATGTCATATTTGGGTGATCCCAGCACACAATTTTAGTTTCCTACTTCAGCTTGGTCACTGATTATTACATGCATGTATATGTATGTGTGTGTTAGTGGTACATATTCAGGATTACAGGAGCTTCAAAAACAGTTCAAAATGTGAATATAGTGAATATTCATTGAAGAATACCATCATAGTGCAACACCTGTCATCTCCACCAACCACACTACCAACACTCTGAATAGAATGATGTAAGAAGTGGGTTATTTTGTGATAAGTTTTAAAACACAATTTAGGGGTTTGTGTCATCTACTCACTCATAGGCCTTATGTTAATAATAATGCATTAAGACAAATAAAACTAACAGCTGCTCGCTGTGTGTGTGTTGTCTTCATAAACTCTGAGCTTAGCGCTGCTTCACTGACACCTACAGGCACAGCTACACAACTGCACTACATGTCTGTAGTTCCTCAACTATCATTGCTCAAAGCTTTACATGGTATTCTCAAAGTGGAATATCTCATTTCTCATAAGCAAGATTTGTACATAGAAAAGCCTCATCAACAGATATTAAGGCTGCAACTAACGATTACTTTCATTATCAATTGATCTGATGAATTGATGAACTGTGTGGTCTATAAAACATCAGAAAACACAGTAACAAATTATTTTTGTCCAACATCAAATTCTCCAATTTGAGGAACTGGAACTAGCAAATGATTTTGCTTGAGATTTGACAAACAATCAGTTTCAAAACTGATTGCAGATTAATTTTCTTTGAGTCAATCAATCAACTCATCGCTGCAGGTCTGAAAGATAGATGAAAAATAATGACAAATGCACCAAATCCCAGACTGCTGTGATATCTTCACAGTTCTTACTCTGTCTGATCAACGGTCCAAACACTGTATTCACTTTACAAATGAATGTAGTGAGGAATCTCAATGGACTAGTGCTCTGAGCACTAGTTTCACATCCCCTCACCTCTGCTCTGTTGTCCAGCAGCAGTCGGAAGCCCTCTGCTTTTAAACTGGCGTCTCCGGTGTGGAGGATGTCGCTCTGTGCCAGGAGGAGAGCCAGCTCCCCACTGGGAACTTCAGTCACCAGCTGCAGCCTTCCCTCCTCTTCCTCCTCCTCCTCATCGTCCTCCAACACCCTCTCCTCTTCCTCCACTTCCTCGTCCTGGGAGTCTTCTTGGCGGAGGGTGAGGACAGTGGCGCAGCTCTTGTCTTCCTCTTCCTCAGACTCTTGTTCGGGCTCTCTCTCGCCTTCCTCTCTGTCAGTGTCACGATCAGTGTAGTCTGACTCAGCGTAGGCTGTGGAGTACCTGGATACACATGCAAGATCATCTCTCTTTTATTTGGTGATTTCAATTAGTATAAATGAGCTTTAGTAACCAAACTTGGACTTTTGGCTACTGATAAGCCTTTAAAGTCATGGATCTATTATTCAAACTGGACTGTCTGGATTGTATTACATCATCCTGCTGGTAACTGACACTACATGCCCCCACCATGCTGTCCCTTGGTTTTTTAATGCAGTGCTATTTTCATTCTGAACACAGTTACTTAGTATTAGTTTAACCAACTGTAAGTGTCTTAGAGACTAAGACTAACTAGCTGATGAATCTTGTTAAGAAGCGTATTAAAACACACACACTGTTGGATCAAACTTGGATCACAGCCTGACCTGATCCTCTACACAGATACACGACTGGACTCACAGGCCATTCATGACTCCAGGCCTCTGTGCATGTTCACATATCAAAGAAACAGATGATATTTATCACCTGATGTGCCTCACAGAGACACAGGGCATAAAAAAAGAACACAATCTCAGTCATGTCCTGATTGACCTATATTCTTTGAACTGTTGAAGACTAAAAAAATGCTTCACTCATCAGTTCGTAAGACAAATGAAGCAAATTAGACAGTACAAAAACACGCTAAATTTAAAACACAGTTATCTAAATATTATTGAACAAGTCCATCCATCCCAGTCACATACCCTCCTTCGCTGGTCTCTTCATACGTGCTGGCCACGCCCTGGCTGGCAGTGAAGTAGATGGAGCTGGAGCTGGTAGAGTCTGTGCGGTCTCGATGGATGTGACGCCGCCGGCGTATCCGCTGGCTGTCCTCCACACCCTTTCTGAATGTATCGAGGAGAGACACACATACAGGTCAGTCAAACAGGTCAGGTAAACATATTTTTGAACTTTGGACAGAGCCAGGCTAGCTGTTTTCTCCCTAACCATGTCACACATGAACACACAGACATGAGACTAATATCCATCTGATCATCTCACTTTTAGAAAGAAACCAAAATAAGCGTTCTTCCTAAAAAAAAGTGTGTTTCCCTGAAAACCGTCCAATTTCATGTCAAGGAGTAGCGAAGATAAAAGCCTGATATATTTGTTGATATGTTCATCTTCTCCACACTGCCACTCACTTGACATCCTGGATGATCTGCAAGGCGATGTCCTGCAGGCCGCCCCTCAGCTCAGCCACCTCTGAGCGCAGTGAGGACACGCAGGTCAGCACCTGGTCCAGCTGGTTCCTGAGCTCCAGCTGCTGCTCTGGGGACAGGCCCTGGACCACGGCCTCCACCGCCGCCAGAGCCTGCTGCTGGGCCTCCGCCTCTGGACAACCAACCATGGAGACAACACGTTAGACATGCGGTTTATGACTTGTTTGCAATTAAGTACCCTTAAGTGCACTCCTGACCACCCACCATCTGTTTTCCCCTGCTTATCTGTCTCTGGGTCAGAGTGGCAGCAGGATAAACATAGCAGCCCAGCCCTCCTTCTCCCTACCTACATAAATACCTACTCCATCTCTTCCTGATGGATCCTAAGGTGCTCCCAGGCCAGAAGGACATGCCTGGAAATACCTCCAGGCAAGAACCCTTATGGGGTGCAACAATTTTGATAATCAATTAATTGTTTAACTCACTTTTCAAGCAAAAATGCCAAAAAGTTAATGTTTTTAGTTTCTCAAATTTGATGCCCTTCCATGTCTTACACTCAATGATTAACTGAGAAGATCACTGGCAGATTAATTGATACTGAAAATATTAAGTTGCAGCAGTAAAGGTCATGTACGTTGCTAATCCAGCTGCCAGCAAAGGCAGGAGCATTGACATGATTTCACTCATTTAGTTATATCCGTTTTTTTTTTGTTTTTTTTTTATTTGCACACACATAAGACTGCATAAAATACAGATAATAAAAATAAAAGATGTGACAGGAGAGGTCCAGAAGCCACAGGCTCCCCTCAACTTAAAGAGAAAAACAAACGATAACAAAAAAGGAAAAAACAAAACCAAAAAAATCTGAGGTAACATAATTTAGAAAGATACAACAACATACAAATGACATCAAGAAGCACACAACATGAACAGAAAAACAAACCAATCAGGAGAGAAAAAATTAATAAATTTAGACTTGTCAAATCTGGACTAGATTAACTCATTACAGCAGTTTCACATTTGTGAAAAGTGAAAGTGACTAATGTGGTCTGGATGGGAAAAAGCAGTGCCCTATTTTCACAAACAGAATTCAGTTTTCACAAATCTGAAGCTGTGTTTTAATGAGTCTCTGGAGTCTCCTTGTTAATCTAGTCCAGATTTGACAAGTCTAATACAGTGGTTTGTCATCTGGACCTGGTCTAATGTGGTCTGGATGGAGAAATATCAGTGAAGTCACTTTTTTGTGTTTTCATAAACAGAATACAGGTTTCACAAATCTGAAAGTGGGTTTGAACAGCGTTAAGACTTTTGCTACGATGTCAAATAATTGTGTTAGTGGTAAAAAAAAAAAAAAAAACAAATGACGGAGGATCAGCAGCTAAATATCATTATTTATGTTTCCCTTAACCCCGAATCAGGAGCTGCCAATTTAGAAGCTGACTTCAGCAGCGTCTCTGCCATGAGGTCCACATGATTCATGATTCATCATCATCACCATCACCACTGACTTTCACTTTCCACTGATTTTCACGGGTAAAGTACCTTTGCTAGTATTACGCAATTGGAACCAAACATCTGTCTCTCACACAGACACACATCTTTCTGAAGAGCCTCCATGTGTGTGAGGCAGAGGCGAGCCAACCCACCCTGTGCATCCAGCGTGTCCCGCAGCAGCGCGGCTCCATCCGCCCCGTCATACAGACAGGGAGCTGGCCTGGCCTCCAGCAGCAGTCTCTGGCATCTTCTCTTGCTGATCTCTTTGTAAATGATGAAGGCAATCAAGCCCAAACCGGCTGTAGCTCCGACAGCTAGCCCGATCAACCCGTTCCTACCGAGCGGTGTGTTCATGTCTCCAATCTCACGCTGGTCGTTTAACGGAGCTACTTACGTCACTTTCATATGTCGCTTATCATAATTGTTTGTAATGAGTCTCACGATGCCACTGACATGGCTTAAGTGCTTAACGTAAATTATCCAACTACAGAAAATAAGCTTGTGACGACGCACGCTTACTGCTAGCACGTTAGCCTGCTGTCATTAGCCTTTCGCTGTTATGACATTCAATAGCTAATAACTAAGACGACTTATCAAACGTGACGCAATTGCTAAAATGTTCCTTTTGAACCTTTCCCATTTATTTCAACGACGCGTTTTACAGCTAGAAGAGTCCGTTTACGTTAAACCTAGAATTGCTGATGATGGTCGTCCAGGTGCAATGATGCTATAAAACTATCTAACGTAACTACGTCACATCAGTACCACCTAAGTAACTTCCGGTTACAGCTTCCAAAATAAAACGCTTTCACAAGCTGGCTGCAATGTATGGAAGTCCACTTCCGCCAGGAAAATAAAATACTCATGCAAGCTAATTACAGTTTTTCTCTTACACACTATAACTAAACACGCCAAACCATGACGTCATCTACCAGAAGACAGACCCATTTCCCAAAACTGTAAATACTATTCCCCTGTTTTCACTCATGTGCTTGTTTAGAAAGCACTGGCATTCAATATCATTAACTCAAGTCATCACAGCTGGAACCCAATTAACACACAATTCCCCAGGTGGAAACACTAAGAGTCAGCATTGTTCAAACACCAATCAGAAGCTCAGGATAGATAACAGGGCCATGAGTCAGTTCACTTGTTTTGGAACAATTGATCCACAAAGACCTGAGGTGGAATAAATGTGATTTCTTTCTTTATGTACAAACTGGTTTTTTTTCTCACAACGGTATATATATTGGTAAATACATGGAAATTATTTTACTATATTATACCTATATTGATATCTATATCTATGTTTTCTATGTATATCTATCTATCTATCTATCTATCTATCTATATATATATATATGTTCTGGGGGAAAGCCATAAACACCATTATTCATTGTGTTTAGAGTTTTGGAAAATGGAGCATCATTTCAAGAAATGTGTCTTAGCAACCAAGAAAAACTATATTATTATATTTCAACTTGGAATAATATGTCAATTTTTACCCATTAATTTATGTGCACTGTTGTCAGTGCAGTGTTTTAATCCTCACAGGAACTCTTTATCACTCACCAGTCATTAACATGGGAATCTCTACCATCTGAGAAATATTATGATTCAAAGGTTTTTCAAAATAAAAAACGAAATAATATCTCATTATTCTGACTTGGTTTTTAATTTCTGAATGGGCCCAGGATCCACAGGCCTGGCTCCATCCAGGCTGTCTGTGTGGCAATTACTTTATGGTAATTTGATGAATTACAGATTTGGTTGGTAATATACACCACTAAATCACAATTAAAAACTGAAATATTGAGGGCCTACCCCTGCATTTTACCTGATCTTGAGGCACTGACTTATAGAGGGGCTTTGTGTCAAAATCTAGCTTCAATACTTCTTAATATTACACTTACATGGTGCTGTCTTTGGGTTTGGGTTCAACCACATTATCACAAACTAACTGGCACATTGCAAACCTGCACGATAGTATTACAGTGTAGTAATATGGTTGGTTTCTGGGACTCTGGAGAAAATGGGCTTGAGGAGCATGTTTGTGTAAGGCCACTACTCATTTCAGCAAAGAGCAAGTTATTCCAATCATGTTAAGAATATGATTTGTCTTATAGGGGATGTTTATGTAAGAACCAAGGAGATTCTTTAAAGATTCCCTCCGGACTTATTTCAAGATGTATTTGTGTTTGTGCACTGGATGCTTCAAGTTTCCACATCACACTTGTCTAAGTAGCATCCTGGACCAGGATTGGCTTCTAAATTAGTTGTGATGTCACAAATCATGCTTGTAGGCCCGCCCCTTAAAAGTAGATTTTCAAGAAGCACAAAAACAGCCTTCCAGTGTCAAACTCTGCACATACATTATTCTACACAGTGAAGCTCAAATATAAGGAACAAGAAGAAAAACATATCCATATCCATGTTTTTAGTGAGCGGAATTTTTAGCCATGATGGCGACATGTCTCTAGGATTGGCAATGTCAGTCTGTTCGTAGGTCCTTCACTTTGATCCAAACTGGAATATATTACAAGTATTTGATGCATTGTGCTGACGTTACATACAAACATTCATAGTCCTCAGAGGATGAATCCTATTGACTTTGGTGATCCACCGAGTTTTCCTCTAGCGCCACCAGCAGGTCAAAGTTTTCACTCATTTAGCAAAATATTTCAGCATCCAATGGATGGATTGGCACAAAATTGGGTACAGACATTCCCAGCAGATTGATCCTAATGACTTTTGGGATTTTTTTTTTACAAACTGCATGCTATGAAATTAACTTGCATGTAAATACTGTGGGAACATACTGTATGGATACTAAACCCTTACCTTCTCTTTATCAAAGCATTTAAATCATATTGATATGACTAGTAAATGATGTTGTCAGCTGCCAGATAAATGAGACCAGAGTCAAGTTGGAATGCAGAGCAAACAATTTAACTCTTCAAGTCACAGATATGAAAAAATAAATACACTTGCTGTCACTACAACTTTATCAATGAACCTTTGCTAATAAGGTTAGCGGGTTCTGTCACTTAATAGCAAAGTCTAATTGGGAGAGAAATTCATTCAGCACGTTCATGCTCACATGGCCTTTGCTCTCTCTTATATATATATATATTTCATTGTAAAGAATAATGTCAGTCTTCCCTTTTGATGATTTGTTCTGCCTTCCATTTTCATATATTTGCTATGATTTTTTTTAGCCTATAGCTTTATTTCTATTGGTGTTAACATGTGCTTCTGTTCCTTCATATTTAAGAAGTCAGTTGTGGTTGACACACAAGTTTGCCATCAGAGGTGAACACAATGAATTAGGAGGAAATGATATGCAGAAGAGACTATATGTCCCATAATGCCTGGGAGTGGCTGGAAAACTTCAGAAGAAACCTGCTAAGCCATATTTCCTCTGTGAACCTGACCCAGATACTGTATGCAGAGAGACAATGGATGAAAATGAATCACTCTTTTTGTTTCTTTTTGCAGAAACCGAAGCGTGCCAAGAATGTGTCCGACAGATTGAACAATGTAATTCATCAAGAGTTTCAGTCAACATAACGCGGACTGACACCTGCAGGGAGTAAACTGAGATGACTTTAAAAAGTCAAGAAGAGTCACAAGGTTGATTTGTTGGTTCCAAAGAATCAAAAATGAAAGCTCAACACTTGGCCTCAATCATGAAGGATCTCTGATCATTTCCATTAAATCAGTGTAACCATCCATACTCATGATGTCACTGACCAGGGCTTTGAAGATATGATGATTTACTGTACACTCCAGACAACAAAATAAAATTTAATGGATATTTTGGTGAAGAATGAAAAGAATGTTTTATCTACTTGTAACCATATGATAAGATTCAGATTGTTAACAGCAACCATCTCAGTTTTCAGTTATGGGGAGAAAAACTCACAGATACATATTATTAGATACAAATGCCAGATACCTTTGAAAAAACATGGTTACATAATTAAATGTAAAAGAGACAGCTTCATCAGTTTAATATAATATCACACTGAAGCTCATTGTAATAAAATGGATCTACTGGATGATGACAGTCTCTGTGCAGATGGGGAGCTCTCTCAGCCTTATAATGAGACAGCATGCAGTCTCTCTATCTGAATAACATGTTGGCCTTATGAATCATAAGATTCTGGTTCACAAGAACAGATTCAGAGATTGAAATCTCTCCATATCAATGGAAACAATCTCCCTCATCGTGTTCCTCTTTCTCTTTAGCGTCAAACTATAAAAAGCTCTGTTTTTTCTTTGTCAGCACCTGCATGTGGCATTCTCTGAGGCTTAATTGGAACACAGTATTATGAAATTCAGTTAAAAAAAGATCCTGGGTGAGAATGATACTCACACAAGGTATGCAGTCAGACCAGTCCAGTGTATAAACAGAACTTAGCTGTTACCACACAGGAACTGCTTGAAGGCATAATTGACTTGACCCTCTGCTTAGAGCCTCACAGTCACTACGGGCCCTCAGATAAGAAATGTGATATATTGCTTTGTTTTTTGCTTTTTTTGTCCGTTAAGTGTATTTTTATGCAGTTTTGATATTTGCATTTTCCCTAAAGGAATGATTACTGAACAGAAATAGGAATGAGGCTTTAGTTTTAGGCTATCATCAGTTCATGTAGATTTGTACAATATGTACTATTCACAGTTTAAAGGCATTAGTTTTCCATTAATTTTCATTCCTTTACTCTACAAAAGTCTCATATACAGTATATATGCACAGTTCTGTTGGTGATGACAACACAACATTCACACACATTTGTTTAACATTCAAATCTGCTATCTTTTGGAAATAATGAAGATTGTTTTCTGGGAATTCAGGACTTTTAGCTTCCATAGGGGAGTCACATTGTCACGTTATATAATTTACAATTAGTTGGTATTTTATAGTCTGCTTCCAGTATTTCTAGACACAGTATTTTAACTACTAATAGATGAAGTAATAATATTAAACTTTACTTTCTAGCACTTACAACATTACAAAGTGACTGAAGCAGGATTCAAATATTTAAGGACTGCAATGAGGTAAATAAAATCAGACAATTAGAAATAATACCAAAAAATGAGTAAAATACCCAACCATGATATAAGATAGAACAATAAAAGACTATCATTATAATAAAACAGCTAAGACATGTTGGAAGTAAAAGCATGAATTAAACTGAGGGAGTTCCAGAGTTGAGGGGCCCCGACAGCAAACAGTTTACCAGCCAGAAGGGCCCTGAGATCTGGCTTGTAGGGGAGCAATAATTCAGCAGATAGAACCATGAAATGCTTTAAGGATAATCAGAGAAATCTTAAAAACAATTATAAAACTTACTAGAGACCAGTGAAGAGAGGCTGAAACATGATCTGTGATCTTCTCATATTTATAAAAAAGCCCAGCAGCTGCAATGAGTGTGTGAAACTGAAACAGCATTCCCACCTTCATGCTGGGAAACAACTTCAGTAGATCTTCTTAGAATTAAATGACTGAAAACAATCTCGTCAAACTCTTTTGGGGGGTGCTGGCTTGTTTTGGGGGGACTTGGGCTCTGAGTACTCATCCTGGCCACGGCCCTGTTCATGGTTAGACCTGGGTGGACAGTTTGCGTCCATCCTCCTCCGTGTTTTCTCCGCCCTCTCTAGTTTATAAATGAGCCGAGCAGCCTCCCGGCAGCCAGGCGCTGCTGAACGGACGCAACATGGCGGAGAGAGGCAGCGGTGGTCCGCCCGGTCCTGTTCTCCCACCGCCCCGCACTACGACCGCTCAGGCTCCAGAGACACCGTGAAGGGACCGAGTGCTTCAACACTACAGGAGAAGGAAGTGTTGTGGAGATGAGCCGACACGCCACAGGTAACAAGTGCAGCAGCAGCGCAGGCGACCTTCCTGTTGCCGTAAGGATGTTAGACTCATACTACACACACTTCAACTAACAGAGAGTCGTGGCGTGTTAGTTTCCATCACTTGGCAGGCTGTTTGTCCATTAGCCAACTTTTTTGTGAAAGGCGGTGAGGAATTTGCTGGAGCGGTTCCTCCAGTGGTCATATAGCTCTGGTCTGTTGGAAATTCTTTGTCGGGCGTGTTTTCAATAAAAATAATCATTTCCCCTCAAACCTTTCAGACGTCCAGGACTCGGTGCAGGAGAGTGTCTCCTCCCCGCCGCTGCCTGCAGATCATGTGCTCAACTCCGGAGCTGTTTTATTCCCTGGTAGATATTCATCCAAACTAGTCTGCATGTTTCTGTGTGTACAGGACACTGATGTCTTCTATATTGTATTCTAGATAGGCTAGAAGAACAGGTTCATCATTTTTCAAGTTTGTCTTAAAACAACAGTCAGGAGCCCAAATGAACATTGAAACATGTTTTTCTTGCTGTAATCATTCCTCCTGTTCATACTGACCATTAGAAGATCCCTTCATAATGACCTTACAATGGAAGTGATGGAGGACAACTTCAGCTTCAGCTTCAGACTAACTTTTTAGCACTAAATGACTGACTGTGTGGACACACTGTGGGCCTCCATCACTTACACTGAAAGCACATTTGAAGGGAATCTTTTAATACATTGAGGAAAACCTCTTTCAGTGTTCATATGGACACGTGACTGTTGTTTAAGACACACATGAAAAATAGTGAAGTCATCATTTACCAAATGAAGAAAAACAAGAGCTTCATTGTATAAAACATCAGTGCAAGTGCTGAATAAAAATATTCTTAACTGAGTCTGGATTTAGTATAAATGCCAGAAGTTTCTCTTTTTTTAGTTGTTGGAGTGAAGCTTATGAATATGAGATAATTTCTTTCTGCACAGGTGCTTTTGATCAACATGGCTGTCCTTTGATCGTGTTCCCAGTGGACGGACAAGCCAAACTCCCCTCAGAACTCAGCAAAGCAGAAGTGGTGGACTTCATAAATTACTTTCTTTGTCTGCAGAAGTATGTGGAGTCAAACAGGTTTATAGTGTAAATGTATGTTTGTGTGTGAGAGTGTAAGATGGACTGATGGCTGAATTGTTCTGTCCTGACAGTAAGAAGCAGGAGAAAGACAGTCTGGTGTCGGTGGTGGCTGATCTGAGGCACGCCTCTCCTCCCACCACCAGGTTCATCGCTGAGACTCTGCTCCTGCTTGAGGTATTATTATTATTATTATTATTATTATTATTATTATTATTATTATTATGATTATTATTATCATTATGATGTCAGAGTGCTCTGCTCTGTGTGGTGCTGCTGTGGAAACTAGATCTCTACAGTAATGGCTGAAACATGGATGGTGGAGGATGTATCAGAGGATGATGACAGTGCCTGTTAGTGTCCCAGAGCCAAAAGTGCATGTGTCATCCAATCAACAGTCAACAACTCAAAGACTTACAGTGATAATCCTCATATTTAAGAAGCTGGAATCAGGGAGTGTTTGGCTATTTGGGAAATTACTGAGATGATTGAGTGATTTATCAGTTATTTATATTTACTTTCTGTAGATAAATCAGTTAAATGACTAATTGTTTAAAGTCTTTAATACAGTTTTTATATTTACATTTTCCATAAAGTATTTATTGAGTAAAAGTAGGAATGATGTCGTTTAGAGACAGGAGCAGATCTCCTGCTGGTGGCGCTGCAGCTTCTGTTCCATGCTGACAGGAATTCAATACATACATTTTGGAATAAAATATCTAAATAATTAATAATAATATTAAAGTGAGGAACCCTAAAATTTGCTAGTTTTGAAAAATAGATGTACTGCAGCAGAACTTTGATCACAATAATGTCAACGGTGCTTCCTGAAAGGCAAAAATGAACATTTTCAGAAATATGTACTCAATTTATTTGTTTGCAAACAATGCACAACAACAACATATGTGTGAAAAGCCAATAAGTAATAATATCACATCAACCATGTGTCAGTTGTGCTCTAGCAGTCATAGTATAAAACTACTGTATGTCTTTATCCTCCGTACCTGGATGTACAGCATCATAATTGTAATCCTCATACAGTCTACAGTGTTGCTGTTTTTATCTCTGAGATAAAGATGCATTAACACATGCAGATAGAAGGAGGCAGACTCCCTCTTGTCTTGTCACGAGCCTGAAGCTTGTGTGGAGCATGGCATTTAAATCCTCAGCTCTGATTGGGCAGTTATTATTTCTTATTGCCACTATACTGACTCTGGTATATATACTGAAACTGCTATTGTAGAGAATTTGCAGGATGATGAAAGTGAGAATCAGATTTTCCCTTTTTGTTTAGTTGCTTTCACACAGTTTAGAGTAGAAACTACATCCTTTAGTTTCATGAGGAATCCATATGAGGTAATTTGTTGTTGAGGACATTTACATACAGTTGAACCTTTGTCAACTTCCTCACGCCTGGGTGCTCTCTGAGTCTCTGAGCAGTGTTGGTCAGCAGCAGCATGTTTTTTCGAGGTTCAGTTCACATGAATAGCAGCCTGTCACATCTCCAGGTTTTCGATCTGTATGTGAACATACCGTCAAGCTGGTGATTATTGGAGCGCCGCAGTAGCCCAATAGTTACTGTTCCTGGTTGGATTCCAGCCAGGAACCTTTGTTGCTGGTCATACACATCCCTCTCTCTCTCTCTCTCTCTCTCCTTGTTTCCTGTCTGTCTCTTCACTGCCTGCTGTCTAATAAAGGAAAAAATGTCAAAAAAAAAGGTTGGTGATTATCTCTCAGCCATGTGAAAACAAAAAGATTAGAGACCAACATGAAATCTACATTTTTATTAATTTATGCGTTTAAATCACAGGTATTTTGGGGGGAGTTTTTTCCTCTTTTTTTTATTAGACTGTAGAGAGCTGACAGGAAATGAAGGGAGAGAGACGGGCATGACATGCAACACTGCGATTACATGGTCAGCACTGTAAACCCCCTAGGCCACCGAGACACCCCAACATCAACCTAAATGTTAGAAGAAGACATTCTAAATGATGAGAAGTAATATCCCTGATTGAACACACATTAGAATGTCACGTCACTGGTCTTTAAAGCTGCACTCTACTGTAACCTTGCATGCTGGCAACCCTGAAAAAGAACAAGACGTACCTGCTACATTTTTCACTTTAATGTCCAGAAACACAGCGTGATGCACACAGAGCGCACGCTATCTACCGACCAGGATGGCTCACTCGCTGCTGGGTTTAAACTCAGCCTCTGATATGTCATTTCCTGTGGGAAAGGAAAAGTACAAATCCAACATCAGAATTTAATTTGAGCTGAGAAGAAAGTCACTGACAAAAGAATTCTTCTCTGCTACAAAGAAGATAAGACTGGTATTTGTATGTAACAATCTAGCGTGCTGCGTCTTTAAAGTGTTGTACAAGTTGAGTTCAGGGACAGCTTTTGTGAAATGTCAGCCTGGTATTTCTGCAGTTGGTTATATCTGAATTATTTATGAACAGGAGTTGGTTCTCTGCACACAGTACAGTGATGTGTTCAACTTGTACTGCCCTCTTGGCTAGTAGAACTCTTTCTTTGCAGCATAAATGAATGCAGCATTAATTTTATTGAAAAAGCTGTAGCCTGAGCTGATCTTCAAAGTACAATACCAAATGCGTCATGTCAGCGGTGGTCATAGTGGAATTCCTCTTTCTCTCTCTGTGTGTGTGTGTGTGTGTGTGTGTGTGTGTGTGTGTGTGTGAGGAGAAAGGGGGAGCGGGGGTCACATGCATGGCTGGTCACATGCTTGGTTATTTAATAGAGAAGCCTCAGTGAAATTACTTTAAATGAGCACAATTATGTAGGGGATGCTGCATTTTTGCATCCAGATCAACTCTTGTTGTTTCAGAGGAGGGAAAAAATAGTTTCTATGGTCAGAGTTGCTGGTCAGCATGCATACCAGCATGTTTATACATTTTATTTTTTGTGATTAGAAACTGCTGTGATGGAGAAAAACCTAGTTCATAATCTCCACTCTGTCTTATCTGAATGTATGACACACACGTCTGTATCATTTTCCCAAATATTGCTTCATTCGTTTGTCTTAAGGTTAGTTTTTAAACCTGCATGAACTGATTTCCTTTTCCAATTGGGGACAGCAATACATCAACACAAACTGACAGATGGAAAAGCCACTAATTGCAAGCAGGAAGTTAGTTCAGCATATAGAGTACCGCTGAACATAATTGCTGCTCAGCAACAATTTATAAAATTGTTGCTGAGCAGTGAAAACTGCAAAAATCTCATGAGATGCTGGCAATTCTGAAGACTCACCCTAACCCTAACTCACTGTGTTAGCTGGGTGTTAATCAATCATTAACTTGGGGTGCTTTCACACCTAACCTGTTTGGTTAGGTGTGTGTGGAATTCAAAAATGACTGAACTGCTAAAATAAATCCATTTGCTAATCACGAATGGTTAAGACAGTGATCTCTCAATCTGTGTAAGCAACAGACTATATTGATAAAAGTAATATTTGTAATAGTAAATGTATAGTCATATGCATGTCGATATGTAAGTGTAGGGATTTTCTCTGGCCCAGTGATGTGCTGCATAATTCTGAAGGAATTGGAGGAATTTTTGGTTTCCCCACATGGTGCTGATGATGCAGGAGGATGGTTTCCTAAACTGCCCAATCAGAGAGTTCCTGCCAGTCCACATGACTTCATGTTTACTCCTCTTGGTGTGTTTTGAAATAAGTTGCTGTGAACACAGAAAATTAGGTTAAGTGGTAGTTAAATATCTAATGTCATTATAGAGCCCAGAACTCAGAACAAAACCTGAAGTTAAAGTTCCCTTTCATTGAAAACAAGATTAGCAGCATGCCCTTTTGCAGTTTCCCCTAGTTTACTATGAGCCTTGTTTAAGGGTTAATTCATGGCTGAATTTGGCTAATATCCTACTGTTAGCAACAGCCGTTGGATAGCATACCATGAATGACTTAAGCCTGCTGATCAAAATGAGGTGTAAAAATAAACGTCTAAATGTCTGAGTATCAGGCAAGGACGGTCAAACTAAAACATGGTTTTGGTTGAATTATGGGAAATGTAGGATCCAGTGTTTTTGGAGAACGACCCATAATAGAGATTAAAAGTCGGGATATCTCAGTCTTCATTTTTAACCATTCTTTATTTAATCTGTCTCATAAGTCTCTGACCGTATGGAAGTGAAATACTAAATCGCTGGAGTACCCCTTTAATTCTCATTCAGCAATATGAGTCATTAATTCACTGTTGATAACAGAAATGATGAGGGTAGTGCTGATTTTCCTGTCCGCCTGTCTTTCTAGCTGCACAAGAGGACAGTCCACACGGTGTACATACTTCAGCCCAAGAAGAAGGATGTTGTCAAGCTGCTGCTGAAGCTCCTGGCTCCATCAAAGTCTTACACTGCCTCTTTCAAGGTGAATGCAACAACGCATACTGAACACCAGGACTTTAGCTATAGGTTTGACTTCAGTGAGTGACCCTGTTCTCATCTTTTTCAGAAAGTCCTTCTGAAAGAAATCTCTGAGCTCTCCAACTACATTGACCGAAGCCAGCTGACAGCATCGCTGGGTGGATACTTTATTTACTGTCACCAGAGTTGGGTTGCCTTCATTAAGGTAGTTTGTTTTGGAAAAAAATAATACCTCTGTTACTTTGTACTCTCAACTACTGTCACAGAAACCATAAGTTGCACTGCAAAAGTCATGAATGACAGTTAATGCTGGTTTTATCCTAAAACTGGAGAGCTGGTGGAGTGTAAATATTCACTATATTTATGACAGTCAAGCTAAGAGATGCCAGCTAGCTAGCAGGCTGATTAGCTAGCTAGCTAGCAGACAATGACTGAAACATTGGGGGGGGGGTATTTTAATACAGCAGTGAGAGTTAAGTAAATTATAATGAATGTTTTCCACCCTAGCAGACAGCAGCTCCTTGTTTTCTTTTTTTTTTTTTTAACTGGCTACTGGTTAGCTATCCAGCTAACCTGCTAGGCTGGAAAGAGGTGCATTATAATTTACTAACCTTCACACTCGCTCTATTAAAATTCTTTTTTTGTTAAACACAGACAGCACAAAATGTATTTACCTTTTTTATTGACAGCCAAATTATAGATTAGAATTTATTATTCACATCTAGGTTACATTGTAAACCAAAGCCAAACTGAGTATACTACTATAAAACACACACTGTGTACTACTGTTGACTAATGTTGTGCAGTTTTAGTATTTGACACAAAATGGGAAAATACCTAAATTACTACTACTAAGAGGAAATGAAACAAGACATTTGCCAGCATCCATCAATTGAACACTGATTTTTGGAATATTACTGACCATTTCAAATTGAAACGGTAAAAAACATTTTCCAAATATGTAGTACTTAATATTTTGCCTGCTGCCATCGTCACACTATTGTAGTCATTGTGTTTGTGCAAACCCATGGCCAGGCTGAAACGTAGTGCAAACCACAAGTCAAAATGTCAGCAAGAATATTTCTGTAGTCTTTTTCTAAACTTCACTTACTTATTCCTGTGAAGTTGTTCTGTGTTTGTTTGTACAAGTGTACAGCAAGCTTGTCATAAATTGCTTGTTTCAACTTGATGAATGTCACCTGTTCATGACAAGGTGCTCCTTCATGAGAGTTCATCATTAGCATAAACACCCCTCGAGTGCTGTGCTGTACAATAAAAAGAAGAATTTCACACTGCAGAGATCAAAATCCTAAGAAATGTAGGATAAGAATATGATATTGATTCAAATTGGTGATGTTAATCAAATATTCAGTATTCACTTGAGTTTAAAACACCCAAAGGACTATTATGAGCCCACAGATGTTATTAATTGTTCAGTAAATAAATGCAATAATTTTGCATCTTTGCTGATCAGTTCTGTTTGTGTAACTCATCTGAAACTATCAGAGTCTGATTCTTATGAAGCAGTCTTATGATCAGTCATGACACAAACAGAAGGCTTAACACAAAGTAACATTGTCCTGCTATCCTCAGCCACTGGTGTGTGTGTGTGTGTGTGTGTGTGTGTGTGTGTGTGTGTGTGTGTGTGTGTGTGTGTGTGTGTCTCACACATACACATACTCACTTATTCAAAGGTCTAAAGTAGCACACAAATATACACTCTGTTTACCTGACATACAATACTAAGGCAGAGTGCAGGCAAAATATTCATTCCAACTAAATATTAGCTCTTTGTGATGGAGAGCACGCTGCTGTTGAGCAGCTCATTCAGTCAGGAAGATGTTTTCATTCGTGAATCCATTCATGAGATCCGTCCAAGCGGCCTGCGTCTATTGTTTTGTTACCTTGGTGAGGCTTGTGCAAATGCCTCGCGTAATCAGCTGACCTTATTAGCAAGTGAAAGGAGCCTCTTTCCATGAGATTATACATTCAGTCATGTTCAAATGGGCCATTTGGCACATGATGACAGTATTATTTAACCAGGAAGCTCTCTGTCTATAGGAGACCTATTAAGGATGCAGCGACACAATCTCCAGTAGACCTACATATAGCAGTGTTTCCCATACATAGGCTCTACTGGGGCAGCCCGCGTAACCCACTGCTTAACCAACAATCGTATACACCCCACCCCCCCAACCCCCGGATTTAGGTTTAGTTTGTGGGCGTTGAGCAATTACAGAAAATTCTATTGAGCTTAGAACACAGCAGCCTAACAATGAGTCCTTATTTTTTAAAATTTATAATTACAATTAGACTATAAAAGTGAGTATAAATCACAAATTAAATTTAAAAAAAAATCTATAGAGAAAAGTCTTGGTAGTCTTTTAGCATTAGAGTGACTCTGGTTCTGTGTTGTTCTCTGTAGGAGATTGATGCGTTTGTGCAGCAGTTCCTGTCCGTGGTCCAGCGGCTGCCGTCATGCATCTCCACCCTGCAGGCTCTGTCCAGGCTGCCGCTGCCCACCACCTTCAGCGAGCTCCAACACTTCTGCTCTACCAACGAAGCCAAGTTCCAGCAGCTCAGGAGGTCAGGATGACAACTGTTCTCTCCTCCTCATCCTATAGGCCGGGATCGCTTCACTAGATGGTTGTTTCAGCTTCACAATAAATGCAGTCAGACCGTCAATTAAACTAGTAGTCGTTTGGTAAAAATGGATCATCAAAATATTTGCTAATTTTCTGCTTTAGTGTTTTTGGTAAAAATGCAAAACATATAGAGGTTCCAATGTCAGGATTTACTACTTTTCCCAATGATGTCATTATAAATGTCATATTTTGGGGTTTTGGACTGTTAGCCAGTCAAAGCAGACAATTTGAAGACATCACTCTGGACTTAGGGAAATTGCACCGGGCATTGTTCTCAATCAATTGAGAAAACACTTATGAGGTTAATCAATAATGACATAGTTACAGCACTAATTTACTGATTGTGATAATTTGAGAATCAAAACATGTAGTGAAAACAAGATCATGCTGTCCACCTCCTAGTTTCAGGGATATATAATTGAAGTGAAATGATACATTTGCACCTGTACTTTGTATTCACTGATCATTTTTCACATGTGAATTTTTCAAAGGGAAGTCCTAATGATCTGAGGATGCAGCCTATTTTACTGCTGCCTTTTGCAAAGAAAGCACTATTTGCTAAATTGTGACTAGCATTAATTAAGATCAGTTGAGGTAAAAAAAGTTTATAAAAATGTGTATAAATGTTTTTGTGAAACTACACTGGACATCATAAAATACACACTGTCCTTAGTGGTATTTCTAAATCAACTCTAAACGGAAAAGCTTACCAGCCAAGTTCAACATGCATCTGCTTTAGCTGCAGAACATCTGAACCTGCCCTGTTAACAGAAACACATAGTTCCAACTCAGCTCACAGCTGTATCTCAAACTCCTGCATGTTCCAGTTGATCTGAACATGCTCTAAACTGCTGCTAAACCAATATGTGACGCAGCAACAGCTCCCGTATGACTATGAATGACCACTGCTGTGGTTTATCACTACTTCACAAGTGGAAATTTAAAGGCTGTCTCAGACTTGTGACATTCACTGATACATGGCATTAAAAGACAGGAAAAGCAATCTCTCATCATTGCTGCCAGTAATGCTACTGTAAGGTTGCTGCATGGCATTATGGGAATAGTATGAAAACATGTCTTTCAGATTATTATATGATGTTTGGAAATAAGCTCTTGTTCTCTCACTGTTGTACCAGCCGTAACATCTTTGCAATGTCATCCAGTTTTTCACAGGAATAACTAACCTGACTCAACCTGAAAATCTGGTTAAATCACCAAGAAACAAAACACTGAGTTGCCTTAGGTTGTCCTTAAGTCAACCACTACACCATCCTCAAGTTACTCTGTATTAACATTGTGTGTGTGGGTGTTTTGTCGCAGGGAGCTGGGGCTGGATGAGCTGCTGAGGCACTGTGAGAGTGTGGTGGAGAAGCTGCGGTACCCAGAGAAGGAGCCGTGCTACCAGGCGATGGCCGGCACTGCCCTCTTCACACACACCGCCTTCGATATGCTTCAGAACCACAGCAGGTACCGCTGGCAGGCAGCTCACACACTGCTTAGTCTCGTAAAGTACTTTCTCTTAATCCTCTGTAATAACACTTCCCACACATACCATACAGCAGTGTTGCAATCATCTGTTACACAACACTGACCAGTATCAACACGAGTTTGACCAATAGGGGATTTTTTTGAGTTAGAGTTCTGTTGCTCTGGAGTTGTCTTGATGTAAAGTTGAATGAAAGAACATTTAAAACATCAGAAACACTGTACATAACCCAGAACAAGGACATTCTTGTAGGATGAATAGTTTAGAGATACTTTGCTGGCTTTTTTAAAGGAATAGTTCAACATATCAATCATATTTTATATTTATAGTCTCCCTCCACTCATGAATGTTTCTTGTTCCTTGACTGGTGTCCTCTCTGTGCAGATTGATGTTTATGCAGAGTTTGTTTTCATCTGCTGGAGGAAAGTTTCTCTGTGCTCACCTGATTTGTGACATCACAACTTGTTTGGAGCCAATCATGATCCAGTATGCAACTTACACAAGTGTGATGTGGAAACTTGAAGCCTCCAGTGCACAAACACTGAGAATGGACTTTCCAGTGAAGTAGAGCAGTTAAACTTTTGAAATGAACAATATTTGCGTATTCATAGATTCTGGATTTTTCAATGAAGATTTTTAAGAATTTTTAACTAGATTTTTTTTTTTAATGTGGAAAATGCCACATCAAACACAATGGACACATTGTTATCTGCCAAATATACAGTATGTTAAAAACAATCCCATTTTGAGTATTTTTATATCAAAATTCTTCTCTTTTCTCTTTCTGTAAAATGTTTTCACATTTACTCATCTTGAACTTGTGGGCGTATACAAAGAAGTATATAATCAACAATCACCCTCCAAACCACACCTGACTGCTTGTGGGTCATAGTAGCCAGCAGAGCAGTATAACAGGAGGAGGTGTGTCAGGATATCAGTGGGCAAAAAGTTTGTTTTCCAATAGAATGTGGCTGAGGTCTGATGTTATTCATTGCACCCTCACCCTACTCTTCTTATCTAACAACGAGCGAGCGAGGGAGTCTCCCACAGCTCCATATCACACTGTATTCACTAAGCCATGCTCACCCTCTAGCAGTCCAATTAAATTTGAAGAATTTGATTGAAATCCTTCTTGTAATTGTACACCAGCCACATATTGTGTTTCACTGGGAAATATGTCACAGTACAGAAGCTGAAGACACTCAATCTTCCAGCCGTTTAACTAACTTTAAAGATTTATGTCTTCAATAGGAACAGGTGGGCTTAGGGCTGAGAGCTACAGACAGAGCAGAGAAGTCAGAAAACATGAGTCCAACTAACTCACTGTTTGTTTTGCTCTTTTTATGGGAGATATTGACAATAAGAAATAGAATAACATCAGCCTTGTCCTTCTCATCTCTTTATTGAATGCCTGTCAGTAAATGTTGGTATTTTAATGTTGGCATTTAGGATTAAACCACCACCACGCACCAAATGGTGTAGATTATGTTGTAATAAATGTGAAGGGATGATGCCGGCTAATAAAAGTCTGTCTGTGTTTTACAGGATAACTGCAGGTGTGGAAAAGGTGGAGCTGCTGTGGCAGCAGGCCTTTGCTAAGGCTCGTCTCCAGCTGCAGGTGTTCCAGCTGCGAGAGGACGCACTGCAGGTGAGTCAGCAGGCAACAGTTTGGGTGTGAATGATTTGAACAGATATTATTTAATTACGGCATGGTGTTCTACTTAGTTTAAATCTAACTGCAGTGCATTAGTGTTTATTTTAATGACATATGATATTCATGTGATTTATTTATTTATTTTTTTTATAAATGTCTTGATGATCAGGTTTCCTCTGTACTCTTCTGCTTCCAGATCACCGAGCAGATTGAAATTCTTCTTCAAGAGAAGCTCCAGCCTTATGAAATAGAAATTGCCAAGGATGCTGCAAAGGCAGGGAAGTTGATATCAGAATTTGAGACGTCCATTCACACCCCTGCTATGGTACTGCTGGAGCTCATGTGTTCTCTTTGACTTTTTGTCAGTTTTTGGAGATGTGACCTAAATGTAATTAGTCGTGGTGTTCAGATGATATTGTTGTGGTTCTGATTTTCTAATTTGATTGGATATCTAATGTCAGTGATACATCCACTCTAATCCACCAGGTTATGCACCTAGCTTATTTACATAGTTGATAGCATGATCCTTTTGTTTGTGTGTATAGTAGGTTATTACTTTAAGAAATAAATGATTAACGAATCATATCAGTAGTTGTCATATTACTATGACAACATCAACGTTAATTTCTCTTGTATCTTCAAATGACTTCAAACCCTCGTCCCTCCCCCCACCAGGCACTTGTTCGCTGTGCTGAAGATGTGATCCACACGATGGCGGAGATCCTGCCATTGGACAGTCAGACCAGGGAGCGCTGGGTTCTGGATCTGGAGAGGCTGAAGGAGAAACTCCGCTCTGCTGTGCACTTCATTTTCCAAACCCTCAGAGCAGTTTCCAGCTACCATCATTACTACAACAAGGTAAGCTGTCAACATTTATGGAAATATAAAAGTAGTTATCTCTCTGATTTTGGAGAAGAGATTGGCCATCAACTGCAGTGATGTAGCTTAAAGATTGTTAGAAAATGAATCCACAATTTTAACAGTTAATTTTATTAATAAATGTGAGTAATTTCTCCAGTATCATCTTTTCCAGTGTGAGGATTTGCAACTTTTCCATGTCTCATACAGTAAACTGAATGCCTCTGGGGTTTTAGCAAGTGAATGAAGCAATTTCTTGAAATAAAAAAATAAGAATTTTAAGTTAAGCTCATTTACACTGAACATTACAGGATAAAATGTGTTGTTTGCATGGCAGATGTTGTGTTTAAGTTCAAGCACTTAAAGCAGTTCAAATGTAAGCAGTGATAAGAGCTGATGTGCTGAAATCAGTCAGTGATTGTTGAAAGTCCTGTAGGCAGTTGAATTGTCTTAAAGTGTCCATTGAATAGTAAGAGGTAATAAAACCTGAAATGATGTTATGTAAGCAGTGACAGCACTTGAAATGTCAGTTGAAGAGTAAACATTGGTTGGTGTCAGTTGAGGTGTAAGCATATTTTAAAGCAGTTCTAATGTCAGTTGAATAAGTGTAACATTATTCTTTATCACAAAAGGGGAGACATTTCACCAAACAACCACTGTAAAGCATTTCCTTCTGAGAATAGTAGAAATAGTGTGTATGAATGTGTGAACCAGTACTGTATACAGTACATATCCTAACTGTTTACTGGTCCCTGTTCAGGCCAACAGCTGGTACAGTCTGGTCCTCTGCGAGAACTTCCTCCAGCAGCTCCTGTCCAGCATCGATGGAGACGATGTTCCCAGACAACGGCAGAGGAGGAGCTGGGGGACGATCCCTGCATGGAGGCAGAAACTGTCAACGTTCCTGAAGAAGAATCCCCCTCCAGACATGGAGGAGCTGGTTCATCTGGCTCATCTGTCTAATGTCATCCCAGATGACGAGGTCCAGCAGGAAGGCAAGCAGATGTCTCAGCGGTGAGAGAGCGCAGAGCTTATAAAGAGAAACCTATGACTGTCTTTTGATTTCAAAATGACGTGGTCATCAAATGTGCTGATTACTAATAAGACTAATACAAAAGATGTCCTAAGGGGATGTCTGAATAAATCTGGTCCTGGCTGTTTGTTTTGCCACAAGACACCTTTTGCACCTTGTTTTAGACAGGTAGTGCACCTAAAAAATACACTGTACTCTTTATGTGAATGTATGTATTCTTATACTCTAACCCAGTGGATCCCAACCTGGGGGTCAGGATACTTTCTTCTCCCAAGGAAAAACCTGAAGGGGCACAAGATGATTAAGGGGATATGAAAGAAAAATAATTCTTACACAAAATGATGCTCATGTTTTATGACTTTCTACTTTGACTTTCTTGTGAAATATTGAATACTTTCCTCAGAACTCTAACAATCCTTCAGATGCAATGATCTAAGAAGGAAAAAAACACTCTTTGGTTGAACTCACATTCACACTGAAGTCATATCCTGTGATGAGCAAAGCATGCTGAGTCACTGTAATGCTTTCATCCCTACTTTTATAACCTCTTGGTGATGTTGGTTACCTTGGAAATTGGTTGAAAGCTCTTGAGACTGCTAGTTTGCTTCAGTTTCTCAACTGAACTTCCAGAAAATGTACTATATTATGATATACATTAATATGGCTCTATAAAGTTCCATGACTAGTAGACACATTCCTATCCTAATACCTAAATTATTTACACTAATCTTTCTTGTATTCATCAGGTGCATGACCCTGAGGAAACTTCTCATTTCTTCAGGACCTGTGGCTGTTGGTCACCTCCAGCTGGCCTTACAGTGGCAGTATGAGTTGTTGCGGAGCAGCCATGTTGACAGTGGTACAAACAGAGCAGCTAAGGATGATAAAGACAGTCATTCAGAGTGTAGTCTCACTAAATGTGAAACTGCTAAGGAGGTGACCCATCTCCTTGGAGCGTCTCCTTCCACAGCAGTTTCTGGGATGGTGTCAGCTGAGGGTAAACCCCCCTCCCTCAGCTCATTCGACTCAGGCTTCGATGGAGTGGGGAGCAGCCAGCTGGAGGCTTGGGGAGGGAGGGAAGGAGTGGAGGGTGTTTCCAGATTATCTGGGACCAGGGACTCAGTGAGGCCTGCCCTGAGCCAGCCTCAAATCTACGAAGAGAACATCTCCAGCGTTTCAGATTCCGAAGACCACAGAGAGGAGTTTGACTTTGGCTCTGTGGGAAACTCCTCCAGGGCGAGCATCCAGATTATCCCTAAAGTAACTGTGGATTCCCTCAACTTTGAGATCAAAGTGAAGCGGTCAGCTGCACTACCCAATAATCCGTGGCTTAGCTTGCCAGTAGATGACCTGGAAAACTCGTACACAGTCACCATCACACAGAACCCAACACCACAGAAGAGAGACCTCCAGTTCCATGACCCTTCAGACCCCCATGCTAATGCCAACCAGACCAACGGGTCTCGAGATCAGCCCACGCAGACGGAAGTGTTAAGCAGCACACAGCCCAGAGGGCCACAGAACAGGGACTGGATCCTACATTCACAAAGCAGTTTAGAGGATCCTGAACTAAGTCCCATTTGCAACATCCTCTCCAGCACTATCACAGATGGAAGAGACAAGTCCGGCTGCACCACAGAGGGGATTCCTACTCTTCTCTGGGATTCTTATGACCTCCATGATCAGAATCAGGATACTGTTGATGGGTAATGCGTTTTCTTCAGAGTTTAAATTCAGTTTGGCTTCAAATCTCAAAGTAAAATTGAAAGCAAGTAAATTTTGTCTCAATAATGTTAAGTCCATTTTATTTATATTGCTCAATATCACAAATTTGCCTCAAGGGGCTTTACAATCTGTACAGCATACAACATCCTCTATCTTAGAGCCTCATTTCTAATAAGGAAAACCCTTTCAAGTTGAGTTAAACTTCTCACTTGTATGTGTAAGTGAATTCATGTTGTTTCTTCCATCAATAAAAAGAAGTGCTATTTTTCATGCACTAATCATGTCCATCACAGACTACCAAATGGCAAACTTCTCTATCTTTTCAGTGTGACTGATGACTCTTTAAGGGACTGGGATGTGAAGGAGCAGGAGGGATTAAGGGAGGTGGAGAAGATCCTGGACAGGGCTGATGAAATCCTGGAGGTAAGAGATGCACCATTTGAGTGAGGAGAGGGAATAACTGCTGCCATGCCACTGTGGTTTGTAAAATGTCCAGAAAATGTCAAGGGTTCATCACAAGTCACATGATGTGTCTTCATTTCTTACTGATCTGATCAGCAACCAAACGAACCATAAATAATTTCAGAAAAATAAGCAGTAACCATCAGATGTTTGGCATTTTTTTTTATTCAGCAAATGTGACTTCAGGATTGAAGACACCACTGTCAGATCGTAAATTAAATTGCTTCTAGTGCTAGTATGCTGTTGGCTACAAGTGACCTAAAATATTCTCCCTATAAGTCTGTCTGCAGATGTTCTATTATGTTGGGTGCTGTTTGCCATTAGTGAGTTTTGTGGGTCTCTTTTATGTCTCTTGCTTTGCAGGAGGAAGAAAATGTTCTGGCTCAGGAGGCTGTGCTGGATGCCCTGTTGAGGTCAGAGGACAGGCACAGTCACTGGCCAGTGTGGGACAGTGAGGACCAGCTTGGTGTGGTATGTTATGCATAGATCAAATCAAGAACATAAACTTTATTTCCCAGAGATGTTATTTTCCAATAATTTTCTATTGAACTTTGCATCTTGGAAGGTGCTCTCTTCTTTCTCTTTGTAACCATAGTGTCTCTCACTGGTCATGCCAATTCTCTAGTTTTTCTTTTTGATTATTTCAAGCAAGCATTGTGCACTAACAGCGCCCCATACATTATTTTTCTCCAGCGGCTGTCAATTTTGGTACCGAATGACAATACAGGTACTCCAGTTTGATTAGTGCAATATCAGTGTGGGCGGGAACAGCATCAACAGACAGTTTTTAGCACACTACAATATAGATTTCAACCATCAGTTGAGCTTACATTGTTTCCTTTTGCTTTGACCCATCTGTACTGTAATAACTTACTGTGAGTTAGTGTCTAGTCATTTACATCACCAAATCTGGAGCCATGAAAGAGAGATGGCTAACACTTGTATAATGCAGGAGCTGCTGATGACTCAACAGGTGTTGAAATAACATGCACAAAAAATAATGTCTACGGGGAATCAGTGCTAATGTTAATATGCTAGGCTAACTAACCTCCAATTTGAGTGGAATACAAACTCAACAGCACAATGAGTCCACCCTAATATTGAACGTTGTGAAATGACAGGCAGCTTAACTTGCCAATAGTTGATAGCCATGTAGACTTGAAGAGGGAATAGAACACCTTGTATCAACGTTTGTAGTCTGTACAATTTGATTTTCTCTAGTCAGTGGTGCACCACAGACGCTGACTGTGCGTCTCTAAGCAATGCTGGCTCTCAGTTGAGTAACGAGTGATGCAATGGAAAACGCCTGCTCAGAGGCTGGGAGCTTGGATGTTTCTGTTTCCACAAATATGTCCAAAAACTCTTCTGTCATCTTTTGAAAAAAGGAAAAACTTTGTTATGGAGGAAACTAGCCAAACATTAGTTAATATTATCTGCCAGAAAAGTTAGTTTATACATCTAGTTCATACCTGCTCTGTTTGTTCATCATGCTCAGTCTTTTCTTTTTCTCTCTCTTTTTTTTTTTTAAGATGTCATCCAGCGAGTTGGCTGAAGCTGGTGTTCTTGGCCTGGAAGACTGCATTGACCCTGTAGAATCTGAGAATTTGAGTGAACCCAGATCAAATGGATCTGCAGGTGAAAGTAAGGCTTGCAAAGACGACGGGCACTACACTGAAACTGCAACAGGAGCAGATACAGTAGCATTTCACAGCAGGCCGGACCTGCTGACAGAGATGAGGAAGGTCCACGTCCTGGATGAACTGATCATGGAGGAGAACCTGAAGATCCATGAGCTCAGACGCTGTGAAGAAAACCCTAAAGATGAACTCTCAGGGAGCAGAGATACAAACGAGCCATCAAATATGAGCAAAGAGAGGGAGGCTTTCCGGTTACAGCTGGAGAAGGAGAAAAGGGAGGTGGAGAAGCTTGAGAAGAGTTTGGACAAAGAGCGTAAAGTGAAGAAACACAAGGACAGAGCTAGAAAGGTTGTAAAATGTTCTATAATGGAAAAGACTAGAACTGAAAATAAGGAGGACAGAGCGCTCTGTGATGAGCTTTTATCAGGTATTTGTAAAAGATCACAGAACACACATCCAACAGTATTGGTTCAGCATGATTCTCAAGCTCAGGATAAATGTAAGACTGAAAGTGCTCAAGCAGAATCAAGTCTTGAAGTTGCCAAAGAGGATACACTGCAAGATTTGGATCAACTTCCAGATTCCCGACACCAAGAGTTTAATTGTTCTGAACCTGAGTCATCTGCATTTAACAGAACCGCCTTAAATAGTAACTCTGATTTAAAGGAAGAGGTGGGAATCCAGCCTGTGGGATGTATATACTTGACAGAATCTGCTGAAAATGCTAGCGTATGCAAACCAGAAGCTTCTTTAACGGCTGAAACGAGGCCAGATGATGGAGCATTTGACCCAGGTGGAAAATCACGCCTTCCTCCTGAACCTAAGCCAAGAAAGCTTCAGCTTCCTGTGAACAACGACCTCACCGAACATGAAACGCCTCATTCCTCAGAAGTGATGAATTCAGCTCCATTCTCAATTGCTCAAGATCCCACTGTGGTGCAACTTGATCTACAAGTTAACCCTCTTGATGCCCTGCCAGAGAATGTGACTCCAGCCATCAGTCACAACCTGGTGCTCAATCCAAATGTGAAGGAACACAGTAACAATAACAACAATAACCATACGCTGCCAGAGAAGTGCAAAATGTCATTAGATCACAGTAATGCATCTGAAATGACCACTAAGGATGAAGAGCATGCATCAGTGGCACCTGTACAGACAGAGTTACACCCAACAGAAGAAACTGAGACTTCTTCTCCTGCAGATGAGTGTCCACATCAACTGTCACCACTCCAGCTGCCTCCTGACCTGCCTCAGGAGTTTGATCCGGGTGGTAAAGATGAGCAGAATGAAGACTTGCCTGATGGTGTTCAGAGCTCTGAGGTCATGAGGGTCTCAGGCTCTGGATCGCCAGGGATCCAGGCCCAGCTTAACATCAATATGAGAGAGGTACTACTGTCATCCACAGTCACCACCTTATTATTTGTGTTCTCTTAACCCTTTGTACCTGACAGATACCTTTAGCGTCAATAAGCATGCCCCAAACATGGATAAATGTTCATTAAATCCAAAGATGCTCCTCATAACTGCAGATCTTACCTCATAAACATGTTTTGAGTTTTCTTCAGTGTCACAGTAATCCAGTGATAGTTGTCTGTACATTCATGGTCACAGTGCAAACAGGAAGTGCTAATGGTTCATTCAGCAGGACATTTCATGCTGATCATCTGCCAGAACACAAGCTAAATAAACAGGGCTCAGGTGTAGCCCACAGCTAACTCACACTGACTCCATGGCAACATTACTTCCTGCTTTATCCCCCAAAGCATTGTGGGATCTGTAATTCCAAAAGTTAGAACTAAATTATCTCCATTTAAAGACAAAGAATGACATTAGGAGTGACAAAATCATTTATATTTTTTCAGTTTAAATTTTTTTGGACATTACTAAGGTTCAGAAAGTCCCATCAACATGGTTCTTATCACTGACACTCTTGTCTATCATGACATCATTCATGTTGAAAACCTGTGGCAAAAAACTCAAACAATTTTAAACAGAACAAAACATGTAGTGACTCTGCTAAAAGCCTGTAAATGGAATAAAAACTCAGCAAAAAAAGCTGAGGGTTTAAAGGGTTACGTGGCCAGTCTTGTGGCTTTGTTTTAGTGTTGTTCAATGCTGATTATTATCTCCATATTGTTGTTCATTTGATTCAAATAGACTTATTATTTTCTTTACAATGTGATTGCAGATGACAGATTTTAAGACCCCCATAGTCCTGGACACAGGGTCTGGTTTGATGAAGGCAGGATTCGCAGATCAAGGCCTACCAAACGTTATATTCCCAACAATCATTGGGCAGCCAAAGTATGAGGTAAAGAAATAGTCTGTATTTGTAGAGAACAGATGTAATAGTAATGTTCCTTTGCTTTGCTTCCTACCTGCTGTTCTAAATAGAAGCTTTGTCTTGACAGGAAATAATGAATGGTAACCTTGAGAGGGAGACCTACATTGGTCACGAGGCCCAACACATGAGAGGGGTCCTGGCTCTGAAGCATCCCATAAAGAATGGGATCATTCGTAACTGGGATGAAATGGAAAAGGTAAGATGATAATGGGAGATATCAGACCACTTTGTGTTTTGCTGTTGACACAGACAAATATTAGTTGGATTTATGTATTTAATTGTAGGAATTGAAATCATGTTAAACCTCAGACCCCACTGCCTCACATTTACATATCGTATGAGTGAAGCTGGGATGATGAGATTGACACCGGGGTATTGGGATGGTCATATTGTCATGTTACCTGAATATTCTTTGAACAATCACTACACTATTAAAAGGAGCAATATCTATTTAAAGTACCCATCCGCTCAAGGAATTAGTACATAATGACCATGTGTAGATAAACCTGGTCCTTTTGTATTGATACAGGTATTATTGGAACATGTGTTTGCCAGCTGATTGCCCTCTGAACCATTGTAGCACACTCCACACCTCCATACAGTTGTATAATGGGTCCTAGGCGTTGACATCATCTGACAGATCGTATCATTCTGATGTCAGTTTTTGTTCTGTGGACTAGTGACTAATGACATTTTCCATATTCACCTCCTGAGGACAAATCTGAGGAGGGAGCTGCCTCTGTTAGAGCTCTGTGTGTGTGTGTGTGTGTGTGTGTGTAGTCTAGTTTTGCCTGAGATATGTGCTGCACACAAATCTCCTTTTGCGTTGTCACTTTAAATTAACTCAACCTAATGTCTGTGTTTCTCCTGTAATAGTCCTCCACTGTTTAACACTTCACACAAGTCAGGAAGTCACCTGCTGTCAACACTAATTACACTAATGACTCACACATCAAAGGAGACGTCCAGGTGGAGCATTGTTCCTTATTTGAACCTGTTCAACTTTTGAACAAGCTCATTCATGGTGAACTATATGCAAAGAAAATGTTGAGTTAGTGGTTGCATTCAGCTGTTTATTCAGCAGCAGGTGGGAAAGGCAGGGCCTGAACTCTTTATACGACGTCTCCTTCCCTCTGCTTACTGCTTCACTAATATCTCCCTCACCTGCTATCAGCTCACTATACCTGTCCAGTGCCCACATGAGGAGAACTAGCAGAAATGGGTTTGTTACTGTAACTCTACCAGTTTGAGTTCCTTGACCAGCATAAAAACTGAGTCTTCTGGTTTTAGATTTGGCATCACACATTCCAGCAGCTGTGCGTGGAGCCAGAGGATCACCCTGTCCTGCTGACAGAGGCAGCCATGAACCCTCTGGAGAACCGTCAGCGCATGGTGGAGATCATGTTTGAGAGTTTCAATGTTCCTTTCACCTACGTGGCCATGCAGGCGGTGCTGGCACTCTACGCTGCAGGAAGATGCACTGGTAATTTGGTCATGAGTTATGTCTTTTTATGCTTTTCACTAATGCATTGTGTGTATCATAGATTTGTATTTTTATAACTTTTCCTTGTAGGTGTGGTGTTGGACTCTGGAGATGGAGTGAGCCACAGTGTGCCTGTGTTTGAGGGATACTGTCTACCTCATGCAGTGCAGCGCTTCCCTCTGGCTGGATCAGACGTTACATTGCATCTGAAAAGGGTACAGAGTAACACATTTCTTCTTCTCCACACAGTTTAGAGGCAGTGACGTGAACAATCTAATGATAAGAAGCTATTGTATCATTTAAAGGATACATCTGGTGATGACTGAACCTTTCTTCATCAACAAAGCTCATGTGCAGAGCCAAACTAACAATGAATTTAACCTGACCTGATATCTTATTCCAAAAACTATTAAAAACACATCAATGAGCCACACTGCTGCACTGTGTGAAATGTTCCTTCATTACTATGAACACACAAACACCCTCCTGCTGCCAGAAATACTCACTAGAGCACCAGATTTGGTTGAATCCGCTCCTGAAAATAGTCCCAACTCCTGGTTAAGTAATGTCTGTTAAAAACTACAGTGCCCAGTTGTTAGAGGAAATTACTGAAGCTTTTTAAAAAATGAAAGTGCATATTTGTGAGCTGTTTTTAACGATGTGTGTCTTCAGTAGGAACCAATGGGTTTGGAACTGAGTCAGAGAAGAGAAGTCCAAGTCACACTAGCCTTATTCTGAAGTGAATCTCTAGGCACTGTTGCACAATTGGTCAGAAAGAATCTAGACTTACTTGCCCCTTGGAACCTCTTACAATGATGATTAGTTTATCTTTTGTTTTGAATTGTAAGGACATGCTGTCACTGAAAAATACAACATGTTGCTATGCAGACTAGGTTAAAATATCATCATTATTCAATCATCATTAATTTTCTGTAGGTTAGGGTCAAGATCACACATTTTTAACAACATGTTTTAAATTTAAATGTTGTGCTTCCAGCTTCTGCAGGAACAGGGGGTGTGCATGCGCACCACAGCAGAGATGGAGATAGTGAGGGAGATGAAGGAGAGGTGCTGCTGTGTGGCTCCAAACTATGAGGCTGAGCTGAGTCAGGGGGGGTCGTCCTGCAGGGAGATGCATTACACCATGCCAGATGGACAGATCGTCACCCTCAGCACAGAGCGGTTCAGGTAACACCCCCCCCACATGGGGCTGGAGGGGAAATGACTTGCTGAATGTTAATAAAGATAAAGAGGTCTATAAAAAAGCACAACACCTGTGGTAACAGTGCAGTCAAACAGTTTTGAGCTTAAGAACTAAGCTATTGTTGGAATGACCACAGTAGATTGGGACCAGATTCATTTGATAATACAATAAAGTGACTGGACATGTAATTTAGTTAAATTTGCTTCATTAAAGAAGTGGATTTAGAGTGAAGTTACTCTACAAGTACAGAGTGTAGCTGGGGTGAGGTTAGCCTAGCTTAGCATAACGACTGGGGGTAGGAAGAAAGGGCTTTGTCTAAAAAAAACCAAACACATTTCTTGCCCTCCTGGTTGTATATAACTAGCTGTAAGCATTGAATATTTTGCACCCTCTCTGAACTATGTAATGCCAGCTTCATATTGGGAGAACTAGATAGGCTTGTTCAGCAGGTGCTACACACATGACAGACTACTGAGACAGGCCTGCTGCTTCCTTTGTAGAAGCAGCAGACTACCTCTCATAACAGATTACTCAAACTGCTCTCCTTCATCCAGGGCTCCTGAGATTCTCTTTAAACCCGAGCTGATTGGACGGGACCATTACGGGATCCACGAGAGCGTCTTCAAGTCAATCCTCAGCTCAGACATTGACCTGCGGCGCTGCTTCCTGGGAAACATCGTGCTTTCAGGTAACAGTTGGTTTTTGTTACAGTGTTACACAACCGTCTAACGGGTCAAAGACGCACTCCAGCTGTGCTACTAAATCAAAAGCACAGCGTGGCACGCTTCATGCTTTTTTGTTTTTCATCTGGTTTGGTCATGTTCCAGTTAAGCTGACGTCTAAATTAGTCTTTCATCTCCCGTGTGAAGGTGGGAACACTCTGCTGGCCGGCCTGCCCGAGAGGCTCCAGGCTGAAATCAGAGGCATGGTGCAAGCCGACATGAGGGAGAGCGTTCGCGTCAACAGCCCCAAAGACAGAGACTTCTCAGTGTGGAGCGGAGGAGCGGTGCTGGCCAACCTGCCCACCTTCAGCTCCGCATGGATCAGTCAGGAAGAATACGAGGAGTTCGGACCGCAGATTGTCTTCAGGAAATGCTTCTGAGACGGACTCCTGTGTAATGTATGACTGATTTGATTTCACAAAGTGCAATATACATACAGATCTTCTACAGTGCCATGGATTGGTCTGAGCCATTATAAGCCCTTTTTTAAATATTTGTCTGTCTATTTAATGTATTCTGTTTTTCTCTGGAGTCTATTTAATCCTCGCCATCAGTCTGGATCTTGACTGTGGAGCTCTTACTTGACACCAGCAGGTTTCTATCCACCTGCTGCTTACTTTATGCCTTATCTATCAAGATCCAACAACACGGCCAGGATGAAACTGGTGTTAATGTCATCGACTTTCCTGTCAGTCGACGTTATCGTCCCTCTAGAACCTCTTAACTGTGTCTTATGTTTCTCACTCTGGGAATGTATCTGTGTCCTGAGAATTTAAGTGTTAATATATGAATGTGTGTGGGTAAGGGACTTGAATTGAAGCTGGCCTTTAATTGATATCTGCCAACTTTGTTTCCAGAATAAGCAATTGAGGGACATTAAGAATAAACTCAATGTGCTGACTCCAAATATATATTAATCTAATATCAAATTATTAATTAATTAATTACTAATAATGAATTTGTTGGACATGGTGAAAGTTGCATTCTATTTGAAACTGGGATCAGTGCAGCTGTGCAGTGTTCAGAACTGGAAACTTTTCTTGTAGCAGCGTTGAATGAACTTTTATGATGGAGTTTTAGGGCCTCTGTTTAAAAAAAAATATAATATGACTTTATTTTCTAAATATTAGGACATGTTTTTCTTTCTTTTTTTTGTTGAAATCTTCAGGTTTTCTACGTATGTTTTCCTTCAAATGACCATTTTGGTCATTTCATAACATTTTTGACTTTGACTTTTTTCTCAAAATGTTGCCTTTTTTAAAAAAAACAAATGTTAGAACTTTTCCCCTCACAGTTACAACTTTTTTCTCAATATTTGGAATTGTTGTAATAACTTTTTCAAAATATTTAAACTCTTTCTTGTAACTTTTTTTTTTTTTTTTTTTTTTTTTTTTTGTGCAAAATTTCCCCTTTTTTTTCTCCATTTTTTTTTTTTTCATCATATCATGACTCCCGAATCAAAGCAAAAGATCCTAGTATGTGGATGAGTTGTTTGCTTTTGCTGCAGTAATGTGAACTAGAGGAGAAAAGTGAGGATTTGTGGGATATGTAGTTTGCATTCTTGAAAACAATCACCTGAGATCATTATTCCCACATGTTGAATCTCCACCTGAACTGACTTTTGGTCAGTGAAGGTTTGTATGAAGTTGGTTAGAATGCAGTGTGTGTCTGTATTGTACTGGCCCAGTAATGCCTGATGATGAAGATGATGAAGATGATAAATGCTGCTGCTGCAGGTACAGTGTTTGTATATTGTATAAAGTTTAAATTCTGTCTTTATTTTCTATTTGAGTGCAGTGACTATCCACTTATTTCTTTTGTTTTTCTGAGATATTTTAATCTGAGAACTTTAGTTGTGTGGATTCAACACTTGCACAGTAGTGTTGTCTTGTGAAAGGTGTTCCAATGGTGCCAAAAGTGCTGCATTTATCTTGTGACCATGAATTCTGAAAAACCCTTCATCAACCCTGTGTATTTGTACATAGTCCACTTTTTTGAAAGTTATGTCTTTGCATGAAATTATGTTGTTGCATGAAAGCTAGTTGCACCTTCTGCATGTGCTCCATCTCTGCATGTTGTTTTTTTTTGTTTTTTTTTTACCCCCTCTTAAGGGCATGGGGTTGTTCATGTGACCTGAAAGCTCAGTTCTTAAGTGGAAATCAGAATGTGGGATCTACAATGTGAGCCTTATGTAAGGGCAGAAGTCAAGTGCTCAGCCTGCTTTGTGTTTACAGGCTGTAGTTTGTTGAACCTCCTCTAAATGTACTGTATCAGTCTGGACTGAGTCTAGCAACTATTCACCTAAACCATTCCATTTATGTCATGTCTGAGTTTTATAATAAATATTTTAATCCTCATGTTTTTGTTCTTTTTGTTCAGACCTAAATGAACATAGTGGGGTTTTAATGCACATACAGTTATTTGAGTATTTCTAATTTTGTAATTGACGTAAATGCATTCTTCAGCCTGCCTTCAGCAGGAAATAGCCCAGTTGGAATGGAATTTCTACTGGAGTCCTATGATATGCAGCTAGCGTCAACACATTCAACATAATTTTATAATCATGAACTGCTCTCCACATTTAATGCAATAAACTACTGTAAGTCCATTAAGCCAAAGCTGCTCCGTTTTAAACTGGACAGTAGCTACTCTGAGAACACATGTAGGTTAATGAAAGTTCATTCATGACTTTAGAAATAACATTGTGATGGAGGGAGAGAAGGAAATCTCAAGTCAAGGCCTTTTTTCCTCAGGTTTCCAGTTTTCTTTCCAGGTCTTTGTACTGTGTTTCATGATGATACTTTGTTCCCTCCAGCTCCCTGCAGGGATTCAGCTGTCTGTCTCCATCCTGCCTTCTGCTCTCATCATGGAATTTTTATTGTTTCAGTGATCGGCCCTCCTGCTTGGTGGCAAGCTGCTGGTTTCCTTAATGTTTACAATCTACAAAAACCGTTCTACCTGTATATAGACATTGTATGTCTATGTCTATATGTACTGTATGTATCTATCTTTCACCCACTTGCTTGCACATAACATTGATATCTATGTTCAGCTTGTTGTTTTTGTATCTTTCTGAAGCACAGAGAACCACTAGAAACCAAATCAAAGCTTGTATGTGCATACTTGGCCAATAAAGCTGATTCTGACTCTGACTTTGTTTACCTCTGACTGTGACTACATATAATACAGTTATTAGAGCCATAAATACACTTCTATAAGTGTAATGTTTTATTACAGGTTATTTGATAAGGGATTTTAAAAAATCAGTGTTTGGTTAATAAAGATAAGCAGCGCCCTCTAGTGGACACAGCCTCTCAGCACATCTACGTGGTGAACGTGTTGCTGTGGCAACCAGTTATCAACACGCTGTTGTGGATGTTCAGAACAAACAAACTTCAGCTAAGTAAAGATACCAGCTGACTGCTTGTGGCGGTAGAAATGTCTCGGGCTCGTGCAGAAAGCGTGATTAAGAACATTATTGGTGAGATAGTGACGCAGTGTGCGGGGAGAGGACATGCGGTGTCTGACACTTTGGTGGCTTTCATGGTCAGTAACGTTAACCTGCTGCAGTCACTCTGTACTGTAAATGTTTGCTTCATACACACTGAACGTTTAAAAACTTTAACGTTATACGTACAATGAAAATGACTTATTAGTCATGAGATAAGATGATTTGATACAAAATTGCCATTTTTGGAGCTTGTTGGGAATCATGTTATCAACCCTGACTGGCTCCTCTCCTCTACGAAGATTTGTGTTTATATAATATTGTTATAAGTGACTTTATATGTGAAATATTGTCAGGTGAAAGCTGTTGTTTTGGACCCAAGAAATGGCTTCAATGTTGACCGGACTCTGACCAAACAGGATGTCCAGAAACTTGAAGAGGTAAGTTCATATTTTACATAACTCCATTAACCCCGTACTATACTAATACTATACATACTATACTATTCATCAGTATTTCATGATGAAATACAATCTTCAAAACAAGTCACCACTATGATAATTATATAATTGTGTTTGTAAAGTTACTTATTATAGAACATTCACTTACTGTGTAGTTGTACTTCAGATGTTATTAACATTTGTAGGAACTGACTGAGTTTGTGTCCTGACTGTTATTTTGAATATTTAGATCAGACGTAATAAAGTCTTTTATTTGAATTTTTCATGTTTTATTTACTTAGATAACTCTTTTATAATATTGTTTTATTTCACAACATGAATATTTAAAGCTTTAGCATCCAAAGAATTTAGATTTAGTTTCAAAGCCTTCTTCACACTGGAATAAAATTCTGATGGAAATATGCTAAATTCTGTCTTTAATTATTTATCGTTTGTCTAAAAGTGGTCAAATGTAAGCATATTGAGTTAAAAACAATCCTGGAGTAAGCCTTTTAAAGGAAAACATTTGAACTGTAGAATGTAATCCATCAGTAGTGCTGTAGCTACAGTCATGATTAAAGCAACACTGTGTGTGTTCTCTTCCTCTGCAATATTTCTTACAGCTGTGTTTGGATAAACTTACGGAAAAGTGCAGTCCGTCCCTCGACACCATCAAAATGCAAGTGTATTTTGATATGAATTACACCTCTCGACGTAAGTGATACAAACTTCATTCATACTAATGTTTTCTGCTTCTAAAATGAGGATTTTCAGCTTCTTTTCAGTCTGGTACCCACAGTCAATTTGTTGTCACATAAAGTGTATTATGAATGTATATATATAATAATATATAATATATATAATGTATACTATAGCTTTTAGTACACAGGTTTGCCACTCTGTTGGCCTGACAATTGTTATTTTGACTAGTTGACTTGATTTGATTGTTTAATCTATAAAATGTCAGATAATAGTGAGAAATATTCATCACAAGTCCCCAGAGCCCAAAGTAGCATCTTCACTTGTCTTGTTTTATAGATTTTCAGTTTACAATGATACACACATCTGAGAAACTGAAACCAGAACATGTTTGGTATTTTTGTCTTAAACGATTAATCAATTATTGTTGATGAATTTTCTGTTGATTGATTAATGGATTCATTGACTAACTGTCTCAGCACTACTTGTGTCCACTCTTACATGAAGTTCTTCAGGGTGATCTATGTGCCTGTGTAAGTAGGGCTGGACAACACTAACAGTATCAAGTGTCACAATATTTTTGATCAGATACCTTGATGTTGATCATGTGATAATATTCAGCCATTTATCTGCAGCATTTACAGGACTGTCATAAATAATGTTCTTCAGGTCAACTCTGTCAAAACATATTAGTATATTATTATTGAACATGTATTATGTTAATGTACATTTGATCATGTTGAGATTACTGCAATGCTGTTTTTAACTCAATCAAAAATCAAAAATAAAACTGCTTCTCTCAGGAAATATTAACACAGAAGATGTATAAAAAAATCAGTAATAATATGAATATCATGACCAAGCAGGTGCCTTGTTTGTGCAGGTGAGTTCCTTGATGAAATCCACCGGGTGTTGGAGTCCAGACTGAGCACAGTGAGCAGAGAGATCACTGACAGCAGGGTGACGAGACGGGAGGAATTAGACACTCTGTACTGTAAAATCGTCACTTACATCCTGCTGCGCTCCGGCATGGGCTCACCTACTGACTCCAACACTGTGCAAGAGGCGACAGGTAACACACACATTTAGGGAACACTGGGGAACTATTGTCGGGAGAAGTACTGTACAGTGACAGCATTACACCGCATGGTATGAAGGGTAAAGGGTAGTGCCACCCATTTAACAAGCCTCATATGATTTTCCATCCTTCCAGACACACACACACAGTTCACAGACCACATCTGTGAACTGTACCTTTCTCTCCTAAAGTATGGAAATTAACCAGTGCACTTCATTATGTCTCTTGGCTAAATCATGCACTGCTCCATGTGATTAAATGTTGAGAAGTTTCACTAAAGTCAAGTTTCATTTCTAGCTTTTCTAACATGTATGAACCCAAATTCAGTCTTCATTTGTTGCACAAAACTCTTGTGGGCCAACAAAGAATGATTTATATTTAAGTGTTCTGACTGAACTGTCTCAGGCAGAAACATTGTATGAGAATTCTTCAAATGGTAATCTTAAGTTCACATTCACTAGTGCCTGTACTTGATTTCTTCCTCTTTGCTTGTACCAGCTGCCCTGCAGAGCATCTTCCCTCCGGCTGAACTGGCAGCCTTCATGGTTCTCTTAAAGAAGGACAAGGAGCAGCAGCTCAATGAGCTCACCATGATTGTCACAGGCATCAGGCTGTTCAACAAAGCCAGCGGCAAAGGAGAAGAGATCGACCTCCATGAGCTAAGTACGTTACACCAGCATGCTGACATAAAAACCTTCTTACAGTTTGTCAGTATGTTAGTTTTACTTTTACATCTGGTGAGCTGATGTAGACAATATAATGTGCCTCTTTTAACAGATAAGGCGTTAAGCAGAATACTCATATTAAAGCTGCAATAAGTTTTAATGTAAAAGTACCACATTCTTAGAGATCATATAGATCATTTCAGAAGACAGTGACTAGTTAGAGATAAAAATGTTGGATCATCACATATCTAGAGTGACACTGGGTAGAAGGTTAAGCATGTTAAACAATCTATCACTTGTGCTGAAGTTGTCAACAAGCATATTGGATTTTTTGTGCCATTAAATGGATTTACTTGTGATGTGTGACTACCATTTGACTACCATTAGGCATATGATTGGTCAGGTGTCACATTCTCAGTACAAGAAGTTGATAAATCTGATTTTATGCTTTATGCACAAAACCGTTATAAATGAAAGGATCTGATCGATATGATTTTTGTTCTCTCTGCAGTGCCTGCAGTTCTTCATGAAGCTCTTCCAGTCATCAGTAAGGGCATAGAAAACCAGCTGAATGTATCACAGAGTTTGGTGTGGAAATACACAGCTCTGCTGGAGAAACTGACAGGACCCGACGGTCAGTCTGGAGAATGTGACGTGCCGCTGGTGCTGCTCAAACAGGCTCTCTACAACGTCAGGCAGCATGAAGTTTTCCTCAAAATATTACTGGTGAGCTAACAGTAGCTGCTGGTTGTGTTTGTGGTACTGTCATAACTGACGTAATGACAAACCAACAGCCGTCCAGTTCAAAATACATTTGTTTGTAGCCTCTAATCAGCCTTTCACTCACAACTAGTTCTATCAGGTAAAAGAACACAAGTGAATTCATGTTCCTGAGTAAAATGTTTCGTAAAAAATAAAACAGTGTTTTCTTCTTTACCACCAGGCTGATGCATGTTTATGTGCCAAGCATGTTGACGTCCTGCAGACTGAGCTGTCATCACAGATGAAGCGGCTGAAAGAAACTGTGAAGTCAAAGTCAGCTGTGCCCACTACAAAAGTTTTTGTAAGTGTTTTGGTCATTGCTATTATGTGGTTACTGTTGCTAAAATGGTGGATACAGTTCCCATCCCAATGCAGAGACCCAGGTTTGATCATTGATAATGGTAACTCTCTCTTGGTCATGTGTTCCGAGTAAATTGGAAAGTCCTTTTTGCAACATTTTTCTTTGCTTGAACTCTGAGTGGTTTTCTCTGTGTACAGTATGTTCTATCTATCATGGGGTAAATTATACTTTATCTTTATGAAATGTGTTGTTTGCATGTATTGCTTTTAGTGTTTTTCTTTTCTTTCTACAGTCTCATTTTACTCTCATTCTTCATATCTTTGTTCAGCCGCTCTTCAAGGCTCTGTCACAGCTGTGGTTCGGACTTCAGGATGAGGCCGAGCTGCTGAAGATCCTCAACAACATCATGCTCAATCTGCAGCCCTTCCTCGCCTCTCAGGCCAAGGTTTTTTCTGAAGCATATTTAAACGGCCTGCTGGAGGGCTCCGAGGTGAAGACGGACCAACAGAGAATGAGCGAATCCCCAGGTGACATCACCAACAGTCATTCATATCATGTTCCATAAGTGTTTCAAGCATGGACTCCAGAGAGAAGATTGTTTTGAAGCAAGCTTAAGTGCAGGTGTTGTGCCTCATTATGCTTTACAGATGAGCGTATCAATCCAGCTGAGATGAAGCCACAGGAGTGGTTCCTTCCTGAAACAACAGCCAGCTTTACTGAGCTGCCACTGCAGTATAATGGAGTCTGTGGCTACACACTTGTGAACACAGATGGGCTTCTACTTCCAGGTAGGGTTAAGGCACTCTGTGATATCTGAAATGGTATGTAGATGCTCTGGTTGTCATTATGGGGGCAAGATTGGATTTGTGCTGACTGTTCTGTGTGAGCCAGAATATTTAACTGAGGTCACTGGTCCAGTCAGTGTGTTGTTTTCCAAAATAGTATAAACAGGCAGTGTGAAGGAGATAATGAGTCAGCTGACCTGTGTAAATTAGATTTGTGCACACCTTTTCATTTCTCTAATCCAGTTTTAAAATACTAACTGACCACTCAAATTATGAGGGAGCGTGCTTGTTTTTGAGAAATATGAAGAATGAAGAAACACTCCTGGTCTGTCATATGGACTTCAATAAACAGAGGATGTGTTTGTGCAGTGAAAAAACCTGGATTGAGGTAAAACAGCTTAGTCTTACTGTGGGTTCATGTTTATGGCATGTTTAGATGTATGATCAGGGCTGATCATACAAAAATACCATCTGATTAGCAAGTCACTGTGTTCATGTTGTTGAGTCCAATTTCCCTGTGAAAGATAAATAATCAGGTCCTCCAATGAAACATACAGTATAAATGTTGTAACCAAATATCTGGCAAGTGTGTATTCGTGCAAACAGCAAAATATATATATATATTTTGAAGGTTGGGGGTTTTAGGTCTCCGTGTTGTTAATCCATGCTTTCTCATGTAAATGAATGTGCTTCTTTGCTTCATGGTGTGACTAGTGAGGCTGCAACTAATGATTATTTTCATTATCAATTAATCTGTCGATTATTTTCTCGATTAATCGATTCAGTGTTTGATCTATAAAATGTCAGAAAATAGTGAAAAATGTTGATCACCGTTTCCCAAAGCCCAAGATGACACCCTCAAATGTCTTGTTTTGTCCAGAACCAAAGATATAGGGTTAGTATGAATTAATGAATATGAATTAATAATCACGGGGCACCACCCTGAGGTCAGGGACCAATAACCAAACAGTGGGTATCGTCTTATGAAGGGGTGTTCATCCAAGAATGTCAACATCTAGAGAGAGATTAACATCACAGGATGAACAGTGAACATCACCAAGCTGTTATCACAGTATACACAGTCACAGGAAACTAAATCAATAATGCTTCAATTAATAAACATCTATCATACAGCGACACTACAGCAAGCAATCATAAACAACAGCAGTTTTAAACAGCATTTGTAATATATAAGTCCCATATATGTCTGCCTTTTATTTTTATCTGTGTTTGTAATATGTCATTATATTATCATTTAATTCTCCAATTATGAGATTTTTCTCAATATGTACAATTTGTTTAGAGGGATACGATATGATACAATTATTAAAATAGGATACAATTAATGCAGGCTGTTGTGTCTTTTTTTGACTCTTTTAAAGCAAACAGTCTGGAATATTTGTTTCTCGTGCAGGTAATCCACACATCGGAGTCCTGAAACACAAGGAGAGACTCTATGTTTTCAGCTCCAAAGAAGCTGCCTTAAAATTTGCCTCTAGTCCAGATGACTTCATTACAGAGGTGGCAGAGAAAGCCAAGCGCTCCTCTGAACTCATTCAACTCCTCAAACTCCACCGGCAGTTTTCCTGCATCAGTCCATACTCTGAGGTTAGTAGTCAGTCATAAGGCCGTAATTTTACCAGACAAGCTTCATTTTTTGGATACCTATTGTTTAGTAGATGTACATATGGCTCTGTATATAGTCCAAAAATATAAAGAACACATTTTATTAAAGCCACAATTTGTAGGTTTTGAAATTGTCTAATTTGGCGCCATCTGGTGGTAGTAAGAATAACAGTGTGGCAGACAGTGATGCATGCTGCTATCCCTCCACTTTTACCACAGTCTGAGGTCACTGGGAGTTTAATCCAAACTTAGTTGTTAGCTTGTGCTTTTGCAGATGCAGCCAGGAGAGAGTTTACTGGTGAAGCCCATTACCAAGTGTGAGAGCGGCACACAGACCGACATCCACCCACTGGAGACAAACATTGTCAAGTCATACGAGTGGAATGAGTGGGAGCTGCGAAAAAAAGCAATCAAACTGGTAAGCCACATTAATTGACAAGATGCTTCACAGTTCTGTATGTTGAACCATAACTGTTCTAACATCAACATCCCAGTAATTACATTTATTGATACCAAATTCAGTAAAGCAATTGTATTTCAAAATTTTAGGCTAATCTTCGGACCAAAGTGACACACTCAACGCAGACCGGTCTGAGCCACATGAGACGGGAAAATGTCACTCAGACCTGGCTGCCCAAGGACGCTACCTGCCAATGTAAGAGAGATGGTGAGAGCAACGTGCCCAAACCTCAGATCTACCTGGCAGGTCTGAGGGGACAAAAAGACGGACACGTGGTCAAAACAAACCTGACCAGATCTGTGGATGAATAACTAAGTTGTGTTGTTGAGAAAAAGAAAAGACAAAGTAAACACATGTAATGGTTTTTATTCATTTTGTTACTTGAGGATTGAAGGAATCTGCACACAACTTTATCAAAGACAAAAGCCTGTTGAGAGCAGGGCCAGATGATAAAGTTGTTTAAAGTGTTGCTCACATGTGTTACTGTTGTTGTACACAGTATGTATGTGCAGGTGTTGGCTTAAGAGCTTTTTCAAATTTTCTCTTTTAAATGCATGTACATAAACAGGTTAGTAAACTGTTCAGGCTCCAACTGACTAAGACAAGCATTAGTCAGTTGGATTTTATCAGCCCTGAAAGTTGCATTGCCACGTCACATCACATGTACCCCTTACAATGTAAATGAATGGGGGAGGCATGGACTTTGTGTCAAACAAAGGCTTCTGACATCTAAACTATAAGTCTGGCCACTTTCAAACCTGTATCAATGGATTCCCCACGAAACTAAAAAAATTTTTAATGTAAGATTTGGCCAAAGTCATGGGATTTATGAGGAGATTTCACAAGAAGAGAGAATAGGAGGGAGGGGATGGGTGTGGGGGTTGAATGCAGCTCATTTTTGTAGGATACAGCAGAAAGGTCTATATACATACAGTACATTATATACAAACTTTGTATGAAGTTTGGTGTTATTATCATTTATTTTACAATAATTATAGGTCTTATATGTATAATTCAGTAGTGAGGATGACCTATGAGGGGAAGGGAAAAAATGGAGTGAGAGTGACAGTTTAGTGATAAAGTGCTGCAGAAAAATTAAATCAAAAGTAAAATTTGTAGCTCTGTACTGCAGTTTTTCTTTTATCAGGGACCAAGCACCTAGTGGTTCACTCACACTCTCCATTCAAATATATGAGTATTTTTCTGTGTCCAGCTGCAGTTACTTATTGTCTCTACACACCTGACAGTACACATGTCAATCAAACTTTCACCAGGTCATGTGGGTTAAAAGTCTTTACTTTTCTAAAAAATAGACTTGATGAAAATTAGGATATTAATTTGTTTTACACACAAACTCATCAAGAATTTTCAATTTACTAATTGAAATTCAAGTGAATGGGCGCAAAACTTAGATGATTTTGATGACACAGGTGTGAGCAAGACAGACATGTCTCACTCTGCAGAAAATTCTCATCCTCACACCGTTGAGATTTGATGTTTCACCATGACAGAGGAAGTTGCTATAACTTTATTGTAAATGCTCCAGTTTGCACCAAACTTAACGTGTTTGATAAGAGTCCCGGCCTGAACACGTCTACATGACAATATTCCATCAGTGATGCAAAATGGATGAATAGTGCCTCCTATGAAATATCAGCGAAGCAGCCCCAGCAGCAGGAAAAATAGTGGACAAAGGAAGAGATGTTTATCTCCTTCTTGCACTGTCTGAAAACAGCCCGAGTCTGAAAACATCTACATGCCTGTGACAGAAGCCCTTCGATTGTGCCACGGCCTGACGTGCGTGGAGGCGCGAGGGCCCGTTCAACGCTGCTTGCAGCTTTAATTTCATTATGAAATTAGATGTGTTAGGAGAAGATGTATTATTGGGGAGGTGTGGTGATACACGTTGTGTTCTCTAGACTAACGTTTTAGATCTGTACTTCTTTGCATAGTGCGGTGAATATTAAGAATGGCTTATCACAATCAGAGTCAGGTTTATTGGCAAAGTATGCTTGGACACACAAGGTATTTGACTCAGTTTCCATCGGCTCTCAATGTACAGTATATACAAATGTACAGGAAGACACACATACAGAAGACTAAACTAAGCTGACATAAACATAACTATTATGTAAAGGGACATAGGTGAAAAGAAAATGTTCAGGAGGTAGAGTGGGTCGTCCACTAATTGGAAGATTGGTGGTTCGATTCCTGGCTCCAGTCCGCATGTCGATGGGCATCCTTGGGCAAGATACAGTCATTTATAAATGGCTGTAAGATGTGGTAGGGTGGATAAGTGTTTGGAGAGGCAGAAACCTTGAAGGTTTAGTCTTAGCAACAACTAGAGTTTCTATCGACGTGTTCTGTCTATTTTCACTTCACAAGATGCAACTACATGGAGCTACATAAAGCTGCTTCTCATGAGCTTTAGAACAGAGTAAGGACTGTAAACCTTCACCACAAAAGACATTATACAGCTATTTTCCCTGGTCAAGTAACTGGTAAACTGCAGATGTGAAGATTTATGTGTAAATTGGAGTGTCCCTTCAACTGGCAATTCTCAGAAACAAATGTTGTTTCAACAGTATGCACGCAGTGTTGTGTGTTGGCTATTTTGAAACAAGACTGTTTACAAATTTAGCTTCTGGCACTGGTGACACCATTTACTGTAACTTGATAGTAAGACTGCTGGAAGCTGGTTTTGAAGGGAGACAAACAGTTACACTGTGAGTACCAGAGTTCATTATCATAGAACAATATAATATCCTGTAAACTGAAGATGTCGGGTAGAGCAGAGCTGCTGGTAGAGCTGAAACAGAGAGCTGTCTGCTGTATAGATGAAGCCAAAACAAAGCTGCACAGCCTCAGTAAGGACATATGGAGCTGTCCGGAGCTGGCTTATGAGGAGAGGAAGTCTCATGACAGGCTGGTAACGTTTTTCAGTCAGGAGGAAGGCTGGAAGATCGACACTCACTTCAAACTTGAGACTGCGTTTCGAGCCACTTGGGGATCTGGAGGAGGAGGAGGCAGTGAGCCGGGAGATGTGGTCAACGTGGGTTTCCTGTGCGAGTATGACGCCCTGCCTGGTATTGGACATGCATGTGGACACAACCTGATAGCTGAGGTTGGAGCTGCTGCGGCTTTGGGGCTCAAAGCTGTGCTGGAGAACACCTGCAGCCTCCCTGTCCGGGTGCAGGTAGGACAACTACAGAGCATGTTAAGGAGTTCACACTTTTCTCAGATGTCACCTTGGACCAAATTTGGAAGTTTAATTTATGTGAAGTAGTAGTAGAAAGGATGAACTAAAGGGCACTCAGTCAAATATTTTACTATGAGTAATTACATTGCAGCCCATTGAGTAGGATATTGACTTTTTTTTGGCTGTTCTCCAGCACAATTATACATCATGAGTTTAAAGTGCCAACTTTTCTGAGGGTGTGTAGGGATTGTGTCTGCAGATCAACTTGCAGAGACTTGAAACTTGTTTGAGGTAATGCAGGAAAGTAAACAGTTCAGTTATTGCCCTTTGGTACTGCTCCAACATGTCCAAACACTTGTATTAGGCTGTTAAGCATGCTATGTTGTTAATGAAGTAAAATGGTAAATGGACTGTATTTATATAGCGCTTTTCTAGTCTTCCGACCAGTCAAAGCACTCTACCACATATACCAACATTTGCCCATTCACCCATATTCGTAAACTGATGGCAGAGGCCGCCATTTCATTTCCGCAGAGTGCTTTTTTTTAACCCAAAGAGCTTTCACAATGTTTCTAATGCTCACTTATCCATTCACACACATACTCACAACAATTGGGAGCGATGTGGGTTTCAGTATCTTGCCAAAAAACACTTCAACATGCGGAATGGAGGAGCCAGGGATCAAACCACCAACCTTCTGATTAGTGGACAACTTGCCTTACCTCCCGAGCCACAGCCACACCAAGTCTAAATCAAACAGTAACAATGAACAATAACTAAATACGGATGTTGTGAAAAGGATCATGTTTACTGTATTAAAGTGATTGCTATGCAGCAGGAGCTGAAGTTGATGCTGGACTCCACAGGTGACGGTGCTGGGGACCCCAGCTGAGGAGGATGGTGGAGGTAAAATTGACATGTTAAGGGAGGGAGCATTTGAAGGCCTGGATCTGGTGTTCATGGCCCACCCATCAAAGGAAGATGCCTCTTACCTGCCATGTGTGGCTGAGCATGAGTAAGCGTTATTAGATTTCACACATTTCCTGTATGAATTTTTTTAGATTATTTTGTCTCATGAACTTGTGAGTGTTGAAAATCACAGGACTGCACTAATGCAGTACTGTCTTGTCAAATTTCAAAGTATGGTCAACAGGGAAAAGGACTCAAATGCACATACACAAGGAGAACAGAGTGAATTAAAGGTGGACAAAGACTAGTTTAACAACTTGAAGTCAATCCAAAACACATCCAACAGGGCTAAGGCAGGAACTAGGTCACTGACTGGCAGCAGGTCTACAACACAAGCAACAGGCAGGTTTACAACATAGGGACAGGGAATGGGCAGGAATACAATGGCAACATAGACAATCTGATAGAGGGAAGAGGAAAGACTGGCAAAGGGTGGGGAACAGGGGCATCTGTCAGATCAACATCATCATCTACAGTATCAGGATCCAACTAATAAAATAATTTCTGCTGTTGAAAAGTGTTTATATAAACTTCTTAGTACCTCTCACTTAACTGTGTTCTTATGTCTGATGCACTTTCTGAGTAAATCAGAGAGACTGAAATGTGGTTTGTCGTGTGTTTTCCAGTGTAACTATAAAGTATCATGGTAAGGCGTCTCATGCCTCAGCCTACCCCTGGGAGGGAATCAATGCGTTGGATGCAGCTGTACTGTGCTACAACAACCTGTCTGTGCTCAGACAACAGATGAAGCCAGACTGGAGAGTTCATGGTGAACAACTGATGCATCTCTATACTCAACATGTTGCTCTGAGGAGTTCAGTGAGCTCTGATTAAACCATGCTGTGTTGTGTAGGTATCATAAAGCACGGTGGAGTGAAACCAAACATCATCCCTGCCTACACTGAGCTGGAGTACTATCTGAGAACCCCTTCACGCTCTGAGCTTCCTGTCCTTGAGGCAAAAGCTGAGATGTGTTTCAGATCAGCTGCTGCGGCAACTGGCTGTGAGGTAGGAAAGCACAACGTGGAAGCACATGTAAGCATCTTAGTGATGTTCTTTTTTGATACCACTAACAGGAGTCACCAAAGTAAGACATTTTCAAATCTACACATTATGTATTGTGTAGTTTTTATAGAGAAAAAATAGTGATTCATCTACAAATTTGAAAACAAGATTTTGTTTTCAGGGTTTTTTGCCTAGCTCTACCAAAAGTTAAAAAAGTAATCAAGACACTAACTCTCTTTCAGGTTGAAGTGCTGTTTGCAAGAAATAAATTTGACAACATGCTTCGCAACACCGCACTAGAGGAGCTGTACGAGAGGAACGGCAAATCTCTGGGGATGGACTTCAATATAGATGAAGACGTTCTTAAAAATGAATCTGGTAAGTGTACATGCTTCTGAGTGGTCAGTTGGTCACAGAACAGTTCTGTCATGAACACTGCTCAGAAGAGGAATGAAGAGGTGACATCACCCCAAACAAGCACACAGTTTTCACATCATGGTATACTGTAATAGCACAGTAAAAGTTGTATTAAAACAGCTTTGCAAAAGGCTCTATGTGGGTCCTAACAGCTTCTACCGGCTTTATCTTCATTGATTTTTCATTGATTTTCTACTACATGTACACAGTTCATCATGATGGGTGGAGGTTGATATATTAGGATCTCTTCAATCTTAAACATGTTAGGAAGTATGCTTATTATTTTTTGTTCCAAGACTGAGATGAGATGATCAACATCAATCTCATGACTGTGTGATAAGTACAGAGCTGGAGTCAGGACATTGTTAACCTGCTTAACAGCTAACCTGGCACTGCCCAAAGTGAAGACACACATCTAAAGCTAATTAACACTCATCTAATTTATTTAAAGGGGACATATTATGCTTTTTGTGATTTTCTGTTATTTATATCCTGCTATGATGTTGGAATCTATGCTAAACATGGTCAAAACTTGAGTTGACCATATGTAGAAATGCTCCCTGCAAGTTCTCTGTATGATCCTTTCCATAATGTTGTCAGACACTTGTAATAACAATCTGAGCCTGTCAGTGGTAAAAACAAGCATTTTTAATGGACATACATTGATGGGGTGCTATTGCTCCAAAGGATTACATTGTAGCCTGTTTAGCGGCTGCTGGCTGCAGCACTCTCACTCAATACTGAACCAATTTCAAAAATGGTTACAATTAGTCACTTAGACACAAAAAGGAAACTAGGGTCCGGAACAGACGGAACAGACTAAACAGAACTGTAAAAGTGACAATTTGAGGTTTTTAGGGAAATTACATGCTGGAATCTTAATGGAGTCTTGTCATAGAGCCAGGCTAACTGTTTCATGTCTCCAGCTCTGTACTTAACACATGAGATAAATATCAGAGAGTGAACAAATAAGTGTATTTTTTCAAAATGTACTATGAGTTTAAATACAGAGATGGATCACAGGTCTTTGCTCAGGTGACCCCTATTTTCCTCATTATTTTCTTGTCTGAAATGCACTTTGACTCAAGCATCCCACTTCTTTACCAACATGACAGCATTGCAGTTATGTAATATATTCCATTATATGATCAGTTTCAATCCAGATCCTCTATCTTCTGTGTCTTTACAGGTTCCACTGACTTTGGCAATGTGACATTTATCGCTCCTGGGATTCATCCATACTTCTACATTGGCTCTAATGCTCTGAACCACACAGAAGAATACACTGGTGCTGCTGGTGTGCACCAACCCACACAAACACATCTCTACCTCTACCTCTATTTCAGTGCCTGACCCATGCTGATATGTGTTTCTATGGCTGACAGTGTGTTTGTGTCTTTGCTGCAGGTGATGACAGAGCTCAGTTCTACACGCTGCGTGCAGCGAAGGCTCTGGTCATGACGGCTCTGGATGTGTTGCTGTGTCCAGAGCTGCTGCAGAGGGTGAAGCAGGAGTTCACTGAGGCCAAACTGAAGGAGGACAGGAAGCTGACGGAGAGAACACAGAGCAGTATGCAGACAGTTGTTAATGCAAGTGGAGGCGCTGCTGAGCTCCCTGCACACTGACTGAACACACAGCAGCCTCAGCAAGACTCATTCCTGTTGTCAGACGCAGCTACCAAACATGAGAAATACTCTGCTGCATTTGAGCCTTTTTTTTTACAGTGTTCATCAAAGTCACAGTTGAAATCACAGTTGATTTCTTAAAATTAAGCTTATGTTTGATTGTACAGTATTGTGGAGGCAGGCAGCTGCTGGCGCTGTTCAAAAATGGTGATGCCTCAATTTTTTCTCAGTTTGTAAATCTGAAATACAATCAGTTTTGCATTTGTTAACTGATTTGTTAACTTTGTTAACTCCTCTGAACTGTACATGGTTTTGTTTACCCTGCTCATAACATTGTATATGATATCAATCTAACAACATAATTATTGTTCATTGTCTTAAACTGCTTTGTCCTGATGATATTGTAGTCCTTAAGCAATCTTTGTAACAGCAAAGCATAAACTGCCATGGAAGACATTGTGCAACACATGAGTCCTATCACTTTGTCCACATGATGGCAGCAAATACAAAAGATTAAATAATAACCTGTAATCAGCCTCCAACCAGAACAACTGGACAGCTCAGCTATGGCATGGAGAAACCTACAATGTGCACTCTTGGGAAAATATTATCTGAAAAATTCCAGTTTTATTATTTGGCATTAAACAAATTATTCAACAAGATACCCATTAAAATTGCAAACATGTTAATAGCAATTCACTAAGTAAACACTGAAGTCTGGCTCTACCTACAAACCACATAATCTATTGAAGATACACAGATTAGAATCAGCATCGTCAGCTAGTATGTAGAACACAGAACAATAACTGGTTTTATATTTGCCACAGAGCACAAAATATCAAAGTTCACTTGAGGCTGATGTCCGCCATCTTGTCTGCAGTCAGCTTCTCTTGCCATATCTGCAGCCAGAATGTCAACTTTGACCCCAAAACATGCTGATGAACATCATGTCCATTTAACTAAAGGAATACCTGTAGCTATAGGAGTTAACCACAAGTCATCTTACCGTGCTATGATTTATGAATTTCAAGACTCAAGATGTTTATTGGTTATAATAGCACAACTGTGTGAACTACTTTGGCTGGGAGGCTCCATTACAGTAAAAACAGTAAATAAATATATAAGGATGTGTAAAATGTAACAAGCAATAAACAATAAATATATATTTTTGAAAATTATATAGATAGATAGATAGACAGACAGACAGACAGATAGATAGATAGATAGATAGATAGATAGATAGATAGATATAGAATTTAAACCCTGTAGAAAGTTATTATACAGTAATATTTATATCTATATGTAGGCTATGCAGTATGTTTAGGCTACCAAACTACGCCTGCCCAGAGGGAGATTATCTATATGAATAAAGTTTTAGAAAAAAAAAAAGCTTCGTCACATGTTTAGGTGTTGGCAGCGCTGTTTAGCGCAGTGACTGTCTGCTTTAGTCAATGACTGACTTCACTCAGAGCAGCAGGACATATCAGGTTTTGGCGGAGAGATGTCGGGTAGAGCAGAGCTGCTGGTAGAGCTGAAACAGAGAGCTGTCTGCTGTATAGATGAAGCCAAAACAAAGCTGCACAGCCTCAGTAAGGACATATGGAGCTGTCCGGAGCTGGCTTATGAGGAGAGGAAGTCTCATGACAGGCTGGTAGCGTTTTTCAGTCAGGAGGAAGGCTGGAAGATCGACACTCACTTCAAACTTGAGACTGCGTTTCGAGCCACTTGGGGATCTGGAGGAGGAGGAGGCAGCGAGCCGGGAGATGTGGTCAACGTGGGTTTCCTGTGCGAGTACGACGCCCTGCCTGGTATTGGACATGCATGTGGACACAACCTGATAGCTGAGGTTGGAGCTGCTGCGGCTTTGGGGCTCAAAGCTGTGCTGGAGAACACCTGCAGCCTCCCTGTCCGGGTGCAGGTATACATCCGTACAGTCTGCAGTAGGGGAGGCTGGGGCCGCTTGTCACACTCATTCAGCTCTGCAGTGACACAAATCAGCTCAGTCATTGTCACAGAAATGAGCCCTGGTTGCCATAGTTTCCTCATATATGGCTGAAGCATATTTATTAGATCTTATCAGGATATATTCCTGTTCTCAAATGCGACAACAAAATTGTGAGGCCAGTGATCTGTTACTGGCACCTTTTTCAGTATAATAAGAGATAAGGGAGCACAATATCTTTCGAAGCACCCACAGTTGTACATACAGACACACACACACACACACACACACACACACACACACACACACACGCACACACACAGTTAACCACCTGGACATTTGCAGTGAACTAGAAAGCACATACTGTACCTCCACCAAGGCTGCACCACACACACACCACACCCACAATGTTACAAAATTTGAATCTGCATCTGGATTCAGAACTACATCAAAATACACAGTAACAGACACTAAGATACATGTTGGTGGAAGAAGGTATTCACATTCTTAAATAAAAGTACTGACATGTCAAATACTGTGTAACATAGAAAAGTCCTGCATTCAAAGGTTTATTGAAGTAAATGTACATTAATATTATCAGTAAAATGTACTTCAAAGACAATTTCACAATTTTTCAAGTGTGTCTTAAAACAACAGTCAGGTGTCTGTAATCATTCCTCCTGTTCATACTGGATATTAAAAGATCCTTCAAATGTGCTTTCAATGGAAGTGATGGAGGCCAAAATCCACAGTGTGTCAACACAGTCATTTAGTGCAAAAATGCATTTAAAAGTTGATGTGAAGCTTATATGAGTCTTCATCAGTCTATCAAGTGGATATCTGACACATTTACAGTCTTTTTAGCATCAACTTCCCTCTTTGTGTTTCCTTGGACAGTGTTTCTCTGTTGGGAAAGAGGCACTAAAAAGATTGTAACATTGAAAGATATCTACTGATTTGACTCATTTGGACGCTGAAACTTCATATTAGTTTCAGATAAACTTTAAATACATTTTTGCACAGAAGGAGGACTGTGGATTTTGTAAGTGCATCATGAAGGGATCTTCTAATGGTCAGTATGAACAGGAGGAATGATTGTTGTTTTAAGACAGACTTGAAAAATTGTCAACTTGTCCTTGAATGTACTAAAAGTAAAGGTAGTCATTCTGCATAGTGACCCTTTTTAATGTTATTTAATGTGTTTTGTAACATTGCTGGATTATTATTACTTACAGTATTCATTAATGTGTAAACATCATTTTATTGCTGTTGCTGGAGGTGGAGCTAAATTAAAGTATACTGTTCAGCAATACGATTTACTGGAAAACGATTTATAATATTTTGTGCTCATTAAAGGTTTTCAAAATCTGAATCCACAAAGTGGTTTGTAATTAAAGATGTCAAATGAATGTAGTGTAGTAAAAAAAAAAATACTGTTAAAATACAGCAGGTGGCAGAATTTCTACTGAAGTGCTGTAATTCATGAGAAAATGGTGAAAATAAGCCTTCTGAACATCCCACCACTAACTGTAAAATGACATTATATTAATGAAACAAAAATTCTTGTCATAACAATAAGTGTTCCCACAGGTGACGGTGCTGGGGACTCCAGCTGAGGAAGACGGTGGAGGTAAAATAGACCTGATGAAGGAGGGAGCCTTTGATAATATGGATGTGGTGTTCATGGCCCATCCTCTGCAGGATGACGCTCCATATCTGCCTCTTGTGGCCGAACATGAGTAAGTTTTAAACAAACTTCACTTTCGTTTCTGCATGTCCACTGCACTAATACATTATTTTGCTTTTGTGTGCTATCAGATGTATCAAAAATCAATTAAGATAATTAAAGCCACCATAGGTAGAATTATTATATGATTACAGCATCTTTTAATTCATTCTGATGCTGGGAAGGTTAGCATACAAATCTCACAAGAGTTTCACAATTGTCCCTCCAGCTGCTCCAATCTAGCACCAACCATCTGAATCTCCGACCAAACTGTCGGCAGTGTAGTTGCATTGTGGGTAATGTAGGTGGCAAGTTTTGACAAAGAAGAATGTGTGGAATGGTTTAGGTCTAATACATCGATTTTGATTATTTTTTCCTCACTGTCCATTGTTAGTCTGACAATAATAAAGGAGTACAGTGCTAAACTAGTTAAATACTAATTTAAGAAAACATTTTTACCAACATGCACTTCAAGACTATCTTAGCCAACAGTTAAAATAAAGTTTGATAAATTTCTTTGTAAAGTTGTAGGACGTCCACTCTCTGGTCTGATTTTTCAACGAAACAGTTTTCGGACTGTTTGACCAGCATATAGGAAAACACACAACTAATGAAATTAGTTCTGCAGTTGAAAGTATTTGGATAAAACACCAATTGGCAGTAAACTTACTGTCTTTCACTTAACTACAGTAACTTATCTCTTTACCAATCCCCTTCATAAAGCCGAGAAGCAGAGAGACTGAAATGTGGTTTGTCGTGTGTTTTCCAGTGTAACTATAAAGTATCATGGTAAGGCGTCTCATGCCTCAGCCTACCCCTGGGAGGGAATCAATGCGTTGGATGCAGCTGTACTGTGCTACAACAACCTGTCTGTGCTCAGACAACAGATGAAGCCAGACTGGAGAGTTCATGGTGAACAACTGATGCATCTCTATACTCAACATGTTGCTCTGAGGAGTTCAGTGAGCTCTGATTAAACCATGCTGTGTTGTGTAGGTATCATAAAGCACGGTGGAGTGAAACCAAACATCATCCCTGCCTACACTGAGCTGGAGTACTATCTGAGAACCCCTTCACGAGCTGAACTTTCCATCCTCAAGACAAAAGCTGAAATGTGTTTCAGATCAGCTGCTACAGCAACTGGCTGCCAGGTAAAAAAAAAAAATAGCATGAAGTTTTAATTACCTAGTGAGTCTACCAATCTGTGTTGGTCAGTTTGTTAACATAATGTCTTCCTCAGGTGGAAGTGGAGTATGCAAAAAATGCTTTTGACAACATATTGCGAAATACAACTCTGGAAGATTTGTATGAGAAAAATGGCAAGGCTTTGGGGATGGAATTCACCACAGATGAAGAAGTCCTTAACAATGCTTCTGGTGAGAGTACAGTAAATACACTAACAAACATTGACCTATGGACCAATGGAAGAAGAATAAATCACTCTATTGTCCTTACAGGCTCCACAGACTTTGGCAATGTGACATTTGTAGTTCCTGGGATCCATCCATACTTCTACATCGGCTCTAAGGCTCTGAACCACACTGAAGAATACACTGTGGCCTCTGGTATGTCGAGCAGATACGCACCTGCTGCCAGATGCACAGAACTCTGTCTGCACGCACAAAGCCAGAAATATGCATACACATTCTTTTCGTCAGATTTATAAAGCCATATGTACACATGGTTCTGTTTTATAAATCTCAGGAAATGGTGTATGCTTGGTTTTTGTGTGTGTGCATTGTTAATGCATCTGGCCCTTGTACTTGTGTGTACACTGAAAATTCATAATTAGATACGACATAGCCACTCAGTTTAATCCACTGGCTATCAGTTTATTAATCTATGCACTTGTTTTGGAAATTGAAGGGCACTAATTTATCCCTCTCACTGAATAGGTTTTATGGGTCATTTTACCTTTGTGGTCTAAGAAAATTCGAGAATGTTTAACCAGAAATGTTTAATTTTGAGGAAAATGAAGAATTTAGTGGAGAATTTTAGTGTGTCATGATGGTTAAAAAATCTAAGTTTCTCATCCTTGGGCTTTTCGCTTGACAAGTAGCAGAATTAATTTGGGTTGCTTCATTGTGGAATAGGTGGTGCTGGAGTCTTGTGGTGATGTGGTGACTACTTGCAGAGCTAGTTGGTTAGCTACAGTAAGCAAGCTAACTGGTAAAAAAGTTAGCTAGATGGTAACAATAATATGCACCCAAAATAGCTCACCAGATGGCTTGCTACTAGTTAGCTAACTATCAGTTAGCAAGACAATAATTGAACAGTAACTTAAAACAGGTAATTTGGTGCGTCTCTGTAGCATACTGCAGCATCAGAGGTTTGATCGCAGCAGTCACCTTTGCATGTCGTTCGTCATCTCTCTCTCAGCTTGTTTCTGGTCATCTCTCTATTATTAATATAATGAATGCATAAAAATGCCTCAAAGGATCATAGGGAATGCCATGTCTTTTTTGGAGCAGTCTATATTCAGCAGATGTTATGAAGGTTATGAAGATGGATGGTGTGACACAGCTGATAGCTTCTACAGAATCTGCTTCTCTGGTCCTAAGGTCAGCATTATGGTTTTTGTAATTTGCTTGAATTTTCCAAATGTGTGGATTTAATCAGTCTCCACAATGGAATCAATTTATTTCAACAATTTATATTCAGAAATTGTCTGTTAAGGGCTGGGCATACCAGCATTTGTAACAGCAAAATTTCTGTCTGAATGTTTCAGTGCAGTTGCTGCAGTCGGTGGATTTGCTTATAGAAGCCATTGATCTGCCTGGAGCTTTCAGCAACATCACTGAGCTAGCTAGCTAGCTTGATGACTGGTAGTTATAGTGAGTGGGGTGAGCTATTTTTGCAGGCTGGCTAAGTGTTTACTGGCTATCTAGGATGTTACTGAGTTAGCTTGCCAACCACAGTAGCTTGCCAGCTAGCCCTGTATTCACTACATCACCACCTGTTTAGTGAAGATGTGACAATGAATTTTGCTGTGCCACTTTCTGGTGTGAACACTTAAATACCATTGGACCCTAAGATTGATATATTAATATTTTGCTTTTATAGAAGAAGAAGGTGGAATGTTTTGAAATATCATAATTGTCATATAATCCTTCAGGAGTGGTGCACACTCTGTGCTATATAGAAGACAAAGGAATGTCATGCTCACATTCATGTGACACTTGAAAGCTCTAACTGCTGGGGGTAAAATATTATACTATTATATTGAGAAACCCTGGTTTTACGAATGTTGGCTTTTTTATCCTGCTAATCTGTATAGCAAGGTGCACACCTGATATGTTTATTTTTCTGACTCAGTATGCAGCATTCAGTATAAACCTTCATCAAAACAGAACATGTTCATCAAAAGGTCCACTAATAAACACTAGTTTTGCATGATAATGCATGTTTTCTCTCAGAAGTATTGAAATTATATGTGTATATGTCTTCCTCCCTTTTTTACCTTTCTCACTGCTCTACCATCAAGCAGCAACAAAATGTAAAAATCATGTTTAAATATGTGTTTGTCTTTGCTGCAGGTGATGACAGAGCTCAGTTCTACACGCTGAGGACAGCAAAGGCTCTGGTCATGACGGCTCTGGATGTGTTGCTGTGTCCAGAGCTGCTGCAGAGGGTGAAGCAGGAGTTCACTCAGGCTAAACTGAAGGAGGACAGGAAGCTGAAAGGAGAGAACACAGAGCAGTCTGCAAACAGCTGTTAATGCAAGTGGAGGAGCTCCGCAGCTCCTCCATTTGCATTAACAGGCAACTAAACACAGGAACGGTGTTCCTACCAAAAATATTGATCTTTACTGACATATGATCCAACAGACATTTTTAAGTACAGAATGCTAGTACTATTGTAGGCTGCGCTGTTCACTCAAAATCATTGAAACTTGGCTTTGTAGAGTTTTTTTCTGTTTGTTTCCTGTGTTTAGATGTCACTACAAGTCAAATCTATATAATGCAAGGCCTTAAAGGGACCGTATTATGAAAAATTCACTTACGCAGTGCTTGCGCATATATATTTGGGCTGGCTTGCTCTGAAATCTGAACTCATTTTATGCTTCCTCTTATGTCACTTTGGGATTCATTGATATTGCAACCACCCCCACATCTTTGTTTCTTCACACACAATTTCCCGACTAGGGTTTTTTGGTCAAGTTATTGCAGGTTGAAAGAGTGCAATGATATCATAGAAAGTTGTATTAAACCAGAATGATCCTTAAAGAACACTTTTGGCCCTAAGAGAGCAATGAGTTACTAGTAGATGCTGAATCATTAGTACACTCTCGTTAATGTTTTCAAGTGATGTTCTCTTCTGTCACAACATCTTCACAGATGAGAAGAAGACTTTATTTCATGGTCACATCATTTATCTCCTTCTTATCAGAGGACAGAAGATTTGGGAGTTTATTTACAATGAAATATTAAATAAATAGATTTTTCTAAGCCACGTCTGCCAGTTTGGCTTTGTCAGAAGTTTGACATAAGCCACAACAGATGTTACAGTGGTATTACATAAGATAAAAGCAACAGACAGACATATTTCATATCAACGTCAAACTTTTTGATGATCTTCAGAGAGGCTGTCTTTCATTTGTTGATCAAACAGACTTCATTTGACTCTAAATGAAGTCTGTTAGATGTTCTGCTGACCTGCATTCCAGTTGCAGAATCTCACATTTCCCAAAGTAAGTCAATATTTGTTTTTGCACAAAACAGTCAAACAGAAAAAATGTGATACACAAGATATTTTAATCAAGAAATTTGTACACTGATGTACCATGGAGTCAATACATGATTTGATATGCCACTGTGTAGATTAGAATAGTTACAAGAGATGGAGAAAGTGAAAGTAGAAAAATGCTCCAATTCCATCTGAGATTGACATTAATGTCTGTGACAACTACAAAGTGTAAGTTCAAGCATATCAAGAAACAGCTCAAAGGATCAAACAGTGACATTAAACTATGAAACCCTGAAGTTCTGATGCAAAAAAAAATAAAACATGGTTTACAGCAGAGGTTCCCAATCCCCTGGAGGCCGGTACCATGCCTCAGATCATTTGCTACTTTTTGAATTAAAAATAAACAGATTAATAATTATACAACCTTATATATGACTTTATAGGCATTTTTATGCTTTTTTTTGTTTAAAAAGTTAGTCAGTACCTGAGGTAACCAGTTTGTCATCACAGTGTTTCAGCACTCAGCAAAACATACTGCATATCTGTGTTAGGACACTACCTGGGTGTTGCTGAGATGTTTATCTGTATTTTTTAAAGAGCCCCTCCAGACATGTATTAAGACATATAAAAAATACTCTACTTGGAACAATAATGTATGTCTGATAAAATCCTTAAAATGGCATCTACTCTGCTCTGAACACTTTAATCATACTCAGGTGCAGACCAAAGCAACCATACCAAGACCCTTTATAGGAGGTGGTCTCGGTTTGTTTGTTTGTGGTGGGAACGTGATCTGACCTTGATCCGATCCAACTACTAGGTATACTCTGCGAGTTTGAGCAAAATGGCTCCTGTAGCCAGGTGTGCTTTGCATGCTGGGATGCAGATGAGCGAATTTAACAATTGCTAACAACTAGCCAGAAAATTAATTGAGGTCCAACCTGGACTAGTTCAATGTAATATGTTGTATTTGGCCAGTGGACCTTCTTCAGGACCGTCTTCCTGTGTTTACGTTCTTGCACCCGCCCCAGACACAACTGACCAATAAGTGGAGTGAACGTTCTCATGTGGCTTGTAGTGATGATTTTGGGTCGCTTGGATTTCTCTCTGTGTGAAAAGAAACTGAACCAAGTTTTCCAACTCATCCACTGATTTGGACCAGAGCAAACGAACAATAGGTTTAAAAACACCCTAAGACGGAGCTGTCCTTTCAAAGATACACAGCAACTGAACCAAACCCAAACAGAGCCAAATGAACCTGAGGCCAGAAAAAGTAGTTCACACTCAGTATTAACTGAAGTGCTGGCTACAATGTGTTTTAAGCCCTTTTTAAGAGCTTATACAACTCTGAGCCTGTTGGGAAAATCCTTAAATATGAAATTGGCAGATAACCTGTCAAAATTCAAAATTTTAGCTGCATCTAGGCAAACATTCAATGGTCTTAATGTAACAGGCACAATCTGTGCTTTGATGAAGAAATATTGGGTAATATGTTGTGTTTCGGCTATATTTGCTCCTGTGAGACAGTCCTTGTATCCTCTTAGGTTCTACCCACTGAGACTTTTGCATAGAGCCATTTGTTGAACTAGAAAGTGTGGAACCTAGACCTACCTCTGTTAGATCAAAAGCTGACATGAGCCTGTTTTTGGAGGGTTGGGTCTATCTGAAGACCTGTATTACACACCAGTCTTTCTTTGGAGCTGTCAGTTCCATTTTCTATCTTTCAAATTTGAAAACACAAAACCCTGAAACTGCAGGTTCAGTGCACAAGTTTCCACTTCACTACAAGTGCATCTCTTAACCACTTAGACGAAGCAGGGAGGCAGACTTGTCAAATGCAACCTCAGATACCCACAGGTCTGTTTGAATCCCATCTGTGCTAGCAGTAGATAGACCAGTAGATGATGTTGAAGAGGATGTAAGATCCAGGAAAGATGACCCGTGAGTACTTGTCTATGGCGTGTGTGTCGATCCAGACGTTGCTGTAGGCGCTGGAGCCAACATGGCCAGTGATAGGGTCACTCTCCATTGCCAGCTGCACCAGCATCCTCTCCCGCTTCACCCCGTTCTCTTCTGGCATGCCGTAGTTCCCTGTGTTGTTGGCATCCACCTCACTGTAGCTAGCTGACATCATGCCAGGATGGGCTATACCACAGGTACACGGCAGCTGCAAGTAGACAAAAATAATTAAAGACTCATGCTGTGTTCACGATCTTTCAGTTGCTGTTAAAATACCATCTTGTTTTTGTTTTTTCAGTTCTCTACACACGTTTTACCTTAAAGCCACTATCTGGAGAATGTTTATGTCTTAAAAAGTTTTTGATTTTAATAAAAAATGTGCTTTGCTGTCTGCTTAAGTACTTTTTGATACTAACACACAACACGTTTTTAAATTGTGAGATGAAACTATTACTCAGGCATATGTACATCATCTCGGTGTCTATGAGTTTAGAGATGACTGACTGACTCACCCTATCTCTGAGTTTCCTCTCCTTACGTTCTTGCAATGTAGACAGGTAGTTGACAGCAGCATACTCGATCACTGACAGGAAGACAAAGACAAAACTGACCCAGAGGTAAATATCCACAGCTTTGATGTAGGAGACCCTGGGCATGGAGGCGTTGACTCCAGTGATGATGGTAGACATGGTGAGCACTGTGGTTATACCTGAAGCATAGGGAGAACAGAATATCAGGTCAGAGCAGCTGAAAGGAGGCTCATATATGATGTTCGGGTAATAGTGATAAAGAAAAGCAAAGATAACAGCTAAGAAGAAACATTTGTCTGCGATGAGAATACTATCCCCTCTCTTCAAGAAGCTGTAGCTTCACCTTATGTGGTGAAAATAAAATTCTGGTGTGTATGTACAAATATTGACCCACACAAAGTGCAGAATCAACATTTGAGTTGACTAAAAACTTAATAACATTCAAAGTTTAAATCTTGCTGCCATTCGAAGATTATGGAAGTCCAGTGCTGCTAATATTAAAATCAAATAATTTAATTAAATCGAAAGATCATTTTCCATTTGTGGAAACCTGATGTATGACAAAAATAACATAAACAAGGCTAAGAGTCAGTCACAGCCATGCTATTGACTCTGAGACTCTTTTTATGTACAGTGGTGCTTTGAGCTAAATGCTAACATCAGCATGCTAACATGCTCACTGTGTTAACATGCTGATATTTAGCAGGTAATGTCTTAGTTTACTGTGTAAGTATGCTAACAGTAGGTGAGCCTGATGGGAATGCCACTAGTTTTGCAGATATTTAGTCAGAAACTGAGATACTGGAGAAAAAAAAGTTTTGACCTGATGATGGCGCTAGAGGAGAAGTCAAAGGATCACAGGTCAATGCAATTCTTCCTGAGAGAAACATTAACATCTGATGCTTGCAGCTAGATACATTTTACTAAAATTAAAAAATGTCAACCCCATTTATTTGGAATTCATCTATGAATTAATATAAGTGATTCTTACAGTATCTGTTCTACTGTATGAAAGCCTCCTTCAGTTCATTCAAATCTGCAGCATCAGTAATATGTTGATACATCTGCAGCCTCTAATTTGAGAAGTGCTGCGCCAGACGCAGTACCATTACACATGGCTGTCCACGTGTTTACCTTCAATAAATCACCTGAAAACAGCACACCAACAAACATCAGTCTAGTTGGATATAGTAACTCAATATACTGCCTGTTTTTTTTTTTTTTACCAAAGCTCATCAATCCTGTGCATCATAGCCTCCTTCCCACCTTTATTTTTGATAAAAGTGGCATCTCATGTTTTATTCTTGAAACGCATCATGGTATAAATGTACTATGTGCAAATGTTCAAATTGCACTGAACTGGAGTGATAATTTCACCAACATTATTCATTTCTATCTTCATTGTACTAATGAAAAAATAGACCCACACCATCTGCCTCTGGCTGCAGATTTATGGTCTCTCTGATCTATACACCTTCAACCAGCCCTTTTGTACTTTGCACTGCTGCACATACATGAACCAAAATAGCCAAAATAGCAGGTGAGCATGGAGATGCCCACACAGTCAGTGCACCCAACACCTACCACCTTGCACTGGTCATTGCTCTTGGTTAAAATAGGGCCAAAAGTCTGAAAAACTGTCCAAACCAATTCATCAGTTAACTAAGAAGTTAGTCACCAACAATGGCCAAGGACTCTCACCTAACGGCACTCTAGCAGGGACGGCCCTGCGGTCGATCCAGAAGGACACCCAGGACAACATGACCATCAGAGTGGCAGGGAAGTAGGTCTGCAGCAGGAAAAAGAAGATGTGACGCCGCAGAGTGAAGTTGATGTACAGACGGTTGTACCAGCCTGGAGAGGAGATAAAGTTAGAAGTTACATATCCCAGAGAGAATGTAGGCTTACATTTAAAATAGCTCTGCACTCATAACTCTGTTAGTACCTGTGCTGCTGTAGAAGGCCAGCTTGGTGGTGGTGTGGAACTCCTGAATGAGGAACTGAGAGAGAGATATTCTCTCGTCTGTGTTTAATGAGCGGTTCCCTTCCTTCCAGTACAACATTAGGTCATCATCTGTGTACGCATCTGGAGGGACAAAGAGCATAAACTAAATATCAGTGGCACACATATGAAAATAACATGATAAGTGAAGACTCTGTACAACAATAGATGGGGAGAGTGCTAAAAAACACCCTCCAGTCTCCAGTGTATTCAACAGTTACCAGCACAGGTGTACACTTAATATCAATTTTATTTATTATATTTATATTTTCCCAGTGTATTCAGAAAGGAATGAAAACAGGACAGAAAGATAAATCTAATCAGAATGTAGCTGGCTGTAGGAGACGATAATCATCAAACTTGATCACATCAGTCACTTACAGCTTTCTATCTCCAAAGAGCATGTCTGTGTGTCCAGAGGAAAGCGACTCAGGTCCATGCTGCACATGGATGTGACTGTCACCCTGCAGTACAAGACAAAACAATTAGCTTTTGTAGTATATTTAAAATTTTTAGAGAGAGAAAACACCATGTAAGGGATGTAAGCTTGATATTTCTTTTTTAAAATGCAGTAATTAATGTTTAAAACTGCTCCATAGCACAAAGAGGGCGCTAAGATGAGCTAACAAGGTTCATGTGGGAATATGTGTTTTCATGTTCTCTTTGACGGCTTTTATGTCATCTGACAAACTTTGCTGTCATAAAGAAATTCAATAAGCAAACTCATGGCCCTTTTCAACTGAATTTCTCAAGAAGCCTTTTCAGGAACTCAGAAATTTGACCTGCATAGAAGCTAGTTCCAGTTTTGGTTTCTGATGTTCTCGCCCCCCCCCCAAAAAAAGTCTCTTGTCCCAAGATTTCTAATGGCCCAGAAACTCAGGGTGGAGTATGCAGTGCTGAATGTCACTGCCTGCTCCAACATTAGCCTTGAGGCTTCAAACCAGCAGTGGTTGTCACTAGTATCAATATCAAATTACATATTAAAACAGTTCACTTCCTATCTGGCGAAGCTGCTTTTCTACCTCTGTATGTCTCCTTTCCACTATCAAACATCACACACAGTAGTCACATACAGCTTGTTCTCAATCTAATTTAGCTCATCTTTGCAGTTCTTCAGAAGCAGTAAAAATGTAAACAGGGATGCACCAAAACAACTTGTAATACTTGATGTAGTCTCTAGAGCTCATTAGATCCTGTTATTTGGTTTAAAAACCACAATGGACGCTGAAAGTAGGAAAATATAATTGGTAGAATCTTGCATCAAAAGATTACTGGTCTGCAGTCACCTCTCAAGTATAGTGTACAATCCAAAACTGGCATGAGAGTGCAAATTTTAAGTTTAAGACGTGTTTCTTCTCTAACAAAAATAAAAATGAATGCAGTAAATGAAAGCAAATATGGATTTATTGATCCATGTTGTCTATACAAAGTAAACTGGCTCAAAAATAAAAAATCTGATAGTACATATTATTTAATAGTACATCTTATTTATCTATTTATCTAATAGATTAATACAACCTTGTATCCATATATTCCACAACATAGTCAGAAAACTGTGCGGCTCCACTCTCCTCATGCAAACTACTAACTATATTCCTGTGTCAGTGTCCATCTACGGCAAATTCACCGGTCCTATCTTAAAGAGACATGAACATATTTCTCTCAATGAGTTTACAATAATAACACACATGCATAAAATTGTAAATAGTTAACACTACTAATTACTCTTATTGTATAGATTAAAACAAATGTAAGGAAAAATAATATGTAAATACCGTGTGACTCTAAAATATGAATTTGACCATCTAACCAGCTAAAGCCCCTTTTTGACTAAATAGTTCCAGGAACTAAGGAGCCACAGGAACTAAACTCAAGCACTTAATTTGGAACTAAATATCCTCGTCACTATCCTCGTCAATCTCTGACTTCATTGTGTTCCCCCACTTCTGAATCCAAACCTATACCCTTGCCAATGGTTCTTTGGCCTTGGGCCTTGCATGGACTTTTCTAAATTTTGACCTCATTTCCATTGGTTGAAATGAAGGTAAGGTTCCTAAGTCACTGAAACGGTTCCTGGGCCCTAGGGAAATGTTTTTAATTCAAGAAATGGGCTTGAAGACATTGGAAATCAACCTATAACACAATGACAAAGACTACACTATGATTTGGAAAGAGATTGGCAGTAATCTACATAACAGTACTGTATGTGATTTGTAGTAAACAGGATAAGCTATGCAAAACCTTATAGTTATGTGCAGTCCTACAAGAGCATACAAATTTACATAGCTTTCTGGGAATGTTGATGTTAAGCAGAGGCAGTAGCTGTTATTGAATGGGAGAAAGATGCTTATTTTCACCTACCAAGATTTTGGTGCTTTTGATTTGATGATAAATATTGTATAGTGCCCACTGACCTTCATATACATATGCTTGTCTAACCTTCGGCAGTGCATTATCCATCCATACTTGCAGGCAAATATTGTTTGGGTCAGGGGTTCCAGCACAGAGATGATAAATGAAAATACATAATCCAGCTCACAGGACAACAGAGGGCTATAGGGTCGGCAGGAGAGGTCTACAAATTGTCATCCTCACTCGCCAATCTGCCTTAGTCTGGAAAATCTCTAACCAGCACCAACCCCACACAGATTAACCCATGCCATGTGATGAGTATGCTTATATGTATTTATCATCATCAACAATAGTCTTCTCTCATACATATAGTATACATTCACCAAGTAGCAAAGCACCACAACTCACATCAAGATCAGGATCTCTGATTGTAAGAAAACCAGATCACAGACTTCACACAATCTGACTTTTGTTTGATTTTATTTAACAAGATATGGATTTATCATTCCTATTATGGTGTAGTAGCACCTTCTATGCTAACAGTGTGATATTTCCCATCAAAAACTAAATGCAGATTTGCAGATGATGCTGTTGAATTTTGTTCGTGCCAGTCCATCAGCAAGGCAGTACTATGAGTGGTCACAACACGAGGCAGATGGCCAGCTGTTATCATTTGCTAGGTTCTGTAATGTGGATTACAAAAACAGCTATCTTGGCTCCGGGCCTCATGTCGCTTGCCAAAATTAGAAGGTCATGCTCAGCAGTATTAACGGTTGTAATTGGCAGAACGTTATCCCCTTAAATACACAACTTGTACTGTGGCAGCTGGTGCCACTTTGTCTTTGTGGGACAGCCAATGGCAATTACATCCCTGAACACCCACTAACATCATAACCTGCCCCACTTAAAACGTATTACTTGTATGTAATGCACTAGTATCCGGTGTTAAAGAAGTCAGTGGAATATATTAAAGCTGTACTAGTCATATTTTTTCTTCTCCTAAGCTCTTTGGAGCATTTCAGCCTTTTTTTAGCTCATGGTTTTGGTAGCCTGCATCTTTACTGTTTTGATTCAGTCTCATCAACCTAGTTTCAGCAGCAGAAGGCTCCTGCTTTCAGCGAAAAAGCTCTAATAAACTCACTGCCCTGCCAAATGCTAGACAGAAGACACAGTTAGCAACTAGCTTGTGAACATAGTGGAGCATTTAGCAGCTGAAGAGCAGATATAAACCAGAAATGAACTGAGAATATTGGATTTACATTCATCAGGTGGACATGAACACCACTCAAAACAAATCGCCTTTTTTTTTAAACTGTAGGAAAAATTTGTGCAAGTCTTAATTTGCAGGGCAAGAATCAATGCAGCAGAGGCTGAGATATCCCTTAGTTTTGTTCTTGGACTAAAAGTTAAGGATAAGCTTCAAAAACATATTTCTACATTTCCCATGATGCACATCAATAGCGTATTTCATTAGACCTCCCCTTTCTGGTAAACGCCCACATCTTTCAAAGTCCACACCACCAATTTGTAAGTCAGTTATTAATTTGTAGTCCTCAAGCCCACACCCTTATAGAGGTGTGATGTCACTTCAGTTATTTTCTCAGACTTGACAAAGCTCCTCCAGAGCCATGAAAGACATTATACACACACAGGCTGGGTAGTAGGCTACTGCCCATGACAAGTAAATTGAATTTAATTTATAAAATTTGTAGTGTGCCTCTTTAACTACATGCTGCCCCTGTATGATCAACAACTTTACAAAATTATTCAGTCAATTGTGTCACTAAACCACTTTGCTTTACTTTGCTTCTACAGTTCAATCAGACAAACTGATCAACTTAAGTCAACTTAATCAACAATATCAAAAACAGTACATATGGAAGAAGCTGGGGGGGTGGAAAGAACTCAGATGGGCTGCAACTAACCATTATTTTCCTGACTGAATAATCTGTTGAATCTTCTTGATTGTTTTGTCTATAAAACAATGAAAAATGATCAAAATATCCTATTGAATGTCTTGTTTTGTTCAACAAACAGTCCAAACCCCCAAATATTCAATCTACAATAATGTAACACCAAGAAAAGCAGCACATTCTCAAATTTAAGAGCCTGGAATCATTAAGTATTCCGCATTTTTGTTGGAAAAATTACTTGTTAATTGTTGATTACTTCTTAATTGATTATCAAAATAGTTAATATGCAGATTCATTTTCTGTTGTTTGACTAATCGATCAATTGTTGCAGCCTTAGAGAAGTGTGAGGTTATAATGGATGCACTTGTATGAATATGAGTGGATGTGACTAGTCAGCTGGTAGCCAAGCAACTGATGGTTAAGCAGGAATGAAGCAGCTAATGCAAGTGTGACTTCAGAACTCTGCCAAATGCAATGCTCCATTCAAAGAAAGCAAATATCTGGATTTCATCTCATTTGAAGTACTTGAGTGTTTAATTAGTTGAGACCAGACTATAATATTATTCATGTTAAATCCTGATTAAACAGTCTCTCTCCGTTGTTTCATACATTGGGGGTAGAATTACCTGAGGCTGTAGAGGACTTTGCCATCTGGGTAGACTCTCAGCATGACATTGTCAGTGGTGGTGTCATGTGTGAAGGACTTCTTAGAGTGGACAAAAAACATGTCAGGTACCCAGATCTTCTTTACCAGGCGGCCGTCAAAGGTCATGCTCTGGTTCTTGTTGCTTCGGAAGGATAGACGTTCATCTTTCCAGTAGTGCCTCAGATACAAGGTCATAGTAAAGTCCTTAAACAAGAAAAGAAATGTTTGTTGAAGCACTATCTCAACTTACAACATACATAAAATGTCACAATACAGTCCAGACATACCATATCAACCTCTGAAATAGCATCCAGGCTTTCAACCTGAACGTCAACTCCAACTGGGACTGCAGGCCCTAGAAAAATATAGAGCAGATTACAAAGATGTATTAACCTGCAATTTACAGTAGTGTTAATGTCAACAGTACCGATAAAAACAGCAGTGCAGATGTAGCCCAAGTGCCTCATCCAGTGTTATTTGGATTATCTGTTAATTTGGAGGTCATGACTGCTTTTTATGCCAGTGCTTTTTGCTACAAACAATGACTTCTGCTCCCATTCCTCCAAATCCCCATAAAAGCAGTTGGGTGTAGATTTCCCAAAAATGGCACAGAGCCAGTGGAGTGAGTACTCTAATCCTACTTTACATTATAGTGCAGGCAACTTTTTTTTTTTTAGCAGGGCTCCAGATTGTCTACATTTTGATACAATTATGGTGGGGACAAACAAGTATATAATGACACAAATAAAGCTGATGTTAAACTGAGTTGCAGTGTGAAGGTTGGGTGGGCGGGTATGTGAAAAGAATTTACCATCTGCTATTTAAAGCTGCTGTGAGGAGATAAAAATAAATTTAATTAAAACATACAGTATGTATTGTGGTTGTGTTTTCAAGCACAGTCAAGTTCATTGCCATTACATTTAGATTAATCTACATACAGTATATGAAATGAAATATACACAGACTCAACAGATAACCAGTTAATAACGACTAATGTGCACACATAAAAACATAAGGATAAATTAAAAGTGCATTTTGATGATGCCCCACTGACATTTTTGGGAGGCTATTTTATTCCTTTAACAGACAGACAGTAGAGAGACAGTGGGAAACGAAGGCAGAGAGAGATGGGGAATAACATGCGACAAAGTTCTGCAGTCGGAATTGAACCACAGACATTGCAGTTACAGTTTTCGGCATACCATGGTGTGTCCCACCTGACATTTTTACTGCATCCAGGCCTGAGAGGCTAAATCTGGCCCTGCTTTCATCACACAAAGGTCAGAACAGCAATGCTTTTCCTCCAAACAGGATACAGTGTGAAGTTGCTCTAATGTAACTTAATAGCAAGGTGAAAAAAAGTGTTTTATTTATGTTTCAAGTCTGTTGCACCTCTGACCACACTCAGCATCACTGATGGATGGCGAGCCTTAGTGACTTGGACTTAATGGGAGCAGTAACAGGGAGCTGGTGGAGTCATGAAAAGTGAAGTGTTATCATTAACCCAACTTACACACTGTTGTTCCACCCTCCATCACAAACAAGCTGATTGATTGTTCCCATTTCAACATGGAACAGTGGAACTACACTGAATACATTAATGTAATACCCCAAATCCATAAAAGTATAGAAGAAAACAGATGTGCAAACATCTCTAAACAACACCCTGGCATGTTCAGATACTGTAAATGCAGATGGAGAAGCATTTTCCAGCCTTTATACAGAGTCAGAGATTTAGTAATAATTTTAAAAAATATCACAAGTTTAAATTTGATATGTTACAGTGAATAAAGACATGCTATCTGCATGCAGACTACAAAATAAAAAATATATATATGATTTTTGTAGAGGACTGTTGAAATATTTGCTGTAATGCACTTTGCATTGAAAAACACTAACATTTAGAATAAGAAACATGCAGTAACTAATTAAACCCAATCCAGCTCACATTCCCTGATGTAATTAAGAGCAGTAAAGACTGCCAGTAACTGAGTGAAGGCTTTCCAGGAACTGCACTGGGATTCATTTGAGATTTCGAATATATAGGGGAAATGCAAGTGTGAGAATTGAAAAAGCACACAGATTCAGGCTTTGAGCCGTGCTAATGTGGCAGATTAAGATGGGAGTTATTGAATTAATCACATTAATCACTGGCCCACAGCAGCATGGCTCAGACATAATCCTACTCTGTTATGTCATCTCTTCAAGCCAGCGTTGGACACTCCCACTTCCCCCATTTAAATGAGTGTATAGATCTGGCTGCGTGGGTTGGGTTTAGGCGTAAAGTCTCAAATAACACTCCATGCAGTTAATGACTTGTCTGGACACTGAATTACAAACCGAAGCATCTTTGAACAGAGAACATCATCTACTGCTCCATTTAGTTCAGAGAGATGAATCTCCTTACCTCCAAATCCTGGTCGCATTGTGAAGTCATGGTCTTCTATCCTCAGCAGCTGCTCTGACTTTGTACCCCAGGTTTTGGTAATGTCTGGACTCCTTTTGTAGATAGGACTGATGGAAATAGATGAAAAACAACATTTCAAGAGTTAATATCCACATCAATATGAACATCCAACATGGTGCGTTATATTAATACAATTCTTTGTTCTTGTACAATATTTTTTAAACATTAACAACTCTTTTCACTCACTTAAATATATTTTTACTTACTTAATTAATACTTAATTTTTATTGTAAAATTTAATTTACATTATACACAATCAATTGTCTTTTGTGGTACTTGTATTTTCTAATATATTTCTAATATATTTTTTATAGTTGACCCTATTTTTTGATTGTAATGCATCACAACTTGCAGGCAAATTTCTTGTATGTGCCAGGCTACTTGGCAATAAACCTGTTTTGATTCTGACTCTGATTCTGATTCTGATGAAGTTTAGGGTCTCTAAAAAAGATGAACAATTCTGAAATTCTACTATTCTGTCTTCTTACAAGACATGATGTTCTTTAAATGCTTTCTAATATGCACTAAGTTTGTTCTATCAGTCCTTTTGTAAAATTACTGAATTGTATGTGAAACCTTTTTTGCTATTTCTGTCAAGCTGATCTAATCTTTACAAAATGTTGCACTTGGCTTACAGTACATTCTCCTGTATTATGGCTGCTACACCACTAACACAGTGCTGCAGTGGTGAAAATTCAAATCCAATGTCAAAGGAGCTGGTAATCCAGCCTTGGATTTACACGTGTACTTAATAAAGTGGCCACTGAGTGTAATTTGCCCCAATTGTTTGAACATCATTGATAGCTGCTTCCAGCTACATTTACTACTGGAAAATCACTCTTGTGCTATTCAGGAGCTACACCAGGGTTAATGAGCTTTTCAGTATATTGTACAACTGATGTTCTCCCAGCAGTTTGATTGCATGCATTGTAGCTTGTTGTCATCTTACTGACTTCATCCAGAAAATAATCAAATGAACTTTCTGATTCAGAAGGATAAGAATAGATTACATTGGGTTTAGCACGGAAGCAGCCCATCCTCCTCTCTAGATACTGCAAACAATAGTGTGATTAGAATGTTGACCATGTGCATTTAAATCCATTCATGCTGGTTTAATCTTTACTATAAGATTCTCCTGTCTAGCCTCGGTTATCACTCTAATTGGACTAAGAAAAGAAAAACACACACACACGTCATACCTGCCAATTTTGCGACCGGATCCTTCTGTTAGAGGCATTTCTCTTTTCGACCTGAAAGGAAAACAAACATTATGTAAGGTACTAAAAGTCCCTGTTGGACATTCCTGCTTGCATTTCCACCACATCTGAAGAACCGTGAAGATTATTACACAGATTGGATCTAAGATGAATTGAAAAACAACAGCGGCGATTGAAAATCAGTATTAACACACAAGGAAACAACAACACAGAGTCATCCTGTTGTTCTCTGATATTAATGTTGTGTGACTCTGATGTATGAATCATAGATGTAATGAATAAATGAAAAGGAGAAATGCAGAGGAGCAAAATGAAACTGAAAACTCGTCTCAGAGTGTTTGATGGTTATTTATTTCTGCTTTTGAACGTAACTGCCATGAAAGAATCAGAAAATAACATTTTATTTCTCTCATTCACTCTCTTTTAACTCTTTTAATGTTAACAAACAAAGAGAAATGTCCTCCTCTCGTCCTAATATCGATACTCAAGGGCGCTGGCCAAGGGGCCACTGGCCCCGCCACTTTACCCTCTTCCCACATTCTTTTTAAGTTTGCGAATCACTGTATCCCCACAAATGCCCCTATATTGCAACACTTATGGTAAAAAGATGTTTCAAATATTCCCATCCACTCTAAGACATTAGGTCAAATAAAGCAGTGAAATGACTGTTTCTTAATTGGATGCTTACGCCCATAGGCAACACCTATTCTGAACATACAGCCAACCAGTCAGTCAGCACTCATGCCTTGAATGTTCATGTGAATTGGTAAACAGATTATCGTGTTCAAAGGCTCATCAGAAAAATACTACACAGTGACTTGTAATACTCACAGACTGGACATTCATGATCCCCAGAGGATGAAGCCTAATGTTTGTGGTCACCTCAACTTTCATGGAGTGATTTCATCAGTATTTGTTGGCAAGAAATATCAAAATCAATTGAACAGATTGTTGTAATATTTACTGATTATGTGCATGCTCCCCAGAGGATGAACAGTTTCCATAATGGACACTCCCTGAGCCTTCCTGTAAGGCCACCATTGGTAAAAAAAAAAAAAAATCAGATTTGCCTGGAGGATTTGCATGAAATTCAAAAAACTAACAGGCAGACTTCCATGAAAATAGCTGAGTACGTTATTGCTCCCAGGGGATTAACTTTTGTGATTTTAATGACCTTTTGATCTTTTCTCTAGTGCTACCCACAAGAGGTTTTACTTGTGACCCCTTGTCATTGGGTGCATATTTGTGGACAGTTCCATCTTACAAGTGATTTTCCTCCTTCAAAACTTATAGATTATTAGATATTAGTTAGCGATCAGAAATGTTTAAACTATCCAGCATTTAAAATGAATTACTGGAATTACTGGAGGAGTCCCAATTCCCATGACCAGAACCAGTATCCCAAAGAACAGTGAGCGAGTGCTCCATTCACAGGAAGCTGGAATCACCAATGATGACCTATTGATTGATCTATGACCTATTGCCGAAAGATTTTTACCATGTCACCCACACTAGAAATGAAAGTGGTATGTTAGTGGTATGTTGGTCATTGTACTCAAAAGTACACATGGCTGACACTTAAGCTGTTGTGTCTGTCTTCGTCTCTGCGGTAAACGTGCACACCCTGTGACAGATGTTGGAGAAAATAGAGCATATTTCCGGGAGAGGTTAACTCCTTCAAACTGGAAGGTTAGGCCATCATTTTTTTTGGCAAAACTAATAGCAATACTAATAGTGCTTTTACACTGGATGCAGCCACACTGAGAAATTAGTAAGCATCTGATGGAGGATGTAACACAGAGAGGTCAAAGAGCTGATGAGCAGCCAGGCCACCGTCTGGTCCGCTTCATTGCTTTTGAAACTAGAACCAAGTTGACTTTAGGATAGCGGGGAGGGTATTTACTATGCCTGTCGCAAATTACCGTCCTCTGCAAAAATCAAATTTTCCGTCTCCACATTTAGTGGGGTATTTACTAAGACTACTAATATAAATGAGCCCAGCTATAATTCATTTGATTTACATAAAACGCAGCTAAGTAAGATTGGATGCCAGGCTGTTGCACATGTCTAGAAAGCAGTGGAGTGCGAAACTGACCTTTTCTGGTGCTGAACTTTAAATATTGGTTGAAGAGAAGACAGTTTTTAAACTGCAAGTGCAGTTAAATAGCTTGATATTGTCAGCTCAACAAAAAGATCAGTGATTGAATGCGGTATGAAAAATCAGTGGGGGGATTTTGGTAGAATTTCAAACTTCTGACAAGATTTTTGTTGTAAACAGATTAAAACAAAAGCCCAATATAACTGACTACTTAATAAAGAGCTATTGACGGCTTCTTCAGTCATGACACTTAGATGACACTGGACTGCAGCTGCTGTGTGCCATTAAAAGTCAGGAAACAGCATTAAAACAGGAGGCCACCGACAGAAAGGTAAAGTCATGAGAAATAATAGCTTGTTGCATTGCTGCTCTTTTGGCTTGCTTTGCATTTTTTTGTCTCTCTCACTATTTCTCTCTCTCTCTATATCTCTTTACTCACTGTTCTGACCTGGTCAGTCTGTCTCTCCCTTCGTGTGTGTCTGATAAAACAGCAGATTTTATGCAGTTTGCATCTAATTTCCTACCAACTGTCAACACTGGTTCTTTTAACCACAACCACAGTCTTTCTCTATCCTTAACCAAGTAGCTTTAGTTGCCTTAAACTTAACCATAGTGTGCTGACAAATGTGGTGTCACATCAGATGTTATACTCACCTGGATGTACGCTCACCTGGGTCATTTAGGAAGGCAATGACAAACTATACATTTTGTCATTAATTTTGGATGACTTTTTCTTGAGCTCACTGTTTGACAAGAAACAGCAACAAGTCATCAAAAATGAATGAAAATGCTGAAAATGCTATGCTACAAAGAGCATTCGAAAATCATACCCAGGATTTTTTCCCCTTTTGTTGAGTTAGACACATGTTTCCTTTCGTTATTTTTGGCAACTTTACAGCGAGACGATTAGAAATAAAATATAGCACATTAAAATAAATACTGCTGGACAGCGGCCTCTGCGGCAACAACTGGCCACAAATTGCATGGAGTTACAACTTCCAGGTCTGACAGGGGCCCAAGAAACATTTTTCCCACACACAATCATGGGGAAAACAGTGGATACATTTTTCTGAGTGTAACAACCCCTGTGAAATGACTCATTTCACTATCAGAATTTGATCCATTTGGTCTGATCACATTTGGAAAGTCTACAAGGGCCACACGATTGAATTGTTTTATCCCCATTCAAGTTAGCTAAACTGGAATTTAGCCGTCTCATCCGGCAGAAGTCTCTAGTGAATATGCTTTATGAGTGCATGGGGCCCATAGAGTCGTGTGCAGTATGTTCTTTACAGCGGGAAGTGACTTTTTTGGCTTCATGCGCCACTGAGCAGCTTTCAAAGGAATGAATGGGTCCCCAAACAGGAAACAACAAACACGGTGTTATAGCAGACCAGGTAAGGCTGTAACAGCAAAAGGCTGGAGTGTATTGAACAGAGTCCATCCATCTACTCCCAGTGAAGCAAGATATGGCTTCAATATCAAAGGCAACTAAAATAAAACTCCAGTTGTAGTCAGTCAGATCAACTGACCTTTCATAGGATGCAGAGCAGGAAAACAGATAACCTTTGACTCTGAATGTAAAAAAAAAAAAATCAAACATGTTTTACATTTGTGGTTTACTAAAAATTACATTTAATTGCTGGCCTTCCTTCCGCCTGGCTAACCTTTCTCAAAGGAACAACAATAGCAATAATTCAGAAAGCACATTAACACATTCAGATTACAGGTTACGTAATCAGAGTAAGTGATTTTTCTAACCAGGCACATGTCACCTTCTGTTGCTGTCAGCTTAAGACAGAGCTTTGATTATCAAGCATGTAGGAAGGCTCTGTCTGATTGTATACTGCAACACCTCAGCTATTAAAATAAAAAAAACTGAGATTAGTCCTCTAGATCATTAGTGTTCAAAAACTCAGTATTGGATATACTGGTGTCATTGTTCTTGTACTGGAAGTTATCTCAGTGGTACACAACTATACTTTAAAATGCAGACACATGGTCATAATAGATCATTATAATAGGACTTTTATGGAGAGCAGAAGGTCTAAACACAAAAGAAAGATAAAATGAACTCAAATCAGGCAACCTCTTTCATACCCCAGACCCAGGAACCCCAAAATTTCTAAGAAATTAAATAGAAAACTTGGATCAGCCTTGTGTCAAAATCTTGTCATAGCGCCTTTAATATATAACAGTAATATTATGTACTCTCTAAAAATCACTGGGTTAAAAATTGATCCAGTGTGACAAATTATATAGTGACAAGTTAACCCAGTATAGTGTTGACCCATAGCTTGTAAATTTTGAACCCAGTGATTTTTAATGTGTATAATGTATATAGTGTGTATATGTATAATGATATGATTATAAAATATTATGTATTAATCATGCTTATGAATATTTATTTCATAATATTATGCTTACATGATGAATATTCTTAAATGTATTTGCATTGAATGAACGTACAGTGAAACTAACACAGGGGGCTCTCTGGTTAATCCAGCTCTGTAGCTGTTTAGAAGTTCTGCTCATGAAAACATTTGTGCTGCTGCCTTCATTGTCTTTTTTCACAGCAGAAAAGTAGACTTGTCATAGCAGGAGAAGCACAGATGTTACTGATAACATTAAGGGCGACTCTGTTCTATTCAAGTGTCCAGTAAGTCATGACACTGTTTTACAGCGAGCCAGCATGTACAATACCATCACCCTGAAACAGAAGCAGCTAAATGGAATTCAGCCATCATTCATTTTATCATTTACACCCGTGCTTTCACTGCTGTCACATGTCAAAGTGTCTTCTGTGAAAAAAGGTCTATTAGTAGATATTTTGTTAGTTGTTATTTTTTGCAGAGTTGGGAATAGAAGCTTTTAAAAGAGTATCTGCTGCAACTGACTGATGCAATCCTCAAATAGGAATAAATAACATTACATCATCATGTCAGGAGCCGAGCCACAGAAAAAGAGCAAATCCTTTTGATTCCTTACAACAAAATGCAACAGTGTTGTGTTAATTTCATAACTCATGGGCTCCATGATGTCAGAAATCTGATTTTTCGGTGAAACAAGCAGAGACTCCTGAAAAACTGGAAACAACATTCAAGAAAATGATCTGAACTCTGAACTCAAGGGCTAATGTAGGAAAGCAAGCACAAGTTGATAAGTCTAACCACAAAATCATCAGACCAAGAGGAGGGAAATATTCATTTTAACAACTCACAATCATGGGAAGTTTGAACATCTGCAATTCCATGGCAACGGAGAGAACCATGTCATAAGGTAGAAATTCCAGAAAAAGCCTGTAAGTGGATCTATTTCCAACGTCCAGAAGGAACTGATAAAATCTGTGGTTTGATGTTGTATTAGAATCTTATTCATTTTTGTAGTTTTTCCAAACGCAGATTAACTTGCATTAAGAACATTCTTGAATGATGCGCATTTTCTTGAAGCTGCAGTGACCTGCCCTTTGCCTTCCAAAATACTCAGTTTGTATAGAATTTCCTTAATCATTGTAAGCACTTTGGGAAAAAATGGCTACAATCTTTAGGCAGGCAATTTGACTTGTTTTAATAAAACTGAGAGAAGATTTCAGACATTTTTATAAGATTATGAGTAGATGAAATGACAAATGTTCAGCTTTTATGCGTATTTACGCACGGCACAATTAGAAGCCAACCAAGCCTCATTTGGATCATTGTGAACTGACCTGATGTGTCTGTATGGCTGCAGTATTTGTCCTCTTATACGCGTCTGACCGGACACACCGACCACCCAAACCAGCAGGTGTAGCAGCGCAACATCCGTGTGCATGGTGTCCAGCAGAGTCCCAGGCCTCTCTAGAAGTCTCAAAACTACAGGCTACTGCCAAAAGTTTTTGCGCACAGGGACCGCATTCCGCGCACGCTTCGCGCCGTAAACATAGTGAGATTGTATACATGGATCACACAGTATTTAATCTGACAGAGGAGGGGGGAAGCTATTTCGCCTTAACCCACAAATCCTCCGCGTCAGATGGCTGGGATTTGCTCTCCGTACGCTCGATGGAGTCTGAGCGGGAACACAGAGCACGTTTTTTTCACTTAATTCACCTCCACATATACAGGTAAAATATGATATAGTGAAGGCAGCAGGTCACAGTGATTCTGCATGTTCACTCTTATATAAAATGTTAAATGATGAGGATGAGAAAAAACCCTACATTGGATGAGTTATAGTCCCTTTTTTCACAGGCACATCAAGCTGATGGGTCACTGTAAATCTAAACAATGATTTTATATGTTTTATAATATAAAATATTTTAAGATATTTTCTTAATTAATTTGAAGTGATAGCTTTTTCATCTGAATCGCACCATTTAGTATATACATTAGATTTGAACAGCATGTTCCCAATTACCAATATGTATGGGAGTATGTAACCGTCTCTTAATCCGGGTTGAGTGTTCCTGTACTGAGGCTGAGTGCAGGTATGTCACTGAGGTTATACACTCCATCACCTCCATCACTGCATCACAAAGATATATGATTTTTTTGATAGTCTTTCTTGCAGCATTGTTAAACAGTGAGGTGGTACTGTAGTTAGTTAGTATTGCAGCCTGCTTTGGTCTTCATGTCATTTCCATTTCTTTGCTATCTGAGTTGTGAAGCTGCCTTTATAACCTACAGTAACATGCACTGTCATAAGTGCCTCACACCGCACCGCACCACACCCAACAAGGGTCAGACTGATATATTGATACATATACTGTATAAATCAGGCCATTAATGACATTTTGTTTTACTAGTCTAATGGATAATGACTGCTACATGAATAGTCTGCAGTGTCTTTTCATCAATGTTTAAATATTGATACAATATGGGGGGGGGGGGGGGGGTTAATAGAATAATTAATAGAATAGATTAGTGTTTTGGGGCATACCTCTGTTCACTTTCTTTCCAAAAGTGAGATGAGAAGATTGATATCAATCTCACTGCTACAGGATGGGTTCACAGTTTTTGAAGTCTTCAGTCAGACGCCCATATGAAGACTGAAACAGGTTTTGCTTGCTGTAATCATCTGTTGATACTGACCATTAAGAACTTACAATGTAAGTGATGGGGGACAAAATCCACAGTCCTCCTTCTGTGCAAAAAATGTATTTCAAAGTTCATCTGAAGCTAATATGAAGTTTCAGCCATCTAAATTAGTCAAATTAAGTGGATATCTTTGGAGCCTTTTAGTTCAAATTTCCCTCTTTGTGTCACTATGGCTACGTTCACATTACTGTGCCTACATACTGCAGTGTCCACTTTTTTTTGGTCCAAATCCCAATTTTTTTTTTTGCCTCCTAGTGACTCATTTCTGATTTTTATCATGGAAGTGTGAACAAACTAAATTAGATTTTAGGTGTTTTTGTAGCATATCTGGGCCACTTGCATATGTGGTCCTAGATCTGTTTCATATTCAATCCAATCAGATCATGTTTTTAGGCATATGATGACAGGTAATGTTGCCAGTCTTCATATGTCTTATATTTATTTATTTATTATAACTTAAACTTTATATTTTTGGTCTAACTCAGATGGCTAAAGCTTCATATTAGCTTCAGATAAACTTTTCAATACATTTGAACACAGAACGAGGACTGTGGATTTTGTCCCCCATCACTTACTGTACATTGGAAACATGCTTGGAAGAGATATCTAAATGCTTTGTGTGAACAGGAGGAATGATTACAGTGAGCAAAATCTTTTTCAGTGTTCATATGTGCACCTGACTGTTGTTTTAACACACACTTGAAAAATGATGAACCCGTCCTGTAAGTATAGAGTTGAAGGAAAACAATATTTTGTCATGTTAGGAGGATCTACATGCTAAAACTATTCTTCACGAATAATAGTTTATTCATCTGCCCGGCACTTGTGCAGTCAATGACTCTAGTGCAGGTTTCCAGATACAGTCACTGAGCAGAAGTTTTGGTCTCAGTACAAACATACGATGATACCAAACCTGACAACCTCATTGTGATAACATGATTCTAGGAAGATGCACACAGTCACTGCACCCAGCTGTTGTTGGTCAAGAAGTACCACCAGCATTTAACTAAATCCACAGATCAATATTTTTACATTTTTATTTACAGTGTGTACAGGTTAAACAAACGAGATACAACTTAATAATCAGTGAGTTTTAGAGCTGTTGGTACTTTGCTGTAAACTTTTTCATTTTGCACAGAACCAGATTAGCTTTTTCCTGCTGCTTCCAGTCTTTATAATAAGCTGGGCTAACCCTTGATCCGCTCCTCTCACTCTGCCACAGCCACGTCTTCCAAATACCATTACCCCAATTTGTAACACAGCCATTTTGCTAAAAATTTGTACTCCCTTGAGTCCTGTGCTCAATTCTGCTCCATATCCAGCCTTTCAAAGCTCACATGTCCTTCTTTCTTAGTGTTTGAACACCCTCAGGATCCTCAGTAAACCTGTGAATATGCTGTTGTTCTGGAGCCTGGGCAGCATTAACATCCATGGGGCAGTGGGAGTTGATGAGCTCCGCTTTGTCGTTAGATCTGCTATCTATAGGATTATCCAAAGGGAACCCAAGCTTTCATTTTTCCTTTGCTGCCTAAGATTATTTTTGATCCTTTTATATTGTTTTGATAGATTATTAAATAACAACATGGTGACAGTAAATGCATGACATCAAGGCTGTCATCAGTGTCTGCAGACGATCTGTGCAGTCAGAGCTTGACGGTCTGTATGTGTGGCAACACAGCAAGGCCTGGATCTGTTAACTTTAGCAGTATATATGGCAGCTCTAATGAAGAAGCTCTTATGTTCATCTACATCTGAAAATGATAGTTTTGAGAGCTGTTGCAGTAATGTTGGAAGTCTCACCAGTAGTGGGGCTAAAACTGTAAAGTTTGTCCTGAAAGTGGGGCTGGAGGAAAGGTCATGAGGTCAGGAAAATTTCATGGCAGTCTGCTTGTGAGAAATACAGGTTCTTGTGTGCAAAGTTCACATTTTGTCCTGAGAGTGGTGCTAGAGGAAGGCTCATGATGAGTGTCCAAAATGTAAACAGTAAATAAACAGTTTATCCTGTGGAGCATCAATATGCTCAATAAATTTGATTTGATGATGTCAGGACAAATTGAAAAAAAAAAAAAAATCATTTTTGCACAAATTTTGATGTTAGGGTGACTATGTCTAAACAGTTAGTGCAGGTTGTCCATTATTTGCAGTGTCACAATGTCTTTGGGCAAGATACTGAACCCCAATTACCTCTGATGGACAGGCCAGCACCTTGCATGGCTGCCTAGTTGTGTGTGTGTGTGTGTGTGTGTGTGTGTGTGTGTGTGAATGGGTGAATGAGAGGCAAACTGTAAAGTGCTTTGGATAAAAGTGTGCTATAAAAATTCTGTCCCTTTAAAATTATTGACAATACAAGACAGTATAATCCTATAGAACATATAGAGTAATAAAAACAGTAGAACAAAGGAGGAGACCCAGCTCTCAGGTTGTGGGGTGTGTATACATAATTTGCAGCCAAAAAAGCTGTTTTGCTGATTTTGCCTGGATGCTTTTACCTTTTCAAAAATCCATATCTCACTTCCAGAAAACTACTATTGGTTCAATTTTTAGTTTGAATAGTTTCAGCCACATTTGAATTGGCTTCTCTGTTTGTACAAAGCATAAAAGCTGCTTTTATGTTTTCTTTTGATTCTTCCATTGCTAAGTGTGAAAAGGTTTCTCTTCTCCCTTTTCACTGGGCCCTGGTTCCAACATTACTGGTGTTTTTTCTTAAACCACTAATTTCAGTCCAGTGTTTCACAATATTATTTTGATGGAGGGCTTCTTTTATTTTTTCATCACCTTTTTTGCACATACTTTGGCCTGCCGACCTGCTCCTTTAACATCCCTTTAAAAGTTTCCAGTGCCAGAACTCATCTACTCTTTATTTGGGGTGGTGGCACCAAACTAAGTAAGAATCTACCTTTGTTTCCAGTTGTAAAGTTGCAGATGTTGCAGGGTAACTCATTTAGTTTGATTGCCATTTATTTACAATGTCCAAGTTTGGCAAATCCTTCTAAAATATTCATATTTTGTTGAAGTTATTTGTGAGTGACAGCAGAACTACAGCAAAGACACCCACCCAGAATGAGCCTGACTTCCTGCCAAGAATATGGATATAGCTCTTTGGTTGTACAAGGACTGGATGGCACATAGCATCGGCTTTGGCACACTCTTGAAGCACCCTGACAAGACACCCACAAGACTCCAAGTCCACCCTTCCAGTATCCTTGCAAGCATAAAGAGCTGGTTAATGACAGAAACTGCATTGCTACTCCTGAATCTACTCAACAAACTAAGAGACAACATGGTGACTGGCATTAAAGGCTTAGCCTGATGTGAAATGTGTTGGAACAAGAGGGCACATCTCCATTCACTATACCTTTATGTTTGATGCCATCAAACCAGTCCATTTATAATATTAAAATCCTGATATTGAAATAAACTGTAATGTGTCCCGTGCCATTAATCCATCCATCCCGGATTCAGCCTTTTTTGGCACATTGGCATGATTCTAATACTGTATATCAGTACTATTATAAGACAGATCTATGAGACTATACTATGTCTCTGTCCATGTCAGAACTACACTAGATCTAATGTAGAACAATGTTCACATCAACAGCATCAATACCTCCAGTAATGTATCAGTAAACAAGATAAATGAGAGGAAGAGCTGGAACATAATCATCCATTCCAGTCAAAACTGACAGAGTCAAAATAAAGGCAGAGCTGTAGCTGCTTCCCTGATGCTGGTCTGTGACATTTCTCTATACAAATACTACATTTCTCTTTGTGTACAGATTAAACAAACAGGATCAAATGTGTTGATTAATTAGTTTTAGAGGTGTTAATGTATTTTTGACCTTTGGACAGAGCCAGATATCCAAATTCAAATAAGCATAATTCCCAAACGTTGAACTATCTCTTGTTCTCCCACATCATTTACTGCACTGTTCCATGCTAACTTTGTAGCTTACACTATGTGTTAGCCATGTGTAAAGTGCCTGCCCTCTTCTCTCTAGTTTCAGGGAGCTGAGACCAATCATTGCTTCCATCCAATCAGCAGCAGCTGAATCTACTAAAGGCTTTTCCTCCAACTTCTCAATCTCTGTCTGCAGGAGCAGAGTCTGAATAAACTGGCATTTGTTTTATATAAGACAATTCGTTCATGTTACTTTCACCAGAGCCAGGTTGTAATGTGTGTTAAACAGTAGTAGGCAACTAGCATCATCTCAGAGGTGAGAAATGTTTTAGTTGAGTGATAATTAATGCTAAATGATATGGCTGTTTGGCAGCATAGTAATATAGTGACATCTAGTTCTCTTCACACAGTTTCCAGATCATTTAACACACTCAAGTGCAGATTTACCAAATAAACTTCTGCTTCTCAAGCTTTTCCTAATGAAGAGATCTCTGTTTCTGCTGTGTCAGCATCTTCTACCATACTCACTGTTCCTCAGTGAAAGGGAGGAATTTTTTCAGAATGTGGCTGGAAAACTTGCAACATAAATCTCATGTCCAGGTCACACTCACTGAGGATGAGGACTTGGCCTGTGATGACATCATTGCAGTCACACCCAGGTTGGATTTATATAGATGAAATAAATGAAATTCCTGGCCTGATGTAAATGACAGTAGTATTATAGAGTAGTAAAGATACTGCTGTTTTTTGTTCACCGTCTCCAAATGATTATGATTATGCAAGTGTGAAGGTTGTTTTCCTTTCTCTGTTTTCCTATTCTGAGCATACATTTGCTGTTTTGCATTCTGAAATACAGTTCTAGTGTTATTGTCACCTTTTCTCAAAACTGGGCCTTGTGTTTCTAACAATACATCATAATGATGGAGAAAATTTGAATAAAGCATCATAAAACTTTTGTTAGCTTTTACTGCACCAGAAACAAACGCAGCACAGGCCTTTGTGTAATAGTGTTGTAGCACCGCCTGCTGGTCATTACTGAGAGAATTACTGAGGAAAAAGCAGCATTGCAGGTGGAAAATGCACATAAAGAGTTATCACAACAATAAAAGAAAAGAGTTACAGAAAAGCTAACTAGCAACAGATAAAATATATTAAAGCAAGAAGAAACAGATACTCACCAGATAATATTCTTGAATTGTTAATATTTTAAGCAACTCAAATTGTATACATGACACAGTAAACAAGGATTTTACAAACATGTGTGACAGCTGTGATGTCATCAGAATAGACATGTCACTGAATATCATCTGCCCCAGTTCAATATAACATTCCTGGAAATTATGCAAATGAAATTGTGCAACTGTCTTTTAAATACTGCTGTTATCTGTAAGTAAAGATTTCACCTCAACGTGCACTACCAGAGATATATATATATGTAGAGCTCTTATTAAAATGGTAATTGATGTATAAGGAAATATTACTGATATTAGGGTGGCTGTGACTCAGAGGTAGAGCAAGTTGTCCATCAATCAGAAGGTCAGTGGTTCGATCCCCGGCTCCTCCAGCCTGCATGTAAAAGTGTCCTTGGGCGAGATAGAGAATGCACTGTTGGTGTGTGAGTGTGTGTATGGGTGACTATAGAAACATTGTGGGGCACTCCTGATGAGCAGGTTGACAACTTGCATGGCAGCCTCTGCCATCAGTGTATGCATGTGTGTGAACAGGTGAATGTTGGCATGTATTGTAGAATGCTTTGAGTGGTCAATAAGACCAGAAAGGCACTTTAAACAGACCTTTTCTATGTGCAAATACAAAATCTGAAAATACAATAGTGCACCGGTTTATTCAGTTATTTCAAATATTTCATAGGTTTAATGTGGAATGAAAGTTCATTGTTGTCCTTACAAATATCAGTTTGACAAAAATTTTCTATCATAAGCTCCTCTCACTTGTTTTTGTTTCCAGAGCTTTCAGCCAGTCGTGGCTTTCATCAGTGGATTGAGTTTGCTCAGTTGTCATGGAGATGATTCAGTTGTTCTCATGTGACTTAAGTGTAATTGTAAGTCAGTAATTAAGTGGGTTAAATGTTGGCACACAGATGAAACTACGACTCATTTATTATGGGTTAGTGTCAGTCAAACCTTCTGTAGGGAGAGGTTGTTGTTTTGACAAAATCCATATACTATATATATTTTAACTTCTGTTTCCTGTGTCACAGAGTTCATTTATTGATAGATTACAGGAGAGATGAGGGAGCCAGATGTGGCTGTGAACATTCTCACATGTGACTGAACCTTGTACTTATAGTATTCACTTGTCTTCGTATGATTGTTTGACCCTACAGGAAGACCTGTGTGAGGATGATACACCTCCTATCTGCTTTATCAACAGAAAATTAGATTCTCAACTCAAAGTTATGTATATATTATTTGGCCTTTACAATGATATATGTCATTAATCCTATTTTTTAATCAGCAAAATTCCATATATATCAGTCCTCATGTCTTACCTACAGTCATACATGGACACCTAGAAATACTGCACAGCTAGAAAACTAGAGAGCCTTATGTAACAAAGTTGATTTGTAATTTCATTTCATTTTTTATTTTTTAATTTCTTTTTTTTCCCACATTATTTTTGTCTGCTACCTCAAACATACAAACACTGGCTGGAAATGGAGCACCTGTTCTGTTTTGCTGGATTACGGTTTCTGCACATATGATGTCTGATAAAAAGTTTGTCCCTGTGCATTTTAACAATTTAACCATAGAGGGCAGCAGAGTCATAATATTCATAACATTAGGTGAAACTCTGCCATCTTGAGGGGTAAAACATGCATTTTTAATGAGCAAATCATGCCATGTAAAGTGTCATTTCTAAAGCAATCAAAGACATTGTAGTAATAAATACTCATCTCTCAGAATGTGCTGTGCTTGTCAGCTTCAAGTCAAGATCTGTACAGTAAATCCCATCGCGCTGATGAATAAATATCATACACTGTCTGCCAGTTTCTCTTAGCAACTGACAGATTTACCCCTGTCACACACACACACACACACACACACACACACACACACACACACACACACACACACACACACAAGAAGAATTAATCTGGATTTGGTGGGTGGAAGATTGCTGCACTTGATGGAGAGCCAACCCCATGACATTACATAAAGCTTTTTTTCTCTGTCTCCCTTCATTAGAGGTTAATCTATATACACACCAACTGTCGGTTGATCATATGACCCCCAAACGTGTCAAAATCGAATGCCATCATTTTTGAATGTGTTTCAGGTGCGAACTCATTATTGCAGACTATGAGGAGCAGTTTAAGTTGACGTTCATAATTTTGAAGGATATAAGCTGTCAGAGCGAAGAGAAAGAAAGAAATTTTCACTGTGAATGTGATGGAAGGAAACTGAAGGATGAGCCAAGAAACTAAAAGAATTGATTGACTGTAACATTTACTATAAGGTGTAATTTTTTCCCTGTTACTCTAACCAAAATCTTCATGTGCAAATGCTTGTTACTGCATGGAGCTTTAAAGATGGACATCTATGTCAATATTTATTTGAAAAATTCAGTATATCAAATGTAATTTGGTTTTTGGCAGAATGGAGTCTCTAAAACAGCTTTTGGATGATCATGATACACTAATTCACCATTAATCTATTATTAAAAACCCAAGCTAATGAAGTTCCTATAGGAATCTCTGTCTGTGAGAGAGATGAGATGATTGATGTCAGTTCCAGGTTAATATAAAGACTGGAAGCAGGAGGAAAATCTAGCTGGCTCTGTCAAAAAGTTCAAATATACATCCACAAAGGTGGATGGTCACTAATTAACATTTTGTATTTCACTTGTTTCATCTTTACAAAAGCAGGAATGTAAAAACTGCAATTTATGATTTTAGAGGGACTATCTCAACAATCTAATTTCCAAAATATAAGTGTAAACTCACTGCCCAGCATCAAATAACAAAGTTAGCCAGCTGGCTAAACAGCTGGCGAAGAAACATCCCAGAGCCAAAGAGGCAGACATGTTTCTCAGTTGGTGGAGATTGAAAGAGACCTAAAAGCCAAATTCATATTGGACTTGAAGTCACAAGACATGACTCCACATGAATGCTATTGTTACTCTTGTTGATGGATGTCTCAGTTTGCAACAGTTTGTTAACACTTCAAAACAAGATTATAAGATGTCTGTGTTAGCTTGTTGTGGATTACTTCTGTCCCCAAGGAGGCACATAAAATCACAGTATAATACATGTGGAAGTGCCTGAAAAAGCAAACGTAAAGGTGCAGTGTGTAGAATTTAGTGGCATCTAGTGGAACAGACTTGGCAGAAATGGAATATAATATTCATGTTGTAATCAGTGTATAATAACCTGAATCTAAGAATCATTGTGTTTAGAATGAGCCCTTTATATCTACAGAGGGAGCGGGTTCTCTTCCACAGAGCCCGCCAAGTTGCAACGCCATGTTTCTACAGTAGCCCAGAACAGACAAACCAAACACTGGCTCTAGAGAGGGCCTTTGCGTTTTTCGCAGCCACCGTAGGTTCTCCTACACACTGTAAAAGGGAGGGAGAGGGGGGCAATCTGCAACCTCACTTCTAGATACCACTAAATCCTACACACTGGTCCTTTAAATAAGGTACTTACTAACTTGTAAATGCAGATTTCATAAATGTGGTTCTATATTGACCATGAAGAGTATTTTTAAACCCTCACACAACCAGCTCAGCAATCATACAATCATCTGGAGTTGTTAGATCACATGAACTCTCTACTTTTCATCCAACATGACATGAACACACTATGGGAGAAGAGTGGCTTGTATTGTTGATTCCTCAGGTTTGCACCTTGCTGTGTGTTCTTTTTGACTTTGAAATTTTAACAGGCAGACTGCTACCAACTGTTGAATAAGCTTCTCTGATCCAATCTTCCCATATCAATTTCCTTATTCTCCCTTGTTCCATCATCTAATTATTTTGTTCACAACATTGATAAGATGTGTTTAGTCCCTTGGGTAATATGTATGTACGGGAGAGTGTGTGCCAACATGCACACTTATCTGCACACTTCACACAATAAAAAAGGAGCTACCGGGGTGACTTTGGACCCCGCATGCTAATGTGCAGGTTATTTACATGCATATTATTGTTGGCTCTCATTTTTCATCTATATTTTTCATCATTCTTCACTGTCTAGAAAAGCAGAGGTAATAAAGAGATCAATTTAACAGCTGAGGATTGGTGCATATATTCTCAAGATTTTGCAGTTTACTTCCTTATGTTGTGGTTTTTCAGCTCTAATGTGACATTAATTTGGCATGAAATTACAGAAATGATGCACGATAGAAAGCCTCCAACACGTCCTCCAAATTAAATGACAGAATATGTTGTTGGTCCGTGCACTTCCTAACAACACATAGAAGCATTTTCTGATTGGATAAGTGGAGCTTTGAGCTCAGGAAGTTTCTTGTGATGGACATTTAGAGGAATGTATTTCCTTTGGTGCACAGGAACTGCAGCCCTCCACACAAGTAGGGCTAAACTAAAACTTGAGGTTAATAATTCTCTGCCCTGCTGAAGTGTCCTTGAGCAAGAATGCTTTGGTGTATACATTATGTACTAAATTGTCATCGTACACTATTCTGCAGAAATTAATATAACAGGAAATACAATACATCCATAAAATGTGAAATGCCATAGCCAGTTAAACTTCACAAAGAGTGAACAAAATGAATGTCAAAATAACCACGACTCATGTTCCACTTATTAGTTTTTTCAGAGCTTTCAATGTATCTCATAGTCTTTCTTAGTGAATGTAGGTGGCACAAGTGTCATCATATAACCTAAAAATTGAACCTCAGATGCATGATAACTGGTGGATGAAACCAGTAACCCTCCTGGTCAATGACCTTTGACCTCTTCTCAGTGGATGCTGTGAGTGGTTACGGGTAGATATTCACAGACAGTTGTCTGTTTCTGGTGTTCATTCAGTCTCTTGTCCAGGGTGCTCACTGTTTCACAGGCGGTCATCCCTACAGCTGTTATATGTGATGCCATGATGATGTCATACACCACTCCTGTCCTCCTCTCAGGGGGGTCCTGTCTACTGTACTGGCAGAGATCTGAAGGTGTTGAATGGTTTGTGGTAAGTGTGGTAAGAGATCTTGTGACTTTAAAGCTGCACTAATCAGATAAGAACAATAAGAACAGTGAGTCAAATGAGCACAGAAAGTTTAATGTGAAAAGGATCAGTCATAGTGACACATCCAACTGCAGTTCTTCTCAGCTCTATGAAGCATTACAGCATCTTTAAGCTCATTGTTTTAATTTTCCGGCCTGCAACTTTACTGCTTAGTGCTTTCTCAATGCTCTCATTAGTGTCGTTTCCAGCAGCATCAGGCAGCTGTTTTCGGTGAAAAAGCTCTGATAAACCCACTGTGCACCACCTGCCCAGCACCAAACACAAGGCAGACAATATTAAAAAACTAGCTGGTGAACATAGTCAAGCATTTAGTAACTAAAGAAGCAGATGTTTTTCTCAGGAATTCTCAGGTAGAGACCAAAACATAAGTCAGGGTGGGATTTGAATCATCCACTTTTTGTAACTCGCTGGATCTGCTGCACTTCCCTCTCTGTATCCTCCTCCACACTGACAAGGGAGGTGGGTTCGTGTTAATAATGTTGCATTAAGCTGTTGATGTTTGAGCAGTACAGTTTGGTGAAAAAAGAGATGGGTGTTCCATGCTCAGGTCACATAATAACACTTGAGTCAGTTCCATTTGCTGATGAAGACTGTGAAATGTGACTGGAAAAAAAGCTAGTAAGTGGAAATTATTTTGTCACACATTCTGATCCCAAGGCAACACTGTCTCCTAGAAATTCTGTTTATGTGCTAACTAATTTGCAACAGCAAATATGCTCCTGAGGAAATGTAATGCTGCACAGATAATATTAATATACTGGGGAAATGTTGTTAATTTACTTTTCTGGCAAGTCCCAAAATGTTGATACTGGCCAGTAAAATGTTCACTGCCAACATATTTCATTTTTTCCCCTATAATATCCACTTATAGCAACTACAGCATTAATTATCTGTTTTATGGTTAGTTTAAATACTGGCAGCACTTGGTTAAGGTAAGTGAAAGATCATGGTCTTGTGTAACATAGATGTCAAAAAATGACATCTATGTTACACAAATGCAGCACTTCCTTCAATGGAAAAAAAAACATAGTCTGTGAACATGATCCAGGCAGTGATGACATTTCTTCAACAAAATAATTGGGAAAAAAATAATTAGTAGTATGTAAACCTAATTTTCATGAGACAGAATTGTCAACAGTTAAGGATGATCTCAACACAGCAAAATGCTTTTGTGTAAAGATTTGATGAAACAGTTTTGTTTTCCTTGATCTTCATGGAACTGCTGTCATTCATAATTCTTTTTTTGCAGTTTTAAGAAGCTCTTCCATTTCCTTTGTGCATTGTATTGTGGGATGACTTGAGTTTCTTACACTGTGATATTACGATTCCTTTTGAAAATATCTTGACTTTTTCAGGGTAATATCATGAATACATTACAATTCAATTCTCAGAAAACTCCATTGCAGAGAATAAAGGAACTGAATTGCTTATATATTATACTACTAGTGTTGAACAATTACTGAACAATTACAGAGAATAGGAAATCACTTACAATTCCGTTGCATTATACCTGCTTTATGATACAGGACACTGTTTGGCTGGAACACAGAGCACCAGATAAGAACCAAGTTTCTCCTTCATCTCCAACATTGGCTCCATGGATGCACATGATGCAGCAAGAACATGCTGTTGAGGGCAAAGTCACTGGCCTATATGACATGTCAGTGGCTTCTGTGGGTTTTGACATTGCAGCAGTGTGTTTCGCAAATGCCCCTGGCATCTGTATATGACTAGAGCAATCAACTGCAAGGCTTGAAGTGCGTGGGCACACATGCAGAAGAACTGGGATGCACTTGATGTGGTACGGCATGAGCCAGTGGTCAAGCATCCCTTTGTTGTTTTGCAATATGATCTGGAGATCTGACGTTGAGTGGAGTTAATTTGAAATGATGCTGCAGAGTGTTTTGCAGTCAAGGACTCATCTATGGTTAATGTGGCATCAGAGTTTTTGTTGTTTCAGCAATTTAGAAGACAATATAATATACAACCAGACAATGGGCAAGTAACAATTAGCTCCCTCCTTTTATGGATAAATAGAATAATCTTCAAGCCAGGGACAGTGATGGGGCTGCACCTCTGGCTTGAAGGCTGTGTGGAGGACTGGATCTCCACAAAGGCAATCACCAAGAAGCTTATGCACATCCATACATTCTAAGTATCTGCTCAAAAAGATGAAAAAATACCTGCTCAATGTTCCTAAATCCTCTATTATTCAATGCGGACATAACAACATTCTGACCATAAATGGTCTTCGTCAGGTGTGTTGCTTTCTTTGTGTCCATATCTCCCCAAACTTTAACTTTAATTTGGCTACATTTGAACATATCTCCCAGTCCCTAATGAACCAGCAGTCCTGAGGTTTGCAGGATGGTTCTGACAGGAATCGGACCTGCAATGGGCTAGCAACCTCCTGAGGGTCTCGGAGCAGCTCAAAGCCAATTTAATAACAATGCAAATATGGTTACAATGATAATGATTGATGTAACTTTAACAATACTGATCCAATGAGACCAACCAAACCCAGATGTTCTGTTCAGTCAATAGTCCTGTTACCCCCCGTACACCAACCTGACTGTTGGTGCTACCAGCAGCTGTCTATGGACCTTGTTTTATGGATGTTTGGATGTTGCTGTCATCTGTCTGTCTGTGACATCATTTCTTTGTTTGTCTTTATTTGTCTCTTCTGTCTTTTCCTCTAACTTTTCCTTCTTAGACTGATTTATTGGAAATTCAATCATCTAGTAATTCACAAAAAAAAACAACAACAGTGGAAGTATATTTTATATATAATAATTATGTATCAATCTGGATCTTGGAACTACAAGAAGTGACACATCTGATGATCTCAAGGAGCAGGAGGGGGCATAGGGCAATAACAGATCTGATAGATAACTTGGAGCAAGGCCTCTCAGGGCTTTGCAAGTAATTGATAAAATCTTCAAAATTTATCCTAAAAGCAACATAATGTATAGTCACCTGAAGATAAGAATCGTTGTGATTTTGTTACCTTAGAATGAGCCTTTTATATCTACATAGAGAGTGGGTCCCCTTCCATGGAGGCCGCCATGTTGCACCACCGTGTGTTTCTACAGTAGCCCAGAATGGACAAACCAAACACTGGCTCTAGAAAGGGCCTCTCCCGTTTTTCACAAGTTTCGTGGCCACCGTAGGTTCTCCTATATGCATGGAAGGGGAGGGGGTATTCAGTTGGTTGTAATCAACCTCACCTGAACTGGGGGGCTGCATAAAGGGCCCGTATAAGATAAACGGGCCCTTTATGCCCTTGAACTGTGAAACATGCTAATCTACTCTAGTGGAGTCCCAGAACAAAAATATAGGGCTGGAAATGAGCATGACCCCCTTTAATTTCACATTGCCAATTGAAATTTAATATATTTTTCTGCTTTCTTACATTGTTTATCATCTGGCAACACCTGAAATGTATCTTGTGTAGTTGCTCATCAATCCTGCCAGGTGGAAACTATAATTTAGTCAAGCTGGCAGGAGTTTAAACAAATCTTTATATATTTGGATTTTAATAAAGTGGTTCAAACTTCATCTGTACTGGCAGGACAAAGTCATAAGCAGGTCAAGATCAAAGTAAGTCATATTAACCTCGATAAAGCTTTTAAAGCATCAGTAAAATCTCTGTGAAATCTCGATAAAATAGCCTGCTTTGTGACTCACAGATTTCTGTGTATTGCTTCATCTCTGAAACTGACATTTGCTTGACATTTCAGCCTTTGAATTACTTTTGCATTAATATTAAGTGAGAGAGACAAGCAGACAGACAGTGAGTTTTTTTTCCCATATTCAGATCTTCACAGAATGTTTGGTGGCAGGAAGAGGACGACAGGATGGAGGCAGTCAGGTCTAAACATAAAGATGGATCAATGGAGAGAATTTGATGAGTGTTTAATTGTTTAACTTGCTTAAATTTTGCAGTAGTGGAGAGGTTTAAAAACAACCATGGCGGTGTCAAGTCTGTCAAAGCCACATGGAGCAGAACAACTGTTACTGTTTGCACTTTGGCTTAGTAAAAATAACATGCAGGCAACATTAAATAGCAAATGAGTCATGGAATATCTATCAGGGAAGATAGGTACTGCTGGTTAGGTACCAACTTCCCTCATCAATTTGAAATTTGAATATAAGGTACAACATACAATATTTTGTTTTGTATGGTGCTGTCCTGCAAACCTCACCTTGGATCTTTGCTATTACAAGAAAAGTTTGACGATAAGACATATAGCCTGTGGACATCAGAGGAGTTGATAATACTTTATTAATATTTACCATGATGACAGTATACAGAGTACCATTAAAGACACTTTGAAGGCTTTGTTAAATTAAAAATATATTAAATATATTTTATATAATAGTATGCTTTTTGATTTGTAGATGACAAAATTAAGGGGATTTAATAAGAGTTACACACTCAGGTAAGGCCAGGCCTGTGAGATAATAATGTGCTGTGTCATGTCTTCTGCTATGGAAACAACCATATACATATATATATATAACTCATATATATATTGTATTATAATGTATATAATATATATTATGCAATTTTAGTGACATTTTTTCAATTGAAGCAGCCAAAAAAATTAAATTATAGAAGTTCATTAAGGCCTTGTTGAAGACATAATTCTGAGATCAATCACTTAACATATTGCACATATTAAACAATATTAACTTATTAGCATACTCCCCAGCAAAATTAAAACAAAAAAAACAATAATGACCCTTTCCTGCACCTGCTTTTCCAACAGTTTTCCAACAAGCTTTTGGGTCATTGTCCTGTTGGAAAACAAATGATGGTCCCACTGTGCACAAACCAGATGGCATGGTCCACTTGTCCTCCTAGGGGGAAGGATCACTGCAAATCAATACAAAGTTGTTCTGAGTGATCATCTTTATCCTATGATGAAACATTTCTATCCTGATGGGAGTGGTCTCTTCCAGGATGACAGTTCCCAATTCACAGGACACGAGGGGTCACTGAATGATTTGATGAGTATGAAAATGATGTGAATCATATGCTATGGCCTTCACAGTCACCAGATCTCAATTCAATTGAACACCTATGGGAGATTTTGGACTGACGTGTTAGACAGCGCTCTCCACCACCATCATCAAAACACCAAATGAGGGAATATCTTTTGGAAGAATGGTGTTCATCCCTCCAGTAGAGTTCAGAGACTGTAGAATCAATACAGAGGAGCACAGAAGCTGTTCTGGCTGCACATGGTGGCCCAACACCTTCTGTATAAACATAACAAAAAAGCTTATATTCAATCAATCAATATAACAACCATGAGACAAACAATAGAGGCAAGCATTCCCCACGAAACTTGTGAAGGCCCTCTCTAGAGCCAGCTTCTGTAGATATAAAGGGCTCATTCTAAGGTAATGAAAACACAATGATTCTTATTGTCAGGTGATTATACAGTAATAAAAACATACTTATAAATATTATATTCCATTTCTGCCAAGTCTGTTCCACTAGATGCCACTAAATCTTACACATTGGTCCTTTAATACTGTAGCAATTTGAGTTTCACTATTAATAAAAAGTGCAGTCGACATTAAATGTATTATTTATTATTTATTTGAATATGAATAATTTACCCATTATGATTACAATGTCAGATATTCCTTTGAGAGATTTCCCATATAAACCAACATTTGGAGTAAATCAAAGAATTATTAAATAAATATTATTCATTTTAAGACTCAACCTATTTCATTGTTTTCAGATTTGAGCAGCTGAATACCAGTTTTTCATTATTTTAAATTGCATATAAAAGAAGCAGACCAATGCGGAAACGTTTTTTTGCAATAATGCGCATGCGCCGTCTCAGAAGAAGAAAACAAACCAACCAGCCAGTCAGCAGTCAGTCAATCACTTCCTGTTTACGTTTCCACAAACGACGTCACGCGGACATCAAGCGTCTAACAAACAGTTTGAAAACCGAAACAGTAGATAACTTGAGAAACAGGCCATAAATAGTTTCATCTCCATCTGAGCTTCTTTCCGGAGCACCGGGGAGAGTGGACGACTCACGGTTTCAGCTGTCCTGCTCATATTTGAGGAACGAACCAAGCTAGCCGGGTTGCTGAGTTAAGCTAACGTTAAATTGGTAGCCGGGAGCTAAATTAGCTAGCGAGTTAGCAACAGAAACTCAATAGCACTTCATCATTAAACAGAGTGCTCGACGTCTCTAGATATGGAGAATAAATATAACCTCAAGAGTCCAGGTAAGCTCACTTGTAAATGTCATTTATCTGTTGTTCTGTAGCTCTCACCGAGTTTGCTAGAGATGACTAACACAGCTGAAACCCTCAGTTCACTGTTGACATTCCTCAATTATTTAACACACAATTGAACTTTCTCCTTCAAAATGACATTTCGACATTTCTTCTGATACTCGACGTACACTAAGTTTGTAACTTGACTGTGCTTCCTCGTGTTTGTGTTCGCTGGCTTATCTCACTTGTGAACTCTGTATGTAAATGTCTATATGTATAGTATTCTGAAGAAAATGGTCGATATTCTTTGTACAGTATTTCTACAGGAATAGTACTGGCATGGCTCTTGTTTTGGGCTGAAAGAGACTAGTTGACATGTAAAGAGTACGTGGTGCGCTTAGTTGAGGACACGTCTGCTTGTGTAGCTATAGCCTTATCAAGGATGTATTTCAGTTGGAGCAGAAATGAAGTACTGTGAGTGTTCATTTGCAAGGATATTCATTCAGTAGATGGGTTATTTTTCTAGCAACAAGTGAGTCAATGCAGTATCAAAACTCCATATGTTTCAAAGCAACATACTGTTTTTCTGTGTTTAGTTCATCTAAAATGAGACAGCTGATGTTCTTGTGTGACTAAATGGATAAAACATGGCAACAACACTGTCAAGGTTAAGTTTTCATTCACTTAGGCATTATGAATGTGAGCCATATAAATTGTGATAATGCAAGAAGGTGATATGTGTGGAAGATTCTGTCTATATATTGAGGCTATATACAATAAAAAGTAAAAACTTTTGTCTGTTATGGTCTTACGTGAGGTACATATCTGCTAGTAGTAGCAGAGTATCCCTTAACGTTGCCCTGTGTTAATGCTGAAACTGAAACTGAACAATATTAGCATTGCAGGATTACTGTGCTAAAATAAGACAATATTCAAATCACTGAAGTATGTAAGTAACCAAGACTTGTTAAGGGCCTCAGTGGCTGGTACATTGTTAGCAGGACACTCATATTTTAAATAAGAAAAGACAATAGCTTTATTCTTCTTGAAAGTGCAATAAAATACACTCACTAAAGAAGAATAGAACAAAATAAAAGTATAAAAAAAACAAATGAAGGTTCAACCTACCGTTTATACTTTTATCAATGAAAATACAAATTTCTGGTTCAAATGTTTCAAATTACACAGAATCCTATGCGTCCAAGCTTATCAGTTCCTCTTATCGATGTCCAGGCATGTGATGTTGACGGAACAAAAAAGGTGGAAGTCAGCTGTGAGGGCAGTGCAGCGTCTGGACTGTCTACAGTGCACACATGCTAATGTCAGCTATCTTGTAATTTATCTTCAAAAAAAGGCAGCAATTGCAAATATTTTTTTGATTTAATGAGTAAATTATTACTTTTGGTCCACCAAAGAAATGAGAATAGAAAATAAGAAGAAAATAACTTGGTGCTCAGTCTGTTCACCTCAAAAATTTTGCACCCATTCAGTGTCTTGGACAACGATGTCTTTCCTCAGAGCTAACGGCGCAGCAGAGAGGCTGCTCTCCACAGCGGAGCACTCCACCTCCCGCTCATTTTGTTATTCTCAAACAGACTGAAGAAATTTCAAATTAATTCATTCATTCATTAATGCAGTTAACTTTTGGGTGTGGACCATTTATCTTATCTACCAGTTATGTTTCATATATTCATCAGCATGCAAGATCATTGATGAACAGTGGAGATAATAAAATAGTTAAATTGACACTGAAACCTTCTGTAGGCCTATTATTTTCCACACTGAAAACTGATCAGGAATTGATAATGGCATTGGTATCAATAAAATCTTAATTCCCATCTTTAGTACTGATAGGTACTTCCACGTTACTATATTTCCATGTATATGTGTATTGTATTCCAAGCATATTATGAATATATAGTATGAGTTGAAAATGAAAGAGAAAACAATGAATGAACTGTATGAATGTGTGATCATGCTGCAAGTAGAAAAGAGGGTAAAAACATTAGAAACAGGAGTAGAAACAGTGGATTGAGTTTGAGAGCAGTGTCCAAAATTAACTTTTTGACTCACTGCCAAGGAGGCTGGTAGATGAAAAAATCCACTGGCCAAACATATTTTTTACTGGCCAAAATAATGGATTTCCTTTTTGTGTCACATATACATTTGTTTCAGTACATTTCATTGAGATAATAAGGTATTATGTTGAATACAAACTTTAAGAAGAGGCCTGAGCAAAATTAGAAGCAAAATGATCTTAGTTTGACAGAAGAGTACAGTTATAGGCTATGATAATCAATACAGCTGTCTACACCGCTTCAGGGCACATAGCTGTGACCCGAAGTGTAGTTTTTAGGCTTCAGGTCTATTTTTCTCCATTTTACATGCGTAACTACAGTCATTGTGATTGGGCTCTGAGCATTTCTAAAACACGGGTGACCTACGCTCAGCACTGTACCTGAACATCTCCTGTGTAGACACATGGACAGGACACTCGCTGCTGTTGCTGCTCTGCTACGCTGTCTGTGTAGACACATTGTCAGACTGTCTCGAGTGCTCTTACAGTTTTGCGGCACTGATTAAAACACATAATTACTCATGCAAGTCTACACTGAGCCATCATGACAGATATTTTGTCACATGACTATTTTGGACAACATTTACCTGCCAGTATGGCGGATAGCCTTCTGAGATTTACTCACCAAACAGAAAATCTACCTGCATTTGGCACTTGGCGGGTGTTATTTCGAACCCTGGATATATGATAATAGAGCAGGATAATAAACCTTGTCAGTGAGAGCTGTACATGGACATGAGTATTCCAGTCAGGTTTGTGCGTGTTAATTTCATTATCCTTTTCAGAAATCAAATTAAACCAATATCCTGGTTTTGAGAAACCTGAATATGCAGAGACACAGGCGGAAATACATTTGAAATGTGACACTTTTGTTTCTATTACTGTGTCTATTAACACCTATCAAGTTGACAAAGGCAAATCAAGCAGAATGATAAATCCTGTGGTAAATCAACTAAACTGCATTTATTTTCAACTGTTGAGGTAACTCAGTCTTTACAGACATGACTCAGAGTGGCTGAGAGGTCCAGAACTCAAAGACACACCTGGATCTGCACAATGTATCGCAAAATCTAGACATAGAAGCACCAGAGAATCATTACACTGATTACAAGTTTCATCCATAAATACATTCTGTGCCTATTAAGGAAGCAAGTAACCAAAAACATTGGAAACATGTGTCACTACAAGTTATGGAAATAATTGCAACAAAAACAGCTGGACTCAGCTTTTCAACTCCTCCGTGCAGATCAGACTCAGCTGTTGGGGGGGAAAAACCCCAGGAGGTAGACTGTCCATATAATTATCTTTAATTATAAATTATTGGTTCCTTAGATTTGTGACGTAAGAGCTGCCTGACTGAATCTGTGTTTTTGAGACTGTCCTTGATACACTGCAGTTTCAAAGCGGAAACGCTCTGCCATGGCGTTGACTGCTTATTTCGCTCCTGATATGTCTTGTAGCGTGTGAAAAACACCACATGGACATGTTAACAAGACTTGCTTTTCATTGGAGGGGGTCTTTAATGTTTGCTCTACAGCTGTACAACTCTTTTTCTCCAAGGACACACACATAGACATACTGCAGACACACACACAGGTGCTTAATTCCCCCCGGGCATGCATGATTTGTTTGGAGCCATTGAGTTGGAACTGGTGAGTCCAGTTTTCAGTTTTGATATTGAGTGTCAGTTATTGTATCAGTTGAGCTACCTTTACTGTAGTTTTTTCTTCATGCATATGTTCCATCACCAATTCATTATCTGTTATAGAACAAATTAGAATAATACACACTCATTTAGTTAGTTGAACATTTCACAATACAAGACAATCACACAAAACAATCATCACAGACTGTCAGTGTCTCAGAGAAATGAGTGTCTCTAACTTAGTTATTCTGCAGTTCATTCCAGTAGTAACTGGACACCAGTCTGTCCCAGTTCAGCATTGACATGAGAAACTTTCAAAGCTACCCTATCCTGTGATCAGCTGCTCATGTTACTCTTATAATAGTCATGGTGACAGGTCTCAATGTGTTTTATTATATGTTCAAAACAATAGGATATCATAACAGAAGTTGTCTGAGTCTGGCTGTTCAAAACATGTACTAATACAATATTTCTTCATCCATTCCATCCAGTCATCCGTCCAGTTTCCTATGACCTGCAAGCTGATTATTCAGAATTATATTATTAATGAAATATATATTACATATTAGGGCAAAAAGTTATAATTCATGTCCATAAATCAGCTTCCAGCCCAACAAAGCAGAAATCAGCTGGTGTAGTGACCATTTGTGAAGAATATAGATAGTTTTACTAACTTAATAACTTGCATCATCAGACTGACTCTTAAGGTGAAGATAAGAGCTCTTGCTAATGTTGGTTAACGTCTTACTTAACTTTGCTTTAGAGATGCTCTGTTTATTTTTAGCTTTTTTTTTTAACGGGCCCATTTCCACCAGCACTCTTGGAGAACAGGCATTAGCTGACTATGAAAAGAACCCTCAAACAAAAGTTGTGATCAACCACATTAAAAGATCTACAGTGTGAGTGCAGCAGTGATATTACTTCCTCTAAGGACAAGCTACATTACATTCAATGGCATATACAACTGACTTTCCAGTGTTTCCCCTATAATTGTACAGGCCTGGCGGGCCACCAGGCCAACAAGAACCCCCGCCAGTCCAAAAAATGTTCTTTTTAATGCCAAAAATAATGCCAAACATCCATTCATTCTGTAATCAATGGCGTTTGGCTGCATCTCTGTGCAGTGCAGTTTCGAAACATGAGTCAACCTCTGTGTCATTGCCTGGGGAAGTCTTGGTAGCATAGCTGTTTAAAGGAATAGGGCAGTGTGTAATGTGCGTAGTGAGTGAAATGTGCGAGCGGAAGAAAAGTGACAGTAAACATGAGCAGAGGAAAGGGTTAGCAGTAAGTTGTCAATCTGGCACTAAATGTATTGTAGAGGCTACAGTGTATCAGTTAATAAATGCTGCAGCTTCTCAAGACAACTGCTGGAAGAGAGAAGGGGGTTAGCCCCTAATTGAGCAACAATAGGTTAGCCTAACCTGACGAAGCTAAACAGAGAAACAGAGAATGAAGAAATGTGTTGCTGCTGAGTCTCCCAACTTTTGCTCAGCAGCCCCCCCCCACCCCCCACACTCCCTTGAGGCCTCCACCACCACCACCCAGAAGCAGTCAACCTAGAGGAAAGACATTGCTTTCCTTCTGCACACTTTGGATATCGCTACCAGCAAATGTAGCTTGAAGGTAGAAGCACCCATGAGGTTCATTGATAAATACTGAGACTGTGAACAGGCTGTTTTTAAAGTGGTAGGAGTATGAGTGTACACTGATGCAGTGCCTTTGACAGCTGTTTCCATTTTGAATCATGGCTTACCTTTTGTTTTTCTGTGCACATCCCTGATGATCACATTCACTGTGTTGTACGGTTTATGTTAAATTTTAATAACTACAGTTAGTGCAGTGTCTGGTATAAAATGTATTTTATTCTACCCTTCCTCACTGTACCTTATCGTACCCTAGCGTTTTCACTAAATTTAGGAGCTGACTCAAAGAGTGGGATTATCTGTCTTTTGTGTTCCTGGCTTTACCTTTTTAGCTGAATGTAGTGGAAGCAGCAGCAACAATAAAAAGTGTTCAGACTATGGAAGAATCTCTTCCCTCCCTCATCTGTACCTGTCACGTATTTAAAGTTGGCTTGTTATTACGCAATAGTGTCTCCTCTCTCCCCTCTGTACCGACTGTGAATGATTCCCGGTGGCAAACACTCAAAAATGTGTGTTACATAAGATGATTTGGCATCCAAGGATTATCACTCTATTGCCTTGGGCCAGTGACCGGACCTCTGCGAATGAAACATAGGCCAGAGGCACTTGTGTGGGAAAGGGCTTTTCCTTGTCATCTCTGCTCACTGTTACCGGAAGGAAGAGCCAAAAATGGGCATAGGATATGAAACTCAGCAGGGGATATGGAGCACTGGAGCGCCTGTCACGGTGCATCCAGGCACGGGCGGGGACAGTGATGTACTGAAATCTGGAATGCCTCCTCTTCCCCTCTCCTCTTCCAACTCAACATGCTGAGGAATTACAGTACATTCATATTGGATATATCTGCAGCACATGATTTTCAACCAGAGCAAATATTTGCATTTCATCCAGAGCAAATATTATTTCACATTAATGTGAGAGCATGAAATAGTGTGACCTTCATGTAGTGAGGTGTAGTAGGGCTATGGAGGTCTGGGTAGTGGATGGGGTTGGATGGACCGTTTAATCCAATATTGGTGTCGGGTGCTGATACTGACGTAATTCATTCATCAGATATCGGTACTGAGCCACGTACCAATCCAGATTCAAACCAGGACCCTTAAGTGTACTGCACTTTCATTCACGCGCACCATAGGCGTTTCATCAGGATGGGGGACAATTATTTCAGTGCTTAGCACCTCTCAACACCATGGACAGCGCCTCAGCAGATGAAAAATGATGTTTTGTCTTCCAAAGTCCACCGAAGTATTTGTCAGTGTGCATGAGCGCAAGCTGCTGGCTACATGGCCGACTGTGACACATTGTCAGCCAGTTTTTTTTTGTTATTATTATTTTTTAAACAAAGCAAGATACAAATCTCTTCGGGGCCTATAAATAACTTTATGGGCTGTAAAAACCCCCGTTGCTCTTGTTTGGCCATCTTAATATGATCTTTCATCATTTCAAAATGTACTGTTGTCAGTGTGTGCAGAACACTGCATTTTCGTTGTTGGTTACTTTACAAAGGAAGGAGTAAACCTCCCGGAGCTCTTTAGACAAGACAGACTCTCTCTTCAGCATGATGGCTAACTGTTAGCATACTGACTGGTTCGGTCAGAAAAAGCCACAAGCGTCATAGGTTAGCAAAGGCCTTGACAATGACACATTGATTGATTGACACACATACAGACAAATCAGTGCTCAGTTCAGACGTGGTGCATTGTTTATGTTTTTATATTGGGTTAGGTAATAATGAGTGGGACAGAACATGATAAATGTCTATGTAAGCACTGAAAACAAGTATAATATAATTATTATTTTGACTCGGGGCACCCAGCTTGAAACTAGGACAATTCTGGACAAAATGGGACGTCTGGTATTTCATCCAGACATTTGTAGCAGGCAGGCAGAGTGTGTCCCACCTGCAGCTCAGTGGCAGGCTGGGTAAGGTGCACTGGCATCGGGCCGCTGCAGACAGCAGAGCCCGTGGTTGCAGCTGGAGGCGGCCATGCCACCGCCATCCCAACTCATAACAGCTGCTAGTGATATTTATTTCTCTACACAATTCTTGCACTTTTATTTCAAATATTCACTTTGAAAAGCTAATGAAGGAGTTGTCAATTTGCCAGTTGATATTGCCTTGCTGTGCACTTGATTTGTTCAAGTTTTTCAAAACATTAAAGGAGTTGCCATGGCAATTTGTACTCCTACACCTGTTTGTATGAGAAGCCTACTTAACCTAACCCTTGTGTGGTTTACTACAGCCTCATGTAACCTTACACATAATACCACCACCACCAACAACAACAATAATAATAATAATCCAGAGCTCTGGTATTGGTATCAGTATTGGTATCAGCAGATATCCAAATTCAGGTATTGGAATCGGATCAGAACTGAAAAAAGTGGATCGGTGCATCTCTAGTGATAAATGAGGCACAGAGAATAGCAGTAGTATCACACCTGAGTGAATATAGCAGAAACAATGTTAATATATACACACGTTATGTTTTACACATTATACTGCTTTAAATCTGGTGATGTTTGCTAATACTGTAATACTTTTGTCATGCAGAGAAATTGTAGGAAAACTTCCCTTTAAAGAACATGTCAGTGAACATAATCTGGGGTTTTGCAAACACCAGTACAATACAGTTTCCTTTTCTTCTTGTGGCCACTGACCTTCAAGTCTTTTTCACATATGTTAGAAGGAGTGTTGACAGTCTGTCAAGTGCTCCAGTCCTCTTGTACCCCCAGTGAGACAATCAAGGCCAGCTTCAAAAGCTGAACATTACCAGCACTGACAACAAAGCATGTGTCCAAGTGATTGATTATTCAATAAAGGGCTCCATAGCCCTATTCCCTTACCATTAGAGTGGCAACTGCTACTACTTCATCATTCACCAAGTACACCACAGTAAAGGAACCCTCTTGAAAAGCTGGTGTCAAGTACATATTAATATTGTGCGCACACCCGTTTAATTAATATTCAGCAATCATAAAGGGCACATGAACTCAGAATACCCAATCAGCCAACTAGAATAAATAATAGATGTTTTGTCTTGCTACCGCACTACCTAATGTAAAAAAATAACTTGCTACTGGAAACGTTATACACTACTCAGCTGCTACAGGGAAGCTAACATACTCTCTGCACTAGGTGTTTGTTTACAACCTGTCTGATTGTCTGACTGCTCATATTTCTTACCTCATCAGACTTTGTTATAACAATGTCGCCATTTTTCCAATTCTTAGTAATACATAATCAACTGGACAGATATATGGGCCGATCACAGATCACTGTTATCACAGATATACTGTTAATGGCATGCATGTTGGCCAATAAGAAACAAGAATTCTAGAACAGAATGTCAAATAAACATCAAAATGTTCAGCTCAGTACGTTTCTTGGTTTTCAATAACCAAAGAGAGGAACCTTTTCACAAATGTTTATTTACTTTATGTGTTTATGTAAAAATATCAAATATTGGCTGATACATTGTTATAGGATTTTGACTACAAAAATAAGACCTAATGTAGAATTTACTTTTAAGAATAAATTAATAATAGAAGTTATTTATGAATTAACCAGACTGATGGACAGCCAGGTGGTTAAGTAGGCAGACTGATGAACAGATAATTTGACACATGGAGATCAAATACTGCCCACTGAGATTTGATCCAGACACCAGGATATCATGTCCATGACCCAAAGAGCTTAGCAGTGCCACTGGCCCTGCCATCAAAGCTGGTGCTGCCAGCCGAGATACTGGTAAATGAAGCTCTGAGCTCATTCTGCCAAGCGGTACATCTCTCATTCTGAAGTGCCTGTTCAGCCCCGATAGCCTATCACACCTGAGCGCTCCTGATTCCTCTCTGCAGGCCACTGATAGATTCCCCAAGTGGGAAATCATGACTAACTGGTGACCAGGAAGATGGAGAGGATGTTTTAACCTGAATAGCTTTTAGCTATATAGCTCTGTCAGTCTCTCCATTTCTCTTCATCTTCCAGTCACCCAAAAGTGTCTCTCTCCTTCTGACCCCTGCCACCAGCATTTTCAAGACTGGTGAGATGTGTAAAACTTTCTTTTACTTTAAGACAGAAAAAAAAAGTACTTGTTTTAGGACACAAGATGAAAAGTGTGCATGTACAATATTTAAACAAAAGATAAGATGAACAGCGTAATGCATGCTGTACAGGATGTAGAGAAGGAGGATGGTGTGGTTGGATGTTATCTTCTTGCTCACAGTCAAACTCTGGACTCTGTCTTTTCCATGCACTCAGTCCTCCTCCACACAGCCATAATGTGTAGCTAAATGCCTCATTTGTTACTGCTGCTGCTATGGGAATAGGGCCCAGTGCTACTGGCTTGTGCCAAGGCCTGCGGGGTAGTTGTGGAGGAGGCCGCTACTCCCTGTGCTGTCAGAACTACTAAGGCTGCATTCGCACCAAACCCGGCAATGCGTGAAAAATGGCAGTCCTCCCATTCATTTGAATGAGGACAGTGCGTTTACGCTGTGGGAGTAGGGACTGCATAGGGCTCAGCAAAAAAACACAGTGGTCGTGTGGCAAGAAGTTGAACCAGAATCATCACGCTGCGGTAGCCAATCACATACATGCAACTACACATTCCTAGTGGATTACTTTGTAACGTGAACACCATATTCAACCTTGTGATCATTGCAATGAAAGATCAAACAGTTGTCACCATGAAAACTTTCCAGAGTTGTGAAATCCTGCCTGTGAATGTTCCAAACTGAAACCTTTTTCCATTGGTACTTTTGGCCGCAATGAGTCAAACCACGCCGCATTGATTTGTGTTTCCATTACCTGTTCAAACACGCCAAAGTCAGGTTAAAGCATGCCTAACATCACCGCAACCCACCTCCAAACGTCACTGCAACCTGCCTCCAAGCTGTCAGATGGGCTTCATCATCATTCAGGGATGAGCCGACTAACTGCCAGTTTAGCCCCCCGCTAACTTGAATGGGATAAAATGATTCCTGATGTGGTTCTTCTAAACTTTCCAAATGTTATGAGACCGATTGGATCAAATTCTGATAGTGAAACGAGTCATTTCGCAGGGTTGTGACGCTCAAAAAAATGTATCTACTGGTTTACATCCTCTCCGTTGACCACTAGTCACAGCCTGGTGCACCTGGGGGCTTGAGCAAACCAGTTAAAGACACACCTTCAAGCGGATAGCCCTGTTGTAATGGAGATGCAAATCCTTGCTGTGCTAGGCTGACACATCAAATCAAAGCAAGTATATGGAAAACCCCCGTTGGCTTCTGATAAGTCCTTAAATGCATTCATCTAAATTTCCTGGATCATATTTCATTGTCTCACTGGTACCTCAAACAACACACCCTCACCACCAAAGCCCCCTGCGTCGTAATACCGGATTCCTACCTTTCAGAAAAATACAGCTGAATAATTAATCATTTCATATCAAAATCACAATTAGAAAGATTGATTGTCAAATCGCAGGAGCTACAACTGGAAATTGGAAGTTTTAGTTGAAAACTGATTTTGCCAAATATAATGACAACTGTGGTGGTAAAATTGCTCAGCTGTAGCTAATTACCATTAATTCTGTGAGGTGTTGGCTTATTATGCTCTCCACATGCCAATGTCAGTACTATTTATGCTCGACCAAAAATGATTTATTGGAAAGATACGCTGTGCTCTACATATATTAAAAACACACAGCAACAGCAGGCTCTGTGTTTTGGCCGTTAAAGCCCAAATTCGATGACCTCTTGCACATTCGAATGCTGCTATTCCATAACATACACTGATCTTAATGAAATGCCTACCTGATTGTAAACACGTAGTGAATTATTGTAAAGGAGAATTAGGCTTCTTGTGCATTTTAGCCCACACAGTCTGTAAATAGCTATTAATATTTAAAACCACACCTATTCCTGACTCATCAGAACATTTGTAATTAAGAATCATTAGACCGTATTTATTATTTTCTATTTATTTGCTGACACCTTCACTGTAAAGTTATCAAGACATGCCACAATGATGGTTAACATATTGTTTTAATACTCTTATTCAACAAAAATTTTAAGGGGGTATTTTAAGGGGGAACATGTTTTTAATCCCATGTCTTATCTAGCCTATGCATTGGTTTTAAACTAAATTTATTTACATAATAAACCTATGCCAAAAATAACTAAAATAAGAAAACATGTGAATCCCTTGACTCAAATCATGTGAATCTACTAAATCAACTCAACTTCAAGTCATCTTTATCTTCATTGTCATCTTCACTATCATCCTGAGTGTGAGGCTGAGTCACAGCCTACGTTTTCCTCATATGACACAAGACATGACAACATTGCCTGTTTTACAAGTGTGTGCAGTGCTGTCTTAGAGATGGCTCTGCTGTAAAAAGCACAGTGTAAATAAAGATAATTCATTTGTTCCGTCATTGTTAAGCCATAAACATCGGTGTGGCGTAGCCTGTATGGAAAATGCAGCGTTCATCAAAGCAATTTTTATTAGAATCAAAAATGAATATAGTAAAGTAGCCGTCTGGACTTAAATAAGCAGTTGGCTGTTATGGACAGCTCTGTCAGTATCTAACTTTAAACTAATATCATGTAACCTCTATTGGGTAAAATATTTGGCCGGCATGGCAGCAGTGAGTTTTTCCTCCCTTCCCCTACCTCATTGTGAATGATAGAGCTGTTCATTTCTCTCTCCCAACTTGTAAAAACTCATATTGCAACATGCTGCTCTGATTAATTACTCCAAAATAAAAGTACGATGTGATTTGATCAATCATTGTCACTTGCTGTACTCAGTCTGACACATCTTGTCTCATTAATTTAGTTACTAGAATCTGTGAGTTCTCTTCTGTATTTAAATATGTTTAGACTTGGACTACACTTGTCCAAAGCCAATATTATGTCATTATTCCTACAACAGGCAAACTAGCCATTATCAGTACATAATATGCCACATGTAAATGTCATGATGAAGCATTAAGTTATCTGATTCCAGTTACGTAGACACACAATAAACAGACAAACATACATATCTTGTTTGAAACCATGTAGGCAACCAATATGGGCACATTTACTTCAAATATAGTAATCACAATTTAAATTACAATATTAGTCAGAAAAATCTCACTTACATATTTTACTAGAATCATTCAGCCTTAAATGGGCAGAATTAATTTGCTGAATTTGAAAGTGTTTTGCAGAAGTCTGCAAAAATATGCAAAATGCTGCCAATATGTCCCAGACTCCCAGCAGACTCATAATTATATGTTTACTATGCTCGTACAGCCAAATCCCTTCATTTAATTGAGGTATTTGTTGTTCTGAAGAAAAATCCAGGGAGTGATATGGCCTAGTTAGCATTGAACATTGAGTAAAGACTAAAAATCTTTTAATGCAGTTAAGAATTTCAGTGCATAAATAAGCTTTGGAATTATGAAACGGAAAAGAAATCAGCAATAATAGAAATACACCTACAAAGAGCAAGACAGAGTCTCACACGCAGGGATTAGACGGCCACTGCTTTCACTTTCCTTCGCACACACTCAGCAATGCAACACATGTCCTCCAGTCTTTCCTCCTCCTCCATTTTTTGCTTTGAATTGACAGCATAGGCACAACACACATAAAGACCGGCATATCAATAAGCATTTTAGTTTCCCTCCTGGGTCCAAAATGGTGGAATGACGTTTTCCACTCCAGTCACAACAGCCTCTTTTCAAGAGGTACCTCACGTCACCTTCTCCCTGCTGATTCACCCCTCTCTCCTCTTTTCATTCTAATTGCTGTCAAAAATGTTCTCTTTCACTCTTTCTCTCTCCTTGACTATTATTTTGTTTCGGAGCACCGCTCTCTTCTGCTCTCTTGCATAACAATTCTGTGGTCTCAGGAACATCATGAGGACACTTTGTTTCTGATCCTTGCGCCACCGGCTACCGGCTACCGGCTGCTTGTACTTTTGGTTTTACAGGAGCTAAGGATGATACTGAAGTGTTTGTGCTAAACATGAAAGTTTCCTGTCTCCTTTACAATGTTTGGGTTTCGTCTGCACACAGCATAGTCGGTGATATGATATGATATGCAGGCTTATTTTCCTACTATCAGAGAATATCCGTTGCTTTTGTCTTCTCTTCAGCATGAGAAACAATATAATAAAGACTAGACTCTGAGCTATATAATCAAAAATGAAGCTTTTTTCGTTTTTGTCAGAGTTTCTGTTTTATTGTTATGTTTATAGTGTGACTCTTCAGATGCCTCCTGTTAGACTGGATCATATTTCAGCCACTTTTATTTTGATTAGTGTATGTGCCTATAAACATAAAATATGGAGTTGGCTGTTTACTTTGATTTCATATTGATTTTGTGATATTATCTAGGAGTTTGGATAACATGTCAATGCCATGATAATCATTTCTGGCTTAAAAGTAATGTGTCAGAGCTTTCTGTGCTTGTTAAACTGGTCCAGCAGGGATCAATAAAAAATGAATCCCACTTCCTGTTTGGTCACATCATAGCTCTACATATGAGTCTTAGTGATTATCCCTGCTAATCTTCTCAGGTGTAAATAATCTTTTACAATTTCAATATATGTAAAATCAGAAATGAGTAAGATATTGTTCAGTGCAATGAACTGATTCACTGTTATGCATTACATAAGGCATAAAGGGATTAAAAAATACCCACAAAAGATGAAATGACAAATTAGTTTTTTATTAGTTTGTTTTATTGCTGGACAGTATGACCAAAAATTTCACAGTATTTTTTAATATTTTGCGTGACTGGGCCTTTAGGTTAGGTTTATAGTGGCTTATTCTACTGTCAGGAGTACATAGAGTTTATATGAATTATTTGAAAAGTTTGAGTCTGAATGAAAGTAAACACAGGAACTAGCCGCTTGTAGCAGCGAATCACCCACATATTCATCCACACACGCCGGTTTGTTTACATTTGTGAGGCTGACTTTCCACCAGGTAAAACTGCAAACATCACCAGCCGGAGATTATATCAACCGTAGCTTATGTTAACTCCATAACCGGTAGATTCAAACTTTTTGCTGCCGCCTTGTTGATGTGCTCTCTGCAAGCTGGTTTCTATACTTAGCCAAATATTGTTTTTTAGCAAACAGAACATCAGTCTCTAACAACACTCTATGATTGCTGGTGGATTGTTTGGACCAGTAGAGTGGTGATCAGTTTCAGGAGAATCTCCCAGTTAAACTTACAGTATATGCAGATGATATCATTATTTAAGCCTCTCAACTTGTGCATCGAGAACTTCAGTATTTGGAGCAAGTAGTCAGTGAAAAATGAGGTCTGCAAAGTTAGTTGGCTACACCTATTATGTGTCAGATATATTTTATCAAAATTTAATATCCTCTGCTGATAATCTTATTTTCAGGTTGTAGCTACAAGTTGTGAATATTAATTACACTGCCACTAAAATCTCAGCCAACAACAAGTGATAACAGATCTGAATTAAATCTTGGGATTGTTGGTATTTCTAACTTAAGTTACTTGCAAATGTTGAAAATGAAACCTATTAGGATTTCAAAAGGAATTTGAAAGAATTTGGGTTTGATAAACATGAGCATATTCAATACTCAATTTGGTTTGGATAAGTCTGTTGAGCCCCAGACCTATTCTGAAAGCACCAGTAGTACAGTAATTACTGTAGTTAAAACCACCATGTTTTTTTCTGGACAAATTGGCTGTTCTGATCACACTCACGACCTTCCGTTTTGTGAGACTGTGGCTTCAACAAGCAAGCTGCCCTGCCTACAGCTGTGTCAGCATTCGTGCATTTGAAATGTTATGTTGCTGCTCGTGACTGATGGGAGTTCACAGCGTGGAGCGCTGCAGCCGCATGTTCGGCTCTTCACAGATCACTGCACAGTTAAGCTTTCTGTCTGTTATTTAATTTGTTGGCTCTTATGTGCAGCACCACATGGGCTGCTTTGTTCATATTTCTGGCCTCTGTTGAAGATTAACGTTATCAGAAAACTCAGATTGTTATTGATGAAGGTGGAATGTATACATAATGAGAGCAGAGATGACACTAGAAGCCATCATGTCCAAGCAGTAACAACCCTCAAGCAGGTTATTTCAGTGTAGCTCAGCTGAGGTCTCTTCTGTTTTGGAGTTGTCTGTCAGTGAAATAGAGATGTTTGTCAGTTGGCAAATGTGGCTAAAGTTTTAGATTTAAGATAGGAGGAATGAGTCCTGGCTACTTTCCTTGTTTTAAAACTTGGATACATATCTGTGTTTCATCAACTTGGGATACAGTTGTCTGAAAGGTTTTTGCAATGCAAAACTGCCAAAACATGAGGTGTATGTTGATCAGTTTTGGGGCCAGGGCGTTGTCATATTCTGACGCGTGAAGGCTGAATTTCTTCTTAAACAGGATCAGGTTCTCATCTGCCCCCTTGTCGTAATAATTTTAAGCTTGAGTAAAACCGCAAAAACTCCATGACCCCCTGCACTCTTGTGTAAACAGGAGGAGGCGGGGAAGCCTTGAAAATACACACACACACACATACATACACACACACAGACTCTTCCCCGATTCTCTTTGTGTGTCCAATGTGGGATTACTGTGGTTGGTTCACATCTTCACTGAAGAGTGTCTGTCCTCGGGCAGAATCAGACGAACACGTGCCCTGAAAGCTGCGTGGTGTCAGGCCATCTCTCTGCTCCACTGCTTCACTCCCCCTGCAGCCTGCACATCCTCTCAGCTCGCCTCGCCTTCATCCCTGTTATTTGCCCTCCCGCCCCATCCCCACTTGCGCCCCTCATCTTCTTCTCCCGTGTTCATTTCACAGTCTCCATTTCCAGCTCAACACTCTAGCAGTCTGCACTCGATTGGATTCCAAACCAATTTTGCCTCCATGAATACCTCTTAGTTCCGCTTTCCTTTTCACAATTACTTTCCAATTTTCAGCCCCATCCTGTTTCCTCTTGCAGTGGGCTGGTAGCTGATAGCCGCGGCTCTAGGAGCGGCCCATAAGAGAGCAAAAGCAAGCAAATTGACCTTGCTGTCTGATAGCTCAAAAGCTCCTTTGAACTTGAAGTGAGCACTTTGTTAACATGAGGCTGAGACTGTGACATCAGCACCTGTTGTTGTGACTCATGACATTGTGTTAGAGAATGATGGGATACTGAACCTCAGGCATTGCCCTAGATGGACTCTAATGTAGCCTCGCTGTGAGGACTTGCCTGAAGTCTCTGGAGTGGAGTGACTGCAGATCAGTAGTCAGCATTACATCAAGTGTCCCTGTGTCCTTTACTGCCAGAGCAGTGAGTAAATGCCCCCATGGTCATCATCATCATCATCATCATCATCATCAGCTGGACTTGTGTAACCATCCTTCCTAGAGTGATGAGGTTGTTTGTATTCAGATTAATGCAGCAGTGTGTTGGCGGGCTGGGTCATGACACAAGGGTTAATGCCAGCAGATGCTTGTCCGGCGCCTCATTTTGGGAGCATGTTGCGTCTGCACATGAGCTAAAAAAGCCGCCATGAGTGGTGACTGACCCCTTAAACACAACTTTAATAAAAAATAAAAATAAATAAAAATAAATCTTGTTTACTTTCTTTCTGCCTTGAGCCTGAGTTACAAGTTCAGCTGTGTTTGTAGCATGCAGCAGCATCATGACTCCCGCTGTCATCTGCTAATCATCTGCCCATCTGTAATAAGCAGCTAAAGTCCTTTGCAGACACGCAATACGTAACATCGCTGGCTTCATCGGTTTGTTAAAGTGATGGCTTTTTGTTTTTGTTTCGTTTACAAAAAAGAGACAACGCTCGCACAAAATTTGCATCATTTAACATCCTGACATCACTGGATGAAAGGATATTTAATTTAATTCCTATTTGTTCACGTGCTTTATGTATGTAAAGTGTTTTGCTGGGTATATAATAATATAGCAAGGGTGTACTTGACTGATCATTTCTGTGGTTGTAGGAGGTGTTTTTAATCTCTTTGCCCGGGTGGTGCTGCAAGGGGAAAACATTTTTTTAAAAGATTAATAATACTACCTTTTTTTTTTGCTAAATTTCCAACTTTTTGATACTAAAACCTATGAAGATATCCACTTAATTTGACTATTTTGGACAACTGAAGCCTCATATTATCTTCAGTTAAACTTTTAAATACATTTTTGCACAAAGCACTGTGATTTTGTCCCCCATAACTTACATTAGAAGTACATTTTGAAAGGATCTTTTAATGGGTTTTATTTTTTTTAAATAAATGTTTAACAGAAACAAAAAATCTCAATATGGATCCCTTAGATTTGTTTTTGAAAGAATTTTATTTTACAGTTGAAAAATCAACTTGTCAGTGCTCTCTGGTTGACAAACTATGTGATGACACTGTTCCTAAATTACCTCAAACCTCATTTGTCATTTCTGTACAGCAGTTTCTTGTTACTTATTGGCCGACATGTAGCCGATATATCTGCAACAAGCTTATATTGGCTGATAATTTGTTGTGTCTAGCTGTTGTTGTAAAGCCAGACTTTTGGATTGCACATTTGATGGAGCATTGATGTTGGAGCAGTTTTACTCTTCTGTCTGAATGAGTGTGACAGTCAGTGTGATTCTTAGCAGAGACTTAGTGCGCTTGCCAGTACATGGAGCCCTGTCCTCTCTGCATGCTCTACTCGTCTGTCTTGCTGTGTTAACGTCCTGTTAACCAGAGAAGCAGCCCATTTGTAGCCCTCTGCATCTGTTAATCAGGAATTTTAGCCTCTAAAACTGCTGCATTTGGAAATGTATCCAGTCAATTGGGTGGAATTTTTTGGGGTTCAAACCAAGTCAAGGTGGTGGACTGCTGCGAACACTGAGGATGTAAGCTATAATGATTATGAGGATGTGGTCAACTATCTCACACTGTGTGCACTGACCTCCATGTGTGTATGTGTCTTTGTTTTCTTTGAATAACCAGCGGTAAAGAGGCTGATGAAGGAGGCTGCTGAACTGAGGGATCCCACAGAGCATTACCATGCCCAGCCACTGGAAGTAAGTTCATCACAGGACACAACAGTGCAGTAGTTTGCCACTATTTCTATATTCCTTCAGGTAGTTGAGCGCCACCACTTGAACAACACTTCCTGTGCTGATAATTAAGAAGTGACATGAAACATGGACAGATTATGTACAGTCAGATCATCTTTGGTAATCATACAGTTATTACCAAAAAGTTGACATTGTGAGTTAGAGGAAGGTCTGAAGAAGAATCCCTGTTTCATACAACCTGGATCTTATGAAGTAGTTTTTCTGTTATTTCTATTGGTAATTATAATTCATCAGATCTGAGAACACAGCAACATTGCTAGAAACAAATCAGACAGAGCAAGAACCAGCCAGATGACCAAAGCTTGTGAACAAACCACCAGATTAGTCAACCTTATTAGGAAGAGAAAACAAACAAGAGCAGTAAATGATTACCTAAACTGTCTGTTGTAAAAAAGACATCACAGTTTACAGACCAACTTCCTGGACCTGCTTGCTGTACTTGTGTAGGCGCACTGTGTTTCTGTGCACTGAGAGATTATTGGTGCTCACGATCAATTTTACCTCCAAATTATAATAATAAGAATACTAATAATAATTGTATGTAATTGCACAGCACTTTTCAAACAAGAGGCCCAAAGTGACTCACATGTGTGTTCAGACAGAAGGCGAAGCAAATTTTAGACCAGGCAGTGCAAATTGATAGACTCCTACAGACACAGTCAGTGCATCCTTTGCTAGCTAGCTTACAGCTAACGTACAGTTGGTATTTTGGTGGTTTGGGGTAAATAAACACAAACAGTCCAGTGGTCAAATAGGCAAGAACGAAGCAAGCAAAAAATTTGCCTCACGTTTGTCTGAACACACAGTTAGAATATGTTCACTTTTGGACTGCAACACTAGTGAATCAATGGTTTATGTCATTTGGCTATATTGTTGGCTTGTTTACAACCTGTCTGATCAGCTGACTGACTGCTCTGTGTCTTATGATGTTGTCATGAACTGATAGAAATGTTGGCCAAAACTACAAAAAATAATACAAAGATAAGATAAGTTGTGATAAACCATAATTTTCCTTTAAGTTATAAAGAGTCATTGTTGAAGGTATACAGTGAAGTTTTCATAGTAGATCCTGTCCAATCAAAATAACTGCAAAATTAACACAGCAAACCACTGTGGGGATGACACTCCACAGGGCACAACACTCATGTCAGACAGACATGTGAAGTCACAGCGTTACGTCTCTCTTCATGAACATATTGGTAGTTTGTGCTCAATGCGACATTTTCTTCCTCCCTGCAGGATAACCTCTTTGAATGGCACTTCTCCGTACGCGGGCCCCCAGATTCAGATTTCGACGGTGGGGTTTACCACGGCAGGATCGTGCTTCCCCCAGAGTACCCCATGAAGCCCCCCAGCATCATCCTCCTCACAGTAAGACGCACTCGCACAAGCGAGGGCCACATCCCAATCTCATCCGATTATTCAACCGCTGAAGCGGAGCAGGAAGACGTCAAATCAGATGATCAAAGTGTGGAAAATGGACAGCATGTCATTTAACCCTCAGCCATTTCCTGGTTGCATCACACGTAGTGGCAGTTGTCAGAACAAAGACACGGTTGTCATCACACTGTCAAAGGGTATTGCACTGGTTTAGTGAGAATATGAGATTGTCTTATTATATTCAGGCAGCTATATGACACCTCCACTAATGACAGCCTTATAAAAGCCAGGGTATTCTGAATTGTTGTGACACTTTTTCATCGTGTCCATTGACTTTTTCTTGTTTCTATTTCATTTTGCGTTCATTGTTTTTAAAGCTTTTGCAGAACATAACCCACCATTTCCTCGTTCCTCACTGTTTCAAACCTCCATATAACTCTGCTCTCGTCGAAACTTTTTTTTAGCATGTATGTTTTATTCATGTATCTCTACCTACACACTCACCTCCACGTTCTTATTATTGCTTTCCCCCCCTAGCCGAATGGAAGATTTGAAGTTGGGAAGAAGATTTGTCTAAGCATCTCTGGCCACCATCCAGAGACTTGGCAGCCCTCGTGGAGCAGTAAGTACTCTCAAAGACAACACTCCACTTCTACACATGTAGTTCATGCCCTGACCTCCTCCAGTTAGCTCTTTCTTCAACTGCAGGTCAGCGTCTTAATATAATCTGGAAAAGAATGAAGAATGAATATTATTTGTTGAGCTGGACAGTCATAGAAGTATCTTGTTGAGTGAAGTCACTTTCATTTATAAAAAAATTGGACTCAAGGGGCTTCGCAATTTATCGTGGCCTTTCTACATTTTGTGTGAGCTTTTTATGTTACTCTTTTTTGTCATTTGATCTTCTTGGCTTTTTACTTGCAAAGCTTTTATTGCACTTACAGTAACATAACAGATATAGTTGTCAACTAGGCAGGGGTTCTAAGAGACAAGGTTTGCACATTACAAGTCAAATAAACCAATCAGATATCTGTGACACATATCTGACAGGATGTGGTCGATCTGCATATTTGTACTGACACAGACCAGAAACTATTTATTCATTGAATTTACAGAAAATGTGCTATATCTATATCAGGATATGAGATTCTGGTCATTTCGCACAGCCCTATGGTCTGAGTATTTTGATCACTCCCTGAGTTGAAATACATTTTATTGAACTGGTGGATTAAATGAAGTAATGTACTGACTATCTACTGGAATTTATGGATTTTTGGATTATAAAATGTAAAGTGCTTCCTACCTGCTCTATTGGGATCCCTCTCCTCCAGAGGACACTGGCTGTGTCTTCCTCCAGCCTGCAGGCTAAGGTGTTCCGCAAAGCCCTGTCCAGCTCCCCTGCACTCTCTATCAGCGCCGAAATCACAGACAGACTCTCGTGACTGGGGTTTTTCTTCAACTGGAATTCTTCTCATGTTTGCTGTAATGATCTCCACTGTGTGACTGTAACTGTGGTTGTTACCAGCACTGCCACTCTACCTAAACGACGCAACTGCTTGAATTATGATGTCCTACACCGCCACACAGCTAAGGAGTTCAGCTTCCTAATTAACCGGACAAGGCGTTTTTAACCTGCTGCCAAGAGTTTGGGATTTTAAGAAACAGACCTCTTTACATCCATAGAGGCTCACGCTGTGGCATCATCATGAAACTACCCCATACCAGGTGAGATGTAAAATATGGAGTGGATCACAGTGTACTGCAGAGTTTGCAGAGACTTCCATCCTCAGCTCTGTCTCCTGCCACCATGTAACTATTGATACACAATCTCTCATCGATAAATCCTTCCTCATACATGACCACATCTTGGACAAGGTTCTTGATTTCATGTGCCTGACTGAAACCTGGGGAAACCAGGGGACTACTCAGTGCTTAATGAGGCCTGCCCATCTTTCTACTATTGAATGCCTTGCTCCTCCTCACTCTGCTCCATGTCAACCAACATTGTAATTGTTGGTGATATGAATGTACATGTGGATTTGACATACCTGTCACCCCCTACTAAACGTCAAACGCTTTTTTGGAACTGGAAAAGCATGGACCCAGCCATCATGATTATGGACCTCCAGCACATCACCTGCCCAGCTTCTGCATCAGTGGATGAACTAGTGGCACTCTACAATACATCTCAGAGCAGTGTTGTTGATCTTCATGCCCCTGTCAAGACAGGTGAGATCAATTTTTCAGGCTCTGCGCCCTGGTTCATTCATGACCTGGGTAAAATAAAAACAGCTGCACGTGTCCTGGAATGACGCTTCAGACGCTCTGGGCTCACTGTCCATAAATTGAACCTCAGAGTTCCTTAAAGATGCTTGGTCACAGTTCCACTCCAATTTATTAATAACAATCCTGGCAACCCTAAGTGTCTTTTTTCCACCATAAATCATCTCCTGAGGCCACAGTCATCTTCCTCAATTCAGGCTACAGAAGAGCGATGTAACAACTTCATTAATTTTTCAAAGCCAAGGTCAACAATATCCACTCTCTGATATCCAAATCTTCCTCTCTGCCTCCTCCTGTCATTGACCCTCTGTCTGGGAACTCGTCTTTACACCATTTTACTGGCGTCAGGCAGAGCCACATTGAGGAAATCCTTAGGAAGATGAAACCCTGCACTTGTGCCCTGGACTAGAGTTCTGTGCAGGACTTTTTTCTTAATCCCGCTCCCGCCCACTCCTGCTGGATTCCTGACCATTACTGCCCGCACTCGCAATGTGTGTGTCCACTCCCACCAGCTCCCACAAACATTCTGACCATTCACGTCTGCACAGTAGAGTTGCATTGATTTTGTGTCTTCTCCCGTCCCCCAGGGAAGACACTTTATTTTACGATGTAGTATTAATAAAAAAATGCACTCCTAATGATGATGGCATGCAACTTGAAGCAAGCTTACAACTCCTCTGTTACCTCCTAAATAAGCACAAAGTAGAAATAACCTGCAGTGTTGCAATATGCAAGCATTGTTTGGTGTTTCTGTTCTTTGCTTGTTCAGGTGAAGTAGGCAGGTTGCTGCAGCGGCTGGTGCGCACTTATGAGTGTGTGTATGTGTGTGAGGAGGAGTGGCAGCAGGTAGCGTTGTCAGAGGGCACCAGGATAAGCACTGACTGAGCACTCAGCTCGGCTCTGTGAAGGTCAGCCTGCAGTGCTGGCTAAATCCCGGGACGTCCAGTGTATTTTTTGACCACCTGCTCCACCTGCTAAAAGTTAAAACTGCCCTCTCCCGCAAGACTTGCCCTGGGTCCCACAGAACCTGTGGGATCCCAATCCCAATGCAGTCCTCTGCCCTGGACCCCATTCTCACAGCTCTGCTCAAATCATACATCCCCATTCTCAGTCCCCTGATCACCCAAGCTGCCAGTCTCTCCCTTCAAACTGGTAGTGTTCCGCCTGCCCTCAAGGTCGCAGTCATCCACCCCCCCTCCTCAAGATGCCCACCCTGGACCCTGCAGGCTCCCCTTCTTTCCTGATTCTCCTTGACCTGAGCGCTGCACTTGACACTGTGGATTACACTCTCCTTTTAGAGCACCTCCACACCAACATTGGACTCTGCACTTCAGTGTTTTCAGTCCTACCAGAAAGGTAGATATTCTAATAGCTCACATGGTAAATTCAGTACAACGTTTATATCCACTAATACCTTCAATACAACAGTCATGTCATACTTTTTTAATGCACATACTTTTTTTGCTTTTGTTTTTCTCCAATTTCAGTTCCTTCTGCTCTGATGAAATTGAATACTTCCTGCAGACTTTTCATATTGTATAGCAAAAGGAATTACGCCCTTTGAGCCATACAGTGTGTGCAGCAAATAAGGAGTTTTATTGACAGTAGCTTAGCAGCAATTAACTACGAGATGGAAGTGACTGGAAATAATTAGTGAATGAAAACAATATTGTGTTTAAGAAGAGAAACTCAGTATGTACTTAATGCTGTGGAAATGTAGACTATCCTGAATTTATCAAGACAACAGGTGAACATGAGTTTTCATTAACAACTAGTTAAATAAGGTAAATTGTAATTAAATTTCTGAATCTGAGTTAAATAAAGGCCCCGGCCACTACTAAGAATTTACAGTATTAACTTTTAACCACAGAGTTGAAGGTGCTTTTGAAGTCTTTTGTTTGAATATGAACCTGTAGACTTTAGGCCTTCCATTTCACATGAGTGTTCACCACTTTTGTACAACATGGACCAACTAAAATCTTCAAATTTTGCCAATTTATACAATGTGAAGTTTAAAATGTGTAAAACACCCAAATGCTGTCCCAAAACTAACATGTATCTTGGCGATTTGTTGGTGATTTTTGGTGTGACATTTGGAGGTTCTAGATTTTCCTATGACCAAGCGTGTATACTTACCGTTGGTCACTACCTGATGGTGAGCCTGCACATAGGCAGAAGGCCATGTCTCTGTACCTCCAGCGTCAAAACTGATCATGTATTTCTACCAAGATCTCATTTTAGTTCTCTACTGGTGATCTGTTTTTTTTTTGCTGAGTGGTGCTTTCATGTAACTTCTCAGCATGGGACTTTAATCAGACGGAACTCAGTGGGAGATGGTGCATCTTCTTCAAAGCACTTTTTCCCAATCAACTCCCTCTCATGACCAAAAAAAGGCTCAAATCAATAACAGAATTAAATCAAAAACAAAGGTTGCCTTGAAGCTCTTTCTAACAGGTACTGCAGGTCACATGACTAGCCGTGCCTTAGAGATTTCACTTCCCCTGCTGGGCTCTTAAAGTGTTGTGTACAAGTTGTCTCTCGTCCTTTTCGGAGTGACCACAGAAGGCCTGGCTGGATAATTGTACTGCCAGACATCACAGGCAGGCCAGCTTTAGTGATTCCAGGGTTACACTCACTACTGTTGGCTCCTGCTTAAGTTCATATGCTACGCCTACATATTTAATCAAGTGTGGCTAAGTAATTCAAACATTCCCTCTGATGTCTATTTGGAGGAGATATTTGTTTTCATATTTTACATATTTCTATTTATTTCAATGCATTTATAAATATATACTTATTTATGAATATATTTGTACATTTTCCCTCTAGCTGTTTTTTTCAGGGGTAAGAAGTAAGAGTAATTTTTAAAATATACATATTACTTGTTTATTCTGGGAACATTGACTGAGCATTAAGCTTTTTTATGGGCCAGAAGGATATACAATATATGACAACTACAGTAATAACAATAAAATGTCAAATAAAGCAAATAACTGGCAGACATGTCTGGCGAGAGTGATATACAGCAATAAAAACAGTAAAAATGACAAAAATTCAAATAAATAAATACAAACAAGTCTGCCAAAAAGAATATACAACAATAAAAACAATAAAATGTAGAAAAGATCAAATAAAAACAATAAATAGCAACCATGTCTGTGAATCAACCAAAGCAGGAACACTTTACAACAACCATATCATCCAACAGACTATCAATACCTCTTATATGTTTGGACATACATTGTTAGATACATTTTCATAGAATCCTGACAAGAAGGAAAAGCACACACACACACACACACACACACACACACATTCATTTATCCTAGCAGGATAAATTTAAGTTAGCAGGGACTTAACAGACTTACTGCTGTTATCAAAGTAAAATGTGCTACTGCTTCTTCTTGTACTAATTGAAGAGCGCACACTTAACACAACTTCACTGTTGGAAACGGGTAACTTTCTGCTTTTACTTTGATTTTTCTGGTTACTTTGAATTAAGTCCAATTTATGTAATGGGTTTTCATCTCAGGCCGTGCTGCAACTGCATAATTTGACAGGGTGTGTAGAGTTCCGATATCCATTGTCACTCCTAGGAGCTCTGTTTGAAAAAGGGAAAATGTTGCCAATCTAATAACTGTTCTTTTCATAAAGTAGGAGATTTTCAACTGATGTTACAGATTGCAGGTGAAGATGCTATTGCCGTTAAGGTTGTCAGTATTTTATTGTGAAAGCTGATTTATAACTAGCCATTAGATACAATATTTTAATGAATAATAGTGAAGTCAAATGCTGCCGTGTCCCTGCATGATCCCATATTCTTATAAGTTACACGATATAATGAGGAAGTAGTGAGTTGTAACAAGTGAAGGGTTCTCTTGGTAATATTTAACAAAGCATTGATGACTACCATAAATGAGTGCAAGTAAATATCAGAAACCTGGAGCTTTAATTCCAGTTTTGAGCCCAGTATGCTACCTGGACTCCTGGAGTACTGAACACAGCACCTGATCCAGGTTTCTGATCACTGTCTGTAAGGTGAGCAGATGTGTTTTCAGCCCAAGTTACTTACTAGAGTTTCTAAGTTGGTCAGTGGTCAGTCATTGTAACAAGAACAGTGTTAATGCAGGGGATATATTTTATTGTTGCTCCCATCTTCCATTAAAGTCAGGCCTGCCAATTATTCCATAACACTCAGGCAGAGAGAACTGTTAAATGCACATCTTCTTCCACCTTATTAAGATCACCATTAAAAATTTGTCACTGAATCTCCCATCCCCATCTCCTCTTTCTCCTCACAGTGTGAGAAGTAAAAAGCACTCTTTATATAACCACAAAAACAATCAGGTCTGATTTTAAATGCTTTATTCATGTAAACTACATGTTTTGAATATCCAGCAAAAGTCTTACACATCCACCTTTTTTCCTCTGTGTTTTTCAACTGACTGCTGTTCTCCAGCAGTGACACCTCTCTGTCTCACACACCAGGTGGCAAATGCAGCATGGGAATTGTGGCCCATTGTCCTGTCATGTCTGAATAAAGCCGTAACAGACATTTACATCAGCCATGACAAAAAGCATCACTTTAAGACATGGATGAAGCCAGCGATGTTCCGTAGAGACACAATGTATCAGAGCTGCAACAATTCATTTAATCGATTAGTGAATCAACAGAAAATTGTCAACTATTTTGATAATGGATTAGTTGTTTCAGTAATTTCTCAAGCAAATACGCCAAACACTGATCCAGTGTGAGGACGTGCTGATTCTTCTGACATACTGTATAACAGTCAATTGAATATCTTTAGTTCTTGACTGTTGATGCACAAAACAAACTAACTGAAAGCATCAGAGTGGGCTAAGAAATTATGAACGGCATGTTTTCACAATTTTTGAACATTTCATAGACCCAGCAGTTAATCGAGAGAATAATTACCAGATTAATTGATAATGAATAAAATCATTAGCTGCAGCCCTGCAGTTTACTGCGAAAATTTGGACGCCTGTGAATCAGAGACAAATTCCACCAATTAAAAATGAAATTGACAACAAAGGGAGTGTGTTCAATAAGATTTGGAACCCTGTACTTTTGCATTTTTTCAGGGGATTTGTCATTTTTCTCATTTTTTTATGTTTTTAAATTATTTCATTTTGTACTTTTTAAAGGAAAAAAAACTGCTTTGTGTTTAATTTCTGACTGTGGTTTTTGTTGTTGTTATTATGGATGTGCTGTGTTCCTTTGTGGGGGGGTTTGTTTGTTTTTTTGTAGTTTTCTCTCTGTTCCCAAAAAATAAACACATATTTGTTAAAAAATTATAATAATAATTAATGAATTATAAACTTCTATCCCATTGAGGTCATGAGAGACAAAAAGAGCGGAAACATGCGCCAGTACAATTTACTGGTAAACAGTAGAAAAGCAAAAGAATGACGAGCCCCCCCCCCCCCCCCCCTTCATAAATCTGGATACTGTCAGAATTATGTGTGTAGTGAGATGAAAAACCTGGTTTCATATGTTTCATGGAGTTTGTTTGTACAAATGTTCCAAGACAGATGCAATAAACTCCCTCAACAAATGTGCTGTTTGAGAGGAAGTATTGATGAATATTATTTATGAATTATTATCATTACTAGATTGGGAGAGTTGATCATTAGCATAATTGATGCCCTAAATTTGCCTTATAAGATGCCCTTTTTTTGCTCCGTTTGTGGGCAAATTTCATTCACAAAAATGTTCCCAAAGAGTAAAAAGAAGAATTTGAGGTTGAAGATATGAATCCATCAGAGCAGCGCTGTACTGTGACAAAAACAAAGAGGGAACGCTCTGACATGAAGTTAGATGTTAAAAAAATGTTTTCCTAAAGCAAAGCGCTGCATGACTAATATGAGAGGCAGTTTTGTTAAAGATATTAGAGGAGAGAATATTACAGCCTACAGTAGATGATGTTACACTGTCAGCTGCAACACAACATGATAGTGGACACAAATACCTTGAGCCAGCTGTTAATCTTTTCATACAAGTGTTTCTTGCATGAGACCCATTGTTTGCTACCTATTACAATAAAATCCAATGTAGATAACCCTAAAACTAGGCTTATCTTCCAAAGACCGTCAGATATAATGTGCTTCCAGATGTTTTATTCAGTATATGCATAGATTGGAGCACAGACCAAACACAGCCAGTCATAACATACTGTAGACACAAACAAAGCCCTGACCCTGACCATATTGTTAAAACGTGTCCCGTGCCAGCTGGAGAATGTGAGTGCAGACGCATGGTGGATGTCCTCACAGAGGCTGGGTTAAATCCAGGCTTATGCTCAGAAACAAAGCATCATTCCCACTTATGTAACATGGCTACTGAACATGACCACATGTGCAGCCTGTCGTGTAATTTAACCATCTCTGTTTTACTCAGCAATGTTGAACGTGCTGTTTTTAATTTTTTCCTCATCTCCTCTTTGTTTATTTCTCCTCTTATCTGTTTTCTCTTTCAGTACGAACCGCCCTAATAGCTATAATCGGATTCATGCCAACAAAAGGAGAGGGAGCAATAGGATCTCTTGATTATACCCCAGAGGAGAGGAGGGCCCTTGCCAAAAAGTAAGATTTGGTTGATGAAAAACCCTTCCAATTTCTACTCTCTGCAGAGCATGTGTTGTGTATGCAGCGCTGTGGATGGAGAGTGATAATGAGGTGAGTGTGGAGAATGGCGTGGAACACTGTGTATCGTACAGATGATATGATCTTCGCATGCTGGATTAGCAAACACACAGGCTGAGGGTTTTTATCAGTGTGGGTATGACATCTGTGATGCTGATTAGACGGCATTAAAACTGCAAACTTCATACAAGCATGTAATGTAATCAGCACCTGAGCCTCACTGGGCATGCCTCCTACTAATAACTGGCTTGTCACATAGGCAAAGGAGCGTGTCCAAGCCAGTCCTGCTTTTGCAAGATGACAAATTCATTATCGCCAAAATACCCAGTCTCTGGAGGGAGCATGAGTGGGCATGTTGCTCTTCATTTCACACTGCATTTCCCTCAGAGAAAAATGCTATAATGCCAGAGAAGGAGAGGAAAGTTTTAAGAAGAGATTGATTCAGTGTGTCTAAGTTCTTCAGTAGGCAGAGCTCAATAGTGTGGGAGCTCTAATAGCAAAAGCCTGATCACCCTTAGTAACAAACTGTTACCTGGAAGTAACCAGCAGGGCTCCATCTGCGGATCTTAATGGCCGAGAGGGCACATACCAGGCCGATAAACCAGAGATGTATGTAGGCGCAAGGTCGTTCAAAGCCATAAAAGTGAGCAATAAGATTTTGAAATCAATGTGAAATCTAATCCTGTTAGTAAGTCGAGCAGCAACTTTTTTTTACCAGTTTGAGATGGTGGAGGGAGTCCTGGCTGATACCCAAGTAAAGTGTGTTGCAGTAATCAAGCCAAGAATAGATGAAAGCACATACAACTTTTTATAAATCAGCAATTAATAAAAAATTGCCTAATTTTAGAGAGTATCTTGAGCTGGAAGAAACATGACCAAACAACATTTTTGACTTGATCGTCAAGGTTAGCATCAAAAGAGCTGATGGAAATCTGGGGGGGGGGGGCGAACAGAATGACCTCAGACTTATCATCATTAAATTTAAGGAAATTTGGGGACATCCAGGATTTAATATCAGAGAGACAAACTGTAAGATTTGCTAGGCTGCTAGGATCTGTGGGTTTTAATGGCAAATACAACTGACTGTTGTCAGCAAAAAAGTGGTAAAACACATCATGGTTCTGAATAACATGGCCGAGAGTCAGCATGTATATGGAGAACCGAAGGGGGCCAAGAACAGACACCAAAACTCAACTGAGCCATCGAGGAAGCAGAATTACCCAGAGCAACGGAAAAAGTTCTGTTGGTGAGGTATTAGCTTGATAAGCTGAGAGCAGAGGATGCCATGATCAATTGTGTCAAATGTGGCACATAAAGCTAAAAGAACTAAAATCTGTCTGCAGTCAGCAGTAGGTCATTGGTTACCTTAAGAAGAGCTGTCTTGGTTCTCAAGGATGTGATTTTTTCCAGATTAATCTGGAAAAATTCCCCCCAAAACATTTTGAGGGGTATGAGCTTGGAGTGCCAATGTGTTGGAAATAGTCAGCGCCAGTTTTTAGCTGTAATTCCATAGTAAATAAGCAGCTGTGTGTGTCTGGCTGTGGATGGTGGAGCTGTTGAACGGATTTGTGGAGTTTGTTGGTTGCAGAGGAGGCAGAGCAAGCAGCCGTCGGACTTCACATCTGTTGATCCCCGCAGGACTCCACTCAGATCCAGACTGTCTAGAGAAGGTTTATGGTTTGTTTGCTGTTTGACAGGCAGCTAGGAGGCTCAGTTATCTGTGAGGGAGTTTTCTCTGACGGCTGAAAGTTTGTGATCCCGGCGTTAATCACCGACACTGTGAGAGGACAAGAGTTTAAACTTCCAGACTAACAGATGTTGCAGATTTAGGAAGAATTCAGGCTAAATAAAGTGATTGTTCTGCCTCTTAACAGTGAGATTGATGAGTCAGACAGTGAACCTGGGTACTAATAGTTTGTCTAGTTGTCTCAAAGGAGTTATTTATAGTCTCTAAGTTTGAGATTTTGAGTTTTTCAAGTGATGATCAGTGTGTGCTCGTAAATCATCCTTTAAATCTGGTTTTTAAAAGCTCTGCCTGAAAAAATGCAAGTTTGTAAATGTGTATAAATGATATGTTGTTGTATATAGAAAAAAATATGTTTAAAAGAAATTTTGTGGAGCTTAAACAAATAGTCGAGTAATCGGTTAGTTGACTGACAGAAAATTATTTAGCAACTATTTTGATTATTAATTAATCGTTCAAGTTAATTTCCAAGCAAAAATGCCTAAAATTTGCAGATTCTAGCTTTTCCAGTTTGAGGATTTGATGCTTTTTATAGTTTAGAGTATTTTTGGGTTTTGCACTGTTGGTTGGATTAAACAAGACATTCAAACACATCACCTTGGACTCTTAGAAAAGTGAGATGGATATTTTCAGCTGATTTCTGTCACTGTACAGACTGAACAACTAATAATTGAATTGACAATATAATCCTAATCTGATTAGAGCTGCGACAAAAGATTATCATCATTGATTAATCTGATAATTAATCATTTGGTCTTTAAAATGTCATAAAACTGTCCAAGGTGACTTTTTCAACCTGCTTTTTTCATCCGACTTACAGAAAACACAAAATATATCATTTATGATGATTGAACGCAACAGAAAAGCAGTAAATTCTCAGATTTGGAACCTGAATCTATCAATAAATACTTATACTTGTTATGATTTATACGATTAAGTATGTTGGGTCAAGGTAACCCTCACCCAAATTAGACTTCTTTAGCAATGGCTGAATAATAGCATGCTTCAAACTGTTTGGAAAAGAACCAGAAGCCAGAGCGTCTGGTTCGAGAGGAAATAAAGTGGAATTAAAGGAAGACGAATTAAAAGCTTTACAGAATTTAGCTGCAGAACCAGTGTTGAGAACGTGAGAATATGTTGTAGTGTGGAGATTAGGATATAGGGGCTATAGTGGAAGTTTAAAAACAACAGCTTTATGGTCAATTACCAGTAACAGTTGTCCCGAATCACGATTCCTGTCCTGTTTGTCCTGAAAATTAGACTAAACCTGAGTTTTGATTAGTGTAGCTGCAGGCAGCCACAGAGGAGTGATCTGACGTGCACATCACACAGACACATGTGATAGGCACTGCACTGATGACATGAATAAAATAAAATGAATCTTATGTAACAGATAATGATTTACACACTATTACATACAACACAGTGATTGTTTCTTTTTCCTTATGACAGACAGTTGACCTCATGAACAAAAATAATACATTTTAGTGTTGAATTTGGATGTCACTTTGACTTGACGTGCCTAACCCTATAAGATCATCTACTGAAATGTCAAATGTCAACATACAGCTAATGTGACTCAGGCAGGTCTGAAACATGTCAGATTAATGTCTGAATCATACAATAATCAGGATTTCACAGAAACATCAGTACTGATGTTCTGTTTGTTGCCCACAGCTGGCTGCAGCGTCACACAGCAGCTGAAACGATGAGTGCGTCTCCAAACTGAGAAAGAGGTTGTGCACATTAACACACGTGGCACAGCAGCTGTAACCTCATTAACACCAGATCGGTCAGGATCTGACCATATTTAATGTTCTGTGTTCTATTACATATCTACACCGGTCAGCTGTTACACACAGATTCCGGGTTTATACAGTGGAATTGTTTGTAATAAAGCAACTCTTATGGATGAATCCTGAGCTCCATCAGAGCTGTCAGGACATTTTTATTTTAGGTAGCTGAAAGTCCGAGATAAGCCTACCACCTCAAACCCACTTTAACACCCCCACCCCACCCTGTAAAAGCTAATAATTTCACCCTATGTGTGGTTATTATCACTGGACCTGGTCTTTGTGAATTGGACTGTTTTTGCATAGAAAGGGGCCAGTTTTGCGCCAAATGTATGCATATTATCTGATTTACATATGTGCAATATAAGCCGAAACACGCCGGTCAACTAATAAAGTTGTTCTTCATACTACAAGTGTTGCTGGAGGACAACCTACATGAATATTAAAATCACCAAGAATAAGCACCTTGTCATATTTATGCTTAAGAATAGATAAAAGCTCAGAAAACTCTGAAATAAAACAAACTGGTTTAGGAGACCTATAAATGAAGAGTAAGGGGGCAGGCGCAGTGATTAAGAAACTTAACACTTCAAAGTAGGGATGTCAGTTTCAGTTCATTTTAGTTTTTGATAGACCGACACCCATTAACTGGTAACTAACGGGTTAATTTTTAAGAAAAGCTGTGATGTAGCTTTCGTTTGTGAAAGCTATCCAGCAGTCGGTGGTCAGAGCTAGCTTTTCTGCTCTTGGTAGACTGTAGATAGACTGTATGATTAGCATGCTAGGCTAGGAGTCCGTCAGCTGTGTGACTTTATATCCATGCTGTGATCTCACATTCAAGAGGCCAAATTTGTTCATTGACAGGGCAGAGGGAAAGGAAACAGGCATACAGCGAATAGGATGTAAATTGCACATATTTACTCACCTACTTGCTTTCTAGAAAAACAGCGAGGGGATCTGTTGTTGCAAATCACAGAGATAGTGGAAATAGCAGATGGCCAGCAGGGGGAGTAAGGGTCAGCACCAGGGGACAGGATGGTGAGAGGAAGCTGACCAAATAAGTATTGGGCATCATATAACGTACTGTAATGTAGGAGGAAGGTCAGAATGGTCAAGTCCAGTGGAGGAGTTATTTGAGATGGTTGTGGGGAAAAAATGGAGAGAGAGTAAGAGATGACAGGTCCTAGAATGTATGCAGCAGAAAAGTTCCAGGGAGAACCATTGTTACTGGGGCTTTACTATATGAAATGTTTGCAGACAGCATCTTAGCCCTCAGAATATTTGGATGCGTTCCCAGAAAAGGTTAAAATTGTCAATGTGGGAGACATTATGGAAGTCGCAGGTCAAGGAGAGCCAAGTGTGCAGCGATAGTAGCCTCCTGAAACGTCCGTAACCACGGCTGTAAGTGGAGATCGGACTGGATACGTAAATGCAACTCCCAGAATTTTTCACTGTTGAATAAACGCACAAAGGACTTAAGTAGCTCAGACTAATGATTACGGATGTCATTGGTGCCGACATGGACAATTATTTTATCAACACTGGGCAAACTAGATAAAACCTCAGCAGCTTTGTCAGCAATGTCACAGACAGTGGAACCAGGAAAACGGTACGTTGTTCCTGATCTCACCCTGACATTTTTGATTGTCAAGTCACCTAAGACTAAGGTTGTGGGCTGACTGCGGGAGTTGAATTTGGGGGACTCTCGAGTCCCATAGGGCCTTCTGAAGTGCCAGATGAGGTTTCGGCGGTGAACAGTTTTTGAAAACAATTTAAAATCTACATCCGATGACTAAAATCCTTTACTGGTTAAAAGATATAGTTATAAATGACCAAAATCCAAAGAGTTTATTGTATAAATGTTGCTTAAAACTGGATGAAAAAATGTCTGACAGGCGGGCAACCACAGACGCCGACGCATGTGTGGATAGACAGGAAGACACACTTTGCTATAAATACGTGGCTGCTTATCCCCCGGATGGAAGACCTTTTCTTTCACTCAGTGTGAGGCTGAGGCAGCGCTTCTCTTCGGTTTCTCATCTCCTGTTTCTGTGCCCCCTGGTGACTGTGAGAGCTGTCAGTCAGAGAAGGGCCCCCGCACAGCAGGAAAAGGCTGCTGTCCAATATTTTCTGAGTTTGCTGAGTTTATAACTGACAAGTAACCTGCCAAAGAAGTTGGGCAGCTTGTGATGTGGCAGGACAAACACAGGGGGCCGTGTGCAGGTCTGGGGATGTCGCAGAAATATATATGAAAAATGTCACTCACTGCTGACACCTGAGTGCACAACTCATATACAGGAGACCTGCTTTCATTACACATATTGTGATATTGGTTATTAGAAGTCCTTTTTAATAAAGTGTAAGGACTTAGTGGTCTAACTGATGGCCATGTTGCATGCACTTCACCAATGTTATTTACAGAACAAAAGATTCAAGTGAACTCAAAACAATAAAGCTTTGAGAAAATGGAAAATCTGCTGCAATAAAGATAAAACTGTTGAATAAAGATGTTCATTGCCAAATAGATACTCAATTTGTACCAGTTTTTGTACAAATAATAATTTATTAATAGTTTTTGTCAAATTAAATTACACATCATACACTTGAAACTGCAGAAAACTGGTAACAGACCTGGCTATATTGTATTAAAACGGCCAAGTATACAGTATTTTGGCTTATTTAACAATGCCATAAAGACATGTTGATGTCAGCCAGTTTGCTCCAAATCCTTAGATTTGTCCCACAGAGCAGCACACATGGTATATATATCAATGTCTGCTCTTATTAATTGAAACTCAGAGGTGATTCTAGTGTTTCTTAATGCAAATCAAATATACCAAACTGGAGCTTGTCCAAAGTGTCATATTGTTAGATGTTCTGAGTCTGCTTCAGAAGGTGGGTATTGTTGTGATAGAAACAGGTCGGATGACAACAGCTGATATGATTAAACATCAACCCTTCTGTAGGAGGGCAACCTCCAGGTAGTTGGCATGCCAAGTATGTGCTAAAATATTTTAATAACATGCATCATTAGCATCTTTCAGTCAGTTATGGGAAGTGAATTCTCTTTCCCTCCTCGGGCTGTGATCCATTCAGTTTGCAGGCTAAATCGTGTCTTCAGTCACCAACCACCAGTTGCAGTCAACAGGTGTCTGTGATGCGGTTTAGGGAAAGCAGCATGTAAGTAACGCAGCAGTGTCACTTCTCAGTCACAATCACACAGGATGCTTTCAGGCTGTTCATGTTTTGGCAGTGCTCAGACTCCAATACACAATCACTGTAGCTACATAAATACACTTCAGGTCGTAATTATGTGTGTAAAGTGTGGACAGCTGTTTAGATTAAAGTAGAAGCTTATCTGTTTCATCAAATGCATGAGACAGACAACTGAAAAACACTTCTGAAAGCTTAAGTACCTCCTGTATAGAAAAGCATAGGGACAGACATGTGATATCAGGAAAAAAAACATCAGACTATTTCTTACTTTTGTAAAGCTTATAATGCTCATATTAAGTGGAAAGTTGTTTTTTAAATATTTTGTCTATACCCCCACACCCTACTGTCCAGAGCTATCCCTCCAACACCCCTCAGTTGTCAAATTATTTTAAGGTACATTAAGTTTTTAGGATACAGTAGTTCAGTGTAGTAGACATTTTCTTCTACCCCTGGGCCATGGTGCCAACATTTTCTACTGCTTCAAACTCTGAAAATAATTGTGTGGTCATAGACTCCTATATATGTGCTTATAACTGTCCCCTCTGGCCCATTACAGGCTAGAGGGGACAGTTACAGTCACAGCATGCATGAATATTTGACAACTCAACAATAAATTGGGGGTGAAACAGGGCACAATGCAAGAAAGTGTACTCTTAGTAATTAGGGGCATGTTTTTCCCCTTTATTTTGAATTGCACAGGCATTTTTGTAAAAATTGAAGGATGTTTTTCAAAGCAGTTTTTTGGCTGTGTGTGATCTAGCATTTGAAAATCCTTACAGCCCAATGTATTCAGTTTTCCTTATGTTGCAAATAAAATAAATAAAATATATAAGCAAGAAAACAAAACAAACAAAATCCTCAGCAAACATATATAACAGAATCCCAGTAAACAATTCAAATAATGCACTCCATGTTCGAAAAGGAGTGGGAGGAAGTTAAAAACTTTTCTAGTCCTATCCCCTTTTTTGTTTTGTTTTTTGTTTGTTTGTTTGCTTTAACAATAAACTCTTAAATATAATAATTAAATATGAAAGCTAAACTATCTGCCACCAGTGTCCATGATACCCATCTCAGTTGCAGTTTTGAAGTCAACCAGATCTTTAAATTTTAGTGCTTTTAATTTAATAAAAAGTGTGTTTGTTGCTTCTCTATAAGTGGTTTTGTTTATGATTTTTATGGCTCTTTTTTGAAGGATGAAGATTAGATTAGTGTTTGTTTTATATGTATTTCCCCACACTATAACACAGGTTATATATGGGAGTATAAAGGAACAGTGTACGGTGTATAACAAAATTTGATTTAGAAGATATTTGGCTTTATATAGTATTGCAATTGATTTTGATATTTTAATGTTAATATAATATATGTGTCTCCCAGCATAATGTATTATCTATTATCACTCCAAGAAATTGAATTTCTGTCACTCTTTCGATTTCTGCATCATTTATCATGAGTTTCTTATTTGAGTTATTTGAACGATTACCAAAGATTATACATTTTGTTTTACTTAAATTCTGTGTTAGTTTATTTGCATCAAACCAAGCTTTTTCAATTCCTTTTCTGTTGTATCCAAAAGTTGTTCTAAGTTACAACAAAGGAAATGCGTATCATCTGCAAATAGAATAGTTTGGACACACGTATAATTTATGTACAAAATAAACAACAATGGTCCAAACACTGAGCCCTGGGGAACCCCGCTAGTAACCTTCAGTAATTGTGATTTGAAATTGTGTTTCTGAAGGTATTGATATCTATTCTCTAGGTAGGTGGTTATCCAGGAGAGTACAATCCCTCTAATTCCATATCTTTACATTTTTTTTAATAAGTCATCGTCTACCATGTCAAATGCTTTTTGAGAAATACCCCTGCTGAATATTCTTTATTTTCTATTGCTGTTGTTATTTCTTCTACAAATTCTTTAAGTGCAAACCAAGTTGTCCTATTAGCTCTAAAACCATATTGCTGTTCATATAGTACATTATGTTTTGTGATGAAGTCATCTAGTCTTGTATAGAATATTTTTTCTAATATTTTTGAGAGCTGTGGAAGCAAGGATTCAATTGTAGAAGTCCAGTTTTAATAATTGCCTCCAAGCAGTTTACAATACTATGAGACAGAATGTTACAACTCACAGCAAACATAATACATAATCATAAAACAGTAATATTTTCTGCATTGTGTTGTAGCAAATGATGAGCAGTTTTGATTTTTTTTTTTTTTTTTAACCAAACTCGGCTTTGTTGGGACCTCTGCTATGCCACAGAGTGGTATAAATGAAATGAATGAGGGGAGTATTTTTTGGACACAGTGTTGATATTGGTCTGAAAACCACATCCAAAGGTTGTTCAAAAAATGTTCCAAATGGCCACTCTTGAAAAGCCTTCTTGGGTGAAAAGCCTTTTATCAAAGCCTCCTCCTGGCTGCATCATCCTGCCTCCCCAGTCACTCTCCAAGAATGCTGTGTTTTTCATTTTAGTCTGAACTCAATGAATCACAAATGGAAATAAGGGCGCACTTTCAGACAGTATCATTCATGGTGTTGCACACAGTTGTACATGAAACATGATGAGAGTGGTGCAGAATGAATAACGACAGAGAATTTGAAACCCTGCCTTCTTTGATACCTCCAGACACACATAATTGTCTGTTCTGGAAAGTTACAAAAATTGATGGACATAGCCCCTCTCCTGATTCCACCAGGTGAAAGAGAGTTTCAGATTCTGTTAGATGATCTAACAAGCATTTTGTTTGAAGCATTTTAAGTCCTTCTCACCTTTTATGCTACTAAATGATATTAAACCTGAAATGAAATTGCAAGAACGACACTTCTGAACCGCTGATTAACATTTTAACAAACCAAATCTCCAGTTTTGGCATTTCTCTAAGAGCTCAGATGAGTTCTTGATGAGCAGCACTTCTGCCTGAAACGGTTCTAATAGTCATTCATGTGAGCAACCATCAACCAACCCTGGAGCCTGTCTGCATGGTGTCCGCTTTCAGACACACAGACTGCCTGTACAAGCTGTCATAGTCCAGTGACATGATGACCAGAGGCGTAACATTCACTGTGCCATGCAATAAGTCTGATGCTTATTAAGCCTCTTCCCCAGCTACATTACAGTAACTTCACTTGAATAGAATCCAATTTCCATTTGACTCAAGAGGAAGACACTGATTTGGATCATTTAATACTATAATGTATCCAAATCTGTCCTCGCCACCTTTAGCCTTAGGAGCTCCACAGTGATGATCTGGTGTTCCTCAGACCATGATTCATCCCTCCAGCCGTAGCATCAGTCCATTAGCTGCTGCAAGGGACGATTAGCTTTTCTGAGACAAATCCACAAAAAAACCTCTTTTATGTGTTGCATTTTTATGTTTTTTCCACATCACCGCACTAAGCGGTTGTGTTGATCCTACTCTTAGCCATATTGCACCGAGCCCTGCTGTCAGGACTGACATGAGGGCCTAAAGGTGCAGCATAGGTCTGAACCCTAAGCAGGGACCTGGCATGTGATTGTGCCACAGGTGGTGAAGGCAAAAACAAACCTGTCATCTGAGGATACACAGCGAGGCAGCCGACAGCACAAACAGAAAACCAATGTAATAAACAAACGCTTATACAGATACAGGCAGTGTTTGACACTGAGGTTTCAGCCAGTCTGTTTACAGGGTTCATACATAGTCCTGATAAGTAAAATCATCGTAACTCCATAATCAGGGCCCCAAATTACCATCCGCCAAACACCAAATGATGGTTACATTTTTCTTTGGCAGAAAAATCAGTAAGTCTCCCACTGCACATGCCAATAACTTTGAGAGATTTAACATCGAAGTGCCTGAGTAATTTAGAGCGCTTTGTCTGGTTTTCATTGTTCATGTTAACCACGGCACACTCTCTGACCATCAGCCAACAAATCTAAACTGTGGCTCGAATACACTGTTGATTGGCTGCCTGGTACATTGCTCCACTGTGTGTGTGTGTGTGTGTGTGTGTTTGCATGCATGTGTGCATCATCACTTTTTCCTGGAGCTATTTGAGGACTAGGGCTTGGTTTTAAGGTAAAAGTTAGAATTAGGAGAGACTTGTCAAAGCCCTTAATCACAGCTCACATCACTGATGTATTCAGTGTTTAAATACTTCTGGTGTTATGTTATAGTTGGAGACAGTTTTGCAGGTGGGATTAAGAATGTCTACATCATCTTCTTACATAGCTAGCTAGCTAACTAGCTACATCCATGAAAAACAATGACAGAATAATGTCCACAAAGCTGTACAGGTAATTGTAAGTACATTTATAGAAGAACAACTCTGGTATATTTCTTTGATCGGCATAAAAAATGTTAACTGCTCCTAGCAACCTCTACAGTTTCTATGTCAGCTGAAAATGATGCCACAGGACAGATACTTCACTCGTTACTTATTGGTTAAGGCAAAACAAACCTCTCCCACAAGAAAATCAGCTAACAATGTCAGACTGAAAGCTATTCAGTCTGACAATCAGGTTGAAACCTGTGAATACTGAGACATAACTAAAAAGAAGTCAAGAAATATGAGCAGTTGGACAATCAGACAGGTTGGAAACAAACCAAACTCAGAAACTAGCCACACTGGCAGAGAAAACAGAAAGTCGAACAATAAAATTATTACCCTAACTCAATTTTGTAAACATCCATCATAGTTTACAGATTGACTTCCTGGCTCAACTTTGACCTTGTGTATTTGCCATAACTGTGTGCACACAGATTGCCTGTGCAATGAGGGATTGCATATTACAGGTGCACTCACTTTCAGTTTTACCTCCAAATAAAGTGGTTTAGACAATCTAGATAAACTCTTGGCTTCTTTACAGCCCATCTGATTGTCTGACTCCTTGTGTTTGTTGCCCCATTGCACTCTTTTTTTTTTACTTTGCTAAGTACAATGTTATCCTAAGAAAATGAGACCCAAGTTGTAGGGATGTCCCAGTCAAGTTTTTCTGGCCCCTATCCCAGTCCGAGTCCTTCAATATTTTCAATACTGAGTCTGATCTGATGCTTACATAGCAGCAAAAGATATGAAATGTTAATTTAACATCTTTCACAGTAGAATGTCAGCTGTAGCCTTCTGACTTTGTCACACATTTTCACTAGCTACTTGATCCAAATACTGAAGGTTCTGGTTCAAAACTAAGTTGATCAGCTTTGATAATTGATTTGATATGAATTAAGTTTAACCGGAGAACTCCTGAATTGACATGATCCTCTAGAGAGAAGATGTATGACTGTTGGAGTTGTTGGAACTATAGAAAGACTCAACTGTACAGCAGTGGAGATATCAATTAATATTAATTTTGGACTACCATCAAGTTAATCACTAAATTAATATTAACCGGTGACAACTGATATGATCTGCTGCTGTCAACAGTTGTCATTTAAACTGGTGAAAGTCAGTCCGTGCCAGCTCGAAATGAGAAGCTGCTAACTGACTGCTACTATTTGCCAAGTTAGAGTCGCAGTTTAGTTAATCCATGTATTTTGCCAACTAGAACATGAGAGTTCTGAGTCACTTGCACCAGCATGCTCAAATACTTTTTCACAGTCACACACTCTAATTTTCAGTCACATACAAGAGTGAAATGCTGCACTGTAGACTGTAAAGTAGAGCAGCACTGAAACACTAGCAGGCTGAAGTAGACATAAAACAGTGTAATAAAAGGATCTGCATTTTACTGGCTTTATTTTATCCAATACTAATCCTTTAAAGGACCAGTGTGTAGGATTTAGTGGCATCTAGTGGTGAGGTTGCAGATTGCAAACAACTGAATACACCTCCCCTCCCCCTTCCCTTCCAAGCATGTGAGAGAACCTACAGTGGCCGTGAAACTCGCGAAAAATGCGAAAGGCCCTCTCTAGAGCCAGTGTTTGGTTTGTCCGTTCTGGGCTACTGTAGAAACATGGCGGTGCATCATGGCGACCTCTATGGAAGGGGACTGATTCACGACTTTTGTTTCGCCAGCGCCACTCGCTCTCTCCATTCGCTCTCTAGCTCACTCAACCACCGCTGCGTTCTCTCTCTCTCTCTCTCACTCGCTCGTTGAGCCGGGGAGGAGGGGCCAACTTTGAATGCTGTGTGTTTACAAACAACAACTGAGAAATCCTGCATAGTATACCTTTAATTTAAAAGTGCTGATTAGTGCAGCTTTAAGCAAGTAGTATTTGTGTAGTTAAGGTAAAGTCTTGCATTGCATCAGTATTGGTCAGCACTGTGGATATAATAGAATATTTTGTATTTTAAACCCAATGGCATTTAATGATGCATTACAAACATGAGCCATCATATAATTGCGGAGGTATTTTTTCAGTTGACTTGGCAGATTAACCTGATGTATTCTGACAAGTGAGCCTAAACAGTCATGTCGGGTGCTGTTCATAATTAACAAGTCATTTATTTTGTTATTGAATCTCTGCCATTGTACTCTTTTCATTTTTTTATTTTTCATTTGTAAAGTCTTATGTTTGCTTGTAGAGGGGAGTTGCCTGGTTATTCATCAAATGGCACAATACACTCTCGCATCAGGTTGACGCCTCTTCTCTTGGCAGGTCCCAAGACTTCTGTTGTGAGGCATGCGGCTGCTCCATGCGCTCAGCCCTCCTGGCTCTCACCCCCAACAGCAACCCTAGCCCCGAGGACCACAAGGCAAAAGAACTGGCCCAGCAAATCAACTTCAAGGTACAAACACTGGCTGTTACACAAGTCACGTTTGATTTACAGTTCACTCAGCGATTTAACCCTAAGAGCAAAAGAGCTGCTCGCCGCACAAGCTACAAAGAAATGTCTGCTACTATTTTTTTTCTCTCTCTCTCTGTGCACTCACAGCTGGAAACAGATTTCCTTAGTGCTGAGACATGAGAGGGCTAGACAATAAACCATTACTCATCACATAACAGTTTATTCATATCAACATTTTTAATATCCCATATAATTAAATAGAGAATACCATAAATTCTTAAACTCAACACTTCCTTCATGTTATACTCACTGCTGCTCTCATTTCTCTTAACAGAACTGCTGTGATGAAGATGTTTGCATTACTTCATTAATTCACCTCACAGTATTATCACTTCTACTCATTTGCCCCTTTTTGATGGAAGATAAGCTACTGTTGATAAAACTTCAAAGGCTTTTCATTGTTGAGCGTAAAATACATTAAAATACATTCTTCACCATGGAAACGGCTCTTAGCAAAACAATATCTGCTGATACCGATGTTCTGAAATAAAATAACATAATAAATAACATTATTGAGGTAAATGTGACTATTTATCATGATATAGATCAGGTCATACTGTCCAGCCGTATGACCAGTAGCTCCTTGTGTGTTAATGCAGGCAGAGTCCAGTATATCCAGACAGCCGAGTGAGAGCGGAGGTGCAGAGAGCGAGCCCTCCACACTCACCCAGGGAGACTCCTCCACATCTGCAGGACAGGAAGCTGCTGACGGGCCCCAAGCTGAACTGGTAGGTGTTATACTGCCACTCTGGGGTTTGCACAGGACAGCACATAACCTGCCCTCAGCCAACACACCACTTATACAACACATCATCCCGCTGGTTTTGAATGTTTTAGCCTATCAACTAGTTTTAGATGGCTTTACTATCCTCCAGTTTGGCGGTTTATGTCAGTTTGTTTCAGCATGCTATGAAAAGCAGCCTACATATACTTGAAACATGATGGAGATGCATCACAGTATGTATTTATTTATGTATGTTGTTGTGATACTGCAGTTCAGTGGGTGAGTTTGTCTTCTGAATTGTTGACTGCTGGATCAATCATCTCACATACATCTCAAGCCTTACTGTCATTCTGTTATTATAGTCATTGGAGTTAGTAAGTTAGTTGTTGCCAAGGTAACGACTAATAGGGATTCAAATAAACAATAAATTCAAGGTAAAGTAGGACGTGAGCCTAAAAGCTGTCTGAGAAATGAAGCCGTCATCAGGTTATCTCAGCTCAAACTTTGAAACAACACATTTATAACAGAAAACTCATGTTACAAACTGGGAGCAGAGTTGAAGACGTGGGTGTTTACCAGGCCAGGAGGGTCAAAGAAAAGATGCTGCTGAGCTGCATTATGGGGAGGTACGCAGCTGTCCAGTCCCATGGATTGATATCTACACCAATACTGAGCTTTTAAAGCAAAGACTGGGTACCGACCATGATGTGACTGATGCACACTAAATACAGCTTATTCATCAGTGTCATGATAAAAATCAGTGTTTCCACTATCACTGCAGGCTGCTGACTCTGTTGTTGGGCATCATGGTACCTTAAATAGAAATTCTTTTAATGACCTTCATGCAGTGAGACATACATATGAGTTAAATTGCTGCCTCCCTAATTATGGGAAGTGTAGGATCCAGGACTGGTACCAGGGACTGAATATATATATGAATAATTTGGGTTTTGACTATTCTTCATTTCATCTGTCTCTTGTGAGTCCCCTAACTTTGTGAAAGGACAATATTAAATGACTGGAGTGCATCTTTAAACAAAGAGAGTGTTACATGACATGACATGTGTGCTGTGCTCCATTTCTCTCTCATCTGTTGAGGATACTGCAGCACCAGTGAGGATGTTTGTATCTTCTACCTGGTTAATAGTTGGGCTAACACTGAGAGCTGACACTTGATGTTTAACATCACTGAAGACTCTCACTGAGACATGAAACATATTGTTGTTGATACGAAGGATTATTAACCCTTTGCTTTAATTCCTGCTCCTGATGTTTGCTCTAATTAAAACACAGACCTGTCTTCAGTATTCTGCACTTGGTTCTTCAATCCATTTAAACTCCAAAATATTGGAGAGCAGTGGTTGTTCTGAAGCTCTACAGCCTGAAATCAAAAGGATGATATGCTGCTGTCTGTGTGCAGTCATTTAGCCATCTTTCACATTGTTCCTGTTAATCGGTGGCACGCTTCATCACCTGACGACATCCCACCGAGCCACAGAATCATTTTAATGCGTATGGAAGGAAATCAATCTGCACGCTGACTGTGCAGCCAGCACCATGCCAGCTGTACTGGTTGCAGTGAGTGTGTGTGAAAATCAAGCAGCTAGACATCAGCGCTCTGTCTGTCTTAACATAACCGTGGATGTGTGTCATGGTGGCTGGAAGCCTGTGTTTCCACCGCTTCTTTTCAGCAGTTTAGATGATACGGTCCGAGCTTTGTTGCCTAAGAGGATTGATTTTTGGTCGCCAGCTGCTAACCGCGGAGCTACGGCGAGTGGGTCTGAAGGAGCAGAGAGGAGGGTCAACTTAGATTAGTGTCTCTGAGTTTGGATGAACTGAGGAAGGCTACGTCAAAAATAGGACTCACCATCTGCTGTAGAGTTGGAGGGAAGAGACTTTAAACTCGTCCAGAATGAAGACAGACTGGCCCCCGGTGAAAATGCACCGATACTGATATCGATCCAATACTGACTCAAACAGCAGGATCAGGTATCGTGACAATGGGCCAATCTGGTATCAGATACTGTTATTTTAATAAGTAACAATACATTTATATCTATGAATTTCCTTACATGTGAAAGAATGATCCCAGTCTCTTCCACACAGCGAGGCACACAGCTTATTAATTCAACACTGGTATCAGATCGGTACTCGCTATCGGCCGATACCCAAAGCCCGAGTATTGGTATCAGGACTGAGAAAGTGGGATCGGTGCATCCCTAGCCCGCTATATCCCACACTGCCTTGCTGCTGCTTCTGCTGAGCCTGAAGAACACAGAGGGATAACTGTGTATTGTTTACCGCCTCTCCTCCCTCCAGCCATCTCTAATTGGGTGAAATGTGTGCTTTCTGTGTAAAAAAAAAAAAAAAAAAAAAACTGAGCCCATCAGCTCTGCTCAATGGTTAGTCATCCCCCTTACAGCCTGCTGCCCTCCCTTCACTTTAACTTTATCTTTAACTAACTCTTAACACAAAGTATTGATGCTAGTTTCCAATGTGCTGATCCAGGAAACTCATGAATAACAGATTATTTCTGTGAAGTAATTTAAGAGGAAGAGCCTGTCTCTGGTGGCAGCAAACACACAAGTTTGGTAAATTTGCTTGCAGCATTTTTTTTTTCCCGTATGTATACACTACTTGTTCAGTCAGACATGGTTTGTGTATTTGTTGGTGTAAGCACAAGTAGGGCTGCAACTGATTATTTCCACTGTTGATTTTCTTAATTAATATTTTGAGCTCTAAAATGTCTAAAACACAAGTTCACAGAACCCACGGTGACATTCTGATATGTTTTATGTTTTGTACGACTGACTGTCCAAAACCCAAAGAAAAGAGTTTGCAGTTAAAGAGTTAAAAATCCTTCACACACACATCCTCTCCTCCCTCATCATTGGAAAGTTGATTATCATTGGAAAGTTGCCATTTAATTTTCTGTTGAAACACTTGACTGTTTCAGCTCTAATGCCAAGTCTTGTCTCACATCTTCCTCATGCCATCCTCCCTCTGCAGGCAGAGGCTCCGGCTCCCAGCGAAGAGGAACCCCAGCCCCCTGCGGCCCCCGGCGTCGGTCGTCCTCTCAGCCCCCGCCAGCGTCGTGCCCAGCAGCACAGCCAGCAGGGCCAGAGAGGAGAGGGCAGAGAAGCAGCCAGCAGGCTGGCCTTCATCGCAGCCCCTCACCAGCCTCAGGATGACAGCCACGCAGGCTCAGCTGTGCTCATCGTGGTGCTCACTCTGGCCCTGGCTGCTCTCATCTTCCGCAGGATCTACCTGGCCAACGAGTACAAGTTCGACTACGAGCTGTGACCGCGCCGGGCTGCCCCTCCTTCTCGGCACAGAGTCAGCACCTCCTCCTATACCACCCCGACAGAACTATGACCAGCTGCAGTGGAGCCAGAGCCGAGGCGGTCGCTGACACTGACATTCTGCCCTCTCTGCTCATTAGCACAGGGTTCAGTCTCTACTGAGGGGAAACTCTTGTTCCTGCAGAGGAGGCGCTCCACTCACCACAACACCTCCAGGGTGTCTTTTAATCAATGTGAATTTTACTCTCCAGTCTCATGCATTTTTAAGAACGGGAAGCTTTGTTGTGTTTGTGATCGGTTCACACACACACACACACACACACACACACACACACACACACACACACACACACACGTCCCCTTTCATGTAATTGTTGTCTATCCTAGGGCTGCCACTTGTTCCCATTATTTAATTAAAACTATAATATAATATGTCAACAACATGGAATTATTTGGGGATTTTTGTCTCAAAGTAATTATTTGATCATGGAATCATCTGCACACAGTGTATATGCAGAGACTTCTTCTTCATGTGCTTTAACTTCCTGATAGGTCACTTCAGACACAACACAGGGCTCTGTTTTAAAGGCACCAGTGCAACGACCAGTGCAAAGTGTGCAAAGTGAGGGATTACAGTCTTAGCGTCTCTAAGCGTTCATGTATGTGCAGCAGTGCAAAGTGCTAAAGGACTGGGTGAAGTGAAATATAGATGGGAGGGTGTGGTGATTAATAAACACACTCTCAACCATCGCTGACAACTTAACCAATCACAGAGAAGCATGACAACAGCTCAACAAATGGAGTGACGTCTTGATGTGAACAGCAATGCTGTGGATTTGTAACGGTTAATGAATACAATGACAATAGTTTGTTGAAGCTGTTTATGTGATTGCATCAATCCAGCATTCTTTCAGTCATAATTTGATGTTGTGACTGGTCACAGTAGCGTTTGCAGCAGTAATGCACTTCAAGAATAAAACAGCACTTTGCTAAAAACGGTGGAAAGGAGCCAGTGATGCAGAGGAATAATGAGGGCCGGTAATCAACCAGTCTGATGTGTGTAGAAGTGCGTGTGGTTGTTTTGTAGCAGTCTGGTGTCGTTCCACTGTGATTTAATCAAAGTAAACAGAGTGGAAGCCTGTGTGTAATGGCACGGTGCTCTGGCAGAGGCTGTAGATTAGAATGAACTGAAGGAGGAGTTTTCATACCATGTTATGCAGCTGTGGACAATACATACTGTAAGAAACATCCATCTTTAATGCTGATTTAGACACATCTACTTGTTGGAGATTGTTTTAAGACCCCTCCAGACATTTTTTAAGACATATAAAATATAATCTACTCTGCTTTGAAATAAGAATATGTGACAAACAAAAGATAAAAATCCTCAAACTAACATCCCCTCCTTCTCAATCATTAAAAATCCACAATCTTTGAATATGCAAATATTGTTAACTGAGACAAAGATGTCTCCTACTTCACTGTCAAGTTCATTCACAGTGTTTGTGCACTGGAGGCTGCAAGTTTCCACATCACACTTGTGTAGGTTGCATACAGGACCATGATTGGCTCTGAAGTTGTGATGTCACAAAATCGTGCTGGTGTGTCCAGGTGTTAAACTGAGATTGAAGGTGAGCTCAGAGAAACTTTCCTCTTTCAGCAGATGAATGAAAACATATTCTGCACTGTTCTGAACTGTTGCACAGTGTTTAGTTTGCTTTTTTGTTGACAGAATCTCCACTTTGGCAACGGAGTGACTTTGCTCCAGAAGCAGACCTGGAGTCAATGCCACCAGCTCACTCTCAGCCTTGTGATAACAGAAGTACTGATTAATGCATCAACACATTAAAACTTGTTTCACCACATAAACTAGTTCTTATGTAGAGATTTACTGCAGATTTACAACCACTAACAGCCAGGTGTTACTGTTTTGTAGGTGACTCAACCAACTGACAACAACTAGCTCACTGATATCTGACCTGCTGACAGTGAAGGTTGTTAGAGGTCAAATGAAATGTGGTCGTCATATCTGATGTGACACTTCATTGAACTGCTGTTTAATCGTTTTAATTACATTTTACAAAATAACATAATACAACTCAAATTGGGAGACATAAATAACGTTTTTAAGACTAAATGTTTAAATAAAAGTTGCTTAATGTTGTAATTGAATATTTCCTTCTCACTATAAACTAGCAACATGAATGCTACCAGTGATAAAACACATATGTTTTCCATGTATGTAGACTGTATAAATAAAACAAGGTTATACCTACATTTACAAAGTGTTATTGGCTGACATAACATATAATATCTGGAAGTGATGTCACAACTTATGGTGATGCAGTGACTTCCTTTTACACAGTTGATTGCTTTTTCTTCCAGATGTTTCCTAGCAACTGCTGTACACATCACTACTCAACACTAGCTAAGACATTCCTCAAGTTTTAATGGTGCAGCCTGGTTGAGTAAATCACTAGTATGAGACTTTACGCACAAACTTAGTATGTAAAGTCAATTCCAAGGTCAGAAAAACAACCAACAGTCGGAGCGCTGGTTGTTGCACTGCCATGAAAACAGAGCCCATAGTGTAAAAATTCTCAGCAACCCTGTGAAGGTAACGAGCTGACTGATCCAGGATCAGCTAAATACGACATGCTTACTAAAGTACAACATGCAGGCAGCGTTCTTTGAACTGTTATCACCACGGCAACATTTACTGGTGAGATAATTTTAGGGATTATTTGCACAAGTAAACATGAATGTGGTTTTCATAAAGCAAAGTGTCTACAGCAACTTGGCAGCACACAAATAGCTCAGAGGTAGTTGTAGCAGTCTACCTGTTGAGGGGAATAAATCTGTCTTGGTGGGTTTTTCTCTTATTTGAGCAACATCTTCTACCTGCATATGTACAGGTATTACTTGAAGGCAGCAGAGATCCTCTCTGAATATTCATGTTCTCAGAATCTCTTCATATCTGCCTCTTCACTTATCGTGCCCAAGGCTGGTATACCAAGATATAAACAGAAAATAAATCACTGAATGAAAGAATGTGTTTGTCATGCATCAGGTTATATAAAATCTTATTGTACCTACGCTTCCTGCAGGGAATATCTGGCATCGCTGTTACCTTCTCCTGATAATATGTCTGCTAATTACCAGGTCCTAATGTCTTCAAAATACATTTAGCCACCCCTGTCATCTCATATTTTCTAATAGATATCACTGTAGCAACCGCCTATGCAGTGATTATGGCAGGAATCAGAGGCAAGACTATGCTATCTATAGCTATTATGACACACAGGAAATTAGCTGTTTATTTCTGGGATGCACGGAGACGTTCAGCTGGACGGACTGTTTCTTCTTTCTTCAAGCAGTCTGCCACTTAAAAATAAGTGAGAATCCTCCTCTTAACATCAGCGGCTGATGAACATCTGGCGCTGCATTCATTGCTATTTACATTCTATTTAGTTGTATTTACTTGATGTTGAAAGAATCTCAGGCTGATGACGTGACTTACAGTTAAGTAAACCTTCACTCACTTTTCTCCCTGCAAAGCCAAATGAACTGCATATTTGGTCAGAATTAAGTGACTGTGAGGCAGAAGTCTCAGTTAAATCCAGTCTTGCAGCAGTCAAGTGTTGAGTTTTGACGTGGTGAAAGAATAAAACAGGCAGGTTGTATCACATTATAATTGTTTGTAATTGTCAGGCCATGTGCATTGAAATGTAAAAAACACTATTAACATAGTTTCAAAAGCAAAATGTTTTAATATGTGTCATTTTAACAGTCAGCATCCAGAAACCAGACAGATATCAGCTCATAAAGAGTTGTGACTGAGCTGGAACTGTTCTCCAGGACTTCAGACTGGCTTCAGTAAGACTTCACTCTGACATGTTTCACTGGACTTGAGACTGAACTTTGACGTGTCTTTATTTACTCAAGATTTGAATTGGATTTGCCCTCAAGGATCTGAAAAGACTTGACATGGACATGTTTTAATTCATTTGAGACATGACTTGAACTTAATTTAAGTAACTTGAGACTGGACTCAGACTCGTTTCTGTTGACTGGAGACTTGGACCTGCCTTCAAAGAACTGAAAACTTCAGACTTTACTTTGGGAGAATTGAGGCTTGACTCAGATTTGATTTGACTGACTTGATCATTGTTGGACTTCTCACAGAGCCTTTAGACTTGACTCAGACATGTTTCAGTGTACAAGAGACTTTCCTCAAAGATCTGAGACTTGCTTTGACTCATTACAAGTAACTTGTGACAGACTTGTCTCAGTGGACTCAAGGCTTGGCCTGGACTTGCTCTACTGGACTCGTAAACTTAAGACTTAACTTTGATGAGACTTGACTAGGACTTGTTTTGATTGACTAAACTCTGATTTAGAGTTACCGTGTACCTTTAAATCCTATATGTAAGTGTATGAAATGATAGATGAACTAGTTTATCAGTTCAAACAGACAAGGAAACTGAAAAAGCAAATTTTCTTTGTAGATACTGCAGTTTCCCTGCATTCCCTTCCTTTCATTCACAAAGGCAGTTACTGCTTATGTCTGACAATATTTTTTTCTAATAAAATAATCAGCCTAAAACGGAGGTATTACAACTAATCTATCTGTTTGGCTTTGGCCAGGCTTAAAACTTCAAAAGCCTTTTAAAGGGAGGGAAATCTTTTCTTGTTGCTGAAACTCCTCAATCATTGAAAACTCTGCATTCATCCAGCTGGACTCTGTCGTCTAGAAAACATGATTTTGATTGGATTATACCTTTTAATCTCTTGTGATCAAAAACACTTTGTCATGTGGGGAACAGAAGCGGAGTTTGGGAGAACCTAATGTTCCTTAGTATCCACAAAAAGCCACAGAGCTGACACCAGGAGGAGGTCAAAGGTCAAGAAGAAAACAACCAGAAATCAACTGGAAAGTCACAAAAGAGACAATGTTCTCTCCAAAATGTGTGGTAAATATTGCTTTATGGTAAATATACTTTGTCCTCACACATTCCACTGATTTTTTTTCTTTTTTTTTTTTGTAATTTTGTATGGATACCTGTAGATAAAAATATGAATCTCAGATAATGCCGCTGTTTTCTAATGCAACTCACATCTTTCAAGAACTTTTCTATCTAAGAGCAAAACCGTGTCAAGTTCATCACTGCACTAGTATCAAGTAACAGACCGCTCTGTGCAGGAAAAGTAGATTTTTCTTCAGAGTCTGCAGGCGGCTGGAGTAAAGAGAAGCTCAGACAGTGAGACAGATGTGGTCATCAAGTCTTACGTCAGTTTAAGAGGATGCCCTTACACTGTCCTACACTGCAAAAAATTATGATCTTAACAAAACCATGCAACTAGTCTTCAAATCTTCCGAAATTAGAGAAATATGTGAGTGAGATGAAATAATTTCACTTTTTCTTCCAGTTTTCGGGAGAAAAGCGTTTTTAAACAATAATATCAAGACATAAATAACTTGATCATTTGAGCAGATTGGAGGGTTCCCAATCTGTAAAAAAAACTTAAAACAAGCACATCTGCAGCAGGAATATTGGTGTCATCGTGTTCCCACTTTTTTTTTTTTTAATTTGGTCCTCGGAGGACAAGCTGCCTTCTCTCAGCAGCGTCTCTGCTTCTAACAGACTCGTCAAGAGGGACGTATGTTTTTTGCAGCGCGCTGCATGTGGTGCTGATGCTGCGCGCTCCTGAGCCAGAAAAAGCCTCTCTGGAGTCTGAAGACCAATCAGAGCGCTTATCAGACTTCACCATCCCGTCTCTCTCTGCAAAGCAGCCGGCGCACTAGTTCACCACAGTCCCTCGACTCTCACACCTTCCTCTTCCCTCTGACAGGAAGATGGTACCGTGCACAGAGCTTCCTGCACGCGGAGCGAAGGCGTCACTGATCGACTCGCTGCGGGACTTTTAAACTCATCATGCCGTTTTACGTCAGGTTTCTGGTTTTACTTTTGTGTTTGATTCTGATCGGTGAGTGCCGGAAACACAAAAGTAGGAAAAAGCGATGGTCTGCGCCGGCAGAGACTCACAAGCCAGGCACGTAAGTGTGGAAAACTTTTCTTTTTTTAAATGTTATTCTATTTAAATGAAGCAGTGTTGTGAACTCTGACCCCCAGGCATGATCATAAAACAAACACAACAGCTAAAGGAAAATCGTTTGTTCTTCCTTCTCCATTGGATCTCTGAGAAGTCTGATTTACGCACAACTCTGCGCAATAGACCTATTAACACTGGCATGTGTGTGACACTGAACAGCACAGTGACAGTTAAGGTAGATGTCATCCTTCAAAAAAAAAAAAAAAAAAAAAAAAAGTGGGAAAGGTTCCGATGCGCGGAGGCGTCTGTGCGGATTTTCCCTCCACTTCATTTCCAAGAACATCCAGAATGACAACATTTACATGCGATCTGCGCAGCGCCAAACCCTGTTTCTATCAATTTCCAATGTGAGTCATTCATTAGTGAGGTTCTGGTAACTGAACATCTCGCCTCACTGCTATTTTGGGCTTAATTTGTAGGAACCAAACCGTGCGTAAAAAGCAGCCGTGCTGTCAGAGCGCAGCGGTCCGCTCCAACTCATCTGCGTGTGAAACCTTGTGCATGTTTACAAAAACACAGAAAATCAATGGAGATAAAAAAAATATATGTTGGATTTTATTTCAGGTGAAGACAGATTCTTTGTTAGAATGGATTTGAGGAAGGAGAAGAAGGAGAGACGCCAAAAGCAGATGAATTTCATGAATTCTTATTGAGCCAATTATTTGATGGTTATTTTTTCCTGGTTGTCACATCTCTGTTATCAGCCCTCTTGGATTTTATCTCTTTGCTGAACAAAGAACTAGCAGCAGACATTGCTTCATTTCAATAATATTTCAAGATGGGCTCTGCATAGTAAGGCTGCAATAATCTCATCTGATGACTATTTTCTCAATTCTCAATTAACTGATTAAGCAGTTGTTCTATAAAATGTAGGAAGATAGTGATGAGCCCAATGTGACGTGTTCAAATATGTTGTTTTGTCTGATAAACAAAACCAAAGATTTATTTTAAGGGAAGATTGAAAAAAAACAGAAAATATTCATATTCACAGGAGCTGGAACTTCATATTGCTGCTTTGAATATGACTTCAAAGACTAATGCATCATCAAAATTGACAAATCGTTTAACTGACTAATTGATTCCACATTACTGCATTACCAGCTCCACACAAAGTTTTGTCTGTGCTCTGGGTCAATCTCAGCCTTTTTGAGGCTCTTCATCTGAGCAGAATTTTGTTTTTTACTGCAAAACCAATTGATTAACATTTTTTAAATGAACTGTGGTACATTCAAATGTGCAGAACAGCAATCACCTACAATTAAATTCACTAAAGAATGAATAATTGAACACAGTAACCTGCAGAAACTGAATCTAAAAGCAGCTCAGAAAAAAACATGAGGTACTTAAAATGATATAACAAAAAAGTGACCAGAGGGATTTGTAATTTGCTCACATAATGTCCTCTGCAAAGCCACGGGCCTCCTCCACTCTACCCATAACCAACAATGAACTGATCCACTGATGAATGTTACGTGTATATGAAAGCCTGATATATTTCATTCCATTGTTGTTCAAAAACCATTAAAAACACATAAGTGAGTCACACACATGTTCCTTCATCACCTTGAACATACACACTGTAGTATACTTCAGACTCAATCCCACACACACGGTCCTGCTGCCACAAATACTCACTAGCGTATTAATCCACCACTGAAAATAGTGCCCAACAAATGCACTATATCCTCCTGTTTGAGTCATTTTTGTTGAAAACTACAGTACCCAGCTGGGAACCAGTCTTTTTAAAAAATAAAACTATATATTTGTGCGCTGCCTTTTACAGATTTGCATCTTCAGGAGGTGAAGATGCAAATCTTCACCTCCTGAACCAGTGTGTTTGGAGTTACAGATAGAAACATAGGAAACACTTTTCATACTGAACATTTCCACATCTCATGATTTACACTTAATGCCATCAAACATTCAGCGCCAATGTAGGAAGTAGTATACCTTTTAAGTAGAGAGGTGGAAAGCAAACGCAACACACAGCAGCTGCATTGTGGATGGTTGCATCATTTGTCGCCCGTAGCACCCACTGAACGAGTCATACAGTCGACACACAGTCAGGATGTGCCAATCCAGAGACTGGATGTGATGAAATTGTTGCTTCTCTAGAGAGTTGTCATGTGTCAAGATGCCGCTGGTGTGAAGGCTAACACAGAAAGTAATGGTTGTGGGTGTTTTGATGCACATCACATCATATGCTTATGTGTGTTGCCCTTCATTAAGGGCGTGGACATCTGGGTGGTGATCAGGCATGTGGTGGATCTGACTTCCATATGGGAGCATTCATGTTCTGTCATAGATTTACTAATTCTCTCCTTTTTTAATAACTCTAACACAATATTTTAAGTTGCCTAACCTTAGTTGTAGTTTAGGTGCCATAACCACGATCTTGCCCACCTTTAACTGGACTAAAGTTGCCATGCACAGAAAGAATCTTAAAAAAACATTAGCATTGGACATAACATAGGTTTTGCAGCAACATCAACCTTCTTCTCTGGCAATATGTTTGTGGAGTTGGAGAGAGGGATGGACTACTGCATGGTTGGTTTTGATCTATTCATGGGGTTGTTGACAGTAGTCTCATTCTAATGACACTCTCTCCTCTCTGTCTGCTGCCTGCTGTCAGTCCTCTGTCGAAGAAGGTTGCGGATGGAACCAAAACCCGAAAGGTGAAGACTACCCACCTACTGCGCATAGATGAACATGACTTCACCATGAGGCCCGCCTTCGCAGGTAAGCTCAGGGGGCTTTACAATCAGTGATCATGTTGATGATAATGTGGGAATATATATCCATTGTTCTTGATCTTTAAAGAAGTCTTTTATCTGGTTGATATCACATCAACATAATAAGATGTTTCAGCTCAGCAGGAAGTTAACATTGACTCAGCCTAGTCTGCTGTTAACGCTTCAAGGTTCACCTTTTGTTGAACCTGAGCGTGAAATGAATGATGATGCCACGCTGACTGGAAAGGCAGAGACAGGTTTATTTCTTCCACCTGTCTTCTTTTGAACTTGAATGTGAGACCTAAAGAGGACAGGAATAGATGAGATGTGGAGTTTGTAGCCTAAAGCCAAAAGGGAGAAAAAGGAAGAAACTGAGAAATCCACAGCAGGTCCTATTACACTCTAAACACATAGTGATACAGAGTCAGACAGAGGTTATCCTGCAGCACCTCATAGAAAACCTCAAACAAACCTCTCATCCCCTCTGCCACTTCAGAGTGATGCCTCAAGATGAGTTCATTTCTCTGCCAGACCTTCCCACGTCTCAATGTCTGTATGTATCTTCCAGAACTGACACTGATCAGTCATGTGTTGGGTCTGAGTACAAGTGTGAGGGTGTATGTGTGTCCTTGCTTTACACCTTGAATGACAGGCCAATGGCAATGCTGCTGGGATTTGGGGAAGCAATTAAAAATAAGAAGCTTATTTGTTGAACTAAAGAGTCCCGTACTCTGGTATTTAACATAAATGGGCTCCATTTAAGCACAGGAGGAGGTGGCAAGCTAAATGAAATGTCATGCTCCTCTGGGACTATAGTTGCAGCCACAGATGGCAGCGTGGATCCCACTGAGGATCACTTTTTGTCTTGTGTTTGTCAGCTTTTGTTTCCCCGGCGCAAGCAGCTTCTGCAGCAGCAGCAGCAGAAGAAGAAGAGGAAGAATGCAATCGTCTTATTCAAACATCATCAAAAGCTGACTTGTGTATGCGCCCCGCTGCTGCCTGTGAGACTGCCGCGTGCTCATTTGGCTGAGGAAGAAGTGTGTGTGCGCGCAGCAGCTGCTGTGGTTCCTCCTGGCTTCAAAAGGAGCGACTGCAGTGTTACTAATGAAAGCCTCTTATACGGCCGCTTCCTGTTTGCTGGGCGAACACTATCAAGAACCACGTTGTGACGTGCCAGTGAGGATGTCAGTGTAGGGATGGAGAAAATTCCCAAGTCACAATCACACAAATCCTGACTGTGGAGCATTTTATTGTCCAAATGCTCACAATAAACTGCTTGTGGTGAAAGCTTATCCCAAAGAACAAAGATATTGAATATAGAAATGTCATTTGCTTGGTTAAGATTCTTGTAGCTTCAGAGAGCAACGCTGGATGGGGTTTGCATTATCAATTATGTGCAGGTGGATGTGTGAATGTTGATAGGGTTTCTGTTATCCTGATTAGAGCACCTGCGCTGCTCCCTCTGGCCGGTCCCCCGCTGTGGCTCGCAAATCTAACGTGTTCAGGAAGCTGAAGGGAAGAAGACATTTGTTTGGTGGGAGTATTTGTCATCACATCGGGTTGTGATTTCCTGGGTACATCTATTTATGGAGCTCCTCCTCCCTGTCTGCCTCGGGTTTAGAAACATATCTAACAGGGTGGATAGACCTGTCATGCATTAGTCACATTTGCATTAAAGAGACGGCGTGTTTCCCCCTCATTTGTGAAGAACCCTCCACCACATGCATCCTTTCTAATGCACGGGCCTCGCTGTCTAATTTAGCCAGGGTGAACCAATGGTGGATTTACACTTGCTAATCCATGAAAAGAAGAGCAATCCAGCATCATTAGGTGGAATGGATCGGGAGTTTTCTTCCCCTCTATTCTCGACACATCCATAGAAATTACATGAGGACATTTCCATCTTTGAAAGCTGAGTAAATGAACGACTGAGAATCCTTGCAAAGTGCAGCTGTAATGGGAGATATTTGACTCTCTGTGAAAGCTTTTCATGTCTAATTTACAAACTGACATTGTGTTTCAGGACAGCTGTGTTGTGTGTGGGGAGGATGATGGGCAGGTTTATGTATCCAGTAGCCCTTAAAGCACAACTATGAAACTTTACAATGAAAAAATAATGCAAATTTTTTCTTACAAATGAAAAGTTGAATTCAATAAAACATTCTGGTTACTTGGTCCAGTATGCTTATAACAGCTAATGTTTCTCACTTACATCTATTATCTACCCATGCAGATAGTTTTATGATTATTTATTAGATATCTGTCTCTGGGATTTCTTCCTCCATCTCAATAGAATGGAGTTGAATGGAATTTTGTTTGTGATGCTCACAGTACAACAGTGTATCCATCCAGCCAGAACCCTGTGCAGCATCTCAGGCTAATACCACTTTGGCCAATAAGCACAATGATATCTCACTGTGACAACAAAAGTTCAGGAAGCTGCACCTGACTGTTCACCATTTTACATTCTGTTTGTGTACAGCTTAAATAATGAGATACAATGTGTTGATTAATGAGCTTTAGAGCTGTTGGCAGGTGTTTTTTTGAACTTTTGAACTTTGGTAAGCTTTTTTCCCTCTGCATCCAGTCTTTATGCTTTTCTAAAATAGTTTTCAAAGGCTTTGTACACCTTTGTTGGGCAGTTGACAGCATAAAGATAACAGGAAATGAAGGAGAGAGAGAGAGAGATGGGGAATGATATGCAACAAAGGTCCACTGACAGACACAAACTGGAGATGTAGCAGCTCATGGTCTGCACATTAACTCCGGGGCCTTTTATTCCCCATATTTCAGCAGCATTCGAGATGCTTTACATCCTTACCTAACCCTAACCCTAACCCTAACCCTCATCTACACTGTTACATTTTTAATATGAATTCTGTTCTGTGAGCACCACATACAGAAGTCCATTCACCTCCACTGTATTGGAGTGGAGGCTCAAATGTCAGAGAAAGACATCTGAAAATCTGGACAAATAATACAGAACTATTTGTGTGGCTAGATAGTACAGCATTCCCAACCAGGCAAAGATCCCTAGACTCCAAGGGCCCCTGAAAGCCCCAGATTCACTGTGTTTGTTAGTTTGTTATCATTTGAGTGCAAATGTGTCAGTATCAACAGAAATCATAAGGCGATGTTTAATACCTGATCTTGTGGGCCACACTAGTAGATGGTATTGATGTCAAAATGTAGTTTTAAGACTTTATTATTTCAGTTCACATTCCTAAATTAATATATGTTTGATCAAATTACCACAAATTAATTTGACACTGCAAACCTGGAGCCAAGCACACTGTTTGGTACCTGGGCCAAATATAATGAAGCTGCCATGTGTAGTGTGCTGTGTGCTCTGAACAGCTGAAGGCGACAGGGTACATACAGAATACAGCACACAGAGAGCGGGGAGGAACAGGGCGTCCACAGCTCATTTTTGCCCCAGGGCTCCTTAGCGAGTTAATCCAGCCCTGTGGGTGAACTTACCCGTTAAATACTTGAGGAACACAAAGTTCCATTAGATTAGCACACAGCAGTAAAGACAGGCGGGAGCGCTCACACACATCTTAAACAGTACCTGCAAAAACCCAAGAAACTGCCTCCAGAAGTGAAATTTTCCCCTGTTACACAATATCAGGCTTACCATTTTAATATGCCTGAACATCTGCTGGTCCCTCCTCAACACCAACATGTATTTCTAATGTAACATACAACTGTAACTGTCTTAATTAGAAACATTATGAAATTTCATCCACGGAGAGAAATGAAAGCCCATTTACACGGTGACTCAAATAATTAGCCTGATAAAAATTTCACTAGCTGGATAAATCCCCACACATAGCCAATAAAATGTTTGCTTTTATGTCACTTTGTGCATGTGTATAGATTATATGCTTTTGTTTGCGCTCCCATGCTTTGGTAATAATTACATTTTAAAGAGCAAGAGGTGGTATTAAATGAAGCCATTGGGGTTTAGTGGTGCCTTAAAGAAAGCAGAACAATGAAACTATCACTCTGCTCATTCTGCAGGCTGCGTGCACTCATTAACAGGCTGATTTGCATTTTAACTTTGACTTAGGGTGTTTTTCTCCACTGTGATGTTGATACTCAGTGTTGTGTTGGTCATGTTCAGGGGACTGTAAGGTCAGGGAGAGAGCATTGGCTGACGCACTCTTGCTTCATGCCCCATTTGATATCAGCCCACACGGAAGTACTACTGATGGCTAGAAGGGCCAGCAGGAATCATGAAGTGGAGCATCGCTATGATGCATTCATGAGTCTCATCTGATAATCAGTGACGTAGAATAATTCGCTGATGCTGTCAGCTCAAAATAGCAAAAGGAAATCTTCTGGCAAAACCACACGCAGGACATTTCTCCAGCACCCGACTGTCCCGTCTAACAAGCCTTTTCAGTCTGAATGTGTGTCTAACCTTCAACACAGCAAACAGCCTTCCATAGCCTGTAATTTAGGGAACATTCACAGCTTTTACTCTCCTCTGGAAAGACCTTTTTCACCGCTGCTGTGTCCCCGCAGTGCTATTTACCACAGAATCAGTTCTCGCTGTGGCCTGCTGTGACCCAGCTGTGGAGAGAGCGGAGGCGAAACCACAGGCTGACCTCGCTCCATAAGCACCGCTGGCCGAGGCTTTTTTCTCAGCAGGTGTCTGGTGTTATGTCCACAGAGGCAACATGTCAGCAGGAGCTCAAGCTCTACTGAGTCTGGCACGTGATATGTGGCATATGGTGTGAGTGAGTGTAGGGAGGACACTCTGCTGACAGCTGGAACTGGGCACAAGTTAATATCCCCTCTTCCAGGTAGCAGCTTTGCCGTGTCACTAGTTATGTAAGGCTGGCACCCTCACCAGCGCAGATTAACAATACTTCAGCAGCCAATGTGACTCTATATGACTAATACACAAATGAAAGAAGGGTGTGTGAGTTTGTTTTGCTATTGATGATAAAGCATACCTATCTATATTCCTGCTAAATCCCAAACTGGCCTTAAATATAATCCTCTCAGTCAGCTAAACAAAACATATCAACAAATAGAGAATATTGTGTTTAATGCAAGTTCTCTGTGAAATCATTTGAGTCATTGGTCACGGCTCAGCAGGATACCCCGTCTTGTTATTTTAGGAGTGTGTGAGAGAATACAAATTATAACAGAACTGACACTCATATTTCTTTTGAAATAAAATAACATCTTTGCATAATTAATGTTTAATGATTAATATTCCTCATCGGAGACAAATAACAGCATCAAACAAGTTAACAAGACATTTTAGGAAGACTGATACAAAATTCTCTTTACCATTTTAAAAGTGTGTTCAGACAGAATGCAAAGAACATTTTCAATTCACTTTATCTGCACAAATTTTCTTGCTGGAGAGTATGCAGTCTGTGTTTATTCACTCCAAATAAGCCAATGTACCAACTGTAAGTTAGCTGTAGCTTGCTTGCTACATATGCACTGTTCAGTGTGTGTGGAGTGTGAGTTTAATGTGACTAGACTGACCTCAGAAGTCACAAAGAATTCCAGTTCTTTCTGTTAGTTTCCTTCAGGTTCTCTTTTTTTAAATCCTTATTTCTGTGCCTTAATGAATTTTGGCAATAAAACCTCAGTCTAAGCATTTTTAACTCAAGTTCAAATGTCCTGACCTCAATTTAAGCTGCCCTGGGCTCCACTTGCGTCTTGCTTGGCTCCTTGAGGCTGTAGTGTTCATTACTCTCCACAATACAAAGAAACAACTCACCGAGGATTTTTGACACCTTGTATGAGTATATGTATGGAGGGACCAGTGGTGGAAGAAGTACTCAGATTCTTTATTTACAGTATGTAAAAGTACCAATACAGCAATGTAAAAATACTCCATTACAAGTAAAAGTCCTGCTTGAAAAATCCTACTACAATAAAAGTACATAAGTATTATGAGCTTGATGTAGTTAAAGTATTGCAGTAAAAGTAGTGGTTTGGTCCCTCTGACTGATATATTATTATATATGACATCATTAGATTATTAATACTGAAGCATCAGTGTTAGAGCAGCATGTTACTGTTGGTGGAGCTGTTAACAACTCATAGACATGTGAAATGTGACCCCGACTACACACTGCTTTTTGTAAGACGTCAAAAACCAAAAAGGTTGGAAACCACTGGTTTCATCTTTAACAATGTGTTGTATTTTAAAAGCTTGTTATATTATCCATTGTGTCAAATCTTCATCTGAAGAGTAACTAAAGCTGTCAAATAAATGTAGTGGAGTAGAAAGTACAATATTTGGGTGATTGATTGATTTGATTTATTGATTGGGACAGTGTGCAGTTTTAAACATTAAAGATGCACTGTACTGGAGTTAGCTCAAAGCTAATTTGCATCTGTGGTCCCCCACAATCAAAACATTCAACAGCACAGCAACAAACAGTACAAAGCAACAAAAAAAATACCCAAAAAACCAAGACAAACAAAAAAAACCAAACAAAAAAACAAACAAACAGAACACATCATACAAAATACAAAGCTACACACAACAGCACATCAAATACACCCACAATGTCAATTTCCCTCTGAAATGTAGGGGAGTGGAAGTATAAAGTAGCATCAAATGGAAATACTCAAGTAAATTACAAGTACCTCAAAATTGTACTTAAGTACAATACTTGAGTAAATGTACTTAGTTACTTTCTACCACTGGCTGAACATGACATTTTGTAATCTGCCATCAAAGTCATATTGAAAAGAAAACAAGACTGACTGTTGGTAGGAGATGAGATTTGAGTCACAGTCTCTCATCACCCAGACCTACTAAGACAATTAGAGGCACTATAACAATGTCAGGCTATTTCCACATCTTCTGATACAGAGAGGAGATATTATTTGCATGACCACAAGGCATTCATTTTAGCAGTTGACTGTTCTCTGGTGAGGAGTATACTGTCTTCTTTAGCATATCATTAGTGTATCTCCTCAGGGGACTATGATTAGCTAACTACCTAGACTAGGGATGCATAGTTAGCTGGCTACAGTGTAAACCCCAGCCCAGTATCCTGAGGAACTATGTTCATGTTGGCTTTTTCTGCTGCATATAATGTATGTCCAGTGCCAGTGCAAGATGTATTGTGTCCTTTATGTAGCAAAATGGTGTGAGAGAGCATCTGACTTTCATATGCAAGACAACAGTTAAAGGACAGGTTCACAAATTTTCAAGTTTGTCTTAAAACAACAGTCAGGAGCCCAAATGAACAGTGAAACTCCTCCCTCTGTGCAAAAATGCAATTAAAAGTTTATCTGAAGCTAATATGAAGTTTTAGCCGTTCAGATTAGTCAAATCAAGTAGATATCTTTCAACATTACAGTCTTTTTAGTGCCAAAGTCCCTCTTTTTGTTACTATACTTCCACCACAGCTCAACAGGGAAACAACAAAGAGGGAATTTGATGCTAAAAAGACTGTAAATGTGTCAGATATCCATTTGATATGACTAACTCAGACTGCTGAAGCCTCATAGAAGCTTCACATCAACATTTAAATACATTTTTGCACTAAATGACTGTTTGGACACACTGACTAATGGTCAGTATGAAAAGGAGGAATGATTACAGTGAGGAAAACCTCTTTCACTGTTCAAATGGACACCTGACTGTTGTTTTAAGACATGCTTGAAAAATTGTGAACCTTCCCTTTAAAGTGGGTTTGTTCTTGACGTCCTGTCTTAAAGAGCAGCCCTGTGTCAATATGTAGTTTAAAGACTAGATTCAGTTTTGGGTTTACATGATGCATATCATTAAATTATTTTGTGTTTAATCAAATCATACCACACAGCAATGTTCACATGGACACATGACTGTTGTTTTAAGACACACTTAAAAAATTGTGAGCCTGTCCTTTAAGGTTTGCTGAAACTGAAACCATGAGTTTTACATGAAGTGTTTTAGTTGCCTAAACTAAAACAAAAAGTTTAAGAGACTGAAGCTCTACTATTGAACTGCGTACTGTGAACGAAACTGGGCATGTATGTTCAAGACTTACTGCAGGATGTCTCAGACACCTGACTAAAAAGCAAGGAATCTCTTGTCTCTCGTCTGTCTGTCTGTATGTCCTTTGCATGTTTCGAGAACCATTCATCCGATCGACCTTACACTCAGCAGGTGTGCTGGGGATTCAAGGACATGCAATGTTGAATTTGGTGCAATTTGGACACGTGACATGTTTACTATGAATTAACTTTGAATAAACAAGTGAACACCGAGCTGCTCAGCTCTGTGCCTGAGTGCAGCGGGAGCTGTTTGATATAAACACCCTCACATCACAGCAGGGCGGGACCTCTGGGTTCTGACTCTACTTCACACTTGGCGGATGTACTGCTGAGGACTCAAGGAAGTGCAGTGTTGAGTGTGAATTTGTTTCGACATGCGACACATTTAATTAACTTTGAATAAACAAGCAAACAGCAGGGGCTGTTTGATATAAACACCCTCACATCACAGCAGGGTGGGGCTTCTGGGCTCTGACTTGCTGAGCGGGACAAAGGCATGCGCCCCCCTCAGTTAAACTGCCTGAGAGAGAAGAATGAGCATACACAGGAGTATTTTTACAGAGGTGGAGGCAGCAAAACTAGCCAATAGGAGCGCAGACACGTTTGATTGGCAGCAGAATCAACCAATGGAAGGCTCTAAACTGCCTCTACAATTGAACCTCAGTTTAGTCTCGCTGATGAAGTTTCTGTCTGGATTTAAACCATTTAATTCATTGATTCCCCATCATTTTAACTGATATGTTTGTCAATTGATATATACATATGCGGTTCTTGAGAAATAATAACCAATCGGCCCGTTCTGAACAGGCACGTTTCGAATGGGCACTGCACCATACTGTCATGCACAGATATTGTAGAAAGAAATAACATAATCCAGCAATTGCAGGACTGTCCAATATCAATGTTCTGTATGGTGATCGTGTTGGTAAACTCATTTACTGTATATTCCTTTTGATTTTCAATTAACACGTTTTATGATGTGCATCTTTGCATATAACAGTAGGACATACTGTATTGTGGAATGCACTATTCGGCTCCAATCCTGAGTATGATACATGATTTGTTCAAACAACATACTAGAAGACACTACAACTGAAAAATATGGATATAAACTCTAATCTGTCTGACTGATATTCATCTGCAGGTCCAGCTGTTCCTGTTGGAGTGGATGTTCAGGTGGAGAGCTTGGACAGCATATCAGAAGTAGACATGGTAAGTGGCTTGAGATTGTTAAATGCCACACAGTAAGGATCAGGGGAAAATGGATTCCAAAAAGAACTGAAATCTGCTGTAGATACGGAAAATAACAGTAATTAGAATAGATTCAGTCTGGGTAGAAAAATAGAGGATTACATGGATTATTCTGTCTCTTTAACTGAATATCCAATCAGGTTTGCTAGCAAAACGAAAACAGAAAGTAATGAGATTATTGAAGAGGTAGAAATATAATATTACTATTCCAGTGGATTATGTTACAAATCTAACTTGTAAATCTGTGACAGATTCAGCTCTGAAAGTTGCTGACTTTAACAAATGGACTCACTCTGATCCAACACATGGGGAAGAAGCTCTTCTCAGACAAAGCAGCTAATGAGGCATTGCATGAACATTCTTCAGTAACAGCATGAAAATGGACATATGAGCACCACAGGGACTACGTCTGTGGTAACACTTCTCAATCCAACTTTTTCTTTTTGTAAGAACTAGATCAGATTCTAAATGTGGTTTAATAAAGCAATCAATAGTTGCTCCTCTGATACCAGTGTTCTTTTACTGGCATTTGTACATCACTGGGAGGTTGAAATGACAGATTAAGGTATCCTTTTAGTTCTAGTTATTTAGTTGTTGTTTTCAGTAGGATCATTAGAATTACATTATGAAAGCTCAGTGGTAGGAATTGTTTATTTTGCTCAAAGTCAAACTGAATGCATGTTGAGTAATGTAATTAAACCTTCTGTTCTGGAACCATAAATTGGATCCAAAACTGCCATCCTGATGTTGTGTAAGCTCTCATTTGCAAGGACAGTCAAGGATTACATTTAATTTGGATCCCGGGGTTTTGTATTTAATTGTTTTGGGACAGAAAGGGAAAAATGAATGATTCCAGGCGATGGCTGCTCTTAATGACATTATGTTATGGCACAAAGCTGTAGGATGCCTGACAGTTACAGCAAATGATCTATTCCTGTGTCATTTAGGAAGAGTCCAGTTTTGCAAAAACAAGAGGATAAGGATAAGGCTGGCATTATTCTGTACTTTTCTTATGGTAAACAAATCTAAAAACAACACTGTGTTAGTCAGTTTCTCAATATTTTCTGATTTCCTACTCCGTCTGTGGCACTCAGACCCCATTGGTTCCTTCTGAAGAAATAAATCTTGATTTCAAAATTCAAAATTATGATTGATGGATGAATGAATAGTTTAACAGACCTTCTTTTTATTGGAACCTCTCATTACCAATGATATGAGAGAATGTTAGCTTAAAGGATGGGTTCACAATTTTTCAAGTCTGTCCTAAAACAACAGTCAGGAGCCCAAATGAACATTGAAACATGTTTCTCTTACCATAATCATTCATCCTGTTCGTACTGACTATTATAATTATCCTTTCATAATGCACTATCAATGTAAGTGATGGGGGACAAAATCCACAGTCCTCCTTCTGTGCAAAAAATTAAAGTTTACTTGAAGCTAATGTGAAGCTTTAGCCATACAAATAAGTCAGATCAAGTCAATATATTCCAAAGTTACAGTCTTTTTAGTGCAACATTCCTTTTTTTTGTTACAATCCTTCCTCTGCACCTGAACAGGTAAACACTGTCGCTCAAGACACAAAGAGGGGATTTTTTTGCTAAAAAAGACTAACTGTGTAACTGTGAAAGATATCAACTTTACTTGAGTGACTCAGACAGCTGAAGCCTCATATTAGCTTCAGATCAACTTTTAAATATATTTTTGCTCAAAGATTTTGTCCCCCATCACTTACATTGTAAGTGCATTATAAAGAGATCTTCTAATGGTCAGTCTGAACAGGAGGAATGATTACAACAAGAAAAACATGTTTCCGTGTTCATTTGGGCTCCTGACTGTTGCTTTAAGATACACTTGAAACTAATTTACTAAAAGTTAATTCAATCATTTGTAGCAGTTTACACTGCTTCAATGAGATTTGCAACACACAATTAGTATTTTATTGTATTTATAAATGTTATACAATTTTATGATGATTGAAATAGACAACATTTAGAAGGCATAATAGTGCAAAATGAGCTTTAAGTGTTCAGTGAGTGACCTAAACAATTCATGAAGGAAAATAATGTTCTATTCTGTAATTTTCTCTGTCCAAGCCAACTTCATAGCTGAAGTATAACACAGTAATTGTACAGCATGTTGAGAAAAAAGGGCTGGAATTATACACACTAAAGCACATACAGTTTTAAGTCATTAAATTGTGATAAAAACATGTCATTCCTGATTACCCTAATGCAAATATGGATACTTGTGTTGTGGTTCAGTTATTTGCATATGTCTGAGAATGTATGTATTTAAGAGTAAGGGGCCAATTGAGCCCACTGCATATGACTATATGGGACTATTTTCAGTGGCAAATGAATCCACATTTGGTGCTCTAATGAATATTTCTGGCAGCAGGAGTGTGTGTGTGGGATTGAGTCAAAATAAACTACAGTGCGTGTGTTCACGGTAATGAAGGAACATGTCACCCAGTGTAACAGTGTGGCTCATTGATGTTTTTAATATTTTTTGGATAACAATGGAGCTCTCTGGCACAGAGGAAGAAGATATGTCAGACTTTGATACATACACAACACTTGTTATTTGATCAATCCATTGTTATTGTGAATTTTCATGGGATTTGCTGACAATAACGAGAATATACATTAACAGTGAATGCGACAACAGCACTAGTAGAGTCATAAAGTCATGGCACTGAGCCATTAACACAGCAATATATGTCTTATGTTTGCTAAATTATCTAACATTAGCCACCATCCTGGTCATACCAGACAAGTGAGCCTGTAGCAAAACAACTGAGTGTATTGAACTGAGAAAGAAAGCGTTTTGTTGCTAATGAATACAACTCTTCATTTTGTGGCAGTTGGATAATAATACATGCTTGAATGTAGTATATCAGTAGCACAAGTAAAGTCAATCTGATTCATTATATTCAGTTATACAACAATATCTACCTAAAGTTTGCTAACATTAGTCACCATTAGCTACTGCAGCAATTATGAGATAATGGTTAATGCTAAAGTGTAGTACAACAATAGCACAGGTACAGTACTATGCAGCAAACTGACTCAATAATGATAGTAACACCGCATTAACTATCTTATGTTTGCTAATATTAGCTAACATCAGTGACCATAAGCTACTGGTCATACTAGACCAAGAGTGGTTGCAACAAACAAACACCTGAGTGTACTGAACTGAGCAAGAGTGTGTTTTATTGCTAATCAACTCAAATTTTTATTTGTAATAAAAGTAACACAGTATTGCTTCAAGAGGTTTCAGGGCATTTGAAATCAAGTTTGTCAGTTATCAGTACCCTAAAATAATAATTCAAGGATACAGACTTAGGATCACAACACTTGAAATACCTCTCATTAGTAAACTTACGGCATTACAGTTATACCTCATCTGAGAGATCTAGACATGCCCCTGACCTCATCTTACGCAACATCAAAGGTATTTTCGCGGTGGGTGCCAAGAGTACAATGTGTTGTTGCAGCCATTATTCCAAACTGATTTGGTCTTATGTAATGACATGAGGAGAAAGGGATAGAGGATGATCTCCTGTGGCAGGACCACTCCTGCCTGCATAGCAACAGGGGGAAGGAGGCGAGAAGTCAAGGGTAATCTAGGACCAATGGAAGCTCTGGACTGCACTTAGTTAACATATGTTCAACACTTCTGTTGACCATGTATGTTTAGTCATAAACAATCCATATAATCCAGCAGTGGCCGGCCGCAACAGTGTAATCCCAGTGGAATTCAATAAACCAGAAGCGGTAAACAAGTAGAGTCCTAGTGAGACTTAATCCAGAGGATGTTTCTGCTTCTGTCACCCCTCCCCCTACTCCCCCAGGACTTCACCATGACCCTGTATCTGAGGCACTACTGGAAGGATGAGAGGCTGGCCTTCCCCAGCTCCACCAACAAGAGCATGACCTTTGACGGCCGCCTGGTGAAGAAAATCTGGGTGCCGGATGTGTTTTTCGTCCACTCCAAGAGGTCTTTCATCCACGACACCACAACTGACAACATCATGCTGCGGGTCTTCCCCGACGGTCACGTCCTCTACAGCCTGAGGTTAGGACAGGAAGCTCCCACACACACACATATGTGCCTACACAGGGTTTCCTCACACCAACAAAATGAGACTTGGCAGGTCCTGGTGCAGCACGCACAGAGATGGTGTGGTTTACACTCTGCTTTTAATTCCCTAGGGTTACAGTTACTGCTGCGTGCAACATGGATTTCAGTCGGTTCCCACTGGACTCGCAGACATGCACACTGGAGCTGGAGAGCTGTAAGAATTCAAATTCCCTCACACTCCTCTCTTTTGCCAAGAAGTTATTAAAGGCCTAAAGCATTTTGCAGCATGTTGTCTAAACCAGCATCACACTTACCAGAAACATAGAATTGTGATTTATCAGTGAGAAGTCGGTGCACAACAACAGTGGAGATTCCTCTATCATGTTTTAACATCTGTGGGTGTTACTACATTGACAGATGGCATTGTTTAGTTTCTGATCTGTTTTTCAGTCTTAGCAATGATCCAGTTACTGCTGCTGATATGAAACAAATACAACTCTACACTTAAATTCATGCTTTCTGTCCATCAGATGCTTACACAGACGAGGACCTGATGCTGTATTGGAAGAGTGGTGATGAGTCTCTGAGCACCGACGACAGGATTTCTCTGTCTCAGTTCCTCATCCAGAAGTTTCACACTACCTCCAGACTGGCTTTCTACAGCAGCACAGGTACAGTGGCAAAATGAATGATCAGTGGAATTTTGTGTAAGGCTGAATTACCAAATGCGCAAATAAGCGCTCAACAGCTGCAAGGTCCCTGACCCTCAAAGTCGCCAGCACTGACAAATAAAAGCCGGTTGCTAACAAAGGCCAGGTAAAAAAACCATTGAGGTTGAAATTACCTGTAGCCTACACGACAACACACATGGTAAATTTGATATGACGTGTATTCCCACTGCACTAATTACATCAGTACAACAACAGAGTCATGTTGTACTTGCCACTCTGCTGCTCTGAGTTACTTTTATTAACATAAATAATGTTTTCAAACTCTAATTAATTCCAGTCGGGTTTTTTTTTCTTTGCCGTAGCTACTGCCGTTAAAACTCAACACCTCTGATGTTCTTGGGTTGTTTTTTTAGATGAAAAGCCAACGTAAAAAGAGAAGGCTGCAAGAGTTTTACTGAATTCTGGAAGAAGTGTTTAGTTTCATTCATGACAGCTTAACATCATTAAGGGAAAAAGACAAAGTGGAATGCCTGACGTTACTCTTGCTCTACTGATGGAATTAGTGCTGTGGAAATGGACATTATACTGATTAATCAAGACAACAGGTCAACATGGAGCAAGTGTTGAGTTTGTACCTTATCTGGGGAACAGGGGAAATTGGAAGTAAAGGCCATTATATTTATATAGTACATTTTATAATACAAAGGCAGTTCAAAGCTCCTCATATAATGCAAAATTAAGAACAAAAAAAGATTTTTAAAAAGAGAGAATAGAAGACAGCTCAGAATGTAAGTGCAAGGTGAATGCTTGACAGTTTTTGAGCTGGATTTAAAGGTAGTTAAAGTCAGGGTGACTCTTCAGTGCTGCTTCTACATGTTTAGTTTGGACTCTGGGAACAGTTACCAGACCACTACTTGATGACTAGAACAGCTGAGAGGGTTCATATGGTAAAAAAAGACATATTCTGATTCCAAACCATTTGAGGACAAGTAGTAGTTTGGACTCTGTTGAATACATAATGGAAGCTGGGCTGTAGAACTCGGGTCTGACTTGCCTCCGGTTTGGTTTTGACCAAGCCAACTAGACTTGGTCAAGACCAAAGTTATTTTTTATTTTGGCCTGTGCTGCCTGCTGCTCTGGCAGCAGACTGGAGAGGCACTCTTCTATATTCTGTCATTTACAAGTGCAGGTAATGCTTGTCTTATTATTGTGCAATGATATTTAGTTTCCATATAATTATATATAATGACATAACATATAATTATATGTTTTTCTGAGAGCTGTAATCAAGATTTCCTGCTGCTGTCACATTTCAGTCTTTTCTAAAGGACAGTACTTGGTCTTGACTCTGACAGCAACCCCATTTGGACTCTCTCTTTACTCGATCTCCAAACTGCTCCAACTTAAACTTGTCTCAGACTGAGGTGATCTTGACTACAGTCCTGGTGCGGACACCTGAGAATTGGTGTGATGTCTTCACTTTTCTTCTTCTGTGTAAGGATCCTAGAAGCAACATTCTGAATGAGCTGAAGTAGTTTGAAGATCTTCAAAGGATTTGAAATCCTTGCCATTGCCAATTTTGACACTTTTGGCCCATTAGGGCTGTTTTTTTAAAGGGTTGATGTTGTTCTGTTCATTTGCAGTGCCACCACTCACTGCCTCACTGAGTGACAAAATAGCGTTGCTGAAACTACTAAGGCAGTTGTATTTTTAAAAATCAGCAAACAATGATTTTTCCATCTGATGTCAACTCAAAAATGGTTCCTCACATTACTTCACAACACAATAACAATAGCCTGGTTTACCCACAGAGCAACATGGTCAGATGGATAGAGCATTATACACATAGGTTATGACTCAAACAGATAAATAAAAATTGAACATACTGTTTTCTCCCACGTGCTAAAGATAATTCAAATTTTTAAATAAAAATAGAGAGTCCTAGCATCCATCTTAACACACTGTATTGCCTGGGGTGGCTGTGGCTCAGGAGGTAGAGCAGGTCATCCACAAACTGGAAGAGTGGTGGTTCGATTCCCTGCTCCTCCAGTCCGCATGTTGAAGTGTCCGTGGGCAAGATACTGAACCCCAAATTGCCCCTGATGGCTGTGGCATCTGTGTAGGAATAAGTTAGTTCCTACTGATGTGCAGGTTGGGACTTAACATGGCAGCCCCTGCCATCAGTGTGTGAATGGGTGAATGTGGCTTGTAGTGTGAAAGTGCTTTGAGTGGTTGGAAGACTAGAAATGTGTTATATAAGTGCAGCCATTTACCATTGCAGTTAAGTTGGTGTCTTACATTTGAAAAAGTAGCAATTTGTCTTTCAAGGAGCAATTGTCCTGGGTAGCACTATTCATGAGCCTCATGGTTATCAGAGATAAAACATAGTTCTTGCTATAGGTAGGAGACAGTAAGAGCTCTTTACGTTCACTTTAAGAATAATTATTTGTCCTGCCTCAATGAGATTTTATTCATCCAATGAGATCATCACTGTATGCAGAGATAAGTACTTCATCTGTGGAGTTTGTAACTCAAGAAAACTGAGGGGAAAAATGTGTGAAATACACATAATTGGGCTATTGTTTATTATTTATTTTCATATATTTCATGTATTTCTGCCTTTTTCTACCTTTCTGTGCTTTTGCTGTCATAGATTTTGTTATCCAATGCAATTATCTCTTTCCTGTTCAGCTTTTATTTTATTTGTTTGGTTTGGTTTCATACACCGCTCCAGATTTCCATCATCCCTGTGCATATTATTATGTATTTCACCTCATTCTGTGTTTTGTGTGTATGTTCTGTCATTTTAGCACATCATTCCCCTGCTTTACCTCTGACAAGTAAACAATATAAATTGCAAACATCTGATGTGTTTTGCTTCTTCCCTGTCTCTAGGCTGGTACAACCGTCTGTACATCAACTTCACTCTGCGGCGTCACATCTTCTTTTTCCTGCTGCAGACCTACTTCCCTGCCACTCTGATGGTCATGTTGTCCTGGGTGTCCTTCTGGATTGACCGCAGGGCCGTCCCCGCTAGAGTCTCATTAGGTAAGAAGATATGCAACACACTGACCTGTCCTGTCCGTTCAAATTCAGTGTGTGTCCAAAGCACATCATAATGACCTGAGAGCATAACCCAGTTAGAATGGCTGAACCCCAGAGGAACCACACTGTTAAAGGAAAGTTCAACATTTTGGGAAATTTGCTTATTCACTTTCTTCACTAGCTAGCCTGGCTCTATCCAAAAGAAAAACATCTACCATTGCCTCAGAAGCCCACTAATAATCACAATACATGATAAAAAATGTCAAACGACAGCTTAACAGAGTTAGTCTAGACCTATTTCCTGGTGAAAAGCTACTGTGCCTTTGCAGAGACCAAAACCCAAATAAAACCTGTGCTCATGGACCATAATTGGCAACTTTTGCTACAGCCGGACATGCTGTACTGAAATGCTGGGTGGATGGATACATTGTTAAGAAATAGTATATAAAACCAGTCCATGTATCGGTTAAATAAACAAGATAGAATATGTTAATTAATAGGGATGTGCCCGAATCCAAATATGTTATTTGGCAATGTTATGGAATTTTTCATCTTTAGGGGTTATACTGGGTCAAGTGTGGGCCTTGAGGTCACACTAATATTCTTAAGCAGAAGGAGGCATTTTCTTCTTTCCTTGAGACTGAGAGTAACTGTCTGTGATGTTTGGGAAAACTGGAGCCACTCTGACAAAGTGAGTGAATTGGCGTTGTTAACCAAGGTCAGGAAGATGGCCCAAGACTCCCTAGACACCACAGATAGGTGATTGTGCAGATTTATATTGGCATAACCAGACTGTGCTGACAGTGACCTGAAAGTACCATGCAACGTGACCTGAACTAACACGGGTAAAGTGGAGCTCCTTGTTTAGAAACTAAATGAGCCAATAAGACTAATTTTTCATATTGTGGGATGATTTGTTGGGGTTAAAGACTAAAAGTCAGACTTTCAGAAGGGAGAATGGGAAGAGACGATCTTGTGCAGAACACCTTGATGTCTACTGTTTCTGTTTTCCGCTTGGCCAAGTGTTTCGATAAATATTCTCAGCATAAGACATCAAGGCTCCTGTACACTTTCTTCACCATGGTGTTGACCAATGTTCAGAATTTCTCAACAACAGGTTAAGCTCAAATAGTGGGTTTTTTATGAACATTTATTTCGTACAAATATTTTAAAACTTATTTGTTTTTGGGAAGAAAAAAAAAACATGTCAAATTACATCTCAGTCTCTCTCCTCTGCTCCGCTGTTACGTCTATCCGCAGGTCTCAACTAGGGGAATCATATCCACCTGCTACATGATGCACATTTCCTTATTTGGACATCATTTACGGAGTTGGGGGTGTTCCCCAGAGATAAAGCTGAGTTACTGACACATGCAAAGTGCTTTTAAGGGACTCTCCATAACCTGTTGTTGCCCTTCTCCTTAGGCAATAAATGAAAAGTGCAAAGCAATAATCGCCTTTGAAGTTCTTCCCTACACGTTACATGCTGTGCTGTCTCTGTGTTATGGGTGTATAAATAGGTAGAGGTCTGTCTGCAATGAGGCAATGAGTAAAGTTTTAGCTCAGTAGTCAGCGTAGTCATCAATGATCTGGGACACTCCAGTTCCAGACCCAGTGTGGGGACCTCCTTCGTAAGATAGTTTATTCATAAACACATAGCTCTCTGCACATCCCTATTAATTAGTTTGTTTTAGAGGTGTATTTTTGAACTTTGGACAGAGTCAGGCAAGTTGTTTCCCCCTGCTTCCAGCCTTTATGCTAAGCTAGGCTAACCACATGCTCACTCCAGCTCTGTACACAAAGACATAAGACTGAGATAAATCTTCTCATCTCATTGAACTATTCCATTAACTTTTTAAAGTTGCTGTGTGCATTATTGTCACATCAATAAAACGCTACAACAATTTAGTGGGATTGCTTTTTACATCTCTCACAGTCTCAGTCACAGGAACTACAAAGGAGTATTGCTTTGCAATTGACTTTGCTGCACTACCAATATCAAACTTGATTTTGTGGTGTATTCCTCTACCAACAGTTGCAGACCAGAAAAAGTGTTGCTAAAGGATATGTAGAGTAGCCTAATAGGCATAAGCCTAGATTTGTTTCAACTGTAACAAAGTGCTTCCCAACATCACTGCTCTCTGCACTTATCGTGCAGCTGAATGTTAATATTCACACATACTCTCTACAAGTGTTGTCCTCCTGAGAGATACAGGAAATCACTAAATTCAGAAACAAATTCGACAACTTTTAAAATTCTAACTGTGAAAAGAGTTGTTGGAGGGCATATTTTTTCACTTTTGACAGAGCTGGGCTGGCTCAGTTTCTTGTTTCTAGTCTTTATCCTACATGTCCCAGATCCCTCTCTCTACTGCACAGAGAGATGAAATGGATATTTCCAAAAAAGCCCTCTTGATGCCATGCTAACACTAGGTTGTATATTCTCTGTGCTTCAGGTATAACCACGGTGCTCACCATGTCTACCATTATCACTGGAGTCAACGCCTCCATGCCCAGGGTCTCCTACATCAAAGCTGTGGATATTTACCTCTGGGTCAGTTTTGTCTTTGTCTTCCTGTCTGTGCTTGAATATGCTGCTGTCAACTACCTGACAACGGTGAGGGACGGAAAAGACCGGAAGCTCCGAGAAAAAGTCAGGGAACAGGTAACAAAGACATTTTCAGAAATGGAACACATCTCTAAACTGTGCTTTTAGCTTTTTACTCAAACTTGATTCTTCCCCTTCTCTCGCCCAGTCCCAGACGCTCCCCTGCACCTGTGGCATGTCTCATGCCAGGACCATGATGCTGGATGGAACGTACAGCGAGGCAGATGCCAACAGCCTGGCAGGGTACACCAGGGCCTCCATGGCTGCTGAGGATGCGTCAGAAAAACAGGAGCGAATGGTGGTGCACCTCTCCCTTGACAATGAGTCCACAGGGACCAAGAAGAAGGGCATCCGCGGTTTCCGGATCATCCAGAACACCCACACCATCGACACCTACTCTCGCATGATCTTCCCTGGCGCCTACATCCTCTTTAACCTGATCTACTGGTGTGTGTACTGCTGAGTGTGTGCGTTTTAGCCCAAACTGTTGCAGTGAAAGGAAGAACTGGGAAACCATTTCGTTAACCTTAGAAAAGAGGTATTTGTTTCCATCCTGTATGTTCAGGTGGAGCAACATGATCGGCAGGATGGCTGAGGATTATCACACGCTTCTGAGTGTGAATATCCTCAACTCTGGCTCACATATCAGCGCTGGACGCGACTGCTCATTCAGCTTCTATTCCTTTACATTATTTTATCACAAAATCATATGTACCCCAATCATATTCCAGGGACCTCCTGGGGCTGGTTGCACATAGTTTTGCTCCTAGATTAGTATTATGCCAAAAACAGACTAATTTTAAGCATAACATACACAATAGCCACCCCACCCTAAGGCTGTCTGGGAATGAAGAGCTGGACAGACATTATTATACCTTGAAGAAAAATCTAGTATACTACAACTTGGGTTTTAGTTTTTCTAACTCCAGCCATCTTTTATGATAACAGCATACTCATAACCATCGTAATGACCACTCGTGTTTGTTGCCCTGTTGGACCCATTTTTAAAGATGATGTTGTGTTCCCAGATCTCTAAAATGACTTTGGTGAGTTAAAGGTTATCATAATTAGTAGAGCCAAAGGCTGGAGCTACAAAAATAAAACCTAAGCTGAAACTCAAAGCTTGTGTAACCCACCTCTTGACTGTTTACATCCATATTTCCATTCCTTTTTGTAATAACTGCATTAACACGATTTACTTTTGTCCTATGTCTTTCCATTTTAAAATTTTCTCTGCAACACTTATCACTGAACTTACCCTGTGAAATTTCCTTGTTAGTCTTACAGATGGAAGTGAGCAGCTGCTGGACTTAACAGAGCTGAATGGCTTAGCTCATCTTTTACTTAGTGAATAGTCTTAATTTAGCCAGAATATTAATTATTTTAATTATCTAACACTGCAGTCATTGATCATTTTTGCCACCGAGGACCAGAAAAACTAGTCCAATAATCGAAGAATCAAAGGAAAACTTAGATTTAAGAGTTGTTGTTTCTGTAAGTCAATGTACAACAACAGGTGTTAGTGATCTCATCCATGCTTTAGCCATTTTGTGGCCATGTTTCTGTTGTTTGTCTTCATGGAAAGCTAGCTGGATATGTCGGAAGAGGAAGAAGCTCTGATTGGTTGATTGTTTCTCCTTCTGGGGAGAACAGCCATCACAGAGCACAATACTGAAATGATTTGAATGACTGAATATACCAGGCAACAGAAGATCTCCACATAAGCTGAAAAAGGCATAGATCAAATATATTACCTCATGCTTCTGGCCAAATATAACATTTACTCTCCTTTTAGACTTGTTTTGGTCTCCAGTAACTCCTGAGAAAAATATCTGTCTCTTTTCACCAGCCAGTCTCTAACGGTATGTCTCTGCTGTTTGGTGCTGGACAGGTAGTGTATAGTGGGTTTAACAGAGTTTTTTCTCAGAAGACAGCTGCCTGCTGCTGCTGGAAGCAAGGTTGATTAGCTGACATTCAGACTGAAATCAGCCCTATGTTAAAAACAATGCAAGGGGTTGCGTTGGTTGGGGCATGTTGCTTCATACCGGACATACAATAGTCCAGTCCAGTTTGAGTCACATATTTGTGAATTTGAAGGTTTATTATTTGGAAGTCAGAACACTGCACACTGCACAGATTTTTGAACTCTGGAAAGTTATCATGGCGGCAACTATTTTGTCTTTCATTGCGACGGCAAGGCAAAATTTGAGCCTGGTTCAAATTCTTGCCTAAGCTCTCTGCTTTGTCACCCCTGCTGTGCCACCAGATTGACTCCATTCAAAAGAATGAGAGTAGTGAGTTTTCAGTCTGATGGCAGCCTTTGAGGGAAGATTGTAGACTGTAAAACCAAAACATTGAGCTAAAGGTGGCTAAAAATCTCACTAGTGTCAAGAAGAACTGCAGAGTACTCCTGTATAATTCTCTGTGGTTTCATCACTACAAGTGGGCTTTGCTTCACATTAGATGGTCATGTGATCCATTGTCAGTATAGATAGCTTTCCAACAGCTTAACTTAGATGTCTTCTGTATTTGAAATTGGACTGTTAGATCTGAGCCATAGTCATAGTCTATCTTTGTGCAACCAGCCCCTGACTAGACTTCCCTAAATAACACTCTCTGCTTTGAAACTTTCTATCTTCATGATCAAACTGTCAAAATAATAAGAGTGTGTAATTTGACTGCTATTGCCACTGCAAACTTTGGAACTGACTGTCACACAACTGAATGTGTCCAGAGCAGATGGCTAATGAGGCAGTAAGTGAGCTAAATACTATGCTTTCTTCCCTTAACAGCGCTCCTACTACAGCGACAACATTTCAATTAAAGTGACAGTATATGCTGCTGCCCTCTGTTACTCATGGACTACTGTTGGCATTAACCAGATTGAAGAAACACCACACATCACTGTTGCTGAGCAAAGTCTTTATTTATTTGTGTATTTATAGGCTCAGTTTCTTTTATTCAATATTTATCTATTTATTTTTAGTGCAGCAAGAGATCCATGTGCCGTTACACCTTAAGTTGGCAAAGATGCACGAAACAGGGCTTGTACAAACACTGCTTGATGCATGCTGCTAGACTGTGTCTTTCTAGTTGTATATTTCTTAGAAGGGACTTCAAAACATGGAAAGCTTTACTAGTGATGTAACCAACTTGAACCGCCTTAAGTGAACATTTTTTAATATACCACTATTGTTTAATAGCTTTTTTTCATCTGTTTGTTTGGGCACCATTAGTTATTGCATAGTAACTAACTAAGCAGTATTCCATCCAGTTAGCATTTGTGGGTAAATAGTATGTACTGAAGCTAGATGCTTTACCTAGGCAGGCCACACTGTGATGTGTGTGATTTCACCCATCACAAGTACTACAGTTTCATTCCACAGTACAACATATCCACTAAAATGCAGGTACCTTAAATTTACAAGTCAATAAGCAGATGATTCTACCTGGAATAACATCCTTTTGGTAAGGCGTCAACATTTTGAGACATGCTCTTATTCACTTTCTTCCTGAGAGTCAGAAGATGGATACCACTCCCATGTCTGTGCATTACACAGCTGGAACCTGGAGGCAATTAGCTTAGCTTGGCACAAAGAGTGTGAGCAGGGGGAACCAGCTAGCCTGGCTCTGTAAAGTGAAAAAACTATACCAACTGACATCTCTGAAGCTCACTAATTGACTAATTGTTTAATCTACACACAAACAGAAATGTAAAAAGGACAGGGTTTTGCAGAGTTATATACTGGAAATATTTTTGCCGTATATCAGCCAGGCACAGTGAGATTCCAGATTTTTCTTGTCAGCATGAGGTTGCCAGCAGAGACACAATGGTACTGAGTGGATTGATAAACTGCTGGTTGTCAAGTTCAAAGTTACAGTCAAAAATTCCCCATAAAACAACACATTTACATTTTGAGCTGGCTGTAGCTAGCTAACTAGCTAGTTAGCTAGCAAGCTCCATACTTAATGCACAAATATGAGAGTTGTATCATTCTTCTGAATAAGCATGAATAAGCATAATGTCAAACTATTCCTTTAAAACCAAGGTCTCAACTTGCCTCATTAATCTTTTCAGTGACCAATAATATGCTCTAGGTTCATGGCAGCAACCATTCGCCAAGACAAAATGTAATTTTTTTTTTCTTTAAGGTGCATATCTCATTTTGGAATGGAACTCTTTATAACAGCAAGTCATATAATTTCTCAGTGCAAAAAAAGTGAAAACAAGAAAGAAACACGCATATGTTGATCCATCAGCTTCCAAACCAACTTCACTTCTACCTTCATCTTTAGAAAAATGTTCAGAATGTAATGCTTTCAGAGCAAAATTTCATAAATAAAGTCTTTCTTTCACACAAGGAGTCCTGATTTTCAGCTTTCAAAATGTCTGAGAACAAGTTTGAAGATTTTGAGGACTGCCACAATGCTGTCAAGCTCCTCCACACAGTGTTCCAAAGACTGCAGCAACTAAGGAGCAACATTACAGAAAACAGTCCTAACTTCCAAGAATAATGTATCAGACACAATCGTCCTGTGTGACGCACATCCGTCTTTAATCCAGATTTTAGACAGCACTCTCGGCACATCTAATCCCCAAATAAACAAATCACATCAGATTTGCCTATGCTACCACTACTTAGGAACACAACACTGTAGGAAGGCAGCGAATCCCACACTCATCTGTGTTGTTTATTAATGCATCTGCTGCTTAAGGTAATGCACTGACTCATGCTCTAATATGTCTGGCTATGATTTATACCCACTGGCAGATCCTTGAGGTCTTATTGTCCTAAAAGGACATCTGTGCTGTGGCTTGTAATATGCTGTGTCTGAGATAAATTAATAAACATTTACACACATTTCCTTGAAAAGCCATGGTTCAATAAAGAAAACACGATAAAATAGTCATACAAATCCCTGTGTGTGTAAAGTTGATGGCTCCGGGTAGTTTGGTCTGATTTGAACAGGAAGGAAAAGGATCTGATTTGAACTGAGCTTGACACATCTGGGGTTTTTGGTCTGGTTTTTTTTTCTCTTCCTTTTTTAAAATCATTGCTCAGTAGAAAAAAATATCTGGGTTACAGAGGTAACAACTATTATTTAATTCCCTAATCCAAGCCCTCATGAACCATGAACAGGGAAACTCAGGTGGAATGTTAAGTTGTGTCAGTGAACGATGACAACTGTCAACGGATTTGTGGCTTACATCATCGTTGCTTTGTAATGTAATGTAACAAGTACTGCTCCAGGGGCCTTGGCTGGACTTTTAACCATCAGGGGCTGAGCCCAGATTCTTCTCCATCAAATACCTTTTAAAAATGTACTTCTAAATAGACTGTCTCCATGCATTGTTTTTTTTTCTTGCATTGCTTATAAAATGTGAAAAGTAGAGAAGGAAGGAAGGGTTTAGATATGATTTACCATATAATCTGCACATGAATATTCAAGCCACTCGAATGTCTCCAATCAAAATGAGTCAAAAGAATCAAAAGTAAAATTACTCACTCTGTAGTAAAATGTCCCCTTTGACTGATAAATCATTTACTGTATGACATTATTAGATTGTTAATACCATCGTGTACTGAAGCACAATTTTACTGTTGTAGCTGCTTTAATTAGAGTCAGTTTGAACGTCTTTATAAACAGTTAGGTAGTTTAGTCCAGTTCCCATAGGGGTCGGGCCCCTCCAAAGGGTCATCAGATAAATCTGTGTGGAAAACAAAGTTCTGCTACACAAATTTGTATTATTTTTTTTAAAACTTTTCTCTAGTCTTTGCTTAAATATTGGATAATTTGACCTCTGCACCCTGAGCAGTTATTTAAATGAAACCCTGTCGGACGTTTATTGGAAGTCATTTGACTCAGTCATTTCAAGCATTTGCTTCAAGTAAGTGGTCACAACCTAAACAGATTGGGAAGAGAGTGATTTGATACATACAGAAACAATGTATTGTACTTTATGAGCTTATCTGAAGTTTTAAATGTAAAAAGTATTGTAACTACAGCTAAATGTAGTGGAGCAGAATTATAAAACAGCATCAAATGGTAGTAAATTTCAAATACCTCAAAATTGTACTTGTACAGTGCTTCAGCAAATGTATTGAGTTAGGCAACATAGCAACTGGAAGCAGTGGGAAACAGCTAGCAGGTAAAAAGCATCTCTCACTTGTAAAGCTCACTAACTGACAATGTTGTGGTACATTGAAATGCAGTAACTGTGCGCAGCATAATGTAGTCTTCTTGTCATAGTGACATTACAAACTGTTGTCCATCAATAAATAGTTCCATTGTATATCTGGTTGTGTACCAATTAAACAACCAAAATACAATGTGTTAATCAGTGAGCTTTATTGGTACATTTTTTAACGTTAGATGGGGCCAGGCTAACTGTTTCCACCTACTTCCAGTCTTTATGCAAAGCTAGGCTAACCACGTCCTGACTCCAGCACCCTAGTTAACACAAAGGCAAGATTGATATCCATCTTCTCATTTCACTCTCAGATAGAAAGCAAATAAGCATATTTCCCAAAATGTTGAACTTTTCCTTTATGCTTTAATGAATCTGCAAATACAAAATTGATCGTCCAAAGAGGACATAAGACGGAGCCTGGTAACTACTTCTGGTAAGCATGCTTCGAAAGAACATTCCCATACCCAGCTGTTTGTGTCAGATCTTTTTCACAGTCTTTTAGACAAATTCTGACCAATGATTGTATATGCAACCTTTTTGTGCCTTGATTCTGTCCTTTTATATATATAGTGTAATATATACATATATACAGTATATGGTAGCATTTCATTTTACAGGTCCGTAAATTTCATGGTAATTTCATGGAAAGTAGGTGATAATTAGCAAGTAATTTCCAACTAATTTCTTTAAGATTACCCACAAATTTCATGGTAATTACCCCAACATTTACCTCAAATTTGATGGAAAGTAGGTAATAATTAGCAAGTAATTTCCAACTAGTCTCCAACTTCTGTAGGCCAGTAAATTGAAGTACATTTTTTAACCATTTATATTCTCACCAATTTCTGTATATTTTCTGCAGATCAGTCCAACTTTGTAACAAATTTTGTAAATGTCAAATGTTTTTATTGTAAGCCACCATAAATTGCTAAACACTGACAAATACAACTTCATGATCAAGAATCAACTTACTAATTGCCCATTTTCAAAGTCTCATTCCTTGCTTGCTCATTGTGGCTTGATAATAATGTCTTCATGCCACTCAACAAGTTACATGTCACTTTTTATATTTCAAGACAACAATAATAAACAAATTAATTAAAAACAGGAAAAATGTAACTTTAACAAAGTTTTTGAAATGAAAACATTGCATTTGTGTTAAAACTTTTACTGCTCACATAACACTTTGATGTCTTTAAAAACACTCCATCACAGTGTTTTTTGGCCAACCAGTGGTTCCACTTGATGAATCTGAGGTTCATCTTAAGAGCTGTGGGCGTCTGGTTTCCCCGAAGCAGTAGATGTTCTCCTTATAAGAATGCCAGGCTCTCTCAATGTGTTGTGCATGAGACCCTGTCTGTGCATGCACAAAGTGTCGCCTATGGTTGACTTGATAATGGATGGAACCATTTAATGACAGTCTTTGATATGCTCTCCAACAATCTGTGATAAAAACAAAAGTAATAAAATAAAACTACTGAAAACTAAACTGAAGCTAAATTAAATTGCACAAGAAATTAAAAAATAGTATAGTAATAACAATTAGGCCGATTGAAAAGAGAAAACTATAATAAAAAATGAATATTGAATATATGTTTTCTTTATGTCTAATGATCACCAAATCAAGGATGTAAACCAGTGGAGGCTGGTCCATAGAGGCAGAGGAGGTTGATCCTCTTCTATTTTTTGAGAGGCAAGAGGGATATCAAAATATAAAAAAGAATATTTGGTTGAAATAAACAATAACCAACCCTCAGTATTATTTATAAATTATTTTTTCTCTCTTCTTTGGAAACAATCCATGACTGAAATTCTGTTTAAAATGCTTCAACAGTGACACCTGCTGGGCAAGAGGAGAAAGAGCAGTGTGTGTGAAGTGGTGGTGGCGGGCAGTGGGGGGGAATGGGGGACAGAGAAGGACGAGCTCCTGCTGTCCTCCGCAGGACGGGATCTCCTACATTGATTTAATGTACATCATTTTTTTCCATGCTAAATTATGCTTGGCCAGACACGTAAAATGACGCTCCAAGGAAGGACGTCCTCCCTAACCAATCAACAACCAGAATGCAATATTGACATCGCGTTGGTCCGTGATGGTTTCCAGATTTCATCTTCAATTCTCTCCACTGTAAGGCAGAGTAGCAACAGTAGATAGCTCCTTGCGTTAGCCAACGCAACAGTTGTTGTAGCAGCCTGAAGGACTGTTAAGGACTGTTGTTAAGCTAAGGACTGTGCGGCGCAGCAGCAGCAGGACACCACCAGGGAGGCTGGAGAGAGAAGCATCCGGAGAAACAACCAGGAGAGTTAGCTTGTTTGTCATTGTTGCTAATGATATCAGACTGATTAAGCAGCAGCGATAAAGTTCTGTTAACTAACAAACAAGATGACCAACAGCCACAAATGGACGTTATGGCATGAATACTTCATCTCCATGATAGAAAGAAGAAGACGTCAGATAACTTGAGTCAGATACAGCTTCTCTCTCTCTGTCTCTTTGGTCGCTAATTTCATCTCTGATGGTTAACTGTCTCTCTGTGTGGCTGTTGTGTGAATTTATCTCCTTAACAAGAATGCAGCAGAGATCATGTAATGTGTTGTAGGTAGTTTGCTTGTTGAAGTTACAGTGAGCTGTCTGGACACACATTCATTTAGAATTGATCCAGTTTTTAATTGAGTGGTTGTTCAGTCACCTGTTGATGTTGTGTGATTAGTGAATGAGTGTGCAGGAAGTCTGCTGTTTCTTCAGTTCGTTTTTAAGCTGAGTCGTATATTGAGTCGTATAGTAAGTAACTAGAATAAGAAGTGTTAACTAGTGGTGTAACGGATCGTAGTTGATCCATGATCCGTACTGATCGCCCTCCACGGTTCGGCACACATGTGAACTGCGGATTAATTGCAAACATTTAATGTCTCATTTAAGACATAGTAAACAAACTGCTGTAAGTACAAGTCATGGACAGACAGCGTGTTGCTAACAGGGATTTAGAAGAGCAACGATCAAACCAGCATCTAACGGGTCCGAAGTGACATTTGCAGCTATGTTTACACACTGTTTAATGTGCTGCAGCTGAGCAGCTAATTAGCTACATAGCTGCTAACTGACATTAGCGGTGAATGTTTGTTTTGTGGCTCGTTCAACAAGCTGCAGGATGAGACGTGTGTTCATGTTTCTAAGTTATCATCAAGTTTTGATGATGTGGACAGAGGCTGTTTCATTCACTACCATGGTTAAAAGAGGAAGGTATCATGCTTCATATTGCAATAATTGAGCACTGAATATTTTATATAGTTTATTTTATTCAAACATTGGACATCTTAAATGTTGTTTTCATTTAAGACCAGGGGCAAAGTTCCTTGCTGTAAGTGTGTTACAGAATTTTTTTTTTTTTTGCTGATCCTAAAAATGATCCGATCCGTGACTCAAATCCGTGATACGATCCGAACTGTGAGTTTTGTGATCCGTTGCACCTCTACTGTTAACATGTCAGCTTTGTAAACTATATTTTGTGTGTCGTGCACATAGATAAGAGTGTGTAAGTCATGTATTTGATACATGCATTAATACTTTTTGTGAATCTGCACTTTTAGATCTGTGAATGTTTTGTTTTGTTGATCTGAACCTGTATCAGATTATAAGCTTTGTGGTACTTTATATATTTCTGTATACTAAGAAAATACATAGGAAACACATGTAAATCATGTGATATGTTGTCTGTTTTTGATGAGAACATAAATCTGTTGTCACAATAGAACAATACTATAAATCTGAATTTCACTTTGTTGGTAAAATGACACATTCTGAACCACTCCACGGCTAAAATGAGCACTTCTTTGTTTAGAAACAATATGTATAAATGTCTTTAAAGAAGCAGCCTTTTCACCACTCAGGGGTTTTTGTTTTTAAAAGCAAATTGTTTTATTGGCATATAAAATTGCCCCCCACCCCTCTGATTTCATCAGGTGGGGGACAGTGATATAGTTTGATGCGATTTGTTGTAAGATTCCATGTTGGTTTTCCTCCTGTCCTCCCCAATTTTTGTAAAAATGTAACTTGTGTGAGGTAGGGAATCTATGCTGCTGATCCTGAGTATAGTATCAACAGTATCTCAATCTGGGCTTCTCAATTTAGTTTAGCTTCAGTTTAGTTTTCAGTAGTTTGTTTTTATTACATCAGAGCGTTATTTGAGGTGTACAAGTTTTAACACAAATGTTGTGTTTTCATTTCAAAAACTTTGTTAAAGTTACATTTTTCCTTTTTTAAATTAATTTGTTTATTATTGTTGTCTTGAAATATAAAAAGTGACATTTAACTTGTTGAGTGACATGAAGACATTATTATCAGGCCTCAATGAGCAAGCAAGGAATGAGACTTTGAAAATGGGCAATTAGTAAGTTGATTCTTGATTATGAAGTTGTATTTGTCAGTGTTTAGCAATTTTCATTTACAAAATTTGTTATTAAGTTGGACTGATCTGCAGAAAATATACAGAAATTGGTGAGAATATAAATGGTTAAAAAATGTACCTCAATTTACTGGCCTACAGAAGTTAGGCAGAGACTAGTTGGAAATTACTTGCTAATTATTACCTACTTTCCATGAAATTTGAGGTAAATGTTGGGGTAATTACCATGAAATTTGCGAGTAATCTAAACTTGCTAATTATCACCTACTTTCCATGAAATTACCATGAAATTTGCAGACCTGTAAAATGAAGTGCTACTTATAAATATAATATATATATATATATTTGAAAAACTACATAGATAGATAGATAGATAGATAGATAGATAGATAGATAGATAGATAGATAGATAGATAGATAGATAATATCTTGAATCTTGTCTGATGTTACTTAACAGGATGACACTTCAATTATGGGTGAAGTCCAATAGAGTTTACTCTGTTCTCAGCAGGAGTTTGAATGTGAGGGATACAAACTGCCAGAACTGGGAGTGAGCAGCTTTGAAGATTGGACGCAAATCAAGCCCTACTGCTGCTAAAATCTAGTGAGACAATTTCTCCTGTGGCCTCAGAACTTTGATTATGTTCATGATTCTGTCCTCACTTGCACTGAAAACTTGTTCTGTGCATACAAACCCATCCAAGAATCCTCTCAAATCTGGCCTTGGAGAGCTTGAATTTGCTCACTCAATAGTTTTGTCATTAATTAACTTCTCTACTTTTCCTTCATCAGGCTGATTAAAGAGAACTGTTCCTGTAATTTTGTCATTAGTCCTGTCTCTTCCCACTGTTTCAATGGAAGAGTATAACAATACTGATTGAAGATAGCTTCATTACATTCAATTCATTGCTCATAAATTATGATTATGTGATAACAATATAATACAATGCAGAACGATATGACAATAGTTCTACACTTGTGTCATGTGATGACACCTGAGCCTGTTCCATTTGCTGATGAAGACTGTGGTTGAAAGCTCCAAAAAGCTAGTAAGTATCTTTAACCTTAGATTGTTGGGGTTTTTTTGTTTTTTTACAGTTGATGAAACAGTTGTAACTTAAAGTCCATTAACTAGCTTTTTCCCAGAATTTCCAACCATATCTCACAATATTCAGTCGCAGATGGAGTTTCAGTTGTCATGGAGATTGCTCATTGTCATCACATGACATAAGTATGGAACTTCATGTGGTTATTGATGGAAGAGAATAGTAACCTATTACTGCTTTACCAAAGTTCCATACTCAGGTCACGAGAAAACAACTAAGCCATCTCCGTGACATCTCAGCAAACTCCATCCGCTGAGGAAGACCATGTGATGTCGTTGAAAGCTCTGGCAGTGCTAGTAAATTACTAGTAAGACTTTGAATTGAGATTATTTTGTCAGACTACTATTCTCAAGGTCAAGAATGAAATATCGCTTTCCAATATTTTGTTACACATGATTATAGAACCTTCCAAAACATCACATTATCTGAACTGTATTTTTACATCTAAATATAGCCTTTACTAATAAATTCAGAGTATGTCCATTCAAAGGACAGCACATGCTCCAAGGCATATACATCAATGAATTATTCACATCCCCACACTGTATTAATGACCACAGTCCAAGAAACAACATATTCAGATAGATTCTATCATATGAACAGTGACATCAGTGACACCGGTCCAAACAGTCTTTTCAGATGAACTTTCATGTGAGCAAAAATTATGCAAAATTTCAACGTTATGGTAGACAGGATAGTTTATAATGGTGTGTATTTATAGATTTGCATTTTGTAATCAGATGATGGCAGGACAGCCTAGCAATAAGAATTTAAACTGTGCAAAGTGTTTGACCAAATAAAAAAAATTCCAAATTCTACTTACTAGCTTTTTTTTCCAGGGCTTTCAACTATACCACACTGTCTTCATCTGTTTGCTCACTTGTCTTGGAGATGATCATGCAGGCTCAGAAGGTGTTCTTATTTCATCCATAGTCAATGAAGACTATGTGATATGGTTGAAAGCTCTAGAAAAAAGCAAGCACTGTTAGTGGACCTTGCATTACGATTGTTTTATCAAATTACTATTTCCATGGTCAAGAATAAACTCAATTTTGTATATATTATGTGATTACAATCAGAAATGTAATTAAAATATGTGTGTGTATTTCTTGTGTATTTGCAGAAGCAGACGAGATTCTGTGGCCACAGGTTTGATCCCCAGCCTGAAGCCTCATAAACAGCTACATGTCCTCTGCTAGAGACCCTCGCTACTGTCAGTGCTTACACATACAACCATCAGCTAAATACATGACATGACATGTGAAGTGGACGTTCCCTGACAGGTCAGAGAGGTGACATTACAAAAAACTCCAACTCTATCATATCCCCTCTGCTGCCTCAAGCATTGTAATATGCTACATGGCATCCTGCTGACATCTGCTGGCTTTTCTGTGGCACTTGAATTAGTTACTACCTAAGTACTTAGTACTTAAAAATAAAAGTTTTCTTAAATTTTACTGATAAAAACATAGACAACTCTCTAAATAAAAAGATAATTAGGCAGTCAGATACATTGTTGCATATAGTGATTTGAAGACGACACAGAGCTTTTACAGCAGGATGTTATTTCTTTTAAATGATGATTTAGTACTAAATCTTTCATTCAACAATAAAGGAGTACCTAGCAGGCAGGAAATCATCATCAGATCATGTGCCATTGGAAAGCAAGTACGTCTACACTGCTTTGTCTCTATGGCAGGTTGGTTATCTGCCTTTCTTACTTTTTTCCTCTTTTCCCATTCAAACTTTACTTAGGTCATGTGATAACCCCCCCTCATCAAACACACACACACACACACACACTTCCCTAATATTTATATTTTTACCAAAAGTATTTATCACATAATACTTATGTGCAATACACTTATTTATCTATTTATCACCCTTGTGCAATACTGCACTTATGCACCAGTATGCAATATAATGTACTGTATATTTGTGTGTATATATATATATATACTTTTTTCATCTCTCTCTTATCTTTTTCTTCTATTTCTCCTCTCTCCCCCCTGTTTTACAATTGTAAATATCTATTTCATAATCAAATTGGAACAAGAGCTTGAAGAAGCCAATTTTTACTGCCTTCAGTGTTGCCACCCACTGTGTTGCAGTGCATGTGACAATAAAAGCTCTTGAATCTCTTGAATGTGGAATCTCTTGTGATAATGGCTGAATCAGCTCTATGAAAACCGTGGGAGTCTCTCAAACTGTCCACAGTCAGAACATCCCATCAACCAATCACTGGCTCTGTGGATATCCTGTCAGTTCTCACACACAGAATAGTCAAAAAGCTAAACCCTGGACTGGCGGATAACATGCAGGCCAGTTAGAGACAGTCAAGTTCTATTTTAAGGCTAATTGTGATGTCAGCCCAATACTGCCTATTAAAGATGTGTAAAAATTGAACATTTTTCATTTTAACCACTCAGATAAAATAAAATGTAATCAATATCATCATTAAACACATGTATCTAAACAGGTAAAAGTCTAGTTTCCTATAAGAGGGCCCCCCTGTCATACTTTTTACCTGAACATTGTTTCCTTGACATCTCACCTAATTTAAAAAATTGTAAAATATGTGGAAACAAAATCTAGTGTCATTGGGAAAAGAAATAGGATGTCTGTAACATTATGCAGACAGCCTCTGTGCCTCAGTGCGTGTCAATGTGTGACACAGACAGTATAATGGGAAGAGAGCTGTCGCTCTGCATTAAACATCCAATCATTTGCTGCTGCATGTGCTGAGAAACACTGGTGAGGGAAGATTTAGCAGAGTGATGCAATAAAAACAAACATCTGTGTATCCATCAGTGGCAAGATCACCGCAGGTGCTTTAAAATGATTCAGAATGTCACACCATGAGTCATATTTTCAGGTTGTATATTTTAAAAGATAACAGGGAGCAATGGTTATATAAATGAGTTTGTGACTTAGAGATTACAAGTTTGGATCCCAATAATTCTGGAAAGAAAAAGTAAGTTGTAAGTGATATTCTTCCTTCCTTCCCTCCTTCACCTCACTATTACTACCATAGTGCCCTTTGCAGATGTGTTTAGCCAACATTCCTAAAAAAATGAAGGTTAAATACAATCAGTAAATATGAAAAACACTGGAAATACCAATACTAAGTCAGCAGTATGGTTATTCCCAGTGTTGGAGAGTAACTAAGTACATTTACTCAAGTACTGTGCTTCAGTTCAATTTTGAGACAGGTATACTTTAACATTACTTTGAAGATAAAGATTTTACTTCTAAAACTTGCTCATCTTGTAAAATATGATGTATTGCTACAGCTTAAAGTACCTAACAGCATATACAAGTTAAAATTAGCTCACTGTCGACCAGCTACAACACTAAAATGCTGCTAACACTTTACTGCAGCAATAATAATCCAATAATAATAATATGTAATAATGAAAACTTTGAAATTCAGCATAATAAGTACTCCAGTGTATCCACCATAAATCGACGTTGCAGAGGTCGAGATATCCTCACTAGAATGGGTTAAGCTCCAAAATCACCAGATCCTACACCTCCCATAATGCAACTCCATGGTGTCTTTCATTCATCCTCCCTGCATAGTAAACACTTTTTCTCCAGTTTCTGAAACAGTGACCTTTATGTGTAAAACTGGTGAGGTAGCCACTTAAAGGCTACTATACTTTTTGTGACTTTCTGTTATTTATATACTGTTATGATGTCAGACATCTATGTTAAACATGGTCAAATTTCCATAACTTGAGGTGAACATATGTAGAAATGCTCCCTGCCACAGTCAAAAATCGGGTCTTCGACCTGCGCTGTCTGAACAATTCATTTGCATATAACTATAAACATTTTTACGTGTTAAAGACAGGTCAGTGACTAACTTATTATTTTGCTTTGTTTAGGCCTAAACCCTTTAAAGCTAAGTCTCATTAAAATTGCCGATTTAAATGAACTTGGCCTTTAAAAAAGATGTTATTTTACTAAATGTAAAAGATAAGTCAATAAAAACAAACACTCTTGATGAGCTAGTATTCATTATGTTAATTACAAAGTCTGTAGATACCTAAAAAAAAATTGTATGTGCTAGAAGAACTACATTTAATACTCTACCAACACAGTACTCCAAAAACTCCATTGGTTTATGCATAATGATACTGTACACACTGAAATCACATTCAAAAACCTTGTGCTTTTTCAGTAAATAGACAACGTTCTTAAGGGGAGCATTAACACAGCATCCAAATCAACCTCTACTCACCATGTTTATTGCCTGTCATTGACACCATCCTTGATTGGGCTTGGGCACAGGCCTGTTCTCTGCCCCTCCCTTTCTGAAATGTCTCATCACCATCTGCTATCTGCCCCCCTCCATTCAGTGAGTGGTGGTGTACTGGGGTGCATTATATTGAAAAGTGTTCCTAATATTTTGCCCTCCTCATGTATATTAATGGAATGGACAAAATATTAGGAACACCATTCAATATAATGCACTCCAGTACACCACCACCACCCACTACCACCTCAATAATACACATAAAGTAGAATTATAACCTTTCTGACAATGTCGACAAAAACTGAAACTGTATAAGCTTCATAAATGTAGAATTTACAGCAGAGCTGTTGTATTGGATCTCATTAGACTGCACAGGTGTTCCTAATAAAGCTGCCAGTGAGTGTATGTCATAATTCATGTCTGGAGGGGATCTTTAAAGTCAATCTGTTTATATGATGGCATCAATCCTGCACTATTTCAGTGTTAATTCATATGTTCCCATCATGTAATTGTTGTGACAACATTTGCACTGCAAAGCATTCAAGGAATAAAACATGAAATGCCACTTTTGCGCCAAAAAAAAAAAAAAAAAAAAAAGTTGGAAAAGAGGTAGTGATGTAGCTTAATGAGTCCCAGTAATCCAAATATTTTGCATGGAAAGTTTCTCTGTGCTCACTGAGAATCAGATTTTAATGGGTGGTCCTATGAGCAGGATTTGTGACATTACAACTCAATCCTGGTCTGGGAATTATACATGAAACAACAAAGTTGGAAAAGAGGAAGTGATTAAATGAACTGAAAGATTAATTAGTCCCACTGATCCAATGTTTCCCACAAACAGGCAGAATGCCAAGTTCTAACTGGCCAGTCTGATGTGTGTAGAGGTGTGTGTGTGTGTGTGTGTGTGGTTATTTTGTAGCAGCCTGGTCTCACTTTCATTCATTTTGATTTTAAGCACAATTTCTAAGACCCAGTTTCCACTAAAATACTAATAACTTGCTTTGCGCTGCCTAATCTGAATGACCCTCCCACCTGCACTGAGAACCAAAATACCACACACATAGGCAAAGATGGTTTCGACTGTCTGAGTGCTGCTTGCGCTGGTCATTGCACAGCCATAAAATCAGGGCTCTTTGTCCCCTTATGGATATGTAATCGATTTTTTTTATATTTGAGAAACCTCCCTAGGTTTTTCTGTTAGACATTTATGCTTTGGGACTGTTTATCTTGCCCTATATATAGAAGCATACATTCAATCGCTCAAACTTGGAATATCAATTATTTAGTGAGAATATATACACTCTCTTACAATGGTAAATGCCTAATTTTACAATAAAAGTCTTCGATTTGTTCTTGTGAATTACAGCAACAGTGCCTTTGCTGCTGAAGTCAAGACAGTCAAGATCATCACTGAATCAGAAAATATTGAATAATGTTATTCACTCATCTCACCACATGATGGCACTACGTGGTTATCAAACTCTTGATAGCATTACATCATTCTCAGGTATGCTTTTGTTTGTTGTAACATTCAATGGAATATTCAGAGACTTTTGTTACTTTAAGTATACAAAGAACTGCTGCTGCTACTGTTGCTGCTGCTCAATGGCAAAATACATCCTGTCACATTTATAGGCCCTTATCATGCAGACAGAGCTGGCCCCAGGCACATGCAAACTAAAGGGCCTATTAAGGCCCTGCAGCCACCAACCAGTAAGTTATTTTGGAATGAATTTTTCAATCGTTTTCAAATATTCTGCACATTAAATTATAATTGAGCTATAATTCAACACTTTGATGTTATTCTAATTACAAATGTTTTCGGGTTTCTCTGAGCTTTTAAAGCTGCATTAATCAATATTTTTAAATTGTGGATCACATGATTATGTCTAATGTGAAAGGTGATGCTCTTACTGATGGACCCACATGGAAATATCATCAAGCCTGCAGTTCACCACAGTACTACTGAGCTTTTTAGCTTCTTGTGGCTCATTGTTTCCACCCTGCGAACCAACACCAGCATACTACCTGCCCAGCAGACGACGTTTAAGTTTATACGTTTAAGAAGATAAGATGAGGCTTCATTCATCCAAATTAGTCACATCAAGTCAATATCTTTCAAAGTTACTGTTTCTTTTTATTATGATCCTTCTACTGCAGCTGAACAGGAAAACATTCTTATGATACACAAGTAAGGATTTATTCAATAAAAGACTGTAACGTTGGAAGATATCATCTTTATTTGATAAACTCAAGCTTCATATTATCTTCAAATAAACTTCTAAATAAATTTTTGCACAGAAGGAGGACTGTGGATGTTGTCCCTCATCACCTACATAGTTAAGTACATTATTAGGGGATCTTCTAATGGTCAGTATGAACAGGAGGGATGATTAAGAAAACCCTATTTCAGTCTTCATTTAGACACCTCACTGTAATTGAAAAATTGTGAACCTGTCCTTTAATTTTATCCGCTCCTGACTTACTGCAAAGCAAGTTTTCACCTTGCTTGACTGTGCAGTCCGTCTTTGCCCCACAGTACCCACTGTAGAAGCATTAGCTGATGTTAGCTAGCAATGTACACACCAGTTGTGTGTGCAGAGACCTGTGTAGTGTTAATGTGACAGTTCAGACCCTGAAAAAGTAGAAGAACTCCTGTTCTTTGATATTTTTCTTTAGACCTTATTATAAATGCAAATCTTTTTCACTCAAGTTGAAACATTTTCATCTAAAATTCACTTTGTGTTCAGTATGAAAATATGTTTGACAGTTATGAGACCATAAAATGCAAATGTTGGTGCAGTAACATGATGATGTGTGAGGGGATAAATCCAGCTCTTCATAGGTCTCAAAAGCACTGGCCTACATGTTGTTACACATACAAGTGAACTAACAAGTCTTAAAAACTACTTAAATGTGGGGCGTTCTGGTCGTCTTGGAGTTAAGATGTCACCATACACACAACATCCCCAGTTTGTGCTGGTTTGGGACCTTTGATGCATGTCATCACCCATCTCTCTCTTCTTTAATTTCCTGTCATCTCGTTACTGTCACATATCAGAAATAAAGGTAATAAAAGTAATAAAAGGTAAATATATATATATAAACTGGCAAAATATGTGTTGCAAAATCCCAGAGGACTCTTTTTACAGTAACATCAACCTTGTTTGTGGTGTTGGTGAGCCATAAACCTGCTACTATACAACGGTGACATGTGGCTGTTTGTCTTCCTTAAGTTACAAGCTTTATCTAAACTTGTGAGAGAGTGTTTATGACCAACAGTATAGATAGCACCATGTATCACATTCCAAAGAGGTTGTTATTTACACTCTGTGGCAAAATGTTGCACGTTTCCTCTGGCAAAAGTCAGGAGCCAAAACAGAAGGTTATGCGGTAATGCAGGATCAGATTTCTGCTCTGCAATTTGAGACCAGAGAGATTAAAACGTCTTTACCGCTTTTGTTGAGGAGCTCTCTGCTGAACATCAAAGGTCAGAAGCAGTGAAGAGGGCAAGAAAAGCACATGTACCTTAGCAAGGTTACTATGACTGAACTAAAGCCGCTGACATCAGCTGACAAATCACCCGCGGCTTTATGTTGAAGCTCCAGGTCAAAAGATTACACCCATCAGGTTTCAGTGGTCTCTGCTCCCAGAGCTCTGGGAGTAAATCACACAGTCAGTCTGCTCCTTAACACAAACTCCTTCTTCTCCTCCTAAAATTGCTTGAGAATCTTTCTTGAGTTTTCTTTTATTGCCACAGCCTCCCTGCTGTGGATTTATGTTTAAAACACAAATGGGCAGCTGCACAGAAGTTGCTTCTAGCACATCCATTGTGTGCAGATATGGCACACCTCTTCTTTTTGTTACCTTAGACTATTTCTAGAGCAGCACTAACAAAAGATTTCTATGACCGACCCAGATGTGAAATATCTGAAGTTGTGGAATGTGTTGCGTTGATTGTCTTTATATTATTTAGTACCGGAATGATTATCAATCAATTAATCAAGAGCAAGTCTGATAAACGAGTAGCTCTTTAAGTTATTTATCAAGGAGAAGTGCTTTACATAAAATCAAGCAGAACTGCCAAACATTCTCTGTTCCAGCTTCTCAAATGTAAGAATCTGCTGCTTTTCTCTGATTTATATAAATGTGAATCAAACATTTTTGGCTTTCTGGACTGTTGGTCTGACAAAACAAGACATTGAGGGAACTTGTGATGGGTATTTTCACTATTTGCTGACATTTTACAAGCAAATAGTTTAATTGAAAAAAGAGCGATTATAAACATAATCATAATGTTAGTTACAATTAGTTGGTTCCTGAAAATGTAAGAAATCATTCAATATGTGAGGAAAATACATTAATTTGATTTTCTTTCCCAGAATTATATGAGAAGATTGATACCAATCTCATTTTACGGAGTCCGGCTGTGGTTAGCCTAGCTTAGCATAAAGACTGGAAGCATGGGGCAAACAGCTAGCTAGCTGGCTCTGTTCAAAGTTCAAAACTATCCATACACTAACAGAAATGTCAATATGGCAGTTTGTTGTTTTAGGGGGAGTTACTGGAACGTTCTTGGTGAAGAACAACAAACATTTTATGTTTATATGCAGGTTAAACAAACAAACAAAAGATAGGCTATCTGTTTTTAGTCTTTACGCTAAGCTAGGCTCATGAAATTGATATCAATCATCTCATCTCACTCTGGAAAATAAAATAAAGAATCATATTTCACAAAATGTTGAACTATGCCTTGAACCACAGCTGATTTGACAGCTGTGTGCGGAGCCAATCTTTTTATTATTATTTTTTAATTCAAATTTATTGAATGAAATAAATGAAATGCAATTTTTCAATATGTAACAAATTATTAACAGATTATAATTACATACTGTTAAAGTCTTTAATTATTCCAGACTCCATAGATTTCCAACATTACATGTAGATGAAAACTAAATAACAACATTATGTGATTGTGAATAGATGATGTATCTCGAGAGATTTCCTTATTAAATAAGGTTAATATAAAAATATTACCTGGCAGGCACTGATTTTGTAGGTTACAGCAGCCTTTTTAATAATCTTTAATACAGAATTGTGGTATATGGTTCTCTGAATCTTCATCTGATCTACATTACCCCACACATCCTCCGGTCTTTACTTCATTCTCTCACTGTGAAATCAACACTGGTGAGCACTTTATATGCGTGAAGCTGTGGCTCTTTGCATTGTGGATGGATCTGAACAAGCCCTCAGGTCAGTGCAACACAATTTGGATCAGCTCTCATTCCTCTGACTCACTGGATGAGACAATGACGCTTCCATATAGCTGAAGAAAGTGCACTGGTGTCAGCAGAGGAATCAACAGAGAATCATAAATGGACGGTTTCACTGCATACAGTACTCACTTCTCCAATATCCAGTTCCATTCTTTGGGAAACTATTGTCTTAGGCTGACAGCAGATGAAGAAGAGCACAAAGAGGAGTGGAATGAAACATCCAAGTTGCTGCAGACACACCCTTCTTCCCCAGGACGGGGCCCCATTCTGGTCTCCATTGCTTGGGGGCCGGTACTGTAGATGCAAAAAGAGTGAGAGTGTCATAGAACAGGCATTTGATCAGATGTCACCGTCCTTGAGTTGAAAGGACTTTTTTACAATTACTAGTAATATCTCAGGAATGACATCCATCCATCATTTGAAAAATGTGAGACATAATGATTGACAGCAGCAAGTTAAAACAAATGATGGCATTTCTGTACAGAGTGTAAGTGTCACAGATACTCTTGTGGAACATTATGTACAAATGTAAGTATGTAGAATACCAATAGCTGACACCAATGTTTCCTACTTCAGGCATGTAGTCGCTGGATTCATCTAAGGGGTCGCGAGATAATAGGACAGGATAGGACAACAGAAAAAACATATTTCTGACACAAATTTCTTTTTTTTTTCTTCAAACCTTTGCTATATTTATTGTAAATTACTGTATTTTATCTCCTCAAGCCTCTAAAAGTTATTTTTTTCAAAAGGCCCTCTTTCGTTTGACTGGTAGACATCGCAACGTGTAAAGAGGGTCCCAGGTAAACACTTTGTTTTATTTTGAGGGAATACAAGGAATGAAAGGTTATCTGAGTTGTTCCAATCAAATTTGTGTTATTCTAGTGTTAATTTCAGACAGCACCCAGGGGAGATATCGCAGTTTAACTGCCAAAAATTACACCCCATTATGATTTTATTAGGCTATGAAAGCTTGTTTGACCTGTGTAATGACTGATAAACATAGTCTGTAGACCCCTGGAGAAACAAAGCCACAGCACTAGCAAAGCGTTGAGTAAAGAGTCTGAGTGTTGAGTGTTGGACCGGAACTCGTTTCATGTGAGGAGAAAGTTACCAGACTCCTTCTTAACTGTGTCTTCTTCCTCTCATTTCTCAGCGTTGACGGGGTCTGTCAGCTGGTCTGTTGACATGCAAATTGTACAGAGAGGGAGGGAGGCGGTGGCGGCACAGAGCTCCGACAGAAGCGACCGTGTGTTTCCCTCAAACAACATGCCCTCCGTGGGACTGTCGGACTAGCCAGCACCGTCTCCGCCTGAGACCGAGTCCACACTTTGTGAGGCAGTTTCTCTTCGAGGTAAGTCTCTTTATTCATTATTTGTATTTTGCGTGTTTTACTGTAAATTATGTGGGTTTACATGGCTGATTTTTGAACTGCGTACATTGGGGGTGACGAGGTCTGCGTGTGGGATTCTGCTGACTTGAATTACGCTCCTTTGACTTCCCGAAGTGCAAAAAAATCACTGCAATATTCAAATAATGTTTGCTAGCTAGCAGCCACAGTGACTTTTCTGTAAGTTCTAGCTTCATGGTAGCCTGCCCTGATGAATTTATTGCGACTTCATCATAAATATGTTTGTTGTTTTTGTCACAAACTACTATTTCTGAAGTGTCTAACTCCTGTACCTGTATATTATTATAACGTGTTAGCCTATATGGAAACTCAATGGGGAGTTTATAGTGTTTTTTTTTTTACTTTTAGGCAGGGCACACAATTAGCATCAGACACCAGCCAAATGCTGGTAAAATATGCAAATGATGGTATATTATTCACCAGCCAAAAGAATAATGGTAATTTATTGAGTGGCTGGTAAAATTTGAACATTCACCAGCCATTTGGCCGGTAAAAGTTAATTTTAGACCCTGCTTTTAGGTGCTCTAATAGTGTGTGTTTGTCGTACATTATATTCAGTTTATTCGGTCATTTTTTCAGTGAAGAATTGAATTGAAAGGCCTCCCAGACATCCCTCAAGAAAGCTGTTGTTTGTGTCTATGCTACTCACTGTTGAATGACCTCGCCAGGATATTCCCTGTGTTCTCATTATATTCACACTATTCCCCATAAGGGAGTTGCTAATGTTACAGCATATTCTAACAAAATGTTTCATTATTTAAAAGGTATGTTTTGGTCTGGACTCAGATGAGTTCAGTGTAAGTAAGAGGTGTCTGACAACCAGAATAAATCAAGGTATTAATAAAATATTAATTAGGAAAGTAGGAGCAAAATAGCCTGTGCTGTATCTGATTCAAATTATACAGCCAGTGAAAAAATACCAAGGAAATGTGAAATAAAGTAGGCTTAAGTGAAATCCTCTCTGCAGCATGGAACTTAGCCTAAGGCTTAACCTAAATATTTAAGTCTAGGAGGGTTCAAATTGAGGGTGTTTAACAATTCAAGCTGGTTAGAAGATATGAGCTTATTAAGAAAGGCTGGTCAGTAATGTGTTATAATGATAATACCTCAACATAATACAGCAACTTCCCCCCAGAAGGCAGATGAAGGGGTTGTTGTGAGCTCGCAGCAACCTTGATGAAGTGCATTTATTTGAATGAGATTGTTTATAAGCTTGCAGTGTCTCAGGTGAAGTCAGGGTCCCTGTGAAATGAGGATTCTTCTAGAGGTTGACCTAGTGAGACAATGTAAAAGTTTGACTTTTCTGCTGCCTGTAATATAGACCGACAAAAACACAATAAATTCTAATATATATTAGTGTCTGGCACTAGGAGGTCTCAAGTAAATCTTCAGGAATTACAGGACCAGGCGTGTGAGATATGAATGAAATCCTCTGTCATGATATATCATTTGATATTGTGATATTAACGCATATTGCAAAATTTCTGGATCAGTTGATAAAATAACTAGACAGGAATCAAAGTACGTCATTGCAATAATACAAAAATAACAATAATAATAACAATAAAAAAATACAATATTGCCATTAAGAAGTGTTACTCTTTGATTCTCATCATAGCCCACAATTGCTTAATACACCTAGATATTAAAGCAACATTACAGTGAGTTAATATTGCACTCCTATAAAGTTTGGAGACCTGAGGGGACAGTTAAAATAAAAAGAATGGGCAGAATCGATCAAACGGAGGCAGAGATATCTGGACTTTCACTCTCTTTTAGCTCTGTTTTTGCTCTCTACCAACTCCTGAGGGAAATATCTGGCTCTTTAGCTGCTAAATGCTCCTCTATGTTCACCAGCTAGTCCACAGCTAACTGTTTGTTTGCCATTTGGTGCTGAGCAGGTAGTGTACAGTGGCTTTTTCGAGCTTTTTCTCTGAAAACGATTCTATGAGAGCGCTGAGAGTGAACCAGAACAGGAAAGTTGCAGCTGGACAGATAAATAATGAGCTGAAATTTGTTAAAAAAGCTCCATAAAGCTGAGGGGAGCTGCAGATTTGGGCAAAAATTCTCTGCAGAAGCGACCCCCTTTGACATCCTGACACTGTTTTCACTTTGTCATTTGATACATTTATTATAAAAATATAGATTATAGCATCATCAGGGTTATTTTCTTCAATTTGGCAAAGCTCCTCCAGAGCCACAGACACCATTATACAACTGTTAACTCCCCATAATTAATAAATTGACATGTAGAATCTGTGATGTGCCCCTTTTTAAAAGGTGAGCTATCACAATATGAAGGGTATGACATCCCTATTTAGCTTTTTAGTACTCTAGATAATGTTAAAAGTGCTGCTTTTCTTTGTCCCTAAAAAGTAGTAGTTTTTGGAGAGAGAAGCTTTCCACCTGAACACAGCGACATGTCATGCAGCCTCGCAGTCTGTGTGAGGGTAATGAATGCACCCACGCAGTTGGAGTATGAACAACAGCCTCACCCGTCTGTCCGTCTGCTCATGTCCCCGGGGAGCTGATTAGCGCATCACTGTGCTGACGAGGTCAGAGGTCACCAGGTGTATAATGGGCACATAATGAGTCTTAATGGGCTACAGGGCAGGAGGGGGGGGGCCCGTTTTACAAGCTCCGGAAACTCAACACTGTATGAGCGGTGATTATTAGATTTGTCTGTCAGATGGTGAGATGGGGCTATTGTGAGCGTTTGTTGCCAAGTGCAAGTACATATGCTGAGATCTGCCAATTCCCATGATGCTTTGTGAGTGAAAATCAATGTTGATAAAGGTGTCACATTAGTTTTTACTGTGCTCTTTCAGCACTCTAGTGTAGTAAATCTATGATATTAATGCTGTGATGTTTTTTAAGGAGATGATATCACTTTGGAATCAGATTTACATATTAGAATTTGAAACCCAGCCTCAGGTGGCAGTATAATAGGACAAATCCTGGGATTAGCACACTATTTGTCATAGCACTGCTTCCTAGTGAGGCACTGGAAGGGCAAGTGAATAGCTCAGTGGCATTAGAAAAGGAGCCTTCTTAAGTCTTTGGCCTTGCAGGGGCTCTAAATCCCACTTAACCCTTTATTGGTAGCTTGAAACAATGAACTCTTACAGCCGCGCACGGCCTCTCGCTGTTTCTCAGACACCGCATCTGCTGTCATCAAGTTCTCCCAGTGCAGAGGATTAAAGACGTGAGGGAAATATTGGTGTTGGGTCGCTTCTTACAGGAGCCGTGTGAAAAGAGACAAAGGGCTGGTGTAGCATTGGCGTACTCTGTGTGTGTGTGTGTGTGCGTGTTCAGAGGGGAGTGGTGGGACTGCTGGGTGTGTGTGTGTGTGTGGGGGGGGGGGGGGGGGGGGGGGGGTGAGGGGGGGGATGCTCTGCCCCACAGCTGACACTCAGCTCTCACAGCTGGAGATCTGGAGTTGTGGCAGTATGAGCAGCTACACCTCCTCCTTCTTGCTCTACTTTTCGGGTGCCCATATGCAGTATGTGTGTATGTTAGCAAGGGTGTGTGCATGTACAGTAGTGAAAAACTGGTGAATTATCCTTATTATCTTGACTAATGATGATAAGAGATCACTTTATTTACAGAAGAGAAAACGTTTTCAGATGTCTCTTGTCATTGACTGCAATCCTTCTCTGTCATCATTAGACAAACAACATAAAAGTCTGTCTGCACAACAATTCTGATTTATTACAACTTGGGTCTAATGTTCATGGTGTTGTACATCACTTCTGTCAGTTATCATAACATTGTAGTCACCAGAATAATTGCAGAGATCTGGAAACACATTGACATCACTAAAAAGAAGTTCAAAACACAAGCAGCGACATGATCAGACAGGTTGGAAACAAGCCAGCAGTTTATCCGGATGATCTGAACCACTTTATTTGGAAGTAAAACTGATACTGAGTGCACCTGAAGTGTCATTAATAATCCCTCATTGCACAACTACAGTAACAAGGTTTTTCCTGGCGCAAAATCAGGCGGAGGTGGTACCGCATAGTTGTAAAACCATTTGTGTGTGTGTGTGTGTGTGCTTTCTTCTGGCCCTTGCGCAACCCAGTCATATATATATATATATATATATATATATATTTAGATATATATTTAGATATCTTCCAATACTGATAGTTGGTTGTTGATACTTGTGTTTGTCAATTTCTCTCTGCCTAAACATTTCAATTAGGCTACATAACCTACAAGTAGTACAGCTCCTTTTTAAGAAATAGCTCAGCGTGTAGTGAGTGTGCAGATGAGAGAGAGTGAGAGAGAGAGAGAGCGTGTGTGTGTGACGGTGAGGCTGTAGCTACTGGAGCAACCCACCTACCATCCTAGATCAGGCAGAGAGCGGGAGAGTTTTTGCCGAAAACAAGCACAGAGACCCGGGGAGACATGAGAGCAGCTGCTGGCTAACAGCTCCGTTTGTTTACAGCAGAAAACCCTGCTAGTCTGTGCTGTGACTCTGCTGTAGACTCACGGACACTTGAAGTTTATAACTGTAGTGTCTGGACTCTGACTTGAACTTGAAGTATTGATAAGGCACTTAATATTTTACAAATTTTTTTTATTTGATGAACGTGGGCGCTGATACACAAAAATGAACTAAATGGGTTTTATTTCTATTAAAAAAAAAAGCAAGACACATATTGCTTAGCATCAACCTCCCCTTTACAGAAATATCTGAAAGCATGACAGCAGAAAGAAGAAAAAAAATACCTGCGTTTTGCCGAATAGGAAAGCTTCTTTGAAGCTGCGTTCACATGTTCATGTAAGCTGTGGTTGCTCTGCGTGAGGGCTGGACTTCGTTTTCATTTTTTGTGGTCTTGTCCGGTTATTAGAAACGTTACAATTTTTATCCTCATTATTTTTATACATAACAAAATTTAGGGCCTCCCCTCTTAAAAATGAAGATATTTTAAGACATCTTTGGACCTAAAGTTTCAAAAAATATATATTTTAAGACTTTTTAAACATCCGTGGGGACTCTTATTTTGACAGAGGCAGCCTGGAAATTGATGGAGGTGCCCACCTTGAAATTCTCTATGCAGTAAGTACAGTGGTGGTCTGTCTGTAAACTGTGACAGATGTCTACAACAGAGAGTTAGGGTAATCATTTATTACTGTTCAGCTTTTTTTTATTCCAAATAAGTTAAACTAACCTGGAGATTGTTTATCACCTGTCTGTCTGACTGACTGACTGACTGACTGACTGACTGACTGACTGACTGACTGACTGACTGCTTGTGTTTCTTGACCCGTCTAACCCGTCTTTTCTTAGCAATGAACTTGGTGAGGACGATGTGATTATAACATAGAAATGATGATCATAACTATGAAAATAAGACCCAAGTTGTAATAAATCAGAATGATCCTTTAAGAAAATGAGAGAAACGCTTAGTAACTGACCTGGTGGTGTTACGGTGAAGAAAGGCTGCATGTGTAGCCCACAATGGTGAAGTGATTGTAAGGTACCACTAAAGGGTAGAGGCATCTCTCTCTGAGGAACACAACAGGCCTTTTCTGCTCAGTGCTCCCAGACAATGAAGCTGAGCCAGGAGGTGATTATAGTGGCTTCCAGACTGGTCAGAGCCACTGGGAGGGTCTTCCTCCTTGTTTTAAAGCTGGATCTTTTGATGCTGTTGCACTGCTAAAGAAGCTCATTCAACCAAGTAATTCTTCTACTTAAGACCATGTGAAAAGCAAAGTGTGAGGTTGTTTGTAGTAGTGATGCTTGGATAAAACTGTAACATTAACATACTTAATTAGATCAAAGGGTGAAATAAACAGATGATGCCATTAGATATCAGGCCAATACTAAGTGTCTGGGATTGTACTGAATATAACATCCAATACCACAACTAACTCTTCTTCTAATATCAATTAGCCATTATTTTCTGGATTGTTTGTGTGGTCTGTAAAACGTCCTTCAAGAGTCCATGGTCACCTTTCAAAATGTCTTGTTTTGTCTGACTAACAGCTCCAAACCCAAAGATAACTGCTTTATTATCATAGAAGAGTTTGAAAAAATAGAAAATATTCACATTTGGGAAGCTAGACCCAGTGATTTTTTTTCCATTTTTGCTTCAAAAGAAAATGCTTACTGAATATTTGATTGTCAAAATTGTTGCTGATTGAATTGATTGAGACTGATGAATCTATTTGTTGCAGCTCTAACCAAACGCAAAGAGCTAACAACTACTACAAAATAATAACTGATATATTTTTGGCATGTAGAAGTAGTGGAATATTTTGATTCTGTCCTTTTATAATTTCAGTTCATTGATGCAAACTGAGGGTCAAAGTCAAGTTCAGTATCATTACAGGATTGAATCAGCACTTTGTATCTACCAGTTATAGGGTTGGACAATATGAAGATATACTGTATATTGTCAACTGTCTGAGATATTTCTTTTCTGTTTACACCAAGGTATGTATTCCTGTAATAGTTGTGCTTTTATTGGCTCATTGTGGGCAGTGTTAAAATCACTGACCAGTCAACAGATTAGACAAAAACAGGCATTCCCATCTAGTTATTTTATCTATCGTTGCAGCTTTACAAAATACTAATATTTATTTATTTATTGGTTGGATTATTTAACAGGGACAGTGCACATTAATAAACATTGCTGTAAATGCACTAGAGACAGATGTTACAGTCACCCTAAAAACAGAACATGAATATGAGATTAAAATGACCAAGTTATTGAGACCATGTATAAGCATACAAAACAAATAATAAAATGAAGAAAAACTAATATATTAATGTTAATAAAAAAACATCATTCAGGTACTATTTAAGACATGCAACACAGAGGTTCATAATACAAAATAATAAATACATGAAGATATGAATGTTAATAGAAATGTAAATTGAATAAGACCACATTGAGCTGCATTTTTAGACACTGACTGAAACATGCAACACATAAGCACGGACATCAAAAAGCATGAACAGAATGTAAAATACATAAATCAGTCTGACACAATGACAGCAAGACCACAATAAGACAATAAGACATGCATGCTGGTGCATGAGGACAGACTGGCAGTAGCAACATAGCCAGATAGCAACAGGTGACAGCAGACAACAAGGGAAGTTCAGCACAGAAAGACTGAGGACAATTAGGTGCAGTTAAGTTTTAGTGCTGACAGAGCTGAGTACTAATTAGGCTAACTATTTCATTAAATGAGCTCTAAATGAACTGTATGTGTCAGGTCCTCTAATAGTTGCTGGGATGGATGGTTTAAGCAGGGACGTCTCCGAATCAGTGACGCCCAATTTCAACTGCAACATCCCTCCTTAAATATATATTAGTATTTTGTAGAGCTGCAAGGATTAGTCGATTAATCTATCAGCCGATTGTCAGAAAATTAATCATCAACTATTTTGATAATCGATTAACAGTTTCAAATGTTTTTCAAGAAAAAAATGTCAAATATTTGATGGTTCCAGCTTCTGAAAAGTGAAGATTTGCTGTTTTTCCTTTTCATATGACAGTTAATTGAATATCTTAACATTTCAGACTTAATCAGACAAGCAATCTGAAGACTTGCAGTCTAAAGCATTAATCGACTAATGGAGAAAATAATCAATAGACTAATTCATCATTAAAATAATCGTTAGTTGCAGCCCTAATATTATGATATAAAATGACCTATACTTTAATAGTTGTTTATTATCATCATCATTATTATTATTGTCATATTGTTTATTTGACTTTTGATAGGAGATTTGGTCAAGAACTCCTGACCAAGCTTGGAAGTTTTGCTCTCATAACTGGTAACTGGTGTGATACCAAAGACACATCCTTTCTGTAATAATAATAAATAAGTAATTCTGTCCTCTGTTGTATAAGTATATATATATATATATATATATGTATATATTCAGAATCTGTCTAAATAATGGTGAGAAAAACAAATCTATATACTATATGGATGAACTGCCCTGTCAAGAAGAATTTTGCAGTATGAGGTACACATACAGTACTCTCAGCACTTGGCTTAAAATCAAAACATCAACAGTTGTCTGCAGGACAGAAACCAGGACAGCAAAGAATTGACATGCAAAAAAATGAGTGACATACCTGCACTGTATGGCTCACTATAAGAAGTCTGCCAGCTGTGACCTGGCTCTCTCTGTGTTTGCTAGCTGCTACTGTAGCTTTGATAAGATGTTCTCATGGTGTACCAGGAATACTTAAACACCACTGTCCTCCAGATGCCACACATCATCACCCTGACCGTGAGAGTGAACCATGGTCTGAGTTCCCCCAGATGCTTTTTGTTTTCACAAGGCCACTTTTACAACATTTACATGTCATTTGATAGCACACAATGAGGAGCAAGACTACTCTTTAACAAAAATGTCTGCAAGTTTCAGACCTGTTGCTTTAAAGTGTTTTTATTTTTAGAATTTCAATGTTTTAGGTTTATAGTCTTTCTCTGCTTGTAAAAAGTCCAGTCTGTCAGTCATTTAAACGTCGAGTGAATCCCAGCAGAGTTGTAAAGGCATTACATGTTGTTATTTTGACTGATATGTTTAGGTTGACCTCTGTACTATTTCTTTAGATGGCTATCACATCTAGCTCAGCTGTCACATGGATGACAGATGGTTTATTATTTCCAGCATTGACCTCAGGATTAGCCAACAGTGTGTGTGAGCCTCCCATCTCTGCACAGCATGCTTGATGGTGATTAAACTGATAATATAGCCGTAAATATTTGCCCTGCATATCCTGGGGGTATTTACGGCCCATTTTGTCAACTGTAAATGCTTCAATCAGCGCAGATTCTGCCTCGCTGCTGCCGTGAGCTAGCTAGCACTGAAACAGATCTTGGGATTAGTGAGTGGGTCAAAGTATTGTTTTAATCTGGTTTTGGCTCTCTGTCCCTGACTTGTGCAGGAAAGACAGATGGCTGAGTTTTGAGTGAAATCCAGGGGATAGAGGGAGGGCTTCTGTGAGCCTTCATCCTGGCCACTTGTTTCACACACACATCACCTAGTCATGTCAGTGATCCCACACATCTACACTACCTTCTGCAGTCAGGTTCAGTAGTGTTCACTCAAATATCTGCACTGTTGAGAGCAGTGGAGGAGAAACTGCAGATGTTTCTGTGCTGTTGGTCAACACTCAGCTTAATCTACACAAAAACAGAACAACACTGGAACAAAAATAGATGTGTAGGGTTTGTGGTTATGTCTTTGCTGTGAGCTTTGTTTTGTTCTTGTTTGGATAACTATGAAAAGCTTAAAAGATTAATTGATAAGTCAAACGAAAGAAAATTTTTTTGATGCTCAGTGCATTATATTAAATTGCATATCTTTATCTTTGTTGTTTGGACAAAACCAAACATTCACATGTGTGAGATTGTGCTCTGGGATATTGTGATCTGTCATTTTATAACCAAATGATTAATGAAGGAGATCATCAACAGGTTAGTTGATAATGAAAATAGTTAGTTACAATCTGTTCCTCTGTGAAGATGTTTATCTTGTCAGCACTTTCATTTTCAGGAGAAAGGTTAGGTTTGGTCGAGGCTGTCAAGCGTCGCCTCCGTTTCCCGCGGCGACAGAGCGGAGCTGAACACATTTCCTCTGACAGCGATAGAGATGTTTGTGTTAATCACAGTGGACAGATGAAGGTACTCTGTGTGAATGTGGAAGTTATTCAGTCTTAAAAACACTCGTGTGAAATTGGTTGTGACACGGACTTTGTGAAAAAGTAATGTGAACGTTGTGCTTCTCTCCCATCTCCACGATCTGGATGTGAAAGGGCTGTGTGGAGTCACTGCAGGAATTATTCTCACTCATCAAACTCTATGATTTCTGTCATTGCAATCAAAAGAAACGCATCATTTCATACAAATGTGAAACACATGATATGGTAATAACGAATTTCAGCCAGGAAATGTAAGGCTAACACCAAGCTAACAGAGATCAGTGAATTTGCGGCTCACCATTGGCCCTGAGTTGGCAGATAGCTGGGTCTTTAGCTCAGAATGAAACATAAGATTTTAATGGAGATTAATGAAAGTCAAATATAGTTCATGGAGCAGAGGCTTGTAGCTTTTACTTAGTGTCATTTTGTTGTTGAAGCATCTGATAACAGCACAGAACAGAAAAGATGTCCAGCTTTAGTTGAATCTATTATTAAACCTAAAAAATAAAGTTTTATATGAGTAGATGTTCAACATGTTCAACTCCAGCAATTTCCTGACCTCAGGGCTCTGTGTCACTCAGGCTGAAATGTGTCAAACTGTCAAGCACAGGTAGCTGGCACCAATGTCTGTTTTGTAATTCAGTCAGATTGTTCCTCAAAAATCATAAACATAATATAATTCCCAAAGTAAGATATTCTAAAAGCAAACAAATCTCATCTGGAAGGGTAACTGTTCTGTCAACGGTGTTAGAATGTTGGTTGTAAGAAGGTCTGTTGTTTTTCTTGAACTGTACATCAGAGGCTTCATATATATGTAATGAGACGTACTGAAGAGTTGTGGCTGGATCAGTGAAGGCAGCGTATATCAGAGCACCATGGGACTGTATAGTAGTGCAGGCCTTCTTTATGGGGCTGTGAGAGCTCATACAAACAGAGGGAAGAGATGACCCACATAATGGGGAATGTACAGCAGGCAGTGTTGTAGCTCAGAGCGCTGAAGTTAATTTTAGTGCGTTCATACCCTGCCTCAATGCACAAAGGTAATACAGATTTTGTTGTCCAGATGGAGTGAATGTTATGTTTTTTTTTTTTTTCTGAAGCAGGATTTGCAGGCTGTGACCTCTCGCAAAGTGTGTGTTGTTGAGTGTCTGAGAACATTTAATAACCTCCTCAGGGGGACGTTTTTATATTTCTATAAACATGAAATATTTCAAAGCTGGCGTTTGAAGCGTTAAGAGCACTTCATTTTTCACGCTTAGTGCAAAACATGATGTAATGTTAGAAGCTCAGGCTTATTTCTGGGAGAGGTTACAAGTCTAAAAACCTAAATGTAGCCTTGCTTTGCCTCTCCATGAATGCTGATGTATTTTAGTAGCCATCTGCTTGATCAGAAAACTAAAACTATGTCCCCAAAAGTCATCAGCTACCTTCACACGTTGTATTTTACTATTTCAAGAGCTAAGTGGGTTTTTAATACAGATTGGACCTGCACTTGTCAAAGTGGGTGGTAAGCTATATAAACCCCCCACCCTCCCCTCTGCTAATCATTTATAGAAACCTATTATCACAGGCACCATTTTTCAGGAGGGAGTAACTAAAAAACTGCATTCCATTCCTTACATTTAGGCTAAAGAATGTCGGTGCACTTTTCAGGGTATTTTGTAGGGGTCAGTGAATGGGTCACATCTCTTCCTTATTTGTCAGATCTAACATTCTCACACCCACTAAACTTTTAATGGGGATTTGACTGGGCTCCTGTAGGATATGTTGACAGGCAGGCACTAGCAGGTACATTCCTGGCATACTTGGGATATCAACTGCTGTCCAGGGGTCTGAAAGGATGCACAGTTGCCTTCTCACCTCTCAGTCATTGTTACGGTGTCGACAGCTATCCGATGACACAGACTTCAGCGCTGCGTCGAGAACATGTAGAAGAAAGCACTAATTGTGTGTCACAGACTCAGCATTACTCACCAGTTAAACACTGTTGTGAAAGGTGTAATTCAGGGCTGTCATGGTGTTGTGATAGTTTGATTTATCTGGCACTCTTACTGTGGAAAAGCTTGTCTCCCCAGAGAATGTATTTGTGTTGCTGTGTCAGGACTCTTTACATAATGTGTCATAATGATATAATTACAGACAGTTGTTATACTTTGGAGCATGTAAGAGTTTGATGTTCAAATGTCCCCCAGGTTAGACAAACGTATTTGGAAGAGAGAACAGACGGGAACAGTAGAAGTGTTACCCAAACTATCTGTTGTAAACATCACTTCATAGTGGCATCATGAGGCCTTTCTCACTACAGAGTACAGTATCAAAAGACTGCTCTCTCTGGGATGACCATTAGGGGTTCAATGGATCATAAAACTCACGGTTTGGATCATATCAGGTTTTGAGTCACGGATCGGATCATTTTTCGGATCAGCAAATATAACTTTGCTTTTCATTTATTCTGTAAAACACTTACAGCAAAGAACTGTTGCCCATGGTCTTTAATGAAAACAATACTCAAGACGTCCAATGTTTCAATAAAATCTGAAAATATATAAAATATTTAATACTCAGTTGTTAAATTGCAATATGAGGCATGATACCTTCCTCCTTCAAACATGGTAGTGAATGAAACAACAGCCTGATGATAACTTACAAACATGAACACACGTCTTGTTCTGTAGTTTAGCTTGTTGAACGAGCCACCAAACTAACATTCACCAGGGAAGAGTGCACTGCTAACGTCAGTTAGCAGCTAGATAGCTAATTAGCTGCTCAGCAAATTAAACAGCGTGTAAACAAACCTGCAGATGTAGTTTCGGACCTGTTAGATGCTGGTTTGGTTGTTGCTCTTCAAAATCCCTGTTAGCGACACGCGGTCCACTTGTAGCTACAGCAGTTTGTTTACTTTGTCTCCAATGAAACATTCAATTTTGCAATCACTCCGCGGTTCACATGCGCGTTGAACTGTGGGGTCATCTCCTAACCCTAACCCCTAACCCCTAACCCTAGCTAGGACAAATGTTTAAGTATATTCAAAGTCTAAATTTTCCTCCATGAAAAAATCTTAAAATTTGATTTTGTGTGTCAGTAACTTTGAGTGTGTCCATGCACTGAAGTAAGCAGGTTACAGTCAGCTTTCTTCAGAATGTTGTTATCTTAACTGTCTTTTCAACTATAAACCTGGTTACTATAATAAGGATAGGGGATTAGAGAAACCTGGTTGCTCCCGGACATCAGATTTCTCTGCCATGTATACACAAAACCAGGCTTATAGAAGTATACATTGCAGACAGGGAAAGTATACTGCAGAGCAACTTGATGAAAGTAGCTTGTGGACGTCCTGTCCTCTCCACTCCAACACACACGCACCCCAAAAAAAAAATAAAAAAGAAACAAAGAAAGCAGTGTCTCAAAGGGTAGGTTCACAGTTTTTCCAAGTCTGTCTTAAACCAGCAGTCAGGTGTCCATATGAAGAGTGAAAGAGGTTTTCCTCACTGTAATCATTCCTCCTGTTCATACTGGCTATTATAAGATCCCCTTCAAATGTGCTTCAGTTTAATTGATGGGGACCAAAATCCACAGCGTGTCCACACAGTCATTTAGTGCAAAAATGCATTTAGAGGTTTATCTGAAGCTTATATGAGGCTTCATCAGTCTGAGTTAGTCACATCAAGTGGATATCTGACACATTTACAGTCTTTTTAGCATCAAATTCCCTCTTTGTGTTTCCTCGGACAGTGTTTCCCTGTTGAGCTGCAGGTGGAAGTATAGTAACAAAAAGAGGAACTTTGGCACTAAAAAGACTGTAACGTTGAAAGATGATTGTTGTCTTTTTACTACAGGGACAGTTCCTCAACTACATCTGTCTGTGCTTGTGAGCATTAGGATCTATCAAACATTTAAACAGGCCTGACCTGGTTCATGAATCTTGCTTATTTATATTTTCAGCTGTTATTTCTCATGCACTAACTTGATTCTGGGAATTCGTGGTTCCCCACCCATTTATTTCAAACCAACCAATGAAAATATTTTTGCCTTCAAAAGACCTCTAGTTGCGAGAAATGTTTTCTGTATGTAATCGTGAATGAGTCAGTGTCAGAGCAGATATGTCACTGATATTATCAAGCGGGCACCTCCCATCACAGCTGTTTCTCTAAATGAAGCCCATCACATCTCCAGCAGCCTGATAACAGGATGGAGCATGTCAGCTATCACAGAAACTGCTTTGACCCAAACATCTTTTCTTGGTTCGCTAAACCACCGTGCAACAGACCATTTTCCAAACAAATGAACAGGCTTACATGCACACTTACACCATATGCATTAGGTAACGTTGATATGAGCATGATATAATGTCCCCTGATTTAGTCACCTATACAGAAAAAAGGGTGTTCTGGTGAGTTAGAGCAGGTATGTCATTGTGATCATCATGTGATCACCACCTTTAGGTTGAATTAGGCTGATGACACCTCTACCAGGCTCAGGGCAGAATGATAGCCCTGATGATCTCAGACATCTGTGGGTAGAAGTAGCTACATCAAACCCTGTCTTACCCTGCATCGTCCAACAACTACTACATTTCACCAGCAACAAACAACAACGGGCTGGATGCATTCCTCTGAGGTCAGAGTTGAGCAACCAGGCTGCTGACCCCAGTCTGACCCAAACTTCTCCCTCCAAGGCAGGGCGCTTAAAAAGACATGAAGGCCCTGGGTGTGGACATGTTTCCTTGAAACACCTGGGTTCCCTCCAGGCTTTAATCAGGGTTCTAGTATCAACTCAAGCTTGAATTCTTGAATTAATTTAGTGTATTTATAGGATTATATAATTTATAGAAACTTCCCAGCTGTTGTAAGCATAGCTGACATAAGAATACATAGACATAATAAGTTATTTTAAGTCTCCCAGTAATGTAGCTGTTAAGACTAATGTGAGCTGACAGGTTTTCCAGATAGACATGAACTTTAAATCTGCTTCAAAGAAAAATACTGATAAAATATTTCTCAGCATAGTTAGGCTGCGGTGAAACAAACGGTTGTACTTTCTTGATCAACCTATTTTTCAGCCATAAAATGTATAATTGCTGAACAATTCTCAGTTTTTTGGTGTGGAAGCATTGTCGGAGCATTGACGTCTTAGAAAAATGCTAATGGCCCCATTTGACTTTCTCCATATAGTATAAACTTACAAATGCTCCACTGCTAATATTTTCCAGCTCTTTGTAATTTGGGTCACTATAATTTTATTTCTAACTCATATAAAAGTTCTTCATCTCCTCTGTTATTTGCCCCTTTTTCCAGGAAGGAACTAACCCAGATATGAAGATAGTGTTTGTCAGTAGCGAGCAGGTTAATAAGTATTCTCCGGGGCGTCCTCTCTCAGCCATGTGAAAAGCGAGGGCTTGGCATTTCTTGTTTTTGAACTGAGTCCTGAGTTCCTAAAAGTTTGCACAAAAGCCCTGTTGCCTAGCTGCGTGTGAGGAGCCTCACAGTGACTGCCAGGCCCTCCATTGTGTGTGCGTGGGTCTCTGACTGAACGGGATCTTCTGTAGAATCAACTGGAATGCAGTCAGGGAAGAGAATTCCCCCCCCTCCGTTCGCTTAATCTTATTCAGTTTTCAGCTGGCAGGAGGGAGTCATTCAAACGTTACCATAGTGCATCACAACCCTTTTCAGCTCAAGTGAATTGACCTCTGTGAGAGTGCAGCGACAGAGACCGCTGAGGACGTTTTCATGCATTCTTTGGTCTAATTTTGAATTTTTGGGAATGTTTCCAAGGATATTTGTTGATTGCAAACCTCAGGTCACTCTTTCATTCTTTCATGTCATCCTCCGTACTGCATGAAAACAATACTGTACTGTTTTGTCAGAGCCGTTTTTATAGGTCTCATTTTTAGAGAGTAAAATGTGTGTAGTGCAGTTCAGGGCTGGACACATTAGGGACAGTTTTTCTGCCAGCATACAGTATGTTTTTGGATACATATTTGTGAGTAATAACAAATGAATGGAGTAGAAAGTGAGATTAAACATGTTAATGATTATATTTTTACTTTTATTCTATTTTATTTTTCTTCTACCTTAGTAACTATTATTTTTTCTCTTTCTTCTACTTTATTAGTTTCACTAATAATTATTCACTTTCACTTATAATTTATTATAATTCTTGTCTACATTTCTGTTTTTATACTACATTTTTATTGTTATTCTATTTGACTTACTTTTATCTACTGTCACCTCTGTCTTTGTCATCTATACTAATATACTATCATGTTATTCCTTGTTGAAGAGGCCTGGGGGGTGGGGTGTAAGTAGGGGGGTTCAGGGTGTTCTGGGTTGAGGAGAAACATTGTAAAAACTGGAAATGTCTTGTGTATGACTTTTCTATTTGTGTACAACATACTGCTTACGTTTTGCGTGAGGGGAGATACTCATTGAATTTTTATACACTAACACCATTTTCACCATACGAGTCTATCCCACCATCCTCGTAAACCTCCTTTAAAAAAAAAATCCCTCATGCTAGCATCTGTGGCTACTACTGGCCGGTCAGCTGGTCAGAAAAGTGAAGCAATGTTGCCAGTATAAGGAACAACATGGACAAGCAAACTCCTCTGCTGTGCACAGCCAGCCAGTCACAGGCTTCAGTAGGGATGACTAGCTGACATTTTAGCCAATAACATTATGAGTTTAATAGTGTATGGCAAGGCAGGTTTCCACTGAGGAAACTGCAGTGCATGAAATTCCATTCTTTAAGCACAAGAATGTTTTTTTGAGTAGATTGTGCAGTTTTGCTGATTTGGTTATTTTACAGTTCTGATGCCAGATTTCCTTCAGGAAATGAACACCTCCAAAAAAACATACTCCTCTCCTCTGATGTTAGCTTAGGTGTGCTTTATTTCAGACGAGTTGGGCACCAATATAAAGAGCCGTGGAAAACCATGAATGCTGGTAATGTCATTACTGAGTGTGTCCCTTGGAGTCTACAAATGGTCATTTTGGGTTTCCACTTAGACAAATCTTTAGAAAGAACTATGTAGGATCCTCAAATTAAATGCCATCATTTAGAGCTGCTGTGGTATTGATTATTTCCTTACTGCACAAATTAGCAAAGCCATTCAAACTGTTGCAGTAACCGCCATGAAAAAAAATAAATTAAACCTCAGATGTTATGAAATAATTGGTTCCTAAATACTGTATTGGCCTGAATATAAGGTGACCCTCATTATAAGTTTTTTTAAAATATGGTTACATACTCACACAGTCTCCTGCCAGGGTCTTGGAAGTGGTCAAAAATGATTTTCTCCGGCAGTTAGCGTTTATACGACTGCCCGTTTGTCTTTTTGAGCTCCTTATCATCTGTCACAGTGGTATTTGGCAGCTTGACATATTCTGCAGTAGAGATGTTGAAAGACGTTTGAACTCGTTTTCAGTCGTCATGAATTTATGTCCTCTGTGGCAGAAAAACATGTTAAGCGAGCCTTCAGAAACTCCTGCAGGTTACACTGGACTAGTGAAACACACTCTCTATAAACAGACTTGAAGACACTCACATTGCCTAGCAACATTAAGGCTACAAACAACCCATAATGCAACACTCAATATAGGAGTCCATTTTACACAAGCACCCAGGAACAGCACAAAGCTAATTGGACATAGCGGCCAAACTGTGTAACTACAACTTCTGAAAGAGAAGAGACGTCTGTAAATCAGCAGATAAATGTTTTTGAGTGTCACAACCCATCACACCCCCACTAACCCAAAATACAACACACTGGCGAGAAAAAACACTTCCTGTCTGTACTCAAAAGGGTTCAAGAGTTCCATCGCCACTCCATTTCATTTTTTTAGAAGTGTAGCAACTCTTCTGTTTTAACATTGAAACGGTGTCCAGTGGAAATGAACAGCCGTGTGTATGGTAGAGTTGAGATGAAGGGCTACCGTCTTCTTGATCTGGATTTAGCCATGTAGGCCCGCGGCACCGGGAATCAGTCTTGTTGATGTCATCTGTACCATGTTACATCTCATTCTCTGCTGCATTTGCAGTAATGAAACACACCATCATTTAGAGTACTGTCGTCACAGATTAGACTCCGGGGATCAGATCGGACATGTCTCTTCCTCTGCAGAGTGGAGCTGTACAATCAGCGTTGAGTGGAAAACGCTGTTTTCACTGTCTCTCACATCCTGTCTTCCTCTCAGGTTACAGTTTGTATGTATGGCTTTTGTAATGTCCCTGTGAAAAAGAATGATTATATAGTGCTAATCCTTTTCACAGGTCACGCTACTTTTATAGTATCAGCTTTATTTGACACGCAAGCTTCCTCTTTCGCTCAGATGGAGGCGAGTTGACAGCAAATAAAGACAAATGTTCAATTTCATTATGCTCTGTTTAAATTGTTTGATTTTAATGAGTTTGCTCCTTCATATTTAACGACAGCCTTCCATAATAGAGAGCTGGAATCCCTCTGCCACAGCCAGGTTAGCCTCTGCTACAGTGCATGCTCTCCTTAATGTCTTCCTAAAAAGTCAAACATGTTCCTACTGTCCACATGCTGACGTCATACCATAGATTTAACTAATAACATTATTAATTGCTAAATTGCATTGTGTTGCTATACTTGCTGGAACAGAGTCATCATTAAAGGATAGGTTCTAGGGTTGGCGATTAATCAAATTTTATTTTCAATTACGATTTTGTCTTCCAACGATTATGAAAACAAGATAAGGTTAATCAAGATGAAAAGATGATTGTGCTGCTCTCCGTTTCACAGTGATGCTCTGGTTTTGTCTTGTGTTATAAATTCAGCGCATCGTGTCTCGAAGTAGCTGGACAGCACAGTGAGAGCAGAGTCATCCTCACAGCGTGAATGTGTCTGAATTTAACAGTCAGATGTTCAGCAGTGGAAACTGACTTATTTAGACATCTGCAGGTTAGATTTTGGATGCTACTCCAGGGAGTGGAAACCAGGTTTCTCCAATATCATACTCTGATTACAGAAAGCAGGTTTCTAGTTCACATGACAGTTAAGAAATCAGCTTTCTGAAGAAAACCTGTATGTGTGTGTATATATATATATATATGTATATATATATATATATATACACAATGTAATTTATTAATTTATGTCATTGTTTTACATTTATTTTTCAGTTTAATTATATTTAAAGTTCAAAGAAATCCACAGTGTGTCCACATTTAAAAGTTGATGTGAAGCTTATATTCAGCTTCATCAGTCTGAGTTAGTCATATCAAGTGGATATCTGACACATTTACAGTCTTTTTAGCATCAGATTCCCTCTTTGTGTTTTCTCAGACAATGTTTTTCCTGTTGAGCTGTGGTGGAAGTATAGTAACAAAAAGAGGAACTTTGGCACTAAAAAGAATGTAACGTTGAAATATATCTGCTTGATTTGACCCATTTGGATGCTGGAGGTTCATATTAGCTTCAGATAAACTTACTTACTTATACATTTTTGCACAGAAGGAGGACTGTGGATTTTGTAAGGTCATCATGAAGGGATCTTCTAATGGTCAGTATGAACAGGAGGATTGATTACAGCAAGAAAAACATGTTTCAAAGTTCATTTGGGCTCCTGACTGTTGTTTTAAGACAGATTTGAATATTATTGGTTCCATCTGTGCTGCAGTGACAAGTTAAACTATCTGCTGTATGGATTTGATTCATATAGGAAGAATAAAGAAGCAGCAGTGCTCTGTTGCAAGCAGGGCTATAAAGTTTCAGGTTAGCACGATTTCTTCAGACAGCATGAGGACACTGACTACATTTACATGCACAAATATTCCAGTTTTTGCCCTTATTCCAAAAAAGACAATATTCCTACTGAGCTGTTTACATGGATAATGACAATGAATATTTATATGCAGAGTGTTTTCAGGGTTTCCCTCTGCTGCAGTTGGAACAGGAATCACAAGATCTCTGCAGGTATTGAAGTACACCAGTGAGCTGCTGCCTGATATTTATAAGTGATATTGATATGATTGATATTATAGATTTATAGTTACAGGCACATCCGGTACCTAGGTTGTCCCATGATATTTACCACACTGCTGCTGAGTGTTTTTGGAGCATCACACTGAGTTGTCACCATCAGTCCATGACTGCATGTCAGGATAATAACCAATCCCCTCCGCCCCCACTGTGGAGAAGGCACGCTCTGTTTTTACCAGCCCGCCCTGATCAGCTCTTCACTCTCCTCTCATTCCTCTCCTCTGTCTGCCTTCTTCCTCCAGTATATATCATTTTGCCTGCACAGGGGTGCACTACACAACCAGCCCGTCATGCATCTCTATCCCAGCCTTGCAAACTGCTGGCTAGTTGGTTTGTTTACAACACACAGAGCTGACCGTAAACAGGCAAGAGGTTGTGTGTTACAAAAACCCCAGTTGAGCTGCATATTCCGAATGTGCTGTATACATGTGCAAAGAACATTCCTAAAACCACAATATACCAGCATATCCAACATGTCTTGATCGGAAAATGCTACATTCGGAATAAGGCCTAATTCAGAATATCCAAATGGAATATGCTGTTTACATGACCCGTATCAAATTTGGAATATTATCATATATGATAATAGTGGAATATAAGTGTGCATGTAAAGGTAGTCAATGTCATGTATGAGATGGACAGAGTTTGAGAGGGAAAAGAAAACAGGTGATGTTCATCAGTTCACTGTCAGTATAGCAGGAGAGTCTTGTGTCTGTAGTGTGTGAAAAGCCTAACTTACATTTTTCATCTGTACAACAGAAGCTATTGAATAACTAGTTTATCCAGTATTTTACCAGCTGATAAAAATGGAATCAAAGGGGGACTTAACAAAGAAATGAGAGAAGCAGTGGACTGGTTCAGAGATATTAATGCAGCCCCACTGAGGTTCACAGAGGGAACGAGGGGCACATGCAGGGATCTCTTTAATAACTTGAGCCTTGCATCACACACTAACATTAATCCAGTTAATTGAGGGCAACTATTTTGATGACTGGATGAACAAGAGAACTTTGGTTGAAGCCTTACAGTTAGTCGGGAGGGGGGGGGGGGGGGGGGGGGCTTGTCAGCTGTGATGAAAGGCCTCATGGCTCAAAAACTGTGTATGGAAAAGAGAAGAGAGATTTATCTCTTGTTGTTTTAACCAACAACAGAAAAGCAGAAAACACTGCATCACTGCATGCTCACGTTTCCTATGATCCAAAGAACAACCTTATTAATAACATCAAATTTTCAAAGTTTCTGCTATTTTTATAGGCAGTGTACTGTAAGTCCCTGATGAAACACATGTTGAACAGACCTTTGATTAGTGGCTGTTAGATGGAGCTTTTTTTTTTCTCTCTTGTGTATTCAGCTTTTCAAAGAGAAGGCATGCTCTCTTTATGGAAGAGAAATGTTTAACCTCAAACTATTTAGAAGTGGCTGCCTTTGTTCTGTGTGTACTGTAGTGTGTTGTGTTTACTTGTATGGAGCTTAGTGAGCATGGATTATCCTGGCTGCAGCTCTGACTTAACAGCCAATAAGCACCTCATGGATCATAAAATGTTGTTTTCTACTAGTATTCTAAAGTTTACAAAAGGACAAATCCCTATAGTGTATGCCCGTATAATTGTGAGTACTGACAGCCCAAATAACATGTAATAGAGCCTCTTTAATGACAGAGTGCTCTTGTCATGACATGCTTAGAGCGTCTGTCTCCACTATTTCCTGCTCATTTTACAGTATGACTTGAACTATTCCACCTGCTTCTCATAACTGTCATCTGTCAATGTGTTTTTATATCATTAATATTTCGAAAGGAGCAAAAAAATCCTGCACTCTGTCAATCAGTCCTACTTTATTAACAATGTTTCTGTCCTCTCAGGCCTTCATCACTCAAAGTTCATACAGACAAAAAGCACCAGTAGCGTATATACTGTGTGTGTAGTGCCACTACACCACCTCATATAAAGGGCAGATTATGTTTGGCACCGGAAACTTTAAAGGGATGTAAATGAAGCAGATTGGCAGGCAATGCTGGGAACCAGGGCCCAGTGAAAAGGGAGAGACCTTTTCACTGTATGTAAATGTAAAGCATAGCCCGGGAAGAGAGCACCAATCAGAGGGCAGCAGTAGCACCTCCCAGTATCCATACAGACAATCCCAATGAGCTCTACCAGTTGAAAACCTTGGATTATAGATAGAAATATAATATCAAACCATTAATGAAATAAGTGTATAACCTACAGTAGAAATATAAATGTCAAAAGGAAAGATACATATCCTACATAAAAAAAATTCCAAAAATTGTAAGGCTCATGAAGAAGATGTGTGTAAATATTAGTATGAACGTACTAACTATAAGTATACATAAGGAATCTAATTGTGGAAACAAGAATACACCAAATCTATAGAAAATGTTTGTTTTGTTGGCATTTTTCAAGCCGTCAGGTGATCAGACCAGCTGTTAAACAACCTGCAGGATAGTCAAATATATAGACAATTGATGGAAACTTATGGATAAACAATAGTTATATTTACACCTTGTCCGATCATGTTTTTTGCCTTGTTGGAGCTATTTTTTAGTGACGTCTCCACTTTCCGAGAGCACATGAAGTACTTTTGTTTAAAGCATGTTCAGTCATAACTGATAGAATCAATGGCCAGGGCTATGAAAATAAAACCCCAGCAATAATAAACCCTAGTTTTCCTCTAACATTGTTACTAGAGTTTGGTTGAAAGTGTTCAAAGCTGAGACAACTGTACAAGTTGCACTCTTTTCAAGTCTCTCCAGATGAGTGTTATTGCTAGGATTATAATTGGTATTGTGAAGGAATAGCTTCAATTCTGCATCAACTCTTTCACCAGGGGAAGAAAAAAAAGCTGGTTGATTTTTTTCCATTGATAGACAAGATGTTCTATCTGATTTTCACAGCTTTGGCTCGGGCCTGGAGTCATATTCTAAAGGCTGCAGATAATGTCAGCAGTCAGAACAGTACATTGACACAAACTGAGAGATAACAGGGATCTCTTTGCAAGACCTGTGAAATGCCTAATTAGACAGGAATGCATTCCAGTGAACTTGTAGAGGCGGAGATACTAAATGACAGCTCAACGTCTGTCTGTTTTAGTGATGATGAGAAATCAAATGAGACACATGAGACACAGCAGCCTTTTTCCTTTTACTCACTCTACCTTCCCTGCGGTTAGACCGCAACCGCAGACGTGTGTCACCGAAGAACTCATCAAACCACACCAGTGTGTCTGTGCTGTTTGAGGTAGCTACGACTGCGTTCTTGTGGTTTTTTTTATTTCTCACTGTATGTGAACGGGGGGGGGGGGGGGGGGCTTCACAGTACAGCAGGCACTCAGTCTCTGACCACATTTGACCCCTCTTTTTGGCTCTCATTGCGGATTATTTCTGTACAGCTCACATGATCCCACGAGGACTGTACATGGGTTTAGCAACCTGGACAGTAGTGATGCTGATGTCAGTCCTCTCTGCCCATTCCGCCCCTGTTTTCCTGTTTGCCAGCCTTCTATGAACAAAGCACATGCCGGCTTGTTTTCATTCCATGTGTTTCCTGTTCTCGTCCCAGCAGCTGAGAGGATGAAGGGGAGGAATCCCAGCGGTTGGTGGAGTTTGTAGCAACAGAAGGAACAGCAGCACTGGCAGTCTTTCCACCTCCTGCTTGACACCTCTGTCTGCAGCGAGGCTCACCATGAGTTAGAGGGCATCGGAGACAATCGCCACAGCTGCCTTCCCACCATCTGGAGCACCGTGTCTGGAGACGGCAGCATCACTCGCCCTGCTTCATGAGCCAGCAGGATGCGGCTGAGGTCCTCGCACTCTCCGAGCGCCTCCTCATAGCTTCACACAAGGGACAAGCCGACAATGTGGTCCAGCTTATCAACAAGGGCGCAAAAGTAGCTGTCACCAAGGTGAGTCAGTGGTCCTGAATGTGCTGATGGTTGCTGTAGTGTTTGGTTTGTTATGTAGCGCTGCTAGTAATAGAGTGTCAGCTGGTGTGTCCATCCAACACTTAAGTCCAGAGCATCGTATCTTAAAATCTACTGGCCAGATTGCTATGAAGTTTGGTGTCAGTATTTATGGCCCCAGGGGATTCTGAATGATTTGGGTGATTATACCAGTGTTGGGTCCTTTCTCAACAATTTGGTTACAATTTGTTGTCAGAAACTAACTTCTTATCCATTGGCTCAACAGAAAGAACCGTTCTCTCGATTAGGGTGCTTTCAGATTAACTCATGTCAGTTTGTTTGGTTTGGTTTGCAAACCAAACAACCCACCTTTTCAAGCAGTCTCGATCCAGTTATTTGGTCTGTTTTCTCTGTTCCAGTTGGACTACAGTGTGGTTCATTTGTGATGTGAAAGCAAAGCAGACAAACCACAAGACTGTGTGATAGTAGGAATGTGGTTTTAGCATGAAAAGCTAAACTGCAATTTAATCCATCTGCTGATTGTGATCTGTATAAGTCATGTATATATTTATGCATTCAGTAACCATGGTAACACATGCACGTCAGCAAACAAGGGGAAGAATTTTCCCTGCCACATGAGAAAGTAAAAAGAGGTTAAAACAGGTGTGTTGTGTCCTTTTTAGCCTTTTAGCAGTTCCTTAGGGATGTGTCTATGATATAATATTTTATGTATGACAGTCAGTGTCGGGCAAGTTACTTGAAAATTATAATTGATTACTGATTACACTTTATTCATTGTAAAAGTAATTATATTACTTTACTCATTACTTACATTACTTGTTACTCTACTTGTGTCACTCAGCCGTCAGCTCCGTCTGACCGAAATACTGTCAACTAATAAATAATCCAGCAGTAAGTGAGACAATGTGCAGGAGTTTTTCCTCATTGTTTCAAGTAATTCCTCAGCAAAATGAGTGACATGCAGCGACCACGCAGTAACGATCACCTGCAGTATCACCGTACCAGACACCATTCATTGTCCTGTTTACCTGCCCGCTTGCAGTCTGAACTAATAGTCCCAGAGAAGATAAGTACAGGAAGTTGTGTGGGAAATGGAATGGCCTCTGATGACTTGTTTTTGACTTGTTGATCATGTTGCTCACAGTGAGTTCAGGGTCAAAATCAACCGGTTGGCGCAATTCGGCTTTTAACTTTTATCTTTCCTGTATTATATTGTCTGTAGCTTTTGGGTGTTGTTTTACTTGCATTGTTTCACTGAGTTGTGTGACTCATAGAGGTGGTCTAGTGAATGGAGCAGATAGACAGTCACACATTCCTTTCACTGCGAAGCCTTTCACTCTTTGTCTTCAGTTGAGAGTCATCATGAAGTAAGTCACTTTGGACAACATATCCAGCAACACTGTTTCTGTAGGCTCATCTGGACTTCTTACACTAATTAGACACAAAGCAGAGCATGAAAGGTTTAGCAGCACTGGAGCCACTAACATGACACAACCCCTACATGTTTCAAAACAAGTGAAAATAATTCCAGCAGCTCTGGATTCCATCTGTGGAATAATTTCCAGCCAATGTTTTCATCCTCATTGAAGTGATTTGAGTGAGACACTTGAGTTGATCCGGATGATCTTAGTGCTCTCATCCTTCTGATGAAGTGTGTTCTCATGTGGGTGCCACACGGAGATATGCAAAGACATCTTCTCCTAATTACACTGAGCATGAGGAGATCTTACTGCCTCTCTAGATGTTTAAGAGGATGAATCCTCCATCTAATTAAGTTGTATGCATATGTGAATCTGCTTAATTTCACATAGTAAAGCAAATCAGAAGAGAGGCATGGCTTTAAAACATTGTTTTGGTATTGTTTGAAATTTGAAACCATACTTGTTTTTCAGTAACTCATTTTGAAAACTCAAGGTCTATTTATAAGCTTTTGCATTAGCTTTCAACCACCTCTCACAGTCTTCATCAGTGGATGGAGTCTGCTCAGTTGACCTTTAAGGCATTTCCATTCTCTCTATCCCTTCACGTCAGAATTCGGACACTTGGATTTGCAATCAGAATGACAAACTTGAGATCCTTGTACTGTATGTAATGACATGGGTCAGCTGAGAATGAATGCTGAGTGTAATAGAGCCAGCACACATTTTCCATGCTGTGTAACCTCCAGCAGCGTTGTGTTGTTTGCACCCAGATGTTTAACAGTAGCACAGCTGAGCTGCTGCACGGCCAGATGGATCACACTGACACAGTTTTCTGTCTAAGAGTCTCTCTCACACACACACACTCACACACACACACACACACACACACACACACACACACACACACACACACAGTGACAGTAGTAGCTGGCAACAGAGTCCCCTGAAGCTCTGTTTTATTCTTTTATCACATCTCCTGTAACCACACATACTCACGCATGCACACACCACGGTTTTATTTACAAATACACAGAATGTGATGTAACTCTCCCGTGTGCCAGTTAGGGCCAATGCTCATCTAGAACAATGGTCTGGATGTTAGATGAGGTGCACAGATGGGGCAGTCTGTTAGTGCAGGGCATTGTACCTCAGTACTGTCTCCATCGCACAAAGTATCAAAAACTGTCTCAGATTTCAGACAGTAGTAGACAAAAGCAGACTTCTCTTTTTTTTTGATTTTCGATTTTGCCGTCTGAAATGACAACTGTCACTGGCAGATTTTGATGTTTAATATTAACTGCAAGAGCTGGTTGAAAACTGTCTCTGGTTGAGTTGCAGGCTATATAAAGCTACATAAAGCTACATGTCCAGGTAAAAACATGTCAAATCCTTGCTTTAATGGTATTTTTTAAACTACACTTAATTTCAGGTACCTGATATGAAAAGAGGCCACATGCAAAGCCAGTGCAGAAGTGTTATTCATTTGTGAATGCTTTATACTGGCTGTTTTTGTTGTCTATCATGTGCTTAGTGTTTTCTGTGCTGGCAGTGCAAACCTATTTTCCATGGGTACATGAACACATGGCATCATATTGTAACAGCTACAACAATATTACATCTGCTGTCGCTCGCTCTGATGATTTTTGTTCCAACCAGCTGTATTTGGGTATTTTGGCAGCGTGCCATTATGAACGCTTAATCCAGGATAAAGGGGGCAAAGTTTGATATGAAAAATTCCTCTGCTCAGGAACAGGAATGCAGGGATAGTTTTTGGGAGGCTAATATGATGAATGGATTGAGACTGAGAGAGAAAAACATAAAACAGATGAAAATAAAAGAAGGCAAATAGGATTAAGTGTGTGTGTGGGGGGGGTGAGATGAGGTTGGTAATGAAGAAGAAAATGTGAGGAGATGATGGTTTAGAGTCCAGTACCTGATCATCTCCAGGTTTACACTCTACTAGACAAAACTGGAGACAGTTCACAGTTTACTCATGTCCATATTAGGTCACGTGATGACAACTGAACAAACTCTACCTGCTGATGATGATGGTAGACCTTGAGATTTTTTTGTCAAGAGTATATGTATTGTTTATAATAAATAGAAATACAGATACGGCCTTAGGGACTGGAAGAATGATTACAGTGACCAGTAACCAGTAATTATTGTTTTTAGATGAAATTAAAAAATGTGAACCTATACTTAATCTATTTTCAATTCCAAAGCCATATCAGTTGTTCGTCTCTATTAGCCAACGAGGGGCGCTAATCTGGTACTGTCCATGAACAGACTCCATACAGATGTGAAGTGGGAGAAGCTATTTCAGATCCTCCTGGTTCTGGAAGTAAAAGGCCAATTCATTTTTCCCACAGACTATGATTCGTGACTCACAGTTTGAGCACTTCTAATGCTTGGATGGACGTGAAACTCTCCCAGTTAAATCACTACAAAAGATTGTGTTAGAAAATATCCAGTTCTTTGATAAAAAAATGGAAGGTGGTGTTCAAGCCTGTGGACAAGTTAGCCATGACTCCTAACACTGTGTCGACATAGGAGTAGCATGTCAGCAGTGCAGTAGATAGTGCTCTGTTTCTTCACAGGATGTGTTCAGGCACAGGATTGGGTGTAAGAAACATTACCTGTGTAGACATGCTCTACGGAATATTTCGGCAAGAAATATCCAATCACAGAGTTTAAAATTCGCCACTAAAGACACATTAATGATATATTGCAGCTATTGCAGTTGCAATAGTTGTTGAATTCCGCCCAGTTACCACAGTTACAGTACAGCAGTACAGTAAAGCGCACCTGCAGAGCAGCCGCCCCACACTACCCTCACACAGCCAACATGAGTTTCAAAATTATACCTGCACCATTCATGTTTTAATGCTCTTGTTCATTATTTGTTGGTCATCCTGTTATTAGTTCAGTAATATAATCCAAGCGTAGCACGGAGCGTCTCTCGGGCTGTCCTCTGTTTCCATCACAGTTGTGTACTTAGGTCATTAGAGGACAAGAATCTGTAAAAGTGTACAGCCTGTCATGCTGTCACCCTGCATTACTTTGTGTATAATGACATAGCTAAAAACAAAAGGCAGTGATTAGACTGAAAAAATGCAAGTTGACTCGGGCTTCTCAACTGATGCATCGACTCAGCAACTTTTAGGGGGCAGCCCTAGTAAAAACCCTTCTGCAACCAGCAGTCCCTCCCACTTGACAACTCTACTACAGTGAGAAGAATGAGGACTTGTGGTCCCTGTCCAATGGTCTTTGAATATCTCAAAGACTTGAATTAGGACAGCTTCCATGAGACAGTCTAACAGAGCATGAAGAACCTTATAGAACCAGCCCATAGAGCCACAAACAGACCCTCAGTCAGTCTGGAGACAAACAGAGGCCTCCTGCTGGCCAGAAGCCGGCTGTTTACCTGAGCTCTGCTGGTGGCTTCACTCCAAGCCAGGCCCAGTGTAACTCAATCTGAGGACCACATGAATGCCAAGCAGAGCAGTGCCGCACCCAAACAAAGAACCAACCTCCAAATGCCGAGATAATACCTGGGATGTAATGCGGCTTGTGCTGTTGTGTGGGAATACACACTTGATCTGTAATTAAACCGTATTTACACAGTATAATTACAGATTAACAAAGATCACATGGATCTTGTGTTTGAAGTTTGAACGGTTACCTACATGCTGACATCCTGCTCGGCCATTCCTCTTCATGCACTTAAGCAGAGTTCATTATCTTGGATGTAATGTGCAGGATGACAGGATGTGTTCAGAGCTTTTAACCTGATCCTTCCAATGGCTAAACTAATATCTCCTGGCTGCTGTAAGAAGGAATTTCCCACAGTTGACATTCTTCACGTCATCTCAGCCTCCATGATAAATTACAGAGCATCAGTGGATTCTGACTGGCACTTGTTCCATTACCACAGGATGTTAAACAGTAGTCACACTCATTATATATATGGCATTTGCTGTGTGAAGAAGAGCCTCTGTTGTTTTTTATGTCAACAGAGGTGGTTTTGGTTTCAGGCAAGATGGCCTAACTCCACTATAAAGGGTGGGTTATCCTAGAAACGAACAAGTTAGCAGGATGTGTTGTTTAACCATGTTGGAAAGTGTTGTTCCAAACAGCCACACTCAAAGGTGAGGAGAAACGCTGGCTGTCATAGTGAGTGGGAGACATGACACTGTTTAAATACAGGGAGCACACTTTTTCAAAAACTCTCGACACTCACAGTGTTGCACTCTGTGATCACATGAAAAGTGACAGATAGTCAGGCCATTGTTTAATAGTTCAATAGTTGTTTAAAGAATGAAAAAGAGAGCCTAAAGGACGAGTTCACAATTTCTCAAATGTGTCTTAAAACAACAGTCAGGTGTCTATATAAACAGTGAAATAGGTTTTCCTCACTGTAATCATTCCTCCTGTTCATACTGGCTATCAAAAGATCCCCTTCAAATGTGCTTTCAATGTAAGTGATGGGGGCCAAAATCCACAGTGTGTCCACACAGTCATTTAGTGCAAAAATGCATTAAAAGTTGATGTGAAGCTTATATGAGGCTTCATCAGTCTGAGTTAGTCATATCAAGTGGATATCTGACACATTTACAGTCTTTTTAAGCTTCAAATTCCCTCTTTGTGTTTCCTCGGACAGTGTTTCCCTGTTGAGCTGTGGTGGAAGTATAGTAACAAAAAAAGGGACTTTGCCACTAAAAAGACTGTAATGTTGAAATATATCTGCTTGATTTGACTCATTTGGATGGCTGAAGCTTCATATTAGTTTCAGATAAACTTTTAGATACTTTTTTTAAATGCGTACATTTTTGCACAGAAAGAGGACTGTGGATTTTGGCCTCCCTCACTTCCATTGTAAGTGCATTATGAAGGGAAATTCTTATGGTCAGTATGAACAGGAGGAATGATTACAGCAAGAAAACCCTATTTCAATGTTCTTTGGGCTCCTGACTGTTTGAAAAACTCTGTCAACATGTGCTTTATGACAAATGCTGACCAGCTGGTCTCACCCAGCTAGCAGCTCATCGCAGGTCCGAAAAAATCTGACCACATATTGGAAATCTAAATGGTTACTTTCTTGCCTGGAAAAATTTTTAAAACTTAATAAAGTGACATATTAACAGTCAAAAATTACAGAGATGTATCTGGCGGTGATAGGCTTAATCAGCATTGTGTGAACTTGATTGTCAAGGGCTTGAATGTAACAGATGTTCATTTACATGTAAAAGTCCTGCACTCCAGCTTTAATTGATAAAAACAAGTTTGGATGATATTACTGGTGTGCAAGTTACTCCAAAGTTCTTTGACACAGACTTAACATTGGTACTAAGTGAACCAAGGGAAGACTGTATTTGTAATTTATGATGTTCTGGATCAAAGATCAACACCTCTGTTTTATTGCTATTAAATTGTAGGAAGTTAGCTGCTATCTAGTCCTTGAAATTGTATAAACAGTAATGCAGTATGGTTACATTGTTCAGTTCATGTGGTTTAAATGAGAGTTAGGTATAACGGTGTATCATCAGCGTAACTGTGTATCATCAGCATAACAGTGAAAAGAGATCTTGTGTTGCCACATGATATGTCCAAGGGGTAACATGTACAGTCAGAATAAAATTGGTCCAAGAATACATCCTTGAGGTAGTCCACAGGTGATGCTAGCTGTTGATGATTTAAAATCTTGGATGGAGACAAAAATGTCTTGTTTTCCAGGCAAGAGGAGAACCATTCCAGTACAACTCCAGTGATTCCTGCCCATTTCCTCAGTCTCTCAGTAAGAATTTTGTGCTCTGTGGTGTTGAAGGCTGCACTTAGAGAGAGCAGAGTCCAGAGTCTGTAGCCAGTAATAAGTCATTTGTCACACAAAGGAAGAATTTTTCAAAGACGTAATTGTTATTTTTCCTGAGTGGCTCTAGAAGTTGTGTCATTACTACATTCTCTAATATTTTTAACATAAACGAAAACTTAAAAATTAGCTGTAATTTTGTATGTTAAGGATGTTTTAAGGCTTTGTTTGTTTTCGCTGGACTCATTATTAAGATAGATTGTACTCTGCAGCAGATTGTGTTCAGTCGTACCACCAGGCAGCTATGACCACAGTTACTTACACTGCAGCAACATCTGACTCACTACACAGTGATTCTGTGTGTGGGACAGTGGAGGTGGGTTTTCCCTCGACTTTGTTTGCTTCTGCGGGGAGGTTGTGTGCTTATGTTGTGTGCCCTGTGGTGTTTTTGTTCGCTCGCCTGAATTGTGTGTTTTGTGTCCACAGTATGGCAGAAGCCCCCTGCACTTGGCTGCCTACAAAGGCCACATTGAGGTTGTGCGTATCCTGCTCAAAGCTGGCTGCGACCTGGACATCCAAGACGATGTGAGTAGATGCATTTGTCTGTCACCTGCGTCGGCTACGTTTCCACTTTTCAACCACTTCCAGCCTGTGCTTCAGCCTTGATTGATAATTACCAGCGGACTACTTCTGTTTTATTGGAATCATTGTATACTTTCAATTATTTTTTAACACAAACACAGCTGTAGTCTAATGACCTCTAGTGGCCTTGAATGGGACTCTTTGGACTGCCCACTCGTGGGTTTGCCCTCAGGATGCAGGCCCCCCTTCCCCACAGATAGCGATAACCCAGATCTCTGGCACTGCCAAATTCACTCTCTGTGGTCAATGAGCTCCGCAACAGGCTGCAGTCCATCCTCCTCGACTGGAGGGAGCAGGAGCTGCAGACTGAGGCAGGAGGAGGAGGAGGAGCAGGAGGGGAGAAGACAGTGGAGGAGGGCTGGGAAAGAGCCTGAAGGATCAGGGAGAGTGAAGGAGGTTAGCCAAACCTGCTCCTACTGAACCAGTGGAAATCTGTCCCCCCATCCTTCCTTCCCTGAAACTCAACTCCTCCACTCCCGCTGCTGCGCTCGGCTCACTTCTTATCTATCTTGGAATGGCCGACCCTCTCCTCTTCTCCTCCCTCCTGTTTCTCCTCTTTCTCTCATGGAAATCATTGCTTATAGAGCTCTCATGTCAAAGCTGCCCTGCTAAGTGTCACTCACCACTAATCTGCTCTGTGTGCAGGAATTCCATTTATGGCTGAGCATAAATGTGAGCTGATGCTTTTTTCCTGGGACTGTACGCTGTCTGTGCTGCTTTCATATGCTTATACAAACTACAGTGGACTCCTAACAGTAAAGTGTTTGAGTTGAACTGCTGTGGTTGGTTTAACTGCTACATCACGACCATATTATCATCATCACTGCTTGAGTCAATAACAGCTCTGAGCTACGGGATACGTACTGTGCTTATTAAAAAAAGAGCTTGCAAAGCCGTCAACAGTTAAAGAGATGGTTTGTTTTTGTGGAATTTATACTATTTTAAATATACTGTACAGTATGTGCAACAACAAGCTTTGTTGTGTTGAGTCACTGATGCTCAGTGGTAGAAAAACTTGTGTAGCACTGAGAGCTGAATATTTCATACTCTTTAGCTTATTAACAATGATGAACGATGCTGAAGGGTGCATGATATCATTTAGTTGTTGTAAAATTAGATTAAAATCATAAATGTTGCATGTCTTTTTAGCAGGCCCACTATTTCACTGGTCATACCTTTAAACTGCATGCAGAGACATAGGAAAGGCATCTAAGAGTTTTTTTTGTACTCTGAGTAAAAAAGAATAAAACTAAATATAACAAAACTATCGCTCTAAAGGAAAAGTTCAGTATTTTTGGAAATACATCTTTTGCTTTCTTTCCAAAGGTGAGATTAGAAGATCAATGTCAGGTTCAGGTTTGTCATGTACAGAGCTGGCCCAGTTTAAAGACTGGAATCAGGGAAACTGCTAGCCTGGATCTGTACAGTCAAAAATACACCTGCCAACACCTGTAAAGCTCATTAATTAACATGTCATGCTGTTTGTTCAATCTGTTACCCAAACAGAAAAGTAAAAATGAAAAAATAATGTTTGTGGTTTTAGGCGGAGTTATGTGTTGGAACTATTTCTTGACAAACAGTTTATCCATCCGCCCGTGCACTGTCTGTGCTAGTTTTGGTGGGTGAGTACAGGTTTTGGTTTTGGTCTCTGTCCAGACATGATGGTAGCAAACATGGCAACCTCATTGTGATGTCAAGACTCTGTGATGATGCACACAGTCCTTGTTTCTCTGCTAGCTGTTTCCCTCTGCTTCCAGTCTGTATGCTAAGCTAAGCTAAGCTAGGCATGAGGTTGATATAGATCTTCATCTCACTCAGAAAGAGCAGGCAAGCAAATCAGTGTATTTCCCAAAATACTGAACTCCTTTAACTGTAAGTCAAGACTTCATACGTAGATTAGGACATGTAGACCAGCTATCCATCTGTAGAAGTTTAAGCGTGTATTTCTTTTGAACAACCTATTGGTCCCATTAATGTGCAGTAACTCAGCTAACTAAGCTAGGCTAATTTCATTGACCATATCATTAACTAGCTTGCAGTGATATACAAAAGACATCTACGTGTTTTTTCTACTCAAAGTAAGCAGGAGTTCATATTCCTATTCCTCCAAGAGTGTCACCTCTGATGAATGAAAATCTTGTATCTCCATGTCAACTTTTCAACAACTGATATGCTTTTTTTTTTTACAGAAGATAATTGATTTTAAATGAGATTCATGCACCTTGGTGGCATGAAAATGACACAGCAAAAACACTTTCAATTAACAACACAATAAAATACCAGACTGGGGCTCCAAGATTTTCGTGTGATGGAAATGTTTTTTCTCTGGACTGATGCTGGTTTTCATGTGATGTTTGTTTTGTTGTCGTGTTTCTGAGCGGTTGTTGTCCCGTATAATTTGTCAGTGTTTGTGTGTTTATGTTGGCAGGGGGAGCAGACGGCGTTACACCGGGCTGCAGTCGTGGGAAACAGTGACGTTATCAGCGCTCTCATCCAGGAAGGGTGTGCACTGGACAGGCAGGACAAGGTGCAGATCAAAAAACAGAAACATACATGGAGGCTAACGTCACCTTAATTACAATCAGTCAAAGCAACGGGGGAGTTTCAAAGCCACAATAATGACTGCATTAAAGCATCTGATAATCAGAGAGAAACCAGTGTGCCTGTAATCTGCTTAGCCTCATTCCACCATGAAAAGTAGTGTTTAGCGTCACAGAGAAATAGCAAATGACTTGTTCACAAACTTAGCCGGACCTAAAGTTTATGGATTATAAACATTTTACCCTGTTTTAATTGTGCTTTATGTCAGATTCCATTAACACTCAAATATATAGTACATTGAATGTGTATTTGTAGTTGTTAACTCATGGTGTACAAAAATATTCCAGCCAGTAATACCATCACAGATTTAACAAAGCTGTTTTGTCAGAGTCCCGTTGCTTTACAGTCAACCACTTTTGAATAATCTCACAACAGTGCTCTTACATACACTGTAGAAAATCTGGAGAATAAATAGACCTTGCAGTTTGCACATATGTCAGTAAAAATGTGGTTGTTAATGCTTATACAGTATGGCAACAGCTTTCATTTACTGTCGGGGTTTCTTTTTTGTTCAGCTATTTGTTGTCCTGAGTATTCTGCAGCTGAAACATGGCCAAGGTCACGTTCCATGTAGCACATTAAACAGTGACTGAAGTCTTCATATCTTCAAAAAGAGTGAATTGAATTGAGTATTCATTGAGAGTTCATGACAAGGAAGTCCATATTTTGTACCTTTTGACAGTCATAGTGAACATGTAAAACATCCAAACTCACTGTCACGTTTAATCCAAATTTCAAGTAGAACCCACTATCAATGTACTGTCACTTCTCAAATATTTTTTATTTTTTACTGTAGGATGAACCTTTATTTGAAACAGAGGTCTAATATCTGCTCCAATTTATTGTTGATTATGAAAGGGCACCATTCCTGTTTTTCCTGGAGAGCTTTTAATATGAAACGTCTGGGGGTTGAGTTTCATTGACTCAACAGAAATCAAAAGAAATGGCTAAATAAGATTAAATAGTGAATGAAAACAGTGGTTCTGTTAGAAGAAGAAGAAGAAGAAACTCAGAGCAGCAGAGTGGTGAGTATGACATGACTCTGTTGTTGTGATGATTGAATAAGTGCTGTGGAAATATAGATATACTATTATATAATAGCACACTGTTATTTGAGAATTTACATTAAGTGGCTAGACTTAAGCTAGAGTTATGAAGGAGGAGGTTCTTCATCATTTTAAGTCCAGTGGATCAGTCTGTCTGTTGTTAATGTGTCTTTCTGTGTGGTTTTCTATTCTGCCAGGATGGCAACACGGCTCTCCATGAGGTGTCCTGGCACGGCTTCAGTCAGTCTGTCAAACTGCTGGTGAAGGCTGGAGCCAACGTTCACGCTAAAAACAAGGTGATTCTCAACTGAAAGAAAAAACTAATCACAGGAATACACATAGGACAATATACTGTGTATATTATATTATTTAGTATGTTATTATACTAATGATATGTTAGTATTTAGTTAATACATGTATTGAGACAGTATGTCTTGATTGGAGAAAATTCTACGACGATGCTGATGTCCATTTGAAACAATAAAAATATAAAGTTTGGAGCACACTGTTAAACATAATCATCTTTAGCTCCATGACATTAGTAAACATAAATAAACAGTGACACTCTCTCTTCCCCTCCTCCTCCAGGCAGGAAACACAGCTCTCCACCTTGCATGTCAGAACGGTCACGCTCAGAGCTCCAAGGTTCTTCTCTTGGGAGGCTCCAGGCCCGACAGCAAGAACCATGTAAGTCTCCAGCAGGGCTGCAGTGGACTCACATGCCAGAGATAATGAGATGGATGCACTTTTTCAGACATAGACACATGAGACATCTTTCTCTTCTTGGTCCTATAACACCGTGGTTTCTAACCTGGAGGTCGTTGGATTAATATGAGCAATCACAAGATGATAGGACAGGATAGGACAACAGAAAAAAACATATTTCTGATACACAGCGCAAAGTTGTTTGATGGGCATATTGTGGACTTCCTGTTGGATTTAGATCAGGGGTGTCAGCATATGATTTGTAGGTCTTGATGAGACGAATAATTGAGTTTTGGTTCGATCTCTCTATGACATTCCTATGGGCCTTGGCGGCCATATTAGATACGTAGGTGGTGCTATAGAGCACATTTTGGCATTTCGGGGGATAACTTTTACATTTTATCAAATTTTTGACCAGACCTGATGTGCGTGCCAAATTTGGTGAGTTTTTGAACATGTTTAGGGGGCAAATTTAGGGTTGAAGTGGCGTAATAATAAAGAAAGAAGAAGAGGAAAGTACACGAAATACAATAGGGTCTTCACCCCTTTGGGGCTCAGGCCCTAATGATGTGACTTAGATTAAGGTAAACTAATGGTGCCTGATAAACTCAAAATTAATCTGAAAGGAAACTGATTTAATCTGCAGATCGTATTATTAGTTGTGTCAAAACTATAATATTAAGCAGTGTACGCAACATTTTAAGCTCCGCGATTGGATGTTTCTTGCTAAAATGCACCTTGGGAGTAGTGTCTGCAGGCTTCTACCTTCAACTTCTTATTGAAGAACCAGATAAGAACCAGAAAAGTTCCTCACATTTCCCAACTCTATTGTCAGTGCTTGGTATGTGGCACACGTAAATCAAAGGTGTCAGTAATTACATGTGCAGCTGTGTTTACCCTGCTGTCACACTGTAGCTGCTTCCCAGTTCACAAGCTGAATCCTACATTTCAAACAAGCCAACAGCAACAGTCTCATTTCTAAGCCTCTTTTAAATGCGGCCAAGAAACACAGCCTCCTTATTTCTGAATTTGGAGGACAAAACTGGCACAGGCCTCCCACAATCCATTGTTTACTGGTAGAATGTTTAATGTAGCATTAAGGCAATCCTCAACAGCTTGTAAAGTCAGGTAATATCACATGACCATGTTATCAGGTAAATATGTAACATGAAGTAGACCGGTGTCTGTTTCCTTCATTTACATTCTTGTTTGTATACATCATCTGTTACTGTCATGATCTTTTCTTCTTCTGTTTTTTCCACGTGTTCAGTCTCTTCATGTAAAATTCTTTTTGAAAACAAACTTATGTATCTGTTCATATCCACCTGCTTTCTATTATCCAGCGGCTTTGAAACCCAGGATAACGCTCTGCTCTTGGCAGTGCGTTGCTGTTACTGTTTACATGGCACACAAGTCTCTTAATTATGAAACGCTGCATGGTACATTTGCACTTCAAACATAAAAATGCAGCCTCACAGGGCAGCTGTTGTTACTCAGCACAAAATCAATCCAGGAGGAGGTTGTCAGTGGTGGATCACAAGCAGCCGTCCTCACATGCACTCATGTGATGACACTCGGCCTTCAGTATTTAAATACAGTGTGATGTTTGTGGCAGGTGCTCACACACACTTTCATTAAGTCTCAAATTCAATAACATTACATAATAGAAATAAATTTGGCTCAATTTTAGTGTTTAAATTATTGATTTGTTCATTAATAAGGATTCAGGCCAAAAAAGCATTTCTTATATTGATAAATCTGGGTTATTTTTTTAGATTTGTAAATGAATTTTTTATTTGTTAACAACCCAAAACAACCCAAAGTGATGTATGTATGTATGTATGTATGTATTTATTCATTTATTGATTTATTTTCTTGGACAAACAGTCCAAAAAAACCCAGTTTAAAATGACATGAAACAGAGAAAAGCTGTTAAAATCAGGAGCAGCACTGTCATCAACTGATTTGCTTTGAACAGTTCATGGAGAAATCTTTTCAGGAGTATGAGGAATATTTTAAAAGTAGGTTGTAGGTCTGTATGTTTCAATACTGTTGGGTAATTAAAACTAAAAACATATGAATTTATCATATGTTTGAATGTAAAAGCCTGTCAGCTAATGTATATTAAAGTATGTGTTTATCTCTGAAATTCAGTGGTGTAAAATTATAATTCTTAAGAACCAACACTTGAGCTGTATGCTGTAAAAGTTGAACTTTTTTTCTTAAGTGTTACTTTACACTTCTGCTGTCATGTAATAATAGACCAGCAATCAGTCTATGAATCAGCTGTCTGACCATCAGCAGTCATGTGATGTCAATGTGCTGAAGTGCTGAAGGTGAATGTAACTTCATCTTGTCTTATGTTCTCCTTTGAGAAAAAATGTATATTTTATCATGTTTTATTGTTTTCATTCATGGAGAACATTGGCTGTCTTACTTATGTATTCTTTTTATTACAAACAAGTGCATATCTTGTGTTGCATCTTGGCTTGTTGAGCAAGCAAAACATCCACTGGGTAAAAGGTGCACTGCTGCTGTCCAACTTAAAAACTTCAAACGTCAACACTGGTCAGTTAAGATGATAAATGGTTGGGTTCTTAACAGGGAATCCATTCTGCTTATTTCCAGCTCCATATTTTTATTCTTGGACTCCATAAGAGTAGCTTTGCATGATTTACAGTTCAAAAAAACTCCTTATTTATCTTCTATCTTATCTTCTACTGGCCCTTTGACCACATTTACTATGAACATCTGACATTGTAACATTACACACTGTATGAGTGAAAATAAGGAAAAGCATAAAGCTTTAAACATGAAAAACACTGCTGACAGCACAATCATTTGAAGCTCCAGTTAGCAGAGCAGGTTTATTTGGTGCCCCTGCTGGCTCAGCTGTCAATCAAACATTTTCATCAGCTCACACACTTAGAGGTTTGGAGAGTAAAAGGAGCACTAGTGATTTTACTTCAAGGATCTTTCAGGAAAAAAAATATTAACAATAAACTTTAAGATGATATTTGATTGCAAAAAGGGATGATCCATTGTGTTTATGGTTGTCATGTAAATTAATTTGTATAATATACAGAATCTAATAATGATTTACATCATCGCATGTCATTCAAAAAGCACTATAATGTATTTTCTCTTTGTGCTGAGACATATTTTACATGTTATATTTTTCCAGGCAGGGGATACATGTCTGCATGTCGCGGCCCGTTACAACCATGTGGCTATGATCCGCATCCTGCTGGGAGCCTTTTGCTCCGTGTCAGAGAAGAACCTGGTGAGTTACCACCTGAACAGAAGAATGACCTCTCAACACCAGCTGAATACTAACCATCTTGTCTGTGGTTATTATATACAGTAGTAGCCGCTATGGAATGTGACTACTATTGATTGGAACTTAGCTAATGTTTAAAAAAAATCTGTCTTGAAAAAGTGGCTGGCACATTTTTGAATTCAAAAGAAAAAGTTCAGTTTTCTGCTGATATAGATGCACAATTCCTCCATAATCCCAGCTGTAAATGTGAGATCCATATTCAGTGAAAGCAGGGATAGTTGATTTGATTTTGCTTTGTGCGTCACTCTGCATGAGATCATCTGTTTAATGCGTAGGACTTAAATGTTCATACAAGCAGCAGATGTCTTAAAGATATAAATGGTACACTCTCACACCACCACCTCTTGTTCCTTGTGTGTGTGTGTGTGTGTGTGTGTGTGTGTGTGTGTGTGTGTGTGTGTGTGTGTGTGTGTGTGCGTGTGTGTGTGTGTGTGTGTGTGTGTGTAGGCTGGGGACACACCGCTACACGTGGCAGCTGCTCTGAATCACAAGAAGACAGTACGTCTACTGCTGGAGGCAGGAGCTGACAGCCGCATCTGCAACAATGTGAGCGCCTGCAGCCTCTTTCTACATCATTAATGCAGAAGAAGTGTTTGTGCACTCACTTTGCCTTTTCTTCATCTTCAGCACACATTACTGTTGTGTTACCAACCTCCTTTTAAGTATGCTGTCCCCGCTTCCTGTCGTCTATTTAAAGCTGCACTAGCCAACATTACACATTGGTGATTCCATGCGGCAGAAATCGGTTGCTGTTTGTACTCCAGAATCCTGTATTGTAATGTCAGGAATACAGACATTAGATACAGAGAATATTTGTCTGTTGCAGTGTCAAAAAGATTTGATATAATAATAGAACAAGTGAACAAATAAAGGCAGATCATTCATAAAAAACACTGAAGGGTTTTACAACAACACACCTATTTTTTTTCCATTGCTGTTAAGCCATTATCAAGTAAATTCAATGCTAAATTTTACACTTCTAGCAACAAAAAGAGGGACTTTGGCACTAAAAAGACAGTAATGTTGAAAGATATCTACTTGATTTGGCTTATTTGGATGCTGAAGCTTCATATTAACTTCAGATTAACTTTTAAAAACATTTTTGCACAGAAGGAGGACTGTGGATTCTGTCCTCCATCACTTCCACTGTAAGTGCATTATGAAAGGATCTCTTTAATGGTCAGTGTGAACAGGAGGAATGCTCATGGCAAGAAAACCCTGTTTCAAAGTTTATTTGGGCTCCTGACTGTTGTCTTAAGACAGAAAAATTGTGTCCTTTAACATCATTTGGGGGGAAGAGGCAGTATGGAAGTGATGGAATTAGTGCTGTGGAAAGGAAATGAACATTACACTGAATTAATCCAGACAAAAAGTCAGCATGGAGGAAGTGTTGAGCTAGCATTAACTGGAGATCAAGTCAACTTAGAAATAAATGCCTGTTTCTAATATAAACCTGTCCCAAATAAAGATTGCTTCTCTCTGCCACTGAGGTAAATAAAGACCTGGCCACTTAATTTAAGGTATTTAATAAAAAAAAAATGTTAAAAAGACAAAGTGAGAGCAGCTTAGCAGTGAGTATAATGTGACTCTGTTGTTGTACTGATGGAATTAGAGCTTTGTAAATGTATTTGATACTGAATTAATCAAGTCAACAACTAAACATGTACGTAAGTAAGTGTTGAGATTGCATTAACTGGAATTAGAAATAAAAGGCTTGTCTGTTCCAAATAAAGGCATTCCATTGAGTTCAAAGGCCCAGTGGCTATTTAGACATTTACACTTTTCTCTTTACTCTGTCCTCTAAATCATGTGTCGTCTGTCTGTGTGTCTGTGCAGGCAGGTCAGACAGCTTTGGACCAGGCCAGAGAACACAACAACCCAGACGTGGCTCTTCTCCTGACCAAAGCTCCACAGGTAAAACCAGTAACTGCCAGTCTGTCCAGTACAGGCCAGCTGTAAACAAAACTCATACTTAGAGATACATCTTTATGCTCATACTCTGTTAGAAGAAGAAGTGCATTGCTGTACACTGTCAAGGTGTGGACTGTTGGGACACCGAAGCTGACTGCTTGGTATTTGTTAAGCATCTATAGACACGTACACTGCCAGTCAAGCACTTGGACACGTACTCATTCAAGGGAATAAGAAGTTGTGTTCAAACTGTTGACTGGTACTGTACATGACTGATGAGACCACACACTTAATATCTAAAACAACCAATAAGCATTATATTTAACTCCAAAATCAATTTACACATTCCATATATCACTGCAGATGGTGAAGAGGTGCCTGGAGAAAGCAGTGTGTGTGTGTGTGTGTGTGTGTGTGTGTGTGTGTGTGTGTGTGTGTGTGTGTGTGTGTGTGGCAGCCACAGCGGCACAAAAATGATATGTAAACTAATTAAAATCATACTGGTGATATATGCACAGTATTAGAAGATTTTTTATCAAAAATCTACCACTGTGTTCTCCAATTCTTTAAAGATATTTGATGCAATCTTGGATTTCTTGGATTATAATGTCATTAGTTAGTTAATGTGGCTGAGGTAAAAAGGAATCGGTATATTCAGGGTTAATATTGGGGAAAGGAAAGCCAGACTTTCCAGAATCTTTCCAGGATGCCACATCCTGGTATCATCCTGGCATTTCAGCAGCTCCACAACTGACCATGACCGAGTGTCAGTACATGTCAGTATCATACAGCCCGGCCCTCTCCTCCCTGCTCACAGGGTTGGGAAGGTGATGGTGACACAGCGGATCACATTTTTATTTCAACAATAGATAAAAGTCATAAATTCCAGATGTAATTGGAAAAAAAATTGAAAGGTGCTTCTGGAATAGTTCTGGATGACTACAAGCACAAACATATGTAACACTGCTGGCTTGAATGTTTGTGATATGAAGTGAAATGAAATGTGTGAGTCGAATCATTATACAATCTGGCTTTAATTCACCACCTCACCATCTGCATCACCAATTTACAGTCTCCAAAATCTTTGTACGCATGGGTCAGAGTTTCCATACAGGTGTGCACATTCTTCTGTCAGAACGTGTGCGTCAGCCTTATTTCAGCCAAACCTTTTTGTGCGTATGCAGCGGTTATGAATGAGGTCACATGTCTTTTATTTCCCTTCAATTTGAGAAAATGACTAAATGCATTTAATGCTTTATTGCACTTACCATTTACCAGTCTTAACACATAAATGAGAAAAGTGTTTTGACCACCTCATTCTCCTGAACACATCACTTGTTACATTAGAGCGCACGCACTTCTCTGGGCTGTGTAGTAGTCAGGTATCTCCTGCAGAGTGAGACAGTGTCCTCAGACAGTTGAGGAGATGTCAGAGTCATCCTCTGTCAGATTATTTGCAGCAAGTTTCCTTCACAGAAAAGCTGAGAAGGAAAGAATTTATTATCTACAGTATGTCCATTTTATAATGATCATTTTGTCTCCTGTGTGTGTTCAGGTGCAGAGCTTTGTGCGTGGCAGGAGCTTGAGGAAGAGGAGAGACAAGCTAAAGGCAGAGGGCAGAGCTCAGTCTGTGCCCAGAGATGAGATGCTGCCCTGTAAGGTAAAGGACTTTTCAGAGCTGCTGTAACAAGTATTGTGTGTGTTTATCAAAGTCTGATATATCTTCTTCCTCTGTGCCATAGAGCTCTATTGTTGTCCACAAACTATTAAAAACACATCAATGAGTCACACTGTTGCACTGGGTGATATGTTCCTTCATCACCATAAACACACACTGTAGTTTATTGTGACTCAATCCCGCTGCCAGAAATACTCACTAGAGAATCAAATATGAATTCATCTGCCACTGAAAACAACAAATGCACTATTTCCCCCTGTTAGATGAACTGTTATAAAAGTGCAGTGTCCAGGAGAGTAATGCATCGACTCACTGCAGCCTTATCCTGTAACAGTTTTCTCCTTGTACTGTATTTCCACGTAAGAAGCTTTAAGGTTTTTTAAAATCATCTTATTCCACATGGTTTGACAGTGTTATAAATATTCTGTACCAGTTCACTATCAGCTCTTTATTGAAGCTCTACAATATTTACACTGAGTGAAATATGCAAACCCAAGACCATGTTTATTATGGCTCCACCATTCCATCAAACACATCAAATAGCTGGGTATCAGTGCTGTATATTTTTGTCTGAAGTAGATACTTTAAACATTTTTTCTGTGTCTATTTCTCAATGTTGTGGATGCTTACATTTTTCAAATGTCCTGGAAAGGTATTTACCAAACGCCTCCCTCTTCCTCTGTGCTTCCTGCAGGACAGTGCATCTGCCGCAGATGACACACAGAGCAGTGACCGAGCCGCCTGCAAACACGCTGAGGTGACCGAGTCAAACACCAGGAAGGGAAAGAACAGGAAGCAGAAAGAAAAGGTAGGTCCCTGAATCACCTCACTTTTGAAGGGTTAAAACTGATTTGTGGCAACTGGAGGTTGCCTGTCAAAAGATGCGGACGAGGAAAGGCAATGAGCAGCACTCTCCTCTCCCTCTGTCACTGTCAGAGGGAAGAGGTAGAATAATTACTAACCTCAGGTGTTGTTGATGTTGCAGCCATCATTGTCAGACCCCCTCCGCCGCAGAGAGACCAGGAACAGTGAAGCCTTTCACAGGAGGAAAGGCAAACTGCGAGGAATCTCGCCTCATGCATCCATCCCTCCACACAACTATAAGGCCTATCAGCTCTACACGCTGTACCGAGGAAAGGATGGCAAAATCATGCAGGTCAGAGCACTCACTGCCTCAACACACCTGGCTAGTCAGAGTAAATTCATGCCGTCTCTCAGTTATGTGTTCTTTGATACATACAGTACCAGTCAGAAGTTTGGACACACGTACACATTCACTTAATTTTCTGTGTTCTTTTTGAAAACACTGAAACTATAAAATAACACATATGGAATCATGAAGTAAATAAACCAAAATATCTTTAATGTTTGAGATTCTTCAAAGTAGACACTGTTTGCCTTGATGACAGCTTTGCACACTCTTGGCAATATCTTAACCAGCTTCATGAGGTCGTCACCTGGAATGCTTTTCCAACAGGAGGAGTTCCCACATGTGCTGAGTACTTGTTGGCTGCTTTTCCTTCACGCTGCAGTCCAACTTATCCCAAACCATTTCAGTTGGGTTTCAGATCATCTGATGCAGCACTCTATTACTCTCCTTCTTGGTTAAATAGCTCTTACATATCCTGGAGCTGTGTTTTGGATCACTGTCCTATTCAAAAACAAATGATGGTCCTACTAAGCACAAACCAGATGGGATGGCATGTCACTGCAGAATGTTGTGGTAGCCATGCTGGTTAAGTGTGCCTTGAATTCTGAATAAATCGCCAACAGTGTCACCAGCAAGGCCCCCCCCACACCATCACACCTCCTCCTCCATGCTTCATGGTGGGAACCATACATGCAGATACCATCCATTCACCTCCCCTGCGTCTCACAAAGACACGATGGTTAGATCCAAAAATCTTAAATTTGGAGTCATCAGACCAAAGTACAGATTCCACTGGTCTAATGTCCATTCTTTGTGTTTCTTGGTCTAAGCAACTCTCTTCTTATTGGTCTCCCTCAGTGGTGGTTTCTTTGCAGCAATTTAACCATGACAGCCTGATTCACACAGTCTCCTCCGAACAGTTGATGTTGAGATGTGTCTGCTAATGGAACTCTGGGGAGCATTGATGTGGGCTCTAATCTGAGGTGCTGTTAATTGGGGATTTATGAGGCGGGTAACTAATGAGCTTCTCCTCTGCAGCAGTGGGAACTCCTGGTCTTCTTTTCCTGGGGCAGTCCTAATGAGAGCCAGTTTCATCACAGTGTTGATGGTTGATGGAACTTTCAAAGTTCTTGAAATTTTCTGGACTGACTGACCGTCATGTCTTAAAGTAATGATGGACGGTCGTTTCTCTTTACTTAGTTGAGAGGTTCATACCATAATATGGATTACCACTGTAGTGGAATTAGGCTGTTTGCTGTATACCAACATGACCTCGGCACATGATGGTCTCAAACACATTACGAAGGCAAGAAATTCCACCAATTAACTTTTGACAAGGCACTCCTGTTCATTGAAAACCGTTCCAGGTGACCACCTCATGAAGCTGGTTAAGATATTGCCAACAGTCAAACAGTGGATACTCTGAGTCATCTAAAATAGAAAAAAATTGTTCTACAATGTAGAAAACAAAAGGAAAATCCTTGAATGAGAAGTTGTGTCCAAACATTTGATAAGTACTGTGTAAATATGTTTTTATTAAAAAACAGTCCACACACTGTTAGTTAGCTCAGTGAACTCTGAATGAAACATTTCTTTCACATAGACCAGATCAGATCATTTGCTTCAGGCACAGACTGGACTTTTCTTCTCTGCTTGGGCAGCAGAAAAACACTTGCCTTACTATGTATTCACAATATTTTGCTCATCATGGATCAAAAAGCACACAAGTGATGAAATATTAGTTAAAAAAAAATGACCTTAAATGCATCTTTTCACTTGATGCGATAAACATTGTGACAAGTGTTTTCACTGGCTGAACTATTGCTGAAGTTGTGATAGTTAAAGAAGGCCCTCTGTGTGCCCAATAAAACACCTTTTAACAATGCTGCTTTTTTACAACTTACAATTTAGCATAAAAGACCTGTATGACGGACGAAACACTTGGATTACCTTGTTCCTGGAGTTTCAGTCTGTCTTTGTTGGACACACTAGCTGTATGTGCAGTGTTGTTGATGACTGCTGTGTGTTGCAGGCTCCTCTGAACGGCTGCCGCTGTGAGCCTCTCATCAGTAAACTGGAGAACCAGCTGGAGGCCACTAAGGAAGAGATGAAGACCGAGATCCACACTGTGCAGGACCTGATGAACAGCAAGATGGGCCAGCTAGACCGCAAGAACAAGCACCAGGTACTGTTCCTCTGCTCCACAGCAGAAACATTTACTGTGATGCACTTCTGGTTTGCTTTGTTTAGAGACACACTGGCCACATACAAGCAGAGCAGGGCTTTTCATTTTAAGTCACCTGGATCATAATTGGTTTTTGGTTGAGTTTTGGTATCGTGTCATCCAGAGAAGTTAAAACAAACCTGAGTCTGTAACTTCAGCTAGAATAACACTCTCACTCATGATGAACAGCAGTTTGCTTGAAGGAGGACACACATCTGTATTTTCATGTGTCTTGGTGTTGAAAAAAAGAGTGCACACCATGACTTTTAACAAACTGTGGTGATGTTTTGCTGAATGCTGAAAGGTGGTGTAAAAAACTGGTTCCCTGCTTACTTATGACCTACTTTAACTACACCAAGTTCAAGGCCATTCAGACGAAAATAGCCTATGAGGCTGAAAATGTTCTGAGGCCCTGTATTAGTCCACGAAGCAGGGGTTTGAAACCTGTGATTTAGAGCAGAGAGTGAAGGGAGTCTTGCACCAGACCAGCTCCCACCCCGCTGGGTGTGTCACTGCCCCGAAGGACAAACCGGCAGCTGCTGGTCCTGCTCGCTCACACTTGTTTGTTTGATTCTCTCCTTTTTAAAAGGAAAAAAAAATCTGATTCAGAAGGAGAGGTAACAGAAAACAGTCTGATAGAGAACAGACAGTTTTTTTCTTCAGTAGATAAACCAATGATTGGTCGCACCGCTCACAACTTAGTGGAAAAATGACCTGTGATTTTGAAGAGACCAGCTCTACCCAAACATTAATGGGAAATATGTTGAATTAAACTGGTAGCCTACTCCTCAATACTTACACCAGTTACACAACACAGACAAAGTCCTGCTTTATTGATACTGTGTTGTAAACAGTGTTGTAAAGAGTACTCCACAGATTTAGCATTGCAACAGCACCTAACATCTTTTGCGTGACAAGTCTTCATGTCACCGGCATTTGTTTGAGTTCAGATTGCATCTAGAAAAGTAGCAACACAGCAGAGGTCAGCTGTTCTGTTCCCTGTGCAGTTGACTAGGTGGAACATTAAAGTAACAGTGCAGGCGCTTTGGCTTCATCTCCCTCTGGAGCCACTACACATTCATAATACATGTGCTCACAGCTTCTGATAAAAGTGATCTATCAGATTGCATGCAGTCACTCATGCATGTACTACGAGCATCACTGCTGCCTGAGAAAATACAATCGTGGATGTAGGCAGGAGCGCATAATCGACAACATCAAAACAACAACAGGGATAGGTATGTAGGCCAAAATACAAGAGATGAACATGGGAAATCAACCTGGAAGAAAACAAGACTGTTGACTGCTGGATGACAAGACACTGAGCTGGAGTGAAGCTGTTCACATCTGGTGTCAGATGTTGAAACCTGGCTGCAGGGACCGGCTGCCATTCAACCACAGCAGCATCAGAGAGGTTCATCATTGATGTTGGGTGACAGGGACTGACTCTCAGACCCTGTTTACACCTGACATTAACATGCGTCTCAGGTGATCCAATCACAAGTGGACAGCTCTAAGTACGTCTGTTCACACCTGGTATTAACATGCGTCTCCACATGAGTCTTGAGTGACCACTTGTGATTGGATCTCACTTCCCCGCTCTGAGTAAAGCAGGCTCCTCCTGACAAATCCTGAGCTCCATTATGTCGAGCAGTGCAGCAAAACTAAAAACTGTAGTTATCAACTTGACAGGACAGAGGAAACTATCCAGAGGAAACACAATTAAACTTTTAGCTTCCGGAAAATTTTTCTAGCCAGATAAGTGAAAAACAAGTTATTTTTTGGTTTTGGTTTCATTTCTATTCCAGTTGTAGATTTGAAGAGGTAAACAGGAAAAAACAGGAGGTGGATTTCGTTTTTTTAATTCACATGAAAAACGGAAAAACAAAATAATGCATTTCTTTATCCTGTTATCAAACAAGTTGAACACAGCTTTGGATGGAGGGTTCTGTGCCTAGTCTGCTGGAAAATAGAGGATGTCAGTTGAGTAGGCGGTCCTTTAATGTGGCCCGGGACACATTGTGTTCACACTGCTAAATGAATGTGGCCACATGCAGCCCAGACCACCTCCAAATGTGATCAGATCTCAATGCGTCCTCAATGCATCTTGGGTGCGTTCACACCTGTACTTAGAGCCGTCTTCTTGTGATCGAATCACCTTAGACACATTTTAATGTTGGTGTAAACAGGGCCTCAGTCTGTGTTCCACTTCATCCCAAAGGTGTTGGATGGGGTTGAGGTCAGGACTGTGCAGGACATTTAAGTTCTTTCAAGTGACAGGAAGTGAAGAGAAACAGGAAAGGGACCAACACAAAGCTAGTCTAAAACACTATTGTCTAAAAAAGTGGATGGGTGGTAATAGAGTGTGCAATGAGTGTGTAGCCGCTGGGAATACTTGAAAGAATGCAGTAAAACTATGTAGCAGTGAATGACTAAACAAACCCTGGCTGCTTTCATATGTGTGATCTCTGTCAGATCCGAGCTCTTGATAAGATGACAGTGGAGAGAGTGTCAGCAGAGAGGAGCGAGTGTGTGCAGAGGATCGAACAGAAGGCCATGCAGGAGAGACTGGAGACAGAGAAGAGACAGGTAACACCAAGCAACAACAGTCAGCTGTGCAGCTCTCACTGTTTGCTTTCTTTGCTTTTAAAGGCCTTCACAGGTGATTCTCATTGAAAGTGGTCACTGCATCCTTCTTGCATGCATAATATTCCAAATACCAACTGAAACTGTCAACATAACTGCAAGGAAAATATAAGCCAAGATGCAGTTGAAACAGAGGAGAAGGAAGGACAATGTACAACAAATGTGACATGATAATATAAGTACGTGTGTGTGCTGTGTTGTGCTCTTTAAGCAGGCGTCCCTGGTCAGTGAGCTGAAGAGCTGGTGTCTGTCCAAGCTGCAGAACATGGAGGGTCGCGTCACAGGAGACCCCAGCAGCACCAAGCTGCAGCGCTCCTCCTCTGTGGCAGAGGGCCTGAACGATGCAGAAGGAGCCGGCCTCACCGTACTGCCTGCCACCCAGGGAGGCAGCTCCCAGTGCCTGGAGCTCCAGAACAGCCCCGCACTCCTACACTCCAGCAGGGCCGAGGCCAGCGTAGCAGAGGGCGGCTCAGCCAACCATTACTTTGTGGTTCATGTGGAGAGTTCTCCAGGTACGTCCTCAACTAACAGCTCATCCAACCAGATCTCAACAAATATATCAACATTTACATTCTCATCATGCACAGACAGACTGAGTCCTAAAAGCTCTATTCACCCCACCTGCTTCCACATCACATGACCCCAGAAATGAGACTGTTAGTGAGTGTTCAAATACCTCTCAGAAACTACTACTACTTTTAGAAATCAATACATCATTTATAAGATACAGTTTGGCATTTTTCACTATTTTGTTACTGGAATGTATTAGTGGAAATCATTTAAAAATGGTCAAACTGTTTTACAGGCCAGGCTGGAGTACAGTCATTTATTCATAGTGTCCAACATATTCACAGGAAGCTGTTTGTTGTCAGTTCAACTAAACAGTTGTGCAAATCATTCATGAGGAACAAAATGTAAAATTTCAAATTAAATTGTAAAAAAGTGTTTTGGATCTGAGTTCGATTTTAGAAGCTAAGGTTTGTAGTCTTACCAAGAGGTGTCACTCCACTGTCAAAAGGTTTTCTTATGATGAAAAACATGTCTGAATATGAGGCTATCATTTCTTCATTATACTAGCTTATGACTTATTTTGCAGTGCCTTATGTAATTAATGTTCTATAATTGTAAGAGCACTGTCATGACTCTTGGAAGGAATAACAATGCTGCCAGAGTCAACCATCAGCAGTGAGCTGTAGATAATTCATGCTTGCAGAGTCATACTGCATGCTAATGATGAGGAGACTGGGTGATGCTGCTTAGTGGTTACAGTGGAATTGAATGTGTTTTGAACGTTCAACAGATGGTGATAAGGCTCATAATGCTGACATCACCTCTCCTGCAGCAGCCAGAAGCCCACTCATGTCTACCCAGGTGGTTCGTCCAAAGGAACGCACGACGATCTCTGCGAAGCCTCAGGACCTGCAGGATGTGGACTTGATGGTGTGCGGGGTGAGCGGCAGCAGGAGGCACAGGGCCAGCAGTCTGTCTCCGGCCACAGAGCGCCGCTGCAGCAGCAGCAGGACTGACAGCAGGCTCAGAGAGAGGGAGCGAGGCCGGGACAGAGGGAAGCACCACAACAAGAAGCATTCACAGGGCAGGACTAAGTCCAGAGGGGCCGCAGGGGTCAAGACCCTGGAGGTCTTTGGAGACCAACCCAGCGAGCCCTCCTTCGCTCAGGAGAAGGACAACATGCACGCTCTGGAGGTGACGCAGTACTTCTTCGAGGCGGTGTCGACGCAGATGGAGCGCTGGTATGAGAGGAAGGTGCAGGAGGCTCGCTGGCAGGCTGATCAGAGGGCTCAGGCCGACAGAGCGGCGCTGATCGAGAGGATCACATATCTGGAGGACGAACTCCGCATGCTGAGGACTAACAGACATGATGACTGCTGACACACCTCATCTGTCACTACCTGGCTGGAGAACATACAGGCTACACTCCACTCTGTCAACTGCCATTTAAACAGACTGTATAGAACTGATAACTTCATTATTTCCAGGGCTGTGGGGCTGGATCCACTCAATCATACCATAATGGAATCCAGGTATCCCAGTTTAACAGACGCCTAAAACCAGTTCCATGTTGCGGTTACTTTCCTGCTGGTAACTGGAGATGTGTACATACAGTAGTGTAGTAATGAGGCAGCTGTGCGTTGTAAATAAACCAGTAGATGTAAAGCTAGATGTCAACAAATTGATCTAATGTGCCATTTCTAGTATCAAACATGTCTCTCATTAACATACATGATGTGTGGAAGGAAACCACAGTGACAGCTGGCTGCATGGAGGGAATCACAGCAACATAAGCTTTTTGTTGTCTCTATGCTGGAATCAGACTGGTAGTAGGTAGAAAAAGGTGCTGAAATATGCATTTTATCACTGTATCTTCAGTAACCATGAGGTCTAGGGAAGCTGCAGCCCTAATCACTCTCTCTGTCTTTCGGTCCTGTATAAAGCTTGTTGTCTCTTGACATTCTTTCTTCCTCAACCACTTCTCTCCTCTGCTGTATTAACACTATACCGACAGAAGTAGCAGTCCGGGTGAAGACGTGCCTATCCAGGAGCAAAACTGCAGCTTTTCTTCAACTCTGCCGGTGTGCAGGACTCAACCAGAGTTGACTAACTAACGTTCATAGCTCAGTGTAACAGTTAGCATCACAGCAGCACGTCAAGCACGGCCTGCATCTAATGCAGGTGTGTCTGTGACTACACACCTGCAAAGGAAGACCTGTTTATTCACACACACACACAGACATACACACACTTTTCTACGTAAATCACATGGGTGCTATATTTTCCATTCAAACATCAAATGTTGCTGGAAGGTGAGGAGCTATGATATAAGATTACTGAATTATTTTTGCGTGGATTAATATTTGGTTTTGCTGCATGGCCTCATGTGTGGAGTCTGGAGTGTGCCACTACAATAATTAGACTTTCACAGTGTTTCAGTGTTTACATCTAATCAGCTTAGTGAATAGATCACCTTATAAAAAAGCTTATAAATTAGTATTTAATGGTGCATTAATAAACTGAAGTAAAAGTAAAATAGTGAAGTAATATCAGGGATATTATCATATTTCTTTAATGATTGAATATTAAAATGAAATTGCAAAAATACATTTTAGAATTTGTTTTTAAATGCTACTCTTTGGTATTCTGTTGACTTATTAGTCCATCTCATAACTCATGTACAGTTTCCATTTCACTTTCATTTAAAGATGTGCAGCTTCAAAAAACACACATACAGGTGCACTGACCTGCCTATGAACAGTGTGTTGAGGAGACGGTGACTGGAAGAGTCTACGGTTGTTCCAGCAGCACACTCCAGCCTCCGTAGATGTGACTCTACAAACACATGATGGCCTCAAGCTAAAACACGCTGTCACACGTCAGTCCTCACTGCCATCCAGCCAGATGTGGAGGTTTGTGTAGCCGCTGTGTAATTATAGTAGCTCTATTTTAAAGTCCCCTTCCACTCATAATGTGTTTTGCTTCTTGTTCCTTCAGTAATGTTTGAGCTTCACTGTACAGAATGATGTATGTGCAGAGTTTGTTTTCACATTTATCTGCTGAAAGTGGAAAGTTTCTCTCAACTCATTGTAAATGTGATGTTAGGACGGGCCACTGAGCATGATTTGTGTCATCACAAATAGTTTGGAGCCAATCCTGGTTCATTATTCAACTTACACAAGTGTGATGTGGAAACTTCAAACCTCCAGTGCACAAACTGTACACACACACACACACACACACACACACACACACACACATATAATAGACTTGTATGTTCATAGATTCTGGGATTTTGAATGAGGGAGAAGATGTAGATGTCATTTTAAGGATTTTAACAAGATAATTTAACTTTTTTTTGTGGAAAAACTATCTTACACAAATATTCACAGTAGAGTATTGTGTGTATATACATCTTAAAACATGTCTGGAGATCTTTAGCTCCAGTTGTCTTAGTGTCAGTGGAACGACTTCTTTACTATCTACTTAACAGGACAGTGAGAGGTGATGCAACACACATACAGACTGGCTTTTCATATAAAAACATCAACCTTTTGTTACCCAGCTGAGGATGGCAACACAAACAAGCCAAGTCCTGATCCTGAAACGTTGACTAGCTGTAATCTCATCTCCCAGAATGCCTCCTGTCCGTCTTTACCTGTACAGATAGTTACACGTTGCATGAAGAAAGCTCAGAGTTGTGTTGCAGTATTATTATCTGCTGTACATTTGATCTAGTGACTGTCTGTTCATACATGTTGCTTAATTGGTCTTCAGTGGATTTAATGCACTCTGAATGATAAATGCCAGACAACATTTTTTATAAAAGGAAAAAAAAGATCATTCTGAATCTGTGTTTTCATGTTTTCCTGTTTATTACATATATACAATACAAACAAGAGTCTGTCAGATGAACTCAGGCAGCCTCACATGGTGATGACTTCAAGATCTTCATCAGCAGCACAGGATGAGGTCAGTCACATTAATCCAGCAGCCTTGAACCAGTATCCAAGAGTTTCAATCCGTCCTGCATTGTTCACTTCCAGTGACAGAGAGCAGCCTGTGTTAACTCCCTGCCAACGCCAGAGACTTCTGAAGCTCCTCCAGGTGGTTGTTAGCTTGTGTGATCATCATCCGGATGGCATCCTGACAGAAAAATAAAATGACAAACATCAGTAGTCAACAAAGCAGAGGATGCTGGGAAAATAAATAAAACATCTCTACTCAATCACAGTCTCAAAAGTCTATATTTAGTTTAAACAGTGATTTTGAATAAATGATCATAACTTTCAAGCCTGTCCATTTAATGAGGCTCCCAAATCAACATTTCAAGTAAATTATTAACAGTAGTCATGAAAAATAAATAAGTATGTGAATGAAAAATTATTTTTGATCCAATTCCCCAAAAATCTGAAAATGATCCAAGTTTACCATCTTTATTTCTTCGTTTTCCTGACATAAAGGAGCCCTGAGATAATAAACATTACAGTGTCTTCCCCACAAAAAAATCATCAATCAATCAATCAATGAATCAGTGAAAACACTCATCATCCAGGTCACAGGATATATATACTGTAGAGCTGCAAGACAATTTGCATCTTATCCGAAAAGCTTCTTCAGTCATGTGACGCCTGTCAGTCACAAGTGAAGAAACATCAATAAAGCTCCTGATGAACACACTGCTGTACGTCACTCTGACCAGCAGACACCAGGGCTGATCCTGGTGTCCTGGTGAATAAAGTGAACACATTCTGACATGTTTACCTGGTCTGTGGCGGTTTTATTCCTCTTGAACTCGTCTCGCGCCCAGTCTCTGAGGTACTTCCTGTCTGTCTCGTCTGGTACCTTCCGTATGGTTCTCAACATGTTTCTGTAAATCCCCAAAACTTTCTGTCTCTGTAAAAACTGATGCAGAAACCACAAGACAGTTAAAAACACATTTACCTGATCTCCCTTTGGACCAGGAATAATCAGTTTTAAGTGATACGATGGTTCCAACACAATCTGATTAGAAACAAAATATTCATATTCAGTTAACACACAAACTATATATATGTAAGTAATATATGTTAAACCTGCAGTCTGACCTTCAGTAAACAGCAGGTTAACACTCGGGTGAACTACGCTGAAGTTAGCTTCTGATTCGGGGTTAAGGGGAAAGTTATGGGAAACATCAATAATGATATTTAGCGGCTGTTTTTTCACTACTTACACTTATGAAAGAATGTTAGACATCGTAGCAAAAGTCTTGACGCTGTTTAAACACACGTTCACACCTGTGAAACCTGCATTTAGCTTATGAACACAGAAATATCAATGAAATCCTTTTTTGTTTTTATAAAACAAAGGTTTCACAGATCTGAAACTGTGTTTAAACCGCCTGAAGGCTTTTTGCTAAGATGTCTAACAGTTAACACTCTTTCATGCGTGCAAGTGTTGAAATTATAGAGAATCCCCCACTAAATATCATTATTTATGTTGCCCTTACCTTTCCCCTTAACTCCGAATCAGAAGCTAACTTCAGCGTCTCCGGTGAACACACACACGATAGAGGATTTAAACTCAATTACTTCACGGTAACGTTACACCGGACAGAGTGAGTTAGTAAAAGGACCCAAGTCTTCCATTAAGTGCAAAACAATGAAAGAGTAGCAATGTTATTCAGGTGTAGCGCTTGCTAACGTGTTGCTACAGTCAGTCAAACACTGACTGTCGCTTTTAGCTCTAAACTACTTTCCCTCCGCTGCTGAGTGTGTTTACCTGTTTTAAAGACAGCGCTGCGACAGGTAACCTTGAACCTGCCATCTCTCACAGCTGTAACTGTGGATGGATGGATGTAACACCACTCGGTCAATAAGCCTGACGATCGGATGTTGTGACGGAAATAATACCGGCTAACTCACTATGTGTCGCCCTCTGGTGGAGAGGAGGACAACTGCTGGAACAGCCTGTAACAAACATGAAGACACCTGAGCAGCGTTGGAAGAAGTCAGATCCTTCACTGAGGTAAAAGTGCTAATACAGCAATGTGAAAATACTCCATTATAATCAAAGTCCTGCATGAAAAATTTGACTTAAGTAAAAGCACATACGTATTATCAGCTTGATGTAGTTAAAGTATTGCAGTAGAAGTAGATGTTTGGTCCTGTTGACTGATATATTATCCAAACTTTTGACTGGTACTGTATTTAACCCAGAATAGTTTAGGGATTTTTCTGCAATGACAAGTCAAAATGTCTTCTGTGAAAAGGGTCAATAAGCAGCACACACACACACACAGAGCAACCTTGTAAACTGTTTATTGTCAGGATCATTCGTGTCAGGGTTTGACACACGGATGCATTAAGAAACAACCTTTTAAATATGACCGATATGTTTGTGTACATGTAAGTCCACGTTACAAAACACAGAGGTGATAATAAACACTTCAATGCACATTTCATCAACACCTACCCCTAACGGACACAGTGACGAGCTCCCAGGTCTCGTTTAGCGGAAGTCACAAGTATGGATGGAAGATGAACACTGCAGATATGTGTCTTTAAACCACTAAAATGGGTTATACTGGGACATTTATCAAAACTGGAGTCTGCAGTCTCTGTGCTTCAAAGTGCATGAGAGCCGAATATCTGACGGAGCTGTGACTGTGCCTCTGATCCATCACCCCAACAGCTGAATCAGGTGTGAAGTGAGATGCGATACTGTTCTCCTCTCCAAGGCACATTATTGACTTCCTCCGAGTGTCAGTCATGACCATACCGACATGCTACTGTAATGACGTTAGGAAGTTCTTTTACACAAAACACAATCCCACAGCTCTGTACATCATCGGCGTGTGTTCACAATGAAGATAAGTGATGGTAACACTGACTAAAACATCCACACAAATGTGAATCAGGGGTATAGTACACAGGGACAGAGGTATTTACTGACTTCACTGAGGTGGTTCACACACGAGGGAATCACATTTTTGTTTCTATCATTTCATCTCAGACGTGCAAGTTAAAGCAATCCTGGTTACATTACAAAAGAAACAGAATTCCCCTGATAACAAAGACAAAACAGCAAAGGTTGCTATCAAATTCTACAGTCCACTAAAATGACAGTAAAAATAAGAAAATAAAGGCACATGTACAGCGGCAAAACCGTCTTTTCTTTTTTGAGTCCTTCTGAGACGCTAGCAGCAGAGTGGCATTGTGCAGTTGGTTGCTGCCCACTTCTCCCTTCCTGAAAAAGATGGCTTCTCATTGGTCTACTAGTCGGCTGCCGTGACGAGTTCAAACCACTGCCTGAGTGCGTCGCTCAGCGTCTCTGGCAGGGCGTTGACGTCTCGCAGGATGACGTAGAAGGGGAAGGGGAACTCCTCCATGTAGGAGCGGATCTCTGGCAGTTCTCCCGGCCCTTTGAATATGGGCACCTTGATGTCCAGGATGGAGTCCTGCAGCACAGCACCAGGGTTTACTTACATTTACACACTTAGATTTAGAAAACCAAAAAAGGTCAAATTCTGTGTCTCTTACCCGTGAGTTGGGGTTGTCAAGTACCACGAAGATGACGAAGACGTTGGCGCTGCGTGCTGCCCGCACTGCTGCCATCACCCGCTCCTTCCCCTCCAGGAACAACCCCCTGCCATCAGACACGATGACCAGCAGCTGGGCCGTCTCTGTGGAGAGAGGTCAGACAGGAGATGTGGAGAGTTATGTGTCAACACTCAGGTAAAGTAGCTTTGTTTGCATGAGCCAACAGTGATGTCACAGTGTACTCTGGAGTACACTGTGAAATGAGTTGGAGGAAAACCAAAACAATCTAAAGGGGCTAAAAGGCTCTGTACAGCTGAGAGGAACTGTAGAGTCATGATAGTTGTTGGTAAGTTTATCACTTAATGTGACTCCTTTCACATTACACATAAGCATTTCATCCATTGTTAATATAAAACTATTGATAAGTGTAGCTTTAATGCTGGAAGATCACCCGCCATGCTTTGGCATCTTTCAAAAACAACAAAGTATCAGATTATTTATTAGGTTTATTAGGTTATGTTAGTATTGCTGAGGCAGTTCTGTAGTTTCCAGTCTTTGTGAGTCAGCGTTTACAGGTCTGGTGCTGGCAGAGCAGCTTTATAATTCCGCCTGTATCCCAGTTTCATGAGAAGGAAATGTTTGCCTCATCAGAGGTTTTTATAGCTTCAATCACAATCACTTGTTTTTTCCCCTCAGAGGAGCTGGCTCTGATCCTGGACTTCCTCGCCTCTGTCTGCTACAATAAAGACTTGTCTGTTGGACATCTGATACAACCTGGGCTCTGGTTCCATTTACTTCGTGGCACACGGGTAGAACAGCAGAACAATCATTTCTTAAGCAGCCACACTATCTTGAAAGTTCCAAAATCTTCACCGACCGACCAATCAAACAGATATTTTAGCTCTAACATGGTCTAATCATGGTTCCTATTCATGTCTTTAAAACTATACTTTAAAGTATGAAAAAGGTAGATTTGACATCTTACATCCTGTAACACTGTCAGGAAACACACACAGCACAGGTTTGCTTTATACTGAAGGATACAAATCTCTAAATCTCAAACATGATGGATGATTTCTCTTCCAACAACAGTATGTCAGCAAAATGAGTCATCATGCAGTTCCAGTCATTACCTGAATTTGTAGATCCTGGAATCTGCTGTCGAGCTGCCAGAAACATTTTAGTTGAGGTCTCCAAAAACTGCAGAGGAGAGAGAGAGAGAGAGGAGAGGAGTGAAGAGAGTCAGTGTGACAGGAAGAGGTGCACTATCATGACCCAAAAACAAGGTCAATACATCATATTGGATTCAAACAAAATGTAATCTATATAATCTGTTTGTGTCTCATGTAAAGCAGTTTATCATTTTTATTATGTGATAGTAAGTTATGTCTCAATACTCATCAGACCAAGATTCAGAGACACAAAAAGTGTCAACCTACGCCATCTAGTGGTCGTAGTTCTAACTTCCATTCACCAGTTGTTTACATAAAAAAATATTAAGTAAGAGCTTCTAGAAAAAGTAGCATTTGCCGAGGAAGTCAGGAAATAAAAGAGGGTTTGTTATAAATTAAACTACGAAGGCTCTGACATGAACAGTCTGATAGTTCATGATAAATGTATAAATAAATAATATCTAATATTTCCCTCCACAGACAGGATTCACACCTGTGCTATTCTGGTTTTCTTCTGCTGGAACTGACAGAGTCGGAGTATCCGAGCTCCAGACTCATCGTTGAACTGCTGCTGGAAGGGATGAAGCAGCTGCACCTCCTCGCCGAAACTAGACAAGCCAGCAGACGTTAAATGTTAGCGTGTGAGCGTCATCACTGTGCATATATATTCACAACAGTACGGTGGAAGTGATTATTTGTACCTGCACACAGACACCTGTCCCACCTCCAGCAGGGTGAGAGCGTTGATGATCACCGACAGGGATTCAAACGCCAGCTGCAACACACACACACACACACACACACACACACACACACACACACACACACACACACACACACACACACACACACACACACACACACACACACACACACACACACACACGCACAAGACAGTGTTAGTTTATTTATGAGATAATAACTTATCACATATTTTTATTTTTCTGACTCTGTGTAAGATGACAAACAGCAGCATAAAATTAAATATGTATCTCATACAGTCCATTAAAATAGCAAGTGAAGCATAAATTTAGCACAACTTATTTTTCATGAGCTACTTAATCCAGACATCTAAAGTTCTGCTTTATGTTGTTGATCATCTTCAATTATTGATCTGATATGAATCACAGTTTAACTGGAGAATGTGACTCATCTCACTCTGTTGGAGTTATTAGAACCACAAAAACACAGAGTGGAGATTCTTCCCTCATAAATGATCTTTGGCTGAGTTCTGACACAAACTGACAGCAGCTGTCTCAATCATTTGTTGTCTGAATTTAACGAATCTGTGTATTTTCCAAACTAGGTGTCAGATATCAGAGTCACTCACATCGATGTGCCCAAATCATTTTTCACATTCACACGCTCTACTTTCACTCTGTAGAACACATCTGTTGAGAGCAGCTTTGCAGCACCAGCAGGCTGAGGATCGGCAGTTGATCTGGGTTTATTCTAGTCGATACTGAGCCATTAAATTATGCCCAGATGGGCTTAGTGTGTCTCTAGTATACACACTGCACAGCAGGGGGGAGGTTAATGGAGGCCCGACAGCTCATTCTTATCCTGGAGACCTCTGGTGATTTAATCTGCTCATAATTCTACAAGACACACTATTATCTGCCAAGGTTAGAACAGCACTGGTTATTTCACATGACATTTCTCTATATGTGTTATGTCTCTGCTCTTCTGACTGCTTTGAAGTGGAGGAGTATTACACTACTGACAGAGACACTGCTGAGATAGCCTGACTTTTAGTGCCTCTAAAACACTGGATCCTACATTTCCCATAATGCAACTAGATAGTGTCTTTCACTAGACCCTCCCTGTTTGTAGCAGCAGGACATGAGGCGCAGGTCTGCAGGTAGTCCTGGTTCTCACCTGTTTGGAGTGGTTGTCCACCATGCTGGAGGAGTCGTCCACAGCCAGACAGATCTGGTACTCTCTCTTGCTGGGTTTGGTCCTCCTCAGCCAGATCTTGTCTTTACGGAACTGGCTGGCGATGTAGGGGATCACCTTTCTCATGTTGAGACGCTTCCCTGTGCGGTAATCGCCTCTGTGGAGCAGTGCAACATCACAAATGACAAAGTGCTGGTATATTCAAACATATTTCTCTCCTGAGGTGATTAGATATATAACATTAGCACAGACACACAATGAGAACTTAGCCCCCTTTCAAGTTTCATCACAAGAGACAAAATCAAGACAAAAGAAACAACAATAATTAGCAGTTCATTGGAACAGATAGTTAATGCATCTTTCACTAGACTACATAAATCACAGCTGTCATGGTGCAGTGTGGTGTGGTGGCACTGACTTGAGTTTGGCGGCCTGCGTGGGCTCCAGGATGAGGCGGAGCTGCTCACACAGCTGCTGGGACAGAGCTGAGGTCAGAGTCTGGTACTGGTGCCACATGGAGGCTGCTGCACTCTCCTGGAACACAGATCAGTTACATGTTCAGTATCTGTATCACATACTTCATATTTGGTTAATGTTATGATGAAACCCTTTTTGAGACATTTGAATGCTACTGTTCTTGTATTTATGATGGTAGCTTATGTGAAGATCATTTCTGAAGGCATGCTTGATTTCTAAAAAAAGGAACATTTTGAGGTGTGTAATGAATCCGAAGGACCTGTGATGTGTTTGAATTGACCTTAGAGAAGAGGTAAAGAGCAGTGATATATGATCATGGTGAGACACTAGATTTGAATACAGCTTCAATTCTTTTACACTCTTCAATTTGAAATTGATTTAGTTGCTTGTTTTGAGACTTTTTACAACCTCTTCAGTGCCAATGAGAACATTAAATATCACCAGTGGAGACTAAATACATCACTGAAAACAATTTAAATTGAAAGTAGCTGTTAACCCATCAGACAGAAGATATTCTGCATGATCGGCTACATTTTATGAGCTCTAAATTTGCATTTAATACATGAAACACTATATTTACGATGCTTGCAAATGCTGACATAACTAAGAAATTAATTTACAGTACGTCTACTCTTTTCCACAGAGACAAGATTGTTTCTATCTAAGGTCTTCAGTAAAGTTTTATGAACAAATACTTCATTGTGGCAATCTGTTAAGTAATTCATGAAGGTAAGATTTTATAATGACACCCCATGCCCAATGTTTGAGGAGGCATGAAGCAATGTTGCCTTCTGTAGGACAGATAACATTAATAGTTTTTATTGTCCCAGAAGGGAAATTTGTTTTTACAATCTGCACATGTTGATGTCATGCAAAAAAACATACAAATACATACAGCGGACATATTGTCATATATACTACACTTCATGCCCCTTCCTGAACCCCCACATATACCTGCATACACAGGTACATGTACTCACACAGTATACACATATTTATACACAGTATTCAGCCAGGATTTAGGGCTGCTGGAGCAGAAGGGACACAATGAGCCCTCCTCCAAGTATTCAAGTAGACAAGTATAATAATGCTTTCTACTGTATGCAGTTTGTTTTTATTATCCATGTAAACAGATAGAAATCAGTCTGTCTGTCAGAGTAGATGTCAGTCTTTCTAAATGGTGGAAAAAAAAGACTAATTCTGGAACAAAACTCACCTCCTCCTGAGCTCCTGGAGCCAGTTTGTGCCAAGCTTCCAACTGCAGCTCCATCTCCCTCCTGATCTCCTCTGGGTCCCTCTCTGCTTTCTGTATTCACACACACACGCACACACACACACACACACACACACACACACACACACAGAGTAAGACTCTTCTTATGTTACAACAAAGTAACATTGAGAGAATGACAGAGGCTGTTCAACTAAAAACAGTCGACATAATAAGAAAATAACATAATAATAATAATAATAATAATAATAATAATAATAATAATAATAATAATTATTGTGTGTTGGTACTAGTTCCAGTATGTACCTGCATGGCGTCCAACAGCAGCTCAGGAACAGTGTGAATAGTGGATTCTGTGCTCCTCTCTGCTCGCTCTTCATCTCTGGGATGTTGGTGGTCCTTCAACCTGTCCTCTTCCTCCTCCTCTCCCTGCATCTGCACCTCCATCTCTCCACTGTCCATACCTGTACAAGAAAATGCATTCATTTTGAAGGCCTTTTCAGATGCTATCTGTACTTTAAGTGCAATTCAAAACACATTTTAGTTTGCCAAAAACAGTTAAGTGAATTAGGAGTTATTTAGGAACAAATCAGCAGGATGAGAAGATGTGTTGACACCTTTCTGGGAGGTCTTGGTAGAGTCCAGCTGTTCAGGCTTCAGCTCCTGGACCTCAGCAGCCTGAAGGTCCTCTTCTTGGTCCTCTGTTTCCATGGCGATATCCTCATCATTCTGATCTTCATCCTGGTCCTGCTGAGGCCCTGCTGCTTTCTGCTGGTCTGCACTGGCAACATCTGGAAGCAGCAAGATCAACACATATCACATCTATTCAAATCTGTCACTAAACAGTTAACTTTCCTTTCCTGCGGTGTGTTTGGTGCTCACCGTATGTCTGAGTGTCGTAGGACGTCTCTCCCTGTTTGATGTGCTCGTACAGGTCTGACTCCTGCTGGGCGTCACTCTGCCTGCCATCCTCAGTCCGATCTTTAGAGTTCTCCACCGTACGCAGACGCTTGTTGATGCGTTCATTGTAGTCACCCGTCGACCGCTCGTTGTCTGCTTGACCAGGTTTTCTCTTAAAGCTCTGGAACAGGAAATTTAAAGACAAGAAAACTGAGACGAGACCAATACAAATCAGAGAAAAATGTTTCGGGCTCACTCTGAGGCTGAACGTACCTGAGTCTTGCTCTGAGTCTGTTTCTGTGAAGCCATTCTTGCTGTCAGCTTTGACTGGTGGCCCTCTGATTGGCTGGCATCAGCTGCTCCGCTCCCATGCTCCTAACAAACACAGAAAATGGAAATATTTTCTAGACAAGGAAATATTTTTGTAATGTCACCCAGTGTTGAGAAATGTACCTTATGAACACATCTCTCAAATAATACATTATTATCTGAAAAACAAAAAATAAAAAAAGATATGATCCCATTTGACTATTTAATATATCTATTTGTGTATATGTGTATATATTAACTATCTTCATGATGCAGATTAACTTATGTTCCCTACATAAGGAGAAAAATTATTTCTGTAATGTAACGCAGTCTTGTGAAAAGAACATATCTCTCTAATATTAGGCCAGGCTCTGCTATTCTATGAAATAACCTAAATAAAAAACAAGAGCATATTTCTTTGATTTAATGAAGTTGAAATATCCGTCACTATGCAGATGACATGATTGTGTTCCTATAAGTTTGGTCCGCTCTCACTGTGGACCCTCATCATGTACATTATGTTTCTGATGTGCATAAGTATGATCAAAGATTGATTGATGATGCTGTAATTGTTGGCTGTAACAGAATCATCACTGTTACAAAGCTGCATGTTCCCCACTACAATAAATGTAATAATGTTAACGTTATGAAGACAGTGGTTTCTGCAGAGACAGCATGTGTTCTCTGCATCCTGCATAAGGTTAAGTCTCAAATATTCTTTTTTTTTATACTCTGCCATCTCCTGCAACAGGTTAGGACACCTCTGCAGCCCTGCTATATAGTGGCAGAGATATGAGTGATTTCCTAAGTTAAGAAAGTTGATAAAAATGCTTTTACTACGTCTCCTAAAAATAGGACCAAACAATTTCCTACTCTGAGACACACTTGATAAATAAGAGCCCAGATGGCTTAAACCTTGCATTGTGTGCCACTCATTTCACTATTCTTGCCTGCCACTCACGTTGTAACTTGCAGCAGGCTTTGAACCGTGTCCTATGGGCTTCCTGAGTCCTGTCATTTGTCTCATGTAGTCTAACTGACTTCAGGCAGGTGAAGTGAGTGAATGTGAAGCACACCTCTTTAGCTTGGTCTCTCTCTGAGGCCTCTCCTGCCAGTTCCACAGCTGTATCACTCTGAACATTCTGCTCTCCAGTCTGACCGTCTGTGTTGTGCTCCTTCCTCTCAGCTGACTCCGGCTGTTCCTCATCCTCATCCGCACCTTCATCCTCCTCATCCTGCAGGTGTGAGAAGTCGCGAGAGTCAAACACACAACAAAACTGTGTGTGGACAAGTTGTGTGTTGATCCTACATTGCAGCTGGTTTACATACACACCTTTGGTTTGTTTCCTTTGTCGTTTGGAACAGTCAGATCCTCGTCTCTTCCTGCCTCCTCTCCCCTCTCCTCCTTCTCCTCCTCCTCCTCCTCTACTTGATCTTTCTCAGCAGACTCCTCGTCTCCCTCTGCTTTCTCTCCTCCTCCCTCCTCTTCCTCCTCAGTCTTGGGCTCCTGACCGTTCTCCTCTGTTGCTTGGTCAGACTGTTCCTCCTCCATCTCCTCTGCTCCTTCTCCCTCCTCTCCATCTTTCTGTCCGTCCTCCTTCTCATCCGGAGCCATGGCCTTCTCATCGATGTCGAATGGATTCTCCTCTGAAGAGTGAAAAATGTGCCATAAGACTCCACTGAACTCATATCCAGATTTAAATGTCAAAACAAACACTGTGTTTAACAACTGAATGTATTTCTCTTTCATTGTTAGAGACATCATGAAGCATCACTAAACATTAGTATTAAACTTTATGTAAGTGCTATAAACAGAAATAGGGCAACAACAAACAATTATCAATGACTGATTTCTCATTGAGTCTATAAAAGAACATTTCTCAGAGCCTGAGGTGACGTTTTTAAATTCCTCTGCTGCCAACAGTCCAAAGCCTAAACATACTGACAAGTCAACACAGGATTCACATCTAATACTTTTTAAGACCTTTTTAATACCACATTGAATGAAATGTTTCATGATCATGCCAACTAAAATATGAAAGTATGATGGAAAACCATTAGGGATCATATGGCCTAGAATTAGTTATTAATAAATTAAATTTTATTTCAGCACTTCCAGCAGTACATAACAATCATTCCTAATGATACATTCCTAAAAGATTCAACATTCAACTAGAAGACTGCACTCAGTAGAGTGTGTACAGGTGTGTACAGTCAAGATGGTGGCGAAGAAAACAAAAACGGGGATTTATTCATTTCATATTGTGCCTAAATGGATCATAAAATATTGGGTATGGAATTAATCTGCAGATGCTCTGGTTCAAGATGAGACCAAGCTATTCTATGGATGTCAGTTTTTGAGCCATGACAAAGGCCAAAATGATTGTTGGAAATGCCTTTTACTGTCATAATGCATATTGTAAAATGGCGAGGACTGCTGAGCTTTACGATAGGCTCATAAGGAATCTAATCAATATTTATTTGAATTCACAACACAACCTGCTCTCAAGGTACTGAAATTTGGCACCAATTGATCTAACATGGCAACAAGGCATGATTATTTGTCCCTAGAGGAAATTAGACTCCAAACCAAAGCAGTTGTTGATCACTTGTGGCTCCTACCAGCCAGTTAAGAGGAGTGAGGAGTCAGCGGTCAATGACACTATAAAATAAGTTTTTAAAAAATTGAGAGATGTCCTTGAGCATAGAGAAATCCCTTGACTGCTGAATTTTTCTTAGTGGTATCAATCAATGACTTCTGTTGCAACGTCAAATTTATGTTAAACAACAGAAAAAAAGAAATCAGAAACTCTGTAAAAACTATGGCCATATGCACTTTACATATTCCAGAACCCAGCTTTGCACATGTTAATTGAGCAGCAGGTCTCACCGTCACCCTCGCCCTCTCCATCGTCTCCAGCCTCATCCTCCTTGTCCAGGTTGAGATCCTCTGGTAGATCCATGGCTTCAGGCTCAGGCCTCTTGTCCTGCTGACCATGGTAGGGGTCCACTTCATTCTCATCAAACTCCCTCTGGGAGACAGATAGAGCACAGATCAGACACAGCAACGCCATAAAATAAGAGATCTGTCAAAAGTTTAATGATGTTTGATTCTACATGGCAATTAAATATTTGAAAGAACAAAAGTGAAAAGAATTGAAAGGAAGGGAATGACATTAACGATGTCTAATGACTCCTGAAACCGCGTTGAGGCAACAATATCAGAGAACTTCTTCATTCCTTCTCCTACATAAAATAATTACCTCATCTCCCTGTTCGTTGATTTTCTCTTTCTCCTCTGCATCCATCTGTTCATCTTTGTCCTGGTTTTTCTTGTCTTTGTTGGGGTCTGCAGCGTCCAAGTTGTCGTCTTTAGCAACCAACTCAGATTCACCCTAAACAAATCCACAGTGTCACAAGTTAAGGTTGACATTTGATATTTTTCATATTATGATCCAATCCCATGTGCACAGAGATTAAAATCTGCAGTGACCAGTTTAACCCTCCTGTTGTCCTCGGTCAATATTGACCTGGGAGGACAAAAGTTGCATGGTCGACAGGAAGACAACAAGAGGGTTAAGAAATTACCGAGTATGTTTTACACTCTCTAATTTCACATGAAGATTTTAAAAGGTTGTACTTATGTATTTGCTTTTCTTAATGTGAAACTAATGTGCAGTAATGTGTATTACATGTCTGTGAATCATCGGTTTGTCTATGCTTAAACAGTACATGATTATTCTTATACACAGGTCTCTCTCGAAAAAGAGATCCAGGTCTCAATGAGACTACCTGTTTAAGTAAAGATTAAATAAAAGAAAAATAAAAATAAAATGAAAATATATATTGTGAATCATTTTTAAAGATTTACATCTTGACTGGGAATCAATGGGTTTGTGTCTGAGAGCCACAGAAGTAGGAAAGTCAGAAAGTATTGAGAGACGGTTTAACACATCATTAGTTTTGGTCTTTTCAGATTTTTGGAGGAGAAAAATACAGAATAACAACCAACTTATCCTGTAACATGCTGATGTTTAGCAGGTAATGTTTATCAGGTGCAGCATTTCAGTTTAGTCTGTTAGCATGTTAGCATATGCTAATCATCGAATGAGTATTAGTTTTGCAGGTATTAAAAATGACCTGATGACGGCACTAGATGAAAAGTCAGGGGGTCACCAAAGTGATTATGATACATCCTCTAGAGACCATAAATGTCTACACAAAATGACATGACAATCCATCCAGTAGTTGTTGATATATATTCAGTCTGGTGACACTTTCACAGCTAAAAGTGGTATCTAACAATCTAAAAACAGCAACTAGAAATATTTGGGCAGGTTTACAATACATAGTGTTGTTTAATATTCCTCTTTTCAAAATTTGTATTCTTTTTAAATATTTACTTCTTGAGTGAAGTGAGACATTTGTTGATATTTTCAGTATGATTTATGCAGAGTGAGGTTAGAGAGAAAACTATACAGCAGCCTTCTCTTAGGAGTTAATACCAACCTGGAATGTATTTGTCTTTTAAGATTTTTATTTTCCTAACCCATGTGATAACTGTGTTCATGTACCTGGTCCATGCCCTGGCCAGACTCTTCCTCCTTATCACTTCCTTCCTCATCCTCATCATCCTCATCGTCCCCCCACATTCTCTCATCCAGAGTGTCCGTCTGTCCTTCGCCCAGGTCACCCATCTTTTTGTCCAGCTCCTCCTGTTCCTCTTTGTCAGACTCCTCATCTTCACCTGCAAATGACAGAGGGAAGAAGAAGACGTTCTTAGTTGAACTGACATCATATTTCATTATATCTAATGCCAAAAAAGCCTACAGGATACCTCCACCTCTCAAATCAAGTTACCTCCATCATTCTCATCCCCATCATGCATTTGGCCATCAAAGTCCTCTGACATCTCGATAGCGTTGTCTTCTGCCTTGATATTCCCTTTATCCTGCTGTTCTTCCTTTTCCTGGCCCTCCTGGAAGGTGTCCTCCACCTACAATGTGATGCCAGGGATACATTCATGATCAATGCTGGTCAAATGATCTCATGCAGTACACTTAATACTACCAACAACAAGTTCATCTGTGAATGGTATCAACCTACACACATGTTGCATGTTCAGATTTCATTTTTTCCTGCTGTTTCCAATGTCAAGAATAAACCTGCAGGTTCAGGTTAGTAATCAAATTCAATGTATTTCATCACCTGATCTTCATTCTCGATCTTATCACTGACGTCTTTGGTGCCGTCGCCCTCTCCTATACCACCGCCCTCGTAGTCGTGAAACTCTGTAGCACCTTCACCGTCTCCACCGGCCATCAGCTCCTGAGGCAGGCAGAAACCCTGACGAGGACAACAGAACAATCAGTCATTTATACTAATAATACTAGGAATGTCCCCATCAAGTTTTTGAGTTTGATCTGATACTTATTTTTATATAACAGCAGAATATATGAAATATTGATTTAATATGTATCTGTCACAGTGAAATATCAGCTGTAGCCTTCTGACTTTGGCACATTTTTCATGAGCTACTTAATCCAAATACTGAATATTCTAGTTCAAAACTATTGAACTGATCAGTTTAAATTACTGATCTGATATGAATGAAAGTTGAAGAATGAGACTCATGAAACTGACTTGATGTGATCATCTAGAGAGGAGATGTATCACATTGTTGGAGTTATTGGAAATATAATAAAAGTCAGTCACAAATGATCTTTGGGATATTACAGACACCGGATATAGAGAGCACACAAACCCAACAACATCTAAGTTTAATATTTGCTTGCGATCAAGTTATACGCAGAATTAAAGTTGATTAGCAACAGCTGGTATAATCTACTGATGTCAGTGTTTGACAGTCAGCGCTGGATAAAAATGTGAAGCTACTGGCTGCTACTCTTTACCAGTGAGAAAGAAAGAGTTAGAATTAGTTAAGCCAATCTGTACATTTTGCCAGCAGGACGACAGGATTTAGAGTCACTCGCACCGGTGTGCACAATACAATTTCACTATCACACACTGTAATTTGAAATTTGATCAGCTTTAGCTGATACTGATCCTTTTAAATATGCCCAGATCTCTAGAGAATATCTATGAAAGCGAGACTAAGTCACATTTGTTGTTTGTGTACCTTCTGAGCGAGTTCAGTGAAGATGCTGCCCAGTACAGACAGCAGTTTCCCAGTGCTCCTGTGGGCTCCCAGTGACACAGCCAGGTAGTAACGCACCAGGTCAGAGTAAATCCCCAGCAAGGGTTCCAGACGCACCAGCATCCTGCACGCCCTGTCCACCTCCTGAACACACACACACACACACACACACACACACACACACACACAGCAGGAACATTACAGATGCTGATGGAATTGCATGATGACACACTTTAACCCATGAACAGCTAGATCACCCAATCCTGAAATAATAATTTAGATGAAAACAAATTATTACAGTTTCATTTTCACAGTACAGAGTATGTTGTCTGGACAGTGAAGTATTCTACATGTCATATATCCAGCTGTTGTGTTTACCTGCAGCTGCGGTGGCTGACAGGAGTCTCTGTGTGTCCTCAGGCGGCTCAGCAGCTTCTCCAGCCCGGCGCTCACATCTCCCACACACAGAGCCTCCACCTCAGCTGTCAGCTCCTCCTCCAGCAGACGAGTCAGGTGACCGGGCTTCAGCAGGTCTTCCACCGGCTCTTCATCCTCCTCTACCTCTTCAGCACTCTCTGAAACATAGAGTAACATCATGTAGACAACCACTGATGCTGTCAGAGAAAACATAACATTCTCATGGTTCTGATGATATTACAACTCTGCCTGTTGCGCATAAACACATCGTTCTCACCTCTCTTGACATCTCCTTGCTGCTCTCTCTGCTCTTCTCTCTCCCTTCTCTTCACCAGCGTCTGGACAGCACACAACACCGTGTTGATGTTTGTCTCCAGCTCAGCAGAGAACTCAGAGCAGAAGGCAGGCTGGTCATCTGGAAATAACAGCAGCGTTAGTTAGTCTGTGTGCATTTCTGTCTAATATTTGAAGGACTGATTACATTAGGACGACTGTTCAGTGCACTCACCTGAGTGTTGGTGTCCCAGGGAGAGCAGCTGTGTCTTCCAGGTGGTGAACTCGGTGATGTTAGCCTCCACCTGTCCTCTGACATACTGCAGGCTCTGTGTGATGGCTGGCTGGCTGTCTGTGATGCTGACACACACAGCAGGGGTGAAGTGCTGCTCTATGCTGGGCATCTGAGCCACCACGGACGCCAGCTGGTCGAAGGCTGAACAGCACGTGACAAAATAGTTCCTGTGGAAAATAATAATAATAATATGTTGTTACTAGAACTATTTTTGTCTTTTGTTACAACGACTTTTAGATTTCACTCTCAAATAAACTCAGTGATTGTGTGTTACCATGTGTGCAGTACTCTGTCTGAGGTCTGCTGTGCCATGTTGTCCAGCTCTGTCTTCAGGTTCTGGGTCTGCTTCAACATCACAGTCACACGCTGGTTTAAGTGGCACCAGGCGGCATCTCCCCTCCGCATCAGACAGCCAGGAGGTTGCCGCTGTGCCGCCAGTGGAGACGGGCACCTCAGGGTGTGCTGCCTGCAGCTGCTTGCCTCCTCCTTCTGCTGGGGGTCTTCGGGGCAGCACTGCAGCAGCCAGGACAGCTGCTGCAGGAGGGTGCTGCACTGAGAGGCCAGAGACTGCCCTCTGCTCACCCATCCCTGGAGAGAGGCCTGTGGCGGGAGCGTGCAGCCTGCGTCCTCGCTGTGGCTTTGGAGGTGGGTCCTGACATCCTGGACGCTGCTCGTTAGCCTCCTGTGTGTGGTGAGGACACAAGGAAAGATAAAAGGTGGTGTTACTGTTGTTGGTGTTATACGGGGAGAAGTATGGTTTATTCTTCACATTCTTCAATGTGAGGATGAAGGTTAAAGCATCTGTGTCAGTCCACAATCTAGTCTACTGTCAAATAAACGTATAAAATACCAAAAAATACCAAAAATATTGATGTTTCAGCAGAGCAGCTTCTACATGTCAGTAGTTGTTGTAAACAGCTGACTGAGGGTCTTTCTAACATCTCTGTGACTGTGATAACATTTCATGCTGTGTCTTGGAAACATGGTGGTGTGGCAGCAGACTGACCTGAGATGGACCCACTGTTCAGTGAGCTTGGCCAGTCGTTGTCTCTGTCTGAGGAGCAGCTTGAACAGGTGAGAGGAGAAACCTCTGCAGCGCTCTATGTTCCCCAGACCCAGCTCCTACAGCCAAACACACACACACACACACACACACTTCAGACTACAGGGCCAAGTGCACAGACAACACTCTTAACTGCAGATGCTACAATGTGTGCTTCATCGTAATTCTTGGCCTTCATTCATTATCAGTTTTAGACAGAGAGCTGTCAGAGTAGTTAGTAAATGCTACAAGGTATTATCTTGTGGACCACCAGAGAATCTGTATGTTGTTTCTGACCTTGGCAGCGTGCTGGAGAGCAGTCAGCATGGCTGTTCTTCTGGCCCATGAACGGTAGAAGTACTTCTGACATCCATCCCATGCTGTCAACAACTCTGTAAACAACCTACAACATCCAGAATAAAGAAAAAATGCCTTCATACAGAGAACCTATGTATTGTGGGGTTGTCAACTATGTACTTCAGAATGACCTAGCTGTTTTTTCGGTAAAATTAACAATAAAATAATAATAATAATAATAATAATAAAATTGACGTCTCCTTTGATAACTTATAGCAAATTTATGTAACGTTTGCTGAACAGTAGCTCAGTGCCCTCACTAATATAGAGTGTAACACTAATAAAAGTAGGGATATGACCTTGGGTTTACTGAATTGAGGAATGTGTTTAATTGCTAAAGATGTAAACTTTTATTTTGGTAATTATATGATAATAATAAATGCTAAATATAGCGTAACAGTGTCACAAGTTGAAAAGTGTCACATACTCATCAAACTGTGAGTTTTGTCAGCTACACAATAATATCTATGGAATGGCTTTTATGATTATATAATTAACTTTTCAATTTGTTACAATTCAGGGATAATGATAAAAACTTGTAAAACTTTGTAAGTCTTATTTCTTCTCTACAAATTTACAGCGTTTCATTAAAGCTGAGATGTTAAGTGATTTTTCTAATATGCCACAACCAAAAGTAACTCCACAGGCAGTATTTAACCAAAATAAACACTATATAAACTATATAAATACAATGTGAATGGCCAGGTTGTCTTTACATGCTCTCAGCCTGCTCCTGGTTCCTGACAGCAGACAGAGCCGTGCTCATCTCCAGCGGCTGCATACAGAGGGTTTTCTCTGGGTCAGCTGTCCTGTTCCATGTTAGGCCTTTACGGTACGACAGACCTTTATGGGACGATGGTAACAAATATACAGGGTTATTCACCATTTTTGTGTCTTTGTGACAATATACAACAAGACATCTGTGAATCAGAGAGGGGGAAATCACCTATTTCTGTGAGCATCTTGAACAGGTCAGATAGAGCTCTCTGCTTCTGCTGCAGGATATGCTTGACCTCAGCTTTCTGCTTCTCTTTATCCGCTGACATGTCGATGTTGAGGCTCTGCAGGTCCCGCAGGTTGCTGATGACCTCGCCTGAAAAGAGATTGTTTATTTTACAGTGTTTAGCGCATCTGTGGCCTCTAGTTTCACAACAGTGTGGTACAGTACAGTGGTATGTCCTGGCAGAATGAGCAGCAGCAGTATGTGTGAAGTCAGCAGTGCTAAGACTGAAAAGGTGGAGCTAATTAAAAATAATGATCTGTGTGGTTTGTTTCTCTATCAGCCCTCTCAGCTACTGATATCATGAACCTTATCACAGTTTAACAAACTAACATTTACCTCCAGCTGCTGACAGAGGTCTAGTGACAAATAAAGGCTGTACAATCATATATGGACAAAATATTAGAAACACTCCTAAGTATAACCCAGCACAACCGAGTCTCTTGCAGTAGACAGCTGTAGTGATATTTCAGTCTGGACTAAAGCATTGGACAGACTGACCAGTAGTGCTAAAACATAAATTATACTAAGGGTGGTGTCAAAGACATTGAGATCATTCAAATTAAAAGTGTTTATCCTTTTGGCTAAATATGCTCAGTAAATATTATGTGTGCAAGTGGCTTTCTAACCAGTGAAGTAGTCCAGGTCTTCAGCCAGCTCAGGTGCTGGGTTTTTCTTCAGCAGCTGGACGCACATCTTCTTCATCTTCCTGACCAGAACAGGCAGACGTCCCTGAAGAGATGCAGCCTCAACTCCTTCCTCTGGTTCCTCATTCTGAAATAACCAATTTAGCTTAGTACTACTTACTATTCATCATCATAAAGCACATGACAATAACTGATTAAACGTGGTGAAAACAGGAAAATAGATGATACATTTGAGTAATAAATAACAATGGTTTAGAAAGGACTGAGACTTGTACCTGCAGATCTCTGCCCTTTCCAGGCAGGGTGCTCTTCAGTGCGCGGTGAACCCGATGGACGGGTGTTTCCTCTGGGTTGGTGTCCACACTGTCCAAGCTGGCGCTGCTTCCCTGTTCCACCAGAGCAGGAACACTCGGACCATTCAGAGCCTCCTGAAACTTCTTGACAAACTTGAAAAGAGTCCTGAGAGGAAAAATATGAGCAGATAAGAGTTGGCAGGGAAGCTCTTGAAGTGCTGAAGGGTGAATGGAGGACATAAAGGTGTACATTAACAGTGATATCTTACCGATGTGTCTTCTCCACTGACTGCTTGATGGACCAGAAACTAACATCGTTCCACTTTGAGATCTTGACAAAGTCCTGTGGACAAAAAAATCACATTACAGTGGAACTTATGAATATCACAAGGTTTCAAAGCACTTTTCTACTATTAAATTAGCACTAATACATACCTTGAGCTCCTTCTCGATGGGCTGTCTGAGCTGGCTGATTTTGGTCTGGATGCAGTCAGAGAACTGACTGTAGTATTTATGCAGGTTCCACAGAAGACTGGACAATGATTCTGTAAAATAAAGCAACAATGAACACGTGGTCCTGCATCAATGTTGAAGTCTCTCTCACAGTCAGACTGGATCTTGACCTGCAACTATCGGTCATGGGTCAAATCTATTTTGAAACGACAGACTTCAGTAATGAGACGGTAATTTCATTGCACTGCTGAGTTTAGTTGAAATCCAATCAGTGATGTCTGAGATATTATGATGGATGACATGCGGACAGTGTAGATGACCCCGTCTGGTCATAGGTTCAATAAACTCGTCAATATCCACTTGACCAGTCAAGATTTAATTTAAATTTAATTAAATTAATTTAAAACAAATACGTGTCTGCTACTACACACCACTATCTGGATCTCTCCATTCTGTGCAGGGCTGTTACTAACATATATTTATTGTTGAGTTGATGATGAAAATAAAAGATCATTTTTGTGCTACTGCAATCAAGACATGAGAGGTCACTGTCATGATCCAGTGATTTGTCAATAGGTGGAAGTTTGTGTCTTTTATTACAAGCCTTGTGTATAGGAGAGAGTGGTGATGGCTGACCTTGTCCAGGCTGGTTGGAGACCAGCAGGAGGTGGCAGTGGAAGCTGAGCAGCATGACCAGGCGGGTGTGGAACTCGCCCAGGGTGGAGCCCTCCATGAAGGCCTGGAGGGTGGAGGACACTGAGGACAGGGAGAGGCGCTCCACCTCCTCACCTGTAACAGGACAACAGAAGTCTTAGTAGTCTCAGCATTTTGAATGGTGAGTTATTTTTTTTGTGTTTGATACTTGTTTGGTGGGGAAATGTTTGTAGTAGTGAACCATCAATGGTGAACTGACTTTATTCTTCACTGGTATTTTTCCCAATTTGCAGAGACATGTAGAGAATGACAAGCAGGTAAACTGAGCTAAGATATTATTTACTTTGTTATATTTTTAATCTCCCAACATAAATGTTCATAGAGATTTTTGTCAAGTGAAAAAATAAACACTAATCAATGTGAGAGTAAACCGAGAGCCAGTGTGTATGTACCTGTGTTAGCATCCATCCTCTGTTCCTCCAGATATCTCTCTATCAGCTGGTAGATAGAGAACCAGTGTTTGGTTGATTTCTCAGTGTGCCGCTTCACTGCGTTGTCCAGACTGCTTGACCAACAACTACCACACAAGAGTGAGATAACAGGACACAATCAGAGCATTTATGCATAGATATTATACATACAGGAACATGAAACAGTTTATACACTGGACATGGCTTTTATTTAAAACATATCAAGCAGAAAGCACACATGAGCAGAATGTTTTGTTTAGTTTTTGCAAATGCTTTTGTTGTGCAGCTAATGTCAGTATACTAACTATACAGCAGCTTTCTTTGGGTCTCTTATTGTTGCTAATTGAGCTAATCTCAGGTACAAGACATAACTATTACATACCTTGAGAAATTTTGCACATTCTAAGTATCAACAAGATATTAGTTCCATTGTAAATGTAGTCAATTCTTAATCTGTGTTGAACTGAGCCTCTGTGATCTGTTTCAACACAATAAAATACTGCACAGCCACATCTGGGAGCTATGCATATAGAAAGGGATTATCAGGTTAACCACGGTGCTTTTATTGTGAAGCCACCACAGGAAATGTAATATATTTGTCACTGAGGTCAGAGCTAATAGTTGATGATTTAACTTGATTTTTTAATTATAAACCAAAATTGATATGAAAAGCACCAAAAATGACTGTTTAGTTTGCATTAGCAGTAATGTAACATAGTTCTGTTATGACTGTAGGAGAGCAACAAGTAAACACAGAGGTTTCTATCAATGAGATGAAATTATGAACAGTTACTTTAAAGAATATGCATATATTGTTTCCGGTCAATCCCTTGTGCAAGTTCAGGCAATTTGAATCCTGCATGGGAAACATTAACAATATAATCTGCTCTACAGAAGGGTAATAACAGAATGTAAATACATTGAATGGCTATTGCTGAAGAAATGAAAATGTTAAGAATTATAACTTTACAATAAGTATCTAAAAGGTAAGCTGACAGGGTTCAAGCCCCACTGTGTCTTACCTGAGCTCCAGTTTGCGCCACTGGATAATCAGCTGGGTAACTGGTTCCAGTTCCTTCTGCAGAGACACTGAGCGGCTGGCATTATTCTCCCAGTCCTGATGAGAACAGTAGAGGAAAGAAGTGACGGTGATAAACTCTGTGCACTAGATCTTTACATTTGAGGTATTTTATCTAATTATTGCTGTCAGCTATCAAAATTGTCCCTGATTCATTTTCTACTTGACCAATTGTATCAACACTCCATGCAACCCTGAAATACACTACTGTAAACATGCATGACACATCAAGCACCTTGCTGACAGAGCTCACCTGTGCTTTACTGAGTAGTATCTCCAGGCCATTAAGGAACTTGGCCAGTGGGCTGGACAGACTGAAAGCCATGATCCTCTCCATCACCACTGTCAGCTGGAACACAACACACACATGTATTTAGAGCAGGAGATGATCTACTTTGTCTACAGGCTACAGAACCAGTAAATGCCAACACTATGACTGTTACAATCTGTGTAAAGATGAGAGAATTTTACACATTTCTAGATGGACACTCTGGGTTGTTACTTACATTTTGAGCTTGTCATCAGTAATCTAGCTAACTAACTTTTTTCTGATATGGATCGGATATATTGTATAATGTGATATATGTATGTTTTCTGTTTTCTGAAAACTCAGTCTGTGCTGCTCCCACAGCATGAAAACCTCCCTTCTTGCTCACTCTCACTCTGGGCCTTGATGTAAAAGCGTCACTGACCTGTACGAGAGCCGGGTGCTCAGGCCAGTCGTCCAGTCTCTGCTTCACAGCCACACTCAGCTGCTCCAGGACAGGAAGACAGAGTCGGGCCTCGCTCATGTTGGGCTGCTGGTAGAAGTCATAAGGTCCTTCTGAGGTGACGGTCAGGCCATCAGGACCCCCTGAACCCTGAACTGTGTTCTGGAGGAGGGCAGAGAGCAGCAGTTCACTGCCTGTAAGCTGCTGGTCCAGTTCTGCGTCTGAAGGGGAAACACAGGAAGTAATAATCCATGATTCATTTTAAAGCAGTAATACATTTAAAGGTGTACATTTCATGCTTTGCTGCTAGAAAATACTGGAAAACATTCTTTTTGCATCTATGAATAAGAGCAAACAAGGACACTGACCAATCAGATGATAGAAGCGTGACATCAACGGGGCAGCAATCTGGTAGGAGGAGACCAGGGCTTTGATGTGCTCTTTGCTGTGATTGGCTGGTGCTGTGCTCTGGTACCACAGTGACTGGGCGTATCCCAGACACAGGCGCTGATGAACCTGGACCACCATGTTCATAGCAGCAGGTGACAGGAAGCCGCTCTCACTGGACTCCTCCTGAGCTTCCTCCTCCTCCTCCAGTCCTGCGTCAGCTGGACCCTCCAGGGTCGGCTGAGACACGATGTCTGCAAAGTCCTGGATGAGGTGTGGACACATACCATGAGCTGACAAGCATCTATACAAGCCTTTGAATGCTTTTTGTCTGGACAGCACATTTTTTTCCCCCACTGGTGGCATGTCCTCAAGATGGTCATGAGAGTCTGTCCAACTCTTTCATTTCAAAAGAAATCTTGCTCTGGATCCAATCTCTGAACAATGCTTGGAACAATAATGTGTCTCTAATGTGGTTTTTCCACAAAAAAAGTGTAACTACCATTTTAAAATCCTTAAAATGACATCTGCTCATTCTCTCTCATTTAAGATTCCAGAGTCTATAAATATATTAATATATTTTATCTCAGAAGTTTAACTGCTGGACAGAAGATGTCTCCTACTTCACTGTAAAGTCCATTCTCAGTGTTTGTGCACTGGAGGCTTCACGTTTCCACATCATACATATGTAAGTTGAATATTGGACCAGAATTGGCTTAATGCCCTTAAAATCAGATTTTCTATGAGCACAGAGAAAATTTCCACCTTCAGCAGATGAATGTGAAAACAACCTTCCAGTGTCAAACTCTGCACATACATCATCAAACATCTAACTGTAGGAACGAGAAGAAAAACGCATTTTTGAGAGGAGGGGGACTTTCGGTATTGTGGGTTGTAATAAACAGCCTTTAGGGGCCACTTGGAAAACTTTAAGAATGTGTTTTAATATTCACTTTTTAAAATAGAATTGACTTTGTTTTCAAATAAAACTCAAATAAAAGTTAAGGAAAATAAGAGGTCAAAACTGACAATGGGCGCTTCATTGCCAGAATGCATCTCCCATCCATCTTTCATCAAAATCAAACAGTTTGTGTCTGAAATACAACATTTAGTTACATATTTTGATTTTAATTATGGCACTGCAACCACTCTGTTGCAGTTTCACCAAATCATGGGACAGACGAGACAGAGACAATACCTTGTGGAACTGAGGGAACTGGCGTCTGAAGTCCCTCTCCTCCTGCTCGTCCTCAGTCAGTCCTGAGCCGTGCAGCCGACTGCGGTTGCGGTACAGACTGGCCTCCAGCTGCTCTCGCTCTCTCCGCCTTCTCTCCTGCTCGTCCCACTCGTTCACCAGAGCCTGAAGAGCATCGACATACAGTCAACACAGTAACAGCAAGTGTGCAAATTTGAAAAGTCAACAAAAATCATAGCTCTCTATTGTAGCTGCCATCACATGAAGGGTTGACAGCAGTAAATCAGCAACACGTCAGATGTTTAACCCAGAAATCAGTGGCTCTTACCTGACAGATGTGTCTGAAGAGGCTCTGGGCCTCGTTGCTGAACTCTCCTGTGGACAGGGTGTGACACTGCACATAGAGCAGAGCATTGAGGAGCAGTGTGGAGGACTGGGGGACCACATGCTCGGGGTCCTGCTGTGGCAGCAGCTTCATGAGGCTGCGCAGAATGTCCATACAAGACCTGGAGCAGAGGAAGTCTGCCTGGGCCAGGTGGGATGGCAGGCTGGGGGACAGGGAGGGTAAGGCGAGCAGGCAGGACACCAGCTTGGGAAGTCCTGGTACAGGCGTGAGTGAGGCGGCCACCTGGGAGGCTACCAGTCTCATACCGTGCCGGAGCTGGAGGATGCCGGTCCGCACCGGCCCGACCACGTCTGGGTACAGTGGGTAGTCCTCCAGCAGCCTCTGGCAGAAGCGCTGCTGGGAGTTCTGCCACACAGCCTCCTCCTTCAGCAGACTCTGGACTGCTGACCTGGATTTGGAGGAGGAGCCCTGCAGGGCTTTCAGTAGGTGGGACAGCAGGTCTTCCACTGCTGATGCCTGGCCGATGCTGCAGAGGTAGTGCTGGAGCTCCTGGAAGAGTCTCCCATACTGGGGTTCATGGGGGCGACAGGCCTGCTTCCTGGAGAGCTCAGCTATCTGCTCCTTCACCTGCTGCATACGGATCCACAGGTACCTACGAGCAGTGGTTAAAGGATAAGTTTGAATTTTTCACAAATCTGTCTTATATCATAAGTCACATACCATTTGTATACTGAAAGAGTTTTGGATGAATGTAATCATTCATCCTCTTCATGTAGTTGTGGGCATGAAGGAGGAATGATTACATTAAAATGAAATTAATGTGCTGTAGTCATTCTCAGGAATTGTACCATTTGGAATCAACCCTTAATTCTCATCCTCAGTCTAGTCTGGATGTATAAATGCAAATTTGAGTGTGCATAAGAAAAATAAACGTACTGACTTCCCGTGGTGAGAGTAACACTGTATGTAGTGTGTAAATTTATTCTGCCAAATGTTCTTGGTTATAATATCATGCTACAGCTACTTGCATCTGGTTCACACCTGATTCGAGGATGCTGGAAACCATCGGTGGTGCTGCTCTCCTCCAGCTCTGCTCCAGTCATCAGCTGAGACGACAGGCTCCGTCCTCTCCACTCCTCCTGCAGCAGAGCCAGCTGCAAGAAAAAGAGACGGACATGCCGAGTCAAATATCAGCGGAAGTATTTCCTGCTTTAACCACCTTCTACTGTAGTGAGCGCCTCCCTGCATGTATCACATAAAATCCTAAAGAAATATTTGATACTGGAGTTAACATTTTCTGAAGGCAGGATGGGGCATTGTGTTGTAGCAGTTAACCTTTTATTTGTCATATTTCATCAAAATACAGTATACTAAATTCTGCCAGGTTGGAAAAATGTACACATTTTTGTCAACGTCATGGTAGCACTAGAGAGAAAGTCAGGGGTCATTTGGATTTCATTCATCTAATAGTTGTCAGTCTGGGCCAACGTGGTGGACCAACAGACCAACCGACATTGTCCTCCCTAGAGTGATCCCTGTGATCCCACATCTTTTATGTGACAAAAGCACAATAGTATGAAAAGCACCAAAAACAAACAGTTGCTGACCTCCTGCTGAGCGTAGTTGAGTTTGTAGGCTCTCTTCACAGCTGGGTCAAAGATGGTCTGTGGTGTCCACACCTTGATCTGCAGCAGACCCATGTTGACCCAGAACACTCCAGATCGGGCCAGCGGGTTGCTGCCTTGGACCTTGCTTTGGACATATTGCTGCAGGCAGGTGATGCACGCCTCCACTAGGCCATCAGGGAGCATATTGGGAGGCAGGAAGTCTCGGAAGACTGTCTGGATCTCCTGGGCTGCTATGAGTGGGTCGGGGTCCTCCACCAGGCTCTCGCAGCTCTCCATGTAGCCTTCCTGCAGGCTGGGAGGCAGCAGGTCAGCCATGCTCTGGAGCTGCCGACGCAGGACGGCGCCCTGCAGCCTGAAGTCTGTGCCCCTGTGGAGACAAGAGGTGATTAGCAAAGCCAAAAATGAGAAGACCTTGTAAGAACATTTTTAATGTTTTAACCTACCTGAACTCAGCCAGTGCAGGGATGGCCATATTGTCCCACAACACTGCAGACACATCCTGGAGCTGCTGGATCCTCTCCTTCCATTCCCCCAGGGTGACATGAGAGAGGGAGAGGAGGGCGGCCCCTGACGGTTCCCATCGACCTTCAGTCTCACTGCTGCTCAGCACTCCCAGCATACAATGTGACCACACCGCTTTACTCAACAAGGCTGGTCCCTATAAACAACATGGACACTGCTCAGTGATTTTATTAAAGCAGCAAGGAATCTGTTGTGTTTTATAATTGGCAGACTGATTTCAATAAAATATATTAGTGAGCGATACCATGTTATCTGCTCCGTGGTGTAGCTTTGGAGTCAGCTTGGTCTCAGAATTCAGTGGGTCCCATTTCAGCCAGCGGTCGGGGTCTGATGTCACACTGCTGGTCCACAGGGCAGCTAGAGCCTCAGACAGCAGCTCACACCACACAAACTGCAGCTCCTCTGCCGGCTGGAGGGCAGAAAGAATCATCATCATAAACTCAGTGGCTACCTTATGAAGGTACACCTGTTCAACTGCCAAAAAAACCCCAAAGATGTTCAGTTTACAATCATATAAACAGAGAAGAGAACAAGGCAACAAATCCTCACATTACAGAACCTGGAATCAGTAACTGTTCAGCATAGCACAGGCAGATTACATATTATCAATTCAAAGTACTGCAGGAAGTCCTTATCCTTTGTTACTAACCCTGTCACTGCTGAGCAGGAACCAGAGTGGCTGGAGCTGACTGACGTTCATTGGTGAGGACTGGAGGCAGTAGCGAAGATGTCTGGAGAGTTCCCGACGTAAGCTGTCCTCTGCCTCCTGGTCGCTGCAAAACAACAGGAGGAGTTCAGTAAAGAGTTCGGCAACTGGTTCAAGATAAGTCTCCATCAATGTTTTTGTTTCATTTTGTTAAGCAGGAAAGAGTTTTACCCAGGAGAGAGAGCCAGCTGCAGCAGGTCTGTGCTGAGCCTCAGCTGGTTGAGTATGGCCAGTTGTTCCATCAGGGGCCAGAGCTGAGCCCTGCGGCTGAGCTGCTGCAGCTCCCCTCTGGCCAGGTGGATTCCATCTCCTGGCTCATCCCCCTCAGACATGGTGCAGGCCTCCAGGAGACCACTGGAGGTCATCTGGCGCTGCTGCTGCTCTACACTCGCCACCAACCTCTCCATCACTCCTGATAAGAAAATGTATTACAGCATTAAGTGATAATTCACATATTGGATCTTTAATATCACACTGGAGTTTTCCATTAGAGTAGACACAGGACAAAAAGTTAAATGCTCCAGTCCCCTGGAGACTGGACTGTTCATCACACCCCAAAATATGAACATAAGAACAATCAGCTTTTTAGATGTGTAGCAAAGCAGCACATAGCCAAGCCACTAGTTTAACAATCACTATATACAGTTTTTTCTATCGAAGGAAAAAAGCTCATAAATGATTGATATGTCGATTCACATGAACACAGAATTTTTACTGCCATCTCCCCATCTTCTGACTCAGATAAGCAAGTAAATAGGCTGGTTGACAGTATGGAGCAGAGAGAGGGTGCAACCAATATAGCCATAAAATGCCCCAAAAAGTACATAAAAAAAAAAAAAATCACCCAGATTTTGCATTAAATTTTTTTTTATAATGGTTCACGGGTAAGACAGGTCTTTCTGTGACACAAGCTCACCAGACTTCTGTGGATCCAGCTGGTTGTTTGCCAGCAGGACAAGGCCCCAGGCCTCTAGAAGACTCTCCTTGATGTCCAGCCCGAGCCCAGCACTCTGAAGACGGACCAGCTCCTGCTTCCAAGGACCAGTGGTACCGTCCAGCCTCAGATCGCTCACGTCCAGGGCTTTACTCAAGAGCCTGAGCCGAGTTGCACACTCAGCCACTGACTCCAACTGTAAAAGATCATTTTAAAGCAATTCAGATAATCTCAAATCAACAAAATCAACAAAAACGATGATCTGCGAAGACTAGGTCTGATGTTACGTAGAGCTGATGGAGTATCTCCCCACCTTGAACGGCAGAGCTTTCCCCAGTGTTTTCTGGATGCCTTTCAGTGCCGTGGCCACAGACACCGGGGTGGACAGAACAGTCTGGATGGCTGCTGAGACCGCCTGCAGCTCCTGGTGACCTCTGGAGTACAGTAAATTCATTACAGGTGTTAGTAAGTGTTAAGTAGAATCATATCAAGTGAAGATATTGAGAAAAAAAGCAGTATCACATATTAGTAATATATGTCAGATAAAATATCCTAATGTAATCTTACTTGGTAAATCAATAAATAAGTAAAATAATCATAAATTGTATAATGTCGTATGGAGAAAACAGTACTCGAATGTGACGTCTGCATCTCCCAGCAGCAGTTGGGGCAGTCGGAGGATGAGGTGTTTCTGTACCCACTGCCAGTGCAGAGATAGCACAGAGATGCCCTGAGAGTCAGCCGGCAGCGTGCTGCAAACATCCCAGAAACGATCACGCCACTGCAGCAGCTGCAGGATCTAAACATACATGACAAGTAGAGAACCATGAGTGAGGAGACCATAGCAAAGCAAAGTTTGTGTTTCATAAGGCCATTGTGTAATCACCGAGGACATGCTTTTTCTTCATGATTTTGAAGTAATATTACCCAGGTTAATGTACATTTTCCTTTTTTTAAATTAATTCTGCTCTACTCGTAATGATTAACCTTTTCTTTTTCATTTATTCTTACATACCCAGGTAAATAATACTTGCAGTAGTGATGGTTTCACTACAGAGTAGAGATATAAGAGGTAGTACAGATAGCAATAGTAGCAGCAACAGGTTAGCAATAGTACTAGTATTCCTGTTTTAGCAGTAGCAAAAGCAGTAGTAGCACAGTAGTACTAGCAATAGCATCAGTAATAGCAATATATATATATAGTGGTTGTTGTAGCAGCAATAATAGCAGTAGCAGCTTGTAATAATAGTAATAGCAACAGTAGTAACAGTAGCAGTAGAAGCAATAGTGGCAGTAGTAGTAGTAATAGTATTATAGTAATGTAAGTAGCAGTAGTTACTGTAGCAGTAACAGTAGCAATAATAGTAGCAGCTAGCAGTAGTAACAGTAGCAGCAGCAGTCACAGTATTAGTAGCAGTAGTAGTAGTAGTAGTAGTAGTAGTAGTAGTAGTAGTAGTAACAGTAGTAGTAACAGTAGTAGTAGTAGTAGCAGCAGTAGTAGTAGCAGTAGCAGTAACAGTAGCAGTAACAGTTGTAGTAACAGTAGTAGTAACAGTAGTAGTAGTGGCTGCAGCAGTAATACTGGCAGTGGCAGTAATAGTAACAGTAGCAGCAGGACAACAACCCAGGGACAGAAAATTGTGAATATAAAGTGACTTAGTGGTAAAGAGAGACAGTTCTGACCTCAAACATGATGTAGTCTGAGATGTAGGGCTGTCCGCCCTGCACAGCCTGCAGGGTGAATGAGTCCCACAAGTCAAAGAAGGTCCGCAGGTGCATCAGCACTGGGTGGGGCAGGTGACCAATGTCCACAGTCCCTGTGAGGGCAGGAAAACACAAGCTGACTGATGCTCATTATGAAATGCTTTGCTTACCACAGGGCCTAAGCAGCTCAGTTTGTAGACATTTCACATGTAACTAAGTTATACAGGTGGATAGCGGGTATCAAGAATCATGCTATTACATATGAGTTATGCTTTTGTGAATTCATAATTGTCCAGAGTGTCCTGTGCAAACCTTTGCTGAAGGCTGTGGCTATTCTCAGGGCAGAGTTCTGAGCAGACAGGTTGATAGCACAGGTGCAGATGACAGACCTCTCCTCTCTGTCCATCATCAGAACAATTCTGTGAAACACAAACATATCATTAGCTTTACACATCTGCATCTCCCAGTAATGTCCTTCTTCAGGCTTCTACTCAGCTAACAGCTGAAAATTCTTAATCTTTTACTGTACATTTCATACATTTCACACAACATCTTTTTACAGCAACCTCACAGAATACCTTAACTATTGAAATGACAGCTGTGGCATCAGTATATAAGATGTGCAGACATGTAACCAGGCTTTACAGTAGTAAACCTGCGTTATGTCACATTTCTAATCCTTAACACTGTACAAACACTGACTTGTTCTACTGCAGCAGTCTTTTTTTTAAGTAGAGTATGAGCTACATGTCTGAGCTAGAGTCATGCACATGGCAATCAGGATAAAGTTGATCTCCTACCTGTTGGCAACTGCGTTCAGTGCCTCCAGAAATTCCATGTATCTTTCTTCATCCTCAAAGTTACACTTGTTGGCTAAAATATCCAGGTACTGTTTGTTCCAGCGCATGTCCACCAGAATCCTGTATTCATCTGGGAATATATACAAAACAATGGTTAATAGCTTGGTGATAGAACATACAGTATACTATTTCACCACACTGAAAATTCCCTAAAACTGGCAATGTCATAAACTATCACCTTAATGGCCTTATTACATGACTCAAATACCAATTCTTACCTCTGAATTTTAAGTTTTTAATAATATACATAATATAAATAGAAATATTTTCACACAAGAACAAGAAAATGAAAGAAGGTTTACCTATGCTGTGTGGCTGCAGCAACTCTGTAAGGGACTTGCCCTTAGTAGTGAGTTTGCTACCGAACACAGCCTTCAGAGCTCTGTTTCCTGCCTCCACCTGGACCAGAGCTGGATCTAGAAGAGTCAAGAATCACATGACATTTTACTTTCTGCAGTGTATTGCAGTTGTGATGTGAAATGTAATACATGCGGACAAGCGATGGGCCAGTGATGCCTATGTCTTGAATATTTGCAGTTTGACAAAAACATTTTAACTTTTATTCTTGCCAAGAAAATGTATTGTACATTGTACATACATTGTACTTTTAAGTCTAGAATATTGGGTTGATGTGTGTGTTTGCGTGTGCAGAGTAACAAACCAGGGGCATATTTGTAGCTCTTTCCTAGGTGTGAGAGCCAGCTGCTGCGGAGGATCCAGTCTCCGTGAGAGGCTCTCTCTGTGAGCAGTCTCACTGCTGTGGGAATCAGACGCAGAGCATCTCCTTCCTCTAAATCCACCACTCCTCCTGAGAACACCTGGCTTTCATGGACACCATTGCTCTGCAACGCCCTCTGCAGGTCACTCAGACTCAGTGGACGATTCCTTTGCAAACACAATTAGTGTTAACAAATATTTCCTGAAGTGATAATCATATAGCTTTTTTTCCATATTGGTGCTGATAGGTCCTTTCAGCAGTGATGTGTTGTACTGATATTTCAAATGTTTTCAGTGCTTACACATCAACTGACAGTTCAATGACTTTCATCTCTTACTCTTTAAATGAGGGTACAATCGCTTTCAGCATTTTCACTTAAACTGACACCTCAAGTCTTAAAACTGAAATTGAATTTTGTTCAGCATTTACACTTGAGAGGACACTTCCACCCATTTATGAGTTCCATTTTAACTTTCATTTAAAGTATTTTCAGTAACTCTGTTTCAACTGCCACTTCAACTGCTTTCAGTATTTCAACTTAAGGTACAACTTTATTTCCTTTATTATCTGTTGTAGACTTATTTGATTGTGTTGTTCCATCCTTACCGCTTGCCCTGTAGGCTGAGGGTGTTCAGGCAAAATGACAGGACCTGTCCATCTCGGAGGACAGCGGAGAAGCAGGAATCCTCCGTGGAGAGGAGGGCAGAGGGGAAGCCGTCAGGCCAAACCCCAGCACACAGCAACCCACTGCCCCAGTCCTCCGTGTCCAGGATGGCCAAATGCTGCTCAATCACCTGCTGGGCTTGCTGGAGGGTTAATAATGCACACATGTTTATTCATCCTCTGGGGAACATGAATATGCTCACTAGATTTCAGTTTGAACGGACAATGAGTAAACAAAAATAATAGGATTTATGCTCTGGAGACCATTAACATTTGCAGCAAATATATGGAAATCAGGCTAGTTTTGAGAAACCCTCGTCACAAACCAAAGTTAATGCTGGAATGGACATTTTTGACAAATTAAATTAGTTTTGGACTTTCATAATAATGGCGACCTAACGAAGCAGGAGACAAATATCAATAAAAATGAAAATAATAAGAATGATTTAAAAAATTAAAATGTAGCAAATCTCAGACAGTTCAAATTGATGTAACTTAATGCAATGACTTGATTTGTCATGAATGACTAGAGTTCAGTTGTGAACTCTCCAGTTGTGTACACGGTCCTTTATTTCAAATGATAGATGGCCCTGTTGTGACTGCATAAGATTGGTGAAAGACAATGGGAAAAACAGAAGAATCTCCAATATAGATTGGTAAAGTGGTGCAAAGATTTGTGTCATTATGTCTTAATTACTGACAGACATGAAAAGATCTGGGTTAAACTAAGAGTGTCACAAGGTCTTACAGGGACATACAGCAGTTTGTCATCAGCATAGAGATGGAATTTAATGTCAAACCTCTGTAAAAAGTGTATCAGTGGCAGTATATATAAAGAAAATAAAAGTGTTCCCAGAATAGACTCTTGGGGGACACCACATGTGAAATATTACAGGTGGAATTGCATTGATTGATAATGGGGTGTTGATACCTTTTGGCTGGCAGTGGTGCGTTGGCTGAAGGAGTAGGCTTCTCCACAGGCATGCTGCAGCGCGCTGGGCAAATCTACACCTCTCTGCAGCTGACAGGATAGCAGGGTGGCAGCATGGATGAGGGAGGCCAATGATGAAGCAGGGGAATCTGAAAGGTAGCAGCCAGAGTTTTTGATTAACTCTGCAGACTGACTTCCTGACAGCATATTAATTTGTTTTCGTGTTGTCGAGGCTCACCCCAGATGGCAGATTTGATGCTTTTATGTATTTCAATCAGCAGATCACACACACAGTCCCCAGTCACCCCCGCAGTATGAAGCAGGGTCTTCAGGTCCAGTGTGTCCCAGCAGACCCCCTCATGTTCCCCAGGGATGTAAACCTCCACCCCTCTGTTCCTCATGGCTCTGGAGAGCTCCCCGTGCACAGGGTCCATGGTCAGGAACAACCTGCACAGCCCAACGCACATCTGCTGAGCACCGACGTCTTTACTGACTTCAACAAAAAGTGAACAAGCTCTAATTTGGTGTACTACCTGAAGTTAGGATGTGGGGTGATCTTCGGGGTCTTCCCATCTATGACGCCACGTTCATTGATGGTGAGGGATCCGCCAGGCTCCAGCAGAGCATTGAGGCGATCCAGGACAGACGCACTGAGCACATAATACACAATTAATTCAAATCACCAAATGCTGGAACACTGAAGGCCTTGGACTGCCTACTGAAACGACAAAAATCACTGTTGAAGTTATAATCCTTGAGAATCTCATATTTTAAAACCCCATTTTTGAGAGACTTTTGAGAGATTTCCAGACATGCTTGTCCTGTGGTTAGTTGCATTTTTTAATTTAGTTTAGTTTTTTGTTGCCATCTACCACAACCACTCCAATGCCACAATTAGCCTAATGTGAGTGGTAAAAATAATAATGGACCAATTAAAATACCACTTCCTTGTATAAAATTTCTAAACAGTTTTAAACTGATCTTTGAGTGTTCTCTGGCCCTTAATGAAGTGTGTGATCTTTGACATTTTTCAAACCGTTATCCATTTGTTAAACCCAGCGAGCTAATGACGCAGCCAAGATCCCAAAATTCCGAATCCCAAGTGAAAAAATGTTACATATACTTCAAAAAGTAGACAAATTAATGAAGAACACTGGAGTTTCCTCACCTGCAGAAGTTGACGTTGTCCATGAGCAGCCAGTCACCAGCCTGCAGGGCCTGGACCAGCATACCATCCAACCACTCAAAGCCTCCGTTGGTCCATCCGTCCTCCAGCTGGGCCAGACGCTCCTTCAGCAGCGTGAAGTCCATCTGCAGTTTGGACATGTCTGGAGGACAAACACAAGCATGTTGCACCACTGGAAACACATTCTCATTCTTACATACAGTTTTCCTTTTTACCAGATAGTATGCAGTTATTAGTTGGCCATTACCTGTGAACACTTTGAGCTTGGTGTTGAGTTTCTGCAGGAGGAGGATGATGACCTCCAGCTTGTTCAGTGCCTCAGAGTTGACCGTTCCCCCGGATCTTTGCAGCCCTTCCTCCTTCAGCCAGTGGCAGAACAGACCCCATGTCTGCAGCAGGAACTCTGTGTCCTGGATGCCGACATCCAGCGACATCAGGCCACGCCTTATTACCATAGCAACTATGTAGTCCACGCTTTCCAACACTTGCAGCCATGGCCGCATGATATCCACCTGGAAAAATGAAAAGAGTGCAGAGTGATGTGACCTGATGTTTTCAGACAAAGAAACAAGCCTGGTAAACTAGAAAACTGAGTTTCTAACTACCTGTTCGAAGCCTCCCAGCAGCTCCGTGGTGTCCATGGCACTGTTCATGGCCATGACCCTCAGGCGGTGCCCTGTCAGCAGAGCCAGCAGTCTCACCAGGCTGGTCTTTCCACTAGCCGTAGGCCCCACAAGTATGGTCATCCAGCCCATCTCTACACACTTCATCAGGGACTCCAGGGGCCGAAGGGCCTGGTGTGTGATGGACAGTGGGGGGTCCAAGGCCACAGGGGCTCCGCCGCTGCGCTGCAGGACTGAGAAGCCCACCTACAGGGGCAGTCCATGGGAGAGGAAATCCTTAATTGTCGCTACAATTTAAAACGTTAACTGCTGAAAAGCAGGATGAGGTTTTTGTGTTTGGACTAACCTGCAGGTTGAGAGGAGTGGTATGGAACTGTCTGGAGCCTGTGTACGGCTCAAAGTCCTCCCCAAACACTTTCCTGAACACAGACAGCACCTGTGTGGGACAGGAGGAGGTTCACAACTCTGTATTTATTTGCAGTGACCCTTCCCTCTAAGGGGACAAGTGGACCCAAACCATGCCAGCAAAATGCCCCCCATAGCATAACAGAGCCACCAGATCCCCTCACTGTAGGGGTCAAGCATTCAGGCCTGTACCAGTTTTTCCTTTAATTTATCATGTGTCTGTATATGGTCGCCTCCATTATTTAAAAAGCACATGCTTTTCTAAGGAACTTTCCAGACCTGCCACTCTCTGTCCACCAATGCCCTCAGACTTTCCTACCGGTCTCAGTCAGTAACTTTGGGTTTAAAGAGCCTGTGATAGTAATAGCTCAAAAAGACTTGATTGTGATCTGTTGATTTATAAGTAAACCTAATGAGGCAGACATAGAAATCATTGCTCCCTCTTCCCCTTGCAGAAAACATTTCAATATTCTGAAGTTTTAATTTGGCTTTTAATGTACAGCAAGCCCTTTCTTCACTTATAATTCTTTTGTAGTGCCCAACTGAAAGTTAAGAGACATTGATGACAAAATGTGATAATGTGGCTCAAACCCACAAGTGAAAGGCTGCATCAATTAAGTAGATTATGGTTAAGATGTGGTATGAATATTATCCCTACTGTTATGACCTGGCTCAAGAGGCCACAACAAAAGGGAGACACACCATGATACAAAGGATAACAAAGTCTTTTATCTCTTAATTCAACATGCTGCAGATGAACCATCAAATGAAAGCATGGTTAAACAGTGTACCTGAGCTTTGTCAGCCTCTGTTCTCATCCTGTCAGCGTACACCACGGCTACATGTTGGCCTGGGTTGAAAAATCCCGGCGACTGGTCAGCCTGCATCAGCTGACACCAACGGAACATGTCGCGCAGGTTGAACTCCCAGGGGCTTCCTTTCTGACCCCACCGCCGCTCCACACACACCTCCTGGACAAGCTGTAGAAGGAAGGAAAATACCTTTTAGGCCTTTTTTGACTCACTGACAGTCATAAAGAAGTGAAAAGTTTCCTGATGCTGGACAGTCTGTAATTCAGCTTTTAAAATCGCTCCAGCAGACAGTCAGAGTCATATAGTACAGGAGAAAGGGAATAGAAAACCTACTCTGTTACTGAACTCCACCATTTTAGCAATGATTTCCTTATCAATGTTGGGGAAAATGGAGTCTCCTATGAACTCCATGTCTTTGCTGGTTAGCTGGTCCACAAAAACCTGGAAACAAAGAGGTAAATGAATGCGGATCAAAGAGAATCAATACAAAGATTCAAGTTTGTTTATTCAATTCAATTCAATTTTATTTATATAGCACCAAATCACAACAGAAGTCATCTCAGGGCACTTTTCACATAGAGCAGGTCTACACTGTACTTTTTAAAAGATCAGTTTGTAAGATTTAGTTGTAGCTATCAACTGTCAAATATGTGTGACATCCCCCAAGTCCGCCAGTGACTGTTTGTTACCTGAGTGAATCTGTTGAGGAAGGACTTGGGCAGTCCCTTACGTCCACCGCCTTGAGTGAAAGGGTTCTGGCAGCCAAAGATCTTGGTCTTCTCATGCTGAACCTGGAAGCTCATGCCTAGTTCAGGAATGTAGATCTCTGCTCGGTGATCAAAGCAGGCGTTCAGACCCTCCAACACCGACTGAGAGGCCAGGTTCAGCTGTCAGCATGAGGAACAAGGCAGGTCAGTTTAAAATCACAGATTATCTCAGCATCATCATTACAATTTCTTTTTACAAAAGGTTTGCAAATAAGAAAAGGCTCCCAGCCATGAAATCTGGTGTATAAAAATGCCTGAACGGTGGCGCCTACCTCATCCAGGACAACCCAGTGGCCTGCCTTCAAAGCAGCCAAAAGGGGGCCGTCGCGCCATGCAAACTCTCCTCCCTTCCCTCCCTCCACCGGGAGATCTGTCCCAAACAAGTCAGTAACATCCTGCCAGAGAGAGCACATCATCAGCATTGGAGCCTTTTAGTACTTTATATTCATCCTGCAACAGAGTGGAGAGCTTGTGAACGTTCATATAAATGGTTACCGTTTGCTCAGACAGGTTGATTCTGACAAGGTGGTTCCCAGAAGCTTTTGCCAGCGCTGCCACCAGGCTGGTCTTCCCCACACCAGGCGAGCCCTCCAGCAGCACAGGCCTCTGCAGCTTCAGTGCTCGAAGAAGCCTCTGGGCGTTCACTGCGGTAGTGCCTGCTGCGATGGCGTACTCTGACAGGTTACGGCTCTCCGTCTGAGGCCCTGAGGGGATACATGCATACATACAGAGTGATGAGCTATTAAATCAGGAAAAGGGGAACAAAACTGTATGTGGACATTACATTACCATCGACTGGTATAGGCCCTGCTCACCAGGGAGAGGGGCCGATACCAGTCGACCCAGCAATATATAAGGAATGCATTGCTATAAAGCATTTCAATGTGTTACGTATGGCTGGTAAGGCATTAACAAAAACATGAGAAGTAGATGATTGAGGATATGGTCTTCATCATATGCATCAAACAAAGCATCTTATAAATCATCAAGGTCCATACCTAAGGCGATGTAGAAGGGGTCGATGCCGAAGAAGTCTTCACCCCATTGGGGTTCCCTTGGCAGGCTGGTGTCATAGACTCTCAGGGCGTCCAGCATATCCTGATCCAGCTTGGTCATCTTGCTCAGCCGCTGTTGCAGGAAACCAAGGCTCAGCCGGCGAGCAAGGAAGGCGTTGTCTGCACAGGACACTGTGGTCCCTGCAAGAAAAAGGGAGACTCAGATCGTATTTCCCAAACAGCTCCTTTGAGTGTCGAACTCTGAGTGGAAGTAAAAATGAGCCATCTGCTCACCTGAGCCGATGCCGTCTATGTAGACCAGACATGCTGCGTGGATGAAGGCTGTAACAGTGTCCAGTCTGAGATCCCACTCTGCTTCTTCTTCATCTTCCAGGGCTCCCATGGTCATGAAGCCATCCTCGTCCCGCTCGCACACAGCGTTGAGGAAGTTTACCCATGACAGGATGTCTCTGACGCTCAGGATGCAGCGCCGGCCAAAGTCCTGCTGGGTCAACCACTCGATGAAGTCCAGCATCAGCTCTGCGATATCGCCGCCTGTGTTTGATTCAAAGAAGCATATCAGTGACATTTGTTTTGTATATGTTTTCAGTAAGACCTGCATTGTCTGTCATCATGTAGTTTATAAGACTATGACCCTCTACACATGATTAGTGGCAGAACTGCTCTGCAGCAATGTGATCCATTATTTTCTTATGGAGAGAGAAGTGAAGCTGGTAGTGTAACGGAATGACTGCTTCAAAAACTTGTTTCAGCTTAAATCTACACGTCTCTCAGCCAGTTTACCATCGATTGAGAGGCCAGAGCGCAGGTTGTGTTGGATGATCTGAACCAGGTCACTGCGGCCATTGCTCTGAGGACACCAGATCTCTGTGAAACGGTTCCTGAGGGCTGGAGAGAGCTGTCCAAACACAGACAAGCACAAAAGTCATACACAGCTCTAAAGAACCTTCATACATTTTAAAAAGCATGTTAAATCACTTGGACAAACATCCTACATTCAAAATATGCATTATAAATTCCAGGAAAATACAATACTGTCTCTTTTAAAAAAGTGAGCAGGCAGGACTTCACTGCCTTCATCCTAATCTCCACTGAAAACACAGAAATATCCTTCTTTTTTTTCTTTATTTACCTCCTTTTTGCCAAAGTCTCCTCCAGGGTTCATGGTAGCTACCAGACGGAAACCTGCAGCTGCACTGATCAGCTCCACGTCGTCATTGTCCCCGCTGCCCTTCTCTGCCAGGACGAGGGACTTCTCCGTCTCTAGAACACTGACGACAGATAAAACACACTGTCAGGGGCTTTTCTTAGTCTGTTAATCACCTGTATGTGGTTGTGTGTTGGGCATCCTGTCAAGGATTTTATGGCTCAAAATACAATATCTGCACAAAATGTACCATGTACCATTTGAAATGTACTACCAAGTGCACTTTGTGGCACCATACACTCATAAATGCACTGTATTGTATACAAGTCTTACTGTCATGAACAGGTGCACTAAAAGCTTGAAAAGGCTCAGAGAAGGTATGTTTTGTGGCATGAGATGTCATGTTTAATCCATATTTTTATAGGCAAAATGTGTATCAGGTATTTTGTGAGAGGAAAGGCAGTTTGTGGTTAAAAAATTACTGTATGTCCCAAGAAAGCCTTACATCCCAACTTATTCATATTAATAAGGTTATGAAATTAATTCTGTTAGGATATTCCCAAATTCAAATGTCCATATGAATCATTTTCAGCCACAGAACATACAGCTGGTGTCAATTGAAAAACAATGTGCATATATATATGTGTGTGTGTGTGCGTGTGTCTACCTGTTGAGTCTCTCCAGCACAGAGTCGTCTGCCAGGGAGATCTCATCCATGAGGAACACTCCTCCCTCTTTCATGGCCAGCACCAGAGGACCATCAAGCCACTGAAACAGCCTGCAGTCCTCCCCGTCAGCCTGCAGCCACACACAGCAAGGACGCGGTCAAACTCTGCTTTACTTGTTTTTCAAGGAGTCCATTTTACAGACTCACTTTGTCTTTTTTCTTTTCAATTTAATGACACTGTCCTTTGCCTTCTCTCTATTATAAATATGATTTAATTATATTTTTAAGTTATAAGTTCCAGGAGTAAAAAAGAAGGATTTACTGTTATGTATCTTACTTCTGCCAACTAAAAAAAAAAAAAAAAAAGAAACCTCTGGGTGAGATTCTGCTCCTGTGTCTTTGTTATAGATTTAACCCTCCAACCAACCACAGACTCTGCAGTACCTGATGTGTGTGTCTGACGGGTCGCAGTCCTCCCAGGAAGTCAGACGTCTCCATGTGGAGGTGACAGTTGACTGAGAAAAATTTCTGTCCAGCCAAAGCAGCAAAGAGCTGGCAGATTGTAGTCTTTCCACATCTGGTGAGGGAACAGGACAAAAGAGTTTAGAATGATTAACATACATACTTATTAAGTTCTTAAAACTCTATACTTAACTGCAGGAGGCAATATCACACACAAGCAAAGAGCAAAGCCAAATCTGCTGAATTTGACCAGTGAGTTCTGTTCTGCACTGACTAGATAGAAATTAGACATCTGTTTCTGTAGTATTTCATAAGTTTCAGGCCGAGCATTCAGAGGATTGGACTCTTGAAAATGTGTTTTTACTGTTTGTCTTGTTGCTGGTTTAATACTGTTGTGTTGTGTTAAAGGGCTAGGACATATGGAATGGAAACTGCAAACAGAAACTACAAATCTCAACACTTGAGCCCCTTTAACTTTTTCACATTTTCGCACTCTGCACATGGTATTTCTTACGCTCTTCTTCCTACTACTACTTCCAGCCGTTTCTTGCTTTCATTTAAAAAAATAACTACAAACAAACATCTGTCTAGCACTCTTTCTCATACACTTTTTCCTGGTCAGCTACTTGAGAATTTGTACCACAGCTCTTTTGACCATGTCCATTTTACTCTTAGAATCTGAGATGACCTGATGAAATAAATGTTATATATATCTTCTTAAAGACAGAATGAAGTGGGCCTGGCTGCGACATTTGAATCTCACCCAGTGTCTCCTACGAGCAGGACAGACTCGCCGAATCGAAGCGCCCGTCCTACCAGCACAGCTAATCTCCTCATGCCGTGTGTCCACACCACATGGCGAAACTCCTCTGGAACTCCAGCGATGCTGTCGATGAAGGGACCTGCCGATCAGAACATAAAGCCAACATTATACTGTATTCATCAGACATGCTGGATGGCTCTATTCTCTCCTTTCATTGTTTGGGATTTCACTTGGATTCAAGTTAAAGTTAAAGTTGATTCAAGTGTTGTAAAGCTCCACTCACTGAACTGGCTGGTGACCTGTTTCTGAGAGAACAGGTTTTTAGGGTTCACCGTCCTCTTGAAGTGTTTCTCCAGGATGGACAGGATGGTGGCCTCTTCCTCCGGCTTCCTCACACGTCCTGCCAACAGCATGTACCCTAACGAAGAGGACAACAGCTTCGTTTAGGCTTTCAGAGGAACACGGGTGTCTGTCTGTGATTTAACAGAGATGTCTGACAAGCCTCACCGTCATCAGCCAAATGCTGCAGCCAGTCCTGAGAGGCCTCCATCTGCTCCTCCAGCCTGTAGCGGTCTGCCCAGCGGAAAAGATCTCTGAGGGTGATGAAGCCGTGTTTCCCCGCAAACACGGAAGATCCCCTGCGTAGGGACTGGAGGAGGAAAACACATTCCACACATGCAGTCAGGATCGCCCCAAAAAGAGGTAGGTAACAACAACAAGTAAGGTATTCCTCTCAGCCTCATCTACATCAATAAACACACACCTCCTCCTGACAGTCATAACTTAGTCAAACCTGAACACGCAGACATGATTGTTAGATTCAGTGTAACTTACAGTTTTACAAGGCTGTAAAAATCTCCAATGTTCTGATCACAATAAAGGTCCAAAAATCCAGTCAGTTTAGAAAAAGACACTCCTCATAACCATCTTATAATCATCATTTTTTAAGTTTTGTTCAGTGTCACAGTAATCAAGTGACAGTGGCCTGAACATCTGTGCTCACAGTACAAACAGGAAGTGCTAATAGTTCATTCAGCAGGACTTTCCATGCTAAGGCTCAGAATGTTCTATCAACATGGCTTTTACATTGCTGGAACTCTTCTCTATCCACTCATATACTTTACAGATATTTACCCCGTGTTGAAAACAATACATTTTACTGTTTTAAATCATGTATAGTACACTCACATGCAACATGGTGGTATTTCTGAGTAGCCCATATTAGTCTGAAAACAACAATAAACGCCATGCCTGGCTAAGACATGTAGTGACTCTACTGAGATTGACTGAAAGATTGCAAAACAAGTAAAATAAGTCCAGGGTTCAAAGGGTTACAACAATCTGGCCAATATTCAACAACATACAAGAGTGCACAGTTACCTGAAGGTCTTGCATGACCTTGACCAGCTTGGTGCAGTAGGATGGAGGCAGGCTGCATCTCTGGTGGAGGATGGTCTCCAGCTCTCCACTGGGCAGCTCATCAAAGTGCAGCTCCACAAAGCGGTTCCTGAAAGCCCTGGACAGCACCTAGGGGATGGATGGAGATCACTTAGTAAATTTAGTTTGACAGGTAGAATTAGCTAAATATAATGCAGTCAAACAAAACATTCCCACACTGAATACTACCTTTATGAAGCCTATCACCATGTCCTATGATCATCATGCTTTAAATAGTCAAGCTCTCATCTTTCTGCTTATGTAAATGAAAATGATTTTTTTATGTGACTCTGTTAGATGTGCTGTTGGGTTTTTTGAATTTCAGAAATGCTACATGAGATGTATATTTAATATATCTATTTTGATAAATATAGTTTTTATCAAACCATTATAATATGGTATGATTACCATGAGAAATTCATACCAACTAAAATTATTGAAATAAATACTCTACAAAGCAGGCTTATGCAAAATTAGATTGGCAACAAAGCTTTCTCTGTTTTGACTCTCCCTTAAGTCAGCACTGTCAAGAAGGTTTGCTGTTGGTTAACAGAAGTAATTTGCACAGCAACTTTACACAAGAGATTCACATGGAGTCACAGATGGTGGCGATTCCATTAAAATGAATTGATTTCCTTGTGAAATTTTGCAGTTTTACATGCTGACCTGACCTGAGCTGTAAGAGCTTTACCAGTAGTTTGTCCAGTGGATGGTGCTGTAGGAAAGTTCATGGGATCATTAAAATTTCTATCCCCAAGAGGATGAAATTCCACAGCAATCTGTCTGTACTATTTTAATGTTTCTTGTGCATGAGAATTGAATTTGACTTGATGTTGGTCACCAGTAGGAGTCACCAAAAAATTGAGATTCATCCTCTTGGGACCATTTCATGCACATCTGGCCAGTAGTTATGAGGGTATCTCCATCTGAACCTACGTGATGGACCAAAGTCACCCACTGACATCATCAACCTTAACAAGGAACAAAAGCTGTCAGCGCTGTCCTGAACCTGAAGAGAACCACACTGAAACCATGCCATCAGACAAATCTCTATCCGACTGAATGAATGGAATACCTTTCTACCACCGTAGAGACCAGGGGGATTCTGGGTAGCAAACAACATGAATCTGGGGTGAGCCTTGATGACTTCCTGTGTCTCGGCCACAAAGAGCTCCCTATTGTCATCCAGCAGTCTGTTGAGAGCCTCCAGGACGTCCGTGGGGGCGAGGTTCAGCTCATCCAGAATGATCCAGTAGCCTTTTCTCATGGCGTCGATCAGAACGCCTGCAGCAGATACACAAACAAGCGACATATTAGTCTGGGGTGATGCCAGAGTTCAATAGCAGACGGGGACTAACAGTGAGTGAGTGGCTTCAGATGAGTGGAATACATTGTGTATATTTATATTCAGTGCAATTAACTGTATGTATGCTTGACTACAGAGTGTATTTATGTAACTGTAAGTGATTAAAAATCAGAAAATAAAAAATCAAAATACCCAAAGATTTACTATAAAAAAGAAATTGAGTTTGTCAGATTTTGAATGCAAAAATGTGCTTTTCGCTCACCTTCTTTCCAAGACTCATTCTAGAGACATAAGTATTGTGTCTGACTCTATTCACAGTCCCTTCCTAAATCTAAATCATAAATGATAATTATTCAGTAATTTTGTTACTGTCAATAAATCCCATTAAAAGAGACCAAACCAACAATGTATTCGTTTGTCTCTCAACTCTTTCTGACTTCCTTTCCCAGTCTGGGGCTCTCAGCACCGAGCCTACTGGTTCCTACTGAAGACATAGATCATTAAAAAACGGCCCACAAATATATCGTTTCATTTTTTATAAAGGCTCAATAATTTCCTACGACAGCTGGTCACTGTAGTTTATAACAAACATGACTCAAACAGGAGGAAACAGTGCATTTGTTGGGGATTATGTTCAGCAGAATTAATCCACATTTGGTGTTCTAGTGAGTATTTATGGCAGCAGGACAGTATGTGTGGGATTGAGTCAAAATAAATCACAGTGTGTGTGTTCATGGTGATGAAGGAACCCAGTGACTGGGCCGTAGCCAGGATTTTAGAAATAATGAGGTCCAACCTGCAACTGGGGGATTTCTCCATGTTGAATCCCCAACCTGTCGTGTCATTCTGATTGTATTGTTTTAATTACACTTGTATGTTCCTGGGTTTCTCTACATGATCATATAAAAGCTGATTTCTGAGCTTTCTTTGCTCTGCCAGAAAACATACTGGTGGGATAATTTGTACATCAGACAGGTGACAAATTAAAGGAAAAGCCAAAATAAAGTGTTTTTGGGCCACCACTTGCTGTCAGAACAGCTTCAGTGTGCCTTGGCATTGAAGTCTCTGAACTCTACTGGAGGGATGAACACCATTCTTATTAAAGATATTCCCTCATTTGCTGTTTTGATGATGGTGGTGGAGAACACTGGCTAACACCTCAGTCCAAAATCTCCCATTGGTGTTCAACTGGGTTGAGATCTGGTGGTAACAATGTTTTCCTTCTTATATTTGAATATTCTCATTGTTACTCTTAATATTGCTTTGATTTTATTTAATTCACCTATAAATAAAAGGTTGAGATATCATACATCTATGTCTAAATGTGAAACAGATGCCTAACGATGTGTAAGTTCTTCTAAAACAGCTTAGCATGAGAACTCGTACCCTCTTTGAACATCAGCTTGCCCCTGTCGTCTGATGAGTAGCAGCCGATGTACTCCTGGATATCAGTGTGCTCGTGGTTGTTGATTCTAACACACTGGTTCCCCGTGGCTGCAGCCAGCCAGTGGATCAGGCTGGTCTTCCCCACAGACGTCTCTCCCTGGATCAGCACCGGGTGAGTCCTGTAAGGATGAAACATTGAGAGAGAGAGAGAGAGAGAGAGAGAGAGTGATGAGAGGGTAGACTATTGATTTGTCATCAGCTCAATGTCGTGTTATGTTGTAACCTGAGTTTACCAAAATAACCTAAAGGCCTATTGAGTGGTGGGGAGGGACGGTTGAGTCATACAGCAGCCAGCGTTGACAATAATAAGACCAGAACGTCTCTATATTCATGACACTGGGTGTCAAAACCGAGCACAATGAGAAACACTGTTTTCCCCTTAATGTTTGTGACCAGAATCCTGAAACATGTATTTAAATACTAAACAAATAAAAAAATCAATTGAGGCAGCTCACGCAATGCAAGAATTCAATGACAATCCAATCACCCCTTACTACTGTTACTGACCTCAGCAGCCATGTTTACATTGAGACAACTGCAGGCAGCAGGGAGAGCATGTATGTGGTGGATATTCCTGTCCACATACTTTTATTTTATTATTATTTTTATTTTTGCTCTGGGACTAGTTTTCATGTTTTGGGCCCCTTAGTTCTAATAAAGGGTACTAACTTCAGTCAGTGATTTTAGACATTGTGTTCTTCCAACTTCGTGTCATCAGTTTGTGTTTGTCTCTTTCCTGTTTTGAGATGACATCCCTGCATCCAGCCAGCTCCATGAAGTGGAACATAGTCTGTGAGCCAAACCTTATCACCCAGCATCAGTGCTGGACCTCACTAATGCTCTAAAATCTCTATCGATATCTATTTAAGATTTCAGGAGGTCAACTCAGAAGCCGTACAGATGCATAAAAGCAAACGGCTTCCTGTCTGGCAGGTCACTCACTGCAGGGCTATTCAGTTCAACCGCATTTGTTTTTGTGATGCACTCGTTCCTAAAGGGACAGAGTTAGCTCTGACTAAATCAACGTCTGGACATTTATAGATGAGCCCATTGATTTGGGGGGAAATCGTGGGGCAGGGATGGGGTCAGGCTGGGCAACAGCTTTCCTACCCTGCAGACACCACTCTGGCGAGGTCGCGCAGGTTGAGCTTGACTGAGGCGGTGAGGATATAGCTGGGGTCCAGAGCTGGCTCCATCTCCCCCTGGGACACCCAGTAGCCTTCCACCTCCACGCAGAGCCGGCCCGAGGGCGCCGGGATAGCCTGAAAGAAACGTAACAAGAGGGTCATGAAATTACTTACACATCTGAGTTTCAACTGCATTGTTAATAGGTGTTTGTTTTTTTTAACATCAGCACAGCATACATATACAACAGGTGACTTCAACAAAATACCACTGTTGAAGCTCATATTAGTCAAACCATAAATATTACCATGTTTTTTCCTAAATCCTTAAGTTAAGACAAACACATTTTATTGATATTGCTAAAAAAAAAAAAGCAAACAACAAAAAACCCACAAAATATTCTCGTCTCACCTTCATCTACATTATCATCTAACTCTTGACTTGGAAAAGGAACAATTCCACAAACAAACTTTTATCAGCAAAAAAAACTGTATTTATACATAATGATGTAAATATACATACAGTATATAGCATGTATACTCACTATTACTAATAATAATCATCATAAATGGCTCACTGAATCTTCTCTTATTGTAAATTATATATGAATATATTTCTTAAATACAAGTATAGGAAAGCAAATAATGGCTAATAATATGCTAATAACAGCACAAACAAATAAAGGCTGGTTGTACTATAGGTCAGGTAAAAACCTGTACTCTATAATAAACAGTAAAGAGTCACATCATACTCGCCTCTCTCTGCAGAAATGCTGTTTTCATTCACTCTTTTTTCACAGTTGGTTGTACTTTGTTATTGCTGTTTAGCTACTATCAATGAAACTCAACACTTCCTGTTAATGGGCCTACCATGGGAGACGGCAATTATGTCCTTTGAGCCAAATTTGAGACTCTTAATGTGAGAACAAAGTAGGGAGTTTGCACATATTCTAACTGCTAAAAAAATGTATTTGACTGGAAAAGCAATGTTTTGATCTGAAAAACTCTGAGTGAAAAAAGTCATTGCCTTATTCAGGTAAATATTTTTGGGGAGATAAAATCCTGTGTGCAGACACTCTGCTTTGTTCTTTGATTGAATATTTTGTCCTGCACACGTCTACATCTGCCTCTTTGTTCAGGTGTTAATTATGAAAAAGGACGTGTGAAGTGTCAAGGGAGCGGAAGGGACTGCAAACAATGTGCGCATGAAAACAGTATTTCACTTCTATTAATAGAGACAATTAAAATAGAGCAGAACCAGAGCAGCAGAGTGGTGAGTATGACATGTTGTACTGATAGAAAAGGCTCAGAACACTATTTGAGATTGTTACTGATTTTAAAGGTTTGATATTTTTACAGTTCAAATGCAAAATATCCACACATCCATTTGGAACCATGCAGAACTTATTATAAAACATGACAGCACTTATAGTGGGAAGAAGCCAACTGTCAGGATGTCTTACGTGTTTGAGACACTTGGTGTTCCCTATCAGGATGTGCTGACACACCAGTTTCTGGACCAGAGGATGGGAGCTTCTGTCCAGCTGAGTCAGGAAGCTCAGGCAGAAACCCTGTAAACACCGAGCAGAGAGACTCAAAAACAGTGAAATGATCCAAACTTCGTTCAGCTACTGGCAAGTCTCAATACAGCCAGTGGATTATTTCTTTATAGCTTCCTACCTCATAGAGCGAGCGCTGCACACTGTTGCAGGGGTTTGCTGCCACGTACTTCAGTGCCCTGCAGAGAGTACGCAGGCTATAGTGTGGTCTGTGGCCTGTTCCATCCACCAGGTGGGAGTTGGCCTCCTTCCTTACTGCCAGGTAAAAACTGCACACAAACACAACCATTACAGAGACATCGAGTAGTGATTCAACACACACATTTTGAAAAATGCAACAAAGTAGGCATGAAGAAGGAGGGACAGGCATGAGGTTTGTGTTTGGGTTGGCTTGGTAAGAAGAGGACTGGCACTGACACAACAAGCCAGCTTAACAGAACTAGTCCTGACAAATACTGACTGCTGTGTTGCCTCATGTTTTGTAAAGTTGCACAAAGATTATTATTACTACAAGCAATATTATGTTTGTATACTATTATTATGATTTATTGTGTTAGAAGATATTTTTGGTAGTTGTTATCTGTCTATTATGTCGTTTGTATCTTTAGTTTGTTTCTTATCTGTTGTGTAGCTCTATCTGTCTGGTCTTGTGTCTTACTTGTGTAACAGTAATAAAAAAAAATAAAGAACACACTGCAAAGATGACAGCAGACTGACAGCTGAACATCTCGTCATATGCTGAGAATACAAATGATGTATCAGGGGGAAAAAAAATACCTCAGCAATTGGGTGAATCACTGATTCATCAACAGGCTGAAGCTTTCTCTCAACAACAGCTGCTGCCATTGATTCAACTTGCTGAATTGGGTGAACGGCTGCTGATAATCGCTGACTGGAGCCAGTGTGGTGCTAAACACACTGAAAAAATGTAGGTGGAGAGACATCCTGGTGGCCTCAGCTGCCTAAACTGAGCTCTATCACAATATCCCTACTTCTAGTCCTTCCTCACTTTCCCCTCATCTCTCTACTGTACACTATCAAATAAAGAAAAAAGTCTTTTAAATCACTTCTTAAAATGTACCTTTTTTTAAAAATCCTTGTATTAATCGTAGCTCATTTTTCCAGTTCCACAATGTTTTATGTTTTTTATCTGTTTATAATATAATGTTCATTATATTTCTTATATCATATTATATTGAGTATTTTATTCTCTATACCTTTAATTGCTAGATATCATTTAATTATGGTGGAGACTGTTTTTAATTTGTGTTTTTTCTTTGTGAAAAACTTTGTAAAGCAAGTTGTAATGCTTTTTTAAAAAAAGAAAGCTTTTTAAAAAGTTTGAAAAAAAAGCTGCTATATAAATAAAGTTTATTACTATTATTATTATAAAACTATTAACAGCAACAACAGTGTTCACTGGCTCATAGTTGCTGCTCCAACTGCATTTCCAACAGCTCATTCCAAGCAGTGGATGACCGGTTGTGCCAGGCTTGGTGAGACAGATAATAAACTGACTTTTTTGTCTATAGTCAACAGCTACATAATGTTGACTACACAATCCTGCACAAGGCCCATGACTTTACAGCAGTGTAACAGTCAAACTCCGTTGGGGAAATGGTTGCTTTAGTGACAACATTATGTTCAGTCTAACCTTATGATGCCACTGATGATGTTCCTGTGTGGATTCAAGCATTTGAGGTAGTCTGAAACCAGAATACGCAGATCTCCCTCATTCTCCAGCTCCTCCACATACAGCTCAGTAAACCTGGCAGACACACACACACAGAGAACAGGTTTATACATCAAACATGTCACATTTCTTTATAATATCACTGTTTAAATGTTTCTAATGAAGGGACAGCTGCAGAATTACTATTGCTCATGAGAAAAATTTCCCTTCACTTTCATCTCTGCCCTCCTCACCTGTTCCTGAGGCCCAGAGGCAGGTTCCTCTTCCCCACATCAGTAGCTGGATTCATGCAGGCAAAGAGCCGGAAGTCTGGGTGGCGGATCAGGGGCTCTGTGATCAAAAAACACAACGATATCAGCAACAGTCCCAAGAATATATAAAAAAAATGCTATGGATAAATACGACAAACTGTGAATACAGCATGTACGTATACAAAGTTTTCAGGTGATTCTGTAGGACATTCACTGTGAGCTTTTAAATCCCACATTGTGATACATACATAATGGTGTGAATTGCTTAAGCTTTTCAATTTGATGCGTCATTCAGTAGTTTCGGTAGTTTCGAGAGACATTTTTGTTTTTGACTGTTTTTAACAACTGAACTACTGAATTTCCAATTGAGTAACTATTAGTCAGCATTGTATATATGTTAGAGACATGTGTGATAGTGAGTTATCCTCAGACATTCTTTATTCTTGTAAATCTGCAAATACATTTAGCAGTAAAGATACTGATGATTTTAGTTTGAGGACTAGAACCAGCTGCTGCCTCTTAATTATTATTACAGTATGTTACGTTATGTTATATATACACATACCAATCCCTAATCAGAATCTTCAAGGTCAACAGTTTAGACTGAAGCTTTAAATATGTGATCACTCCACATGAAACAGCTTTTTATTAATACACATGACCTAAAATTAAGACAAATCTCCACCCAGTTACACTGCAGTTCAGTGCACTTGCTGGGCAACTGCTCACTGTTTCCATTGTTGTTGGGTTTGCAGTTAGATCATTTTCGATTTTGATCATTTTGAGACTGTAAAACAAAGCTGTTTAAGTTATAGTCTGCCATACTGTTTACTGTACTGATTTGTTTACAGTGACTTCACAACAGAATGACGTTCTGTCAGTCAAATCAAATCAGTGGCTCCTTGTCTGATGATGACAATTATCAACAAACGGGGCAGATCTATAGGGGAGCACAGGAAATCTCCTGGTTTCTCTGTTTCTCTCATGTGTGTGTTTGCCAGAAATATACCAGCACTGTTTCTGGTACAATGACCAGCACATATAAGATATCACATTGTCAGTGAATGATGACGGTGGTCCTCACCAGTGTCTCCACGGTCGAGCAGCACCAGAGACCCGGCGCTGCCCTCCAGCAGTCCACTCAGACACTCCAGAGTCTCCGCTGCCGCCAGGTTGATCTCATCCAGCAGGATCCAGTGGCCCTTCTTCACTGCCTGGGCTAATGTTCCCTACAGAGGAACACACACACACACACGTTAGAGCTGCTCCACCAAGGCTACAGCTGGGGTCATACACTCCTGTGTATCAGTGTGTGTGATGGTGAGGTTAAGGATCTGTTTAGGGCTTTACCTCTACAAAAGCAAAGACCATGGCTGTCTCACAGGCTCGGATCTGCTGCTGGGTCTGACTCAGTTTTCCCGCCAGCGCCTCCCACTGCTCCTGCAGCAAGGCAGCTGCACAAACACGCGGGAAAATATCAGTCTGTCATTGTGCTACAGCAGACGCTATAATAACTGTTATCAGTGATTGCTCTTTCTAGTACAATACCATTTGATTTCTCTTGCAGCTCCTGAGTGAGCGCAGACTTGCAGACGTGGTCCATGAGTTTGAGCAGATCCTGCCAGCGTTTCCCCCTGAAGCAGGTCTGCACATGACCCAGGAAGGTCAGGTTCTGCTTCCTCGAGTACGTCTGGGAGAAAAGGTCTTCAAAGGCCTCCCGCAGGGGGAGCAGGATCTGCTTGTGGTCTACTGGCTTGTACCTGCAAAAGACAAAAAAATGACAGTTTCAAACACCACCAAGGATACACACCATCCTTTGAGCCAGTCCTAAATATGCCAGGTTGTCTTGACGTGTACTTCAAGCACCCCCTCTGCCTTTTATTTTAACAATGCTATCAAATTGACAGATGATATTGGGTAATTTCTAGCGGTCTAGCAGCTCCAGGTTACATTAGCCGCTACTAGCAAGTTGAGCTGCATTGTGGGTAACGTAGGCGCCAGGCTCTAACAAGAAAGAAGAATGTGTGAAATAAAAAAGATGATATCTCCCTTTTTTTAAAAACCTCCATCATGAGTCTGATGATGTTATAGAGTACGAAGCTAAATTTGAGGAGTACTCTTAATAATCTGAGGGCCAAATAAGTGAAAAAAACTGAGCTGCTGTTCTTTTGGCACAATTTGAGGTAACAAACTTGATGAGAAGCAGCCTTGGCTGTGCTCACTGTCACTCACCCTCCGAGCAGGTCAGCAGTGTCGCTCTGCTGGTTCATGTTCACAACTCGTAACCTGTGACCTGGAAGAAACAGACCCAGCTCAACTTTATTTCTACAGACAAAAAGGAATATCTGAATCAAGACTGGTGATTAGGTTCCTCTGTCTGTGTTGACTTGTAAAGCCAGTCTCACCTGTGACTCTGGCCAGGTGTTGGACAGTGGAGGTCTTTCCAGTTCCCGTCTCTCCCACTAGGAGAACAGGCTCCCCCTTGCCCACACACACTGCCAGCTGTTCCAGCAGCACAGCAGCAGGTCGTGTGGCAGCAAACGTCTGGTTATCCCTGTTCATGGAGAAAACAAAAAAAAAAAAAACACATTTAATGACTACACACAGGGTTGTATACTTCGTAGATATTTATTTGTAGATACTGGTGAGTCCCCTCAACCATAATATACTGGAACATGTTTGAACAAGATACCAGTAGTCCTGTCACCTCTCACACACCATACCATCACACCAAGACAGTCAACAACATACCTTCACTACTCACACACAAGCCCTACTCTGTTGTTGTTTGGACTTTGTTTGCAATGTCTTTGCTAAGTTTGAATTGTTTCAGTGTTATTCTATGTCTACCTCTGTTTATTCACCTATTGTGTTTATGTCCTGTTATGTTCACCAATTAAAAAAAAAAACGTTAAGAGCATGCTGAATGGCCTAATAATATGCTACCAACTGTTTGAATGAATCCTATTTTATTTTTCCAATTTATTAAAGATTATTTTTCTATAGCAGTTGACAGAGGCCATGTGTTGCAATTATCTTAAAAATCCTTTAAGACATAATCATCTCCAGAAACGTATCCACAAAAGACAAAAGGTTGCTTTCACAAGATAATGGGATAATTATCTTTTTTTTTTACACAAGAAAACAAAAGGCTGTTAGCATGAAAATTATCCACAGACCTCACTGTAAAGAGTTTTCATATGAAGTACTTTATAGCAAAGAAACAGTCCGTGTGAAAACTGTTCACTATAGAGCCCAGGTCATGAAAGATCACATTTTTATTCGCACACAAGATTGTTGAATATACATAACGCTGAACAGCATTGAATGCGGCCACAAATAGCAAATACGAAATAACGTTGAATGCTAAAACCTAGCATAGCAGTAAACAAGTGGAGAGGTCAAAAAGCAATATCTAAAGTTAGCTCAAATTAGCTAACATTAGCCACCACAAGCTACTAGTCTTACCAGACCAAGTAAGGCTGCGGCAGTAAAACCCCTTAATTGAGAAAAAATGTGTTCAATTGCTTATGAATAGAAGTTTTCATCTGTGAAGGGCAGTGCACATAGAAAGAGTTTTTGATGTCACCCAACTGCCCCTCTCAGAGAACAGATACGCTTCCATTTTTTACAAATCTAACAATCCACAGACAGACACACGTGTCAAATTATCTAAAAGATCAAATATCTATACACTTTATTATTACACCCTCAGATTAATGTGTGTGTGACCACCTTCATACTGCACACACTCATCTCAGTTCTTCACACATTTCACGTTGTTTTCAGTGCAAAGTTTGACACTCATTCATATTGGCTTTAGGAGAGAATCAATATGGATATTTGGGCATGTCCTGATGGCCGAGCCATTAGATGGCTTTGTTTACCATAATGTAGTTTGAAATCAATTCAATGTTTATGCAATTTACCAGCAGGGGCTTTATTTGGGTCTATCAGTTAGTGAATGTTGGCACAGTAACTGGTAGATGCATATATGGTGTAAACAGAGGTCAAAGGGGGCGGATGGGCAGGATGTCCTACTTACACACTCAGCTGCACCGCTTCCGTCTGCTTTCGACCCAGAGTCACTCTGCCCACCGAGGCCTCCAGCTCGGTCAGCGAGATGCCAGGCTGATACATCTGGCAGAAGTGCTGGGCCTGGAGGAGAACAGGAGCCAGCAGTCAGAATCACAATATGTTTTTTGTTTAAAATGTACCTCATCATGAAAGTGGAGAAACATTCATCACAGCAATTCATAACTTAAAAGGGGCTGAAATTGTCATCAAGTACGGAATCACATTAATGTCAAAAATACAATCAATCAATGCTTTACAAGTGGTGCTTTGAACAAAAGTGTTGTTTTGTCCCTCAATAAGACTGATCAATGCCAATCAATACCTTCTCTTTGGAGATATTGAGCTTGCTTCCAATGATCTCAGCCATTCGCAGTCGACTCTCAGGATGAGACAGCATTGCCGTGAAACAGTCAAGAGCCTGACAGAGAGAAACACCATGAAAAGGCTTCAAGTTAATGAAAATAACAAATTGCATCACCACAGCTTGTCTATTTGTGATGTTTACACTCTTTGTTAAAGCAAAAACAGAGCTGAGCAGTGCTAAACTACGTCAGCTGTGTGGGAAAGATATTTAAATCGTTATTGGTTTGCTTTTTCAGAAACCTACTAACCTCTTGGAAGACATGTTGTGCTGTGGCTGAGGAGGTGCCGTCGAAGTTGACACTGATTCGCTCACACCATTTCAGTAAGTCTCTGTGAAGTGTGAAGGCAGACATGTCAAAAAAAAACATGATTGGAGACTTTTGAGCATGCAGGGATACAATAAAATGGACCTCTCAGATGTGGAAGACTTGGATTAAATGATGATGATGAGCTTGGTGAGAAAAGTTATCAATAGTTTTGGTACAGGCTTATATTATTAAACAGCAATACAATAAGTAAAGAGAGGTAAACATGACTGTGAACCTATGTACGAATCTTGTTCAATAAAATAAAACCTGATGACCTAGACCAGCAACGAGCAGTGCAGGCTGAGCTATGAAGTTAATTACATTGACCCATGAAAAGCATCTGTACTATTGAAGTGCAGAGCATGGAAACTACAAACACATTGATTTATGAGTCTTCACCAACACTCCTTCTATGGATCCCACTGAAAGCACATGGAAAATTCAAAAAGCACCAAGGCAGATGGGTAATGACGCTAAGTGAGGAGGTGTTTATAAAACTGTTACCTAATGAGGACGCCCTGGACTGACCAGTAGAATCTGTGATTCAAGCCCAGCGTCCAGAGGACAATCCGATCAATAATCTATTGAACACAGCAGCAGCTAGTGGAAAGCTAATTAAAGCGGTGGAGGCTGCCGCTGCAGACTGGCTGGTAGTTTTGATTGGGGGGATATCTGACAGATGTGAGGCCAAGGGGGCAAAAGCTTTCTATGTTTGCTATGTTTGCCAGGTTCATGGAAGTGACATGTGGTCCTGTATATCTCAGTAGACTTGGGATATGGAAGATATTCAGTCACATGGTCAGTTTGCCAGAAAATGTGTCAATTAGTTGATTTCCTCCCATAAACTGACTGACTGTAAAGCATTTCCAGCACTTTGATGGGAAATTAAACTGTTTAAAAACTTAAGTCAAAAAGGTACAAGACTGACATCATGAAGATTTAGGAGGAACAGATCAATACGAGTCCCAGAGTGAACAGCAGTGAGAAATATCCAATCATTAAGCTTTTTTTCTGTCACTCAGATGGTAGGAAGTTAGAGGTTGAGTTGGTAGAATTAATACATTCAGCAATTTGAATCAATTCACTTCTAGATTAGTTCTGGTTTTGGATCAATTACACAATTAGAGCCTTTTTTAGACATGGACTAGTTTTGAGCCAATCATGATCCAGTATGCAACTTACACAAGTGTGATGTGGAAACTTGAAGCCTCCAGAGCACAAACACTGAGAATGGACTTTACAGTGAAGAAGGAGACATCTTGTGTCCAGCAGTTATTCTTTTAAAATGAACAATATTTACATATTCAGAGATTCTGGATTTTTCAATGAGGGAGAAAAGGTAGATGTCATTTTAAGAGTTTCTAGGTAATAAGGTTATTGAATTTTTTTGTGAAAAAAACATATCAGACACAAATGATCCATTTTTAAGTTGTTCTATATGTCTTAAAACATGTAATGTAACTGCTCCCAACTGCTACTGCAGCTTCTGTATCAACTTCTAAATGTTGTCGGAGGTTACAAAACAATAAGCCCCAAAAAATCTAACAAAAAAACATGGCAATTTAGTCTGCTTATACAGCTATTATAAATCACTCACTTATGTTCATCATAAAAAAGTCTTCAATTGAGGCAGAAAACTGCAGAGCATCTATAGAACTACACTACAGTACTGCACTGTTGTTTAGACCAACGTTTTGTTCAAATGTAATATGTTCTATCTTATGAAATTACAACTGTTTCTACTTGATATTAAGTTGTTATTAGGATGACATTTGGATCAATTTGTGTGATGATTATTGACCAACCTGTGGCCCACTCTTTTCATGTAGCTCACAACAAGAACATGCTTAGATTTGCTAACAGCATCTTTTCTGACTCCTTGCATGTTTTAAACAGGCAGGAAGTAAGACAAAGAGCATCTGGTGAACCAGCTAATGCTAGCGCCATGCTAACAGAAAACTAAAAGAGATTTTAATGTTTTGTAAAGTAAAAACAAATTCTCAAGTCAAACTAATTGAAACATGAAGAAAAGGACAAAAGAAAGACGCCCGTAATGAGCAGGGCCTCACCTCAGTGACAGCGCTCTGCCCTCCAGAGATGTGGTTTTGTCCTCAGACTTGTGCTGCTGGCTGTCATCAGGGCTCGGGAGGCTGTTTGCATCCGTGTCAGAGTGTCTCTCTCCAGTCAGCTGGCAGTAGATATCCAGGAGACGGTCTGTCACCACCGTCAGCCTCGGATACCTGCTGATGAGCACCTACACGCACAGAGACAGGGTGAGCTCCGAATACATGAGGGAACCTCCGTAATTACCGGAATGCTGTATAGTCATTGCAGCAGTTTATGTTTAAGGCTTTTTGTCATTTCTATTTTAGAACAAATAGATTATTAAAGACAATTATGGCAGTATAAAAAAAAAACACACAGACTTTCTTAAATCCCTCACTATCACATCAAATAATAGAAATTATCTTAAAAACACAGACATGGTTTAAATATTCCATATTTCATCTCAACACTCACCTTCTTCAGCTCTTCTCTTGTCATGTTGCCCATTTGCAGCTTGGTCCAGTACTTGTCCAGCAGCACTGCATGAGAGTTCTGTGGTTTGTGCCAACTGCCACCACTGCAGTACATCCTGCCAAACACAAGCATGACTCACTGTTACTCCTTCCTTATGTCCGACAACTTCAGTAAGTTTTTATTCTTCCAGTTCGTGGGGAGGTGTGTGTTTGTGAGGTTTCATCATAATGCGTAAATGACAACCCGTAATTGGTAGGTAAGGCTAGGCCTACATGTTAAGCTCCATATTTGAGTTTCATTCACAAATATGTCATCCAAAGTGCCACAGTTATGCTGTCAAAAATCAAAAACTTTTAATCAAAAAAAAATTATAAGAGTCAGTGGTGCAAGAGTAGAACTGCTACAGATCCGAGAGTCGAGTGACCCTAAACTCTCGGGTCGCTACCACCATGTTTCTACAGTAGCCCAGAACGGACAAACCAAACACTGGGTCTAGAGAGGGTCTTTCGTGTTTTTCACGAGTTTCACGGCCACTGTAGGTTCTCCTGCACACTTGGAAGAGGAGGGGGTATTCCGTTGATTGCAATCTGCAACCTCATCGCTAGATGCCACTAAATCCTACACACTGCACCTTTAAAGCAAAGTGGTCTATGACTTAGATGGAACGCAGTCAAAGGGATCATAAAGAGAGAATATTACAGAGTATGCTCACCTGGCCAACGACCTGCATAAAGACTCAGGGACAGCTGTCATAGTGAGAACTTTCCCAGCAACTAATGCTGCACTAAACTGTAGAAGTTGTAAAACTCATGCCAGTAAAATCTTAAAAATCTGTTTTGCAGCCTCTCAGTAAATTGGCAGGCCATTATATGGTAAACATAATATAAGTTTATATTTTAAGTTTATTTATTTGTTGATTTCAGTGACAAACTCCAGATTTATTCAGATCAAGTCAAAGTGTTTTCCTTCTGTCCAGAAAGGCAGACTATCTGTGCATAACTTGTACCACAAGTCTGGACCACTTGTAAATTTCGTCTGTAGCCAATACTAAATACTAAATACAAGAAAACCAGTGAGCAAATATGATTGTATGAGAGGTTTTTGCATAAAGCCAGTTGAATCTAGACTACAAAGAGTTGTTGGAGTGAGATTAGGCAGGCAGTGTGATGCAGCAGCAGGAGGCTTTTCACAACCAGAAGAGACACTTTTGCCTTTACATGAGGACAACACATTGAAAACCTAGTTTGCTTTAAGAATAGTCCTTAACAGTGCAAGAAGATCAGAGAGGCCAAATAATGTTGCATTTAGAACTGGGACGTGCATGTAATCTAAAAATCAAGAACAGAACGTATGTTTATATAAATGTTCCAAAGACAAATCCAGCCCTGCCAAAACCTGCTAATATTCACGTCACTACAGTCACTACAGCATCTAAACACTCTGGATGGAAAACTAGGACAGCCAAACTGCTGTTGCATAACTACATTTATAGTGTACGGATAATCTTACCTCCTTGTTGCAAAGAACTGAAATCCAGGAGCAACATCAATGCAATCCTCCCGTCCAGGAATCATCAACTTTTTGTTCTCCATCAAAGGCAGTAGCACAGATACCTAAAAAACAACAGCAGATTGGTTTGAGGCAGTGACATAATGTCAAAACAGGACTAATATTAAGAATGTTTAGTACTAAAAAACATTGTTTATCAGGAATCTAATCAGAAAATGAAGTATACAGAGTATGTGTTCTAACTCACCACATCCAGCGGTGCATGGTCTATGTCTTCCAGCAGGATCCACTGGCCTTTAGATACAGCTTGTGTCAGTGTACCTGGCTGCCATACAAACTTTCCTGGTATGTCAGTACAACGGTACATCCCCAGCAGCATCTGTGAAACAAAACACAACACATTCACAGATTTTAAGCCTCGGTTTTGCTCCCACTGAATGTTAAAGATCCCCTCCAACATGTATTAAGACATATAAAAATACTCCACTTGGAACAATTGGCTATCTAACATGTCAGTCCAAAATCTGCCATAGGAGATTCCATCTTCTCTCACCTTACTGTCAGTTTGATCCCCCAATTGGACCTTGAGAATCTCTGTAGCTTTTGTATGTCCAGTAACAGCAGCCATAAATTCCACCAGGGCGGTTTTACCACATCCAATAGGACCCTCAAGGAGCACAGGCTTCTGGGAAGCCACAGCCAGTGCCAGCCTTCTCAGATTACGGCAGGTTGAGTCGACCAGCACCAGATCCTTTTGGTTCATCTACCAAGAGAAATCAACATGAAGACTAAGCAGATCAACAGCAGACTATTTTGTGTGACGAATCAAGGGGTATGTACCTGTTCAGTCTGTCTAGGAATGATCCTGGGTAGAACAACACCGCACACTGCCACAACATTCTGAGACAGGTCCTCTGATACCACCTGGCCTCTGGTAAACTTATTAGCCTTCTCTTGGCGCCACATCACAGAGCCCTGATTGGCTAATACCAGGGCTTTTTCTACCTCCAGCTGCTGAGTTTCTTCCAAAGCTCTAAACAAGGAACAAAGAGAAAGTCAAGAAACGCAGCTTAGAAAGTATCATTTGTAGAACTGCAACAATAAGTTGATTAATTGCTTGACAGAAAATTAATTGGCAACGATGAAAATAATTGTTTCAGTCATTTTTTAAGCAACAGTGCCAAATATTTGCTGGTTTCAGCTCCTCAAGTGTGATGATTTAATGCTTCTTTGTCATAGATGACTGTAAAGGGAATATGATGTTTTTTCCGTTATTGGTTGGCCAATATAAGACTCTGGGAAATTTTTCACTTTTTCAAAACAATTTATCAATTAATCATGAAAATAATCTGCAGATTAATCAATAATGAAAATAATCGTTAGTTGCAGCCCTAATGATTTTAACATCATTTTATGAATTACAGTCAGGTGAAGGCAAACAATGCCTTTTGGTTCTCTACCAATTTCAAGCAATCAAAACCAGTGTAAAAACATGTAAAAACTCAAATTTTCTTCTAATTCATGAAAAATGAGGATCTGAACTGAATTGCATCCATTCCTCCAAACAGAAATAAACCAAAAATGTATATAATCATACATATAATAATATTAATTTCACAAATTAACACACTGAGCTGTTTTAGCCATTATTACTTTCATGTATCAATGGCAGCATTTAAACTAAAGATTTTAGGTAATCCCTGGATTTGACAATAAATAAAGAAAGAAAAAATAAAGGTACATACTTAATTTTCATGTGCAGGATCTCATCACTTGTCAGCACCTTCCTCAGAAAGATTGTTTTCTGATTATCAGTCATATGAGACACAAGTGCTAAACAATGGGCAGTGTACCTGTAAGAGACAACGGGAAAATACAGTATGTTCAACTCGTTAGACAAACACGCAGAAAGTAAAAATGTTGTATAAAAAGCTGTAGCAGCAAATGAATACAACAGTATTAACATTGTTGTAACAGCTGAATGGAAGCTAAATAAAACACGAAGACACATACGCGAGGATAAATATTAATACTTTGTCTGTGACATCACCCATAGGATGCTGACGGGATGTTTTGAAGTATAACTTTTGATTTACTGCTCGCTGACATCCTGGTGTTAATGGAGCCAGAAGACGAGACAAACATTCCTCTCTGAAATGTGAAATTATCTACTGACAACCTGTGTAAGGGAAGGTTCAGTGGTGTAATTTAAGACACAGGCTGTGGTGGTAAATTGCTTGAGAAAAGTTGCTGCTTATGTGAGCTCTTTTTTTTCCTTTTGCAGAAATTAGCCAAAATTTATTTATTCCACAAGTTCAGTGTTGTAGGGTACAACATTTTTTCAGTTTTCTCAGTCACTTCAGTACAGTAAGAAATGTTACTGGAGCCAGCATCTAGTGGCCATCAGAGGAACTACACCTTAAGACAAGTATTTCATTTAATGGATAAGCCAAAAACAGACATTCCTCTGTGGGCATTTTATCTATCATTTTATTTCTATAAACTGTTTCTTACATTGATTTTCTATAGAATCTACTATACAACAATATATATTGATACTGTGATATAAATTACATATAAAGATATGTATAGGATTTTATACAAATCGCTGAGTGAAGTCTTCTTGAACTACAACTTGCAGTGATTTGAAGTATAAACTTGTGCCAGAGGAAAGGTGATTTTGCATGTTTTAGCCTATTTACTATAAATCAGTATTTACCACACTGGTGCTGACAATTTTCATAACTTAGGTTTGTGAACTGATGAATGTATTTTCCCAAACTTCCAACAAAGCATAAGCTGTAAAAATAAACCTGCAGACACTTGTTTGATATATCACATTATTTGGTATAGTGTTTATCAGATGTGTCAGAAACTAATCAGATACAAAATTTATTACAATGAACAGCATGCGAAAGCTACTGTTGCAGCTTATTGTTGCATGACGGATTGATTTGAAAAGTCAAACTATTATCTCTCTACTGGCTATATCTAATAAAAAGCATAAAATCACACCAAATTTTAGTAATATAAAAATAATATAAAATTGTAAACAATATAATTTAACATTTTAATTATGTAAAAAATAATATATTAAAACAAACAAAAAAGGAAAATCCAAAAAAGTATGGTATGCTTTGAACAGCAGTAATGTAAATGATTAATAGCAAACAGGCCAAGACATGCAAAGATACACATGTAGTCCTTTAATTTAGAAACAACTCTGGATGATTTGCTTAAAACATTATAGAACTGACCTACACTCACAGATCACTCAAGAATTACATTTGTGGACTGTCAACACTGACACCAGATGTGGGATGTGTTACACTATATGGCTCATGAGGCCTCTACAGGTGTAAAGAGGAAGCAGGTACATACCCTCGAACCATGACGTCGCTGGTGAGCAGCTGGGACACGCAGGGACTCCAGTCCCAGAGCATTCGAAACTTGGCACAGTCGCTCTGGAGGAAGCGGAGGGTGGCACCCATGAGGTCACGCAGCTTCATCCTCCTGGGGCCATAATGAACAGCTGATGACTCCTCACTGGTGAAGAAGAGCCTCTGAAACACTGGCGGGGCATCGTTGAAGTACCTTGCAGCAAACCTTATGGAGAGAAGTAGTAAATGAGTCAGGATGGATGTAGCCTGCTGAAATACTTGGTATTTAGAGTAGTTTTTGCCCCTTCCAAATCAGTTCTGTACTCAATCAGAAATGCAAGATGGCTTGAGGGTTTATCTATGTGCCCGGGTTTTGGTTTCTGAACAAGCACGATGGTACCAAACCTGGCAACCTCACTGTGATGACAAGATTTCAAGAAGCTGCACACAGTCACTGCACCCGGCTGATGTTCAATAAAGAGATAGTCCCAGAAAATAATTCCTCAAAATCCACAAACTGTGATGTTTACATTTGTATGCTAAGCTAGCCCAACCACATCCTGACTCCAACTCTGTATTTAACACACAAAAATGACACACATCTGCTCTCACACTCCACCATGTGTCAAACACTAGTTGTAATACCTTCATTATTCACATTTATATTGTGCTAACACTGTGAAAATAAACCTGTTTAATTTGTTTACTTGAAGGTGATAAGATACATGGGAGAAAGAGTGGTGGGAGATGGGAGGTGTCAAAAAGGGCCCATGTCTCATTTTTGCCCGAGGGGCCCCCAACTGAGTAAACCCAGCCATGTGTGCTGATGCAGCACCCTACATCAGCAGCAGCATCTTTACAGGCTAGGTAGAAGAGAGAGGACGTGTCCCATGCTCAGGATGAAGAGAACACTTACGCCTGTGCATCAGGGCTGATGCCGAGCAGTTTGCTGAGGGCCACACACAGGCGCTCATGGAGGTCATGGTTGATCCTGCCGCCAGCTTTCACCCTCTCTGCGTTCCGCTCCAGCAGGTCCAGGACCAGTGGGCGCAGGTGTCGTGCAATCAGCAAAGTATAATCCTTCTCTAACAGCAGCTGAGCCAAACACTCCAGGATACACTGCCTGTCCTGCTGGCTCCATATCTGAGGAGAGATCATGTGGCAAACAGGTCCCAATTTAAATTTCACATAAAAATCAAACATCAATCTATATTTCTTCAAAAATATTTACATCATATGGTCTAACATGACAGCAGCATAGATTTAACGACAAAATATACAGTAAAATGATGGCATCTGTACACATGTGAAGGGGGGGTTACAGCATGCTGCACACAGGATACATTTGGCATCACAGTGTGAAAATAAACAACTCTTAACACGTGATTTCATCCCATACAAGCCAGAAATCAACATATCTTACCTGTTTCGACAGATATTGGCTCAGTTCGTTGTGACTTTTGTCAACATGTCTGGATATGGTGCCCAGTGATGACAGGCTCAACTCTAAATTTTCCATCGTATCATGTGTCGCCTCTGCAGCAGCAGCGATCTACAGCCACAAGCAGCTCGGCGCGGTGTGTTAACAGCTCTGCTGGTTTATTGTTATTACAGCAGACTGCCAGGATCATCACGCGTCTGTCTGTCTGTCTGTCTGAGGTTGTATCACAACACACAAACACGTTCCCGTCACTGTGTTAGGTTAAAATCCTGTCCACATGTGAGGGAAGCACGAATCCTTCCGGGTCAGGTTGGAGTAAACCCCCCTCGTCCTCCTCCTTCCTCCTCAACTTTATTAACAACACAGTAATATTACAACACAAATAACAGTACAGAGAGTATTAGAGAAAAAATAAAATAAATTAATCACAAAAACACAAGCGGAAATAAAATTATACAATGTAAAAACATACATACACCGATTAAAAGAGAAAAATAAATAAATATAGTCCCAGTGAAACGGAAGTTAGAGCGTCTTTAGTTTCTGTACTGTGACGTATTTCCCAGTGAAACGTAATATCCGTCGCATTTGATTGGACCGCTAAAAGTGGGCGGGGCTTACGGAGTTAAACACAATACGGAGCTATAAAGGAGTATTGGTTCCACACATCTCCTCACCTGTTGCCAAATCAGGAGGACGTAAGAGAAATGAATGAATTAGACCTCAATAGCCACATTGTTTTAGTAATGAAAACAAAGGTTTTGCCCACTGATATCCAAACACACATCTCTCCCTATCTCAACAAACATTTGTTTTACAGGAAGAGAAAAGACAGGCATTTTGATGTAAAAATACTCTGATACCGATTTGTGAACATGTATTTGGCATGTATTTCTGGAGATAAATGAACAATTAACACAGGAACACAGGGCTAAAACTGGGAAAATGCATTTTTCATTTCACTGGGTCTTTAAAAAAGTGAATAAGCAATATTGCAAACCAATTTCATCTTTCAATGTGTCCACAATGTTGCTCAAGAGATGAGAAGTCTTTAAAGCTTTTTTGTTTTTAGATGCACCGCAGACAAAACCACAGAATGTCTGAGGTTCTACAACATTTTTGTCGTTTGGAATATGGTTTGGAAAATGGTTGTTTGCCCAAAAGACACAGCAATTTTATCGTTTTTTTTTTAAAATCAAAAATAAGACGTCTGTCATAGGTACCAATAAGGGAATTTGAGTCCAAATGTCACTTGAATGAGTACAGACAGAAATCATAATACATTTTAATAATTTAATAATAAATGAGAAAAGGACTAAATCTCCCTTTTGCACACCCCTCCCCTTCTCTCTCCTGACGTCACGCGGTGATGACGCGCGCGGACAGCGACCCCGGCACAGTGCGACCGAGTGCGACTCTCTTCCGCGAGAGAGAAACAACTTTCTGCCACCCTTGCTGCTGTTTAACGCTTTCATTCATGTCCGCTGACTGCAGGGGGACTGGGAACCTTTGAAGAAGTCGACGAGTCGCGTTACAGTTGGTCGTCTTTAGGGGTTGACTCCTGTTTTAACAGGGTTTTTTGGACCTCAGAGGAGCTGCAACCCATGGCTGCCAGGCAGTGACACAGCGCGGGAAAATGTCGTTGCTTCCTGTGCAATGAAGTCTTGGCGCGACATTACAGTTGTAAACAATAAGAGGACATATAACAATACGCAAACACGTAAGTCAACCTATTCATTGTTAACTCACTCAACTGTCCTTTTTATAACGCGTAGGCTTCGCAGACTCACATTCTTTGATAGATAACTAATAACATTACGTTGGTATGTTAAATATGCAGCGAACTGGGTTCAGGGTATCTGACTTAAACTTGTTGGTTAACTACAAACTTATGTCTGTATTTGTGAAAAAATAAGAAAGAAACCGGTACTTAGCTTACGTTTCTCACTACATATATGGTTACATGAATGTGTCTTAGAGATTTGTGTTAGCTGAAAAATGTAGATAAAATGTCCTTCAAGAAAAATACAAAAATGGGTAAGCATAGTTTTAGTAGGGTTTGCCCACCATTCTGTATTTTGTTACATCTGTTTCAGGAGCAAATTTCAGGAGACCTTTAAGCTGTGTGAGATTTCAGAGTTTAGGACAGGACTAAGTTAAGTAGATGTACTGTAAATGATAGCATGCTGAGTTCAGTGTTAAATATCAGATCGAGGCCAAGGACAATAAAGTCAAACTGAAGCATTATTCACCTAGAACATTAAGTCAGCTCAACTTATTAAAAATGTCTTTGTTTCTCTCTGCTTCACTTCAACTGTTGTTGGAAGGCTTTATTGCTCTGTTCTCTGCAGCAGTGAACAAAAGAGCTCCAGCTAGCACACAGTCTTAATGAATCCTGCTAACAACACAGAAATCTTAGCTTGTCCTCTACAGACAACACATGCACTATGTTTGCTTTGGTGTAGTGTTAATCTGTATCTGTTGGAATATGAATACATTCTTCTATTACCATATATGTCATTTTTATAGTATGTTTTCTGGGAAAAACAGTTGAGAAATTGTATAAATAAAATAAAATGATCAGACATGAAGGACATCTAATTCAGTACATAAAATACCCATTAAATCGCAGTTCTTCATTACACTGATGTAAAATCATAAAAATCTTATATTGCCATAAAACAGTCCTGCTCATTGATTTGCAACATCGACCACAATGGCCTTATCCAACCAGACTTATTAAAGGGTATTAATGGTATGGCAGAATCTCTGATTTCTATTGTCTCACAGTATGATGCTGACCGCAGATATTATAGTGAGGCATGTTTAACTAGTCTTAAAAGGACACTGAAGTTGGTTGCACTTACAAGAGACAGGTTAAAATAACAAAAGTCAAAACTGAAGCTGCACAGCTACAGATACCCTGAAATTAAGTCCCTAATATGGATCAAGCTCCAAAAACACTGAATCCTACAATTCATATAATTCAGCCAGTCTTCCAGTCATGTCTTGCTGGCATCTTTCAAACTCCACACCCCTTGTTTGTAACTCAGGCTTTCTATTATAAGTGTGTAATGTCCAAGCCCAACTGTAGATCACCTGGGTTATTTTACTAGACGTGACAAAGATCTTCCAGAGTCACAGATTACATTCTACAACAGTTTTTCACAAAATGAGTTGGACTAACCATGATTAGTATACTGACCTTATGTGTAAAAATGGTGGAATGCTTCTTTAAAGATGACTTTATCAGTCTAAAAGTAATTGTGGATGAGTGAAATGGGTTTCCTGATTGATTGTGTCTTGCCTTTGCTTTCAATGTAGCTAAATATCACAGGTTAATCTTCCGCCTGTGTGAAGTATGTTCTGTCTGATTTTATTTGTAGACTGGTAATAACTATTGATTGTTACTTATTTATTTAATTATTTATTTTGGTATTGTTTTCAGATATTCCTTAAGAAAGTGAGTCAGAGATATTTGGAAGAATGGAGAAAATGGACACCAACAGTGCATCTAGTCGTAAGTATAAGGCTATTGCATTTGGATTTGTGTATTATAAAGATTTCTGTTCTGCAATAAGACTGTTATATCATGTAAAGTACAATGTAGATGTCTTTACCAGTGGCCCAAGCTGTGGTTTCCCTCCAAATTCCCCAATCACACAATGATTGCTGACATAAAGCTAAAATTCATCTTAGAAAACATTCAGATTGTGAAATATTTGCAGATGCTTTCCCAAAATGTACTTCATTTCTACAGATGAAATCATTTTTTAAATATATGGAGTGAAACATTTATATTTCCCACACATTATGTATCCCAAATAAATCTCTCTTTGCTGCATAGTGCACTGTATTTAGTTTCCACAGTTTTATTTGAGGGGTAAAATAACTGCCTGTATAGTCCCTTAAACAATTCCCATAATGGAACAAAAACTGTGGCATCGATGTTATATGGTTAAAAAAAACACACTCAAGTATTTACTGGCAATGAAGTGATTTTGCATTAAGACTTATATGGAAAAAAGTCATGATTACAGCTGTACATGTGTGATGATATACATTTATAATATCCACAGTCTTTGTGCCCAATGTCAGTGAAGATTCAGTGGATATCTATGATGACCTGGAAGTCGGATCTGGCAGCAATGCAGGTAAAAGTCTTGAAATAGTTCCATTTGATCTGTTACATATCATTACTAATAATATTAAAAGCCCAGATTTCTTTGTTCAATATTGATGCTGACTTTATAAATATGAATGAAAATGATCTTATTCCTTGTTCTGTTTTGGTTTATATTGCAGAGAAACCCTCATCAAATCCTTCTCAGCTGAAGAATTCAATGGATCTATATGAAGAAATTGTAACAGAGGAATTACAGAGCAGAGAGTCCTCTTACACTGAGGTTAGTCACCATGTTCTCCATGCTTCCCTTCTCACTGTTGTTCACATAGGCATTTCATATTGAAGGTGAGGCTTGAGACGAACCTGTGTTTGTTTACTGTTGGTGTGCAGAGATCAACATGCCTGTTTATGCTTGTTCCCAACCTGGATCTTTTGCAGAGTAAACAACGTACAGCTGTGCTATAAATGGGTGAATGTGGATTATTCTAATGAGTATATAAAAGTCACCCTATTGTGCATGTTCAGGGTTTCCCCCACTCGCACAGCCTCTGCTCTTTTCCCTGTCTTTGTTTACTGGTCTTTGTCTATGCGTATTTGCTTATTTATGCCAAAAAACACAGCAAGAATCGTTAATATTCGTGGCAACTTTTCCTCTGATCAATAAATTCTGGTTTTATTGGTCTCAAATAAATGTTTGAATGGGAAAGTAGATCATAGGTTCGCAGACACTCTTCAGCAAATTGAACTGTGTTCATGTGACTGAATTTTCACAAGTGTTTGTATATGAGGTAGAGTATTGTAACCCCTGTCTTAGTGGGCATTCAGCCTGAAATCAGAACTGTGTTTAAACAACACAGGAGCAAATAATTGGCCACGGCAGCACCTTGCCAGATGATGTTACATTGCAGTCCAGCAAAAGCTGATCCAGATCAACCTGTTTGGCGGACAACCTTTTTTTCTGCTGGAACCCTCATTGGTCCTCATTCAGTGAATGGCATGAATGAAGGTCTACATTTTCCATATGTGTAGTTGTTATGTAGGTCTGAGGTGAAAAGCAGCTAAAAGATTTCCCTGTGAACAGTCTGGTGTAAATTGTCAAGTATGGGGTGAACCTTTAATCAGCATTATACATAATATTTGTGTATAAAAAGAGGTATAACAATTTACATGTTGAAATGCTCCCATGGAGGTTTTGAAAGTTTCTGAAATCACCATGCTCTGATAAAATGCAGAGAGCTGCTGTCAGCTGGCCAACCATCTCACAGGCCCTTTCATTTTGTTTGCAGTTGAAGTCCAGATTCCAAGCAGCTCAAAACCAAATTAAAGAGTTGCGCAGAAGACTCGAGCAGATGGAGACGCAGGTTTGTTTCATTGTCCTTATTTTTTAGCTATTGAAATGATTGATTGTTTCTTTTTATTAGACTCCATACAAAAGCACTGAAAATATATTTCATTATTACATATTGTCGTAAACAACGCCCAGTATCCCAATTTTTGTGTAAATGTACTCACAGCCATTAAGAGAAACGCTGTGCACATTGACGCACGAGGCACAGCAGTCAAAACTTCATTGATTATTTAAATCTCAGACACGCTGACAGCACGGGTCAGGATCTAATGTTAATTAATGTTCTGTGTTCGTCTACACAAAAGGTCACACACACAGTCCAGGTTCATACAGTGAAATAGTTTGGAGTAAAGCAGCCGCCCTCCTGATAAATCCTGAGCTCCATCAGAGCTATTTATATTTATTTCAGAAGCTAAAAGTTTGTGTGTTTCCCCTGGAGAGTTCACTCTGTCCTGTCAAGTTTATAACTACAGTTTTTAGTTTTGATGCTTAAATGCCCCACAGTATTTGCTGCAGTGACATTATTGCGTGCATTGAAACGTTTAGAATTACTGAAAGCAGCCTCTCTAATCTTTGAAAGAAATCATTAAAGAAAACACTCACACATCAATACAACACACAGTAAGAAATCACCTGGAAAACTTGCGCTGCTCAACATAATTTAAAATGCAATATAGCCTACAGGGACAGCTAGAGGTGGAGTGAAACGTCTATGCAGGTGCAGGTCTGTAAGTCAGAGAAAATAATTCATTCGGGTGGGTGGCGGGTGTATGATTTATGCGTACATGGGGATTCAGATGACATCAGAGTCGATCCACGTGTCACTAACATGTACCACATAACCACAATGTTTGAGGTTCCATTCTGGCCGCTGACCCTTGTTGTATGTCTTACCTCTCTCTCTCTCTCTCTCTCTCTCTCTCTCTCTCTCTCTCTCTCTCTCTCTCTCTCTCTCTCTCACTCTCTCTCAGTGTCTGTTCTGTCACTACACTTTCAACTGTCAAATGAAAAATGCCAAAAAAAATAACCCGTATTTGTTTATTTTTTGGGGTTTTTTTTTTTTTTTTAGAATACAGGGCTGAACACTGAGAACTACCGTCTCAAAAAGAACATCTCTGCACTTTTACGAACAGCTAGACAGGAGGTGACACGAAAAGATGCTGAGATTCAGAGGTTGAACCAACAGTAAGTGTTAATATGCAAATAATACAGACTATAACTAACCAGTTAAATAAAAATTCCTAACATATATATATATATATATATATATATTAAAAAAAATAATTTGCTGGTACTTGGCACAAGTAGTTTGTTAATTTCTATGATTTCCTAGCCACTGGACTAGTCAAAAAGCTACCTATGTACATACCTTCACTGATTGGATCTATGTTAATTGATTATTAAAACCATTTTCCACAGGCCAGAGGAAGGTCGGCATCATCACTCTCGTATAAATAATCTGCAGTATCAAAGTTCCTCCAGCCGGACCTCCTCAGGCAGCTCCATGAATAGGCCACCTCTTCCACCACCTTCCAGTCGTCCACCTCCTCCGCCATCATCCATTCCTCCCCCGCCTCCTCCACCACTACCGACTTCACCTCCCAGGGAGGATCATCCTCCAAAGGATCACCCTCAACCATCCAGGAAAGACAATGATAATTCCACCAACCAGGCCAGGGGCTCTTGCATTGAGACCAGAGCTTCAAAAGCATCCTCTGATACTCATTCAAAAGGTTCCTCAAGAGGAGATTGTCAAGAAGCAGACAAACAGACTGAGCACTCTGTCAGCAAATCCAGCACCAGTTCATCAACCCGACATAGTGAGTCAGACAAACACAAGTCCAAACAGAGAGAGGAAAAATATCACACTCAAAAACTATCTGAAGCAACAGATAGGAGACATAGAACTGGTTCAGATCCCAACAAGGACTGTTATGCCTCTGAGAAAAACAGGTCTCACAAAACAGACAAAGACACAGGGCGGAGATATGACTCCAGGTCATGTAAAAGCAGGAACTACCAAAGCGTTGAGGGGCACCACAGATCAGAGAGGGCTAAAAGCCCTCCGCCAGAGATTTTACATAGTTCAGGTTCCTCTCAAGACTCAAAAGGGAAAAGTCGAGAAAGGAGACAAGATAAATCCAAAATGGTCACATCAGACTCTGAACATGGTAAAGCTCACAACTCTAAAGAGACCTACAGTCGAGATCATAGAAAAATCAAGACTAGTGACAGACACAGCATAAGTTCAGACTCAAAGGACCGGAAGAAGTCCTCTACAAATCAACATGCTGAGCGCTGCAGAGAGTCCTCCAAAGAGAGGGAAGGGGATAAACTTTCTAAGGATCATCAGAGGAAGGAAGAGAGGCGACGTGAAGATGAAATTAACAGAAAGCATAAGAGGAGCACTGTGTCAGAGACAAGCAGAGAACGTGAAAAACAGAGATCAAAAGAATTAGACCATGCTAAAGTTGATGCCCATAGCAAGGAAAGACCAGAAAAGACACACAAGGCCTTAAAAAGATTATCCGAAGATCCAGATACAGCCAAAAAAAGCTCTGCGGAGGAAAATATTCCAAACAGGAAACTGTGTTTCATGGAAACCTTGAATCTAACCCTTTCACCAATTAAGAAGCCATTATTACCCATCGATGGCAGCCAGGATGACCTCACACCAGTGGATAAGGTAGTAGAAAACAGTCCAGATGATGAGGGTTCACAGCCTGATGTTGAAGATATGTGTGTCATTGATGAACTAGAGGGCAGTGAGTTAGAAGCCAGGTTGGAAGATGTTGAAGAGCGGCCTTCTGATTTGGACAAAACTCCAACTTCTGAAAAGACGCATAAGAAGTGTGATGAAGATGTCCAGGAAAAGGACAAAATCCAGAGAGAAACACCTGCGGCTGACAAGCAGCTTGAAGACAATTCAGTCCAAACTACCTCAGCACTTAGCTTCTCCCCTGATACTGCAGAGAATCAGATGACTGCACATCTCACACCAAAATCATCAGAGAGCAGTCCTCTAAAGAACAAAACCAAGTTGGCCTCAGCCAGCCTGGTAGATGGACCTGAGCAACTGGAGGCTACTGATGGTCTCAAGGAAACATCTGAAAGCATTAATGAACAGCACACAAGAAATTCTTTACAAAAAGTAAACCGTGGAAATAGTACAGATCAGTCTGTTACTGTTACAGAATCCGTTGTGCTTGATTCGAGTATGGAACTTTCTAAAAGTGCAGTACCGCAGAGCCTCTCTCTGGATTCAGTCACAGAAGATGCCGTCGTGTCAGACGGAGGGGGAACACCTGTTTCTAAAGACAAGACCAAAGTCAGAAGTGAGCAAATTTCTCCCACTGTTCTACCAGTGGACTGCCAGCAAGAACCGTGTCCTCCCGCTTCATCCAGTTCCGCTCACGAGAAAGATGCTCTTCATATGCAAGATGGTCTTAAAGATACAGATCCTGTATCTAGTACAATAAGCCTGGAATCACTTCCACAAGAAGGGCTGAGTTTGCCTGAAGCGATTTACGTGTTAACAAGGACAAATGAAGATGACAGCAGTAGCATTGCAACTGAGCCCAGCTCTTCCACCGGCTGTATCGGTGTGTCAAAAGTCAGCAGTACAACAGAGGAGACAGCCCTGCCAGAGAAGTACAGTGACCTCACTTTCACACCAAAGAAGAGCTTCGGTCCCGGCAAGAGTCATGAGAGTAATGCTGAGCCTTCTAGCTCGATGCCATTAGTTCATGATGAGGACTCCATGATGCGCACACTGAGCAATCTGAAGAGAATGCCTGATGCCATAAGCCCGCTGAGGAGCCCAATACGGATAAGCAAGAGAAATCATTTCCATGTTCATGGCAAGCCTGGTCATGTCAAAAGTCTTCAGAAAGGTAATGTTGGCCTGACAATGTCGCTTTAAATGTTATGTTCATATAGAAGAACAGAGTGGCTAATAGGTTTTTTATGCCTGTTATGTGTTTTTGTCAAGCTGATATCTTTTTTTAAGATGGTTACCTTTTGGTAATGGTTGAATTCAGAGGTTATCTCGACAGACTACAATCTCAAACTGAATTATCTCATTTTCGTAAGACGACAGAAAGAGGTCATACTTTATCTTATGGTGTTTAATCCAGTTAGATGGGCCTTAGAACACTGCCGATTTAGATGTTTTAGGGATTAAAAATTCAGACAAAAATGTATCAGCCAATATTCATTTTCTTACATGAACACATAACGGAAACAATATAATACAATGTAATTGTAATATAATTTTGGATTGTGTGGTCAGATTTATACAGCCATCCCTGTATTCAGTCAGTGTTACCTGAAGGATTCTGGGGATGTTCTAGAGAAGCAGACAGACTGCTTTACAATAACTCTGATCAGAGTCTATGTTGTAAATGGACCTGCTGTTAGTCAGCTGAGTCCAACTGACAAATACCAAACCCTAAGCCTCTTCACCCTGCTGCAGACTGTATTGTGTAAAATGTGTCCAGCTGGTGATTACCAAATTACCTTCAGCCTATCATTTAACTGGTACTGTTTGCTCTCTGTGTGGTGACTTTTTCCTCTCATATCCACCTGACTGTGACTGACTGCAACATTAGCCTCCACTTTTCCCAACTTCAGTGTTTAATTTTTTTACAACATTGTGACATCCTGCTTTGATTAATTAGCCCAACACAAACATACACTGTACTGATCAATCAATCATTGTCACCAGAAGTGATCTTGACGTGACTTGTCTCATAGTTATTAGATAGAATGTTGTGTAGCACCTGTGCTCTTTTTCCTTGAACGTTTCCTGTTATCAGACCATCTCCACACTACTCAAGTTCCTTTTTGAAAAAATACCGTCACAATACTGCAGAAAAATATCATTAATGATACGATATGGCACATCCCTACTCACTGCCAGAATTGATATCAATGAACACTTTGACAGCAAATGAATATGCACCCATGAATGTGTAAATGTGTCTGTTTGAAACTGTTGAATAGTTTATAGAGGCAGCAGCTGGAGAACTAGTAGACTGCTAGAGCAAACCTAAGCAGATCAGTGTGTAACTGACATCGATATACCCCAATGCCTCAAACCAAGGAGGTAATAATATGTAAATTACATCAAGTACTGTCATCGTAGCCATGTCTCCTCAGACGGTGGTGACTGTTAATCATGTTTCCTTTTCTCTTTAAATATTGAGTGATGGGACTCATTAATACAAGATCCACATCATTACAAGATGGGAACCTTATAATAATAATGATGCTAATGACTTAGGATCTAATATTTTATCATAAATATTAGACGCTAAGTCAAAACGTCTATATAATTGCACTGGGTATCGATACTGACTTCCTGAATCAATTCGATTCACAAGGTCCTGATTCGATTTTCAATTTAATTCAATATCAATTGATCAGGGATATTTCAGTTAAAATACCAGTTTTGCTTGGATATGAAAGAGATTCTCAGAGATCTAATACTGTAAATTGTACAAGGAACCATCTAACCTGGTGCATTATTAAAAATATTAATATTTATATGAAGAATTAACCCCATAGCAGTTACATTGATGTCCTTTTTATTCAAAGTGACCAACTCACTACAACAGTCAACACAATATAGTACAGGTCTACAACTTATACAGTCAGTGAGTGTTGACACAATATTTCACCTCCATTTTGCACATCTTACATATGGCTTTGCTTTTGTCCAGCTCTTCTCTGTTTACATAGTTTTTAAATCTCAAATGCAACCAGACTTGGCGATGCCTGCAGTGGAGCAGCCCCCGCCATGTTTTTGATTAAACTGAGGTTCAGCGAGATCGTTGTGCAAAAAACCAAAGGCTGGCCACACGAGACTAGCAGGGTTTAAGCTTCACCCATCCATGGGAAAAAGTATATATTAAAAGATTTATCACACGATTTTATGAATCAATATTACATCATTCAAATGAAAATCCATTTAAATTGGAAAATCGTTTTCTTTTGGGGTTTTTTTGTTTTGTTCTGTTTTTTTAACCCAGCCCTACTATATAACATCTTTTCTATCTCTCTCCTGTGCAGAATTCACCACTACAACTGCTGATGTCAACTCAAAGAAGTTGGATGTAAACAAAGAAAACAAATACCCAGGTTCTCCTTCAAAACATGATACACAAAACCTGGACAAGGTATCCGACCTGCCTTCAAGTCTCTCTGACACTGAACTGGAGGAAGGAGAAATTTTAAGCGAAAGCGATGAAGCGACCGCAATTTCTCCCGCTCCTGCGACCAAGAGGGCCAAGTTAGTGCGTCCCGTCAGAAAAAAAGCAAGTCCCAAGTCTGTGTTAAAGAGGAAATCTGAAGAAAGGTCTGTTGCTTCAAAAGAAATGACTGAAACAGCAGGTGCATCGACACCAAGCCCAACTACTGGTAGTAAGAGTCGTTTTAAAACAGTTTGCCCTGCAGCAACCAAAGCTTCTTTTTCCACTATAGAAGAAGTAATGGAGACATTTAAATTGGTTCGCTCTGAAATCCGAAAAAAGTACATGAAGCTTCATAAAACGTTTCCTAAGAAGAGCTTCTATGGTGTGATGGAGAATTTCCAGGAGTCTTTTTTAGAATTTGTGGACGGTGCCCATTTTGGTCAAATATGCAGTCAGGCAGTGGAGCTGAAATCCAAGCTGAAGAAATTGGTCGCGTCTGTGTTTAGCAAAGTAGCAGATAATGGCATCGTGAAACGCATCTTTGAACAGCAGGCAGTTGATCTGAAGCAAAAGTTGTGGGACTTTGTAGATGGTCAAGTTGACTATTTGTTCAAGGACATTTACACAACACTGAAGAGCCTTTGCAAACCAGCAAGAACTCAGGCTGAGGACAAGAGGGCCAGCGGAAATGAGAACATGTCTAGACAGCCTCCTGCTAAGAAGCCACAGTGTCAACAGAAGGATGTACAGTCTCCTCCAGCCAGCCTGAGTCGTATCAAGCCTTGTGCTGTTGTGCCTTACAGAACAGGCCTCGGAAGCAGAGGCAAAGATATCAGAATGACTCGTGTAGAAAAAGAAAGTAATGTTGACCAGCATCCACCAAATTACCGAAATTCACAAACTGTGGTCAATTTCCTTCCTCCTAAAATTCCTTCAACACCAGAGAAAAATCACATGGCTTCTTTGGTTGTCTCTCAAAATGTCTCTTTGCTTGAAAAAACTGACTTTGAACTGCTCACTGAACAGCAAGCTTCCAGTTTAACATTCAACCTGGTGAGAGACTCACAAATGGGAGAAATCTTCAAGTGTCTCCTGCAAGGATCTGACTTGCTGGAGACCAGTGGAATCACCGGAGACAACACCGCCTGGTCCCTCAGTACTCCAAGGAAAGATGGAGAAAGACTCATTAGCATAACCACTCCATCTAAATTTGACTCTCCATCTAAACTGCTTTCCCCAACAAAATTTGATACTCCCTCCAAACTTATCACTACATGGTCAAGCATTTCACCTCGCAAGGTCTCGTCTCCACGGTCCAAAGATCAGGTCCCGCTGAATCCAGCTTTATTTGATGAAAGTTGCTTGCTAGAGGTGCCATCAGAGAGTCGAGCGATGCTGCAGTCCAGCCTTGCTTCACAGAAGTGTTATTCCATTCTAGCTGAAGATCTGGCAGTCTCCCTCACCATCCCATCACCCCTCAAGTCTGACAGCCATCTCAGCTTCCTACAGCCATCCAGTATGACCATTATGTCCACTCCAGACAGCGTCATTAGCGCGCACATAAGTGAGGACGCTCTGCTGGATGGCGAAGACGCTACGGAGCAGGACATTCACCTCGCCCTCGACACGGACGACTCCAGCTGCGGGTCCAGCAGCAGCGTGGCCTCGGAAGCAGCTGCCAGACCTTTCATGTTCAAGCCAGACTTGCCCATGCAGGCGCTAGTGATGGAGAAATCCAATGATCATTTCATCCTGAAGATTCGTCAGGCAACCCCAGGTGCAGATGTCACTCTTACTGCTGATGAGAGCTTAAGTCAAACACTAATAGAAGAAGAGCAGCAATGTGGAGAACACGATGTGGCAACTCAGGAAAGTCAAGCAAAAGCTGTCTTGTCGGACAAGTCGCAAAAAGACAGCAGTCCCTGCAATGCTATGTCCTCAGAGAACAGTCTCTCCAACCTCACCGGATGCTCTGGGATGTGCCAGGCTGCCACTGGTGCTGATAACTATCTCACTGAAGATGAGAACTCAACACTAAGAAAAGATCTATCCCACAAAAAAGAGGATAGGTCAGCTCAACAAAGTACCTCAAAAGGTTGTTTTCCAGTGGGGTCAGTGACATTGTCTACATCTCCAAAAACTCGGTCTAAAACAACTCCTTCAGATAACAGTTTGCACAATGTTTCTCCAAGCTCTGATCATTCATTTGGGCAGATCAACCAAGTAACCACCAGAGGAGGTGTTACACTCACAACTGATGAGATCGCAACTCAAACACACCACAAAGGTGAAGATACGCAAGTTCAACAAAGTCCCTCAAAAACTCTTTTGTCCGAATCACAGAAAATGATCAGTCCCTCTAAAACTGCCTTGTCAAATAACAGTCTGCATCACCCTGCTGGAAGCTCTGAAACATATCAAAGGAGAAAAGTGTCACTGTCACATGTTTCAGACTCAGACAGAGATGAAACAGAGGTGTCAGAGTCAGAGAGAAGTCTCACCATTGCAGAGGATGCAAGCAGCACACCAGAGAAAGACCAAAGGGATCATGAGAGAGGACGAAAACGGAAGAAGCACCAAGAGAAATCAAAAGTGAAGCGGTCCAGAAGGGAGCAAGAGGAGTGTTTGGAAGAGATGATGCCTGACTCAAAGAGAGATGATAGTGAATCCAAATCCTCATCTTCACCTCTGTCCCCCAACAGTCTCTCTGCCAAGAATATCATCAAGAAAAAAGGCGCAGTGGTGATAGCATGGACCAGGTCAGTAGCTGACGCAGTATTTTGCCCCGTCTTACTTACTTTACTTTATTAAAGTAAATGATGCCAACTAGGTCAAACACAGTCAGACTTATGTCGTTTCTTTTTTTCCTCCCTTCTTTTGCAAACACTTGATGCATGAGGGAATTAATTTCCCAGAAGTAGCTCCACCACTTCAAACCAGAGATCATTTTTAGCCTTATGAGAGCCCAGAGGATGAAAAAAGTCATTTTTTTGCAAGTTACAAGTAATTTCCAAATCTTGGTGTTAAAGCCCCAAGTTCAACAGATTTTCAGCTTTGATTTTCAAGTCATAAACAAGTTCTCATGCAAAATCTCATTAGAATCTTTCACAACAATATAATTGCAACAGTGATAAATAGTTGGACGTATCTGATTTAATCCTGACAGTGAGAAGAATGATTGATATCAATCTCATGTCTATGTGTTATTTTATAATATAATGTAATATAACAGGCTCATGGCTATGGCTGAGCAGGTAGACTTGGTTGCCCAACTATCACAGGTTTGGTGCTGTTTACCATTTACAGGACATGGTTAGCCTAGCTTAGCATAAAATTGGTAGCAGGGGTAACCGGCAAGCCTGGTTCTGTCCAAATTTCCAAAAGTCACCTACCAACATAGATAAGCTCATTGATTAACATGTATTTCTTTTGAAGGGCTGCAAACAATGATTATTTTCATTATTGATTAATCTGCACATTTTTTTCTCATTTTATCGTTGCTGGTTTATGATTTCCCAGAATCCAAGATGTTATATTCAAGTTGCTTGTTTTATCCAACCAACTGTCCAAAGTTTAGCAGATTAACTTTCTGTCAGTTGACTACTCATTTCAGCTCTGCAGTTTGTTCAATCTGTACACAAACAGAACATGTAAAGATGCCTATTAGCTCAAAACCTCCTGGCTATCTGTAGGCACCGATTTACAACTAAATGAATGCAAATGAACAATTTAGCAGAAATGTGGCTGGTTATTCCTACAGGTGTTCCTGTAAAGGCTTATGGCTGAGTGTGTGTATTCTGTTTGTTCCAGAGATGAAGATCGAGCTATTCTTATCGACCTGAAAACAAAAGGTGCCTCACGTGAAACTTTCTCTGCCCTGGCCGAAAAGCTGGATAAACCATCAGAGCAGGTAAGTTCACAGTTGTAGTTACAGTGTGTGACATGCACACGAATGCTCGATGACTGTACCTGCTATACTGAAGGAAAATACACTGACTCAACTGTCCTTTTCTCAGATCGCTCACAGATTTCACCAGCTCATGAAGCTTTTTAAGAAGCAGGGGAAGATGGACACCTGATCTCACTGACTGTCCGCTTGATGTTTTGTTCTGAAAACTGTTCTTCTATCAGAGCATTTTTACACACATACTGTAGCACCAACACAGGTAGGCTGCTGTTAATGTGACATGGTGCAGGAAGAGGTGAAGCCCTGCATACTCTGACCAGGTCAGTTAAGTAGAATGAAAATACCTCAAAATACCGTCAGACAGTGGTGAAGGTATTTTGTTTCAGATGTTGAACTGTACCTGTTTGAAAATAATTCAAAGTGTGAAAAATAAGAATTCAACAATACTGACTGAAAATATTGATATGAACGGTGAAACATCCACATAGTGAAAATCCAGTAAACATCACTGTTATTGGTGATTCACCTCCACGGCAGCAATCACTACTTCAGTATCGGTACTGTATATTATCAGACGTTGGTTCCTTACTGAAGTTTGGTTCTTATCACATAAAACTTTTCCTCATCTACATGCTTTCTTTTCTCGACCTTTGCAGATATGAAAAGCTTCAAATATCTTGGTCTCAACTTCATCTTATATCTAGTCCTAAACATGTGTTTTTCTCAAAACAGTTGGGAAAACTGCCCTTGAGCTGGGATAATTCCAGGTTCCTGGGCTTCTCTTAAATCAAGTGACTTATTTAGTTCCTAACATTACTGGAGGCTCATGGGAAACAACTTCAAGTATCACCCATCTCTAGATCTTGAGCTATGGGACTGATATTTTGGGCCATTTTAATATAATTCTATTAGTGATATTTTGAATCTAATTTTAATGGAAGTATTTGATTGGGGGGGAGGGGGGTGCTTGATGTGTTTGAAGGTTATTACAATGTTTACATGTCCAATTCATGTACAGGACAGTTACCTCTGTTAATACAAATTTAAACTTTTGATGTGTGGGCCTCAATGATATTTTGTTTGACTTATCATATTGCTTATAAATAGCATAGAATGCAATATTGTGAATATTGTATATAATTCTTTACTGAAAATAAAGTTTTATTTATTTATGCTACTATGTCTGTTGAATTCTTGCTTATGGAATCTGTGTAAAACATTCATGGAAAATTGGGGGCATAAACCATCTACACCAGTTGGTACAAGTGGAAGATAAGCTGTTAGGTGGCACAATATACTGTATTCACCATGACACAAATATTCATGAAGTGGGCCACAAAGTGTTGAAATTGAGGCCAGTGCCTAGGGGCACAATTTGAAACTCACCAGATCAGTCATGACATGAAGTGGAGGATGATGTCTCATGTTTCTCTGTCAGACTAAATATACTGTCTATTACTCATCGATGCAACACTGTATGAGTAAGAGATAAAAAAAGCAGACAAAGATCACAGTTATTCTAAATAAATATATAAAGGTTCAGTTCCTAGAAATGCACTGTATGGCTAAAAGTATGTAGACATCCAGACATTAGACATATCCCAAACCATGCTCATCAACCTGCTTCCACTATGCCTTTACTATGCTGGTTTCAGATGTTGGAACCTGGCTGCAGGGACTTGCTCCCATTCAGCCACAAGAGCATTAGTGCAGTCCAACACTGGTGTTATGGGTGATAAGGTCTGGTTCACAGTCTGCTTTCCAACATCCCATGGGTGTTGTACAGGGTTGAGGTCAGGGCTCTGCAGGCCAGTCACATTCTTCCACATTGAACTGGCAAACCATTTCTTTATAGAGTTGGCTTTGTGCAAATGTCATGTTGAAACAGGAAAGGAACAAACACAAACTGTTGCCATACAGTTAGAATAAGTCTTTTGTCTAAAATATCAATGTATCTTGGAACATTAAGATTTCCCTTCATTCATAAACCCAAGCCACAAAAACACACCAAGAAAAAGGCACATGGACATGAGTGTCCACTTACTTTTGGTCACATGTTTTACATCACAAGCAAGAAAGTTGAAAACATTGTGCCTGGCTGTGTATTGACATCTTAGTTGGTGCTATTTCCAATGTAGTGTCCTGTTAAAAGTGGCAGGGTGAAACTAACCTCAGGGCATTATAGGGTCATGTGGTGGATCAATCACTGCAAACTGGAGCACTGAAATAGTGTCAGCTACACTGCACAGTGGGGTCTCGTCTGTCTCTAAGGGACAACAAATAAGCCCCGATGTCTCCACAAATGAATCTGCTCTTTCATGATGGCTTTACGTTGAAGCACATGAGACAAGCACCCTAGAAAAATGTAAGTAAAGCAAGTTTTTTATTGCATGTTTAATATTCCCATCGTAAAAGTTAACTGAATAGCCTCTAAAAGCTTGTTGATCTAACTGGCTACTCGTGATTATTTCTTCGATGACAGCAAATAATAATGTAACACAAGATGGGGGATTGGAACTTATTAGGGAGTATTTTAGAAGAGGTTCATATTCATTCCACCATCGTGGGGAAGATCTGGCTCACCATCCTCTTCATTTTCCGGATGCTTGTGCTTGGTGTGGCGGCTGAGGACGTCTGGGATGATGAGCAGAGTGAGTTTGTTTGCAACACAGAGCAACCTGGCTGCAAGAATGTCTGCTACGACCAGGCTTTCCCCATCTCCCTCATCCGATACTGGGTCCTTCAGATCATCTTCGTGTCCTCTCCCTCTCTGGTCTACATGGGGCATGCGTTGTACCGTTTGAGGACCCTTGAGAAGGAGAGGCACAAGAAGAAAGCCTGTCTGAAAGTTGAGCTGGAGGGGACAGACCCTGCGCAGGAGGATCATAAGCGAATAGAGCGAGAGCTCAGGAAACTAGATGAACAGAAGAAAGTAAGGAAAGCTCCCCTTCGAGGCTCCTTGCTGCGCACATATGTTTTCCATATCTTGACCAGATCTGTGGTGGAGGTGGGTTTTATAATAGGTCAGTGTGCTCTGTATGGCATTGGACTGTCTCCTCTCTACAAATGTGAACGGTTGCCTTGCCCCAACAGTGTCGACTGTTTTGTGTCACGACCAACAGAGAAGAACATTTTCATGGTTTTCATGCTGGTTATTGCCGGAGTTTCTTTATTTCTCAACCTCCTAGAGATCTTCCATCTGGGGGTGAAGAAGATCAAACAAAGCTTGTATGGATACAAATATGGAGATGATGACAGCGTGTACAGGTCAAAGAAAAACTCTATGGTGCAGCAGGTCTGCGTGCTCACTAATTCCTCACCACAAAGGTTGATGCAGCTCACACAGATGACCTGCTCTGTTGTGTCTGATGCTCATGGGGAGACTTTGAACAGCTCCAACCAGCAGGCTCTGCAGCAGCTGGGGGCTGTGGAGCGGCGCTACACTCTGGACAACAGGAAGTCATGCAGCAGTGAAGAGTCCAACGGACCTCACGGCTCCGGCCAGCCACAGTACGCAGAACCTCGACCTACACTGATGGCCAGCCACATGGAGATCCCAGCAGCCCTGAGGAACGCACAGAGGAAGCAGAGCCGAGTGAGTATCTGTAAGGAGCTCAGTGACATGAGTGATTCTCCGGAGAGCGACCACTACCCCACCGCCAGGAAGTGCAGTTTCATGTCCAGAGGAATGTCGGAGGGAAAGCTGGCCACTCCGTCTGATAGCGCCGATTCTCAGAGTGGAACAGACGTTGAGGCCCAGCACCTCAACCAGGGAGAGAGTCCAGTGATGACCCCCCCACCTCCAGCCGCCGGGAGGAGGATGTCCATGGTGAGAACAGATCAGAAAATGATTATCCAGTCACGTTTTATCTGAAGTACCTAAAGCAACAAATGTCACTATTTGGCTGTCTGATGAATATAGCTGAATATGTAACTTAACTCCAGACTTAAAAAGCAGTGTTCCGCTCTAGTTGAATGTTTGAAATCTGTTGCACCTTAGTCAGCTGGGTGTCTTCAAAAGTGTGCTCTATTGCACCTGTAATCACATCCAGCAGTGATGTCAGAGTGTACTGACACACCATGGAGTACACCTGTACATCACTGCAGGAAGGTCAGAACTACGCCACTGGGGGTTGGCAAACAACTGCTGTTAAGTTGCTCTTTAACATGTATCAAAATGACAAAAAACAAAACAAAAGCATGTTTTCTTACTTACCTCAAGTGCTGTCAAGCACCACAAACTAAAAGAGGCAAGAATCAAAGAGAAAGATATCTCAAAACCTGGACAAATAAAACTAAAACTATCTGCATGGATAGATTCCACTAGCAGTAAGTGAGAAAACATTTTTTTGTAATTTAGGTGAACTTACCCTTTAAATAATTGAAATTATTCGTAAAAATTCATCCAGTGTTTTGCCACCAACACACACACACACAGAGTTTTGTTTCCATCACTTCAGAGGAAATTACATTGATTTACAGTCATTTCCTGGAGATTTATCCTAACCTTAACCCTAACCACCACATGCCTAATCCTAACCCTAACCCTAACCTTAACATTAGCCTAAATTTACCTTAATATAGCAGTGAGGTTGCAGATTGCAATCAAATGAATACCCCTTCCCTCCCCCTCCCCTTCCAAGTGTGTAGGGGAACCTTGTGTTTAGGGACTTGCTTTTTGTTCCAATAAGGGAGGCCAGTCCCCACAACATGACTGTCTAAACAGATTTATATCCCCACAACATGAGGAATACCTGGTACACACACACACACACACACTAGACCAGTGGTTTCACTGTTTTTTGGGGGGCTTGCGGTCATATAATGACCCTGAAAACTTGGTTTCAAACCCTAACCCTAACCCCTAACCCTAACACCCATAAGTATGATTAATTTAGACTTAAACTGTGGGGAGGTGGTTTCTGATCAGATTTCTATGACATTGGTCCTGGCAACATGGGCAACAACTCCACAATTTTAGTCATATTTTGATTAAAATTTTGCTAAATTGTGATCGATGCATGGAAGTACATGACATCACTTTTTTCCAACTAAGTCACACCCACTTCAGACAAGTGAGAAAGTGATGATTGTGAGTGATTTTCCCTTTTTAATCTTAGAGACCTTAAGAGATTAAACTGTCAAGTATTTCACAGGTAAAAATGCAAATATTGTAGAAAAATCTGAAAAAATACATAATTAATTATTATGTTTAGATTTCTTTGTTATTTTTTTTCAACCCCTTATTACATGGGAAATTTGGAACATTTAAAATCTGAAATGCTCTAGGGAAAAAATGTGAGGAAAACGGGAAATAATAAGAGTAACTTAAAACCAGGTGAAATGCATGTTTCCCTGCCTGCTCTGGTTTAAAGTTTCCAGTCTGTTGCACTGATCACAGTCAGCATCACTGATGGGTGTGGTCAGTGATGCACCCTGGAGTACACTTCTACATCACTGCAGCAAGGTGAGAGGTTACACCTGGAGGTCAGGGTCAGCTGGAGGTCAGGAAAACAAGATTTTCAGCTGCTGTCAGGAGAGATGTGTTTGTGTCTGTGATTTGAATAATAACAATGTATTTTTCTTTCTTTCAGAGCATGATCCTGGAGCTGTCTTCCATCATGAAAAAGTAAATTGAAAATGATGGTTTTGGGAACAAAGTTGGAGGCATGTAGATGTTTTAAAGGGGCCGAGGGATCCTGATCGCAAAGCGAATCTCATCCTGTCTCTCAACTGCAACGTTATGTTTTCATAGTATGTTTATACAGTATGTATCATGCATGAACAAGAGCTTCAGTTCAGTTATACTCACATGACATTCCACAGACAATGCTTAATACTTTGCTTCATGTTGTGTACAATGATATCTCCAGCTTCTCATTAATTTTATATTGTTAGTTTGCAAGCAACTTGCTATTTAGGGTTGGGTTTGTGGAGACAACAAATCAAATATGAATCAAAATTATATTTGGCTCAAAACATATGTGAAGGCTCATAAAATGAGGCCTGTCGCAAAGATGTTTGACAGAAGATTGTAATTACAGATTGTGGAAATTGCAACCACAAAAAAGATGAGAGAACTCTTTATACCAGTGTTTATGGTTTATCATACAGAATGAGCTGGAGAAAAAAAAGGGCTCTTCAAATTCAACATTTCGTTTCGATTGAGACTAGCCTAACATGAATATATCTGACAAATGTGAGCTTTTATTGTGAATGTTTCTGTTTTTTTCTATTAAACACTTTCCCCTCCTCAGTACGCCCAGACTGCTTTGTCTGTGTGATATGTTTTTTAGTCTGGAATGACTCTAATAAAGATTACAGTGCATTTTTTGTCCTGAAGACAGTGATGTGACTCAGTTGGTCAACCTTTGTCCAAAACTTTCTTTCCACAGCAGTTTATACAGCTATTCTGTCAGGTTATTATAACATTTCTTGTGGATACAAAGCTACATGGTCCGATGAGATTAACTGGGCTGATAGTGATGACTCCATGGTCAAAACGTTTACTCACACACATGAATGTTACTGAAAAATTATATTGCTATGTAATTTTCATTCTCCTAAAGGACTTCTGTCCATTCTGTCCATTGCCTGACCTTCACACTTCTCCACCTTTGGTCAGATTCTTAATTTTATATGATTTATAAGATAATAAATGGGCAGCTTCCCCAGAGGATGACCCCAATTCAATTTAATGATCCAATGCAGGACTGGTTTAACTGACTAGGAAGCCTCAGGGCAAAATTGAGCTATGTGCCCCTGTTGACCCTCTTGACCTGCAAAAATGTATTTAAAAGTTTATCTGAAGCTCATATGAAGCTTCAGCGTCCAAATGAGTCAAATCAAGTAGATATCTTTCAACGTTACAGTCTTTTTAGTGACAAAGTCCCTCTTTTTGTCACTATACTTCCACCACAGCTCAACAGGGAAACACTGTCCGAGGAAACACAAAGAGGGAATTTGATGCTAAAAAGACTGTAAATGTGTCAGATATCCACTTGATATGACTAACTCAGACTGCTGAAGCCTCGGCCCGGCACCAAACAGCAGACTGACAAAGTTAGCAAATACGCTCACCATCTAAACTTTATAAGGTGTAGTACTGTGTTTGCAGCTTGTTCTGCTGCCCCCAAGTGGCAAAAAACAAAAACAAAAACAAACATTTTGTCATGAAAAGACACACTCAGGCAAAAACATCCACAAAACAACAGCATGATATGCATGTTTCTTTATTTCATAAAGAGAAATGGTGTCTAGACAAAAAAGTCATTTATATAACACTAGCAATTGAAATGAATGAAAATGGGGTTTGCACAATACCGTATTTACAATGGTTAAGTCATTTTAATTAATTAGGGTCATGTAGCATTTAAAAATTATAAAGGTAAGAACTCTTAGTAGAGAATAAGCAAATAACAGCTATTTCAAATTGACAATATTAACACAAACAGTCATCTAGAAAAATGAAAGAAAAAAACAACAACTTGAACTACAAGCTTAAGAGCTATTACATTAAAAATGATGCACCAAAATCTACTAATACAATAATCCATATAATCTGTGTAAAAAGCATGTAGAAAAAACACCTGATGCAGTTTGCTGATACAGTCATTGACCAGTAATGAGAGGTATGAAGGATTTCACAGGTAGATAAGTGTGAGAAAGTCCGCACTGGTGACTCAGGGATGGGGGCCCAGGCCCCTGCATACACTCACTTCGCTTGAATGTGAACTATGGCCTCTGCAAGTTCTAAGGCAAATATCGGAGGTGCACTTGTATCCATGTAATGTTGACCCATCCCAAAAGGTGGATTAAAGACAAGGTGAGGAAACTCATTCTTTGTCTCTTTACACAACACCAAGAACCAGTCCAATTGAACCGAGCAATTTTACATGGCAAAAATTGATCAAACATGACATGACACCTATTTGTAAACATATTCCATTTTTATATTTTACTCAATGATTTCAGCCTGCACATTCAACCAGGATACCAGATTTTTTTTTTTTTCAATAAAGTTGAGCAATCTGAGAAAGGCATGTTTTTGTTCATATTCTTTTATAGAACAACCTTTGGAGTTGAAAAGCCAGTGTTTGATTCAGAGAAGCAGCAACAAAAAATGTAACTAAACAAGACTAATACACAGCAAAAAGGTAAGAGCATTCAATTACAGAGTTACAGCAAGAGTAAAATTGTTGACTTAAATCAGTCTGTTGTAATGGTTATAAACAAATATTGTCACATATGACCTGACAAAGTAACCTGGAGGATTCCTCATACCTATGTATCAAATTCTTAAATTCATTCAATGTATTTTCTATGTTTGGAATCAATTTAAAGCTGCACTAATCATTTTTTTTATGTCAACAATGGGTAAAATGTTTATGACAAAGGGGTCACGGATAATTACTGTATCACCAGACTGTAATTACCCTAAGCTTTTCCAGAGATTTTGAGTCTCTTGTAGCTCATTGTTTTGGTTGTCCTGCCCGCAAATTTCACCCTCATCAACCGTGTTTTCAGTTGTTTCAGGCCCACAGCAGAAAGCAGCTGTTTTTAGCTAGAAAGCTCTGCATACTACTTGCGCAGCACCAAACAGCAGACAGACACAGTTAGAGACTAGCTGGTGAACATAATGGAGCATTTAGCAGCTGAAGAGCCAGATTCTCAGGAGTTGGTGGAGACCAAAACAGAGCTAAAAGGAGAGTGAATATTAGGCGTATTTTCTTGAGGTGGACACAAACATGACTCCAAATAAATGCTGATGTTGCTCTGTGTACTTGATGGATAAATAGGCAACTGTATGCTAAAACGTTTTAACAACTTCATAGGGTGGTAATATGTCAGTGTCTTGTTTACAGCATGTTCTGCTGCCCTCAAGTGGACAGAAAATGAATTAATGCAGCTTTAAGTGAAAATAACTCATTTTTAAGGGAGTTTTTGTTTTACTCTCAAAAAGAAAAAAAAAGTCTGCTTCAGAGTGATATGGAGAGCAGGTTCAAATGGCACCCTGAGACACTAAATGGTCAGTTCATCCAAATTTAAAAAAATAATTTTTCTCACTTACTGGTATCTGGCCATGTGGGTAGTTTGGTTCTCTTTGCCAAAGTTTTGAGTTATCTGGAGTTATCTTAATGGGGGTGAACTTTTTGAATTGTGTTTTTAAATTTTTTAAATGTAATTTTTCAGTGATGTGAGCACTGGACAAGTAAAACCAACACTATCTGCATGGCGAGATACCACCAGAGGTTTTTTGGTAATTTGAGTGAACTAACCCTTTGAACAACAGTAGAAATTATGTTTTTTAAAGATGTAATTAGGATGTTGACATTAACTCATCTCACCATTGAAACTGAGTATCCCTGTTGTTGTACTTTTGCCAAACAGCCAGTGTTGGAGCATGCAGCAAGCCAAAGAGTTTATAGGTCTGGACAAAAAGCTTTTCTGACTGGAGAGATCTCTTCATAACTCTATGAGAATCTATGGGTTTAAGCTGAATTAACAACATACAGCAGATGTAATAGAAATTCTGCTATGGAAAAACCAGAAGATAGTGATCATTGTGGGATTATTAGGGTATCTGAGGAGATACCCTGGGGCCTTTGTTACAACAGTTGCTACAATACAAACTTTCTCCAAACAGAAAAACATAAAGCTGAAGAGTCTGTGCTCTGCAATGCAACACTGGGCCTCCTCAATTTAAGGTGAAGCAAATTAAAAAAAAAAGTACATGAACAGAAAATGAGTTGCATAATGTTTGCAGAAAAGAAGCTTCAGTGATGTAGAGGGTTTCACTTGAATTTTCTGGCTTGAACCTGGTAGAACCTCCACATGGGCAAATACTGTTCTGCTTCAGTAAATATGTGTACAAGAATGAAAAGAGCACAAATAGGAAAAAAGGGCTGAACAAACACGAGAAATCACACCAGTCGATGAAGAACCACAACTGCTCCCACCTCAGGCTGTGCCACAATGTATGTACTGTGTGTGTGTTTATTGTATGGATATATACTGTATGTGTGTGGGTGCATGTGTTTGTGCGTGTGTGTCTATGTCATCTACAAAATAGGGACCAGTCTTTTAAAAATGTAAAGACAGGTTTATAAAATACACTTAAGAGTTACTCTGTGGCTGTATAACAGAAACAGTCTCACATGTGAGACCAGATTTTAAACTACATCTAAAATTTACATCAATAAAAGTCGGGGGGAGAACTTCAAATGTTTTTTTTTTTCAATTTCAACATTTAATCCAAGCCTTAAAGCCCCAATCCAAGATTTTTCTGGCCATACAGATTTTTCAGGAATTAAATTTATACCTTAAAAATAATCTTGAAAAGTAATAAAACACCGCCTTTGAGCCTACACACATTAGAAAAAATGAACCAATGTTTTTGGGGGGATGGGTGGGTGACAGGGGGTGTGGCTCTTTGCTAGGCTAGCTATCCATTATCTACATTACCTACTGTCTATTCTTTATTGATAGCTATTATATTCTAAGATAAATTAGTAAACTACTGCCCTTTCTACTAGAATTTGAACTCTATGTCATTTTAATGACATATTGGTATGTGGAACAAGGTTATGTTGTAAATGGATTTTTAGTAATTTGCATTATTACAAATGTATTATATATTGAAAATGTGATTTTGAATGAGTTTTTCTTACTCTGGAACGGAACCCTGACGTTTTTGGAATTCATGGAATCCAATATATATTAGTGGTGAACATGAATTCAAATAGTTAGGGTTGTAAACTGGCCACTCAGGTGAGACTACCTAGCTTTGATTAAATTCCCAAACCAGAAGAGGTGTCTAACATTAGGGGTATTTATCAGCATTGCTGACAAAATTTGTAGTTTAATGTTACAAATCTGCTTAAGTATCTGCAAATTAAATGTTTCTCTTTTCTGTATCCCAGTTTGTATGAGCAAATGAATCCTATGTGTCTCTTTTAAAATCTTTTTCTTTGCTCAAATGAACATCCAATAAACACACAACTGTGTGACGTGAGGCTGTTACACTTGAGGTCTATGTTACAGAAACTCACAATGAATCAGTTTTCAAAGTGAAACCAGAATTTTCTGGTTGTGGTCCAGAAGAAAGAAAACTTTGTTCAAAATCACACTGACATCTGTAATAAAGTAAAGTGGTAAAAAGCTAGAAATCCCTTCAACATAACCATCGTCCGCGGTATGCCATGTGGTTGACTCCATAATGACAGTAAATTACATAAAATGATGTTAGTTGAAAAACTATTTCAGTTTTCAGCTGCCTTCAATGAACATTTACCACAAGCGGGTTAAATGTCTCCAGCTTGATAGAGGGCCCTTTGACTGAGCACAGCTAACTTGGACATGGTTGTGATAATAGCAGGAGAGAGAGGGCTCAACGTCCGCTACATATTAGAAGAGAGCTTTGGTGGATACCATGGATAAAGGAGAAACTAACTGCTATGATGACTTATGTTGGGGGCTGCCATGCTGGTAAAACTTCATGAACGCTGTTTGCTGTATGCTAACAAGCCAACTGTTTACTTTGTTAGAATCACAAAGGGATCAAATTCTAATAGCAGGTGTTGTAGTATATGCTGATTTGGATAGTAAACTCCAAGAACACAATTCCTTTTTTAAAATTTGTTTTGAAAAACCAATGACAGAAATGCTAAAAGAGATTGTGTTGAGTTACAGAAGCTAGTGGAAGAGCAGCTAGCCTGGAGGTAACATCAACATGGAGCACCATTTTGGATTGGGGCTTTAAAGAGCAACGAATAAAGCTTCACATTCTAATTGAATTCAACCGTCGAGATAACTCAGCTTGTTTATACATTAATAATTAATTTAAAAAATATATAATTTTAAAGGCAGACTGCTCCAGAGAGAACTTACGAGGCAAACAGAAGCTAGACAAACTAACTAGGCTTATAGCTATAGGCAGCATGCATGCACATCACCAAATAGGATGTTCAAACAAATGCACAATTAGGGCAAACATGTTACTATTTTATATGATTGTTACTCAATCATTTGGACAACACATACACTGCTTTCACGTCAAATGAATTCTGAATTAGCTTATTCAATTCCTAAAGAAATACAAATATAAGGAGTGAACACTCTGATACTAAAACATTAGCTTTCTTTTGTGTTAAGAGAGGTTTCCGATACGTGTTCTTCATAGAATTTTTTTCTTTACTGTATATTGATATAGTTATATCAGCAAGATGTTTCCTCTTGAAGTGCCAATTTAAGTGCTCCAGTCTCAGAATTTTAAGGGGTCTGAAACAAAGACAAAGACCCTCATAGAAGTGCTAAATGGCTCTGAGTGCCTGGGGCTGGAAACAAAGTGCCTGAACTAAGTCTAATTTTAAAAAATATCTTTAAATACTGATAAGAAATAAGATTTCCTCCAAAAACACAAGGCAGAACGCTTTTTTTCACATTTAAAGAGGAGTCAAGGGTGGAGAGGAGCTGGCCTGAGCCGCGCGTTAAAAACACGTCTTGAACGTCTAACTTTTATACATGCATGGGGCTCAAAATCTGACATGTGTGTGTGTGTTGGCGCATGTGTCTGTATGTACTGTATGTGTGTGTTTAAATGTGTCTTGAGCTGATTTCCTGAGTATAAGAACACCCACCATGATGGGGAATATTCATTAGGCAGGACAGGAAACAGCAAAGCAAAGATTTTCCCTTAGCAAAAAGGTGCTTGATATAACCCCGGTGAAAAGAAACATCTAAGCCTCTACCTGTACAAAATCACTGTTACAGTCATCATGCTCCATACTATATACATTTCTGCCAAACAAGCACTTGAAAGTCACCGTTACAACATCCAAATACAATGGTATTGCTGATGAGTGGGAGAAAAAATAGCCATTTAACTGCCTGCAAAAATCTTTTTTTTCCTTTCAATTCAGTGCTGAGGAAGGCAAAGGAGGAATGTTTTCGGTTTACAGCCTGTACAAAGTTCTCCTGTACAGAAATACAAATGCGAGACGCTTGAAGACATTTTTGCATATGAACATTTTACAGTCTAACTGCATCGCAACTTCCTCACGTACAGAAGCTGTATTCTCATTTTTCATGAATTAGGTTGAACATTCAGAGGATTTTCTTTTTCCTGAGTTTGAATTGCTGTGACGAAAAGGGCCTCTGAGATATAGCGAGAGAATAACCAGAGAGAGAGAGAGAGAGAGAGAGAGAGACAGAAAGAGGTAGAGAAGATTGACAGAGACAGAGTGGGAAAAAGAGAGAGAAAGGCAAGAACAGAGATACTGTTGGTACACAGAGAGACAAAGAGAGCTGCTGTTTAGGTCCGATGAGGTTCAACTTTGAGTTGTGATGTGTGAGATATGAAGAACAGAGTCTCCACTGTAGAGGTTGCTGCCGGGGCGAGTATAGCACCATTGTAAGGGTTTGGTGAGAAGTTCCCACTCTGTCATGGTAAGAGGAGAATACCTGGAGAACAGTATTGCTGCTGTTAAGACAACTTTAGTGTCAACCGTTCAAAAAAAAAAGAAAAAAAAAAAGACAAAAAACTGACAGCACAAAAAGACATAAATACAAACAAAGCTTGTTTTTCAGTGAACACTGGCAGAGGCTGACCGTCTCAACAACCCCAAGAGAGGGTTTGTCAGAAGAGTAAAATTAAATAATAAAAAAAAACATCAAAAACAACAACACAGAGAACCACCACTACTTGGTGCAGTCCTTCCTTGGCTGCTCATCAGTTGTACATTTGTCAGTCATTTCCTGGCAGAAATCAACTGTTACCGTCTGGTTGGATTTTTCCACGGACAGCCCTGATTGTGTGTACAAGCTGGCGTCTTGGCCGTCCATATCTCTGTCCGCCCCGTTTCTGACGGCCGAGTCGGGCTCACTCTCCGAAGGGCCTGGCGACCCGTGGAGGCTGGGTTCCGGTGTGGCTGAGCCCGAGTGGGTGGTGAGGTCGATGCTGGTGGTGGTGGTGGTGGTGGTGGTGGTGGTGGGGGCGGGGGCGGGGGCGGGTCTGGGGGCAGGCTTGGGCTCATGGGCAGCGTTGCTGCCGGCAGTGGAGTTGGCGGGCCGCAGCACTGGGCAGTAGTGGTGTAAAGACTGGACCTGCTCTGGGCTCAGCTGGACGTCCCTGCACACCTCCTGCGACAGACAGGAGAAGTTCTCCCACAGCTCACCCATACAAGCCTTCAGCTGGTTCCTCTCTGTCAGCAACTTCTCCTTCTCACACACCTGCACACACACACACACACACACATAATATGACTCACTTTAGAGGTTCAGAGAATAAGGCAGACTTTGACTGTAAGCAGTAGAAAACGCTCCTACTCACTGTCTACTGAGCTTGTAAGCAGTGACAGGCATTTACTAATAAAACACTCAGTATTTCAACTTCTGTTAGGCTGTGTTTGTCAGTTAGTCACTCACTATTCCATAAACCACTGGTATTTGTCTCTTTATGGAACAATAAATTGAGATTTTGGACACTGATCAGTCATCTGAGTCATCAGATTGTAATGGATTGCACATTGTAATGTATCCCACAATGCACTGTGGTATTTTTTTTAGCAACAAGCAGTGTACATACCACAGACCCAACACTCAAATAAAATCAGAGAAAGTAAATACAGTGCACTAGGTATGAGGAAGGGAGTGATTTACATGTGGTGTCCGGGTTAAATCAACACCAGCAAATATGCAAAACACAAACAAAAAAAGAAACGATCTGCAAGACATAAGCAGCATTTAGAAAAAAAAAATCAAACAAATGAATAAACACAAGCAAATTGAGAAACACGTTCACCAATCTGATGATGCACATATGGCACTGCAAATACAGAAATGTAACAACACCAGTTTCTGAGGGACACTAAAAACTGACGAATGTGTGTTGTTATATATTTCCTAACACTGATGGTTCTTGAAATTCCATTCACTAGTAACATATGTACCAAATCATTTCTGCTTTAAAGGCTAAAAAGCTTTGTTCTTGGCAAAAAATTACAAACAAAATCAATATTATGATTACAGTGTTTCATATGATGAAATATTACTTTGTTGATTGGATAGTGTTGTGAAAGTATGACTATGACATAATTTACAGGCTATAAGCATTTGTAGGAGAAAAAAAAAAGTATGATATTGTTGCATTTCCATCATGCTGCCACTAGAGGCCGACAAAGCCCATGTTCTTAGTGTTCCTGTCGTAATGTGTAATCTCAAATGCTGCTAAAAACAATATATTTTTTTATGAGGTTATCAACTATCAGGTGGGAAATAATTCTTCTCTTACATCATGATACGCTCTTTTTGGCTGCATGCATTTAGAGCAGGCCAGTCTGCGAGACCTTTGAGCTGTATATCACGGATAAAAGGTGTTAAAAGTTTACTATTATTATTGTCATAAAACTTTTAACAGACTGGTGTGATATTTCTGGAGAATGACACAACAAATCAAAGACTTCAAGCATGACAGTAGCCTACAGACTGAACCAGAGCTTCACCAGCCCACACACACCGCTACACCGTCAGCATGGCAACCAGAGGGCACTCCAGTGGTGTGAACGTGCTGACAGGATGGAGCTGCTCTATACAACACCATCTGAGAGATCATATTTCATTACATCATCATTTCCTTTACTCGGTCCAGGTAGCAGGTGAGATCACTGTTGTGTCTGATGACAGATGGTGACAGTGTGCAGGTGGAAGCGGTCCACTCACCAGTTTTCTGATCTCACACTCCAGGTTCAGGATGCAGTCGAGCTTCCTCTTGCGGCAGCGCTGCGCCGCGATACGGTTCTTACTCCGCCGCCTCATGTCATGGATGAACTCGAGCTGCTCCGAGGTCAGTTTGTGCATTTTCACCAACATTTGGAAGTCGTTCCGTGGAAGATTTGTGATTTGATCTACAGGGAAAGGGAGCTTCACCTGGAAGAGGAAGAAAAACATCAGACAGGTGTCTTTTATGTGAGTATTTATTAAGGTGGATGTCAGTTGTTTATACAGTTAATGTACAAAATTAACTGAAGTGAGCCACTGGAATAATTATAGACTTTTGACAGTGATTAATCCATTACCAAGTGGATAAATGGAAATGGAAATTGCTAATTTAATGTTTTTTTATTGTTTTGTTTTGACTTTACTCACAAACTGCATTCAGGGCTGTCTGGGAAAGTTTCAGGTTTGAACAACCTCATGTATTGTACCAACAGAAATTACATGACGGGGTTTTTTTTAAGGAGGATTCGGGTATTTTTTTCATAGTCAAAATGTGTAAATTTGCCAAAAATACATCAGCATTTGGTATTTCCCCAGATTTCTTCTCATAGCTTCAGCATTTCTACAATCCTATCTATCTACAGCCCTTAGTTACAGTTGTATTTAATACAATTTAATTTAATTTTGATGGCAAATTCAGGACTTTGCATTGAAAATTCACATCAACAGCAAAAAAGACATCTCTAACTCGTTAACTAACTGCTTCTCTTTTATACACATTCTCTCTGTGATTAAACAAAGGAGGTCAATGAAGGATTATGGCTTAATTCACCAGGCACTGTAAACAGAGGAGCATTACACGTAGGTGAATCAATGTACCATTGATGCCTATACTGGCATAAGACAGTTACTCCATTTGAGCACAAGATGGCAAAAGAGCACTGCTCCACATGCCACACAGAGCAGCACTTCAGCTCTCTCAGCCTCATATTTAACATGTAGCACAATCTCAAGCAGAGGGGAAAAGGTGATCCAAGAAAAGAGTCCCTCTCCATCTGTCCCTTAGCACCTGGAAAGGTGCCAGCATGACAGATTGAGGGGGGCAGTGACTTGTCAACCTGATCCAAATCAGTGTCAGGTGATTTCTGGGGGCATGAATATCTGCACCGGCAACTAGCAGCCAGTCTTCACGGCTGAAGAACAAAAGAATTAGTGGGATAAATGCAGAAGCAGTGATTTGGCACAGGAACACGAACCAAAGTCAGAAGAGCATGTGATATTTCTCCGCTGATATGACAACATATCAAGGTTGCATGTGTTTGGTCTCTTTCTCTCAGTTTGGAGAGCAACAATAAATCATCCTCTCTCCCTCAGGTGATGGCAAACCTTATGATAAGCACATCATAGGCAGATCCACCCCAGCAGTATCTGTGTGCACCAGGGAGCTGTAGCTTTAGGCAGCGAGGGAAGCAGTGGAGGCATAACAAAGAGCCAGAGGAAGACAGCCGGAGAGCTTGGCAGAGATGAGAGGAGCTGCAGCTCTCTCTTTCTCCCCTCTCTTCCCCTTTCCCTCTCTGTGGCTGCCTCTGTGGAGTGCAGGGAGAACAAAGTCAAACAAAGGAGGAAGAGAGGAGAAAGAGGAGCGAGTGATGTGACTCCATACTCTGTACCTGTACCTGGCTGCTCGAGCGGGGCCGGATGCTCCCCGGAGACCCTTACCCCGCTTACTCGTCTGCAGCAGAGGCAGCGCAGCTCCGTTTCTACACCAGACGGTACACAGCAGTGGCTGAGGCGTCACCTGGTGTAAGCGTTGCACTCAGGGGGATAAAGCAAGGTGCCTACTCATGACAGAATCGAAATTACTCCTCGCTGAAGAGCAAATCTAGATGTCAATCTATCCCTGAGAGAGAGAGAATGGCTTGAGTTTCCTCATTAGAAGTGCAGCCCTCTGAGCCGCCGGGAGCCCTATTTCTCATCTCAGCTCGACATCTGCATGCAGACACATGAATAAATAATGGCCCGAGCTTTCAAGGCCACACTTGGCTCTCGCTACTTTGCCAGGGCATGACAACTCCAGCCTCAAAGAGAGGCGCGGGGAAAGCTATAAAGCATCACTCTGAGCTGCCAGCTTCATCTAAAGCAGAGCAGAAGATGACTCTGTTTGTGATTAGATACCATAATGCACAGCGCTTTCCAGACACAGAATCTGATGGGATCTTTGGATGAATCAGGCTAGAAAAACAGGGGGAAAGGAGACGCTGTGACCTTGCGATGGTTTCTTTCTCCCCCTCATCCACCAGTCGCTCGTTACGCTGGGGACAGCTAAATTTAGCTGCTCCACCACGAGAACCAGTTCAGCAGCAAGGCTGGGATGACAGAGTACGCTTCAACGCCGGTCATAAATTCACACCCAACTGTTCTGGATTTACATTTCTTTCTCTTCGTGTCTCCTCCCCACCTTCACTCACTCTCTTTCTCTGGGTCATTATGCTGTAAATGGGGTACAGAGTGAAAAGTAGGGCTCATCTGTTATCAGGACCAGTACTGTGCTGGGCCTCCGTCCTGGCAATGTGCTCTGGTAAAAAAATAATCTATGTTCAAGTCTCAGAATTCTATTTATGTAGGACAAGTGAAAAATTCAGGAGGCGATGATTATTTTCACCTGCTTTTCTTTCAGTACTAGTTCTGGTTTATTTTCATAAACTGGTGATTTGAAAAGTTTTTGTTTCCCAGAGTCACAAGATTGATCATTTTAGACTGGTTTGTTTTGCCAAATGTTGAACTGTTCCTTTAAATAAATTCCTGACAATACTGCCCTACCATTATCCTTAAAGGAATAGTTCCACATTTTGAGAAATACGCAGCTCAATACCAACCTCATGTCTGTGTGTTAAGTACGGAGCTGGAGTCAGTTTGTGGTTAACCTAGCTTAGCATAAAGACTGTAAGCAGGGGAGGAAGTCACAAATTCTAAAACACACTTACCAACATCTCCAAAGCTCACTAATTAGCATATCTCATTTGAAATTTAAAATGATAATTTTTATTGTTAGGGGGAGTTACATGTTGGTGAACAACAGCCAGGTGCAGCAACGGTGTGCAGCGTCCTTGTCACGAGGTTGCCAGGTTTGGTTTTACTCTGCCTGTACAGAGACCAAAACCAAAAACAGTGCACGCTGACCACAACTAGCAACTTGTGCTACAGCTGGAGACTCTGCACAAGTGCTGGAGGGATGGATACACTATTGTAACTCCCCTAAAACTACAAATGTTTACATTTCTGTTTGTGTACAGATTAAACTAACTCAGTGAGCTTTAGACGTGTCGGCAGGTGTATTTTTAAACCTTTAATAGAGCCAGGCTAGTTTCCCCCTCTGCTTCCAGTGTTTATGCTAAACTAGGCTAACCACGTCCTGACTCCAGCTCTGCACTACGATATGAGTATACATATTTCCCAAAATATTCCTTTAATAGTCTTGCTGACTGCAGTAAAACAATCTGATTTCTTTGCTGGTTAAGAAAACAACATCCAGAGATATGAAGACTAGTAGAGCTGGATATTTTTGCAGTGTGTGAGGCTGGACGGCTGGCAGCCTGCAGTTGGAGGAGAGCTGAGGGCAGTTGTAAGCAGGGTCTATGGATGACCTATACTGGGTGGGGTCACCGTGCTCTGCGCTCACCTGGAGTCTCTTGACCTGCTCTAAAGACTCAACACTCCCTACACTACAAAAGCACTGTCTCCATTCACAACAAGCCCCGAGGCTTCAGCACACAAATATTTTCTCTGGCAGTTTGCTTTAAAAGCTGAAGCAATTTTCTAAGAGACACCTGCCTGACACCTCTGGTCCAGGTCTGTGTAATACTTGTCCCTTATCTGATCCAAAATAAAATAAGATCTTATCTTGTAAAGTGCCACTTAGAATCCTGCACATCAGTGTTTCATGCTATCTCTTTAATTAACCCCGTTACATCTCACATGCTTGTAAACAGGATTATACAGCAGCAGCACACATGCATGTCCTCAGTCAGATTCTAATGAAGATAATGTTGAGAGGTTCAGTGGTAACTGTTGTGTCCCGGGGGTTAAAGTAATAATCTGCAACATTTTCAGATAATAAACAACTGTTTTACTGCACTTAAGTTCCAAGCGTTCAGGGTCACGTAGATATTTCCAGAGAGAAATCCTCTGATGCTTTTTGCATTACTGGCAGCAAAGTTTGTTTGGAATAATCACAAGAAGAAACGGGTACTTAACTGAGAAAAAAAGCATCAAATTCAATCAACAGGACAACCGAGAAACACCACCACCGAAAAAAACAAAAATAAAAACAAAAACAAGAAACTTGCAGTGCTAACTTACTGTTTGATTGCTAAGTTATTTCTGGGAATTTCAGTGAAAAATAACCCACGGCACCGACCGCCAAGCAGCAACAAACGCCGCCAAAATCAACACAACAAGAATCTCGCAGATTACCACTGTAAGGTAGCTGGATGCTAAATGTCTCAGTGCTTCCAGGACTGCCACAGGATTGAAAGCCCTGAAGAGGAATAGAGTAGTTTCTGTGCCCCAGCTGGCCCCGAGGGCCCACATACTGTACAGTTTGCAGTAACTCAGCTGTAGCAGCATCCTGGGGATCTCTACTCCAGCCTGATCACACACTCCACACACTACCTCTTTTCCTCTCTGCAGACACGACAAATAAGAGCACAAAAATATCTCCTCTGTTTGGCCTCTATATTTGTCCCCCTCCACTCAGCACTCCGAAGCGACGCAGCAGATACTCCAGGGGCGATTTGGGGGGTAATGAAGAGGCACCATATCTCATTACCTTGTTACTACATTTTTTGTACATGCATCAAGCTAGATAAATATAGGTTTCAAAGTAAAAATGCCTGGCTAAACAACACTCCTCTCGCTCAATTTGAACAAGTCTCCCTCTGCGTACTCCGGAGGCTACAAAATAAGGCTCCCTGTATTACCATAAGTACATTTTTTATAAGTTAAATATAGATTTAAGCTGTACATGAATGGGAAAACACACCCCCGAATGTTAAACTTCAATAAGCCTCCTTCCACATATCACACAGTGTGCAAACAAGACTCAAAATACTGTATTTCCAATGCACACTCCTTTTGCAGATGACACTGATGGATGTTTTCATGTTGCTTGCATGCCATAGTGCTCAAGGATGAAAGAGTAACATCACTTCAAAAAGGCACTAGTTACTAGGATTTCATCTGACATCTCATGCATATATTATCACTATCACGTGTGACTAAAATAAGTAAACAGTTCCACAGCTATCAGTATGAATGGCAAATAGGACTCAGACCACAGCCACATCATATCTAGAGTAGAGCAAAGGTTCTCTGGCATTGTGTAAGGGTAGCGGAACTGATATTAAGGTCTGTGTACTTCCTGTCACACGTTCACTCTAGTTCATTTTTTGCCTGATGAAAAAATAAAACAATGTGCTGATGTATCAGGACTACTTCCTCATTCCTCCCACTCGCTCTGAGATCAATATTTGCACCGCTGTGGCCAGACGATACGCTAGAATGAGCTCAACGCCTACACTGCAACCAGGAACTGGAGCTCTGAGAGACACAAAGAGAGAGACAGAGACTGAGCTGAGGTACGGATGGTGCTGTGGAGAGATGTGTAATACATCCTTCAGCTGAGATTCTGGTGGTTGCAGTGGCAAGGTCAAATCCAAGTGGGATTGTGGCAGCATAGACAACATTGGCTGATTGCATACTCCAGTATTCTCACTGAAATAAGATAGTCACCTGTCATGACATGGTTCCTCTGGGAAGCTGTAAGAGAGCTACAATAAAAGCCATTAAAGTATGTAACTTTTGCTAAAAAATGGCCATTTGGCAATTATGGGATGATGATAAATGCTAAAATTTAGTGCAAGAGTAAAATAAGTGGAGAGGACAATACGTCTCTAAAGTTTATTAGCTCACATTAGACATCAGCATGCTGATCACAGAGTGTATTGAATGGGGGAATGTGTTTTGTTGCTATTGGATTCAACTTTTAATTTGGCATTTATGAGATCATGGTAACTGCTAAAACATGATGCCATTAATTCACAAGCAGAGAAGAGTCATAAAGTGTGTGAACTGACCCAGTAATGTCAGCTACACAATAATATCTATATCCATACGAACTAAAGCCATATTTTGATCTCTTATTTCTAATTTCACTCCTATATCCCCATCATACTGAGCATGATTTTCTCTGAAGCACAATATAACAATAGTTCATTCCATCATTGCTGTTGTGTAGGAGGTGAGTCCGACTATCACTTGAACAATATACTGCTGTCATAGTAAGTTAGACCAGTTTATAGACAGATCTAAACCGCAGTGGGACAGTACATCAAACTCTCTCTCATTTGTGAGAGAGGAATGTTATTGTTCTTTCAGATGTTACATGGTGTGTCTTTTAGAGTTAGCCTATGATGACTGTTGTGTGAAAGGGATTGCTAGTTTGACATAGATGTGGCTCATATGAACGAAACAGTCCATAACCACAGAGCGGGAGCTGCCCAGAGACCTCAAGTGACACAGGCTACCTTGAATGACTAGGCTTCGGTCAGACTGGCCTACGCTTTAACAACTTCCTTCCTCATCGGGATTCATTGTGTCCAGTCCGCGGTCCTGGGCTGCAGCTATTTTTACCAAAGCTGCTTTCCCCCCCCCTCTGCCATTTGCTCTGCAAACACAGTGAGGCCAGCTTTCTCCCTGTGTTTGTTTGTACGGCCGAATTACAGAGATGGGTGGTAGGAAAATGAGTGTCCCAGGAAGCGTGAGGTAGCATTTCTTCACCACATAAAGGCTTAGGAGGAGTAACCTAACACTGAGCTTCATTTTGCAAGTACCTCTCTGTGACCTCCGCTATTAGACTGACTGGTGCAATAAACTGTAGAGCAGGCTGATCTGAGAAACATTCATTGATGAGGAATCTTATCAACAGCCTGTGATAGTGAGTTGGAGCTGGCAGATAACACTGTGTGAGACGATAGGTTTGACAGAGGATATTATGTGGAGTAATTGATCACCTACAATGGCTGACACATACATATATAAACAAAGTCATACCAACACAAAGAAATGACAAAGGCAGCTGAAATGTCTCCTAGTCATTTTTGGGCTGGTTGATAGCTCAGCGCTGTAAATCAATCCCACATCATTTACTGTGGTACATTCAGCAGGCTCTTCAAAGACCCATAAATCTGAGGGTGATGGGTGATGTGTGTCACGGTATGAAGGTAATAATTACACATTACTGCTGAGCCTCTTTATTTTGCAGCCCTGTTTGTGCAGCGGAACTGAATTCTTTCCACGGAAAAGCACAATCCTGTCATGTAGCTCCAACCGTTGCAACACACCGACTTGCTCTGTGAATCTGATCGCCATGGCAACGCACCACTTTCTCTCTCTCTCTCTCTCTCTTTCGGCATCTTCTGTGCACTTAGAGCAGCGCTCTCCACCAAGCTCATCAAATATAATTCTGCCTACACCTCGAGCAAACATCACTGAATGTAATATCACAAGAATCAAGATGGCCTCCTGGAGCCAAAAGGTCATAAGTTCAAGCTCTGCAGCAGCCAACATATGATGTCACTGTCTAGAGGAAGACATATATGACTAGTGCTAGCGACATTTAAATACCTCATGACTGATTGAGTGTGATGTATAATTTATTGTAAAAGCATTTCAAATCCCAACCTGGGAAACTCAGCTCCTGGCAGCATTTGAGAGATATTTCGGAGATAAAAGGTTTTCACCTGACAGAAACAGCATGTGTCAGCGAAAGGCCTGAGACGCAGGTGGAAATTTTAATCATTAAAGTGGGTAAACAGCAGCGCTACGAGGAAGCAAAGCTGTTCTTTGTGAATTGATTTTACTGTCTTTCACCTTCCCTCAGGTGGGAAAGCTGCTCATTCTGATGTTATTACACCTGCGCTGAGCTCCATCTGCGAATTACAGAGTCCCTCACTGATCTTTACCCGGTAAACAACAACAGTCGTCTAGTCTGCAACTTGGAGGCTGTCTGCCCAGGTGGATTAGGGGAGGATGATTAGAGGATTGGCTATTCATCCTTGTCAGCACTGTTGAGCTGCACTACAGTCCCATCATGAGAGCAAGCTGAACCTCTCGCCCACTCACATTTAACTCACTACAACCGCTGCCCACTAAAACTTTATGGCCATAGCACATTGCTGCTGTAATGTATTGGTTGTAATCCCTTTGCAGCACACCACACACTTCGCCGCAGCTGTGTATCTCAGCTAATTGTCAATAGATCACAAATGTCAGAAGTCGGCAAGTCTACACTGAGCATGTGCATATTTATGGCGCAGGATTATGGTGTTTCTGCTGGGATAAAATGAGCTGGTTAGGCCAGTTGGCATTGGCAGGGAGACAAACAGAGCCAGAGGGAAACACTTCAGAGGGCAGTTCTACCCTGAGAGAATCCTGACACTTCAATTGCTTGCAGTGTTTCTCAGACACATACTACTTCCAGCTGAGATGATCAACCAATCACAGTCTTAAAATCAGTACCACAGCTTCTCGCATTTAGACTGTCCTAGTGCATTTGGACTCACATATTCAGACTCATTACACAGATCTCCAGCAGTGCATAAAGCAGATTAATAATATCAAAGCACATCTGTGCCCTTTGGTGGTGCTGTAAATCTTATACTGAGCACTCCTGCTTCAATTACATGATGATTTAATGACTGCTAATGCAGACCTAGAGAGCAGGCCACTGCGATATAATTAGCCAAGGTGGAATTGAGTGTGATCGTTACATTGTGTGTTACATATGAAAGACAATGTTAAACACTCACCTCTGGCCCTCTCTCCTGTACATGGCAGGACTCGCTGTCTCCCTCTGAGAAGGAGCCCGACTCATCACTGGAGTTGGTGCCGTAGGACTGCTCGCATTTGATCTTGGGCCGCACCTGGTTAAAAAGGGCATCCCCTCCCACACTTTGCTCCTGCTGGTCCACATTGAGGCAGCGTGCCACATTGGAGCATGGCGAGGAGGAGAACTCAAACTGAGGCAGGCTGCAGGGAGAGCCTCCACTGCCGTCCTCCGCATAGGAGTATGAAGAGCAGGAGCTGGAAGTCCTGGTGCGTGTCTCACAAGGTGGCGAGCGTGGGCACACTTTGATTGGCACTGGGCAGCTGGTGTTGGGCCGTGGGTGGCACAGGAGTGGGGGCTCAGTGGAAGTGGTGCTGGGAGAATAGGTCTGGGAGGTGGGGAGGGACTGGCTGGCTCCAGCCCACAGGCCTTTTGGCATGTGCTCAGAGAGCTCCATCTCCAAAGAGTTCCCACCAGGGTAGGAATGCGCTGGGGTTCCCAGACGGTTGCAGGCCCCTGAGGAAAATATGACACTACGGCGGTCTAGCTCAACTTCCTGTTTGCAGACCCCATCGCAGGAGGAGGACTTGAGGGACAACCCTGCAGGGAAACCGTCCACGTCCTTTGGGGATGTAACAGACAGACCCAGCTCCCCAGTGAAAGGCCTGAAGTCTTTTTTATGATCTCCCTGAGAGTTTCCTTTGTCCTGGGGGCAGACAAGTCTGTTGGCGAATAGCTGCTGTGATGTGTTGGGCAGACTGGGGAGGTCCACCCCTTTCTTGAAGAAGGCTCGGAGGCAGGAAGGGGACTTGGTTCTCTTGGTTCTTTCCACAGATATGGGGTTATCCATCTCCATGGCTGTCACACTGTCCTTATCCCTGACATCTTGCTCATCCCCTGACAGGCACAATGAGATGGCCTCTTCCTCTGCCTGTGGTTCAACTTTGATCTGTGCCAAAGGCAGCCTGCCCTGACCCGGCACTGCCCCGCTAACGCCACTCTCCTTTAATGTGCTTGGAAAAACTGAGGTACTGGTGTATGAGGAGGTGTCATTATTGTGCTTGTTACAAGCCCACTGGTATTTCCTGTACTTGGGGCATCGTGGCAGGTCTGACGATCCATGCCGATCAAAGTCCAGCCGGCCATCCGTGAAGTTACTGGGTATAGCCATTGCTAGCCGATCATCGTCAGGAAAGGAGGTGAGGGCGTCAGCACAACGCCGCGCCCTGGGGGAGGTGGGCCTTTCCGCCTCTGACTGCATGGTCTCATCCTCCGAGTTGTTGGCCTCCACCGCCACCTTGTGGCAGAGCAGCAAGCCATCCTCCTCACTGCGCAGCTGAGCTTCCAGGAAGCGAAAGCATGAGTCCTCGAGGTTGTGCATGCGCAGGAATTCGGCACAGCGGATGACCTCCTGGATGTTTTCTCTGCTGAGTAACAGCTTAGCAGTGTAGGCAAACTGCAACAATGGGGCGAATCCCCTGGCAGTGACCTGCAAAAAAACAGGGAAATTGCCAGCATTACCATCAGCACAGCCATTGTTCAGAGCACTTGGAGTGTGGTGAGAAAACCCGACAGCTCCAACAACCATAAACAAACACTGTAAAGTACCGGTTAATCTTTTTATGGGGTCAGCACTGAACATTCTATACAGCAGTAAATAAGAACTGGTGCTCTGGGGCAGTTGGCAAGTGTCTGTGTCCACCTAATATTCGCAAAAAAACAACCTGTGGGACATTCCAGCCCTTCACCACTGTCTGTCTGTGGTCATATCAGTGATTTTGCCTACACCCACTCCTGTCACTGCTTTGCATTTGCAAAACCCTTACTTCTTGATGTAGGATGTCTAAGCACAAATGTTAGTCCCATACATTTACCTGCTTTACATTCACTCTGTCACATGTATTTACTCTTGGCAGCAGGACTCCAAGTAGAAAATGCTGCCTCAAGAATGGTGTTCAATGGTCAAATGATGTATTTTTTAAGAAAGGATTTGTGGAGATCTTTGTGGTTTGCTCAGTGAATTACACATAAGGTCTGGTTTTTATTTTAGCCTTAGTACTGAGGTTTGGTATTGTTCTGAGAGTTTCGATACAGATAGAAAACTAATACTTTCTGATATCTTATTTGAGAAGCACTTTTTCATTCAACAATTCAAGCCAAGGTTCTCAACAGTTAAATGTTGTTTAAACACAAGCTGCCTAAACTAAATGCTCTAAAATCTGCAAAACTATTTGACTAAGGAATAACTTAAAAGATTAGGAATCTGACCAGGCATTGACAGTAGACTGCTGGTTCTACGAACAAAAGGTTTGATACCTGGATACCTGCTTTGCTTACCCTTTAGAGTTTTGCCCTCACAACACTGACATGAATGTGTCTAGCAGTGCTCTGTACTACAAGTACTCCAATCAGGGCATGGCCCAAAAGCCTCACTTTCTGTGTTAGTGCCCTGCGTCCTCAGGTCAAGTGCCTGTAAAGCCTAATGGTTTGTAAGACTGTGGCTTATCCCTGTTGTGGCCATGTGGCGTGGGATGATAGAGGGAAGCCTTCCATTTAGACTTAATGCCAGATAATTAGGTAAACTCCTGAGCCTGCAGAAGTCCAGGCTGCCCTCTGCTGCTGTTGTCACTGAGCACACAGATGAGAGAAAGGAGCTAGAGGAGCTGGCTTTAATACAATGCTTGTCTGCTGTTTGGAGATCAGCGTGAGGTTCACACTAGGTTGTGTTCATCACTTTACTCAAGCTCTAACACCCAATCCCTGCAGCTTTATCCTGGTTCATTCTCTGGTGACAAACACATTACTGTTAGGCACTCTGGGAATGCGATCAAACCCAACAGAGAAAAGGTGCGCTCATGAACCCAATTACAATGGATTCACTTTGAAACTGGGACGGTATTGTTTGGTCTACAGTACAAAGCACCTTTTCAGGGGCTGAGTAATGTAAAATCTTCCTTACAAGACTTAACAGAGGCTTCCAGATGTAGGGGATGAGCAGCACAATGTGGTTTTAATGAGCCAACTGTTTACTGATTGTTTTGCTGGCTTTGTTGGAAAAACAAGATGAATTACCCTAGGTGGAACGACATACACTGTTGTGAGCACTGCAGCAGCTTCCAGGTCCAGCGGTCTCTGACAGACACCCCACTAGTAAAACAGGATTTTCCCTCCTAAATAATCAAGCTTTTAAAACCACAGAATTTACTCTGTGGATTTTTCCGCCTGGAAAAACGACTATGCAGTATGCATGAGGAAACACAAATATGTCAGTAAAAAATATCTTGAGGTCATCTAAGAATGTATTAAATCATCAGGCTTTATAGATTTTCTGGCAGTTGAATAAATATGTGTGCTAGGTTGCTGCTTTTCATTTTTTAGAGGCTTAAACCTCATAGAGTCAATACTTTGTGGACCTCTTTCTTGTTCATTTTCCAAAAAACTTCTTTGTGAAACTATAGACAATACATGCTAGAGGCTCAAAACTCAACAACACAATGGAGGATGTGTCTGTGCCAATTTGAATGGAACATGACTCCAAAATACAGGGAGGGATTATGTGATTAAAGAACAGATATGTAAATTATAGCTTTAAAATGTGAAGCACCCAACTAGACTTTCAGCTAAACTCAAATGATCTTGTGATTATGTGCCAGAACAACTATACTGAACTGAAACTGGGTTTAAAAGGGTTGTATGATACTATCTGCAATTGATGTTCTTACTGCACCTGTTTATGAAAATGAAGATGGTCTTTATTTTTTAAATACTAAAATCATGAGTACCCTCTTCTCAATATAAACAACAGACAACATGAATAACATTTTGAATGATTTTTCACATTTGACTTACTAAATTAACAGTTCTTTAGTAAGTTCTAAATGCTGTCTTTGAGCATGGAACACATGTGTGGGATAAAAAAATAGTCGGCAAAATCCCATGGATTTCTTCACTTTTTGATTTATTTACTGGCCTAAATTTATTTACTGGTTAAATTTAAAATTTAGAAAAAATTGGAATAAGTCCATAAAAAATTCCCAAATTGCTAAAACCTCCAGATTCACAGAAAAAAAATCCAGAGGAAATGACTCCAGTATCTTCAATAGTAGCTACAGACCTGTGTTTGGTGCCACTATAGATCAGTTACAGTTTGCTTTCCATTTTAACCACTACAGCGTAGATACAATATAACACAGTGACAGAAATTTACTTCTGCTTTCCAACCTTTTGTGTATTTTATTATTCATGAGAACCATTTTTATGAACCATTACAGTGAAGATTACCTTTAGAAAACAGCTGAGACTTGTTTCATTACAAATGCATTTTGGGAGTAATTTAAAAGCTGTTAACATAACCATGTGTTAACGTTATTGGTTTTTTTATTGTTTGAAAGTCTCTAGAACTGCACTGGAGGGATAAACAGCATTCTCCCAAAAGATATTCCCTCATTTGGTGTTCAGTTGGGTTGAGATCTGGTGAGGAGGCTAGATCATATGATTCACATCATACTCAGTGTTCATCATTCATTCAGACCTTTAAACCCTCTATCAAAGTCACTTAGATCTACATGATTCTTATACATGTTACAGAGCATGATGTTAACTGCTTAACTGTATCATGGAGTACATTGTATTTGTATTTATGTATCTCCACTCATTTTTGAACATTTGTTTAATTTGTCATCCCTCTGTACCTGTGTAACCTATCAGTTCCATCATCCATTTATCCTGGTTTCCCTCCATTACACATTGTTTTCTTTCATGATCTACTATCTGCTAGTCACTCTTAAAAAGCTATAAATAAATGTGTTTCTTATTCCATAGTGTAATTCCAGCCCTGTGAAATGAGGCGCTTCTTTTTGGCAGCAACTGCTGTCAAATCTTTCAATATTTCTTTCAGCTGGCCTGTGACAGCTTGAAATATTTCACAGTCTGGTTTAGAAGTCAGATTAAAAATTACTTACACTGTCAATGCAGCGGTGAACACATTTGATCAATCATGCTGTAAAAAGTTATATTCGTGCGTGTTTCCTGTTGGTGTGTCTCACTTTATGTTTGAATCTTTATTCTCATGCTAATTTTTTCTTTACACATCTGCTGAATTTCTTGCTGCTGTGATGTGTTTACAAACAGTCATGTTCATGATGTAAAACATCATACCAGAACCAATCTGAACATATGCTAAATAAATCTGTTTGCACACACGATAATGTGTGATGGGACTAGTACAGTAAGGTATTTCTGTATTTTCCAGTCTTCAGGATGCACTCCAGCTGGGTCACGTAGTTGGACCTCCATCCGTCTTGTGTTCAGCGATACACCTGCTGAGAAACCAACTCTGTTGGCAGGCCTATCGTATTCCTGGGGCCAGAGCAAGCAACATAGAATACCATTTAAAATTGCTGGCTAAGGATAAGCATAAATATGGTAAAATTATTATTCACGTCGGCGGTAACGAATCCCCATTACGCCAGTCAGAGGTCACTAAAATTAATGTTGAGTCGGTGTGTACATGTGCAAAGACAATGTTGGACTCCATAGTTTTCTCTGGGCTCCTGCCTAATCTGACCAGTGATGACATGTACAGACCATGTCATCATTCAACAAGCAGCAAACAACGTGGGCTTTATAGATAATTGGCAGACTTCCTGGGAAAGACCTGGTCTGATTAGGAGAGACGGCATACATCCCACTTTAGATGGAGCTGCTCTCATATCTAGAAATATGGCTGAGTTTATTAGTAGACCAAAACCATGACAACCCAGAGTTGAGACCAGGAAGCAGAGCTGCAGTCCTACATGCTTCTCTGCATTTCCTTTAGAGCAGTTACCCACCCAAAACCACATAGAAACTGTTCCTGCCCTCTGACCACTTAAATCAGTTAAATATAAAGTAAACAGAGGAGGAGTTATACATACCAAATCTGATAAAAATTAAGACCATCACTGCAATAGTACAACAAAATAGGAGAATTAAATGTGGACTCTTGAACATTAGACCTCTGTCATCTAAAGTCGTATTAGTAAATGATCTAATCTCAGATTTTCATATTGATTTATTTTGTCTTACTGAAACCTGGCTGTCATGAAGAATATGTCAGCCTAAATGAATTTACTCCATCAGTCATATTAATACTCACATTTCTCCAGACACTGGCCGAGGAGGAGGAGTTGCAGCCATTTTCGACTCAAGCCTAATTATCAACCCTAGACCTAAATGTAATTATAACTCATTCCAAAGCCTTGTTCTTAGTTTCTCACACCCAACCTGGAAAACATTACAGCCAGTTCTATTTGTTGTAGTGTACCGTCCTCCTGGCTTGAATCCTCCTGTGGAACCATCTTCCAGTTGGGTCTAGGATGCAGACACCCTCTACCTTTAAGAGTAGGTTTAAAACTTTCCTTTTTGATAAAGCTTATAGTTAAAGGCTAGGCTCGCCTTGGACCAGCCCCTAGTCATTCTGCAATAGATTTAGACAGCCAGGGGACTTCCCATGATGCACTGAGCTCTCTCCCCCTCCCTCTCTCCATTTGTACGCATTCATGTCCCATTAATGCATATTACTAACTTGGCATCTTCCCCATAGTTTTGTGCTTTCTCGTCTCAAAGGAGACCTTTGGCTGCAGACCGACTGCTGTCCAGCGTGATGCCCACCGCTGCTGCTATTATTATTAGTCATTTTTGCCCACTGCTACCACTAGTATTATTAGTCATATTTCTATTATTATAATTCTAGTTATTGTTATTACTCTCTTCACTCTCCCCCTCTCTCTTTCTCTCTCAACCCAACCAGTCACGGCAGATGGTCGCCCACCTAGAGTCCGGTTCTGCTTGAGATTTCTTCCCATTAAAGGAGAGTTTTTCCTTGTCACTTTCACCAAGTGCTTGCTCATGGGGGAATGTTGGGTCTCTGTAAGTTAAAGAGTACCGTCTAGACCTGCTCTATGTGAAAAGTACCCTGAGATAATTTCTGTTGTGATTTGGCGCTATATAAATAAAACTGACTTGATTTGACTCTGGTCTAAAACAACTTGCAGTGAGCTCTGGGTAACATACAGTCCAACAACTGCTGACTCCATATCCATGAGGGGGGATGGGGTATGTGTGTGTGTGTGTGTGTGTGTGTGTGCCTGTGCTAGAGTAAGTGAGTGGGTGGGAGTGTGTGTATCTGAGTATGACGGATTGGGGGGAGGGTAGAGGCTTTGACTGGACTATCTGCTCTACTGATGAGCACAGCACATCCACTACACTACTACTGCAGGACTGCTCAGGAACATGAGCTTACACACACACACACACACACACACACACATTTCTGTACCCTCTGCAATAATGAATCCATTAAATCTGAATCTCCTGATCTTTTTCACTATAAATTGTACGATGGATACGGTGTTTTATCTTTACAATCATATTGCTATATTCTATATTTTTATTTATGCATTAAGGGGGTAGTCTAGCAATTTAGTTTTGCAGCAGAGGCTGAGATACTCCCTAGTATGGGCCAAGCCCCAAAAACACTGGATCCTATATTTCCCACAGAGCAACCAACAGCATTTTTGTTAGACCATCTATCTGGTAAAAGCTTACATCTTTTAGTTTGCAACATAGGATATCTGCAACAGATTCCAAGCCAAAGCTACAATAACCATAATGACATCACTATGACAACATTAGGGCTTATTTTCTCATTTGACAAAGCTCCTCTAGATCAAAAGAAGACATTATAACCCTGTGCATCAGGATGAGTAGTGCTGAACATGACTAGTAAACTGATCATGTAAAATCATGTAAAATCAGTGGAGTGCCCCTTTAAAAAGACTCATTTCTGTGACGATGAATAATAATACTTGTAATATGCTGTACTTTAGCCATTCCTCTTTGAACACCATGAAAAAAGAATAAATTCAAGCTTATACCTGACGTACAGAGATGAGAGGAAAAATGGAAAGTCCACCAGAAACTGGTGAGTTCTGAGATGTCACGTAAACACCGCACAGACACACTCATCCACACACAAACTGGTGCATTGCTACAGTAGCTGGCTACAGATAAAGTCTGTACTGTTGGTGATTTGGCTGTTTGTGGTAAGGCTGCAACAGTCCTGTGGTAAATTTTGTTTTGCCTTCACTTGTCACTTCAAAGGAAAACTGACTGACTTGTGTATTGCTGTTAGAGCCATCCATAGAAAAGATAAATCTTTACAATTAATTCATATTTTGTATTATTTAATTTGCTAATGATAACTAGGTCTATATTTCCATTGTAAAATATTTTATATAGTTGAGTAATGAGTGCAAACAGCTGCTACTTCTAATGAGTTTATATTGGTTATATTAATATTAAGTTACATCGTTGTTTGATTGTTGGTTTAGATGAGACTGTATCATAGCTAACCTGTTACCATGTTTTATTTTGTTTTTGAAGTGTAAAGTTTTTCAGTAAAGGATTAAAATGAAGAAATGTGGAGTTTTGTTTAAGCAGACAACATTCTGCTTGGATTTTATAGCTGAAGTTTTCGAGACAAATACGAAACCACACCAACACTCAGTGGAGTATTCCTCAACATTCATTGTCTTAATCATTGTGACTTGTATGTTGATGTAACTGCAGTGCACTTGTGCTGTATGATTTGTGTGCTGAGGAGTGACATACAGCATAAATTAAGATATATTCTACTATATTCACACACACAACAAGAACAGAACACAAACTCTCTTGCAACTTGAACAAGTGTACCTTCAGGTAACTGTCTCTCTTCATGCACACGCGCACACACACACACAGAGTTAGTTTCCGTGGATCGAGCCATGCTGACTGTAATGGTGAGGTAGTCATAGCTTAAATGAGGCTGGGCGTCCAGCCCGCTGCATCCAGGCCTGCTGATAAACAGCAAAGCTGCTGGAGGAAAAGTGCTGAGCGTACCAGGGATCTATTTTCAGCTAGTATCAGCAGCTGCTGCCTGCGGGAGCGCGTCTTTATGTGCCCTGCACCATATGTGATTACTCCACTGTTACAACCAGCACAGCAGCCTAATGAAGGAAAGCGTAAAGGGAGCGACACAGGATGGAGGGAGGGAGGGGGGGGGGGGGGGGGGGGGGGGGGGGGGGGGGGGGGGAAATACTGGGGGAAGATGGACAGAGCACAGAGGAGAATGAGAGAGGAAGGGAGACGGTCACAGTGTAGGAAACTAAATGTTAAAGGAAGAAGAGGAGGACAGGGAGGATACACAGAGTGTTTCCTGGTCATTAGCTGACTGTCATGACGTTTGAAGCATTTCAGCTGTTAGTAGTACTTAGTGTGTGTTAAGACAAAGGCACAAATTCATAACCATGACAGATTGGGGCCATTTTAGGCTAACACGGCCCTGCTCTGCGTCTGGAGCGGACAGACGATACCAATACAGGGCAGGAAATTATAGGCAGTGGCCAATCACAGACCTGGATAATTCGCATGACATTTTTAGGGAAGCCTGCCAAATATCCTTTCATAAACAGGCTGAGCAATACTACACCACCCTCCCCTCCCTCTTCCCTCACCCAGTACTCCTCTCTTACATTGGCCTTTCACCTCCGTAGAAGAGAGGGCTAATTTATGCAAATGTGCTCCAGTGAATTCCTGCATGTCATGCATGCTAATGAGGACATGGCATGGCATGACAATGTGCTTCCCCGCGCAGAAGAAAACACTCCATCTCCATTGGAGGGAGCAGCCGATGCTTTAACATCAGATTGCTGAGTAACCTGACATGAACCTCTGTGTTTGCAGACAAACATTAAGAAGCCTGAGTCACAGCACTAATGGAAATGAAACAGGCCCTGTACTGTACGCTGTCATGACGCCATTGTGGGTTGAGCTGTTATGCTGGAAGAGATGACAGGAAATGTGCAGGGACAAAGGCCTGCCGCAGAACAGAAAAGCTCTCGGGCCAAAGGAAAGTCTTTTATAAAGACAGCTGGAGCAGACATACAGCAGATTATTAACCCATCTATCTGTTTATATTAGACTTACGTAATACTGAGAGAGGGATGAGATAATGGGTCAATCACTTTCTTTTTGCTATAATTTTTAAAAATTTATCATTTTCCAACCTGCAGGCAGCCGTTTTTTGCATTCACCTCTTTCTGGTATGAAAAGTTACAGTATCATTGCACGTTACTGCAGTTGTAAGGGCAGAATGATTTATAAAGTATGCACCGGTTATCACACAACAACAGTAAAATTGATATAATTAACAATAATAATGTATAACATAATAATTATTAGACATGTCATTCATTGTCACATATATAAAAAGTCTCTGTATGTTACAAATTACATCATAATCAATGAATGAAACAAGATAGTGAACAAAATAATAAATAAATAAATAGTAATATAATGAATATAATATAATAAATATTATGCTACAGTGTTCTCTGGAAAATGGTCAGGAATAATGTATACAATACACAATGTTTTAAATGAATTAAATCATAAAAACATTGGTATGGTCCATTAAAATGAACTATTTTACCCACACACATACCTTTATATCTGTAATGGAGGAAAACTAATGTATGTGATTTTCAGCCCAACACCAATATCTAACAGTTTCAAATCAATAAATTACTGAAAAGATATCAATCTGATTTTTAATAAAGAATTAATCTTCATAAACACTGTGCATTTTTGGCAATTACCACAGATTTAGTAATTAAGTTATGATAAAGATGTGCACTGAATCGGAATATTTTGCAGTCGTATAATCAAATATTACAAAAAGAGTAATTATAAGATGAAAGTAAATTTTTAATTAGTCATGTTTAATCATTAAATATAATAAATAATAATTCATAAAACTATACTAATAACTAATAAAACCTAAATACACATAAAGGGTTTGATGTTCAAAAAACAGTCAATAATACATCAAATACAGCATACGAAATGTTGGTGTTCTGTCGTTTCTATTTGCATATCTGCCAACATACAAACTAATAAAGATATAGCAGTGATAAGCCAACTGTGGCTCATAATATCAGCCTGCCACTTTCAGCTGAGCTCATGTGTTTAATAGTTCAGTAAGGGTAATGATTTTGTACTCAAGGGGAGTCTGGCTTCATGCATATTAGAATCAGTGTTCGCAGTGAAAAGTAGTACTGAGCACAGTAGAAACATAGCTTCACAGTGATGTTGAGACAATTGTAAGGAAAGTGTCTTTCTCAGTGACAGCAGAAGCTCAGACATTCCTGGTGCTGAGCTGTGGGTAAGTAAACCTCCCCCTGACAGTGGATTAAATCAGATAGTGTACATCCTAATCCTCTCGCAGTGCAGCTTACAGTACAGGCCAGACACTGAAGAGGACATGACCCCACCTCTACAATGTTTAAGACACTATGAGATTGTGTTTGGGCTGGACCAAACGAACATCAAATCGTGGAAATTGTATAAAAGTATATTATATGTGTCTGGACTAAAAAAAGTGTTACCCTCAGCTTTGTGCTAAGAATTTCTTTCCTTTCATTAAGGAGGATGTTCGCTTCTTAACTGTGCCGGGTTTGGAGGTTAAATACAAAGTGCATAAACACAGGGATCACACCACAGGCTGTCGCGCGGCAGGCTGGCTGCTCAAGGTGCTCCTCTACCCAGCCTCTCACACTCAGACAAAGACCCTGCATCTTCTCTGTCAGCTTATGGGATGAGATGTGTCCTTGTGTTGGCAGAGAAAGAGAGACCCCCTGCTGGACTAAGGGGGCTGGGTATTAATGCCAGCACTCCCACTGCACCATATCACTCCTCTCTCTACTGCTTCCTCTTCATCTTCTACCGCCCAACCCCCATCTTTAAGGAAGGCAGGGCTCTGTCCCTGACTCCTACCATCTGTCTAATAGGCTGTGTGTGTCTGTGTGTGTGTGATAGTGTCCTGGCAAGGCACTTGGTGTGGGGTCAGTCTGTGTGAGCCCCCCTCAGATTAAGCTGGTTTTGTGCAGGTTGACCTGAAGTGGACGGATGTCCCTCATCAACTGTTCTAAACCTCCATAAGTGCATTACATTTGCGTGTCTGGTCTATCTTGAAATATTGCTCTGTCTATGAGAAGAAAATACTTTCTTTGTTGCCTCTGTTGTCTCACAAGCAACAAGAAACTATCATTGTCTTCCAAAACAACTAATTTGACAGTTTTCTGATCTGCCACCGTTTAGGTCTGGTTGAGTTAAGGGAGCAAGAACTATTAGGTTGTGGTTAGGGAAAAATTGTGGTCATGGTTAAAAGAATCAAATGTTGTCAGCATCTGAAGGTTTGCTGACCCAACCATCCAACCTGACTTCCGGGGTGGATACATAAACATACAGTACCAGTCAAAGGTTTGGACACACCTTCCCATTCCCTGGAATGAGAAAGCATTTCCAAACTTTTGACTGGTACTGTGGGTCATTAGGGGCTATTGAAAGATTCATCAGTTCTATCATTTTTCAGATGAGGAGAGTCTCCCATTGTCAGTTGTCTCCAACACTTTGGCCCAAACCAGTATATCTCAACAACTGCAGTACAGGGTAGGTTGCTAAGGAATTTGTTCTGATTCTGGTGATCCACTGATCTTCCCTGTGAAGTCAGTGTAAGGACAAATGTTGTGCTTGAATTACAATTTGGTGCTTCATGAGACGTTACCAAATCTAATGGCAGATCCATAGTGGATATAGGTTCTCAGAAAACTCCATTTTGGTTACCCTGTGACCTTTCCTCTGGTGACACCTTTGCACATATGATATATTATAATCGTCAGATTGCCATGAAATTTGCAGAGCACATTCATGACCTCCTGGTCTTTCCTCTTCCCTTTCCTTTTCCCTAAACCTATTCCTGTACAATCTTTATCTTGGATCTCTGCTTGGATGCATAACCCCATTTTGATTTGCCTTGGACACTACTGTTAATTTTGTCAGCTGTTTTTTTTTTTTTTTATCTTAGTCCTCTGTCAAATGTCCTTGTTAGTTTTTAAAAAAAGTCATATTTAGTCAACCTCTTCCTGTTTTCTTTTAGTCAAGTTTTAGTTGAGTAAAAGTCAGAGCATTTTAGTCTTATCTTAGTCAAAGAAAACCGCAACTATTTTAGTATAGTTTTAGTCAATGAAAACTGTTGACATTTTAGTCTTTTTTAGCCATCAGTTTATACTGAACATTTCAGTCAATCTGGTCTAGCCAAAACCAATAGTTTTCTGTCATTTTATTAAAAATTATTTCACATAAGATTTGATCTTATCATTATCTGATAAAAAACACAAGTTGAATGATTAAGTATGCAGCTCTGCAGGAAATGTCTGGTCTGAAGATATCAATTCAAGGAATTCATCCAGACATGGAACATGTTCTGATTTGCATATTTATTTTGAACCGACACAATTCAACAACTGTGGTCCAATACTCCCTTTAAAACTATTATAAAACAAAGATAGCTGTACAGACAATAAAACATTTGAAGCCAATTTTTTGCTTGCCCAAAGTACAAATTTATCTATCTGTTCCGAACAATGGAAATATAAGTAGTTAGCCTAATGATATTGAAAAGAATAATTGACACACACCAACTGCAATCTGCTTGCATTAAAAAATAAAATAAATAGACCTGAGATCAGAGTTAACAAGAAAGGAAAAAAAAAGTGCCCCATGGACTTAATAATGTTAACAAAATTGCTGTCTAGCAAGCTAGTTCAAATGAGATCAATATTAAGGGTTAAACAAGGCAAGGTTTTCTAGAATAACAACAACCATGATGAGGAAAGGTAATATTATACATTGCTATGTTAATCAATACAGCGGTCTACACGGGCCACGTAATGGCTTGCATTTCACTTGCACTATATACACATAAACATGACCTGAAGTCTATTTTCCTCCGTTGTATCCGTGTTACTGCAATGATTGTGTGTTGGGCTCTGAGTGCTTCTAAAATATGGGTGACCTACACTCAACACTGCACCTGAACGCCTTCAGTGTAGACACACAGATGGAGCACTTGCTGCTGCTGCTGCTGCTCTGCTAACGTGCTGCTCACGATACGCCTTCTGTGAGTCTTTTTTGTCAAAGAAAATAAAGAGAGATTTTGGTAGTTTTTAGTTTTTGAAACTACCCTAACCCTAACTCTTTCCACCATCAAGACAAACTACTACAAACTACTATTTTTGATGCTAAGGATACTTTTAAGTTGCCATTAATAACAAACTCTTCAGTATTCCACCCAACATTTTTGAATAGTGTGGTGCAAAGAAGATTGCAGCCTTTAGGGGCCACAAGCACCACTTTAGTTAAAATAAATCACAGCAAAGCCTTTGTGACATTGCAGGTGGATACACTCTCCGTTTTGACACAGGGTGCACATTTCTATGTATGTGTGTGTGTGTGTGAGTGTTTTCTTTTGGAAATGAAAAAAAGTGCAGTGTTCCCTGGCTCATGACTAAGGAAAGAACTGACAAACAGGAGGTGGTTTGAGGTCTGTGAACCAGCGCTCTGCTGAATCACAGTGCTGCCCTCTCCTTTTTTCCAGAATAAAAATCAGACAGGGCATACTGGGGCCCTCCACTGTCCCCACAGTGGTCTGGAATGAATCAATCTAGCCAGTCAGAGCATTCCCACGCTGGATGTCAGATGTGGACACAAGTGGACACTGCAATAGCAAGTCATTGGAATGACTGTGAATGGTTATTTGATTCATTTAAGTCAACAGAATAATTCACTGATTTGATTACTTCAATAAATTAGGTTTCTGCTGCAATGTAGGAATAACATTCCAATGTACAGTGGTGAGTATCATCAGTTTCTTACTATAAGCCTCTTATGCAGGACAACAAAGGTTATGTGCTACTCACTAATAACTAGCTGACAGCAGTCTGTTGGCATCATGGCAGCTAGGATTGAATCACATCTTTGCACACAGTTTCACTATATAGAGGTCATTTGTGTTTGTCAAAGTGATGACTGCTCCTCTCCAGTGGAGGGCTCTCTTTGAAATTCTTCTCTCTGGCTTGTATCTGTGGCATGCTGATTCTTATGAATCCTCCTTTGTTCTATCGTTCATCAAGAAATATGATGTAGAGAAATGCAGTGTGTGTGTGTGTGTGGAGCCTCCTTCGTCCAACGCAGACCTAGTGTGCTTCTGTTCCTTCCCCCTGCAGGCTGGCCGGGAGGACAGCATCTCTGAGATAAAGCGGGATTGTTTTGTTCCCATGATGTGATGGCCAACAAAGCCCCTTGATGAAACTGGCTGCCCCTCTGCAAGCCTACAATCACATTAGATATAGATGATGTCACTCACCACGCCAGCCCTGGCTACTCCAGGGGCGGTGAGGCCATGAGAGAGGAGTGATGAAGGTGGTGGGGGAGGTGGTCTTTGTTTCACAGTTCATCTGCATCAACCTCCCCCTCTCTCCCCCAGTGGCAGCTGAGGCCTTTGCCCTTTGTTACACATAGGTGGCAGCCTACAGTAGCTGCTGAAGCAATGCTCTCCATGACCACAGCCAGACACACGAGTGTCAGTGAAGTGTTGCTAACCTAGCAGAGCTACAGGCTATTACTCTGAGCTGACACAGACCAGTGTGGGCTAAGCAGACCCAGCCCTGCCCCCATCATCAGAGAGAAGACGGCGTTCAGACACGAGGCAGGGATGCGTCAGCATGCCTCAGTCACTGACCGTGAAGCAAAGGGCGACAGGGGACCTTAAAAAACTTGACAGGCTACATCAATGAAAGGACATTCCTCCATGATGTGGCTGTGACTTGTCTAGACAGTCAGACAGAGATGTACTACCTGCTGAACAGGCCAGAAGAATACTATTTTGAGGACAATTCAACCTTAAATAGATGAAAAAATGAGCCACTGGTAAACTGACTTCCATTTTATGCCACAGTATACTTCTACTCTGCATAATGAGAACTTTTACTTTTGGCTTTTTAATCACATTGGCTGATAATATGTACTTAATTAAGATTTTGAATGCAGGACTTCTACTTCTAACTGAGTAGTTTTACACTGGTATTACTACTTTACCCTAAATAAATGAATAATGATCCTGCTGCTGACAACACCAGATATGATAACTGATTAATCATTTAAAGTCACTTATCAAGCAAAATATGCATTAGCAAATATTTGGTTGCTTTTCTCTGTTTTATATAATTGTAAACTTAATATCTCTGAATTTTAGCCAACAGAACAAGTGATTTTGAAGAAATTACATTATTGACCATTTTCTCATATCTTATATAGGCCTACTAAATAATTAACGGATGAGATTCATGATATAAAAACTGTTAATTGCATTTTTTGCATTTGCAAACAGTATGTAATTGCATTTCCAGGCTGTTGTTGAACAGCTATCTCAAGTGTCCATTGTGACAGAATAAAGCCAATATATTCATTGTATGCTGTTTTGCCATTTAGATGAAACAATGAAAAATACGTGATATGTTGTCAAACTGAGCAGGAATGGACAAAGGAAAGGAGACTTGGTTAAATCCTCAATGGGAGCAACTCTTTCTCTGGCACATTTAAGAGACAGTCATTCAAAGATGTTACTTTCCACACTCCATCTCACACCTGAAACACACAGCAGCTCATGCATTATTCATATGCGCAGCGAGTGAATGAAAGGGATGCTGCTTTGAGCATCCAGGAGCCATTCCCTGCAGTCATTCTTTGAGTTAAAGAGGAAAAAAAAAAGCCCGTGATGCTCATTTTACATAAGACGACAATCTGATGGTGATTTCTTTTCCAATGAGCGCAGCGACAAAGTCATTTGACAGGCGTTACTTTATTAATGCACACTGGCCCACAGCGAGGAGCCAACTCCACAGCACATGCAGGATGTGCCCCAGTTTTCGCAGCAGCACATGTATGTATGCATATGTGTGTGTGTGAGTGTGGGTGTGTGACATCAATACGTCAGAGGGGGTACTTTCATCATGTGTTCAGTGGAAGAGCTCTGAAGGGGATCAGTTTAAAGTGACAGTGTGAGAGCTGAGGTGAGCAAGAGTGAGGAGTGTTGCTGAACCTGATGAGAGCCAAGCCCGAGGTGGCATTAATCTCGCCGTGAAGTGCTACCTGCTGCCGACAACGGTGGCAGCGGCGGCAGCTGTCAGGTGCTAATTGGCAATCACAGCCTTATAGGCTCAATAATGCACTTTCTCACACCTTTCACTCCAGTTTCAGTCTTTATCCTCCAGTGAATGACAATGAAATAAAACACTGTTTACTGGCATCCTCTATCATGACAAAATGGAAAGGAAAATAAAATAACTCTAAAAATAATCAATAAGTCAACAGTGAATGGAAGCTGAGAGGTGATAAAATATGAAAAAAGGGAGCAGATGGAGTTAAGGTGAAATTGAAAATGTGTGGTGCAGGGGAGAACAGCAAGGGGCCCCTAGGCCACCTAAAATGAATCAATATCAAATTATTAGGTCTAATTTAATAATTCATCATGATATCTAACTGTTTTGAAGTCAATATTAACCCTCCCAACACCCCTGTGTTGGACAAATCAAGCACAAAATGCTTCATGGGTGAATTCCTATCTAAAAAAAGAGGATTCTTTCTTTAGATGACTGTACTGAAATAATGAAACAAAGCATTAATCTGGGGTGTTATTGAAACTAACCAATCACATTTTACCTCTTAAGGTATATTCAACCGGTCCAGTGCCATGAGGGTTCTTAAGGGGACTTTTTGTCCCCTCTGTTTAAGCTTTATGTATCTATAGAAAAACAGCAAAAAAAACAAAATTATTGGCCGAGATACATGTGACTATCGCTTAGCTGTTGTTTCAGAACCATGGACAGCACTGTTGTGTGTAGGGGGTGTGTGTGCCGCATGCGCCATGATAAAAAAAAAAGCTGCGGAAACCCAAGCTAGCTTTTTTACTTGTAGTTCAGCTAATGTTAATGTATTGCACGTTACCAGGCTTGTTTGCTTAGCCGCAAAACGCAGTTCAGGAATAAGGATGGATATCAGAACTATTTTTGTCTATGATGGAGTATTTAGCGCTATCCCAAAAAATGCCACATGCACATCACACAGAATTCAAAGCACAACAATAGGGCTCATGAGTGAAATAGTGACCAGTGAAATAGATGAAGAAATAGGAGATAGCTGGTACACATTCAAGGTGGACAGGACCAAGGACCCAACTGGTTGCGAGAATGTGTCGACTGTGGTCCATTATCTAGACAACAATAATGTAACTCTCGAGAGACTGCTGGTAATGGCCAGTCTGAAGCACTGTGATGTGTTAAGTCTGACAAACCTGGTCCTTTCTGAGCTGAGAAAAGCAGGCCTAACTGCAGAAAAGATCCTCAGCCAATGTTACGATGGTGTGAGTGTGATGTTGGGGAAAAGAGGGGGTGTACAGAAAATATTACAGGAGAAAGTTGAACGAGAAGTCCTGTATGTACATTGTTTCAACCACAAATTACATCTAGTGGTTATTCATGCCATGTCATCTGAGAATGAACTACAAGCCTTTTTTCAATGAGAGTGACATGCTTACCAGTTTCTGAAAAAGCCAACTGTGGCCGCAGTGCACACGGGACAATGTCTGAAAAGGCTACTGGGCCAAAAGTAGACCAGTCACCTGGCTACTGTATCAGTCATCGTTAACACTTATGATGCTGTTGTGCAGTTCCTTGCGGAGATTGACAGCAGTGGCCTTCATACGCAACTAAGAATAGAGGCAGCAGGGATCCTAAAAGCAGTTCAAGACCCCCACTTCAGGTTTGCTGCAGTCCACAAAATCATGGGTCAAAACCTTGACCCTCCCAACAAAGTGTTACAGGATGAAAAAACAGACCTCTAGACTGGATGAAGGTTGTGAAAAACGTTCTGGATTGTGTGGAGAAGCTCAGGAGTAACTTGACCCATTAGAAATAGCAGCTCCTCCGCCAAATGAGAGAATGTGCCAAGTCCCTACACACCTGAAACTGTATATGATGGAGAGCACTGTAGACCAGCAGGACAGAGTGCAAGCGGCTCTTCTTCAGGACACTGAACAATGTCATTAGGGAGATGAATAGAAGATTTAGTGAATGGAACAGCCAGCTGGTTGAGGCGGTGTGCCCTTCACCCAGACAGTCCTCACTTTTTGGATGTGCAGAAGGTGAAACCACTACTGGAGCTCACCAACACAGCTTTGGCGGAATCCAGTGTTTCTATAGCTTGCCACTTTTTACAGTCTGAAATAGCCCTCTCTCCTGAGGATAAGTGGACCCCTGCTGCCATCCTGCAGTGCGACTCTGGGCCTTTCACCACCCATTGTAGTAATAGACAGAAGATAGAACAGATAGAAATGACAGGGAAGTGAAGGGACGGTCAATAAAATAGAGACAGAGAGAGTGACAGAGAGAGAGAGAGAGATTGCGCTACAAGCTGCAAACAGCTGTTTCTATGCACCTCCCCCTGCTGATTTTGACAGAGAATTGTTCATAAAGTCAAAAATATTTAGTGCTCTGCTAGTGCAATGTTCTTATGAGTGCTCTGATGAATAAGTGTATTCTCTGATTTAGAAACAGTAGTCTTATGTTGTTATTTAGCCTTTCTCAGGCTATTACATGGTTAAATCAATGAATTTTATTTTATTGAGTTTCATTTTATGAAAAATTTTTAACAGCCTCCCCAGTCACTTCATCCAGGTGCTGAGCCTGGTATTCATGCAGAATATGAAGCAAATTTTTTTACTGGGGCAAATTTGACCCCTGAACTATTTTTGCAGTCCGTGTTTATTCACCCCAAACATGAGCTGTAGCTCACTAGCTAAGTACCCACTGACCAGTGTGTGGGTGTGTGTGTTTGTACACCCACTGATCTCAGAACTCACCAGGAATTCCAATTTTTTTATATTATTTTCGTCCAGTCTCTCTTCTTTTTTTCTCTTACCTTCATATGTGGACACATAAAGCCTTGGGATAGGCATGAATTTTTTTGTCTTCACTTCAATTTGCGCTGTTCCAGGGAATTACACCTTTACATTGACTTTATATGCAATCACGCCACCTCTAAAATTTACTTTGCATTCTTTAATAATAAGGAAAGTTACACCAGCTTGAAGCTTGAGGGGAAGCTAATAATATTGTTGCTAGCTTGTTGAACTGAACTTTACAGAAAAGTTTGAACTGGTGAAGAATGGAAGACCAACACTTGACACATCAGAATTCAGTTAACTACCTGCAAATGCTTGAGGTATACCAGCTGTAGTTGGATTGTTGATTCATGTAATTGTACTTTATAAGACTGTTAATGTGCTGTGTTCATTATTGGCTGCTTGCTTTTATCAAAGACTGGATGATACCCTACATGTCTTATGTTATCGTTTCCATGGATGTGTTGATTTGATTGTATAAATAAAACAAATTGTCAGTCATCAAATTGCTTTTTGCACTGTTGGCTGTGTTTTTGCTTGGGGTGTGAGGGTGGATAGAGGGTTTAATGGTCACAGTGCATCACTGTATGTGGCTGCAGATACTAAAGGAAAGTGCAGAGAACCTGGTTAGTGCTGCTTTTGTATTGGTGTCAGTGGGGAGTTTTAGTGTCGCATTGTCTAAAAGCCAGTGGCATTTCCACCTCTGCAAGAGAAGACTGTCAGCGAAACAGTGTGTTTGATGGACGTACCTCTTCAGGAAGGCTAACGACCAAGCCATTCTCCGCCTGGCCCACCAGAGCCTGGAGGAAATACTCGCTGCAGGCGGCCAGCACGGCCCGGTGCCCGCGGAACTCCTTGCCCTCCACTAGGACAGTCACATCGCACAGGATATCCTGCTTCCGCTGGTCGTTGAGGCAGAGGAGGATATTGGTACAATGAACCGTCGACTCATACACATACATGGGGGCTTCAGGCTTCTCATCCACGGACATTCCGCTCACGCCCTGGAAATAGAAGCACAACAGAGGGGGGTCAGCTTACAGCCGAGCCCAGCAAGCACATACCGCAGGGCTGACATCAGCCCCGGCGTCCTGCTGCAGCCAGCCCCATGATTCAACACATACAAGCTTGACTGACTGCTCTCTGCTTCACGTGCTCACCCTCCCTTTAACATTTAAAACTCAGCATAATGTTGTTGTGCACGCCCTTGCTCAGCGTGGACACATCAAAAACACCCATACACACAAATCACCAGAGCACAGAGTTTGAAAGTAGTACCCATACTGCCTCTTCCCAACACACATTCAAATCACATGCACAAACAAACCCGGGTAATTACATCACCAAATAAAAACACAGAATAAAAACACGTTTTATTGAAATGCCAATTCCAGTCAGATTAAAGGAAGACAAGTGAGTCCTGAGTAAAGTGTGCTGTACTTTCTGCTCCAGACGTCCACATGTGTTTGTAATCTAAGGAGGACTCACTGTAAAGGTATGCTGAGCAGCTTGGACACACTCAAGAGAACATCAGCTGAAGGAGGGGACAGTATAAGTACAAGAGCAGCTTCCTCACCATATATAAGCACCATAATGACAGTAGTGGTTCATTTTCAGGCATGAAAATTAGAGAAATACTGCATAATATTTACACAAACCAGCTTTGAAAGAAAAATAGAAAAACTGGCTTTTTAAAAACTTTATCAGGTCAACTTTACGATATATGCACAGTCTCAAAATATGCTCTGATTTAACTGAGCCAGATTAGCATGTTAGGGGGCCCTGGACAAAAATGAGCTGTGGGTCCTCCAATTCATTTACCCAGAAACATGGCAGGAGATCCAAATGGTCAAAAATATTAAAGGTATGAAAAACAGATTTTGAAACAAGACAGAGCCACAGATTAGGTACTAAGGCAGGACCTACCTTAAGACCCTTGCCATTTCACATTTTACTCTGCTTTAGTGATGCATATTACTAAACAAACTTGTAATTACCACAAACCTATTGATACACAGACAAGCAAGTGGGCAACTGTTCGCACCCTCAGGGTCCCCAGTTGTCTGCTGAGCCTAGGTAGTAATTAGCAGAAACTATAATATAAGAAGTTTTGGAAAAAGGTGAGATACTGTTGTCTCTGAGCACTACATTTAAATGATCAGGTGTGTATAAATGAATAATATCAAATCAAAAAGCGTTATGATGTCCTTTGGCTCCAGCTTCGTGTCCTGGCTGGAGTGAGTCAGTATGAGTCCACACTTCCATCAAAACACAAACCCCAAGAAGCTCAGCTCTGGGAACATAACAGCACGTGGCCCTGATTTTTCTGCCAAACGTTCCATTCCGCTCACCCTGTGATGACAGACACAGAGAGATCTTCCCTCAGAGAACCCACCAGACACACACACACATACACACACAACTTGCTCAAAGAGCCTTTATATTAGACGATACTCTGTGCCAAGATGCCTGTCTGCTATATGTGGGTTTGTGGTTGAAAGTTTAAAATGAATGCTACTACTCTCTGTCATCAAGTGGCACAATGGCACACTGATTAATTCTATCCAGTTGACAACATTAAACTCGCTGTTCTATAGGTGTGAAGGAGTGAAGGCACCCTCAATAAGAATAGAATTCTGAACTTGAGTTAATGTGTGCTATTTCACTGAATAAAATTACATTTTCTGTCAAAACTAATGCCTTGACATGAGGTGACTTTGTCCTTTTGTCCTAGTTTTACACAGTGCTCCAAATTAGATTTCCCCGGGAAAGTTCCTATCAGTGTTTTTTTGACTACCAAGCTATCAGAGAAATTCAGAGGTCTAGAAAATGTGATTACATAGAAAAAAATGTCCTCATTCTGATTGAAATTGTTCTAATTCAGTTTCTCCTTGTTATAACTGGACAGAAAATAATCTGCAGTGCTGAATGTTTACATGTCATATAACCTTGCATAACATAACATAAATGACAGCTAATGGGTCATAGCGGATTTTTGGTGTAGATAAAGGGTAAAAACATTACACCTTATCATCCTATTGTCCAAATCACAAAGTTAAGCAAAGGAAGTTCTCAGTGACTCATACTTTTCAGTGTGAAAAATGCTTAGCAAGAGGAGAAGTGTTACTGAAAATGAGGAATCACAGCTAACATCCGTTAGACTCGAAAATTCAACACATTGATAACTGCCACCACATGGATGCCTTACTATAGCAGAGCCATTTTTGTCTGATGATTTCCCCATCATCCAGGATTCTCAGAACCAGAGCATCTTATATCCTAACACACTCAAAGCTTCAAGAAAGGCGGTGTGTGTGTGAGTGTCACTACAAGTCCACAGTGTGGAAATGGAGACTGACAGGCATCTTCACCTTGGAACTGGTACTAGCCCCCATCTTGTGAAAATAGAAACCGATCGCCATGTAAATGGAAAGGGACGGGGAAATGCAGTGAAGGAGAGCTCTCAATACTGAGTCAGGCAATCAATCTGCTAGACAGTTGCCAAAATATATACAAGTGCTGAATGGAATCATTAGATACTGGCATCTGTTTGTTTTCCATGTGCCACATTGCAATCATGCGCTATACACCAATCCAGCTTTTTCAAAAACCTGCAGTGTTTGGCATTAACATTGTGTAACTGCTGTTGTTTTTGTTCTTCATCAGGATATAGAGAAGTTATAGTACAGAAGGTAAGTATGAGACTAGTAAACACCACCTGTTTAAAGATGAGGGACATCTCTGACTTCACTCAAATGGGCCAGTATGTGTGGAAAAAGTATAGAAAATCAGAAAGTAACTGGTTGGTGCATTTAAATTACAATCTCTTATCCATAGAATGAATTGTGAAAGGTTTAAATATGGAGTAAAAAGGCTCAATATACTGTAAATACTGAGTGATCACCAGGAGAACACTTAATTTTGTTGGAAAGATCTGTCAGCTCTGACCGTCTCTTCTTTGTAGTAAATTCACATACTTCACATTAGCTTTAATATAATAATTATAAATTCTATTCAAAATTAATTTTATAGTTATTATCCAGACTGAATTTAGAACACAACTAAACTGTAAAAAAGGCATTTCTTGATTGTAGCAACTTACAAACTACTGCAGCTGCACATGTTTTGTTCTTGTGTCATGATTATAATGTGCTGACTGCAAAATATTAGGACTGAGCTTTTAGAATTTATGTATTATCTAATTGTCCTTTACTGATTGCACAAAGGCCATCAATGAATTTAAAACCATTTTCTCAACAGGTGGAAGTCAAATATGGTAAGTGAAAACCCCCAAATGTCATGTCTATCTATGGTATATATAATAACCAGATATGGTGGTGTAGATGAACTATATAAATGACTCACCTACTGTATGACCTACTTTTGAACTCAAGATTATGAGGAAACTGATTCTGGGTGACAGTTTATAGCATTTCCAGATCGACAGATCAAAAAGAAAAGACCTATCACAGGTGTATCACACTTTTGTCCAATCAGGGGCCAGATGCATAACCTTAGTTTAAGACTAGTCTTGGCTTTAGACTGGTCTTAGATTGTCAGGTTAGACTAGTCTAATTAAGCCTGTCTGTTGCATAAATATTAAGACTGACTTAATTTGAGGTAGGAAAGTTAGCCACCTCTCCCCCTGGCTAATCCTGAGGTTGTCAGTTGTTTTTTTCCGCTTTTTTGGGGGGGGGGGGTGGGTTCCATTGAATTGATTGAAGTTACACCCATGATGCATTGCGAGACTGGCTATCTAATTAAGTCTTACATTAGTCACCCATAGGGAAGCTTTAAGTCAAAGACTCTATTTTTATGCAACTGGCCCCAGGTGCCAGAAGGGATAATGTTGATGTTTCAGCATATCTACTGTCCAGCCTTGAAATGACATCTGTTGCAGGCAAATGTGTACTGAACCTAGACCACAATAAGGGACGTGAAAATTATGGGCTGGTTTTGTGAGGCTACACTGACTTAATCTGAGGTAGGAAAGTTAGGCATCTCTCCACCTGGCTAAGCCTGAGGTCATCAGTTGTTTTTTTCAGCTATTACATTACAGTCCTTTCACATCAGGTCATTAGTAGATTCAGCTCTTTACCTGTCACATAGTTGTAGTAAAGATTTCACTGGATCAGTCTATTGCTACAACAAACAGTCTGGTGTGGGGGCTGTTTTGGAACATCTACGTCAGTCCAGACTTCTCCTGTGGTTCTGGCTCGTCCAACTGTTGTATAGTTTGCTTATTTCCACCAAACATTTCTCAGTTGGCTTCCGAGGATAATGACCTGTCTTCCAAGAATAATGTTTCCAGATGCGGTTGCGAGGTTCAGAGCAATCCAAACATGCTATTTCTACCCTGGAATGCGCATTCGCTTCACTTGTACTTCAGATGGTTTGTTGCAGTGGGAGGAAAATGCAAGGATGACACAAACACAACACACACACACACAAACAAGTGCAAACATATTCATACACACACATGTACACGCAGACACATACCCAGACACACACACACCACAAAATAGCAGGTTGTGGCAGAATTCTGATTAGAACTGCTGATGGATGCAAAAGATTTCTTTTTTCTTTCTTTCTTTCTTTCTTTTTTTTTTTTTTTTTAACTTCTGACTAGGGTCAGTTGTTGACGGCAGCTCTTTCTGTCACACTAATACTGATGCCGCTAACCTTCTCCTTGAGTTGCTAACATTCTTGTGTAGATCAAAAGTGCAGTGTGATGGTGATGAATATGCTCCAGCGGTGGTCAGAGCAGGGTTTACCACTGGCTGCTCCTGGAGTGAGCCTGCTGATATGTGGCTTAGTCTGATGAAGACTAATGTGGCTGCAGACCTGTTAGCTCTGCACTCCACATTACTGCAATTATGCTCATAAAGCTACTGTGTGCCACTTAAAGTGTGTGCACGGCAGTCCACACGCTGCTGTATTGTACAGAAGGTGTATTAAAAGTATGTTCACCTGTCACTGCACTATCACAACCTTCATGTGTGAATGGAAGGTAGATATTGATTGTACCTGCTGTTGCCTAACCATTGTCCTTATTAAGACTGATTGCTTACTAACACCACTATAGCACTGCTACTGGAGGGTGTTACAGTGCAGTCACACCTACAGTTTGATTCTTTCTCTTTTGCTTTTTCATATCGACGTAAGATTTATTCAATCTACTGCTGTGCAAAACTCATTTTGGTAAATATGTTTACGCGCTTTCTTTCTGAGAGAGATGAGAAGATCAATATTAGTCTCATGTCTGTGTGTTTGGTACAGAGCTAGTCAGGGCAAAGTTAGCCTAGCATAGCTAAAAGACTAGAAGCAGGGGGAAACTGCTAGATTGTCTCCGTTCACAGTTAAACAACACACCTACCAACATCTCTAAAGCTGACTAATTAACACACTTTATGTTGTTTGTTTCACCTGTACACAAACCAAAACATAAAAACGACAGTTTGTGGTTTAAGGGGGAATTATCAGGGAATTATTGTTCTTGCTAAGCTAGGCTAACTGCCTCCTGACTCTGTACTTAACACAAATTGATCCGTCTGAGAAAGAAGGCCTATATTGCATTTCCCAAAATATTGATCTAAACAGTGAAAAATGCCCTTCATAATTTCTCAAAGTGAAGAGAAATGTTTTCTCTGACTAACAGTAGAACACCCAAAGGTAAATCAATTCATAAATTCATTTGAATTAAAAAGATCAACTGATACTTTCAAGCACTATATATATATTTTTGCTTGATAATGATTTACACCATGAATTGATCTGAATCTGAATTCTTGTCAATCAGTGCTATGTTACAAGTAACCACTTCAAGCTGCAAGGAGAAGTTGTGCTCACGGAAAGCATTTCACAGATACATGGATGACTTCCTAAGATAACTCAGAGTGTAGCAGTAGCAGCAGAAATGTAAATGTTTCTACAGTCTTATACTGTCGCATTGTTTCATCTGCAACACATATCACAAATTGTGAACAATGCTTTCCTTTTTTTGTTGGTTATCAGCAGGTCACAGGTGTCACTGATAATTACCGTGGAAACAGCTGAGTTACCCTGCGGGATAGAACAGATAACTCAGAACAGATAACTAGAACTATTCTGTCTTTTCATGTATCAGTTTATTATATGAGAAAAACTAAGACTTGGAGAAATTCTAACCAAACAAACAAAACCAAACAAACAAAAAAAAAGAATACATTCTGTATAAACCAGCTGAAGCATTTTGGTGGGAATGCTCCCACAAATGAGCGTTTACAGAAGAAAAAAATAGCTCATCAGTGACTGTAACATGACAAGCAGCAGGATGTTTGAGTCAGTGTTGGCCCGGCTGTATCATATGACGTGGTCTTGGTTCGGGGGGTTTAACTAGGAAGGGTGGGAGGGTGGGGTTGGGTGGTGATGTGTGACAGTGTGTCATAATGTGCTCTGTGATGTGTGTCCTCTCTGCTGGGTCTCAGCAGAATAATGTGCAGGGTGTGTGGAAGGAAGAGGCGGGGCTGGGTCATGGCGGAATGAAATATATAAATGATTGAGGGTAGACTGACTTCAGGGGCTGAACTGAGCCCCCAGCGGCACAGTCATGACTGCTACTATTATACAAAAAAAGCAAACAAAAAAAAATAAATAACATGCACCATTCAGGGAGCTTACATATCCTCAACACATTCCTCTGACATGCCTCTCTAGACTTCTCTATGTGGATCTACAACACAGAGATTGGCAAAAAAGCATTTTGCTGTAGCTTTTATCATTGTTTGCTTTGCTATTTCTCCGAGAAAAACAATAGAATCAGACTCAAAGTTCACTGTATTTAAGTTGTGAGACGCTATGACTAATCATGTTGTTCCACTGAGTCAGTGGTCAGATGACAGATTCAGAACAGACTCAGTGAACAGTCTCAGGATGTATTTACATTCTCGGACTCATTCATGAACAAGCTTCCATATCAAAGCATGAAGGAGAAGGACACTCATAAGTGAGTAATAAAAGCATCATTCCAGTTTACAACTTGGGTCTTTGTGCTTGACAGTTGGTTCCCCACTAAAGGTCCTCTTACTCCAAAATGAGATACAATAGGCTACATACTTGAAAATGACTTACTTACAAAAATAAGACACAAGTTGTCAACAATCTCCACTCAATTTCCACTTTCTAGCTTGTTCCAGAGCTTTCAACATTTTAACACAGTCCTTATCAGTCTCTCTCAGTTGTTGTGGAACTGTAGAGGTTCAAACTTATAGTTATCTTTTATCATCATCTATACATCTACAGTTGCCTACATCTACCTACATCATCTACATCTTCCATGACAATTGAGCAAAACTTGACTCATTGATGAATACTGTGCGATACAGTCGAAAGCGCCACAACATGTGAGTAAGCAGACCTTGCCTGTACATTGTTTTGTCAATGACTTGGGTCTTTTTCTATCAGTTATGATGACATTGTTTTCACCAAAGTAACTGGGAACATAGTGACATGGATACAACAAAGTCAAGAAAGAGTTATTTGGAGGTAAAACTGCAAGTGAGCACATTCAACATATTGCTAATAACCAGTCATTACACAAGAAAACTGTGCATGCACAACTATGGTAAGTGCGGTAAATAGGTCAATGTTGGAGCAGGAAGTGGGTCTGTAAACTGTGATGGATGTTTACAACAGACAGTTGGGGTGATAATTCCACTGTTCACCTTTGTTCGTTTGTTGTTTCGATCATGTGACCACTCATTTTTGTTGCCCTGTCGGAAATCTAGGCAATTACAGTACTTACTGATACAATGTTATTATTACTGATTAGACAGATGGCCAAAACTATAAAAATAAGGCCCGAGCTGTAATAAATTGGAATGATCCTTTTATAGAAAGTAGAAAGAAATGCTGCTGTATTACTGGTCAGACAGCATTTTCAGAAGTTTTTCTGGAAAGTCAGAACAAACATTCCTTCTCGCTGTATATTTGCATTCTTTACATCACTAATTGATATCCCACATGTGTGATAATGCTCTTTTCCTCACAGATAAGCGCCTCAAACAGGGAGACAATGGATCAGTGTGGAGCAGAATGTTGGTGGAAATAACAGCCGTGAGGTCTGACCCACAGTTTACTTACTGTGAGGCAATAATCTGAACATCTCTCGAGTGATTGGAATGACTTTGACTCATGGAACATCTACACATGTGGCATGATTGTGACAAAATAGAAGTGCACCCTGTGGCTCCTTGTAATAAACAAGGTTAGTTTCAACTTCTGCTGCTATGGTCTAATAACATTATCCACTGAGCCAGTGCAGTCAGAGGGAGACAAACATGAACACTGTGTCACTGTGCACAATTAGAGGGGAGGACTCCTGCCAGATGACTGTAATTACACTGAGGATGAACATGGTTTTAATTGGAATTATCAAATTAGGCTACACCAATGAATGGCTTTGGAGCTGTACAAGGCGACAAATGTCAACATGGATGGTGATGACGACGATGGGAGGTAAATGGAAGCTCTAATCCAGAGTGTATATCACCATGTGTAGTTCAAGTGAAAATCTCCTACAGGTCTGCTTTGTGTCCGTGTTTACATGCAGAAGCCTTTTCATGCGTAGTGTTATGTACTGTCTGTGAATAAAACATGCAGAGTATTTTTTTTTGGAGGGGTTTCATTTCCTCAAATGAATCTATCTGCTTCCCCATACTCTCTGATTATTTTGGGGCAGTGTTGGTCAGAGTGATGGTCCATCTATTCATCAGTATGTATGAAAGTTTTTAACACTCAAGTCTAAAGCAACATATTGCCATATTGCTATGAAATCTGGTATGGGGAGCGTTGGTCCCCAGAGGGTGACCCCCCCTCATCAAGTCAAGACAACATTTCTTGTTGACCAACATCTATGACAAAGGCTAATGTCTGTATTTCTAATCAATTATAAAATTATTTTAAATTACACAAAAAACATCAATATCTAAAAGGCAGCTTACCACGACCTTTATAGAGCACATTCATGATCCAAAGGGGTTTTAAAGGGGTTCTCCAGTGATGTACTTGCACACTACCATAAAGTTGGGGGATTTCCCATAATGGGGGAGGGTGGTGGGTATTTGATCAGTTATCATTTAATAGAGTTGCTCTGACTTGTTGTAAAATGTATGACTTTCTTGTAAACACTACATTTCAAATTCATGAGATTTTCATTTTAGAAGGTTTTACACTTAAGTTCATAATTAAGACGGGACCAGAATCTTAAAACATATCCATATCTACACATACAGTGCATCACACATTTAATGCACCATAGGTGGTGTGCTTTAATATTTATCAAAAGGTGGTGCTAATCATACCCAGGGTGGTGCTTCTCTGCAGGACAAACTGCAGAGATCATCAGAAACGTGTTAATGAGCATCATTATGACCATCAAATGGGGATATCAGGCACAGGGCCTGATTAAACAGGGATGTCTCTATTTGGGCTTTTATAGAAAATATTAATGAGCATGGACTCAGACCCGGCTCCTAACTTGCTTCAAATGTCTCCCCAGCTGTTACACCCCCCTCTTTGTTTATTTCATTCATTTATTGCACACTCCAGCTGTTTAAGACTCTGGTCTAAATGTTGTAAGATGGTTAATATACTTGTAATGAATTAAATTATCCAGAAATAATTATTATTGGTCATGTAAAAACTTAATAACTTTAATTCTGATCCAAGGTTTTCACTTTACAAATGATGTTTATTACTGTTATGTTGTAACTTCAGGATGATTACGTGTTGGTCTATGGCGTGACTCAACTCTGTGACCCCTGTGGCTTATGAAACCATTGCAAAACCAGTTGCATACCATTAAACATGCACTGTCATCAAAACTAGAAACAAGGCTGTTTTTCTTAGTTCCTGAAAAAATGTGTTTTTCATCTGCATCTGCCACAGACAAAGCATGTTGCTCAGGCTCTATCATACTGTACAACTAGACAACAGTATTATTACAGCAAAAACACTTCCACCTTGCTGCCAGCATTTGGACAACACTGTTAAATCACAAATGAATTATCTTGAGAGGAGAGGTCAGTCAGGGTAAGAGGAAGGAAAACTGACATGTCCCTGCTTTACAACAAGCAAAGTGTGACTTACAAATAACTGAGTCTTAAATTGAAGTTTCTTCACACCTTGAAGAGAGAGTGTGAATATTCATTGAAATGAGAAACATCCTCTGTGTTCAAAATCAAAAGAAGCGATTGTGAAGATTGCGAGATAAGATTGACAACTTGACAGGAGGAGTTTTTTGGGGCTTTCCACTCTGACCACAGAGAAAGTCTGTTAACATCCATGGCAGAGGCTCCTCACTCTCCACACTGCTGATAGGGTAAACATCCTTTCAGAAGGTCACTGGGTTGCTGCTATTGATCGTCAGATAATATATGCAAGACAGCCACATCTGAGACATGCTGCTGATGCTCACCAAGCTCTGCTGATTACATACTGAAGAATGTGGAAGCATAATGAGAGTGTTTCTTTGCCATGTTTCATCACACTGACACAGATTAAATAATCTATCATGTGTAATTAATTACAGAACATTCTAAATCATTCATCCTAAAAAAAAAAAAATAGACGAAAAGATAAAGCGAAAGACTAGGTCAATCACACTCGGTGTGTGCAGGATGTGACAGGTAGAGTCATGTTTTTAACAATAGATGGCGTTCCAGAAAGTTCAAGGTAAAACCTGACATGGAGGACACAGAGTCATCTCAGGCTATGGCTGGAGTCATTATGCTCAAGTCCATCTACAAATGGATCAAGTGCTTTTCACTCCAGATATAAATCAATACTGTCTCCCTGCGCTTTGATCAGGGCACAGAGCGGAGAGAACACAGCATCAGTTCCTGAACAAGAAAGCTCGACCCAGACAAGGTGTTCATGTGCAAGGTTCAGCTGCACTTCAGGAATGTTGTCCTGGTTCTAATTTACATGTCTGACCTGAGGAGGGACCCACTCTATAGTCCCTTCATGTCATGTGATGTCTCAACAACTCTCAGGTCCAGTGTGGTCAGATGATTGGGGCAACCCAGGTTAGGTTGAGCGCCCTCCTGGGTGCCGCCAAACTGCGGTCCATCCCACGGTGCTCCCACTGCTGACAGTGATGAATGTGAGCGTCAGACGGCACAGCCCAGAATGCGCTTGGAGCGCTGCACAAACCTGCATCTATCTGCAATTGGCCTAATTAACACCAGAGCTACTTCATCTCCCTGCGATGGAAAGGTCCAGGCAGTGACCTCAGCCACATGAATCAATACTCAAACCACTGCTGAGATTTACCTTTTAAAAGAAACAATTAGTGTGGAGCACAAACTGCATCGAAACCATCAAAGACAGCTGGATTACACACTAAGAAACTAATTATCTGTGCAGCCGCCATCTGCATTAAAAATGCACTCAGGCTTATGTCTTTGACATCAGGAAAATATCAAGAGAGAAGGGTGAAAGTGAGAAATCTGTGACTTAAAGAGCTGAATGTCAAAATGGACAGTGAGCATTCATTGCCAGGTGTTTGAGGGCAAGTTTCTTAGGGTGTTCGTAGTTGGTAAACTTGTTGCATTTTCCCCTTGGTTCATTTTTTTTTCCACAGAAAAAAATTGAAGCAAATCAAAATGCATCACTAAAGGCCATGTGAGAATGTTCACTCCGCTCATTGGTCCTGAGGGAGCTTCCATCTGCCCAAATATCAAAATAGCAACGTACTCGTGTTAGTCCCGGTCGGACCTCGATTCATTCTCCAGCTCGCTGCGAAACAAATGTTGATTTCACTCATCCACATCCGAGCCAGCAAACTTGTAGAGTACGCCTTGTAGTCGGGTCAGACCGAGGTCAGCTCACATTCCCACCACAAACGAACCGCTCAGAATTTGTTTGTGAGCAGACTGAGACCACATCCTCTAAAGGGTCTCTGTGCAGTTGCTTTCTTCCAAACCTGAGTACAACTGCTGTGTTTATATCAGTCCAAACTAAAAGGGGGGAAAATGAACCAGAGTCCGATTCAACCGGACCGAATGCAGATTTGAAAAAACCCTAAGATTTGTCTTCAAAACTTGGTATCATTGTGGTGTTTTCCAGCTATATCTACCACCGCAACAGCACCCATATCATGCTGACTAATCGTTTTTGAAAGACTTTCTCATTTTGGAGAACAAAATCAACAAAGGACAATGACAGGATCTGCGGTTTGCCAAGCACCAATATCCATCTTACATAAGCAAAGATATGCAATCAACAAAATTATTAGCATAGCTGAAATGCAACCTGTTGCATAGGCCCAGAGTTAACTTTTATTTCTCAAAAAATCATCTTTGCCTTCTATACAAAGCCAGTGAAATATATTGAAATTAAGCCTTGAAAACAAGCAAGTGTAAGTTTGGCATTACCTCAGAAAGGCATCAACACACATCCAGTCATCTTGTTATTCCAGTCTTTGCTCTGACAACTTTCTAATGTCTCTCACTGTATGTTACCGACAGCATCTGAGCCTATCAGTGTCTGTGGGTGGGTGAGTATGACTGAGCAAGTGAGGTATGTGTGAGTGTGTGCGCGCGTGTGTGTGTGTGTGTGTGTGTGATAGTTGTGTATGTGTTTGTGTGATGGCATGCCAGAGTATTTTTGGGCTCTGCCTGCTTAAATGCAGCTTGCATGAATCATGACTTCCCACATAGTAGGTCAGTGAGTGGGGTGAGTCATATTGCTGTCTTATATGGTAACACGCTGCACATGTGATAGAAACACTGGGTTATCTATAGACCGGCCTCGCTGTTTCAAATGTCTGAAGCTGTGCTGCTCTGCCACGGCTCTGTCTTGGTCTCGAGATCATATTAGTGCTCATTTTGTCTTTGGTTTGATCTCATTTTTTGATATGTCTGAGAACAAATGTTTGACATTTGTTAATTATCAGTTCAGAAAGTGTGGCTCAACATGACTCAGTTTGGTTTTCATTTGACACAGCTTCAGCCTTAAATGTAAGCACCACAGCCATACATTACTGCACAAGAGTCACCGCAAAACACAAATATATACGAGTACTACCATAGAATCTAGAGAGAATAGCAGATTGATAATTGCATTTCCTACCTCATGCTCGACTTTCGCACTGAGAATGACAAGGTACACCTGCACCTCTTCCTGTGAGATTGGTTGAGTCAACAAGGAAACAAGTTCGGTGTTTGCAGACACCTCAGTTTGCAAGCAGAGAAAATCACCTCACGATGGAAGTGAAACACCCCCCCCAAAACCATCATTGCCAAGAGCGAAAGTGGCCTTTGAGGGACTGGATTAGGGTATGTGGAGTATTTTCCAGCAGCAGCTCCACCACCACAGCCAGAGAAGGAGCAGATCTTGTGCTAATTAGGCCAGTGATTGGCAGGCCAAGGGGCTGCTTGGATGAGTGTGCCCAAGACTGGATTATGTGTTGCATTATTAATGGGGCCCGGTGGAAGCGGATGGAAGAGTTGGGGGGTGGGGGGTAGGGGAGGGGTTGTCTTTATTTGAGGCATGCATGAAGTTGACAAAAATTCAACTGTCAGTTTTGACAAAAAAGCTCACGCTCAGAGCACTCATGGAAAAAAGGCAAGTGGAAAGTCTCCCCACAGGAAAGAGTTGACACAGAGGCATCGCCCACGTAAAAACCTTCAAAAGCCACGTCTGTACGCATGTAAGTGTGTGTGGGTGTGTGTGCAAAGCCAAGAGCGCGTGTGTGCGCGTGTGATCGTGTGTATATATGTGTGTGTGTGTGTGGGTTGGAGGGTACAAGTCTGTTGATATGGCAAAGAAAAGCAGTTTTTCACAATCTGCTGTTGCGTTAAAACCCGAGCAATGGTATAAATATCCAGCTGAGATCAAAGGACACAGCAAAGCCAGGCTGTGAGGAAGATGAAAGACAACATCTACTGATGTGACTGATCGGAATACACCCTCGACGAGCACAAAGATACATCCAACATGTCTGAAAATTCAGGGCTTGAGCTGGACGCCACGCTGATGCTTTTTCACATCTGATTCTTTCTTGTTTATGTGTTTGCATGTTGTTCTCACGTCTTGTTCTACAGTTCTAAATGTTGTGAAAGACCACACGCAAGACCAAGAGGCTATGTGAATTCATACCTTCCAAACTGTTCTTTCAAGCATTAAAAAACAAGCTTGTTCGACAACGCACTTGACAGGTTTTGTTGTTTTCTTCCTCCACAAAGTCAAGAAAGACCACTTGACACACAGCTCTCATTCATACTGGACCGTGACAACAGTGTTGCCTCTTCTGACTACATAAAGATCAGTTGGGGGGAACGTGTGACACTCAATGGATGAGGCTCTCCAAAGCATCTTTGTTTTACTAGGTAAAGGTCTCACTCAGATCAAAATCTCTTTATCAGAAACGATCTGGCCAAGAAGTCAGCAGAAAACCAGTCACAACAAGAACTGCAAGACGGTCCTGCACTGCACAAAAGCACATAAGCAATTACAGTGAGATCCAAGTGCTCTGACTTTGTTCCACTCGCTATAAATTGCATATAATATGCATTTTCCATACTAATTTGGGGGAAGTGACTTGTAAACCATCATGAGGATGCAGGTGATGCTGCTTGGTTCATTAAGTGTGCTTCTTATGTTTTGATGATGATGAAGATGAAGATGGTGTGTCCTTTAACAAAGTGTCCGCCCGCTTCAGTAACAGAACAGTGTATTACAGTTGTTGAAATTTCAGATAGAATTGAAGCTGTCGTTACACAAGAATACCTATATTTTGAAATGAATCTGAACTCCTCCCGTGCATGCAAATAAATCTGTGATCTTACCAGTAACTGTTCTGTGTGTTAACATAGTGATCTTCAACAGTCTGAATAATCTAACTATCTTGCTGGCTTCCACCTCACAGGCTTGCCTTCTCTAAGTAAACAGACAAAAAAAATTCTTCACAGATCCACTCGGTTCTGACCCAGGACCTGATTCAGACTGGGTTCAAATTCTACTCAATCTAATCAGGTCGAGTCTGGTCTCCTTTTACTGCCATAGGTCTTGGGTCTGTATTTCAATGGACCCAAGTGTATGTGATATCAGTTCTGATCATGTGGCACGTCACAATCACAGCAGGAGAAAACAGTGCTTTTTTTGAATGAGAGGAACATGTGAACTGTGAGGGGAACGGATGTGAGGAACAAGTACAAGGAAAAGGAGAACAAGGAGGTAAAACCAGCTGGAATATCAGCTGTTTGTTCCTGTTTTATGACAATGTTAAGAAAAAAGTTCTGACATAGGAACCAAAGACAAACTTATTTTAAGAAAATCAGTCATCTAAAAGACTTAAATTAAGTTAAATTAATTTTGGAATTTGATATTACAGATATTACATTTATTGTTAATGTATATTAAATAAAAGAAAGCAGAAATAGTTTAGAACATTGTCTTTTTGTCTGTCTATTACCCAGTTGGCTACAGAAGGTTTTATTGTTGGTAGCTACAGCAGGTTGCTATGACTTTAAATTCATTCTTAGGGCATTATTATTATAATATTGCTGCTTAACTGATCAAATTAATTGATAGCACATCAGGCTGCTGCCGGTGTTTGTGTTCTCTCTCTGTTTGGGTCGACCGCAATTTGGATCAAGTCTGTTATCTTTGGGTCTACTTGGGTCGGGTCTGGCTGTGCTCGGGTCCCCCTCGGGTCAGCTTTTTAAAAAAAAATAATTTATGCATGCCGGGTTCGGGTAGGTTTTCCACGGGTCCCTTTCAGGTCAGGTCCAACATTTTGGACCCATGAAGACCTCTGACCTGTACGTCATTCAGGCAGTACATGTCCAGGAATCTGCTGAACAGCCGTCGCTGTCAGTTTACTGTGGCTGCAGCGATGCCAGTGTGAAGGGCGAGGACGAGGAGGAGGAGGAGGAGGAGGGGAGGCTGCAACATGTTCACATGTTTCAGCACTTGAAGCTGAGCTTTAAGCTCACTCACATTACACAGCCAGAGAATGGCCATACCAGGTTAGACGACCCTCTGGGGGAAGGGGACTGGACTGTGTGAGTAGTTGGGTGTACGACAGAGATTCAATGACCATTTCAGCCAGGAGTGCCGACACATGCATCTTGCAACATCATGTCTTTAAATAACAAGAGCTCTGACAGTAACAAGGTCAAGCTTGTAGCACAACACAAGGCACAATTTGTCTCCTAAAAACTACGTTCAGATACAACAAATCTGCATCAGTACATATGTTTTTCAGGAGTAATGCTGCTTAGAACCAATTGTAGTCTAAACCTACCAAATCAATGGATGGAGGGCATTAAGTCTGGTCTCTGGTGTTAAAGTCCTGCACTTTGTACACACCACCGTCCACTCTGACCAAAAATGTTCTGCAATATAAGAATATCACATTTCCTGAATTGGAAATAAAAAAAGAAGAAACATGGCAGGAATTATGATTTCTCCCAAATGCACTGGATGCACGGTGTTGAATCACTGAAATGTGTCCGTAATATCTTTGCAATGTCAAAATACCCCATAATACTCTCATATCATCCATCATGATATCTTTGCAATTTAATAAAAAAAACTCTATAAACCCTGAATTGTCCAAATATTTGCAACAAGCTCATCTTTGAGAGAGCAGAACAGTTCCAAAATGAAACATCAATTAGATAGTGCCATGTAATGTATTTATCAAGAATGTATTGTGATTTATATCAGCATCATTGACTGTAGTGCACAAAACCACTGACGCAACTTCTACTTGTCTCTCTTTGTAATCTCTCTATGGTCTGAAAGTATATTTCTCTCACTCTTCATACACACAGCATGTATTTGTGGTTTATTTAACCACCGTTCTCATTTCACAGCATTAGCTGGAGCCCGACTGTCTGAATCAAGAGCAAGAGTTTGCAGGTTTCATAGCAAGCATCACTACTCAGCTGATTTCAGTGATTTGTGCTTCCAAAGCTACTGTCAGCCTGACATGACTTAGAACCGCAAAATAGCTTCACAAAAGGAGTCACAAATCTAGCCATGTGATGATTAATGATGTGCTACGTAAGTGAAACACTATGGGCTGTAAGCTCTCTAAACAGACACAACTCACATAACATGCATGTCACCTTATCTACTGTAAGGCATCAGAGTAGAGAATGTATCATAGGTCAGTCAGAGCTGTCAAACTACGCCAACACAAGAACTGACTGCTTCGAATCAAGTGCGAGGGCACAGAATGAAAGGTTATGGTTTCAAGTGTGCGCAGAGGTGACACAGAATGCGGTTTAGTGGCTTTTGGGGCAGCAGTCTTGATGACTCAACCTGAGAAGAGAAAGCAATGCTTATTGATTGGACCACTTAGCACGCCCGAGCATCACAAGTCACAGTGGAAATATTCACAGGGAGGATGAACTGTATCAACAGTGAAAAGTGTGTCAAATGTTTCAGGCATTGTTCGGTTCTGATCACTGGATTAGACTGGGTTGTGAATACGTTTCTAAATGTATTTATATTCCGAGGCTGTCTGTGTCAGTCTGGTAGTGACAGAGCATCTCTGATCATCTTTGTGTTTTTACTTCCACAACATGTAACATTTGTTTCTGTCTGGCAGGGAAAAAAAAAAGCTCACAGTCATAAAGCCCTTGCTAAGTAATGACTGTTCATATCCAACCTATGATTTATTTACACATGGGTGGGCCAGCTGTGTCATGCAGCCATTAGAGCAATCTGTTCAGCACAGTGTTGCAATCTGACTCTGAATGTTTGTTTTCACACAACGATAGTAGAAAGTCTGAGTAAAGACAACCTGACTGCTGCATCTGTACACACGCAAACACAGAATCATCAGTGACACGATCTGTGCACTTCCAAGAATGTGAAACTATTTCATATTTCAAGGTGCACGTTATGAACTAACTGATAATTAATGATTCATCAGTGAGTAGTTCCTGAGTAAGTCTGAATCATGGATCGCTTATTAGCTTTTCCTGATTAACTCTAAATCAACTCCTGAGCAGCACAAAACTACACATTCATTTCTACTTATTTTAATATTAGTTAAAACATTTTTTGCCCTTTCAAGCCATCATATTGAGTAATACGTCACCTCAAATTAAAGTAATGCATCATCATGAATGCCTTCATGACAAACCACAGATGGCAGAAGTGGTACAATGCATTCCTTCAACTGAGGGAAAACAAATATATTAACCAATTACAAATAAAAAAAAGTGCAGTTATTTGTTTTGTGCTGCTTAAACATCTGATTCAGAGTTGCAGACCGGGTTTGAACTGAGACTCCAATAGGAAAATGTGAAAAATGTGTGTGCATAAATATCACACAGGAAGTCCAAGAGACCGTTATCTGACTGCAGTTATGACTCAGATAATCCACCAGCTCACTAGTTGAAATTTTGGAGGAAAAAACACAGCTCCAAAAGTTTTTTTTTTCCATTGCACGAAATCATGTCTTTGGTGTGCAAGAAGCGAGAGAAACCCCAGCTTTTAACCACTTGGTTTGGTTTTTATCAAATGTCTAGCGTATGAATCCAGAAATAGTTTTATCAGTAATGACTTGTTAAGAATGTTGTTATTATATAGATTCACAAAACTAATCATTATGTAATGTTTCATTACCATAGTATCCAGCAGTCTGTTCTAAAGTAACTTAAGAGTTATTCAGGTAGCAGTTATTATAAAAATGTGTTACTTTTGTTCCGTGTTAAATACTTAAAAATATGTGTACCATATTGTAAAGTCAACACACTGACAGCATGGATACCTCACACAAAGCCTTCCCTCTCTGCTGTTTTTTCAAACAGTCATTGTGTGCGGCTATAAAGGTGCAGATGACTCAGTCTTGGCTCTTGAGAAATCAATATTTATCTCTGGGACTATTGATTTCCACTTGATTAAAACACTGAATTGTAACAAGTTCAAGGAGAAAGAGCAACGAGTGCAAAAAGCAGACAGGCTTTTTTTTGAACGAGTCACCCTGACCCGAAACCTGAACCCACACCAACACTGTACACCCCACAACCACAGCACAGCACAGCACGGTTCAGACACCGATGGTATATACACTACTGGATGACATTTTTCTGAACGATGCATGATTGATTTTTCCATCATGGCTGGAAATGACTAATCCAATGATCAGTTGAAAGCACCATATCTATAGGCAACACACATCCAGTCAGATATGGACTATTTGTTTTCACATAATGACCCTCTTCTGATGGGATTTCTTTTTTTCTCACACTCTCACACAAAGGAGAAAAGAGAATCAAGCGATTTTTCAGGGCTTAAACAGACGATGTATTCTTTGTTAAATATCCGATTTAAAAAAGAAATGCAGCCTTAAAATCTTCAGTCCTTCATCATTCATTGCACTCTGGCCTCTCCAGTGACTTATCTTGCGAGTGTAGATAAACCTGTGTACTGCCATTTGTTAGCGTCGTTATGGATGAGAGCAGCCAGGCTGACTATGAATATAATGCCAGACTGAGCGTTCATATCTCCATCTATCCATCTCCTTAAAAAGATAAATGCACAAAGCTATAATAAAAGGACAGCATCTGAATGTGACTAAGTCCTTTCCTGCTTGTAAATTTCCCTTTCAAAGCAAACATGAAAAGAGTGACTGAGGGAAATTTTCATGCTCTGTTTTATTCACTAGTAAATCAAAGGGGAATTAAGGTTACTCATATGCAAATGGTTTATTTTAAGTGTAATCTGTTCAGATCTGGATCCACTTTCCCATCATTCACTGTTTAAGTTAGGGTCACAGAGGTGTTCTGTTTTTTCCTTTAAAGCTGTACTAATCAATATTTTTCATATTAGTGATGGATCAAATGACTTTGTATAATGTAAAAGGTGCTGCTGGCAGTAAGGAAGCCATGGATAATTGTTCATGTCACATCATTATTCAGACTGTAATTATGAGTAGTCGAGTGGGAAAAACTGAGTCAGAGATTTTGAAAATCTCCAACTTGGCAAAGGAACAACTGAAATATTCAAACCTGTGGTAAAATGAATGCAAATCTACCATCACTGGCAGTTACATCTGCATACAATTCAAAATGAATACTAATACAATACATTTGGTTAATTTAAAGAGAGCTTACACTGCGTATATCTGATTTTACAAACAGCTACGAACACAATATAAAGTAGCTGATTTAAGCAATTTAAATGCTGTGACTACCAATGCAAGGATACTGCTAGAATAATCCATGAATATTCTCATCATGGAATGATGGGGGTATTAGCCTATTTAGCTAATTTGTTTGGTCTAACAGCAATCTCACCCTGCTCTCATCATCGTTGTTTCCAGTAGCAGACAAAGTTAGCAACTAGTTAGCGAACTTTTAATAGCTTAAAAGCGCAATATTTTTCTGGGAGTTGGTGGAAACCAAACCAGAGCTAAAAAGAGTGAATATTAGACATTGCTTTGCGTCTAGTGGTTGTGTAAATAAGCTACTGTTTGCTAAGAGGTAAGGTAACAATATGTCACTGCCCCAAAGTAGCCTCAAGAAAAACATAAGTCTTTTCAACATAAGAAACTTTCCTGTGATGATTAATCAGTTAGTTAAAGAAAATCAGCAAATGGAAAAAGAAAATATTGAATAGCCGTAATTTACTTTGTCCACTAACTGCTGTCACTGCTACAGGAAACACTCTGTGTGCTCCAGGATTGTTGCAGGAACAACCTACATCACTAAACTTTTAAACTACTTGACACGCTTCAGTTAAACAGAAATACTCCGAGTCTTGCTGCCCTGCACTCAAAGGTCACCCTCCTCTGGCGCTCTCACTCAGCCTGTAGTCATATGTAGAACAAACATTACACTGACTGATGCAGGAGGCCAGCCTTCCTCTCAGATCAGCCCTGAGGAACCTCTGGGGGAAAAAAAAACGCAGACGCAAGCTGCTGCTATTTGCGGATGAGAGACAGCGTTGGCTGAAATGACACGTTGGACGATGGTCTGCGGGAGGACATTGGCTTTTCTAGTTGCACACAGTTCTTGGAAGGCATGATTGATGCACATCTCCGCTTGAGCGTCCTAAGCGTTTTAGCTTGTCTGTGGCCATGCAGCTGCCACACAGTGGACACGGCCTGCGAGAAGGCCACTCTTAAGCTCCAAACAGGGCTAAATGGCCCTTCTTTATCCTGCCGCTGTTTCCTGACCGAGGTCAACCGCTCTGCACACCACAAATTACTCCCTGAAATGCTGGCAGACTGGGCCACTGAGAAATTGCCATTTGTTTGTTTATGGTTTAGACTGTGCACTAAGTCTGCTATCGTAAGAGGCTATTTTTAGCCGCCTAATCCTTCAATGGATTTATAATGGCCCAGACTGACCAGATGACAAAAATAAACATACAAAGGTTCATGTTAGATTATACTGGGTTTATGTCTGATCTGTCATTATTTTAGCCCTTTATATTTCCAGTATGGAAAAAAAAATCTCTGCATCATGCAGTCATGGTTATGAAAAATGATACATATACATGTCCACCTTATTATAGAACATGAGAGAATTTCCGGGACAGCAACCGTGATGATTATGTATGATGAAGCAGAGCTATAGGAGGGGAATTTCAGCTGGTTAAAAACAACTGGTTTTTCATGGAGAGTGTCTGATTAACTTTCATAACTGCTGGACGTGTCAGGCAGACCCTGACATTCTGCTCTGCTAAGCATTAACTGTGCAGCTAATCTGCTGAGGTGGGAGGGGACAAACATGACCACACACAGACTGCATGGACTCCGCCCTCAGGCTCTTATCAGGAAGGAACTCTTCTGTCAAGCATACTGCAGACATTAACATAGAGAGGCTTGGCTGGGCCTCACCCTCTTGCCCTTTAATAGCCCTAAAGCATCACACTAGGACCTGGGCCCTATTTTCCCATCATTATCCATCGTTCCATCTTACTTGGCCGGGTGTGCTGCGGTGGGCCAGTGGGCACTCCAAAAATCCAGAACAAAAGCAACAGATGTAAGTAGTTTTCAACATGGTGGAAGGGACAATTATTCAATTTTAAGTTTATTTATGACCTAAATCTGTACACAGTTCCACCTGTAGATAGGAACTAGCCAGCAAAGTGCTAAGTCATGGCCAAGCTTGCAATAATACTGTTGAGGAAAGCCAGGATTTAGTGTTTTTTTTTCTGACAAACACATGTATAAGATGCTTTTGTGGTTAGACTTTGGACTGTCTTTCCAAGTCTTTTTTCCAGGCCTTTTTATGTGGCAATATACACACAGGTGCTTTCCAGGTATTGGCTTAGTGTTAAGTTAGAAAGATGAACAGAGACAAAATTAGACAAAAACATGCATAAACAGATAATATACCAAATTTTCATCAACTTAAGTTTTTCTCTTTACTCTTATTCCAGATTACTAAATTCCACTTTATTACAACATTGGTCTGTAGTTTTGGTTATGATTTCTGTCCCTCATGATAACAGAGTATTACCCAAAGTAACTGCTGAGATCTGGGATCACAGTGACATCACTGCAACAGAACAGACTGGTCAAGAAACACGAGTGGTCAGACAGGTTGTAAACAAGCCAACAGTTTATCCAGATGATCTAAACCACTTAATTTGGATGTAAAACTGAAAATCAGCGCATGTAAAATATCTGAAATAATCTGTCATTGCACAGGAAACTGTGTGCACGACTATAGTAAGTACAGTAGTAGTGATGTGATGAGATGTCAGTGATTAAGGGAGATTGGTGAGTACAATATTATTATTACTGATGGGAATGGCTGCAAAAACTATCAATAGAATGATCCTCTTATGCATGCAGATTGAGCATGATGTTACATTTTACTAATCATCCCAAGATGATGATGTTTTCTGTGTATAAATACAGGTGTGTTCACATTGTCAGCTTCACCTGATAAAGGTCATCAGTAACAATATGAAGTAGTAAAATCATATATTTCCAGTTTGTTCCTTTTCCCCTCATTATTGTCCATTGTGCCTGTGAGAATGTATTAGCCTGCTGCACATCTAGCCAAGCAAGGTGTGAATAACTTCAGATTGAAGCAATCTTGAAGATCTAGTGCAAAATCAAGTGGGTTCAAGGAAAAAAATAGACTGATGTATGATTAAACATGAGGTTAGACAGTGCAGTTTTCCCTACACTGAGTGTTTAATCTAACAGGAAAGTAGTGTAGTTTCACAGAAGAACTCTCACGTAAAGGGAAGCTGGGGGTGTGCACCTCTGAAAATAGCTGCCAAGTCCTATTGCAATGAGCAGACATGTGATGTGCGGCAGAAGAAGTGCAAGGAAAGTATGTTTAAGCGACGCAGAGCCTATCTGAACTCTCCTCACTTACAATGAGATAAGAGCACACATTCAGGGATGATGTGATAGCAGGTGATTTATTTTCCTGGATTTGATGAATGAGTGCTGTTCCACATGTCAGAAGCGGGTATTCGACGCTAACCAGCTGCTCGCACTGCTCTCCATCCATGCTTAAGTCCTACTGATGTCCCACTTCCCATGCACGACCCAGCTCTCTGCTCAGCATGTTCTAATGTAAAGCCAGCCATTGACTAGCTAGCAGCGTACATGGGCTCAATAACACTATGGACATATGGAATGTCATCTAGTTTAACCCTTAAGTAGACAGTGTCATTTTCCTTAATCTCATCATACAAGTATTGATCAAGATAAATGATCCATGAGATTAAGTGCCATGTTTAAGCGTCATCTTACCGGAATTCTCACTTTGAAACAACTTGTTAAAATATATTTAACACCTAAAATCAGAATAGTGCTTCTTACTAAGACAAACAGGAAGATTGATCAATCAGGTGTGACCACTGTTGACTTGGACAGCTAATGTTTGTCTGGTTTGGAGCTTTTGGTTTGTCTGTTGTAACTCTGCTTTTTTCAGCTTGGTGAGCAAAACATTTCCACATTTGGCTCCTGGAAGCAGGTTGGCAAACTGGTTCATGTGGGACTGGATCCAATTCAGCACAAGGTGAACTGTTTGAGACTATTTATTCCCATATTTTCTGCTTTTTGTTGAATTTTACATCGACTGCGATACTGAGGGACTGACTCACTGACTGAAAACATGGAGGTTTAGATTGATCACGGTCATCACTCTTCCCCTCTGACAGATGAAGGTAGTCTGCGCCAATGTGGATGTTATTCATTCTCAATTTGCTGGCTTTATATTGGTAATGATATAGGCTTTGAAAAATAACATTAATGTAGAGCTGTTGACCTCAGACCTGAGTTGGACTTGAGTTGTGAAAATGAGGACTAGCAACTTGTTTCTGAAACCCAGACGTCTGTTCAAACATGTTGATACTAAAGGTTTTAGACATTTTGTTACATACATCTGCTTTTCATCTGCATTTTGTTGAATATATTGCAACATCTAGCATGTTAAGCAAGATATAACATTTTTCTTGCAAACACTGTACAAAAGCAGTAAAAAGTGAACTATAACCTTTATTCAAATGTCCCTAAAACAGTGCTTTATTAGTTCCTGTCCTTAGCATTGATAATGAGGTAGTAGCCAGCTGCAATTGTGACAACTATGCATTCTGTAAGTGTGTTTTGGGGCAGTATCTCAGATATGTCGGTTCATGTACACAAGCTTCAGCATGAGCACAGTTTACTAGTGTGGCTCAGCAGTGCCTCAGGCCCTCACACACCTCATTTGGTGAACTTTTCTCACCTCTACAGCTTGCAGATCTCATAAAAGCCCCAGCCCAGACTTCACCTGTCAGGGCAACAGCCTCAAGTGAGTCATGGTCCATTCATCAGCCCTCCACTGACTGAAGGTTATTTGAGGGAAGCGCTGATGTAAACCACACAGACTGCTGCTACTTTGCCTCTGCAATTTGTATCTTTTCAAAGATAGATTGTGAGCTTTTTTACTCTTCTTTTGCTTGTGATCTAGGAATCCACAATCACAGTCAGACGAGGTAATGTAAACACGACCAACAAGATATCATTTGAGAGTATATGCAACAAGCTGACTTATTCTGAACTCTTTCACATCCTGTGTGACAGTCGTAATCTTGTTTCAAACAGTTGCTCGGGCTCGTCACAACAAACTTTCTCCGGCGAGGTGACGGGAGGTGGGAGTGACGGGGGCGCGGGGGGGCGCGGGGGGGGGGGGGGAGGAGCAGGGACGGTGGAAAGGGCTACAGAGGAGACTCGTAAACAGCTCACAAAGCACCGGGGTTGCCGCAGGACATGCGTCCCCTCCCATTCTTACACACACACACACACACGCACACACACTATACTTATGGAGGTGGAGGCAGTGGGAGTGGGAGGTGGTGGGGGCATTTTGGACTCTATTTCACTTCCCCATTCCCACAGAAATAGAGCAGCACAGGGCCACACACATTTATGCAGCCTTGTGAGATGTCCATACTGTGCTGGGAGGATTACTAAGTGAGAGTAAACAGGTCTGATGCACATTTAAGAGGCTCATCTGACCTTTTTGCACAAGAGTCTCTGAACTTCTGACATTTCAAATCAATAATTGCCAAACATTCCCATCCTAGTCATTTTTGACTTATTATTGAATCTTAAAATTTTTTGTCTGAAACAAGAAAATCCAGCAAGAATAAGGTTCTAGAAAGGTTTGAAACAAGTCGACTGAACAGAAAAAACAGAGGATGTGTGAACAGTTAACAGTTCTATTAGACGAGCTGATATTAATTATCCTGTTGTTAATCAATGAATGAATGAATGAATGAATCAATCATTTACTAATGTCTGTAAGTCTCATTATTACACTGTCTTCTTTCTCTGTTTTCAGGGTTTTGACAATTAAGGGAGATATAAAAAACACTGGATGCACACATCATGTGGGTCTTAATGTGGATTTGGATGTAAATATGATGTTATAGATGGAGTTTTCTGATTTGTTTGAGGGCTGTAGCTACTGCATTTCATGACATATCTGTGCCGCGTTTCCTTCCCTTTTATTACTTCTGCAATGTATTTTTATATTTAGATTTCCTGATTGCTTTCCGTACTGATTTTTACGATATGTTGTATCTGTGGAGCTTCCTATGTATTTGGATCTTGAAGTTACAACAGTAAACTGCTTTTCCAGGCCAGTATCTGAGGAATTACATCCATATTGGACAATTCTGCATCTCCCGAACTATGTCCAACACCAATGTTCAGTGACAGTGAAGGAAGTAGTGTGTCTTTTATGTAGCAAGGCAGAGGGTACGTGGGTTGGGATGGACGTATGTAGTGCTTTTGACTGTCATGCAGGATATGAGCTCTCATCCTCTGCAGACCTGCAATAAACATGACCTTTTTTATGTAACCACAGACTTTCCCTAAAAAATTACTGTTTTAGTAGCTTAATCATAACTACAGTTACTTTGCCATAACCATGATCTACGATCCGCTACAACACAGTATGCAACGATACAACTCTATTGGCAGCTTACACTGAATTAATTTGCGTCCTTAGGCAGTTCTGTCTAATGGGTTGACACACAGATTAAACATACAGTTACAGATATGACACACTAACCTGAACCATACTGCAGTTGGCATTTGCAGATTTGCAAAATTTTGAATGTATTCCAGGATTTTGCAGAATTGTCAAATACTGAGGTATAGGGTTGGCATTTTTTTATCGAAACTTTTATGAGAAAGTATGCTCTATTTGATGTTTCATTCATTTTCTGGTCTTGGTTTTATCATAGACTTTGCTATTATACATGCTTCTTCAATGGCATGGCTTACTGGCACACTTAAATGGAATGGAGTTATTATTAATGTTATTAATTCCTAAGTCTAAATGTTGGCTATGAGATATGAAGATATGAAATACTTGTATTAGACCTACAGTAAGTCTGCAGAGCCTTCTTTTCTCCATTTTGGAAACCAGATAAACTTTTCTCACCACACCGGAGGATTCTTTCACGTCTTTTAAAAAGATCATTCCAGTAATAAAAGCAACTGACTTGGTGAGATAGTTTTGCAATGCAGGCAGCAAAAAGTTGCAATAGAATCAGTGAGCCTGAACGGGGTAAGACGCAGTCACTGACTTGTATTTTACACATACTCAGCTGCCTTTAAAGGGGTCCAATAAAAGCCCAAAAGGCTTCTACATCCAGTGGGTTCTGGTTGGTGACAGGATTAACACTTTCATAAATGCACGACTTGACATGAATCCATAAACTAATCTATATTTCATGAATCTAACTTCTAAATGTTCAAGTGAATAATTCAGACAGTAAACCAGATGCTTTTCTTGGAACAGCCACAGAAATGGAATCACATACTGTTAGAAATGTATCTTGGAGTAACTCGAGTTACTTTTACATATTGTTATAATTGAGTTAATATATTTAGTTATTGTATATATTTTAGCCTTTAAATGTTTTGTATTTTGATTTATGTCAAGTAGCTGCTGTAACACTTTAATTTCCCTTTGTGATTAATAAAGTATTCTTTTATTATCTTTTGCATTTGTAATCTGATTATATAATTTTATGGATTCAGGAACAACTGTTTGCGTTAGCTCTCTTTCTCCGTCTTGCTCTCCCTCTCTCTCTCTCTCTCTCACACACACACACACAGAGGAATGCTGTGGAGTCTGAAACTTTTTTCACCCTCTGCCTCTGAGTCATAATATGAAGGAGGAAGCCAGGAATGAGTCAGAAAATGTTCCACAAGCCTAATAGTACATCTCAGTGCTGCATGAATGACTCTCAGGGACTGTTTGTCTCTTAACACAATAAATATCTCCAGTGATAAGACTGAACTTGCTGTCTGGTGGCATTTCTTGCTACAATAAAAACTATTATTGATAAATACTGATCTTTCAGTGTAAGGTTACTGTAGGGAAAAGACATGAACTAAAGTTTCCTGAGGTGAACCGGTTTCTCTGCCTGTATGACCACCTCTGATGACAGCTTAATTCATTTTTGCACAACTTCAAATACACAGCGGATGCATTGTCTGTGGTAACGCTGCACTGTTCTCCGCTGAAAAATCGGGAAAAATACATACGTCCCCCTCTGCAGCCGCTCTTTGAAATCCTACTCCACGCCACAAATTAATTGGCTTTGCAGATGAAAGAAACATGCATTGTTAAGTGCTAAGTGCTGAATTGAGAGGCTTAGTGGAGCGGCATCACATCAAAGCTCCACCAATTACGTTGGGTATCCCCATTGAAAAGAGCAGGGCTCGCCATGAGGGGGGGATGGATGACTGAAGTCTGTCAGAACCGTCTGACACTCTCCCTTACACATGAGAAAACTCTGAACACTATCTGGTTTATGAGTCATTTCCACCTCCACCTTTATATATATATACTATATATATATCACCAAACACAGAGTTGATAAAGGACCATTCTGCTAAACCGCAGATTATGTTCATTGAGAATGTTTTTAAAATTTGGTATGGTTAAGGTTCAGCAACTAAAACACTTAGTTAGAATTAGAGAGAGATCATGGTTATGGTTTCACATTAACTGCTGGATTGTGACAAAACACAAACTCTAGTGTCGTGATACCTGGATGTTCTTCACGATCATCCTACCCGTCCATGACTTAGAGAGCACAGTTCTTCTAGTAGTAGTAGTCTACTAGTTCTTCACAGTATCTCTATTTAGGGACATCTCATGGTGGCCATATTAATTATTATCATTATTATTAATATTAATATTATTAAACAGTGTTTTCATGTGAAAAAGCCTTCTTTTGATAACTTTTTGAAGCTTCTATACATTTGAAGATAGTTTTATCTGCTTGATGAATGACTGAAACAACTGACTGATGATTAAAAAGTTGTCTATTAACCTTCAACTTATTATTCATTTCAGCACAGAATAAATCTGTTTTGTTTCCACCTCATGCTCCCTATTTTGATAAAAACTATGGGCGAGGTAACTACAATTATGATTGTAGCCATAAAGCTGTAATTGAACGTGACATTCTGTTTACTGTCAAAACACTAACCCACTAGCAGATGACACATAATGAATTGCCACATCATATCTATCCAAACAAACAAACGAAGTGCCAGACGACAGGACTCAAGAGAATGCCCTCTAACTCAATATCATGCAGCAAATTTACTCATCAGTGCGAAACTTAAGTTCTTGCAGAGGCACAACAGGCTTAATCAGCAGATCAGCAAATAATGCACTTCAGCTGCATTGGGGGATACTTAAACTGCTGGTTCTTCCCTCCAGAGTTTAAGCAGTTTGAAGCAGTACCCAGAGGGCATCAGCTCACACGTTCATCTCAACAGATGACCAGCGTGAGACTGGCAGTGGCTTCACTCACACATGCCTCATGCCTCATTCCTTGCAGAGAGAGAGATAAGGATTCCTATCCTTTCTACCTATTCTGCTCCTGCATCAACCATGGGGGGATTGCACCCATTCATCAAACTGCTGGGCAGCTCCTGGAAGAGCTCCACTGTTTGAAGCAGAGCCAACTTGGTCAGGCTACTTACCCATCGATGACTGCAGGGAGAAATAATAACATGGAAAAACAAAAAGAGCCTCGTATAGAATCAGGAATTTCATGGCACCCATTTGAAAAGACAGATCTCTGCACAGCAGATATTCTTTAAGTTATCCAAACTAAACACCAAAATGCATGGCTGGAATCTTTTATTTTTCTCTGCTCTTACAGTAAAGCCAGATGTTTGGGTCTTTTTAGGTCTGCTGCAGGATATCTCATCTGGTCTTTCTACTCTCAGTATTTGGCAGAAATATTTCCATTAAAATCCTTTATAAACCTTGCAACATTAAGAGTTATTTTGTCGTTTAAGAGTTGTTTCATATCAATACAACAAGTGTACAATAAGTACAAAAAGACTAAAAGTCTACAGCCCTGTTAGCGGCTCTGTGAGCCTGTACTTAGCCATACTGAGCTAAATGCTAATGTTAGCATGCTAACATGCTCACAATGACAATGCTAACATGCTCATGTAGCAGGTATAACGTTTACCATGTTCACCATCTAAGTTTAGCGTGTAAGCATGCTGCTTATTAGCACTGAACACAAAGTACAGTTAAGACTGATGATAATGTCATAAGCTTGCAGACATTGGGTTATAAATCAAAGTATTGGACAAATTAAAATTCTGTCCTGATGATGGTGCTGGAAAAGTCAGAAGATCACCAAAGTTATTACAACTTGTCTTGAAAGGAACATGATTGAACATGAGTACAGAATTTCACAGTAATCCATCAAACAGTTGTTGAGATTTTTCACTCAAAGCAAAAACTGTCAACCTGATGGTGGTGCTACACAAAAAGTCAGGTGATCACCAGAGTCATTAGGATTCATCCTTTGGAATCAATATATATTAGTGCCAAATTTCATGCCAATCCCTCTTATAGATGTGTAGATATTTTACTGGATAAATGACAACTTTGACCTGCAAGTGATTACCAAATTTCATGACAATCCATCCAATAGTTGTTGGTGGATGCACACACTGATAATGCCATCCTAGGAGCCTTGCTACTGGTGTGGCTAAAAAGCTACAGGACTGCATATCCATTTAATAAGTGAGTCAGCTGTAAGGAAAGATATTATTGATTTAATCAAGTTCAGGATATCTTATTTGGTAACTAAACTCTCTCACACTTTCCCACTGGGCAAATGAAAGCTGTTGTAAAATCATCAGGCGTCAGTGAAACCTTAACCTGCTACAAAGAAGACCACTCAATCGCCCACATGAGTCATCCCAACAGAACCTCAGTGATTTATTTCACAATCCAATAAAAACGCTGGGCGCGAGAGTCACGGATGGGAGGGGGGTTGGGGGGTTTGGGGGAGTCCATCAATGTGGCAAACCATCGAGACGTCGTCGTATTTAACCATCGATTGACCGAGTCTCCTCATCCTCTGTTGGCCAAGCAGGTAGGGTCCCCCCTGTTGATGAGGTGGCTGTGTATGGGAGGCCAAACAATGCACAGAGGCGGGAGGCTGGAGGGACACATCAATGAGTTCCTTTCTCTCTGGGGAGCCACTGTTTACTCAGCACAAGGCAGGTGGGGGGGGGGGGGGGGGGGGAGCAGCACAATGGTGTTTCTGGGACTCTGCGCCTAATATTGATGTCATACTACTCATCTCCACATTATCCCTGCTATTGATTAGTCTGATCTCAGCCTGGAGCGCTGCGGAGCAACAACAAACAGCCCTTTTTTCTCTTCTCTCTTTCCCAGTCTCATCCCACTGACTCCCACATACTCTGAGAGAAACCGAGAAGCCCATCTGTTTTTTCCAGCTTTTCCTGATGAATCTCTTGCACCCTCCGTTCATGGTTTATCGATCAGAGCTGCGTCAAAGCTGCTGAGATTCTTAAGTCCAGAACTGCAGAATCACACAGAACAAGCAGAAGCTTTTCATCCCTTGTAACTAAATTGGCTTTGCAGCAAAGCAATCATTAAGAAGACATAGTTTGGTGCTGTGATGACCCCGCCTCTTTTGGCTGTTGGACCGGTTGTTTGTCTTTGTTTTTTGTGATGCAGATGCCCAGTAGGTGTGGTCATTGTTTATTGGGACACCTGGGCCCTGTCTTCTCAGTACTTTAAGAGCACACCCCACTTAATCCATGAGGGAGAGAAAGGGGGAACTCTGCTCCCTACGCTGTACGCTCCACATCCTTGTCTTTGTTTTTCCTTTTACCATGCAACACTCACTATTTCATCATTCATGCACACACGCTACCGACTTACTGACTGCCACACCTCATAGCATTTTGGGACTTTTAGTTGTTTCAAATAAGTTTTAGTTGGTGTTTTGCTTTAACTTCTTGTGTGACCTCCGGTTATTTGTCATGGTTTTTGAGCCAGCCAGGACAGTGCTCATAAAGCAGCTGCTTTCACTTTGCATTCTCGTCATTTACTGACTGAGAAGAGTAAACTACTCAGCTAGCATATAGATGTACAGTATGTTTCTTTATGACAGCATCATTATTGACTCAACTTGTGTCAGACGTGATGATGAGTTGTTACAGAGATGTAACCTTGCACAGAAAAACTTTGAAGATGCTGTCACATCATGCTAAGAGCTTACAAATTACTCACAGAAAACCTTCAGCTGCCAGGAGCTTTACAGTAAGTGGAAAATCTGAATCACCCACTATAACGCTTTAACTCAAAAAAAAATCAGTGGAAATGTAGGCTGCGCCTACTAACCATCATTGTTTCCACACAGGAAAAATGTACAGGGGTTTTAACGTATTCATAAAATCAGACGGTATCACATCCCTGACTGCAGGATATCTGCCTCCACTGGTGAGGAAAGTGGGCAGAACTGTTTTGATCTAATGCATGATATGTAACCGTATAGCACTTAGTGAAATGCATCTGTTGATACATTAGAAGACTCCATGCTGCGCTGCTTTGAAAATCAGATTGAATCTAAAATAATAATCCCAGTTTATTTTTTCTTGGCTCTTGTTTTCATAGGTTTGGCCACCAAACGAATCGCTGCACTCTAGAAGCACAGTCACACTGCTACAAGAAGTCAGGGACCACATGAAACATGAGCTGTCAGATAATCAGAGAGTTTGTAAACAGTTTATCCAGATTTTTGAAACCATATCACTATATTCCCAGATCTAAGAAACTGAAAAGTACAATCTTATATAGAAAAGATGATCAAAACTACAAAAATAAGACCCAAATTGTAAAAAACCTGAATTATCCATTAAGATTTTATCAAAACAAGTGACAGACCATTATTACTCACAAGTGAATAATAATATAATAACACATACTGAGAGAAGACCTCACAGCAGATTTTGCTGGTTTTAATGTATCTGTACCTTTGATATCATTGCACTAGTGTTGCCAAATCAATATGCCATATTATGGCAGTATTGGATTTAAAGGGTTGTTGCATCAATGTGATGAAATATCTTGCATTTAAGTTGTTAATGCATTGGATTTTGCAATAGACACTTCAATCTAGTTAATCATCTATACAAGTAGTAGTGAAAAGTAGCTAATGACACTTACTGAGTAGTGCACTTAAGTTTAATTCTGAGTTATTTGTACTTTATTTGAGTATTTACACTTTTTGCTGCTCAATTCTTCTCCACAACAGTTATTTAACAGTAATAGTTACCTTTTAAATGAAGATTTTAAAATCCTGCAACAAGCACATAAATATGATGCAGTGTTATAGGCTGCAGAAAACTACCCAAAAGCATATAAATTAATTCAAATCAGCTCCATCTGGACTTGTTGATATTTCTGCAGTGTAAAATGAAGCTGTGTGTTGTTGTTGATCAGCTCTCTATCCACATGAGTCTGCAGCGCAGAGTCCAGGTGGGAGCAAGCAGCGGTGACACCTTTCACCGTGTCACACAAGAACACTCTGCCCTGGCTCATCCAGCGCTCTCTTCTGGAACTCTGCCTGGACTCTTGTCACTCGCTCGTGTTGCCTTTCAGCCTCGCCTCTGACATCAGTTGCTGTCTCACTCCGACTTGCCTTATCTAGGGTTTCACGTGAAGCAAGGTGTAGTAGGAGGATAATTGGTCCTCTGATGTCTGGCGGGTCACAGTATCTCCCCGCGGCTAAAAATATACCCCCGTGTGTCCGTGCTCATATGTGTGCGGAAGGGAAGCCCCGGTGGACGGACAGCGGAGGTTTACAAACGGTTTATTGATGATGGAAAAACAAATACGAGCCATCTCGGAGCAGCCTGAGGAAAACAACAAACCCCAAAGTGTACCAGTATACTGTAGCTGTCACGTTGAATGCTCACTTGGAGAATTCCTTAACCAGTTTACTCTCTCTCATGCCTTCATTTGAGCTGCAATTTGAGGACTTCTGAGCGTAAAATGGCAGGATGTGATCATTCACATCAAGCAGATGTGCTTCCCCCCCCCCACACACACACACACTGTGTTGCCTTGTCTTCTTAAATATACACCTGGTTAATTATTCACAGCCCTGAGGGTCTGCAGTCTAGCAGAGTAGCTGCCTGCGTAAGAACCTGTCTTTCCTGATTTTATCTCTCAAGATTTCGTTATTCTGGGCACGGAGTCAACGATAGGCACGTCATCAGAATTTTTCTGGTTTCTAGGAAGGGAGGGGAGGAAGGGGTCACAGAGCAGTTAAACTGACAAACCTGGCTGATCGAGCAGCTAGGTGAACAAGGCCTCCGAGTGTGAGTGGCAGGGGGGGAAGGCCGGCCTGCGAGGCCCGCTGGAAACAGATGTCAAACAGGAACTTGTGTGTTTAACGTCTCCTCTGCATTAAACTTCCTGGAGACACAATCTGGCCGGCCAGCAAACTGCTGCCTCATACTTTACCTCGGTCAGCCTGTGACCTACTTTCTTGCTGAGATGTGGAGAGTCAAAACAAAAAAGTACAAAAAAAAAGGTGCACTCGCTCACTCTCTTGCTTGGTTTGGAAAGAAGGCTCGGTAGAAGGTTTTAGGGGTGTGTTAGGTGTTTTCTAGCTGCTCCTTACCCCACGGGCAAAAACACACAGACTGAGGTCAAATGTCATTGAAGGGAAATATGGTGAAGTACTAACAGTGAAATACTGTGCAAGATCTAGTGCAGCCACAAAAAGTAGCATTATATCAGAACGGAAGCAAAGTTTGGAGTTCTCCCAGAGGCTCAGTAATGATGATATAAAATATAGGAATTGGCTTTACCTCAGTTTCAGAGCACAGCTGACTTCCCATCATCTGCCTTTTAGAAATGTGAAGCTAGATAGGTAATAATAATAAAGACAAGGGTTAAGGTTGATAGTGATTCATCCCATTCAAATCCAGGATCAAATCTGCGTATTCAGTGCAAATCCTTTCAATCAGTTATCTTCCCAAAGTCAAAATGGATGCAACTATGAGAATAAAGTTGCAAAAATTACAGCCAATAATTAGCTAAAGCATAATCTGCTGGTGGTGGCATTTGTCATTTTAAGCAGTCTCATTTCCTAACATTACCTGAATGTTTTCTACATTACTCTTAGCTAATAAAAAAAAGATCAATGAGAGATTTGTTAGCTTAGTGAAAACTAGCACATCTTTCCCGTCAGCCCCTGGCACTGAGGTTCAGCTCTGTCAGCTTGTTTTGACTGATACATCGCCTTTACGAGGTGAGTTTAGTGACGTCACAGCCTGTCTCTGTGCAGCATTTAACACCTGGCTGAGACGCACACACACACACACGCAGTACTAAACCTGGACACGCCTGCTCACGACTGCACTATTAAACTAACAACTTCATTTTCATAAGTAATTGTTTTGTTCTCTCTACTACCAACTGATATAATAAAGATGTAGGTACAGTACATCCAGTTCAGCAAAGCCTCTCTTATGCATTCTCTTTGTAACACCTAGAGTCGAGTTGGTTTGACATAAGAAAAAAAAACAAAAAACTCTGGTGCACAGGAAGTGATGCCTTTTTATAATACCACAGGCAACAGCAGTTTCAATATAGACAAAGAACAGGGCAGTTACTACGAGCCACCATGACTGAACAGACGCAGAGAAGAGTTCCACCCGCAAAACAGAAACTGCAATGACAACACAGATCACACTGTTTGACTTACAGGTGATCTCTGAGGAAAAAACACCGCAGCAATAAACTCACTCAACTCAAATATTATGTCGCTGCAGGGTTTCTCAATATTTATCTCAGTGGAGATGCAAAAATATCTGCTGCATATTCAAGACCAAAGCACTTATTTAATACTATTGTGGTTCCAAGAGATATTCATTTCCTGTAATGACTACTAATAGCTCAGACTCAATCTGCTTAACAATAAAAAGACAATGCAAACTAATTAAAACAATTAGTGGATTTATCAATTAGTCCCTTTTGATTTTGATAATATAATTAAATAATTGTTTAAGTCATTTATCAAGTAAAACTATGAAATCTATGCTGACTCTCAAATGTGAGGCTTTCCTGGTTCTCTCTGTTTCACATCGAAAAGAAAATAGAATTAAAATTAACATTGAGCTTGACTTTGGGCTCTGGAAACTTATTGTTGGCATTTTTCAATCTTTTTTACATTACTTAGACAATTTTATTAATAAAATAGGTGATATTGATAACAAAAATATAGTTTTTACCCTGAACTTAACAACTGATAGCATATGAAGAATAAAAGATCAATAAAACATCAGCTACAACAACATGAAAAGATAAACTCAAAGCACTTCAGACCAAAACACATCATATTTAACTCCTTTTGGGTCAATGACCAGGGCAAAACTGCACATTACACAAGCTGGGTATAGATCTGAGAGCGCACACCCCTACCAAGACTGCACTACACTGCACAATCCATCCATCCATCCATCCATCCATCCATCCATCCATCCATCCATCCATCCATCCATCCATCCATTTTTTTACCGCTTACCCTCTTGAGGGTCGCGCTGGAGCTGGAGCCAATTTCAGATGACATTGGGTGAAAGGCAGGGTACATATATATATGTAGAGTATGAATGCTCTCTATATATATTATAGAGAGCATTCATACTCACACTTATGGGCAATAAGAGTCACCAATTAACCTAACCTGCATGTTTTTGGTCTGTGGGCCCCAGCTGGCTGTTGACTTCAAAGCCAGAACCCTCTTGTTGTGAGGCGACAGTGCTAACCACTGTACCACCGTGCTACCCTAGGCTGCGCAATCTGCTACTTCAATAAAAGAAAAAGCTTCAAATATGTCAGCCTCCATCTGGATCTGCGTTAGAATATAGCAATGAGACAGAGATGACGCATTTGTTTGATTCAAGTCACACGCTAATGAGAAATTAGTGCATTTGGATCTTGGCCCATGTTTTTTAACTAAATTTCATTGAAATCTGTTTCTTGTTTCTTGAGCTATCCTGCTACCAGACGAACACAGTCTCCTCAGCACAGACAGAGCACATGTAACCAAATGGAAGCTGCTGCTATAATGTGTCAGCCGGTGACACGGATCAGTCCAGCAGCCAGATGAAGGTGATAAAGTGAGCGGGAGCAGCACCCTGCTGAACACATCTACGCTGGCTGCTGCTGACATGGGAACAGCTTGTTCCTCTCACACACACACGCACACACACACACACACGCACAAAGCATCAGAAGAACTAAAAAAGAATGCTTTTAATTTTCCTGCTTTCATAAAATATTAAAAAATGAATTTGATCTTTCGATACAAGAATAAATGACTTGTTTTTCTGTCGCTTTTTGAGCAGAGCTCCAGCATCATCCGCTGCGCCGCATTCAGATGAAGCCCATTGACATTTCCCCAGTGAGAGTAATTGACATGCAGAGAGTATCACTGACAAGACAGTGCTGGATTCCCGCAGAGTCATAGATTATTGTTCTCTCATCAGATCAGTGGTCAGAGAGAAAGACTGAGACGGCTATTAATCATTAGGCCTCCTCTCATAATGCCCCTCTCCGGCTGAGGAGTGTCTGACTTTCTCCACATCCTGCCTCCATTTACATATTACATAGAATCTGCATATCATATTGGCTGGCTTCATCTGTCTCTGTGATTGTGACACTAGGTGTCCGTTACGTAAAATGTTCTGTAATGGCTTTATTTTAAACATGGAGAACAGTGATGCTCGGATGGATTTTAAATGATGAGTCTTAATTATTGACCAGCAGCTTACTACTGCTGTATACCCAAACACATTTTCTAGTCTACTCCATAATTTATTAGTTTGAATAAAGACTTCTTCTGTTTATTTCTCACAGTCTGACAGTGCCTAAGCATTGTTAAAACTGACAAGACATTAGGATGCAACTCACATCTCATGTCTGTTTGCTCACTGTTTGCTGGATATTTATAACTGTAAGCAATTAGCATGAATAGAAATAGAAAATGTAGGGAATGATACTGATGGTCTTTGATTAATGGGGTTTTCTGAGTGTTTTTTTTTTATGTTATTTGCCTGCATTGCAAGAGGCAAAAATGAATGAAACATCTTTCATTCAGCATTTCTTTCATTGGTCTTTCTGAAAAAGTGAAACATGCTCCTACTGTACTGTATCCCTGTTTAGACAAATGTAGTGAGCTACACATACAGTTGAGTAAGGTTGTATGGCTCCTGAATCAGACCCTGGGTTCCCAGTTTCATGTTGGCTTTCCATTCAAACATGAGTCTGGCAGGTAAAGTTGCCTGCACATTTGAAGTATTTACAAAACAGGATTTTAAGGGTAAGCGCTGAGATGCAGGAGAAGATGTGTTTATTATGTATTGTTAAGTTTGCCTAGATTCATTAAAAACATTCAGCTTAAACCCCTCCCAGTTCAGAATATGGGACGAGGTCAACCAGCAGATTAACCTGTTGGAAGTGGGCTTGGAGGAAGAGTCGGGTCACATTCGCTCCACAAACTAAGTGTTTATCATAGAAACAAAAACGTGTGTGGTACTTCCTGTACCCTGACTGAGCACCCAGCTTGACTCACATTCCTTACATTTGTTTTATTATCTCATCATGAGCTTATGACCTCAACGTTTGCAGCTTGAGGGTGAGCAACAGGGTGAGAGGGGTCAGCTGGGGGTTGGATTAGTTTGCTTGGGGAATGGGCAAAGATGTCAGCCAATCAGCGGTCAAGAAACCGAGTGTCTGTCAATAAGGAGATGGGAGGGGAGGGGAAAGCAAATGAGGAGCATTAGGGTAGGTTAAAGAACAAAACAGAGAGGAAAGTGGGAGGGAGAGGTGGGACAGACTGGCCGTGGTGGAAGTGGCTGACTCAGGCAGGGTTCACTGAGTTCAGCTAGTAAATAAGTGACTGACTCCTCCGAGTGCATTCCAAGGCTCCACCTCACCCTCCCGCCCAGCGTCTTCTCGGGGGGATTCCTGGGGTTTCTGGGGCTGCTCTGCGCTTCGTGTGTCAACATTTCCAAACCCCGCTGCCAGCAGTGAAGGGGGGGGGGTGGGGGGGGCTGGCTGCTGCGTGGCTCATTCACTCTTTAGCGTGTTTGCTGCAGATGAAGAGTGGAAGGTCCACATACCCACACACACACACACACACACACCCCCACCCGCCCGTCGTCCCCTAACAAAAACATCCTGAGGGTCCCAGTCAAACGGCTCGCCACGGTAAATGAGCCAGTTCCACCAGAAACCTCACACACTGCTTGAAAAGACTGACTTTCACACTCAGTCATGTAACACACAAAAATATTTTTCACAGCCAAACATGGCTGTCAGTTGTATATGCAGATTAATACACCCCTGAAGCAATGCAGAGTCTGGCCATGGCACCATCTGCCTCGGCTTTTGCTAATCACCTCAGCCAGATGGGTTAGCAGATCTTTAGGAAGCTTGTTTTCCTCCACAATAATGTGCCATGTCGGGCCGTAACACAGAAATCGGCCCTGGTTTTTTTTATCTAAAAAGGAAAAGTGGTATTACACTGAATGCCTTTGAGCGATCCCAGGTGATAGTCCACAAGATTGCTGAGTGTTTCAGGTTTGAGAACCTATACTGCCGACAAAATACCAGAGGGAAATGTCTGTGAAGGGCAAAAACGTAATATTGCACGGAAAGAGGAAAAAAAGAACACGCTGCATATTAAGAGCATTCCACATTTTGTTTAGTAGGTAGGGCCCAGTTAATGACCACACACACACACACACACACAAAAACAGCTTGACAATTCAGTGGGCATTCTGAATCAGCGGCTCTTTCACAGTGAAATTTGAGTCTCAGCACATCTGCTGCGAATGAAGTCTTCATCTTATTTGGGTTTTTGCCACATCAGGAAAAACAGTGTGTGGTTATTTAGCTCAGAAGCACAAATCATTTCATTTCTCTGATGAAAATCGAAATTGAAGTTCTGCACTGCTACGGCCTTTATGAGTCAATGAAATGAATCTTTTTAATTAGATTTCTTCTGTATAGAAATAGACGGTGAGAGTTCGGAAGCAGCGGACCTTCACTTGCTGGTAGGTTTGTGGATTTCAGCCTGTTTATTTGAGATTTCAAACCTCGGCCGACAGCGGCTGGGTTGTTTTTACGTCCCTGCATGGAGACGGGCTATAGGTCGAGCATTCCTGAGCCAAGGCCTGAAATCCTGAGAACAGCGCCTGAAGTAAACTAGCTCCGAGACAATGGCGAGAGGTTGAAGGTGAGGAGAGTGGGGCCTTTGCAGCTACTAATATATTCCAAGGAGATTTCTAAAGTGCTCCACCGCCAATTGCCCCACATAATGGTTGCCATGGTGATGGGTCCTCGGATCCAGAGCTGCGGTACAGAAATGAACCGGCAGAACAATGACCCCAACTTCCACCACGTTACGGAACATTTTTCAACGGGCTCCTTTTTCCGTTCTGTGTCAGAAGGTAAGTAAACTCCAATTTATAGAAAAGAAAATCTGCTTTTGTCCGCGTTCCGTTTCCATCTCTGCTGTTCCCATGGTTCATGGCTACAGCCCCAAACTTCCTAAGGCTTTTTTTTTTCCAGAGGCATCCTTTCAGCCTATAGTCTTGACAACACAGTAGGAATTTGCATGCATCAATAGTTAAGAAGAAAACAACATCCTTAACACAATCCACAAGTCTTGAGACCCACATGCCTTTGGAAGGGTCATCTCGATTTTAGCATGAGTAAAATAATTGGGAATTTTACATTATTGATTCAAAGCAGCACACTACTGACTCTATCAGCTATTTATGAAGCCTTAACATCAATAATCCTTGGAGCAATATTGAATTTTTCATAGTTAATTAATGTTAAACTCAACAATCTACAACCCAGTGGAATAACAAAGGGAAGGAAAGAATTCCATTCTTTGAGTAAAGCCACATAGCTGAAGTCTGATAGCTGCCTTGCAAGTGTGTGATGTCACACTGAAAAAGGGCAACATGGGTGAGCTAGGAGTGCCATACTAACCACAGGCATAGCAACGACACCCACGCCACCCATCCTTGGTAGAAGGCTCTGTAAACAGTGGTGACAACTGGGGGTGACATACGACTTATGGACCCCTTGTCCCAAGCAACAAAGACTATGCTACAAAGTTGCAGTCAATAACAGTTACGGCTTGGACAATGTCTGTAAACTTGAGGGTTTGCCTCTAAAATGAGACATCAACCACTGGAACAAAGTCACATGTACTGCAGGCAAAACATAGATAGAATAAGAATGCTGTCTTTGAAGAAAGGCCATTGTTAGAGCAAGAAGTTCCTCACCTATCATGTCTTCTGTTGTTCTGAGAAAATAACCCTTGATGATGTAATAGCAATGTCATCAGGATTATGTGTTTGAGACTTAAAATGAATAACAGAAAACATGCATTATAGCAAACATGCCTGCCCTCCCAAAAAAGGAGGTGCTAGGATCTGGGTGTAGTAGTGACTACTTGCAGAGTTATTTGATGAGCAATTATTATATAACAGTAGATAGAGAGCTAACCACTAACACACTAGCTGGCTGGGAACATGCTAGCAGCTAGTCACAGTAGCCCTTGGTTGTTAATCAGATAATAAGTTTGCACAGTTTATTCAGAGAAGCATTTGTACCATCTGTGTCAGATTCCTAACTGTGTGCAAAAAGTGTCTTTTGTAGAGCAGTTTATTCTCTGATATAGCTGAGTTATATAAAAGCGGTTGGTGCAGCATAGCTAATAGGCTATGATAGCTTCCTTTGTTTTGGACTGGCTCTCCATTCCCTCAAAGGTCAGCACTGTCTAGACAGTTTGCTATTGGTCAACAGCACAAATTTCCATGTCAAAGTTCACCGAAGTTGCTGCAAAATTTTGCAGTTTTAAATACAGAGTCTAAATGAAAGACATTATTGAGTTGTATTATAGAGAGTGTAGGATCCAGCTTTTCAGGAGCTTTACCCTTAGTAAGGTCAAAACTCTGTGTTGGAACAATTCAGTGATTTGTTGTTAGGCCATGGAAAATTAGTCAACAAATTTCAATTGTTGAAATAAATGATCAAAAAGAAGTAAGGATTTGCTGCTTTCAATCGAAAAAGTAACTGACATATTAAACAATGATGAAAGTAACTGATGCATCCCTATATAAAGAGACAGAGACAGAGGTGAAGCTCTCTAACAGACACTGAACTGAATAAGTGATCATATAAAAGAGATTGATTACGTCTGAGAAAGCTGGACTCACCTATATTTGATCTTTTGCCTGTTTTCACACCAAGTTTGCTTTGGCATCAAAGACCAGCTAGTAAACATGAGCATGCTGTCAAACAGTTACCATTCACTGCTAAATGGAGCCAGACACCAATATATGCAGCTTTAAGGATCGCACAGTAACTCAATTTTAACTGACACATACACATACATACAAACAACTTTAACTGGCACACACAGCACACTGGAGCTATGTTGTATAATTTCTCCCCCTTTAAACAGTGTTTTTATATAAATCTTCGTATGGAGCATCTACTCCCATCCCCCCATGGACATACATAGCAGAGTCAAAAGTCACACTTGCACAGACGGAGGATATACAGCCTCTTGACAGCTCTAACAGGAGTGGGAAGGCAGCCTATAATGGAATCTAAATAACACTTGTGCAGGGCTCATTAAAGTTGCCCTGTGTGCTTGGTCATTAACTCTCCTCTTGTGTGACCTTCATCGCTCAAGGTGGGGTGGAGAAGGTTGCCACTGCGGTGTACAGCCTTGTTTCCAACAAGCTTAAGAAGACCAAGCGAAGGCAGACTGTGCTGATTTATGTCCTGTGAGAGTGTTGCCGCTTTTTATGGGCTATAAAAATTATTAACCCACTGAATGTCCTCTAAACAGTTTAATTCCACAACGGAAAATATCTGGCCTTTAAAAAAAGCTGGTGCTTGATCCTACAAAGCTCATACTGCTGTTGAGGGATCAAGATAATGTAGGATAGAAATTAATTTTCTCTTCTTGGGGTGATACTAGTATCATCTTGAGGATACTATCATTAGCATGCAAACATGTTGATGTTTAGCAGGTGATGTTTACCATGTTTACCATTATTGCCATTTTACTTTAGCATGATAGCATGCTAACAATCGCCAATCACCACTAACACAGTTCAGTCATATATATAAGTATTGGACAAATGAAAAATTTTGATCTGATGATGACACTGGATGAAAGTGAGGGGATAACCAAATGTCATTTATCCTGTGGTGAACATATGTGTACCAAATTTCATGGTAATCGGTCCAAAAGATGTTTGTTGACCGCCACTGTTTAGAGCCACACCAGTTATGTTGGCAAAATCAAAAAAATGATAGTCACTGGTGCTATAAAACCATGCTTTTCCCTTTACTGATGCTGAGAGCTGTAAGTTAGCAGTGAAGGCTGAGCCAACATTTCAGTGTGCATCAACCCAAACCCTAAAACTATGTGAATATTGCAGAAATGCTTTAAGGTAAAGTTGGGATTGATCTGGGACTCATTTTTAATTCACACGAAAACTGAGTAGTTCCTACTATTTGTCATTAGGTGTATTACAGTACAGCTTTAATATAGATTTTGTAGTATTTGTAATGCAATGATTTAATTACAATATATGGTGGTGAATGAATATCTGAAATTATAAGTTTATCGTTGATTGGTCGATCCACAGAAAATATCCAACTACTTTTGTTTTCAAAAAAGTCTCACAGTCTACTCGCAAGTTTTTTTCCAGAGTTTTCAACTGCATCCCATCTAAGCATCATCTTCTGAGCAAACTCCATCCACTGATGAAGACTGTGAGATGCAGCTGAAAGCTTGTAACTGGACCTTGGGTCAAGATTATTTGTCAAACTTCTATTTTCAAGGTCAAGAGTGATCTTTTGCTCTCAACTGTAATTTATGAAAAAGTTATTTATCAAACAAAAATGCAGGTTCCAGCTTCTCAAATCACATTTGGTTCTGAAAACTCTCATCTATTTTTTTTTATCAATAATCTTTTTTTTCGATTATGAAATGATTCATTAGTTGCAGCCCTGACAGTGTCTAATTCTCTGGGTAAGAGATTGAAATCCTTTGTCTTCTAAAGTTGATATTAAGCCTTTTAAACAAACATCTAACACCAAGTCACATAAGCGAATTGATGGCTTAATTGTGACTTAACATATCCATTCAGGTATCAAGCTACAGCAGACTCCTGCCTTTGTGCAGCATGTCTACCTTAAGGCGACTACTCATACTGTATCACTGCAATGCTAAATACCAGTCTGACATGCCAAATCCAGACCTCCCTACAGGGCAATGAACTCAAAACACATATCCGTCAGAGGAGCTAGTCCAACTGCATGAAGACAGGATGATGAAAACGAGTGCAAACATCATTCAATGGATGTGAAACAGTCCAGTCTGATCATGCAGATTAAAAGGTCAAACTCGGACTGAAACTTACCTTTTTTCAGTGTTTGTCTACTAAAAAAATCCCGTCTTGTGTGACAGTGGTTGTGGGACGAGTTGGCAGGCTCGACATCCCTCCCCCCACTGGCAAGACCACCAGTGTATTAAAATAAATCTGTGCACATGTCCCACCCCAACATGCTTGCTAGACATTACCTTATACAAGGCTAGCACCAGCTCGTTCTGCTGTCTGCTGGCCTGTGAGCAGATTTTAGCTCCCCTGCTGCCCCTGGCCTCAACCCCACCCGCCTCATTTACCCCGCAGCCCCCTCCATCTCCAGCCCCCACCTCTCCTGTGTTTCTGTGTACATGATCTCACATGACTCAACAAAACCCTGGGCCTGGAGCAGGGCTGTCCGGAGCTTTTTCCCAAGAGGGGAGGAGAAGATTGACTTTGTGGAAGGGACCTGGAGCGCTGCCCTCGACTTGGCTCAAATTGCCCCGCTTGTCAGGCCTGATGGATTTTGGCTAAAAATAAAAGCAAAAAGGGGCCCGTGACAGGCAGATAAATGAACCCAGCTCCTCCCGCTAACCGAGCCGCCACATCGTGCAGCGTCTCCCGGTTCCCTGATGCTTGGAAAACAACGATGGCGTGCACGGCGGCCCCGAGAGCGCTGGTGTTTCACAAACAAAACATTCCCTTTTCCGTGTGTGGTGGCGGGATTCGGCGAAGGAGTAGAGCAAATGCAAGATGAGCCAAGTGAGTGGGAATTCCTGCGCTTCCCCCCCCCCCTCTCTGTCACCCCGCCCCACGCACATTCCCCCGCCACATTCATAGCAAAAAAGTCTGAGCAAAACAAAGCAGCAGACTGGATAGAAGGATCATAACCCAACTCAAACAAATACAGCAGCAGACGAGCCTGTGGGCTTTTCCCTGACGGAGATTAAGTCTTGTCCTGATCACTCACTAGACCTCTGGAATCAACAAATGGCACTTTCCAATTGTCAGTTTGAATGGTTTATCATTTGGCAACTTTTTATGTGTCCTTCACCCTTTAAACCTTTGAACCCTTGAATGTTTTAGCTTGGTTTTCACACCCTTCAGTTATAGGCTTATAGTACATGTCTTAGCCAGGTGTGCCGTATATGGTTATTTGCAGAATAAGTTAAATGACATAAACTGGCATAAAGGTGATTATATACATTTTCTAAGACATGCTTTATGAAAAAAAAAGTGTTGCCATGATGCAGTTTGAAACTGTTTGGGTTTTCTGTCTGTGTCCATAGTTGTTGACCTGAGCCCTGTTTTTTTTTTTAACCTGTATTTGTTTACATTATGTCAAATCTGCACAATGGAAAATCATGCTCTGTTTGCTTTGTAAACATGGATGTACAGATTACCTTGATTATTGAGAAAGTCTTAATCCCTGGTGGGAAACTGAGATACTGGTAACTGAAGATGAAGTCACTCTGATATAAGCATGTGTGATGTATGTATGATGTCCATGAGTCTATTACGACTGAGGATAAGTAGTTAAGACATCAGAATGCTGAATGCAGAAGTGTTTATCGATGTTCAAACAGTACCTGAAACCCACTTCCCCCCACATTTTTTGGTCATCACAATTGGGGTGCTGTGTCTGACAATTTCCCAACAAAATTAAGCAGGATTTGAGCATCTCTCTCAAACTTTCTTTTTTCTTTCTTCACACAACTACCTCTGTCATTTTTCATGTGGAAAACCAAATGCAATACCATGACCACCCTAAAGGAGAGACTGTAAGTACTTTGTACCTATGAACTAGTTTGTTTCAAGCATACTCTAGCCTTTAACTGTCCAAACCCCCCTCACATGACACTGTGGATCTCAAATGAACTGATAATACTACAAATGCACAGACCATCCCTTGTTTATAGTGACCCAGGTGCAAGGCTCCTTTAAATATTCCTTTACTGTTGGCCATGTGAAGCTCGTACGAGGTCTGCACGGGTGATCCAGACTGCATCTGGATCCTATCAGAAACCGCAAATACGCATGTAGTGAAAGTGCTTGGTAGCAGCGCAGGACGCCCAGCCTAATGAAAAGGAAGAGCACGTTTTGAACTCCTGCAATAGGTCAGTGGCAGGCGTGGGCCTCGCCTCACCTCACACACACACACATGAAGGAGAGGGAAGATCAATTGTCGGGGAGAGGTTCTGCCTCACCTCACCTCCCAGGCTACCCGAGAGTGTCCCGAAATATCCCTCCTCGCTGAACAAAAGAACAAAATGGCAAGAGGTGATACGTGATACAGCAGGGTTAAAAATAGACTCACCACTGACGGCTAGGGCAGTGTTTCATGACCTCTGCATAGCGCTCTTGGATTACACCTCAAGTATCAGCATGGCTAAGACTCCTACGACTCAGCTTAGGGCTGCAAACAGAAAAAGGATAGGCTTTTTTTTTTTTTTTTTTTTTGCACCACTTGTAGACATAGAAATTGGATCAGGAAGCCTCACTTCTATTAGGATTTTATGTGGCCTGGAACTTGAGAACAGAGAGAATCAAACGTTCTCACGCACGTCAAAGCAAAGAACGTCCTGTTTTGGGGATTCAAAGGGTCTCATGGTATGTGGAGCATAAATGATCTGCCTGAGAAGACAGAGACGTCCACCTTTTCAGGGGGAGGATATTTCTTTTGTTTTGATGTCACTGCACATGGCATACTACACTGAGGATCATCAAAACATTACATCATGCCGAAAAAATCCATGAGAGAAGCTGCAAGCTTTTCCAACTGTGGTTTGCTGCACATCAATCAAAGCTCAGCGAGAAAAGAGAGGAATTAGGGGGAGAGAAGTCCTGAAAGCCACTTGTTTTCTTGCAAAGTGTTAACAGACCGCTCGACTCAGCGGATCAGATATTTGAATCAGGCTCTGGAGGTGGTCTAAAAATGAAAAATGCCTGAATGAGAAAGGAAATTAGCATAAAACAAGGTGTTGCTTTTGATGGGAAAACAGTCTGCATTTTTCCTTCTTTAAATTACTTGTTGTTCAGTACAATACTTTGTTTCCCTTCCTTTCAAACATGTAAACAAGCATTTTTGTGACTGAGGGACTTTGTATATCAAAGTCTGCTAAAGAGCAGTACTTATTCATACAGAATTGATTGATTCAAAGACATTCCAGTGGTATAATGGGAATAATTTCTCCCACTCTGTGTCATAAGTGCATGCAACATGCCTCAGAGTGACAGGAACAATGGCCTCTTTCACTGCATTCGCCAAGCTGGAGATGGGGAGGTGCATCATGGGAAGCAGACAGGCAGACAGGCTCGTACAGTCGAGCGCGGATACTTCAGAGAGGCCTCACACAAACCCAGGCAACAAGCAATGGCACTTAAACTTACAGACATGGGCCATGTTTGAATGATGTGCTTTGTAAAACACACATTGCTGGAGCTCAGACTGAATTAGAGGGCAAGCAGTTCATGGACCCCTTATAACCCCTGATTTTATGTAAGAAAACATGAAGTGTGACAAGTGTATTGGGATGTTTTCGCATTTGTTTCAACTGGAGACAACATGCATTTCCTAGAAAAAAATGCATAAAGCATTTTAAAAGAATGTTTTGCTAGATCTCTTAAGATTTCTTATGAGGTTGTAGTGAGGTTGCACATTGCAACCAACTGAATACCCCTCCCCCTCCCCTTCAAAGCATTTATGAGAACCTATGGTAGCTGCGAAACTCGAGAAAAACACGAAAGGCCCTCTATGGAGCCAGTGTTTGGTTTGTCCATTCTGGGCTACTGTAGAAACATGGAGGACTCCGTGGAAGGGGACCTGCTCCCTATTTTGATATAAAGAGCTCATTCTAAGGTCATAAAAACACAACAATTCTTATTTTCAGGTGATTATACACTGATAAAACATACTTATGAATATTACATTACATTTCTGCTAAGTCAGTTCCGCTAGATGCCACTAAATCTTACACACTAGTCCTTTAAGTACATTTCAAAACATTCAGCTGTTTTCTGTTGCACAATGTCCTCCACAACAAAAATAAGGGAATTGCATTCTAGGGAAATGTATTTTTTCCTGACAAATAAAAGAAAAATATGCCACAAATGCTGCTTGGAGACAAAGAAAACCCTTTAGATATTTATCACTTTTTTGACACATTTGCTGCCTCAGACTGGACATTAACTTCGGATCACATTAACCTTTTTTTGTTTCGGCATATTCATTTAACAATTCAGTTCATTACTTCTCGGTCCAGCTTGGCTCCCTGTTCTCCTGTTTTTGCCAGACATTGTTTGAACAACCACACAAGATTCAATATTAATCTGGGCAGGGACAGGAAGCAGGAAGTCATTCAGTATTTTAGCTTTCCTTAGGCATCTGTTTGAGGTATTACTTTCACCACCATAGGCAGAATAATGACAAATGTAAAGAGACTAAAATATAATTTCTATACAAACTTGCAAACATGTCCAAGTCACACTGAAATTTCAATCATCCTCAAATTTTGTGCAAGGAAATATTAACTATGCTACACTATATGCATAATGACCCATAGTAAAACTATTTCTGGACACATTTGTGGAAACAGCATCTGTAGTGTGCTGAAGAACATCACAGTGAATATCCTACAAATGTTGAGACGAGGCGTTTTTCCTTCTTTTTCACCAAGTCTGCATGGTTGTTAGCAACTGTTAGCAATTCACGCTATCTGTCCAATTACAAAATTCAACATTTGGGAAGACTCATAATGTTGTTAAGTTTGTATTACACTCAGAAAGTGGGAGCTAACAAACCAAGCTTGCCAACGTTAGCGCTAATTCCCACTGGATGCTACTTTTCATTCATGTTATTTCAGCTCCTGCACACTCAGTACTGTGTTCTTCATGCATTATAGAAAGGAGGGGGGGCTAGCTAGCGTTAGCATCAAAAGGTATTGCTGTGAGCTCAGCACACTGTGTGTTATGGAGCACAGATTCGTGGAATAACAAAGTGCTGATGGGTGATGTATTGTCGCCCTCCCCATCTGGTTCAAACCTATACAATAGCGTGCTCAAAATGGAAGCAAGTATGAGTATATACGTATACAGTAACAAAATATCATCAGTGCCCTCCCACACAGAAATTGCAACAAAGTACCAACATCATCAGTCAGTACAAGAAAATTCAAGCGACCTGAAGAACACCAGTACGGATGTTGCTGTCACTGCAGAAAAATCAATGAAAATTACATTTCTGCTTTTTGGTAATTAAAATAAACAAAAGCAGAGATGTGTGTTGATCTCTTAGCAAAAAAATGAATGATCATATCAGTTGGACTTTAAGATGCAGTGGCAGGTCCCGGACTCATACAAGGCCAGAGCAGGCAGCATGCCACAGCCGCCAAAAGTAAAAGTATCCACGTTGAGCTGGTCTCAGGGTGTGACACACAGATGCCAGCACTCCACGTGGCCTGGGCTAAGCACCCTGACAACTTCTACTCCTACTACAGCCGCTTTAACTCCACTACTTACACTAAGCCACAAACTCTGGCTATGAGACTAACAGCTCCAGGACAAAGGACGCCTTTGTGTCTGCTAGTAGACTATTAAGTAAAGCACGGATAAGAGTTCTGACTTTATATACGTACGCAATACACGTGATAGCTGCCATAAAGAGATTTGTGAGCAACATGTCACTTTAGAGTTCAGGGTTTCCACTTTTACAAGTTACGTTCAATAGGATCTTTTGCCTGGGATCCACTATTAGAGAGAAATGGTTGAAAATCTAGCCGTTTTTTTGTTGTTTTGTTTTTTTAAATGGCTTGTTAACAGACTTACACCGGCATAGGAATAACAGAAAGTCACAGTTGGATTAATTATCATTCAATATTAAGTCTACTACAGCCGCTATTCTAGCACCTGCAAAGGAAGTCAGAGAAGGAAGCTTTATTTCCTTTGCAACAGTTAGTTATAAATGGAAATGCGCACTTTGTCAAGAATTTATTAGTTTCGAACAGTGTGGTTTCTGCTGTTTGTTTGAGAACACACAAGTGACATTATCAGACTTCCAGAGCCTTCGCATGATCTGTTTTGAATTTCTCATGTTTGCTTTTAGACCAAAACATGCTACTTTGAACGTTAAAACAGAAAGGAAACTATTAATATTTTTATAGTTAAATAAACAAGTCTTGTTGCTGCTAGGATTATAAATCACATATTAAATATAGATCAATGTAAATAACAAATGTAAAGAATCAGACACAATACACCAACCGAATTCTTGTTTATGCGTGTTGTGACTGTGACAAATGTTTGCCTCGGCTTCACGCAGTGTAACCACAACAGGAAAAAATAAAAAACAGCCTTCCTGTCAACATAATATAATGTTGTGAAAAATAGAAACAGACGGTGGAGTATGTAAGGTAGTAGTAGTGCTACTTACAGACTTGTGCTTCATCTTCTGATTGTGATTAGTGATCATTTATCCACGAGCAGCATACAGTCACACTGACTACATCACTATCAGTCAGAAAGATGCGAGGTCAGATAGATGATTGGCAGGTCGCTGGTGCGGGGGTAGGGCGTCCCTGCAACATGAAGACAGACCCTCCTATCATCCACAATTACTCATCCATTCTAACAGGAAAACTACTGAAACATATACCTATAAGACTTTGTGACTAAAAGAGTAGTTTTGACATTTCAAAATAAGTTAAACAAGTCATTCAATCTTGTTGAATTGTTAAAAACAAGCTAAAAAAATGATTATTTCTGTAAATTCTGTCAATGTTACTTGTTTCAGAAATCTGTACAGAATCACAAACATGGCAGGAAAAGGAAGATCAGTCTCCCGGTAGAAAGGAAATGGCACTTCATTTTAAAAAGCACCTGAAACACCCGTGTTGCTTGAGTGACAGGAGTTCATTTTCATTAACATGATTTTAAGAACTTTTAACCACATCTCTTGGTTCTCAGCAGATGCTCAGTTGAGCAAACTGCATCGACTACTAAGCAAAATACATCCCCTGAGGAAGACCATGAAATGCTGTAGAAAGTTCTAAAAAATGCTAGTGAGTGGACCTTGATTTAAGATTTATTTTGACAAATTTCCAAATCCCAAGTGTGTCAATGGTGACAAATTCTTCACCTAATACTTTCATGTTCATTATTAATGCACAGTTTGCTTTTAAATAAACTTAAACTAAATAAAAATCTCCATAGTGATGAGAAAATTATATGAGTTAACTGATTTCACACAAATGATCCTTAACTATTTTAATAATGACTGATTATTCATTTATCCAGTAGAATTACCAACATTATATTTAGAATTTAATTTTAAAAAATGAAGACGCTTTTCTCTATTTGATGTCAGTGAAAATTGAATAAGTTTGAGTTTGTGTTCTGTTGGTTGGACAAATTAAGCAGTTCAAGGAGCAGTGTGGATTCTGGGAATATACAACAGCCATTTGTCATTATTTTTCAACATTTGAACATTTCATGGGCTAAATAATTACTAACAAAAAAGACTTCCAAGGTCAAGAATGAACTTTAATGCTCAATTCATTTTAAAATTTAAAATGTAAAAGACAGTTGAATCAATAAAGAAACTAATCATTCGCTGCAGCCACATATATTACATCTTTTTTTCTGTTTTCAGTCTTAAAACTGTATTTTCTTATAATGTACAGTATTAAAATCTACCAGTGTGCTGCTGACAAAATGAACTCTTGTTTCTAATTCAAGTCATTTTTCAATTTTTGAAGGATAACTTGGTGTCAGTGCAGCTATCTGCCCCGTCCTGTCATGTTTCTCTGGGAACAAGTGGAATTAGTCCTGAAGACTGAATCTGCTGGGTTTTTTTTTTTACAGTACAGACAAACCAAAGATTCACATCATAGCTATTAGAGAAGTTTAAACCCATAGTATGTTTAAGATGATTAAGCCCTGATTGTAATGTGGCGGGAGTTACCAGAATAGTGTCTCTCTCTCTCTGTGCTGGTGGTTAAAGAAATCTTTCACTTTCAGATTCAAATCAGCTGTGAAATCTCGTTTTTTCCCCCTCTCATCTAATTCTGCCACTGGTGTCAACTGATAACAATTAAAAAGCTCAACCTGAATTTGAACCTGCACCTTTACAACACAGATATCATGACGGTTACAGTGAGCTGCACAGCAAAGAGTAGATAGATTAGCCTGTTTCTGGTCTGTCACTGTGCTCTTTGAGGAGGGAATGACTGTGATCATTGGCTTAAATGTTCCTCTTGTATATTATCCTGAAAGAATATACTGTACGGCACGTCACAGTGTTCAAACAGACTCCGCTATCAGAATCAGACTGAGCAGCACTTGCTAAGCATGATGAGAACCAATTTGCTTCCTTCCCTCCAGACACAATCCCTGAGTGAGATGAAAGGGAAGCAGCGCTACTGTAATCCATCTAAATGGCCGGCTCCTGCAGCCTTTCATGCAGCAGGACTATTGATCTCTACTCTCACTAACTCTCTCCCTCTGTTTGCCTTTGTTTCTCGATCTTTCTTCTTCTCTGCCTTTTATAGGAAAACCTCTGTAACTGGACTTTTAACATGCAGAACACTTTATCCCAGAGAGCTGAGGCTATGCTCTAATTATTCTGGGTTGTCTTTAGACAACCCAAAATAGTACTGAGTATGTGAAAGTACTGAGCATGTGTCTGTAGCACTGAATATCAAAAACCGTCGAGTACTGAAAGCTAGCATTGAATGTCTGATCAAATATGTAATCTTGTTGACTTATCACGACTTAATCAAGATAGGTCTTGATTTTAATTATAGTTCAACAATTTTGTACTTTTATTTAGTCAAAGTTCTTGGACAACATTTAACATGCTGGGTATTCCTCTGCCCTCCTCCCTGTATCAAAAGGTGTGCCCCAGGGTTCCATACTGAGACCACTGCTGTTCTCCATGTATGTAAATAATCTTTGTAGTGCCATAAAATCTTTTAATTCAGTTACATGAGAATAATCAACGCCAAATGAATAACCATCAGATTAATGATAAATTTAAAAGGTTTCATGAGAAATTATACAGCTCAGAGACTGACTTGCTCAAAGAAGGACTCTTCTTAAACAATGTAACTATTCCACAATTATCAGATGACCAAGCTAATCTATTGGAAGGCCCCATTTCTCTACACAAAAATACTATCCAAGGTATTGGCTTATAAGTGGATTTGGTTACATTGTGAATGCAGATCAGACTGGATTTAGGGTTAAATGTCCTATCACAATACAAGACAATTATTCATTATCTCAATCATTGTCTAACTCCTGGAATTATTGTATCTATTGATGCTGAAAAAGCGTTTGATCGCATGGAATTGAAAGAGATTTGGCTTTTGGCTGAATTTTTTAGTTTGGGTTAAACTTTTGTATAAGACACTGACAGCCTCTGTCTTGACAAATGGTCTTGTGTCAGCACCAAAAATTAATCAACAGTATGCTGAAAATATTAATGCTTTGATAAAACATTGTAAAGAAAATATGATAAGATGGAGGAACCTTCCTATATCCTTTCCTGGCAGAATTAATCAGATGCACAGTGAACTCAGCAGCCACACATTTCTCCGTTCTCTAGTTCTCTGTTTTGCGTCTTCAGGTTAGACTAACCTATTGTTGCTAACTTTGGAGCTAACCCCCTTCACTTTTCCAGCATTTGGGGAAACAACAGATGTGACTTTTTAGCATTTATTAAGTGACACATTGTAGTCTGTACTGCACATTTACTGACAGGCTGACAACTTACTGCTACCCTTTTCCTCTGCTCCACCTTGCATCCACTGTCGCTTTCCTGTTGTTTGCTCTTTCTCACTCGCTACACAGACATATTACGCAATGTCCTATTCCTAAACGGAGTTGCACCTTACAATAGTTTCCAAGGCAACGACACAGAAGGTGACTCACGTTTCAGAACAGCGCTGCACAGAGACTCCTGAACGCTATTGATTTCTGAATGAATGGATATTTGGTGTTATTTTTGGCATTAAAAATATTTTTTGGCCTGGCGGGGATTCTTGTTGTGATAATTATAGCAGAAACACTGATTCAGTAAACGTTCAGCACATTCAGTAAACGCTCAGTAAACGTTGAGTACAGTTAGACTCAGCAGTCTCCATTAGGTTGGGTGAGTGGAAACAATGCGGGTGGTTTGAATACATCCCGTTTTCACAGGTAATTAGTCTGTCCCTCCTGCCGCAGGAAATAATGGATTAATCCTGGAAGGCTAGCACTTTTCTCCTTATGAAGGTAACACGGAGATTATTCGACCAATGAGACGAGAGCAACTAATCAACCAGTCGACCAGGAGACTACAGCCCTAGACAGAGGTGAACACAGCTGGACTCTATTGACTGACAAATTTCAATTATCTATTAATCGTGTAAATTTTTGTGATTAAACTATTAATCATTTAGACAGAAAATATTAAAAATATCCATCACAATTTCCACAAGTCCAGTTTACCTCAGTCAGGTCTTTAAATGTATTGTTTTGTCTGACCAGCAGTCCAAACCTCAGAGATATTCACTGGCAGCTGACAAATGTGTGGCCTTCTTACTGGATGTCAGTTGACTAATTGATTAATCAACTAATTATCTAAAGCACTAAATGGGTCAGGAGTAATGTTAAGGATTTATTAAATGAGATTGAAGGCTAATGTCCTTACCAGCAAAACCGTAACTAACTTGGACTCTGATTGGCCGACAATACCTGCTCTTATTGATAGAATAATAATGAAGACATTTTTTTCTACTCATCAAGAAAAGTGTTTACAAAGTGCCTCATATGTTAAGGTAGCAAAAAACACACACCTTCAAGTGAAAAAACGGTTAAACAGACGCTCACATTCAAACAGATGCTGATAAAAGGGTACAAATGCTTCAAAAAAGCCTGCCAAGGAGTCAATCAAGACTGAGGCATTTTATGATGGGGTGTCTAACCACTGAAACCAAGATGTAATTTCCAGAAACAGAGGAAAAAGTATACTTATTAAACATTCACCTTTAAAATGAAACATAAAACCTGTGGGTAACTGGTGCAAAAGTCACACACAGGTAGCAGATTCACAGGCGATACGCTGTGTTGTTTTGACACGCTTGGCTGACGCAGATCTTGTGACTCAGTATATCAACAGTGGACCGTCCACAACTTAGCCTCGTTGACCTTTCACCATCTGTCCTTAATGACACAGTCTGGTCTGTGGACTGCACAGGACAGCATGTGACCACTGCAGGTACACAACAAGAGTCTGCTTACTCACTGCAGGTGGACACCCACTGAACTGACCATGAACTGTTACTTCCCTTTATAGTTTATTTGGGTCATTTAGGTTCATACTTTCTGCCTGTGATTAACCAGGGCTTACAGACATATATAGATTTGTTTATAATTCACCTTCTCTGGATGTACCACTGCTTAAAAACGCCTTTTATTACTTGAGGTTTTGCAAGAATGAGTAACTGCTGGCTATCAGATGTCAACATCCGTCTTCTTATGGCCATAAAACCCTCTGCTGTAGGCTCATTTCCTCTAGTTACTCTGGATTACATTACTCACTCCTATAACAAGGGACATAATGATGGGATTTGCAATATTAGTACTCATCATTTATAATTTATGATATACATCTTTCATATACTGTATATAAAAATGTTCTTTTTGTTTATGTGTGTGATTCTGCAGAACATGACAAAACAGTGCCAACGTTCAGCACCAATGTATTAAAGCTGATATCACTTTAATTTTATAAAACTAGCATTCTTTTTCTGTCAACTACATGGTTGAGTGCCGTTAGCTAAAAGAGACACATTTACTGTGGTCAAAGTTGCTGTCTCCGCACTGCTTTTCAGTCTCAGCAGCTTGGCGCCCTCGTGGTTGACAAAACGAATAAAGCCTTTCAAACTAGAGCTGTTGAACACAAACTTACAAATGTTATTCTGAAATTTACCTATGTGTATGTTTGTAGAATTGTTGGTGTGACTATTTCTTATTAACAACTTTGAGCAGAACGTTTAGACCTGTTTTCTTTGCAACTTTTCTCTTTGACTGAATTTATGAGGACTGTGCGTCAGCTCCCCTACGAGCCTCTACGACCTACAGTTACCCATAACACCCTTCTCTGCATAGACCCACAGAGACATAACATTCTTGACATGACTTTTCATTCCTACACATATGGGACACAAGACAACATCAAAACTGCATCTGAATGCTGAATCTGAAAGACTGGGGTTTTCAGCTACAATACAACACATACCAATTAGTAATAAATATCTTTCAATCAATAACAACCCCAAATGCTGTTAACACAGAGGAGGACAGGGAGTTAGTGGATTTCTTCGGTGCCGCCAAAGTTCAAATGGCATCATTCCCATCTGACTAACCAGACAAACATACAGGAGTGAACTCTCTGGAGTATGACTGAACTTCTCCAAACATGTCTGGTGTGAACACACACTGAGAGAACTTTTATAGGGTCATGCACTTAAAATCACAGGATGAAACCTAGCTGAACAGTATCCATATACAGATTTCTCCACATGAAGGGTAGTATACATGAATTAAACCAAATAAATTCTGTTGACTTTCATGTTTTCTGTTCCATATTTGTGTGCAACAAATGGAAAAACCATTGCTGTAAACGTCACGCTCTTAGTTTGTATGCCTTCAATTCATAGCTTTTTCTTACTGTAGCATTTATTTTCCTTTTTCTGTGCCATGATTAGAAAAAAAAACTTCATACGGAAAAGTATGAGGCACAGTGGGCCACTAGAGTGCACAGACAGGATCTCCACCTATGGCTGCCTGCTGTTAAATGGCAAGGAGCCACCGCCGACAAATCCTGCTGATCTCGTTGTAAGCTTACTGGTTTACAGTGCAGCACAGGGGTTTGGTGCAGGAAGTGGGCACATTACTGCACTTCCACGCCCACAACGTCTCCCCCATTCCCTCCCACCACTACGCCAACCCCCTCCCAACCACCTGTGCTGGTCTCACAGGATGCCCCCCCTCCCCCCCAACCCTCTTCTCCTCCCCGACACAAACTCCTTTACAGCTGCACTTCTTTGCCAAACCGCACACGGAACACGCTTTGTTGTTTTACACTCCACCGCTTCAACAACGTCAATGAAGATATGATTTGGTTTACTGTAAATTGCCTCAAATGCGTAACAGGGCTGGCTCACCCAAGTTTCAAAAAATAAAAAATATTCTCAGAAAACCTCCAGTGGCAACCACGCAGATAGTTTTGTCTGTCTGTCTCTGTTAATGAGTCACTGAAATGGCTTTCTACCAAACAAATGACCCCTATAAAAAGTATAGTTCACAGTGAGGTCTTTGTCGTCTATATCTTAAAACAGTGGTTTATGTTGATTTAAAAATAAAATAAAATGTAAAGTTTTTTTTTTTTTTTTTTATCAATAATCAAAAATTTGTACTAGTTTGTACATGACAGGAGTCAGATAAAATAATGCAGTTTTAGGCTAGTTTTACTTTAACTTACATTAGCTAGTTTTCTATAGGAGAAAATACCCAATTAGTTCACAATTTTTATTCACACATATTTATTGATAACAGCTAGATTTTCCACCTATCGTAATAATAAGAAACTGATGTTCAAACATTTCATATCTGGCAGACAAGCCCTGTTGACATCTCCGCACTATAGCTGCTTCAGCTAACGTTAGCTTCACAGACTGACAGGAGGAGCAGCTTGAGGACTGGAGGTCCTGTTTAAGAGTTTTAAAAATTATATGCTTGAAATTATGATATGATGTGCTGAGAAGATATATTTTAAATTTCAGCTGCGGCGGTGCACTTTTCACCAGCTGTCTGTCATTCGGTCAACAACAGCCAAGCTAGCTGCTAATGAGAACAACGTGACAATGATACAATGCAATCAGTGAGACAGGTTAGAGAAAAGGCTCACCCCTCCGTTGCTGTTTTTTTAAGAGCAAATCCATGCAGTCTATTCTGTCTTCAAGCATCAAAATGATACAGTGATTTTTTTTTTCTCAAAGAAAAAACTTTGGCTGAGCATTATACATTAGTATGCAGAAAGCCTTTAAACTAGAATTCTGTAAAGAGTTTCATCTTGTAGTTTTGCCAACTTATGAAATTAACACTAATTAGAAACAGCTGAGTAAATTTGCTGGCAACAGTAGGCAGATAATTTAAAGGACAGGGTCACAGTATTTCATGTCTGTCTTCAAACAACAGTCAGGAGCTCAAATGAACATTGAAATAGTTTTTTCTTGCTATAATCATTCCTCCTGTTCATACTGACCATTAGAAGATCCCTTCACTTCATAATGCACTTACAATGGAAGTGATGAGGGACAAAATCCACAGTCCTCCCTCTGTGCTTCTGTGTATTTAAACGTTTATCTGAAGCTAATATAAAGCTTCAAATGAACTAATGAGTTTATGTCCACCGCAGCTCAACAGGGAAACACTGTCCGAGGAAACACAAAGAGGGAATTTGATGCTAAAAAGACTGTAAATGTGTCAGATATCCACTTGATATGACTAACTCAGACTGCTGAAGCCTCATATAAGCTTCGTATCAACTTTTAAATGCATTTTTGCACAAATCGACTGTGTGGACACACTGTGGATTCGCTTTACTTTACTTTTACAGTGAGGAAAACCTCTTTCAGTGTTCACTTGGACACCTGACTGTTGTTTTAAGACACACTTGAGAAACTGTGAACCTGTCCTTTAAACTGTGGCTCTGGTGATTTATAAATTGCACTCATTTAAATTGCAATTTTGATACAAAAACAATGGATCATTCAGCTCTGACGTGATTGTATTGGGGTATATGCAGAAAATGTAGATATCAGATATCTCTGAACCCAGACAAATAAAACCAAAGCTATCAGCATGAATACATACCACTCGGATTACGTGTAGAATATGTTTGCTGTACTTTGAATGAACTATCTCTTTAAAGATGGCTTTTGTGCAACTGAGATCATGATCTTGTGAAATCATCAAGTTCAGGATCAAGCGGCTGTAATGATGTAAATGTCAACTCTAATACGTGAGCTCACAAAGCAAACCAGAGATCAAATTGTTGTGTATTGAATGATCAATAGTTCTTCCCTGACACTTTGTTTACTCCGACCTCAGAGAGGCATGCTTATTATTTTCTATTTATATCCTGCTCATCAGCCGCAGATGTCAGAGCTCCATGTTAACATGCCTCACATACACAATGGGAGTGTTTTGTTTTTGCAGGGTGTCTCTGATGTGCAAAGCAGTACAAATAAATCCATCCAGGGAGGAATTCTGACCTCTGCCACAGCTGGTGTCACCTCAGGGTTCATGGCGATCACTGAGCGGCTGTGGTGGACAACAACGTCCTGCTACAGGGGTCATCCCAGCTTCCCCCCCCCAACCCCTCCCTCCTTCACTAAAACAATGATCTCACTCCCCGTACCAGGAATCCGCTGATTGTTTAAAATACCTTCCACTACGCTTGACTGAGCGCCACTTCTTTTTCCCATCGACCCAGAGGACAGAGAAGGTTGAGGGAAAACAAAATGACCTTGGCAGGAAACGTCAAGCCCTCTAGCAAGATGGGAACTAGCTTCATTCAGCCCCTTACGACCGACGGTTTAAATTACAGCCAGTGAAGCCATTGTAACTCAATAACACTCATCAGAAAACACAGAGTGATTCTTGGCGGTAAAGGTGAGAAATCTGAGAGTGATGCTGAAAGTAAGGTGTGCAAAAAGTTAGAGCTCGACCGATGTCTTAGTAAAGATATTTTACAGTGGAACAATAAACTTTAATATGACGTAAGAGTCCATTTAAGATAACACATTTTTGTATGTTAACATCACAGGTGTACATGATAAACAGCATCACAGGGTTCTTGGCTTAAAAGTTGAGACTGAACTACAATGATACGGTCGGTATGATACGGTCAAAAGCTCCAGAACAAGCAAGTAAGTGGATCTTCAGTGGAGATTTTTTTGAAAACTTTAAATTAAATATAGAAAGAAAATGCCACTTTTCTGCTTCCTAATGTCTGTTCTGCCAGAATACATGGCACTTCTGACATGTCTTGGATATCAGCTGATAATATCGGTCTGCCTCTATAAAACCTGAACTCTGGATATCCGGTCTTGGAGGAGCAGAGATAGAGATGTTAACAGTGAGTATTACTTCAACATGTAGTCAGATGACAAAATTCCATTAAGCTTGTCTGACAAATTATGGTGCTACTGATATCATATTCACAGCATTTTTGCAATCCAATCCTTACTACTGCATACAGGAGGCTGTCTGGGTTATGACTATAAACAGAACGCACAGTACTCTAGTGAGTTTAACACCAGTAACTCAAGAAGAGGGAGAAAAAACAGTGGTGATTGCAGCAACACTGGTAAGCTTTTCACTGTTGCAGTCTGCAATGCAATGTGAACAGAACAAAAGGGTGTCACATATAAGGATATGACCTCAGACTTCAGAGGAAGACGCATATAACAGCATTCTTCTGCCTGTGCAGGAGGGGGAGAACCATGTCGAAACTAACACTTTTCATGCTAATGTCATTTAAGGGTACTTTATATTTAGAAACACAAATATTTGTGAACAACAACTGATACCTGTAATCTGTCAGAAACAGTTGTCTGAGGATGTGGTCAGCATGCTAAAAGTAAGAATTGGTAAGTTCTCACAATGAAAAAGTAGCACATGCAGGTTTTACATAAATTATGGGTGAAAAGATCTATTCCATTTATTTTTACTTAATTTTTTTTTTACCATATGTGCCGATTCATTAAGTCAGTCTCTATTAAGGCATAATATTCATATGATTTTATTTTGTTTGTATCTTCCTTTAATTGTATTAGTGCCCCAAGGAAATTATATTTTTGGTTCTGTTTACTTGTCTCTTTGATAAGCAATGGGACAAAGAACACAATGACTAAAATAAAATGTTAAAAAAATAATAAATATAAAACCCATAATTTATATTATTATAATTATGTAATTTATATATAAGCAATTTTTTCATTATAATATTTATAGTTTTTGATGAAGGCAATTAAAAATTTCCAATCATTTTAATACAATTCAAATAAATATGGAGGATTGTGCAGCTTTGGTGAAGGTATGCACTCTTTGTGGCTTTTAGTTTATATTCATTATTTATGTCATTACAGTAGCCAACTTATGTCATGTGATTTCTACAAATATAGTTGAGGTTCAAAGATAATTATTGACCTTGGAAGCAGAGGTTAACAAAACAATTTAACTTCTGGGTCTATTTAGTAGCTTTTCTGGAGTTTTCAATCATATCACATGATTTTCATCAGCAAATGGAGTTTGATGGAGATGTTCAAATGAGCACATTAAGGACATCCATCATCATCCATCATCATCCAAGCTGAAGTTCATTCTCAACCTTGGAAATATTCTCTTCATCTGCTGCTGAAGAAGATCATATGATTATCAAAAGCTCATGAAAAGCCAATAAATGGACCTTGTGGTGAGATTGTTTTGTCAAATAGAAACAGGCTGTACAGTATGTGTGATTAGGTTTAAGGTGGACAGACTGGTCAGTGGGTGCTTCCATTTTATTTTTGAGTCAGCAGCTGCATAGAGAAAAATGCTGACAGACAAGACAAGAGAGACTTTTATATGGAATACTACTACTACGTGTCTCAGTGTTCCCCAGAAGACACACAGAGGAGCTACAAACACCAGGGGAGGCCTAGCCCTAGAGACATACTGTTTACACCGCCTCGTTTTCACAGCAAACTGCTCTCATTTGATATGGTACGCACATCATTTCCATGGTGGTAGTAGAGGGGGGGGGGGTGGGCTCTGGGGACCACACAGATAACAATGTTTACTATGAATAACCTAAGCAACCCTAAGAAAATCCAACATGAATATATGGAAGAGCTGGCCTGGCTTGATGCAGTGGTAATGGCTCTGTTACTGTTACCAAGGTGAATATCAAGACACAGTGAAAGCACTTGATGTGGCTCTTTGGACGCCATTTTCCCAGTGGGCTCGGGGGGGGGGGAGAAAAACTGTAGCGCACATGTCATTCACTTTCTGTGACGCTTGGAAAAAAAAAAAAAAAAAGAAAAGACAGACCACACACACAAGTCAGTGGAATTCAAAAACAACATGCAAAAGCTTTATCAAAGAATTTGGATGAATACGGAGGCGTGTGTTTCACACAGCACTGGGTGGGTGTGTGTGTGGGTGTGTGTGTGTGTTCAGGGGCGTTGTCTTAAGCAACCGTGACACATGCTAAAGTTTCAAAGCTATTTTTACTCAAGAATAGGTGTCCCAGTGGCAATGTCACAACTGAAATGTCCCTATGATGAAAGGAAAATTGATATGTATGGAAGATAATTAGGCCCACATGAATAAAAAAATATTTGAGTTGTGAGATTCCTTCTGAAATGAAATGAAAATTCTGAGATGATTCATTCTGAAAATAAAGTGATCAATCTGTGAATTTAGGTTTAAGCCAGAATTCTCTAATATATCATGTCAGAACTCAAAATTCAGAAAATGAAGTCTGAGATCAAAGTCTGATGTAAAAAATGTTGCTGTTGATGATGAATCATAATTTTTGTCTTTTTTCTCAGAATTATAAAAATTATGAGAAGACAATTAGATTTCTTAATGTGTTTCTAAAGTTATGAGATTAAAGTCAGAACTCTTAAAGTTTTAATAAAAATTATTTAAATTTAATGATGAACTTAAGTTGGAATTTTAAGAAAAAAGAAATCTTAAATTTAAGTCATTTTTCAAAATTCAAAAAAGTCTGAGGTCAAAAAGTCTGACATTAACATTCTGACAATTTAGTCACATTGTGTTTTTCTGACTTAATTTATACAATGATTTCTATGTAATAAGAAAATGAGAATTCTGATTCTGAAGAGAGAATTCTGAGAACTTAAAGACATAGTTCAGATTTTTTGAAGTGGGGTTGTATGAGGTACTTAGTGAATAGTCAGTGAATAAGCTGCAGTAGATTTGGGTCGACACGCTCCCAGTTTGGAGAAGCAAACAGGAGTACCCGTACGGAAGCTAAACACTGTAGCCTACTGCTGTGGACGGTGACAGCAGAAAAATGTATTTTAGTCACCTAAATAAAGGCCCACGTAAAAAACTCAATTTCAGTTTAAGTGCACGTTATATTTAGAATATTTTCACCACTATCTGATGGCAAGATAAAGCAATGAAAATATTCTAAATATAGCGTGCACTTAAACTGATTTTTTTAGGTGGGTTTTTTTTTAGGTGGCTAAAACACGTTTTTCTGCTGTCACCGTCCACAGCAGTACAGTGTTTAGCTTCCGTACCAATACTCCTGTTTGCTTCTCCAAACTGGGAGCGTGTCAACCCAAATTACTACTGCAGGTTATTCACTGACTATGGATACACCTCATACAACCCTACTTCAAAAAAAAAATCCGAACTCTGCCTTTAAATTTAAGTCGGAATTCTGAGAATGTCAGAAATGTCAGGAAAAAAAAATCTAAATTCAAATATTAATTCCAGAATAAAGTTTGAATTCTGCAAAAAGAAATCTTATGAATTCTCAGAAACAGAAATCTCAGAAGGTTTCAGACTTAAATCCGATCATGAAATTATAACAATGCAGAGAATATGCTCATATTTTTGTTGGTGTAAAGTCAGTGTTCTGAGAAATAAAATAATTCTTACATTTATTTCTCAGAATTCAAAATTCTGATATTAAATTTCAGAATCTCAGATGTCAGACATTTTAATTCTGCGATTCATCTTAACTATTTGATTACTCTTATTAGTAATTAATTCATTGAATCATTTTAACTGAATTGGCTTTGTCTTCCATAGAATTGTTCCACATTTAACAACAGATTACTCCTATTAGTTGTTAATGTCCTACAATTCACTGCTGAACACATAAAAACCCAACAAACTGCTTCACAGTAAAAAAATCAAACTGCTGAGTGTCTTTAAAACGTTCCCTGGAATTGAGATCATTTAAACCATTCCCTGCAGACTATTCCAAGACCGGCTTCTTCCTTACTGAGGTGCCGACTGCGTCAAAACAGCAGCGGTGCCAGGTTCAGCTGTGTGCACCTCCAGCTTCTGCTTCACACACTGAATGTAAGGAAACAAAATGTAGCAACACCTCTACACTGAGCCCTCTCCAGCTCAGTGGGTGCAAGTTTAAACAGACCTCGGCAATGCTTCCTAGTCCCTTGCCAGTAGTAGTAGTAGTAGTAGTAGTAGTTGTTGCAGTAGTAGTAGTAGTAGTAATAGTAGTAGTAGTAGTGCCGCATTAATCCAATACAAACAGGTCATTAGACTGCGCTAAATGTTTTCTCTTCATTCATTGAATGCCACCGTACACATGGCTCATTCCTCTAAATTGCTTCATAAACCTCCCACCCTCCCTTTCCCTCTCTTCCAATGTTTTAATTCCACAGCTATTAGGACCAGATGTACATCATTTAATTAGCTCAATGTTTTGCACAGTGGTAAACTTATGGATGACCACAGGATAAGTTACTAAGGAGTATTAGCTCAGAGTTCATAAGGTGAAGCTCTCCGCTTGAGGCGGTGAGACAAGTCTGGGAGATCATCAAATGGGTTTGACGCAACTATCAGGATGATTTACATGTCTTGATAATTTCTTACAGACAACAAAAGAAAAGAAAAAACCCAAACCAAAACAGAACAATCAGAAATCTGCCTGTGGTGCTTTAGATTTGATAGTTTCTTGGCAAGTGTCTCGGTTGAGCAGCAAACACACAGACAGGCACAGACTCTGCAACCGCAGACTGATGGGAGCTGGCTCTGGCGGGATAATGCAATCTGATTTCACATGGAGAGCAACAACGTCAGTGCACATCGCTGCCGAGAACGACAGGAGAAGAAGAATGAGCAGCCATGACATGACGGGGGGAAGAAGGGATCACAACAGACAGAGAGAGAGAGAGAGAGAGAGAGAGAGAGATAGAGAGAGAGGGGGGAAACAATAGCCCTTGGTGTAAAGTGCAGGATCTTAGATTTCTCCCAGCAGTGCTGTTCCATCTACGCCTCACACTGGCAGGAGCCCAGTCAAACATGCCTTTGTGCTGACGTGGGAGAGCTATTGGGAACATGTTTTTTTTCTTTTTTTTTTTTTCTAGGCAAGGCACTGACTTGGGATGTTGAGCTGAGCTAGTGGGGGTTACTCAGATATCCTCAGTGATGCAAGCAATCCTTTAATGATGCAGAAAGACAAAAAATCGATGTGAGAGGAGGGGATCTGCAGCCTTTTGTTCATTTCTTTAAGGAGGATCTGATTTTCTTTTGAACCATACTTCTGTTTTATCCAATAAGAATAAAAAATGATGCACTTTTAGCAACTCAAGGGGCTGCTAGGATTGTCGTCAGGAGAAATTCATCTCCGCTCACAGCGAGAGGCGCTGATCACTCCATCACATCCTACTCCGACTGCAATTTCATGAATCATTAACCCATAAGTGCCGGGTTACTTTTGAACACAAGCAGCTTCTTCTGCTGTCGTCATTTTAATTAGGAACTTCAGCAACATAAAACATGATTACTGCAGGCTCGACAGAAACCAGGAGGAGGTAGTGCTGGATGGTACAGTTGTGCATATGCAGCAGGGAAGGACCAGCAGGGTCACATAAAGGGATCCTGTTGCCGTGTGGGATTTCAGCTGTGGCCGGGAACCCTGAGGGACTCATTATGTCTAGATCCCCAAAACAGCCCCGCTCAGACTGAGAGATGTTCCCAAGCTAGGCTCAACTTGAGAGATGTCTGCCTTGTGATATAACAACAGTCACTCTATCCAAGATTATTACTAATCTTTTTCATGCTTCCTTTAATGTGATGTACTTCCAGTTGTGACAGAATGTTGGGGCGGGAGACAAGAGAGGAAGAGGAAGATTTAAAATATTTCTAAATGTTTTGTGTGTAGTTTTTTTATTATAGATTCATTCATTCTTTAACCAAAAACAGTTTTTTAGGGAGGTGAACAGCCCAGATAGGACTGCAGCTCCTGTTTTGGACAATGAGGTCATGTGCTGGGTATTTTTTCTGGAAATTTGGGGGTTTTAGCGATTTTAAATTGTTCAATCAAAAACCTGTCACAGCTAAGTATTTTATAGGCTGATTCCTGTGTTTTTACACTCAATTTATACTTATATTTAGCTACTTTTAAACCAATTAAATAAAAATAATAATGAAAATAATTTCCCCGCCACAAATATGTCGATGACAGCATTTACAGCGTAATGTATATAAAGTCATGCCCTCAGCATTTCTACCATCTAACACCACTCATGATGTGACTTTGAAAGTTGCAGCTATTATAATGATGGAAAGAGGCAGAAGAAAAATATATGATGCAACAACTGAGCAATTGTTTACTGGTGTTCAGTGGAATCACAGACCAGACTGAGATTTCAATTCACAGAATTCAGTTGCCAAAGGACATTTTACTAAAAATAAACCATTTGATCTGATGTTTTTACATACATTTGGCATGATATACATAATTAGTGGAGCTGCACGAATTGATTGATGAATCGATTCGTCGATCAACAGAAAATGAATCACCAACTATTTTAATAATTGATTCATCATTTTTGAGTCATTTTTTTATGAAGAAATTTTAAAATTCTCTGGCTCCAGCTTCTTAAATGTGGATATTTTTTGGTTTCTTCTATGATAATAAAGTGAATATATTTAGGTTTGGACAAACAAGACATTTTAGATTGCATCTTGGGATTTGGAAAACAGTGATCAGCATTTTTCATATTATACTTCCTATTTTCTGATATTTTATTGCCCAACGACTAATCAATAAGAAAATAATCAACAGATTAATCGATATTAATTAATCATTAGTTGTAGCCCTAATAAATAGTGTAAAAATATTTACATCAATATTTTGATATTGATTTCAATGATCAGCCAGCCCTAGTGTGATGATACTACTGGTTGGACTGTGGAAAAAATCATCAGATGATAATGGACATTTTGACTACAGTCAACATTAGCAGTTTCCATTAAAAACACACTATGCAAAACTCTCCTCCTGATGTAAGAATGAAAATGATGGTAAGAGTGCATTACAAGCACTGCATGCTTGCACTGATCAGGGAACAGATCTTCATTGGAAACCTCAAGTTCTGCCTGATGTTAGCGTTCGTTGTGAAAGATGTCTTAAGCCGGACTCAGGCTACACGAGTTTTGATTCACTTCTTCCGACAATCAGAGGAGAAATCTGGTCTGGGACCTTGGTCGGTGCTGATGTTCAGCCCAGATTATCTGGTGATGTGAGGAGTTTACAGATCCAATCTTAAACCGCCAGAACTGCTCGCAGACTCATCAGGGCCGCCCTAATAATTACAAACATGTTTGATGTTTAGGATTTAAAATCTGGATGATTGCGTCACTACTTTCGGAGCAGGACCACAATAGCCAGTGAGAGAGACAAGTCTGCAAGGAGATGGAAGTGAATGAGAGGACTTTTGAAATGACGACCGTGAAGAAACAACAACAACAAGCTGTTGTACAGGTACGTTGGACAGCTGAGATGGAGGAAAGGCTTGTTGATATGTAGAACACAACTGTCTGTATAACGAGTCTTCCAAGACATCATAACCATATGAACAAAGAGCTTTACTGAAGCAAATCGTTGCACCGCGTCAGTCTCCATTTTGTTTACATCTGCTTCCCCGTGAGATCACGTGAGGTGGTGCATTGCTCCCTTTGGCACAATAATCTTAATAATATCCTGTATGTGTGATGCCTCGTTATTTTCAAATCTTGTAGTGTGTGGATGTTTGAGATTAGAGAGAAGGACATCTGTGAAGTTTCTTCTTCTGTGTGTGATTTAACCCGATTTCAACATATCTGTTAGGATTTCAAACTCCTGCAGTGTGAGCCCGGCTTAAGCTCTGAAATGACTGAATCTTGACATCGAAATACTAGAAAATAACACATTTTCTAAATGTATTTTTAACTAGATAGTGATGGTATACTGTAGAGCATTAGCCTCCCACTCAGAATGTCATTTGTGATCTAATTGATTTCTTAATTAATACTAATGGACAAAGAAAATAAAAATAATATGGATACTAAAGTGGAGGAATAAAAGCATTGCACAGCGGATTGGATGAAGCGGCATTTAAGCCTGACTGAGTCACTGTGGGGTTTACAGTTTTGGACACCCCCCTCCCCCCTCCTCCCCCCCTCACAATAAGCAGGGGATTGCCATGCATGGGAAAAGAAAGGCAGCAGGGGCTACTGTACAGAACAAAAGGCTCCGTGCGTAAAACTGCGCATGAGTGCTGCCGCCATGCACGTGTTGTGAAAGCAGAGCGATGTCAGTGAGCGAGAATGTGTTTTTTTTTTTTTTTCATTCCAGCTCCCGTCACAATGAAGATGAGTAGGAATTACTACGACAGTTCCACCTTCTCTTCTCACTGTGCACCTCCAAGATCACCCGCAACTCTGCTTTTATGAAAGCCAACCATTCAGTGTTTAGAATCTCAGAGAAATCCTGATATATGTTGAGGGAATGGTAGAGAGTAGAGGGTGATGCCATCATCGCGTTGCATCAGCACTAACAGACAAAGAGGCAGTGATGCCGTGGATGTCACCGCTCTTCAAAATGCTGTATCACCGCATTAATGGCAGCATCACTCCACTCCCTTATGATTTCAGGCACCTGGTCGCCGAGTCAAACACGTGGCGATCAAACAATAGTATCCCGAAATAAACACAATTATTCTGCCTTCTTATCCAAGAGCAAGCACTGCTCTGTGGACACATGCTTCTTCTAATTCCACCAGAGACTCCGCAAAGCAAACGTGGATGCTGGAAGCTGAAATATGGCTTGTCAACAGATTCATTATTAGTGTAAACTTAGTCACAAACACACACGAGCCACTGATAACATCTTGAAGATGTACGTGTGCATAACAGCATGTGCCATCACTCTGCATAATTAAAGGTGTTTTTTTTAATAAACAAAAATGTTATTAAAAGATATTTTTTCTTTTTTAAAAAAAAAATCCATGTTTATTTTTTCTATCTATTTGTGACACCTCATGGCGACTTGCATCACAGCATAATTCACTACATCAGTGACTCCTTCATAATAAGACTGACAGGGACTGACTAAGCCACTACTGCAGCATCAATTCACATGACAATGCAGGAGCGCGCGTAAAGGCGCAGCTGTTTGATACAGTCACCGCTTGGGATCGGTTTATGAAAATAATAATAATAATGTGTATGTGTGTGTGTGTGGTTTTAAAGGCTTGCTTCCTATTTTTTTTTTAATGTTTAACAGTAAGGGGTTAATGATAATGAAGACATGGTTCTTAAACAGCACCGTCGAGCGATTGCGATGATTCCATTGGCTGTCGGAGCAATAAAGGCTCTCCTTACACAGCAAATATTTAGATGCATTTTTTTAATGTGGATTAATGAGAAGGTGTAATGATGTGTTATTTCTGATTGAGGAAGAGCGGGAGAAATGCAAATAACAACAGAAGTTTACATAATAATAATAATGATAATAATAATATCATGAAAAGTATTCCTGTCCAGATTAATATGATGAATGTACATGCAGTGACTGAGGAGGGGGTGTTTAATGACGCTGCAAGTGACAGTTTCTTTCATGGGGCATTTTTGCTGGTAGCATGCCTGACCCTCCTCTGGGATCACTAACGCATCTACTTTGCAAAAGCAGAGAAAAGGGAGCGCACACGGCGTATTGACTCAAAGCATAACAGGATGTGGTACAGAGTTGTGTTTCACTCCTGAACCCGCGTTCACACCCCAACACATTACACCCTTTAATATCTGCACCACCGCCAAGGTTTCAAGATCCATGCATGCGGTTTTTTAGTTTTTTCTATAAGTGACTTTTTTTTGTCCATATATCACAGTGAGGACTCTGTAGCCCACCGCTGCGCCACTTATGCAAGTTTGTAACTCGGTTATGAGAGCATCAACAATAGACTGAGATTGGCAAACAGGGAATACATAGAAATAACACAGCTAGATATTCGTCACAGAAGGAGAGAAGACGGCAAGAAACGTGCATGCCAGCTTACCTTTTACTTTCTATTCTGCTCGTATTCCAGCCCTTTTGTCCGTTTCCCACATAAGTTCTTTCACATGATGACTCGCTTTGTCGTTTCCTCAAAGCCTCCCGGCTGCAGAGAGGTGACTTCTTCTCCCGTCGCTGCAACTCGGTTATTTCTCACTTACACAAAAAAAAACACATACACACACACACACACAACGTCTGAGATTCTACGGTCTGTTGTTGCCGCTGTGTGTACGTGTGCGCGCGCGCGCGTGTGTGTGTGTGCGTGCCGCTCCGTCTCCGCTGTTTGTTACACTCGACTGGAACGCCTCCTCTCAGTCGCTACATTGTTGACATTCAGCCGCTGACGTCACTCTATCCCCTCATTCACAACATCGTTAGATCGGGGCGCCTTTGCGTTGAGGCCGGCGGGAAGCGTGCGCGTACTCCCTGGAACGTGCGCAGGGCAGTTTGGAGAATCGCACTACGGGCTGTTAGCTCAAATCCCTCCCCTCGTGCTCGCTGGTTCGGCGGCCTGCCCACCCCCCAGCCCCCTTACCCGGTGCACACAGCGGGAATATGACGATGAAAGATGACACAAGGCATTTTTCACAGCTGTGCCCACAAACGTAAATACAACTCAATGTTTGCTTATTTTTTTTGTATCAAACCGTGTTAAACGAAAATGAAGCGGCCAACTGGTAGCCTATCAAAACACAGTGTCCTAGTTTAAGATAACGTCTAACTTGGACTGAGACGAACTGCGTGTAATTCTGGAAACAAACTTGAAGTTTGTTACCTGTTTTAACAAACATTTGTCCTGAAACCTTCTAACGTTTTTATTGTTATGTTTTTAATGAATTGAAAATACAGGCTATTGTGTGAAATTCCTAAACCTATGTAATAAAATGATCTAATCTCAAACGACTTTGGTTTTGGAGCTTTCAAACAGAGGTTAAAGGGTCAAACCAAGGGTAAACTGTCTGTCTCAAACTTCCATGCTCAGAACCTTTCATTGCATGCAGGCTAATTGTTCCAGGATTGTTTTCAGATGCAGTGTTTGCTCATATCTTAAAAATAAATATATTTTGATAAGTCCTGTTCCCTGGCAACACACAGCAATAAAGCACTGATTTCAGCTATCAGTTCAGCTATTAAAAACGATTCTTCTTTTAAATATTTGCTTTTTTCTTTAGAAATATCGAAGTTTTTTCTTAACAGCTCTGAAATATACCACCTTGATTAAATGAAACTTTCTTCAGGAATATGCACCATGTGAATAAAACATAAACAAAATGGTAAAGGTAGACACAGGACCCCTTTACAAAACATTCTTCAGATCATCACATCACAATCATTCACATTAACAAATCCAAGTGACATATAGTAAACTTTAGACTCTTTAAGCGTCTGGAGCTGCAGAGAAATACATTGTTTAAATATCATACCAAAACTTCCTATGTTTTAGGATGTTTATCATGATGCCACATTCTGTAATTATTACAAACTAAGCATTGACCAATACAATACAGAGATATTACATTATAATATTACATGACAATATGATAACATGTAATGTGGATTGACTTTAGGCTTAAGCCTAAAGAGAAAACCTGAGAAAACCTGTTAGGTGGAGGCTTATTTATAACTGAGTGTTGAGGAATGAAAACAAACCAAAGCAAACAAACAGAAATGCAAATACATGATGCTAAATGAGAGGAGCAAGGTGGTGGGAGGGAAGTAAGCTGGGGAACGCTGCTCAGCTTAAACACCAGCCATCTGAGGGAGGCAGGTTTTTGTTCTGGAAGGAGCTCACATCCTATTTGGACAAGCGAACACTCACTGGAGATGTTTTAATTTCTGATGTAAAAACTACCCCCAGGGAGTTTGCATGTAATTATGAATTATCATAGTTCAGCAGCACACACTTTTCACGGGATATTCCATGAGTGGCATTCAAAGAGCGGCTCGCTGTGCTGCTGCATACATTAAACCGGTGATTTGAGACGGTTCTGCTGCTGACATCAAAACAACACCAACAGGCGTTTGTTATTGGCATGGAGAAAGCATCAAAGTGAGTGAGATTCAGAAAAAAGAAGGAAAAAAGACAAAGAAGAGAAGAGAGAGATGCATACTGTATGCAAGGGAAGATGATGAGTAAAGCAACTTTTAATGTGCAATGTCAGAATTGGAAAACTGTAGAGCATCCTGGTAGCTGAATGGTTACAATCATGCAATATCCCTGGCTTGACTCCGACTTGGTACCATTGTTTCCTTTCTGCTTCTCCAATATCAGCTCTCCATTAAAGGCTAAAAATGGCTCAAAAACATATCTTTAAAAAAAGAAAAACACTCTGTACATTATTTTGTACATTACCCCACCCACCGTGCTTTCTTCTGAATGTTACTCGTTACGCCGTACATTACTCTGTACATCACGCATTACTTCGTGTGTTACTCCGTGTGCTACTCCGTGTGTTACTCCGTGTGTTACTCCATTCTCTACTTCATACATTATTCTGTATGTTACTCTATTCTTTACTCCATACATTGCCCTGTACACTACGCCGTGCTTTACTCCGTAGATTACTCCATATGTTACTCCAGGCTTTACTCCATACATTACTCTGTATGTTACTCTGTATGTTACTCTGTACGTTACTCTGTGCTTTACTCCATACGTTACTCTGTACGTTACTCTGTATGTTACTCTGTGCTTTACTCCATACGTTACTCTGTACGTTACTCTGTGCTTTACTCCATACGTTAGTCTGTACGTTACTCTGTGCTTTACTCCATACATTACTCTGTGCTTTACTCCATACATTACTCTGTGCTTTACTCCATACATTACTCCATACGTTACTCTGTACGTTAGTCTGTACGTTACTCCGTGCTTTACTCCATACATTACCCTGTGCGTCACTCTGTGCTTTACTACATATGTTACTCTGTATGTAACTCTGTATGTTAGTCTGTATGTAACTCTGTATGTTAGTCTGTACGTTACTCTGTGCTTTACTCCATACATTACTCCGTATGTTACTCTGTACGTTACTGTGCTTTACTCTGTACGTTACTCTGTACGTTACTCTGTGCTTTACTCCATACATTACTCCATATGTTACTCTGTACGTTACTGTGCTTTACTCTGTACGTTACTCTGTACGTTACTCTGTACGTTACTCTGTGCTTTACTCCATACATTACTCCATACGTTACTCTGTATGTTACTCCGTATGTTACTCTGTACGTTACTGTGCTTTACTCTGTACGTTACTCTGTACGTTACTCTGTGCTTTACTCCATACATTACTCCATACGTTACTCTGTACGTTACTCTGTATGTTACTTTGTATGTTACTCTGTACGTTACTCTGTGCTTTACTCCATACATTACTCCATACGTTACTCTGTACGTTACTCTGTACGTTACTCTGTAAGTTACTCTGTGCTTTACTCCATACATTACTCTGTGCTTTACTCCATACATTACTCCATACGTTACTCTGTATGTTATTCCGTATGTTACTCTGTACGTTACTGTGCTTTACTCTGTACGTTACTCTGTACGTTACTCTGTGCTTTACTCCATACATTACTCCATATGTTACTCTGTACGTTACTGTGCTTTACTCTGTACGTTACTCTGTACGTTACTCTGTGCTTTACTCCATACATTACTCCATACGTTACTCTGTATGTTACTCCGTATGTTACTCCATATGTTACTCTGTACGTTACTGTGCTTTACTCTGTACGTTACTCTGTATGTTACTCTGTACGTTACTCTGTGCTTTACTCCATACATTACTCCATACGTTACTCTGTACGTTACTCTGTATGTTACTCCGTATGTTACTCCGTATGTTACTCTGTACGTTACTGTGCTTTACTCTGTATGTTACTCTGCACGTTACTCTGTGCTTTACTCCATACATTACTCCATACGTTACTCTGTACGTTACTCTGTATGTTACTCTGTATGTTACTCTGTATGTTACTCTGTGCTTTACTCCATACGTTACTCTGTACGTTACTCTGTATGTTACTCTGTGCTTTACTCCATACGTTAGTCTGTACGTTACTCTGTGCTTTACTCCATACATTACTCTGTGCTTTACTCCATACATTACTCCATACGTTACTCTGTATGTTACTCTGTATGTTACTCTGTACGTTACTGTGCTTTACTCTGTACGTTAGTCTGTACGTTACTCTGTGCTTTACTCCATACATTACTCCATACGTTACTCTGTACGTTACTCTGTATGTTACTCTGTATGTTACTCTGTGCTTTACTCCATACGTTACTCTGTACGTTACTCTGTATGTTACTCTGTACGTTACTCCATACATTACTCTGTGCTTTACTCCATACATTACTCCATACGTTACTCTGTACGTTACTCTGTACGTTACTCTGTACGTTACTCTGTGCTTTACTCCATACATTACTCTGTACGTTAGTCTGTACGTTACTCTGTGCTTTACTCCATACATTACCCTGTGCGTCACTCTGTGCTTTACTACATATGTTACTCTGTATGTAACTCTGTATGTTAGTCTGTATGTAACTCTGTATGTTAGTCTGTACGTTACTCTGTGCTTTACTCTGTACATTACTCCATACATTACTCTGTACGTTACTCTGTGCTTTACTCCATACATTACTCCGTATGTTACTCTGTACGTTACTGTGCTTTACTCTGTACGTTACTCTGTGCTTTACTCCATACATTACTCCATACGTTACTCTGTATGTTACTCTGTATGTTACTCTGTGCTTTTCTCCATACATTACCCTGTATGTTACTCTGTGCTTTACTCCAGACGTCACTCTGTATGTAACTCTGTACGTTAGTCTGTACGTTACTCTGTGCTTTACTCTGTACATTACTCTGTATGTTACTCTGTACGTTACTCTGTGCTTTACTCCATACATTACTCTGTGCTTTACTCCATACATTACTCCATACGTTACTCTGTATGTTACTCTGTACGTTACTCTGTATGTTACTCTGTGCTTTACTCCATACGTTACTCTGTACATTACTCTGTACGTTACTCTGTGCTTTACTCCATACATTACTCCATACATTACTCCAAATGTTACTCAGTGTTTTACTCCATACATTACTCCAAATGTTACTTGCTTGTGCTTTACTCCATGCTTTCCATATCTGAACCCACGAAAGCAAGACAGCACTACTGTTCCATCTTTGTGTAATGCAGGACAAACACAACACTGAGTGTGCAGGAGCTGCCGATGTCTCAACAGGTATTGAAACAACATGAAAGAATAGTAAAGTCTAGTGGGTCAGTAACTAATGTTAGCAAGTTAGGCTAAATAGCTTCCGCTTGCTGAGTGGAATACTAAAAATTAACAGCACAGTAGGTCAGACTGTCCCTCATGTTGAATATTGTTGTTTTATTGTTTTGTGGGACTCTCCATCTCATGTTACTTCCTTAAGTGAACATAGACTACTTTTGCCCTCTAGAAACTACTCACTGCAATAACAGACAATAGCAATACATACATCTACACAATGCTAAATCTCTAGTCACTATACTACTGTTGTAAAGACACACACAGCTTCAACTGCTAACTGTTTAGAGCTAGCTGAATGTGGATAGCTGCACTATCATTATAGTTTATGTTGCCTCACACAAAAAGTGGTAAGAATTCCAATTTCAGTAGGTCTTTAAAAAGCTGCTTCTCAACAGGCTCTGTAAACATAGCAGACAGTGAAGACATTTGCTTAATCCAAACGATACTTTTTATGTGCAAAGTCAGCTTACTTCTAAGAACTCAGATGACAGGCACAGATTTCATTCCAGTCTGCACATAACTTGAAATTAATATGCACTACTTATAATTTAAAAGTCAAATGTGCCAGAGGAAAATCAGAGGTGCCCTGAAATAAGGAGCTAAATGCCAAATAAAAAGTAATGCACTAAAAGAGCTGCAATCTGTCAAGGGGTGATTTTTGGGGTCCAGAGACACAGTTTGACAATCCCGCAGCTAATCCTCCAGATTAGTGAAGGTATTCATATTCATATTCATCCACGCAGAAACCTTCAGGACAATTGAGGGTTTTTAATTCTGAAACCTAAAGCAATGGAGCTCCAAAGCCGGGCCGGGGGCCTTCAGCAGGCAGGAACGGCCCCGTGTCTAAAGGGGCTGGGAGACAAGCCTAGATCCCTTTGTCTCATCGTGGTGCTTTCACAGTCAACATCTTGCTCATGCTCCCAGTGCACTAAATGCATGAGGAGAATTTAATTACAGAGTATAGACTCCCTGCACACATATGCATAGACACACAGAGTGCAGCGGCATTCCTGCACTCGCTGACCTCTCCTCAAGGCCTCTATAAGAAAAGCGGCTGACTGGTTGGGTGGCGGAAAAAGGGGGGAAGGAGAGGGGGATGAATGGGGTGGTGGGGGGGGGGGGGGGGGGGGGGGGGGGGGGGGGGAAAGAGTCTACAGAGTGATGGCTTTGGCCTAACCTTCCCGCCCAGCACCCACACTGTAGACAAACACTGTGTTCTTATGTCAGGAAGTCTAATTAGACTTAATAAAAGCAGCATGTGAAATGTCTGTGATTCCTCCATGACAGAAAGAGGAAGCTCCATGCAGAGGGAGGCCCCGTCTGTGGAAACTCTGAAACTCTCAGCTTCAGGACAAGGGCAGCGCTGGTGATTGTGCAACACATGTGGAATGTTGTTGTTTGGTTGATAGGTGTCAGAAGAAAATGTGTCCTGTCATGCACGCATTACTGAGAAGCAACTGAAACATGTAGCACGTCCATTCAACTCACATGTGTTATTTTTTAACCAGCGGTGCAGGTACAACACTGTGCTAGTCCTGCTCTCAGTCACATTATGCCCAACATGGTCAACAGCTGTAATTTATTACATAGTAACTGATACCCTGCACAGGCCTGTATGTTTTTTCTATTTTTATTTTACCATATATGTGTATTTTATTTTACTACTGTCAGACAAGAACATTGATATTAGAGCATTCAGTTTTGACTCTTGTGGTGTAGTCTCTTCTCTCTCCAGCGCCAGTTCCTGGTGTTTTGACAGCACCTATTTACCTCATTTTCACACTCTGTTCCTCCATATTGTAATTTTACTAAAGTATTTTTTGTCAACTCTGTATATACAACATCTATTCCATGTGTGTTCATCCTGGAAGAGGGATCCCTCCTCCGTCAACGTTGGCAGTGAAGTACTGGGCTGATAATATACTGTATAGACTATAATATGTGTGTCTTTATTTTACTGTGTTCAATCTATGACACAAACATTTCCTTTGGAATGAATAAAGTTCTAATCTTATGAGTGGTTAATTAATTATTTATTAAAGCTTTATAAATCAGTTATGAGCCATTAGTAAGAGAAACACTGGGGTTGCTAGACTGAAAAAAATCCCTGTGGCTGGTGTCTGTCCTCATCCAACTTTACCTTTTCAGATAGCTTTGAGGAATATGATGATTCAAATTCAAGACTATTGTAAATTCGATGGTAAAAACAATGCTATCCTTTATTAATTATCAATGTTTTTAGCTTATTTTAGCCTTCATAACATTGTTTCCTGGTTTTCAGTATTGCTTTGTGTTCTTGATGTTGTATTGTCATGTCTGGCCATGTCTCCTTTGTAAAAGAGGTTTCTGACCTCAATGGGATTTACCTGGTTAAATAAAGATTAGATAAATATGTTTAAAAAGATAGTTAGTTCAAATTCACAAGGCTGGATTACCATCTGGGCAAAGTCGGCCCAAAACCCAAAGCCCCAAGTTGACTGCAAGTCTGTTGGTTTTGGTTATTTGATTAATTACTAGTTTCTATGGATAATTGCAGCACTAAAGTACAATATCAACTTAGGCTGGTCCTGCATTCGTAGCTGTTTTTGGGGGCTTGTCTTGTCACGAACTAGGTTTAAGAGCTTTATTGTTTTTAGCGTTCATTGTGATCACATGATTTATATTACTAATAAAGTTGTGTTCAATCAAATAACCACAAATGAATAAAAATGAAGTATTTTTCCAGCAGAGGAGCACTGGTTGCACTGGACTTAATATGAGCATCAAAGTGCTCACACAATGCACAGAGTCAATGAATATATTTCTACACAACTTACTAACAAACCTGATGACTTATTAGGATGTGAGAAACCAGCGAGCATTTACTCATGAATTACCAACATTTATAACTGCATTATTACCAAATAGAAAGTATTAGTGGTACAATATTTCTGTAAATTATGTTACAATTAAGAGTGAGATTTGCTTATCATTTAGAGCTTTTTCTTAAAACAAGTGGAAAAATCTGTTGCAGTAAGATTACTTGTTTCGAAAACAACTTGTTTAAATAATTTTCTATAAATTAATATCTTGAATGAAAACAGAATAAGAATCAAGAAAAATGACCCTTGATTCTTGAGACTTCTTTAAAAAAGTTAATTTGTACTGGAATATTTCACTTAATTTAAAGAAAATAAAACTTTTCGGACAAGACAAACATGACGTGTTAATGTGGAAATATTTCCAACCAGTTTCCTCTTACGCAGACGTACAGTACAACTCTTGGATGCAGCCTGACTGTGATGTACTCAACTCGAGTGACAAGTCAGATTAGTGAAAACAGACTGCTATTTAGGATGGATTAGATGAAACATTATCATTTTGTGTATTCATTCGCACACAAACACACACATAAACGGCAGCTGCACGCAGCTTCTCCAGGAGCCTGTCTGCACACAGCGAGTCTCATTAAAGCACACACGAGAGCCATTTGCAACATACTGTGCAACTAGAATGTTTGACAAGTTTAAATAATGTCTTTCTTTATTCAGCTATTGGGGGGATTTCATCCAATAACAGCAACACAGCTCACAGTTAATATCCAGAGCAGTTCAGTAAATTTGCAATGTGAGCACAACAGGCACATGTATAATCCTGCATCTGCTCAAGCAATGACTCATAGGAAAAATGTTCAAAGCAGATCCAGAAGCATGAAAAAAAATCTCTGCTCAGAATGAGAAACACGTCAGTCAAAGAGTCATCACTTCGAGAGTGAGGATGACTCATTTCCAAGTGATTCATCTGGGTTTGCGGTCACCGTGATAGGACCGCCAGCCAAAAAGAACTTCCACAAATTCGCTGGCTAAGGAGAGCGGCAAGTCCAGGCAGAGGCACAAAGACGTAAATGCAGCGCTGTTGTCAGCCAGCGAGCCAGCATGTGACCTACAGCCAAATGCCTTTGATTACATCAATTACTGTGAGCCTGACGGGGCCTCAGGGACCATTTTAACCGCCATTCATAACAGAGGCTGCCACAGATCCACCTATCGGGCTCAGGTTACCTTCAGGACAGATCCTCATTCCTCGAAAAGATATAAACTCACACATTGTTGCACATGAAGGAAAACATACGAGCAATGTATATTTTAAACTCATGTACGTGTCCCATCACTGAATCAACATGCACACACACACACACAACAGACACTCAGGAATACGTGTAACCGCTTGAACCCTGATTAACCTTTACATTGTCTCAAAACATTGTTTTTTTTAGTGTGTAACACATTTCTGTTTCTGCTTGTTCCAACATGCCACTGAAACTACAGTATATGATGTTTATACTGTCTGTAGTAAAATATTCACATGCGTGATGCAATTGCAATTGTGAATGCATATCGTACACATTTGTTGTTTTTATATATAGTTATATGTATCCTTATTATTTATTTTAACACTTGTCTAATTACTTCTGTCTTCTCCTGTTCTCATCTTCTTTTAAAGGAGCTTTTAACTTTTAACGAAAAATACATTTTTCCATAGTGTGTAACGCATTGTTATATCTCCCTGTTCCACGTCATTGACATTATATGATGCTTATATGTTTTAAAATGTTATAAAGTTTTATCATTTCTATACTTATTCATCTGTAACGTATTTTTATTCATTTTTCAAAGCTTGTCTAATTATCCCCTTTCCACCATTGCACATGGGGTTTGTGGAAATTTACATTATTTTACATTACATTACATTAAAACTAACATGTATTTATTATACATATTACAGATCAATAATCATTGCACCGTGTTCACATACATTTCTTGATATTTTACTGTAGTAACATCATTGCTCATCACTACTGTAATACATTGTTTTTTATTTACTTGTATTTAAAATGTAAGCATTTAATATGACTGTTTAGCATCTGTCATGTAGTGTAAATTGTAGGTTATTATTTTATGCTTTCCAGTGTTTCAGTGTTGGCTCACTGTATGTTTTATGATTCCATAAACATACAGGTTATACATTGTAAACATTAAATGTTTAATTAAATTAAGTTGAATACTGTAAAAACCCAAACTTTGAGGTTGATAAAAAGCAAATAAATAAAGTGAGACAGTGAAGTATAGTCACACTTATCATTTTATCTTGTATAAAGGTAGGATCTACTGTACGACAGACTTCATTATCTGTATTTGCAGAGATCATGCATATGTAGTAAATACAGTAAAATCAAAGTTCCATTTCAAGTACTGACTTCTGTGTAAGCTCTGTTAAGCTCAAACTCTGTTTGCAATGGCCTTGCAAAGAGTTTGAAATAGTTTGCTTATTTACTCTGTTTATTTGATAATGACCATTTAATTTAAAAACACAACAATAAAAGTACAATTATGTGATGCACTCTTAAACATTATTCATAATACAGTACCTCATTCGATGCAGATGTTTTCATTTTGCATGCATTGTGAGGTTTTGAGGCCAAAATGCTTTTTTTTGCACATTAAAAGCAAAAAGTAACGTGAAAAAACTCATGTGGATGTGGTTTTTGGATATTTGGTGTGAAAACATATGTGCTATTTTGATATGTATTCTCATATATGTACATATTCTCATATATATATATATATATATATACATATATATATATTTAAACCTGAGACTCCATGTTTTTATGGCTGCATCATTCAGTTAAATGGACATTTCATCAGAATTCAGCCTGACATATTTGGTATGTTTGGAAACCACGAGAATTCAACATCAAGTTCTGTAAGTTTAGGCAAAGTCTGGCTGCACAGCAGGGGTTTTTACTGTCTGACTCATTGGTGGGTCACTGAGGTTGAAGACTTTAACCCTCTTAAGTAATTTTTCAGTCTGGCACTCAGACAAGACAGCTAACAAAGAATTTCTGTGTACAGTGGAGTTTTTACTCTGCACATGACAATACAGTCCCCTCAAATACAAATATTCTAGATGTTTTGTGCATCATTTTATACACAATTCAGAGAACTTTGCAAACTTGACAAGAATTTGAAAGTTCTGAACAGTGCTTGGCTGCGCAACATTTTTTTTTTTTATCAATAAACCCACTGCTGGGTTCGACAGGGTCAAAAAGGTTAACAGACAGAAAATATTGGAATGCTGTAGAAGAACCCAGGTGCAGGAACCCACCTCCCTGTGTTTGTTCTCTGAGGACCTACTGTTTGGCTGGCTGAGTGGAAGGAACTGTAGGGTCAATCCCTGCCTCCGGCTTACCACAGGATCCATCTGACAGATTTAGCTAGTTTGCAGCTCTCTCCATACCTCAGAGATTAAAAGGTAAAAGGCTGAACCTCCGCAGATGACAGGTTGTCACTATGTGTTTGTAATGTGTGTACGAGTGTGCGTGGCATGCATGTACGTGGGCGGTGAGTTGGAGGGTTGCAGAGTTCAGATCAGGGGAAAACCAGTAAACACATAAACAACCATCATTGCAAACAACAAAAGGGCTTAGCAAACCAGAAGTACAAGTGTCCAGAGAGGGGGGCTTTGTTTACTGGCAGGTCTGGCTACTGTTCTGGAGGTTTGGCCAGTGGTTTGCAAAGAGGTGAAGATTATATATCATGAAATTTAATTTACACCTATTTTGAAAGGAGATGTTTTTCACACTGAAGCTTGTTCCACAGCCAGTGTCTGTATTCACACCACGCCTGTTCAATCCGGTTCACACATATCCTGCAAAAACCACAAAGTTTTGTATCATAACCTCTAAAAGTGACAGCACACTTTTTCAAAACCAACCATGAATTTCTGTTTTTGTCAAATAGCAACAACATTGCAACCACACTATTTAAAGTGCACTAATCAATATTTTTGTATGAACAATGAATCACATATTTAAGTTGAAAGAAGTTGCTCATAGTTACCAACTCTGCAGTTTCCCTCTACAGAGCTTTTTAGCTTTAATCAGCTGAATTTAGTGAACATTGGACTTGATTAATCAGGTGGACAAAAATACATGTGCAGATGAATGCAAATGTTTCTCTGTGTCTGCTTTATGTGTAAATAGCAGAATTTTTGCTAACACGTTCACTTTAACAACTTTATAAAGTTATAATATGTCAGATGTTGTGTTTACAGCCTGTTCTGCTGCCCACTAGTGGCCAAAAATCAATTAATGCAGCAGATTTTTTGTGAGTTAAGTTACGTTAAATTCTGTTATGGTGATTTATTTTTGTGAAATTTAGGTTTAACTGATTACATAATTATCCTGGTACATAGTACATAGTGACACGCAGAGGTTTTTAATCTCGTACAAAAAAAGACAAATTTCCTATGAGATCTGGTTCTGTCAAAATTGGATGATTCCCTGAGGAGAAAAGCCAAAATTCCATTTCCGATAATTTTATTTTTTTCATTGCGGAAAAACCCGCAAAACAATATTTAGACAAGAGCGTTATGGGACAGTAAAACTCACCATGGGAACCAAAAGGTTAAAACATTTTTTTGTCAACAGCTTCTCCACATCAGCACAGGATATCCTTAAAGACTCAGTTGACAGAGGCAGAAATCTCAGTGACAGAAGCCTCACACCTGGACAAATCAAAGTAAAACTATTAGCAGGGCTTGATACCACTAGAGCTAAATTAGAAAATATATTTCTTTGTAATCTGTGTGATCTGACCTTTCAACTTTTACCATTAAATTAAGGTTCTATAAATTTAGAAAGCACATTTCTCCACATTGTATTACACACACTATCTGCTCTTCATTTAAGATATAGGATGTTTGCACATGTCTGAACCATCTAAGTAATATTTCATGTTCTAGATGTCTTGTGCATAATTTTATATACATTTACCCCAAAATTCAACCTGATATATCGTTTCTTTGGAAATTGAGACTAGAATCTTAAATCCTCTGTTGGTTTGAGTAGAGATGAAGCCATCAGTGTATAAAGAGTTTGTATAAAAAGCAAAAATAAATGACTAAATGCAATACATAAAGGCCTACTTGTCTAGCAGTCTAATCCTAGTCACAGCAGCACCTCCAGCGTTGTGAGTGCAGTCAGTAAATTTAGACCTATGTCTGACTCTCCTTCTTAGTCCAGTAAACAGAGGCTTACAGTCTGCCAGATCTGGAGGCTGTTTACATGGGAAGTGGACCTGGATCTAACTAAGCCGCTTGTCCTGAAGTCTAAACAGGTGAAATCCTTTAAGACGGCCCAATCATTGGGTGACAGTTCCCTGTCTGTCATCGCTTAGGCTCTGGCTGGAGATGAGCGGAGTAAACAAACAGGAGTGAATGGGGTGTGAGAGATGAGTCATCAGTTCTGGGCTGGCTGTGCTTCTGTGCGGCTCTGCGTGCCTCAGTCTGCTCAACATCCGCTCCCCTGAAGGCCCTCGTCACCGCAGGCATACTTCAGCAATTACCTTCTCGCCCACATGCTGTCAGTCACATGGGTGGTAATAACAGGCTGTCGCACTGTACCACTCAAAACTCACTCGCCAGCACTCTCCAGCTCAGAACCCCCCCCCCCCCCACCCCCCGAGACACACACACACACACACACAAACACACATACACAGTGTCTGCTGTGCACATACTGAATCTGATTATGGGAGCAACATGCAGCAATATTAGGTTTTTATTTCATTTAACAAACTTAAGTCGGGCTGTGTCTTCCTCTACTGACAATGTAGTTTTTTTTTTCTATTCTGTTATACTGTTTTTTTCCTTCCTTTGTAATAAATCATTATTTGAAGATGAAATATTTAAAGGACGAGTGTGTAAGATTTAGGGGGATTTATTGGCAGAAATAGAATATAACATTCATAAGTATGTTTTAATTAGTTTATAGTCACCTAAAAAATAAGAATCGTTGTGTTTTCGTTACCTTAGAATGAGCCCTTTATATTTACACAGGGAGCAGGCTCTCTTCCACGAGCCCGCCATGTTGCACCGCCATGTTTCTACAGTAGCCTAGAATGGACAAAGCAAACACTGGCTCTAGAGAGGGCCTTTCACATTTTTGTGAGTTACGCAGCCACCATAGATTCTCCTACACACTTGGAAGAGGAACTGGAAGGGCATTCAGTCGGTTACAATCTGCAACCTCACCACTAGATGACACTAAATCCTACACACTGGTCCTTTAAAGCCGCAATCATCAAAACATGTATATAAACAAAGGATCAAAGGACTTTGTGTAATGTGCTGCTTGTAGTGATGAATTTGCCAAGAATTGTCACCAACTCTGCAGTTCCCTCAGCTTTATGGAGCGTTTTTGCACATTGTATTTGTTTTTCAGGTGAGCAAACCCAGGCTAGCAGCTCTTTTCAGTGAGACTCTCATAAATCCACTGTACTTCACTTTAGCAGTAAACAGCAGACAGACAAAGTTAGAGACTAGCTGGTGAAGACAGTGGAGCATTTAGCAGTTAAAGAGTCAGAGATTTTTCTCAGGAGATGGTGGAGACCAAACCAGTGCTAAAAGAAAGTGAATATTGGACCATGCCAGTGTTGTGTTTTTAGCCATTTCTGCTGCTCCGAAGTGGCAAAAATCAATTCACTGAGCTTTAAAGCAGTGAGTTTGACTCTGTATCACTCTGTAATGATACAGTAGCATTAAATAAGTAACCTGACTGCTTGAAGTGACTTCCAGAATCCTCAGACTCTTCTGTCCATCTGGATCAAAAAATAAATCTGCACTATAAAAATCTGTTTCCCAAGTTGTGATTCTTCCCGAACCAAGATGGTAGCCAGAAATGACATATCTCCTTGCTATGTACAACATGAGCCACCATTTAAAAAGCTATTATCAGTAATATTTTGTCTTTATTAATCTTTTTCTCTCATGGAACAGACAGAATATTTTTCATTTCATTTCATCAAGATGGGAAAAAGAGAATTCTGGGAATACTTTCAACATTGGATGATGTGTCAAAGGAGTGTTAAGTGATGTTAAAGGACCTTCTGGGTTTTTTAGACATCAGGTCAGAAAAGTGGCTGCTTAGCTCTGTGACTGAATGTAATGATGTAATGATACATGAATACATCAGAGGCACAAACTGGCTACTTTCACACTGCAAGTGAATCAGCTCACATCTGACATGTTTCCCATATAAATGACAAAGTTTTTCTTAACTGAATGACAATGAGAACAGAAAACCCATCACACCAACTGGCATTTTCAGTTCTGACTGAGCTACTTTCATATGCTGTTCAATCTGATATAGCGTGTGACTGATTTGTGGGATTGAAACTTTGGTTTGAACAGTCATCAAAATTCACTTTTTGAACTTTTACTTGACTCTAACCAAAGTCAACATTTGTCAACATGATGTTTATTTGTATCCTGTACATTAGCATTATCGTGGGTGGCAGGTTTTTCATGTGTTGAATTGTCAACTCACAATGCCTACACACAAAAAATATCTAAATAAAATCTGATGCATAATGACATTGAATTTGCAGTGTGAATGTGGCCTGTTTTTTTTATCAGCCTCCACTCTAATTTGCAAACTGAATGTACAACTTACACCTCCAAACTTGCAGACCTCAAACCAAAGCTGCCCTCTTGACATTTGACTGTTTATTTGTGCTTTTCCTAGACCTTTGCTTGTGGAAAACTGTGCGGGTTGATACAAGCTTTGTGTTTACATGGTAAAGAAACTGAATTGTTTTCCACAGACATTTTTATCTGCTGCTACAAAGATGCTGTGGTAGAACTTTAAACCCTTCAAGAATGTCTTCAGTTCAGGCGTCAGTGGAGAATGTTAGTAATATCACAGCATCAGTACTGCTTCAGAGGCTGCCCCTCCCTGAATAAAAACACAGTGACAAACACCTCACATATTGCTTGTAAAATGTCAAATTTTGTCAACCAATTGTGTTCAGCAGACAAAAATGTGGTGACATGAGGAGTAAGCCGATGCTGCACGACAGGCATTTTCTTTTCTTTTATATGCCCTGCTCTCATCACTTCCCACTCATTCAGTCCCGAACCTGAGGGCATCTGGGAAGAGTATGTTCATCTTACCGTAACACACAGATGCCTCACCTCTTACTCATGCAGTGCTTTCCAGCATGAAGCAGCAGCATGCTGTCTGCTGCGGTCAGCTGTTCAATATTCAACACGTCACATGCAGGTGTTCCATTGACCGGCGGTCATAAATACAATATTACAACTCATCTGGAGCAGCACACTCTTATTTACTTTGTCATTATCATTATTCTGGATGCTTTTTTGCCCTTTAAGCTTGCACATGCTTTCATACAGAAACTGGAAAATACTCAGCCTCAATAGGAATAATGTGCTCCCTCTAGCTAACGATTGTATAATGGAAGTGTATGAACAGAGTGTTCAGTTTTATGCTTACTTGGACTTGAATTGTTCTTGAATTTGTTTTTTTTATAGGTGTGTATTACGCTGGTCAGTGTACTTCAACTTTGATTGCAATGTGTGTGAAAAAATACTGTGGATTATATTTTAAACAAGTACTGTACAGTGCTTTATTTTACTTAATGACCTCTTTTATGTACGTGTATGTATTTATGCATGTATGTGCATACTGTATGTATGATGCTGTAGTAATTTTTCTTCCTGTAGTTGCAAAGTAGTTGTTGTGCCGGTGAGAGCTAACAAGGATCAAAATAAATAAACAATAAATGAATTGACACTTCAACTCCTTTCATCATTCATTTCAATGCCTGTACTTCCACCGCCCATTCGTGTACTTTCAGTACATTCACCTCATCCGCTTTCAGTGCTTATATTTCCACTGGCCCTTCAACTCCTTTCAAGCACTTTCACTTCAACTGACACTTCAATTTCCAACAGTGATTAAAGAACAACTTAAGATTGTTCCAGCTGTTTTAGTTCTCATCCACCTTGTTGCAGTGATGTACAAGTGTACTCTAGGGTGTGCCAGTACACTGTGACATCACTGTTGGGTGTGGTGACAGGTGCAACAGACTTGGAACTTTCAACAAGAGAGATCAGTGAAACACTGTTTTTAAGCCTTTCAGTGCTTCTGTTTCAACTCAGTTTTTTTCAAGTGCTTCAACTTCAGCTTTCTCTCCCATACAAATCTATTAAAAAGCTCCACAGAATCAACATTTTAAGACATTTAATTTTCCCCAGCCATTTGTAGTTCTGACATACACTCAGGGAAGCTGGTTTTGAGTCTGTGTCTTGGTAAATGGGTGGGTGGGTGTGTGACCCCTTGTCACCCTCCACAGTGTGTGGAGTGGAAAGTGTACTTGTGTCTTCCAGCAGGTTGCACAGAGAGCTTTGACCTTTTCTCACTCTGCCAATATAAATGCCAAGAGCCTCAACCTCTCTTCTATGACTCATAAAATCAAACAAACATAACCACACTGCTGATCTGTCAAGTTGATAAAAATGAAAAAAAAAAAAAAAAAAAAGATCATAGAAAAATACATTTGTAAAAGTGTTTGCTCCCAATTTTCCATCAAAAAAGGAGCAGCTTCTCACACTCTCCCTCCTCTCACCCTCATTAGTGCCCCTCTAAATAGACCCGTGGTGAAATTATGAATGGAGAATGACGGAGTTGAGTGCTGTTCCAAATAACAAATTAATTCATGATCCCAATTAGCATACTTACGCTGTTACCGTATCTAAAATGCAATGTGTAATTACATAATGCATGAAGTGGAGTCAACAAAGACTTTGGCGGTAGAGCGTGAGGCTTGTTCCTCCTCTAACATCTTTTGACTCTGCAGAGGAGACCTTATCGAGTCCTTAAATAATCGCCTGCAGCCACTTTGAAGACCGACCAGGGATTCATGCAGATTAATGGAGTCCTAACTGGCACACGGTGCAATTTATAGACCAACATGCAAGATTATGACCCAAATTCTGTCCATTATTAAAAACTGCAACATCTCTCTCTGCCACAGCTAGCCTATTTATGTCATCCAGTTTCCATGGCTACCATGCCATAGATAAAATCTAAAGCACACACAGGTTTTCAAGTGCAACATCAACTTTCCCTCACAAAGAGGGAAGAGGGATGACAATAGTGCCTTATATTCATTGATACACTTGAAGAAAGGCAGATGAGGATGTTATTGTGTATTATCTTATCATAAGCATGAAGATTAGAACAAGAAAAACTGTGTTCATATTTTTCTAGAGATCAAACACACTAAAGCAGGTACTGGTGCTGATGCACTAAGGCTGAGTATCAAACCTCAACCACATATCAGAAACTGTCCATCTGAATCCTGTCCTTGAATATTTCATCATATTCATAATATTGTTCACCTGTCCTTTAATCAGATAGTTCCTGATTTCATTGCATATTTTTTTCCCAGATTTAAAGATTAAAGTTCTTGTATAGCTTGTTGTGTTTAGGCAACATTTGACATTTGAGAAATAGCTTCTGAAACCAGTTTCCATACGAAACCTCAGGTATTGTATCAGCACTCGTTTTGGAAAATTCAAATGATTATCCAGCCCTCTACACATAAGCATATAAGAAGCAAGTCCTGCACAGTCCTAGCAAACACACTTGCAGTAAGGCTGGGTATTGAACATCAAATTACTTTTGGTGCTGATCAAAATGTGTCTGTAGCACTGAGCATCGAAAACTGTCCAGTACCAGAAACTGACCATGAATGCTTTGTCATATTCGTAACTTTTATTTATTCTTTGATCAGATAGTTCCTGGTTTAGGTCACAATTTTGTCAATTTGAGACTCTATTTTATTCAGGCGAAGTTCTGGTACAGAATGTGTTAAGACTTTAGCTTCTGAAATTGGCTTCCGTAGAACAGGAATCATACCTTCACTAGAATCAAAATAATTGAAGGATTACGCAGTGTTACTCTGCACACAGACATTTAAGAAGTCCTGAGCAATCCTTGCAAACACATTAAACCAGGTTTTGGAGGTGCTGCGCAAAGGTTGGGTATCAAACCTCAATACTTTTTTGCTGACAAAACGGCTCCATAAAACCAAGTATCGAAACCTGTCAAGTGTTGAAAACGGACCTAGAATGCTTTGTCAGATCTGTAACCTTGTTTAAGTATTCTTTGAACAGATACATCCAGATTTAATTAACATTTATATTAGATTGAATTCTATTTAGACAGCAGCTCCATGATGTCACTGTTTAAAACTTTTAAGATGAGGACTTTGGCTCTTGAAACTGTACTGTACTGCACTGGCGGTGGTTTCAAGAAATTCAAAGGATTTTACACGCATATTGAAGGAAGCAAGTCCTAAGTAGTCTTGGAAATATGTCATTGGGGTGTTCTTGTGAAAATAAAAGCTTACATACACAATCAAACCTCCACACACAAGCCACATGGACACTATCCTTCCTCTCTAGAAGACACACACACACACACACACACACACACACACACAGACCATCGCCCCTGATTTCCTACCAGCTTACAGAGGGCCAAACACTACATGTCCTTCTGAGAACAAAAGAGCACAGGACAAAGCTGGCAACAATACGCTGTCTTCCTTATTTCCACCAGTTCAGTGAGGCCATGCAGGAGCATGCACACACACACACACATACACACACACACACACACACACAATACCTGGCTGGAGAAGGAAGATGACATCATTTCTCCACAATGAAATGACTCACTGTTCTCCATTTAGCTGTCAACTTCAAACACAGACAGTAAAAAAAAACTAAACAAAAACAAACAAAAAAAACCCAAAAGCCTCTGTCAGCAGAATGCGAAGATAATTTCAACCTGGAACGTAAATCAGAAACCAGGGCTCCTCAGTGTGAACACTCCAACGGGTCATATTCAGGGTCTTCATTATCAAAGGCCAGACACGGCTTATGTAACTGAATCTATGTCTATATTAGATAAATCAGCTCCATTCAAAAGATGTTCACACAATCAATAAAGTAGGTCTGGCTGAGCCTTGTATAGCATGACCTAATAAGGACCCACTTTGATCCCGGCCATTAATACACTGGAAGATGTATGGTTCTTTGTCTGTGAAAAACAGCTTCACGGCTCTGTGTCAAAGACGATGACTGGATGTTTAGCACCACCTGCTGGCTGAGTGAACACACTGTTTATACTGTACTGTACTACCTGTCTGAGTAAAGCTCCGTCTCTTCTGAGAGGTAGAGCACAGAGCATTATCAAATGACTGTTTACAACAGGAAAGAGAAAGTATTGAAGACCTTTGGGAATCAAGACCTTTTTTGGAGAACTGAATTCAATGCTTTTAAAGACTTCAAGTCCTTTGAGTCCTGTTGACGTACAAAAGAAAAGCAGCAAATCTTCACATTTGAAAAGCTGGAAAAATTGTTAGAAGTAATTTGTCAGTCAACTAACTGGTTGATCGATTGATCTAATTGCTTCAGCGCTGTTCCACACCAGACTGGGAACGACGTTTCTTTATGAACCTGGTTTTGTATACAGGGACAAAACAGACCCTCTTATAGTGGACTTGAAATGACTGGAACCATGACCCCCAAAACTTGTGGCTAACGCTACAAACACGTTCAGTTTGAGGAATTCATGGTGAAGTCTTGAAATACAGCATAAGTGAACCATACACTGACATTCTACCACGCTGCTGCCTTATAGACATTTTTCTCAGCAAACATTTTGACATGTCACAGTAAGATAAACACAGGTGTACTCAATAACATCCATAACAACTGCATTATTACTAGTAGTATTTACATTAGCCAGTTCCAGCACCCTGCTAGTGTGCACTGATGGTTCACTGATGACTTTCTGGGACACTTTATGGAACTGACCACCACCATTAATGTTATGAATTCCACATGTGCTTTTCCTGACAAGTCAAAATATCCAAACTCAAGAAAGTGAAACAGGCGTCTGTCATGACAGATAATATAAAACAGTCATGTCTCTCTAGGGGACAGAAAGAAAACAATCTGGAGAACTTTTAGAGTCAAAAATAAGCCCTTTTCTATCATTTTGTCCCCAGACTACATGTGTATACCTTTGTATTGTTGTTCCCCAGCAACACCCTAACCTGAACAACTGAGCTATCTCCATGACAACTGAACAAACTATCTGCTGAGGAGGACAGCAGAGATGTGCTTGAAAGCTTGAGCTTAAGGTCGATTTACTCCCTAGAAAAGTGAGTAAGAGGATGCTGAAAGTGTTTTAAAGAGTTTGACAAGATAAACTTTACTCAAGGCCCACTTTCTAGCTTTTTCTGGAGCTTTCAACTCAATTTGATGGTCCTTATCTGCAAATGGAGCTGGTTCAATTGTCATCATGTGACATACTGGAATTTAAGCCACATAATAGTGGGTGATCACATGCTGTATGGGAGGGAGACAGTACCCTTTCAAAAATGATCTCTGCTGTTAGGTGTGAGTGTCCTCTGAGTCTGAACTGTTTTGGTGATGTAGAGTGCCCCACAGCTGTTACATGTGGTGTCATGATGATGTCATACGCCATTCCAGTCTTCCTCTCAGGGGAGGTCCGGTCTTTAGGACTGAGTAACTCATTTACAACAGAGTCATCTCCATGACAACTGACAAATCCATGACCGAACTCCAACACCCCTCCTGCACCACCCTGTCGGGGTTCATTTCACAATAATGACCCGCTCGCTGTACATTATCCCTTACATAAAGACCATGAGATGTGGTTGAAAGCTCTGCCACAAGCCTTTAAGTAGACCTTGACTTAAGACCGTTTGGTTAATATTACTTTTTCCCAGGGACTTTGTTGTAAAGGAGCTCTACAGTTAGCAAGAATCACAATAAACCCCACAAAAATAACAATTAAATAATTAAATAATTGAGTGTTCCCTCATCAACCTAACAGGTTAATGATGAGCCTACAGCAAACAGGGCCACACCTTTAATGTGTAACTTAATGTATTTTATGCCGCAGTCACAATCTGTACTGGCAGATCTATCGGGGCTCAAGGGTTAATTTAATTGGCTTTTTATCAGACACTATTGAAAAGAACCCTCAAAGTGGTGAAGAAACGCTATAATGCCATTCCTGAAGAACATACAGCATGTACTGACAATGACTGTTATATTTCTAGACAATGCTGATTTAATTGCTTGAAAATGGATCTTAGTTACTTCACAAATATTCATAATATCTACTAGTTTATATAAATCTTACATTTTTCATTTCCTGACCCAGTGTCTTCAGCAGAGAAACTGTACTGAACTGTAATGAGAACTGTCATAAATTACATGGCTTTACAGAAAGTGTTTGGTTAGGCAGAAATAAAAAAATAAAGTCCATGTAGTCCATGTATCCAACACAAACATTTACGCACGAACAACTTCATCTTTCACCATTCAGTTTATTCATAATGCCTTGCTCACTGTCTTCTACTGTACCTCATTTCCCATTAGCTTAGGAAACACTCAAACAGTGTGGTGAGTTTGGTAAATGAATTCTTAGTGAACAAAAACTCAGGAGGGGAACCGCTGAACATTCAACTCCTGTACAGTAACACATTTAAAAGTTTGACTCATCATGTCTTCCACTTTTAAAAACAGAATTGCTTAAATGAGATAAAATTTGTACATGACCAGACAAAACAAAGTGATTGTGCAAAAATACTTGAGGGATATGAGATCAAGAAAAAAAAAAAAAAAAAAAAAAAAAAAAACACACATCACATCCAATCCTTCTTTTTGTCATTGTTTTGGATGTAAAGCTTGAGGGAAACATTTACATGATCAGCTTACCGACATACATCCTTCTCACTCCCAACTGGAAAGAAGAATTCAAATTCATTCAATGTCTGTTACAATAAAAATATCTTTTTTTTTTTTGTTGTTTTTTTTTAAGCCTTTATCCCCGCTAAATGTCACATAAAACAAGTCAAGCACTTAAAATGCAGGCAACTTCTAAGGCAACATGTGAACTAAAAACAAACTACATACTGTATAGAGAGGTATAGGCTCCTCTATTTCATCTGCACGGGCATTCCCATACCAGAGAAAATATGTCCTAATGCAAAATGACACAAACAGCTATCATACAAAGTGAACTACTGAATAGAAAAGACAAAAACATCTACACGCAAAACAATACTGAAGTCAAAATAAAAAGTTTCTTATAGGGAATCCTCTGCTCCCGTTATTTGCTCTGGAAACTAGTTGTGTGTGTGTTTTTTTTTTAAGAGCATGAGGAGCAGATCATTAACGCTGCATCCGGGTTTACACAAACCCCCGAGCGATTCCTTTCACTGTGATGGAGGATCAAGGGTATATCCCTCTCTCAACTGAATACATCAAACACCTTGAGGAAGTAAACAGGTGCGGTCTCATGCTCGTGTTTAGAAAAAGGGGGAGGTTAGAGATAAATACATGAATTTATGGGTGTGTGTTTTGCATAACAGGGATTCCACACGCGCTGTAGTTCCAAACATCCTCTCAAAATTCTGCATATGATTCACACTTTTTGCTCAAGAGCCGTCATGTTTTTGTTTTGTTTTTTTTTTTTCACATTCTGGAGGCCGGTGTGGCCGCTGAGAGGGTGAAGCGGTCCAACCCGGAGGACGCTGAGGAGTGGACATGCACTGACCAGGCAGCCCAGAGGCCCTGAGAGCAACATGTAGAAACACACGACCCACCCTCACCGGCCTGCCATCGCACTCCGCCCACACACACCGCTGAAGTCTGCAGAAGGGAAGGTCCGTCCTGAAGCACGGCAGCAGGGTCTGGGGGTAGGGGGCAGTGATTGTTTGGTCTGCGGTCACAGAATACTCTGTGAAGATGTGCAAATATATCTACAGAGGACGTCATGGGGTCTACAATGCAACATGCAGGACACAGTAGAATGCAGGTCTCTTTACAAAGCTGGACTGTGTGTGTGTGTGTGTGTGTGTGTGTGTGTGTGTGTATTGGGATGGGGAGGGGGAGATGGAGCAGAGCTTGAGAGTGGGTAGTGTTATAGTGCAGGTGTGAGGTGGGGGAGAGGAGGGGATGGTAGCAGTTCATGTGTCTGTGATGGGGAGTCTCATCACGACGTGCCCTGTCTCTTCTGTTGCTGGACCCGGATCAGCTCCAGCTGTTTTTTGCACTTCTGGTAGTACGTGGACAGACTCTTGTTCTCCTCCAGGAGCTTTTTGTGCTCCTGCACCAGACGGGACGTATTCTGCTGGTCCTTCTCGTCTTGGTCCAGTTCAGCGATGAGCTCCTTCCTGTGCAGATGGGACATGAAAGTGAGATTAACTCTTTGAACTCTGATGTTGCTGTTTTCATTTTTTAATAATTTAGCAGCCGGTATGGACGGGAGGAACACTTACACCGTGTCTACACTGACAGTGCCTCAGCCGCATTTTTCAGTCGGGCAGAATGTTTTTAAGTTGTCACTACTCTCTGGTGGACAAACTCTACTAAACTTATAGTTAATACTGTATAAAAGTAGGGTGTGGTGGGATACATCTGAGTCCTGTTTTTTAACCCACAAGTTAAATAGTGTTACATAAATATTACATTTTAGATGTACAGATAATCAGCTGGATTAGTTTTGATACTGACGAAACATGATTATCAGGCATTCCCTGAAATTATGATTTATTCTTGAATCTATTCACAAATGTCCTCAGCTCAAATGCGACAGATAAACTGGCGACAGGTGCAGCTAGACTTACTTTCTCTGGATCAGCAGGGCGATCTCTGTTTGTACTTTCAGGTATTCTTGGGCCATTTTGCAGTGCTGCTCAAACACGGCCATGGACTCTTTGGAGTTTGGACAAGGAGCGAGGGGCTGGAAATAAACATGCACGTAGCTGTTAATTGGCTTTAAATGATCTACCCATGCATCACACAGTATAACCTGAGCAGACAAATATCTCATTGACGCTGCATGTGTAAAAGGCATCCTGTTTTCAGGAATAATCCTGTCATTATTAAGTTGATACTGCAAAGTTCCAATGTCCTTCCATTCATCTGTGTGAGGGAAGAGCAACACCACCAAAACAGAGTTAAAGCTGAATCAATGCAGCTGATATCTGACTATATTTAAATTAAACATACAGTGCTTTGTGTGCTGGCAGCTGATTGGATGATGTACCTGTAGCTGGTGATCCAGGGTCAGATAAGCCATGGGAATGGAGTTGTCTGAGCCGTTGGTGTCTGAGAACAGAGAAAGCAGGAGCTGTTTGGTTTTTTTTCATGACTGCAAAGAAACACTATCAGTTATGTCCTCAGGTTTCAACATGAATTACCACAGGTCTTTCTTCAGAAAAGACCCCTGACCCCCTCCTTAGCAACGTAAATCATCTACAGTGCAGCCTGACAGATTTACAACATCTGGCAACAATGACACTGATGTTTTTATAGCCACTGTGTTTAAACGGTGACTGATAGCAGTGGCCCATTTCAATCAATCATTCCAGCAGTAAAATACAACCTTCACTTATTTATCTTAACCACGACAACTACAGGCCACAGTAACAATACCTTTACTATCATATATGTTGTTAACTGTTCTAAACAAAGTATATGCTGGTAAGGTTCTTTAATGCCTGACCTGTTTGGTGTGGTTCAAACACACACGCTTTTAGTTTGATTCATTTAGTCTGCTGTAAGCTCAATCAAATTCTGCGGCAAACTAAACAACTGAACCAGACGGCTGGAAAAAGTGGGTGTCAGTCTGCTTCCATCCTGACTTGTGTGGTTTGTTTGTGGTGGACAAAGTACAGGACTTTATGACAGTATATCTGTGATTTCAGCAGGAATTTAAATGTGAAAGAATATTAGCTTTTGATTTACTGACTGTGAACTGTCAAGAAATCTAAGTCTTTATAAGCCATCTATATAATTCTCCACAGTGTTTTCCCTACAGTCATTCTACAGCGGTGCACCACCGCTGCAAAATTTCACATGATCATGAATATCAATAGGCTGCTAATGATTTTCACTTGCATACTGTGCAAGCATGACAACACCCTACGTTATCATAAAATTGTTCTGAGTCACCCTCCCTCTCCTCATTCTTCAAAAGGACATCTGTAGCGTAGCTCTGTTAAGGAATAGGCCAGTGTTTAATGTGTTTGTGTAGCGAGTGTGTGGTTGAGCAAGTGGAGAGAGTGAGCCGCAGAAAAGTGACGGTGAAGCAAGGGGAGCAGAGCAAAAGGTTAGCAGCTTCTCAAGACCAAGAAAGGTCTTGTCTGTTATTTCCCCAACTGCTGGAAAAGTGAAGGGAGTTAGCCCAGAAGTCAGCAACAATAGGTTAGCCTAATCTGACCAGGCTCACTTAAGGTGGACTGAGCTTTAAGGTGGACCAGCTATTCTCATTTTAGTGTCAATCTCAGCCACTCTTAAACAGAGAATGGAGAAATGTCTGGCTTCAGTTTTTCTCTGAGGGTCCATGTTGCATTGATGATGCAAGATGACATCACCAAAACTGTTCAATGAAAAAGTTACCATATGACTTCATGTTTACTGCTCTTGGTGTGTTTGAAACAAGTCAGTAAGAACACGAAATGGACTGAACTAGAAAGCAACATGTTCTTCCTTGTGTGGACCAGCTAACTCAACTCCACCCATCCTACATTTCCCGCTGCTCATCTGGGACCGAGTTGTGTTGGCATCAGACTGAGTAAGGAAACCCAGTCATCCTTCACCCTGGCAATGCCCTCCAGCTCCTCCTAGGGGATACCAATGGGTTTCCCAGGCCAGAAAAGATATGTAGTCCCTCCAGCATGTTATGGGTCTGCCCCGGGGTCTCCTACCAGTTGGACATGCCTGAACACCTCCAGAGAGAGGCGTCCAGGAGGCATCCTAACCAGATGCCCAAACCACCTCAGTTGGCTCCTTTTGATGCCGAGGAGAACAAGTCTGACTTACTGCCGAGAATGTGAACACAACTCTAACTGCAATTATATAAGGACCGAATGGCTTGCAGCAACAGCCTGGTATCCCCATACCCCCGCAGCACTGCCCACAAGGTCCTCCGAGGGACACGGTTGTAAGCCTTTTCCAAATCCGCAAAGCACATGATGTGTGAACTCCCATAACCCCTCAAGTATCCTTGCAAGGGTGAAGAGCTGGTCCACTGTTCCACTGCCAGGATGGAATCCACATTGTTCCTCCTGAATCCAAGGATCGACAATCAGCTGGAGCCTCCTCTCCAGAACCCTGGCATAAGCTTTCCCTGGAAGGCTGAGTAGCGTGATCCCCGATAGTTGGAGCACACCTTCTAGTCCCCTTTTTTGAAAATGGGATCACCACCCTGGTCTGCCAGTCCACAGGCAGTCCCCAATCCATGAGACACTTTAGAGGCGTGCCAGCCATGACAGCCCAACAATGTCTAGCACCTTCATCATCTCAGGGTGAATCTCATCTACACCCAGCAACTTGCCACTGAGGAGCTTTCTGACTACGTCAGAGACCTCTGCCAGGGATATGAACTAACTAAACTACAGGAGTGAAAGTGCTCAAATTAACCTAATAGATTTAATGGTGTAAAAAACAAAAAACAAACAAAAAAAACCCCCAACTACTTCTACAGCTAAGTACACTGAAACACTTATATGCTTAGCATCCTCTCAGAAAATTTTATCAACTCTAAGTGATGTCATAACACTGTTGTTAACACAGCAGTACTATGGCTAAATGTAGTCAGTGTAATTCAGTGCTTTTGCTATACGAACTAGGTGAAAATCTAAAGATGTTAGAGATGTTACAAACCCTGCAAAGTTATATGAAATCTTCTGTTAATATTACCACCACTTCAGTGGAAATGTCACGAGTACCTGAGGGGTCATCGGGGAAGTAGCTTCTACTGCTTGTCTTATCAGGTGGCATCATCCTCACACTAGGACTGGAGGACCGGCTGCTGTTCCTGCTCCCCTGCAAGAGCAAACAAACACCGTCAATCACGTGGGAAGCCAATCACATCTGGGTGCTGTGTGATTTTGTCAGCTTGCAATTGTTGATGAAGAGTTGGGGCAAATGACATAATTCTAGCGGAGAAAGTGAGGACTTTTGAATTCATGTGTGAAGCCTTACAGGTTTGAGGGAGAGCTGTAGAGCAAAGCTTAAGGCCAAAATGTGGCAAACCACCCCTTCATTATCCATTACAATCTTGGCAAATACAGCTTGTTGGATATTGTCCCTTACATGCTTTACAATGAATTTCAGTTGGCCAAATTTAATACAATGAAAATAAAAAATATGAGGAAAGCAAAATATCCAGTTAAATTAATGAGAAACCAAACCATGAACAACAATATTATTATTTTGTATGCAGTGCTATAACAACACATTATCAACATGCAATGTTTCAGTGTCTCCCTAGATCCTGGTATGTGAATCAAAATGCTGTAACAAAGCAAACTGACAGAAACTAAAAGCTCAACAATCAATCAACTGTCACACTGCTGAGAATCTGGAGAGCAGGTTGATCCCACCGCCAGCACAGCACAAACTATTTTCTTTAGCAAAAGTATTTTTGTACAAAGTCTTTATGCTGAACTCTACATGAACTTTTGACTGCAGAGAGCTGTGGGTTTCCTACTAAACAAATGAAGACAAATGTTTGGGAAAGCAGGAGAAATGCTCTGAGCCAAGAAGCTTATTTGAAGCTGTGCGTGTTTGAGGAGAGGGCGGTTTCCTCACTTATGTCTTCATCTTCCTGGAGCTGACACATCAAACACATGTCATATTCCATGACATTTTCTCCCCAAGGATTTTTCTCTTGACAAGGACTATATCTAATCCTTTTGAAAGACGACATCAATAAAAACATCCATCATGCTTTGCATGAAAAAAGGAATGATGAAAGTGGCAAACAAAAACATAAAGTAGATTAAGAGAGCAGAAATAAACCCGTCTGGTAGAGCTCAACTTTTTATTTACAATTTTGAAAACACAAAGTGACGTCTAATTGATTATCTGAAGGCAATGTAGGCTACAGTAAGTATTGTATGTTAACAACAGGTAGCTTCAGATCAAGGCTATTTATTAGCTTCCATGTTAACTGGAATCAAAGTCCAACTGACATCACCAGTCAAATACTTCTGCAGTCAAAAATAATTGCCAAAGTCATTTTCTAATTTATTTCCTTTTTTAAATAATTGAGAGGAAGAAAAATGTCTTTGGAAATACATCAGAAACACTCCTTAGCCTTTAAGGCTCTGAGTGGGTGGGCTGTCTTTTATTGATTAAAGCAAGAAAAACATGTTTCAATGTTCATTTAGGCTCCTGACTGTTGTTTTAACACAGACTTGAAAAATTGTGAACCGGTCCTTTAAGTCTATTTTCTTACAACTACACTGACTGTGTATTGAGCTGAAAGTGATGATACAACACTGTTGAGTACACAACAGTACCTTAAGATCTGAAAAATTGTGACCATATCCTTTAATTAGCTGTGTAGCCTGCAACATTATGCTGGCGGCGCACTTCTCCCACAGTGAATGTTTGGTAGCTTGTTCAGCAAGCCAAGGTGCAACACAAGACGTGGTCATGCTTGCAGATGATATGGAGACATTAGCTAGTAAGCTAATGTGTGCTGTGAATCAAAGTGTGAGGCTCTTTTTGTGTTGTGCCATCATTATTTTCTGGCTGTTAAACTGGATTTATACTTGGCACAAGGGGATACCAGCAGTCCCATTGTGATATCTACAGTGTAGATTTTGATTTTAAGTTCAGCGTTGCTCGTTACTAATAAACATAACATAAATATATATATATATATATGTATGTACATATATAAAACATAAAAAAGAGCACAAGACATATAATTTATAGAGCAGCTGTGCTGTACTTGGAGAAAAACAAAAACAAAAAAGCCCCACACAATGAAATTTCAATTATACTTCAAGATGTAACAGCAGTTCCTGTCCTAACACATGAAGCTGCATAGATCCTCTGCCATTCATATCTGGTTTATGACTGTGACTTACCTGGCTGGACTCTGTGCCAATGCCCGGCAGATCCTGCACAGACCGACGTCTTTGAGGCTCACATGTGGCTGTGGACAGGATGGAGGGACAAGGACAGACAGAAGAAAGAATAAGCCAAAAGAGTTTGTGGGTAGTAATGGTGGGGGATTGGAGCCCGTGTTTACTTGTGGCTAAAGGGACATCCAGACCCAAAGAGCCACACAGGGACAGCTGCACTGATTCAACCCTCTACGTCCTGGCCTGTCAACATGTGCTGTGGCACGGCTGTAACGTGACCGCAGCGCTGCAAGAACCGGGCCCCACTAACAGTGCACAACAAACATAGACACACATCACTGCAGACCAAACCTATCCACATCAACAGCTGAGCCAGCTTATGTGACGGGTTTGCACTGACTTGGTTTGGGTTAGGAGCGGGTTGGGGATGCTGGGAAATGTTTAGGGGTCTATGACAAGGACCATGGGAACTGGCAGGTACTGTCCTTCCTAGTCATCACTCATTCATCTGCTGCCCAGGTGCACACCAGGTTCAAACTATTGCTGCTTGGGATATAACCAGGTCTATCTGCTTCAAAAAGAACTTGAAATACAAGGCATGACAGCTGTTGTGAATACAGCCTTGCAGTCCTTAGTTCCTCTAGTTTTTACTTTTTACCATTTAGCTCACACACTAACACCAAAGCATATGAATGAGTGTATCTGTAAGGAATAATTCTATGAATACGTGGGTAGTAAATCTATACATCATCCAAGCAGAATCAATAGTTTCCTGTATTTTGAAATGATTACATTTCAAATGTCATGTGTGCATTTTCTAGACCCGTATGTCACAGGATTTGAAGATTTTGAATTGTGTTCAATATGAAGCACACTGATTGTGGCTTGTTAGTATGACTGTTGACAACAGTAAAAGCTCACAATAGAGACACAACACACAAACACACACTCCAAGGAGAACACATCTTCACTTTCTCTATCTGTTACAATACACTGAGTGGAATACTCTACTCCAACCATGAACTGAACTGAATTTGAATGTTTTTTACTAAATGCTTTTACTATGGGATACATGCACTTTTAATAAAGTTACAAATTAATTCAAGTGTTTGGAGCCACAATTCTGGACTGGCAGCCACCATTTTTCAACCATTTTGACGATTGCAGGGATGTAACAGTACATGAATTCATTGTGAACCATTTACCAGAGGATGTTTTGTTTGGTATGCAGCTTTCTTCAGTTTGGTGCACTGAATTAACCTGTTGAATTGCCCTAAGTACATTCTACTTTAGTCTATGGTTTTTAAGTGCAAAATCAACCAAGACAGGTTTGGCAGTGGGACAGTATTTGTCTGCTTAATTAACCAAGTCTGATGATCTCATGGATGTGACAGTATACACTCGCTATACTGATATACAGTGAGTGCTGTCAGATGATGAAACGCAGACGAAACACCAGAGCAGGAGTCTTCAGTGTCATTTACATCTATAAATTGGGAGCTTTATGGTTTCCCAATAAGTCAAAGTAACAATGGAGCAGAGTAGGAAGTAGTGGAACAGACTAAAACTGTGTGCTGGCATTGTTGAACCAAACTTGGATATGTATCTGGTTTGTTATGTACAAGCATTGACTGTATATAAATATGGATGTCATGACACTCCCCAAAAGTGAAGCCAAAACATCTCCATCAGACCCTGGTGGCTGGCTGCAGTATAGGTCATAAGTCCCGCCCCCTCCATGTTAGTGGATGGGACAAGAGCCAAACTAAAAAAGTACACATCAAATAAATTTTTCCCAAAGATGGTTTCTGTCATTTTAGGTAGTTCTTATCACACTGATGTATGTTGAAGTGCTCATTTCTCTGAAAAGTTTGTTTTTAGAGGGGTCTGACATCATGATTGACAGCTGTGACAGCCGTTCTCAAACCTCCGTCAGACGGCAGGATGGCTGAGGGGGCGTGTCCTGTGGGCCATTATCCCGCCTCCCAACTCTACACCACAGACTCTGGCTCCAAATGATGACACACAAGCAAGATGGCTGCTCCCAGAGAGGAGATATTTTGGCTTCACTTTTGCATAGCGGTAGAAGTGGAGACATGTTGTCCATATTTATATACAGTCAATGTGTACAAGCTGCAGTCATCCAGTAATTATCCATTGTTCCAGCAGCTCTCACCACCTATGATTGGACATGCAGGACTACAGAGAGCTATGCAACTGTAACCTGATAGACTAAATTGCTATTTTGTTTCAGTTAAATATTTGAATTGCTGCAAAAAGTTGAAGATTTTGTCAGTCATTCATGGAATTGTAAGAAAAATCCATAACAGAGTGAGTTCTGACTGAGAATGAACATAACTGTTGAACTGAATGAGAAAGGATTAAACTGCTGGTTCTAAAGATCGTTTTAAGTTAATGATAGACATGTTGCACTTGTCTTAATGGACAATTTCATTTCATATTTGAGGAAATGCAAATATAAAGACAAACACTCCAAAGAGAACGCAATATATTTGAGTCTTTAGTAATAATGATGGCGCATTAGTGACATATTGACCCTTGGCTTTTTTTTGCCAATATTTAAGTGCTGTAATTTTTAATTTAAGGTTCATGGCAGATGAGCCACTATTAATGTTTACATTTTTCAAAATAGAAGTCAGAAAATGTTGTCTTCGGTGTTTTTTTTGTTGTCCCTGCTGTACTAAAACCATATTGTGCCAGAAATACGAACCAGGGATTTTTTTATACTGTTACACCCCTACTCGATGGCCACCAGGGATTTGTGTGCTTGGGGAAACTACTGATGTGCAGGTGTGCACATGCATTGACAAGTGCCCTACCTTTAATAACATGCAGCAGCTGACTCCCTTAGTCACTGGATTAAATTAGCCACTCATTCAATGTGTCTCACAAGGCTCCAAAATAGAAGCCTTTTCTGACATCCAGAGCTGTCCCCATTCCTTTCATCCGTATCTCTGCTTGTAATAATAGCTCTGACCCTCAATGTGAGAGAAATTAATCAAAATGACTTTTTCAAAGTTAATGGATGTAAAGAGAGCAAGAGGGGGGGAAAAAATTAGCCATGCTTTCTCGATGTCCTCTATGCATGAAAGGCAAGGACGAGCTGAAATGCAGAGCACTGATGCACTGATTTACTCCTGCTACCCATGATCTGCTGCAGCCAAGCCAGAGAGATGACAGAGAGGACAGGGCCATGAGTTAGGAATCTTAGCTCATCTGTGTCGACTGATTGGGTTTCCACAAGTCAGCAAAAAAATGTCTTGTCATTGACACCGTTGATGGAAAGTCTTCATCAATCTCTGAGGAAGATTGATTAGTTAGAACTATTTTTTTGGGGTGTAAAACCTGACTGCAGATGAGACAGTGCTGACTCATGTTCTGTTTCTGTCAAGTAAACAAATCACAAAAGACAAAGAGACATGAGGCAACTCTGATGTGTGTGACTCCAGGACCAGCTCAATTACATCTTTTAGATCTTTCTACTACAGAGACTGCCCCTTTGAGAGAATTTAGCATGAATGAACATCATGTGAATTCTATGGTTGGTATCGTATGGAGTAACACACAGGAGAAGGCCATGTCAGAGCAGAGCAACCCACAGCCTCAGCCAAGCCAGCTCTACCCGGTCACCAGGAAGCCCAGTGGTCCAGTGGTCCAGTGATACCTGTGACGACGATCTTGGGAACATCCAGAATGGTGCCGAATGATGCTGTTTTACGGTGGCCTCGTTTATACTGGGGGCGTGCTGCGAAAACACATATACACACACATACAGCTGCGTACACAACAAGCATGCAGACTACAGACTCGGGGCCCACTGCCGGACTGGAAATGTAGGCCACACACATGCAGAGCATACAATGTGCTACGTGCAAGGGCAGCATGCACCCCGTCCATTCCAGACACTGTGGAGTGGTACCATGTTGACTGTTGGCAGCCACTGCATGACATTTCTCAGCACAAACAACAGCAGGCATTCAGCAGAATGCTGTCTGGATAAAAAAAGTTCAACAAGGCAATCTAACAGAGGGTGCTGATGCTTGAATTACAGGAACTCTACTCATTAAAGTTACATTCAAGTATAAAAACTTAAAAGTGCAACAACAAAAACACCTGACATACAGTCTGTGCTCAAATCAAATTCAAATATAATAATATTTCTATTCAAATCTAAACTACATGTGGGAATTCGTCAGGGTTCAATGTTGACATGGCAGCGCTGGTGAGTATGCTGCTCTCTGTCAGAGCCTCTGAAGGAGGGGAGATGGTTGACAGCCTCGGTGTTCCACATGGTTATGCTTGTATGAAGAATCAATCCGCCTCAAAGTGATGAAAGCACATGAAAAAGATCCTGACTCTGGTGGCAGGAGAGCAGCTCCTCGTGGACTCAGAAAGGCCTCATTCCAAAAACACTCACCTCCATGACTGACAATAACACTGCATGCCTTTCTTGTGTGCAATTATTTTCTCAAAACATAAATAAATAAATTAAAATGAAAAATATGAAAATTCAGTAAATCATAAAATCATGCCAATGTGCTTCGATCCTCTTCCTGCTTTCCATGATTTGCTTTGTGCTGTACAATGTTAGACATTACCTGTAGGTGCAAATGGCATCTTGGGCTCCAGCTCTGACAGGTCAGCGCTCATTCTTTTGCTGTCTGAAGATGCCAGGCACTGTGTTCGTGCAGGCAGACTCTCAACGCTGCCCCCTCTGGACAGAGGCAGAGTCCTTAACGGGTCTCCCTGAAAGAACACACACACACACACACAAAAAAGACTTTCACTACTTTCTCCTGTAACTTCATCTACATCTATTATTTCAGACAATGTTTCAATGGTTTTCATCAAAATATTTAAAGTGGGTTTACCTTTGGCTTGAAGTGAGGTGCAAACTGAGGCGTAATCTTGATAGTGTCGTTGCTCCCTTGAGAATCACTGTGCTCCATGTTTGCATCACTTTTGTTGCTTGTGCTGGTGCCAGTGTAGTCCACATATGAACCTGTTATTCCCCAGGACACAGAACAGAAGACAAGTTTTGAAGTTGTTATACTTTGTCAACTGTGGTGCAATATTATAAAATTATGTCTGTGGCATGTTTGCCTTTATTTGACACCACACCATAAAAAAGTAAACTTTAGAAGGATAAATGCCGTGGAAATTAGGATTGGTAAGTGTACACAGCAGTATAAGTTCAATGGTGCCAGTCCTTCACCTTTACTAAACAACAAGCACATATTGTAAATAGAGGTCGACTGATGAATTGGTCTGGCTGATTAACTGGCACCGATAGGACGTTTTATAAACTACAGGCAGGACTGTCGGCAGGACTTGACTCCAATAGTGGCTGTGCAGCCTGGTCACAAGGGGACAACATCACTGTTCAGGGTAATCAGGGTTTCCCCTATCATCATAACACTTTAGTGCAGCGCTTTAGTGTTTCTTCACAGTGCCTTAGCCAAATGAAAACAATAAAACTATGCTGAGAGTTTTTGCTGTCATTACAGTCACGCTGCTTCTCTGTCCTCTCCTCTGCTCTCTGTGTTTCACCGAGGGCGGGGCACAGCTCCTCACACACACACACACACACACACACACACACACACACACACACACACACACACACACACACACACACACACACACACACACACACACAGAGGGAACAGCAGAGGAGAAAGGCCACGGTGGACACAGTGACCTTAAGATAACTTGCAGATTACTTGAGTTGATGAAAACTTAGTTTGTTTAGTTAAGTGCAATAAAAGCTTCGCCAGTAAAAAGACAATAAGTACTTTATCGAACCACCTGTTCAACAAGCATAAACATGTAGAAAAATCAATATTTCCACCTGCTCTGTCCACAGTCTCTCAGGATGTTTCACACAACCGCAATGTTCTTGTTAAACCAATAGCCAATTGTTACAAACAAGTTAAAATATCATAAATAGACGTTAAAATAGACATCAGCAGCAGAGGGAGGAGGACAGAGGACGGGAAGAATGACTGATAACGCCTGATGTCTTTGTTCTTCCATTTTCTCTAAATGTCACTCAGTATTTTGAGTACCTGTACTTGTTGCAGAATTGCTCTGTCCCTCATCTGAATACTGGTATGGATATTGCAGGGGTTCATCAAATCCTGGGAAGTACTGGAAACAGAAATCAGAAGGAAGGATTAAGTAAGGCTGCATTTAACAAATATAGCTTCATTATGCATTTGACTCTCAAAGAAACACAAAGTGGGGTTAATTCCATATGATAACTAACAATAACTTCAATTCAGCAGTCAGTTACACTGACATGTCCTGGACAAGAATGCATCAGAAATAAAGTTCAAACACTGGCAGGTAGCTTGACAGAGCAGTCATGAGAGCAATCTTCTCAACCATCTATATGAGTTGTCTATTGTGTATAATAACCCAAGGTCATTCAGTCATTAGTTTATTTGTGTGTGTGTTGTGTATTTTATCAGTTCCATATTAAGAACTAAGTGAAACATGGCAACCACACATTATTTATCCCTCAGGTAATACTACAGAACAAAGACACCTGTGTTTTGTACTTTTTCTAGCTGTTCGTCATTATTTCTGACAAATGAGGTCTTGTTAAAGTTTGGACAAATAATACTCCATGTAGTGTTGATGATGGAGGATGACAGTTGTGCAAACTGTCCGATGAGTAACCTGTCAGTCCAAGTGCCTTTATGTTTATTCCTCTGGGCTCATTTGTTGTAAGTCAACGTGAACACAAAACAAAGCAGAACTGAAGGCAACAGTTCATCTTTCTTTGAAGATGAACAAAGCGTGCTCAGTTGATTTGCAGTCTGCCATGCCTCGGTCTACGTTGTAAAGCAAAGCCATGTGGAGCCAGGCTGACATCTGTAACATGTGTATGTAATGATGCAACTCGTGTACAACAAACATTCCTACAGAGCTGCTCCAGCGACTGTCACGTTACATTGTGCTCTCTATGAGTTTAACTATTTTGCCAGGTTTATTGATTCATTCGCTCCGGTTTAATAAAAGCTTTGTAGAGATGGTGAGCAATGTGTGTGTGAGGACAGATTACCCTCATTAGATGAGTCATGATCTTCACTATCTCCTCCATGGAAGGCCGCTGAGAGGGGTCTTTAGACCAGCAGCGTGTCATCAGGCTCTCAATGGGCTTGGGTAAATTTTTGATTAAAGGTGGCCTTGTACCTGAACATAACAAAAAAGAAATAAAGTGATTGTTCACACACAGTCAACGCAACAAATAACTTTTGGCATCACACCAGACAAGCTATGAGATATTGCAAATTTATGCTAAAATCCCACTTCGCCTGCTGCTCTAGCCGGTAATGACTCAGGCAGGCAGATTCAGGGTTGAAAAACATTAAACTTGTCTCCAGGTATTATTAACGGCACACATTGGTATTCTCCTCCATCTGCCTCTGTATTAGAATAAACTGCAGGGAGTGCTGCACAGGTGAACATGTCTTTTAGCTGCTCTCTTCTTTAAATTTCAGTCTCCCAGCAGACCTGGATGTGCAGGCACGTCTACTGGACTCACAGTGGCTGACAGCTGGACACGTTGCATCCCTGAACTCCCCCCCCCCCCCCCACCCCACCCCCGTGACTCACCATTGTGCACAGCCCACATAATGCGGAAAGCTGGTCCTCCAATTTCATCAAAGGGCTTCCTGCGCGTGATCACCTCCCAGAGAATGATCCCCCAGCTGAACACATCACACTTCTCGCTGTAATTGCTGCCTGCGAGTACAGAGGAACGCACACAGCAACACTTAGGTCCTTTTCAAACACAGAAAAAAAGGCTTCGTTTGACATCGCTGGCTGACTGATAAAAGTAAGTCCCTGTGGCGCATTTGAGATGAGAGCGAGGATGTGCCTGGGAAAGCACAGGAGCTTTTATCTCATCTCATGCTTTCAGAGGGGAGGAGGATGAAAATAAGGGAGCAATTTTACCAAGGAAAAGCTCCTGTGTTGCTTAATTACTGGACCTATTATTGTAGAATGAAAGTGCACATCACAAAGCTATTTCAAAGTTGCTGCGCTGAGGTGTTCTGACCATATTTCACACTGATGCTAATTAGTTGTAAAGAGTTCATCGAGAGGGCAAAAGTGAGTTGTTGCACATGAGTCTTGTAACTTGCCTCCAAAAACAAGATAATGACTACGGCTTAATTCATCTTTCCTCTTGACCCCCCCCCTCGCCAAGAACATGTCTGATCATGTAGAAATACATTAGGTTGCTGGCTAAATTCTACACCGTAGTCTCCCGCGGGAAATAAAGCCACTACTTCTCACTATGCTTGGGAGAGAGTGTCATCAATAAAGCAGGGAAGTAAGGCAGCTGACGATGAATCAAGAATTAATGCCTCAATGCTTGGAGCGCTAAGCTGAAATTAAGGTGAGAGGTGACAAAGCAAAGTCGGGTGCAAGAAAGAGCAGATACAAACGGGTGAGAAGTTTCACTGCTTTGTGATGATTGTGTGAGAGTGTAAAGAAATAAAACAGTGTCTGGATACATATCACAGCTTTTTAGTTAAAAACAACTGACAGGGCAGGTTATCTAAAGCGTTTTCAAATAGTTGGAATGCCACTCATACTTGCCTTCGAATACCTCCGGGGCCATCCATGCTGCACTTCCTTTGTTGTTGGTCATGTGGGTCTGAATGTCACATGCTGTTCCAAAGTCACATATCTTGAGCACGGTGCCGCCTGCCACTAGAAGTAGACTGAAACAAAGAAAAGCAAACCCCATTAGAAGCCAAACACTTTCAACATGAAAGGATGAATAAAAAAGTAGAAGCTTTCTAAATTGTTTGTGGAATAAAAGACAGTATTGTTAACAGTTACAGGTACACAGTGGTTCCAGATGTGGACATGTGGCCAAAAAGTTAATCAATGATTTTTAGAGGCCAAAAAAAAAACATGAAAATATTGATCATGTCACAAAAAAGGAAAGCTTTCAAAAATACTAATACTACTAACAGAGATGTGTACGAAATTTAAATGACATTTCAGAAACAAAAGTTGCAAATATATCTGTGCATATGTGCTTTAAATGGAACAATATATCAAGAGAAACTCTGGGAAGGAACACTAAATAAAAGTATATAAATACATTCATGTCCGATAACCCAGAGTTGACAATTTGTCACAATGCATGACCTACTTATTCCTAGAAACTCCACAACAGTTCTCTAGGAAACACACCAGCTGATCATTCCCAGAGAGTCCTGCCAGGAGCTTTCTTTCCACCACAGTCTGGCAAACAACCTCTGGGGTCTAAACGTCCATCAGTAATACTGTGTAACTGGGTGAAGCAATTAAATAGCATACAGGAGGGCCAATTTTAGTAATAGAGCCATGATTTTACAATACTATGTTTGTAAGTTTGGAATACTATGAGGAAGGAAAGTTATCAGAGTAATAACTATGTCTTCCTCCATCGTAGCATTGTTGAATTACTACACTCAGGTTCAAAAGTAATGTACTTGAAATGCATGCTTTTATGTACTTTGTTCAAAAAGTTGTCAACTTTTTTGCCAGATAACCCTGTGTTGAATAATTTATTGAATGAAAATGTTTTTTCCTGCAGTGAAAACGCTGGTCTGAAACCAGCTTAAAAACTCATTTGACAATATGAAGCACAGAAAAATGAAAAATGAGTCTCACTCTAGAAAAACTGGTTTGTGGAGCAGGATGGAAACTGCTCTTTTGAGACCTTAAAAGCATGTTTGTCTGATGAGTTTTGTGTCTGATCTACTGAACCCCTTTACATCATCTACTGTCCCCAGTTGTTCATGGTTTTGCATGTTCTTTTAGCATGCTACTGAGAAATGTATTGTAATACAATAGTAGCAGCAGAAGTATTATTTTGAATTGCTAAAGTAATAATTGATTAAAGTGAATGAAGAAAGAAGACAGTACTGTGATATTACCTAAACCCCTAAAACACAGGAAAAGACACTTGGGATTTACATGTAAACATGCTTTTAACGTCAGAAAACACACAATTTTAACATGTTAAGAAGCAATAACTTGCTATTCATGATAACACACTTTTTGCAATACTCTCCTGGACTTAGAGCAACCTCTACACTTCAGATAGCCTGACCAGTTTAAGTGTATGTGTTTTTTGGACAAGAACTGAATTAAAACAAACATAAAAAGGAAGCCACAAGGCACTTTGGCTCAGTGAAACAGGAGACAAGAGAGTGTGAGGTGAGGAGGAGCATACTTGGGTGGCTTGAGGTCCCTGTGAATGAGAGCCTTTGGTTTCATGCCATGGAGATAGGCCACGCCCTGGGAACACTGTAAACACCAGCTCATGGCATGGGAAGCAGTGTAATAGGGGAGGGGTTCAGCACCATGCAGCACTGTGGACAAGAGAGCACAGTCACAACCACGACCACAGACAATAACCCTCCAGAGGAACCGAGCAGTCAGCTGGGCCCTGCGGTGTTTTAACACATCGTCATACACACACACACACACACACACACACACACATACACACATACATACATACACGGGTCTGACTGCCTACTTGCTATAGCTCCTTAACAAGTTAATTCCAGGAGGGAAAGGTGACAGTACACCTTTCAAAAACAGTATTCACGACTAAACTGAATAACATTAAAGTTCTGGTACCATACTGTAACACTCATGAGCAACTTTGATAAAGATTCAGTGACTAGAGAGGAGAGGTGGGAAGTCTGAAGCACAGCAGGAAGTCCCTTATTACGGGATTCACATCCCATTAAAACTAAAAGTTGCCAATCATAACAACATGAGAATAGGGGCTGTTTGAATCAGATTTATTATAACACAAGGCTTATTTGAAGTGTGAAACACTCAGGTATATATTAAATACCTGCATTGTTTCTTTTACAGTTAAACGGCCTCTAATTGCATGTGTGAATGACAACATTTAAAAGGAGAACTGCAATCAATAACACATCAATTCACAGTTTAGCTCATCATTTCTATCTGTTATGATAACAATGTTCTGTAAGTAAACCATTCTTTCTGATGTGGAGTATAGCCGATCTAACAGTCTGTATTTCAAGACCGTTTTATTTGGTTAATATCTTACTGTTACTTGTTTTATGACTTTAATGTCCATCTTATGGATTTATTTTTAAGAATTTTAGTCTTTAGCATATCTGATTCTACATGATTTGAAATGGTGCAACGGCTGCTGTCATTTTACATGATCCTTCTCATCACATCTGTTTGACACTTGATTGTTCACATTTCATGTATCTGAACATTAATTTGTAGTCTATACTTTTTATTGTAACTTGTGTGTTTTATATTCTATGTGCTGCTGTTGTCTTGGACAGGACGCTTCTGTAAAAGAGATTCTTAATCTCAGTGAGCCACTTCTCCTGGTTAAATGACTAAAGTAATTGCTGAGATCTGGCAACACAGCAATATAGCTAAAACAAAGCGTGACAGCTCAAAAAAACACAAGCAGTCAGATGTTCAGACAAGTTGTAAACAAGACAATAGTTTATCCAGATTATCTAAACCACTTTATTTGAAGGTAAAATTGAAAGTCAACACTCCCAAAATGTCAATATTCATCCCTCATTTCACATATTAAATACAACAGGACAAATTTGAAGTTGTAACTGTGATGGATGGACTACAGACAGTCTGGCTAATCATTTTAATGTTGGCCTTTATTTTCTCTTCCAAAAAGGTTTGGCTAGCTTTGGAATTTGTTTGCATCCTGTCTGACTGTCTGCTTGTGTTTCTTGCCCCATCTTGCTGCATTCCCAGATGTCAGCGATTGACTTGGTGAGTTCAATCTCATCATTGCAGATAAAAATGATGATGAAAACTACAAAATAAGATCCAAGTTGCAAAAAACAAACAAAAAAAACAAAATGATCCTTTAACTGAAAACACAAGTGCCGACTATATTTTTAAAAACTGTAAGTTATAAAGATGCTAAATTTTTGGGCAAGTGTTCAACTTCATCTTACTATTGCATGACAGAGTAAATTACCAGATTATTAAGTGCACCTGTACAACCTGCTGCAAGCCTCCATTACAGCCCTGCAATAAATCTGACTGTTATGAAGGTTACCATCATCAGTTTTTGATGCCCAAGAGATATTCTTTCAACTATCTAGCATGTTTGAGACTATACCTCTTATATGCAACCGGTCAAAGGGAGTCTTCTCCCCACAAGTCACTGTTTCTACTACTTATAGACCATAAGTTGCGAGGTGATGCTATACTAGCATACAAAGTGCAGGTTTCTGACACATATCCTTAATAAGACATTACAGAACTGCTGCATGATGTTGTTTCTAACACATCAGTATTTATCAGGTCCATTTGGATATCAGATGCAGGGAAAAACAAGGCTGCACTGCATGTCACTGTGCAAAGTCTTACAGCTAAAATACACCAGGCACGGACACAGCGCGTCACGCACGTCTACCTGCTACACCAACTCTGACTCTGTCGCTGCATGCATATTGAGTTTTGCAAAGTGATAACACAGTTGGTTATGCAGGATTTGGAAGCGTAGACTATATATTTACGGGTACTGAATTAATTAACTACATCGTTTTAACTGCATGATCATGGATACACACTGACTTGATTGATTTATTTTAATGTGCAATGTTGCATCTCTATGTAGTTTTTACCTGTTGGATCGCTGCGTAGCCACGAATAAAGAGAGAAAAAAAAGACCAGCTGCGCGATGCCTGTGCGGATACGCGCAGCTACCGGGGTCAGTGTAACAGCTGTGGCCATAATGCGACAGACGTGTCACGCCGCGTCCGTGCCAAGTGTGTTTTGGCTGTTAGGGTTATAAAGGAACTACACAAATGACGGAACATGCAAACAGTGGGAGGGTGGGTCAACTGAACAGGGCTGCTTCTCATGTCTGTCCAAGGCTGTGTCCATTTCACAACTAGCAAAGTGGAACAAATGCTCTTTCTGGTCATCATAGAATTGTTCTCTAATTCAACATGTAGACTTACCGTTGTACAATGACCCTCCTTCAGCATATTCCATCACAAGGCAGACCTGAGTGGGAAAGAAAATCATTAGAAACTCACAGACTGAACCAGGCAGATAGTATAAACCTACTAGTGCAGGCTATACTGAGCTCATCAATGGGGCTTTGTGCTTAGTATTGTTGTGGTGATAACACAGTGATAACACTGCAATTAACTTACTGGATTATTGCAAGAGCCATACAATTTCACAATGTTGGGGTGATTCACACGTGAAAGCTGCCGGAGCTGAAAACAATGAGGAAATATTACTCATAATTCCATCTCCATTCATGCTGTTCAACACCTTAGGTATACAACCATTTATGACCTCGTCTGTCATTGCAGGTACTGATAATTAAGCATTGAAAAGAGGTGAAATAAGTGAATTTGTAATATAAAGTCTTGTCTGAACGCGTCAACAAAAAATGCTGTAGCAATGAGATAAACTAACACTCCATTTATGGCAATAACAACAATACCTCAACAATAAAGGCTTTCCTTTCTGATTCACTCTCAATGGTCTTGATTGCAACATCTTTGCCTTTCCACTTGGCTTTGCAAACCACCCCAAAAGCTCCTCTCCCCACCACCTGAAAATGGGACAGTTGAGAAGAGGTGTAAGCTTCTGAACCTGTTTTGAACTGTGGTATACAGCATTCATTAAGACTTGTCAGTGCCAGCTGATATAAGCTGACTACAAAAATAAACACACCTACCTCCTCAACTTCAATATCCTCATAGTTTATTTCTTCAAATGGATATCCAGGAGGTGTTTCAAGCATTTCGGCGGATGGTAACGTCAGAGACATTACTGGCCCAAGTCAGCTAGTAACTTACTGAAGGCAAAACATGCAAATTACAGACAAAAAAGAAATCTGTTAAATACAGCTTCACGACAGCTATCATAATGGCACAACTGTATAACTAACATGTCATTAACCAGTGGTATGGCTAAGCAACATGAGAAATATGTTGGCTTCTTAAAAAATAGCAGCACAAGCTGTCAAACACAGCAGAATGACATAACGTTAGCCTCCAGTCGGCTACTATGATGCATTGGCTAACCGCGTAGCTTGACTAGCAGAGCTAACTGTAGCTGCCCAAAAACTGTCACACAAAGTCAAGAGTGCTAAAAGACAGCTTGAGGCATACGACAAGCAAGGCTACAAACCTACAGTAACATAACCATATCACAGCCGCAAGTAAAAACAAGCTACTCGTGGCCTACGGTATATTAGCTGGCCTGAATGCTAATGCTAGCTACCGGGACTTAATAGCTTCAACAACTCAACCCTTCGCAGTTGACTTGTCACCAGCGCCGGCTCTCTGGACATGGGGATATCTTCTGTTATTCATGTGCGAAAAAATCGAATAATAACGTCCATTATTAAAACTAGTCTTTCTCTATCCACCTGACAGACCAAACATAACTTTTTCACAACTCGTCTAGCAGGCTTGCTAGGAGAGTATTTTTATTCTTCGCAGGAGCAGCTCCATCAGGAAGTGTGTGCGCACTGCAATTCTGTCCGCTACACACTGAACAGGAGCTTTTCCAACCTTTTCCACAAAGGAAAGGCTCCATTTGTTTTCCTTTAGTTTGATTTAACTATGTTAGAGCTGAACCGAGAAGTCGATTAATCGCGAGGTCGATCGACAGAAAAATAATCTGCATGTATTTGGATAAATAATTAATCAATTCAGTCATTTTGCAGCACAAATTGTGAAGAAATGCCACATCATTAACAGAATATCGATGGTTGGTATGTAGACATCACCTGGCTTGGGCTGTAGGAAGTTGCAATGGGCAGTTTTTCCCTCTTATTTTGTGACATTGCATAAACCAAATGATTGATCAATTGATTGAAAAATAATTGTCAGATTAATCTATAATGAAAATAATCATTAGTATCCCTTGCAACTGTATTTTATAAATGTCAACTCAACTTTTCTTTTCTTATTCGGTTTTACAAGAGTCACACATACCAGGGGACCCATCTTGGAGGGCAGAACAAGCAACTCTCCTTCTAATATTAATTATTAATTAGGAATTAATTACTCATTAGGCAATTCTCCTCTTTTCTTTCCCTTTTTTTCTTGTCTTTTAATGTTTTGAATTTTGCTGAGTGTATGTACAGTAGTTTGCTGAAATGACAAATATACAGTACACTGGACTTGTTGAGCTAAAGTTTCTTAACTCAAGGTCAACTTGCTAGCTTTTTCCCGGAGCTTTCAACCACAATCTCAACAAATGAAGTTTGCTTAGAAGCTGAGCAAAGTCCATCCATGGATGTATTACAAGGTCTTATTATACATCCCAAATCCATCTCTGGAAAACCATGACATGCAGATGAAAACTGAAAAAAGCTTGTAAGTGGTTCTTGGGTTATGAACATTTTTGTCAAACAAACTTTTTTGAGTGCCTTGAAAAGCGCTCTATAAATATAATGTATTGTTATTGTAATAATTTGGTTTGATTACAGTGTGGCTGTCTCATAAGGAATTGTTGCATGTGCTATGTTGTGTTAAATACAACTTGTTGGGTCGGAGCATCTTTGCCAGTGTTTCTCCATGGACTTCTGAGTTCAATGGAAGTTCTGCTGACCTTTGAGGTATCAATTTAGCCTAGCAAGTGAGACCCTCCCTGATCAGGCAAGAAATACTTATGTAATGTCAAAATTACATTTGTGAGGAGGGATGTTATATAAACACAGCACTTGATGAATGCTAATTACATGCTCCACTCACAGGGAGTAATAAACCAAGTTCCCAATGGATGCTTTCCAAACCACAAGGCAAGCACAACTCATACTAATGAGCATGAACTAATTTGTTGTGATATTGAACAGAGGGTTGTTAATAGCAGGCGCCATCCCTCTCCCCTGAAATAATTATTGTAATCGCTCATTTCAAAGGTGATTAAAATGCTCTAACCTAGCAGTTTTTGCTGAGACTACCTGCACTGGCATATGGTTTGGGACCTGAGGTCAACAGGAAGTTGCATGTTTATTTATTCTCTCAGCTGCTTGAATCTTTTCAAGAGTCAGACGTGGTGACATACTCTCCTTCTAGATAGGTGACTTTCACTATTTGCAAAGGAAGTATGCTTGTGTGGCATCACCATTGCAGCAATGTGACGGAAGTGATGAAGTTGTGTAATATCCTGCAATACCAAAGTGACATTTAGTGGCTGGAAATGGAATTTAATGTGATCTTTGAGAGGACAAAATACAGCTGTCATTAGGGCTTTATGATTGCATTCAGGAGCTCCTGACACTGAACGCACAAGAATGATACTTGTAGGCCTATTTTCAAGCTGCCTCACTATGGAAACAAAATAGTGTCTAAAGTATTGTAGCTGTGTATCACCGTATCTGGACGTGTCAAAATATTTTGTATGAATACATACAAATATGTGAATGTGTAAAAACATTTTGGTCAAATTAATTCAATTGTTTGAATGCGTAAAAAACATCTGAACAATTTAATTTTTGAATCCGTATGGAGATCTGTAGCTGTGCATGACATTTTGTGAACAAATGAAAAAGATTTGCACCAATAATTTCCAATGTGTGAGTGCATGAGGAAGATTTGCACAAAGGTTTGCAGTTACACATCTATCTGTTTGTGGAAAAAGAACTCAACTGTATGTGTGAATCCCAAGCCTACAGCTATGAATCAAATCTACGAGTACAAATCCAACCTATGAGTACAAATATTTTTGTCCCACATTTGACACTTCCTCTTGAATAGTCAATGGGGATGCTCAGAAAACAGTGGCGGCTGGTGACTAAAAAAATTGGGGAGGATCATACTATATCACCGTCCCCCACCTGATGAAATTGGAGGGGTGGGGGGCAATTTTATATGCCAATAAAACAATTTGCTTTAAAAAACAAAAACCCCTGAGTGGTAAAAAGGCTGCTTATTTAAAGACATTTATACATATTATTTCTAAACAAAGAAGTGCTCATTTTAGCCGTGGAGTGGTTCAGAATGTGTCATTTTACCAACAAAGTGAAATTCAGATTTATAGTATTGTTTTATTGTGACAACAAATTTATGTTCTCATCAAATATAGACAACATATCACATGATTTACATGTGTTTCCTATGTATTTTCTTAATAAACAGAAATATATAAAGTACCACAAAGCTTATAATCTGATACAGGTTCAGATCAGTGCTGAATACTAGAAAGACAGAACACTAAAAACATTCACAGAGCTAAAAGTGTAGGTTCACAAAAAGTATTACTGCATGTATCAAATACATGACTTACACACTCTTATCTATGTGCACGACATACAAAATATAGTCTACAAAGCTGACATGTTAACACTTGTTATTCTAGCTACTTTAAGCTTATTACTCAATATACGACTCAGCTTAAAAAAAAACTGAAGAAATTGTCACAACATGCAGTCAGACCTCCTGCACACTGATTCACTAACCACACAACATCAACAGGTGACTGAACAACCACTCAGTTAAAAACTGGATCAATTCCAAATGAATGAGTGAGTCCAGACAGCTCACTGTAACTTCAACAAGCAAACTACCTACAACACATTACATGATCTCTGCTGCATTCTTGTTAAGGAGATAAATTCACACAACAGCCACACAGAGAGACAGTTAACCATCAGAGATGAAATTAGCGACCAAAGAGACAGAGACAGAGAAGCTGTATCTGACTCACGTTATCTGACATCTTCTTTCTATCATGGAGATGAAGTATTCATGTCATAATGTCCATTTGTGACTGTTGGTCATCCTCTTTGTTAGTTAACAGAACTTTGTGGCTGCTTGTTAACCAGTCTGATATCATTAGCAACAATGACAAACAAGCTAACTCTCCTGGTTGTTTCTCCGGTTGCTTCTCTCTCCAGCCTCCTTGGTGGTGTCCTGCCGCTGCTTCGCTACACAGTCCAGATCCATTCTCCCATTAGCTTAACAACAGTCCTTAACAGTCCTTCCATGGATGTATAAAGAGTCCTTCAGGCTGCCACAAGAAGCTAACTGTTGCATTGGCCAACGCAAGGAGCTATTTACTGCTCTTATCCACTGCTGCTACTCTGCCTTACAGTGGAGAGAATTGAAGATGAAATCTGGAAACTATCATTGGACCAACACGATGTCAATATTGCATTCTGGTTGTTGATTGGTTAGGGAGGACATCCTCCCTTGTAGCGTCATTTTACGTTTCTTGGCCAATAATAGATTAGCATGAAAAAAAATGAAGTACATTAAATTGATGTAAGAGATCCCACCCCATGATGCTAGCAAAAAATACATGGACAGTGTGTGCTACATTAGCAGTTCACTGAACAAAAGACATGCATGAAATGTACATTCATTCATGTAGTCTAATGTGATGGTTTGGTACCCTAATTTGATGATTTATTGTCAACATAAAGAATCATAAGGACAGCAATACAGCTGGCAATATGGAGTAGAAAGGCAATGAAAGCAATATAACGAAGGATATCCAGGCATAATGCTAAATACCAGTGTAACTGAACCGTCTTTTTTCCCCTCTTCTTTAGGGCCTTACAGATTCAGATGTTGACCGGGAGGGTGCAGTGATGACCCTTGACAATTCAGACAGTGAAGTTCTGGTCCCCGAATTTGAGTCACCATTCTCTTGCTTCGGTCTGTGGTCGACTCCCTTTCACCTTCAGGTTCACATGGCCACGATCTGTGCTTCCAGATGCTGGAATATCAGCAGATAATATAAATTGTTTTCTACACAATACATGGAAAGAGAACATGTTCTGTAATACCACTCATGATATCATTTGTGCCCAAATTTCCCAAATGTCAAGTATATAATGTACTATGTTTACATGCACAGATAATAAGAAACACAGATGACATAAATATAATAATAATCCAGATACTGGAAATATTTCGGTTATTCTGGTTAAGCTCTTTACATGTACATTCAGTACCTTGAGTTTCCCTGTTTTCTGCAAACAAATTAGCAGAATGTTCCTTTTGACCTGTGGTATCCTGCCCACAGATAGAATTATACAACTGCAAAAATGTATAAAAAGGTGCAACCAGCAGCTACCCTCTCCCTCTTTGACTGAGCAATATTAGCTTACTTTTAATAAGTTTGAAAGAAATTATTATTCATCTCCCCAGAAATGAGGATTTACATTGCTCAGTCTTTTTGACATGTGGGTTTCAAGTACTGTAATTCTTAAGTAATTCCCAGGGGAACAATCATTCACATTTGGCCTCATGTGACAACTCCGATGACTGTCATTTACACTTGGCCTTAGGTGACTCTCACGACTCTAACGACTGTCATTACAACAGTTAGGAGCACTAATTAACCAAGTGGTATCAATGAACTTGTTAATGTCCCCACAGAGGTTAAATACCTGGGACTCCCCACCAACTAGAACTGAAGAAGCCCCTTGGATAAGAGGCAAAACGTCTTCAAGTATCCACAACCAAGTCCAGTTGCCCTCGATTCAGCCCTCCTTAAACTTAATGCAGGAGTTCCCAAATCTTTCAGGCATATGATGCCATATTGAATTCATAAACTTCCAGTAAACCCAGTTTTTAAAAAATGCACAGAAACTGTATTCATATTTTAAGTGCATGAACTTTTTTGCTTCCTTGCAATCAAACTGCATGTTTACTGGTCTATAGTGCCTTGGTTTGGATGCAGGTAGTGTGAATATTTGTGCTTTCAATAAATCATTTATGTAGGAAACTGTCAAGTCAATTTTATTTATAAAGCGCCAATCACAACAGAAGTTATCTCAGGGCTCTTTTCCCATAGAGTAGGTCAAGACCATACTCTTCCGTTTACAGAGACCCAACATTCTCCTATGAGCAGCACATGGTGACAGTGGCAAGGAAAAAACTATGTGCTTGTAAAGGCTAACCCATGTTAGCATACCCATCTCTGTGCGGTTACCCTCATCGCCCACAGTATAATGGTTTAATGTACGATTGACAATTTTTGCACAAAACCTGAATGCATGTCTTTTGCACATCTGCTATGTACATTTTACTTTTTTCACACAGTGTATAGTACTTCATTCATGTCCCTGTATATAACTACATAATGACTGTACCCTGTATATACATACTGTTACGTTCCTTACCTGTATAGGCAGATACCTGACCAGGGGTTCATGTTTATTTTTACATTTGTTTTATCATTATGTTTTATATTATTCATTTTTATTTATTTTTTTTTTTTACCTCATCAATGTTAAGCTGTTCTTTTACCCCTAAACACATTGTGCTGTAACAAGGTAATGTCCCCATAGGGACATAACAGTCTGACATTAAACAAGAAATTGCATCAACACTCAAGAATGTCTTTAAGTTCATTTTACATATACCCTAAATTTTCCCTCTCCCTTCAACCCATATTGCTACCGTTGACACTAATAATATGCAATGTGATTTTCTTCCATGACATGGTGCAGGACAAAAACATAACTTTCCTACTGCACAGTGGGAGCTGATTTTTCACCTACTGGGCAACCTACTGAACAGTGGGTTCTAAAAGTATAGAGCTTGGATGGTAGGGTTAGTAGCTTTTGTCTGATCATAGGAAGCTTCAGCAGAGAAACATGGTGGACGAAAACAATATGCAACAGCAGACATAATGGTTTTAGAACTGCTTTTTTGCATCTCAAACATGGAAAACACGACCATAGTCTAGACAGTCTTTGATAGTACCTCCAACGAAGTACTCTGACATCACCAAATGGGATAGGCAGTGTGTGCAACTGCCCATTGTGAAAATATCAACCACTATGGCAGCAAAATGGCCATGTGTTTAATGACTCTTTAAAAAAACACTTAAACTTTCATAAACTTAGATGAACTTTGATAAACTTTGAAACTTGCAGTCACTCCTGTCCATGGTTCTGTCTGTCTGACTGAATTAAATACATCCAAATCACATTTCATTGATGCTGATGGAAATTTGGAGGGCATCTTCAAACCACTGGTATGTGGAGAAATGACGAGGCAGCTGGAGAAATTGGAAGCACGTTTGGGATCAACAACCACCTCCCAGCCCGTCCAAAACTTCATTGGGTTTTTTCAATTTTGATGCTTGAAAAAGTACATTTAAAAAGTACACAAATAAGAGTTCATTTAAAGGAATAGTTCTGATTTGGAACACTAGCCCTACTATTTGCCAATGATGATGTTGATTGGTAGAGTCCTTTCTCAGCAAAATCCATGCTGTTTCTCACACTAGTTAGCCAGCCAAACCAATGCAAAGTCAATGGGGTGGAGCTCCTGTCTGTACAAGCTGACTGAGGCTCATGGAAATCTACTTTGTGTGCACTGTGGAGTAAATTTCAGTGAGCCAGTGAGATGTATCTGTTAACTAGAGTTAGCTCCTTGAGACCCACCATTGACCCATTTTTGTCATTTTTGGCAGAGGGAGACAGGAGATATTTAGAGAGAGATAAAAGGTCAACAGTAGATGTCACATAGAAGTGGTATACATCATCTGAAAGCTGGGAAGCTGAAGATTACTTTGAGATGCAGTTTAGCAGTTGTTTCTCAATTTTTCCTAGTCATAAAACTGTCAAACTTGTTCTGTTTAGGTGCATAATCAAATTTTGTATGTTTAGAGTGTCTAAGGACTTAAAACATTATGAATGAAGCATATAATGGCCATTCTCAACCTCAGTTATGTGTAAGATTGCTTCAGCAATGTTTTGACTCAATACCAAAGATTTGGTGTAAAACCGAACCATTTTTGACCACTCCAAAAATAAATAAATAAAAATAAATGAGGTCAAAAATCCCTCCAAAATACCACAGTAAGACAAGATCAAAGACACCAACATTCAAAGATGAGTTGCATTTGTCTGCTTTGTGAAAAGTAATGTGGCCTACTGCTTCCAGGTAGCACAGAGCCCAATTACAAAAGTACTGCGTTGCGGGAGTGTCACAAATTGCACTGAATGGGGTTCATCTCCTGCCAACCTTTTACTGACTAATATACTTTTGTACAGTAAAACTGAAGTGTTATCTCTCTCCCCCTCACTCTATATGTGTCTCTATCTCTCCCACCCCTTCTCTCCCTCTCTGTGTGTGTCTCTCTCCCCTCTCTGTCACTCTTGTGTTCTCCCACCTGTAAAAGTGTGTGTGTATGTGTCTCTGTAGCCTCTCTCTCCCCCTCTCCCTCTGTATGTGTCTCACTTCATCTCTCCCCCATCTCTCTCCCTGTGTGTGTGTGTGTGTGTGTGTGTGTGTGTGTGTGTGTGTGCGTCCTTTGTTTGTCTCTCCCTCCTGGGGGAAAGAGAATATAAAGCTGCAATTATGGAGTTTGTGCTGATCAGGCTCTGTATGTAGCCTACTATATTATTCTATTTCTATGGTTATGGACTTTACCACAGTTGTTTTGGGCTTTACTACATCAATGGACTTTGGGCTGATGGGCTGTCTGTAGCCCAGGCTACTACAGGGACAATAGAGGCATTTGAATTGCCAGGGGAAATCCTTCATGACAATAATAATACACTGCTTGCAATTTTGCTATATATATCAATAGGTAGGATTGCCATGGTAATACTAATAAATTTCAGTACATGATCATGCTTTTTCATAGTTGTAAATTGCCTATTTAATAGTAGCCTGATGTTGGTTTAGTGAATGGGGTGTTTTTGTAATGTGGCTCTTTCAACAAATATTTTTTGTCATGTGGCCCCTGACTTGGCCAAGTCTGAGTACCACTGGTGCATTTTAAATAGCCTGCTTTATAACCCCTCCCCCCAATGCTCTGGCCCCCAACATACAATAGATTTGTCGATGTGGCCCACCTGCGATGAATGGCATTTGGTAAAAGGTGGGGAAAAAATAAATCAGGGTATTTTTGCATATACCACATGCAGGATGCAGAGATCTGTCCAAAGGTGACCACATATCTGTCTGAATGAACTTCATTATTCGGCATCTCATCTCGATGGGATATTCCTCATCATCATTCTCAGCAGTTTCGCTGTCTGGCCATATGATATGCTGCATGATGACCTAATAATCAAATAGACTGTGAGCTCTAGCAGTGGACGGGGTGAATCCAGACCTGCCAACTATGGATTAATTTTTTGAGTACCACTTTGGTGACCTAGATGTGTCAGATGTGAATCACTGCTGTTTTCACAATGAATTATTGTATATTGCATACATACGCATTTTAGTACATCATTTGCATATATGCAGCAGTCAAACTGAGAAAAAAAGTGAGGGATGCACTGATATGAAAGTTCTTGATACCAGTAACAGATTGTTTACAAAAAAATATCTGCAGATTTGAATAGTAATAATATAATTTCAGGATGAAGGCTTATACCTATGACATATGTCACTATTCCTCATACATCCTAAGGCCCCCCACCTCCCCACTCTTGTTTCTACTCTCTAGAAAACCCCACCCACCCTCCCCCCTTCCAAGATCATAGGTCCCTCATCCCAGCCAAATCAATTCAGGGCTATCCATTTTTTTCTGCTTCCCTCTGAGGGGAGCAGTCCAGTGCTCGTGTAGCGCAGTGCTGGACTGCACTTGGCTTCCTCAAACACACGCTCTCACAGCTGCAGGCCACTGTAGCGCTGGCTAGAGGCTAGCTGCCTTGTGGCTCTGTGTTTGTTCTCCCCTAACACACCTCTCCCCTTTCTGTCACATCTGAAGGCCACTCTAGTGCTAGGTAGAGGCTAACTGCCTCGCAACATGTGTAGCATTCTCCCCCAGTCCTTCTTTCCCCATGTTCTCACATCTGCGGGCCACCCTAGTGCTGGCTGAGGGCCAGCTGCCTAGCAGTATGTGTTTGCGCCTGTTACAAAAGCCACATTGCTAAGAGCACCCTCTATAGGAGCTGCACATGCTCCCCCCGGCCAATGGCTAGGTGAGCGCACTACAAGTGCATTTATGTCGAACTGCCAGTTTGGCATGTCTCTTCTCTGCTCTCTTCAATTAATATTGTAAACTTACGATGTGTCTTGCAATGTCACTTGCATAAGCCTGAGCTAGTGAAACCAGTACTGTAAGTTGGTCATTTATGGCTATGTTTGTCCATTTGTCTTTCACTTGCCTAAACATAGCTTACCAAGGAACACAATTTCACTTAGGCTACACACTAGCCTATAACTACTGCTGCATTTATATTGTTTCCATAATTGAAAATATGATTTTGAGCTCATTTGAAAAGATGATGACAGTGTAGTTGTAAAACCCTAACCATACCCTAAGAAGACTATTTTGTGGTTATGGTGAAATAAATATTTTAGGGCTGGGTAATAAAACTGTTCTCATTCAAGGTATTACTTAATGATATGATGACCGGATAACAATACAAGCTGAATATGAACATGGTTGTTGAAACTGTCCATAATCCATAATATCCCAGACACTTTCATTTCGGAGATAGAATAAGTTAACATTTGTTTAATTTGCAGTGTGGTTCTACCCAGGACTGGTGAAACAACATTTCAAAGAGCTAAATCAATTTCATTCTCCATAACTAGACAAATAAATGCACTTGATAGAGTGCAGATCTCCACCAGGTGGCTTGCCAGGGCCATGTAGGCATAGCTTATGTGGCCAACCTATACTAGTGTGATGTTGGGAGAAAAGGCCAGAGAAAAAAAAGGATGTAGGCTTTACTGGTCAGTAGGGATGGGTACAGAGACCCGGTGCCAATTGCCAATTTGTCACCAGTTCCTGATTGCTCAAAACCTTGCTCTGCTCAGAATTTGAAAAGAATCCTACCTGTGCCATTCCAGCCTCTTGGCGGAGATCGCATAGGTGGGATAGATTTGATCACATGCTCCAGCCTGCTCCCTTGAGGTTTGAGGGTGCCCTGTAGCAAACTTGACCTGCATCATTTATGGATTGGACCAACAGTTTGTGACGTGAGGAATCAATATCCATTTCGATGGGCATTCCCTGAGGGGCAAGGAGCTATTCCAAAACCTCAATAGTTCCAAAATTGTCCCATTAGACCAAAAGCCCATAGTCTGATGGCCCATTATCTCAAAAACAAACGCCCATTGCTCTGAAGGCCCGTTGCTCCGAAAATACACACTCTGGAGTTGGAGTTCAATGACTGCCGGTCCGGCCTTACTACTTTCCATACTCTGTTAACATATTGCTCAATTTAACAGATATTGTAAATCATAATGTATGACTTTGTATGACTCCTAAAGAAAAGACAGAAAAGTAAAGTAAGATGTGTAACGTTACTGTTTGACATTTCGAAACATCGCCAGTCAGCACATCCACGTTTTATAGTTTTATAACATGTGATTTCATTAAATCAAGAGTTCTGCTTTGTGAAACATAACGCCAAATTTATCAGAAGGACTGGGTGAATTGTGAAAAGTCTGTCTGATAAATTAATTTACATTTTAATGATGATGCTAACGATGAGGCAGCAACACAAACATGCCGGTTTTTACTGTAGTTTGGCCTACAGTCACCTGTGTGCTAACAATTGATTGGAAAAAGTATTTTATTTCTTTTGTGACATTAATAGTGTCATGTTGTCAAATAACTTTATTAAAGTAAAAGTCCTTCATTCAAAACGTATGTAGAATACCTCTTTAAATTTGTTATGAATTATAACACAAAAAGCAGGTAGGGTTCTTGTTACCATGATTGTGAGGGACAAAGTCAATTTTGTAACAGCATTTGAAAAACTGGAAAACCCCTCTACTAGCTTTCTTAGTAGAAAAGCAGCTAACGGGTACAGTAGATGCGGTCTCCCAAGTCAGTTCATGCCCCCAGCAACAGCACCGGGTTTTGAAGAAATTTGACATAGTGACCAAATCGTATAATTACATCGTTAGGTTGGGCACATAAAGACTTTTTCCCATAGACTTACATTGTGAAAGAGACATCCATAAATCAGCGAATAAATTTTTTTGAGCATCATAATCCCCGCAAAATGAATCATTTGAATTTGATCCATTCAGTCTGATCACATTTTGAAAGCCTAGAAGAGCTGCACGATTGAATCATTTTATCCCCATTCAAGTTAACTAGAGGGCTGAATCAGAAATTAGTGGTCTTGGCCGCCGGAAGTCTCTACTGAGCATGCCCCATGGACGCACTGGGCCAATAGAGTATGCAAAGTATGTTAACATATGGATGTTTCTTTACAGCAGGAAGTGTTTTTTTTGGCTTCATGCACCACTGAGCAGCTTTCATAGGAGTGAAACGGCCCAGCCTCCAACTCTGTATCCGGTTCTCTTAATACATCCATGAGTCAGTCCCATAAGAGCACTGCATGGGCCCACAAACTGCATACTGGCACAAAACTGGACTCATTGTAAATTCAAAGCATTGTCAGACCTGTGGCTGAGCAGCATGAGCTTTCACAACAAGCTAACTGGTTAAACTAACTAGCTAGAAAGCTTTGTGCCAGTCCACAACAATTGTAAAAATGTTTTGGGCGGGAGGTTAATTTTTTGCCATTATAGTATGGATATTTACATACTTTTAGGGTGGATTATTAGCTTGACAATTTTGTTTTAACTTTTTATAGATTGTGACACTGTATCTAGAAAGGGATATATTAGCCGTCAAAGTCTATCGATTTCAAATTCAAAACGTTGTGTTCCATTTCTTTACTAGATCTCTTTGTTGTAAGGACCATGAGCTAGCTTAACAGTTTTGTGCCGGTAGATGCATTATTTATTCGGTTTTGGAATATCCAAATTAGCTAGCATCTTTATCACCAAGTTCAGCTTCAGGAAATCAAGAGACAACGGCAGAAAATTTCAGCAAGAAGGACCAAAAAAGGCACTCATTCAGTCCAATAAGAATTGCTTGACTGGTGCATTTTTTTTTAAAAAAGGAGGTAAAAATGGCTGTGCAAAGATGCGCAAATTATAAGGTGAGACCAACATGAAAGTTTTCAAATTTACTTATTAGTTTACACTAATCTGCTACTACAGCTTTATTATTATGATATTAAAATGCATATTTGCTTTTAAGATTAGCATTTTGCCACCATGGAAGTAAGCTAACATTAGCTTGCAAAGGTGAGCTAACAGTTAGCATAGCTGCTATGCCGAAACTGATTAGCACTGCTATCTTTCTGTCTCAAATTGAAACAATCTGAAAGTAAGATCTAGATGTTGAATTTTTATAGTGTGCCTAGCTGAAATAGCTAAAACTTAGCTAGCTAGCAAACGTGCAAGCTAGCAAGCCACAAATGTGTACTGTAAATAATATTTGACTCAAAAAAGTAATTTGATTTATTTTCATATTTCAAGGGCACTAGCAATAGCCAGTGTGAACAGGAGGAATGATTACAGTGAGGAAAACCTCTTCCACTGTTCATATGGACACCTGACACCTGTTTGTATAAGACACTCTTGAAAAATTTTGAACCTATCCTTTAATACTAATAAATGTTGAATTTATTAACATTTTCCATCATCTTAAGACGAGACCATCTTAAGATGATGGAAAGTCTTGGTTGTCTGTCCTCCAGTGTTGGAGGAAGTACTCAGATCCTTTACCCAAATAAAAGTACCAATACAGCAATATAAAAAAAATACTTCATTACAGGTAAAAGTCCTGCTTGAAAAATCCTTTATTATTATTATTATTATTATTATTATTATTATCCTTATTTTTAATGCTGATGCATCATTGTGTTAGCAGCATGTTACTGTTGTAGCTGCTGGAGGTGGAGCTAGTTTGAACTACTTTATATACAATTAGCTAGTTTAGTCCAGTGGTTCCCTAGAGATCAGTCACCAGATAAATCTGAGGGATCGTGAGATGATTAATGGGAGAAGAAAGAAGAAAAGAAAAAGTTATGTTACACAAATCTGTTTTCAGTTTTTGAACTTCTTCTCTAATCCTTGATTTTTGGACATTTATTGAACATTTATTGAAATGAAACCATGTGAGAGGTTTAGAGGGAAAAATCACTATTTGGTGGAGCTGTTAACAACTCATAGACATCTGAAATGTGACCCCAACTACACACTGCTTTTTGTAAGATGTCAAAAGCCAAAAAATGTTGGCAACCACTGGTTTCATCTTTAACAATGTGTTGTATTTTAAAAGCTTGTTATATTATCCGTTGTGTCAAATCTTCATCTGGAGGGTAACTAAAGCTGTCAAATAAATATAGTGGAGTAGAAAGTATAATATTTCCCTCTAAAATGTAGGGGAGTGGAAGAATAAAGTAGCATCAAATGGAAATACTCAAGTAAAGTACAAGTGCCTCAAAATTGTACTTAAGTACAGTACTTGAGTAAATGTACTTAGTGACTGCTGCTGCCCTCTGAAATCTAGGTGGTTACTATTGATGAGGCACTGACTCTTGACCAGTGTATGAAGTGTATGACTTGTTCTTATTTTTTTCCACTTGAGGAATATTAGTCAAATCTAAGGCCCATTGAGCCACTGTGTGATTGGAGATGAACATCAACGCTTTTATTTCATCCTATCTAGACTATTTCCACCTGCTGTGGCAAGACATCTCTGGATTGCTTGCAAGTAGCCCAAAATACTGCTGCAAAGCTTTTGACAAGGTCCTCTAAAAGTTCTCTTATGACACTGATCTCTATATCCTTTCACTGATTTCACATCAAATTTAGAATTCACACACAGAGAAGACACATTCTTACATTAAAGACCAACTGCTGTCACCGATAAGTCTCTCTTAACCCTAACCCTAACGTCTCATGCACAGTAGTAGTCACCATGCTATGTGCTCTCATGGCCACAGGGTGTTGCTGTTGCACTTCCTACAGCTGTCTTCCCTCTTAGATGAGCCTGATAGTGATCAGTCACAGTTCCCTCCTTTTTCCAGTTATATAAAGCCAGTATATTTCATCCGTTTGTGTACCACTATACACAGAAATTTCTCACGATTAGAATGCATTCATTTATATTCTTATGTCAGCCTCAGCACTCTCCTACAAGGGAAATAATGTGTTTCCTCTGCTAAGTTGTATGATTGATTATGGTTCACTCGTGCAGCTGATGAACATTTGTCTTGTGTTTATGGCTTTTAAGTGCCACAAGCGCTCCAGGTTGGCATTATGGATATCCCTGTCCCCGATAAGACTTACATTGTTTAATTAGAGTGGAAGGAAAAAAAGACCACTGTTTGCAAATATTCACCTGAATCATTTTCTATAAGTGGAGCAACTCCCGTCGCTGCATAGCCCCCAACCTCACCCCCTCCCCAACAAGTAAGCACTGTAGACACTGGGGACCGCTGCAAAGTCATTTTGCAAATTATTTTAACTTTATCTAAATGCTCCATTCACTTACGCTGAATTTTATTTGACAGACGAAATACATCACCTGAAAAATAATCCCATAGGCTAATTAGTATTAGTCTGAGCAACTGTTTCTGCAGTGTGCACACGGCTGAATACCCAATGGAGTCACAGTGTGAATCAAAGAGCTACACCTGAAAGAGTGGCTTAAATCCTATAGAAGGCTCTGTAAAGACTGTAGCAAAGGGACTATTACAGCCAAGGCATGTTCAAAGATAGGTAGAAATGAATGCATTATTTGCCTTCTCTCTGTTCTGACTTGAGGAGCTGATTTGAATCAGATTGCCACCCCCCATCCTCCCACCCTACAGCCCAGCACAGCTGGTGGTGGCTGTACCACTGTACAGGATGTGGGGGGGTGGAGAGTGGGGGGCACCAGCTGAGAGTGACCTTTCTGCATTGCTCTGCCAAGGCTCGGATTCATCAGACTTGATAAGTGGCCCTGAGAGAGGGGAGCACCAGGGCCTTCCCCTCCCATCATAACCCTCCGCCCACCCACCCAGACACTTGTGTGATGAGCCCTCTGTTGTTTCTTGTGTGGGATCATTTATCCACTCAAGCTCATCTGAGGGGGAGTGGCTGACCTTTTCATTTTTAACACTAATGCTACCTTTTGGGTGATTTTTAGAGCATGGGTTGGTGTGGGGGACAAGACAGCTGCCTGGTGGATTATCGTCTGACAAGTTGGGTGTTTCATATTTTTACCTCATATTTAATGAGGTGAAAATATTGCCCTGCACTTTCATGACTTTCTATATGGAATTTACTTTTATTGGAAAAAGTTAAATGTCTTGAGGCAAACTATGCTCATTTTTTATGTCACGGGTGTTGGAGTAATATTTCATGTTTTTTTTCTAAATGCTGCGCTGCACTGAGGCTTTTTTAAACAGAATGAAGCTGAATGAATGCCCCTCAGAGATTGTGGAGTTGTTGTTCTGATTGTTTAATGGGTGAATTATCTATAGCACTTAGAGGTTTAGTTTAGTCGACATTATAAGAATGGAGACATTATATCACACACATCTTAAGTTTGACACAATAGTCCAAGACTGATTTCAGTTGAGAGAGATTCCAGATGACCAGGTAACATCGTACTATCAACAAACCAATTATAAATTATCATTAATAAAATCACTTGAAGTCATCAACAAACATAATTTATAGTAAAAAATAAATTACCTACAAATTGTAAGGGGTGGTAAGCTTACACACATCTCATAAGCAAATCTTTGACCTTTTAAAAATTTTAGTGGTTACTGATTTTTTTTATGGGGAAAAGTAACTCATTTCAATTTGTGGCACCAGAGAACTTAAAGGAGTAAGTACTCATGTTGGTATTAAACTTCAGCAAGCACAAGTTAATTCAACAAAAGTGGCCTTTGAGATACTCCGGGGCTATGTTGTTATAAATGTTAGGTGCCACACTGAGTTGTACTTTTATAGCTCTAGCCTTGAGAGGTAACCACCCTCTAGGGCTTTTACTCTTTCAAAAAATGAAGTTCCAATGAATGAGAAATAATATGTAATTTACCCAGAATAATTTGAAAGCAACCACTTATCCTAAACCTGTAGAACTGATGTGGTCTGGTTTATTCACTGTGCCTCTGCTACCTCACTGAGTGACAAGTTACTAGGGCATGTCAGATTTGTTGTCATGGTAACATTATTGCAAGATACTTGCAATTTACAAAGTCAGCAAACAACCTTTCCTTTACCACAGCTTTCCCATATGTCAAATCTAAAATGTGTCCACACTTTATAGATGGTTTGATGTCATGATTATTCGCTCAGCACAGCCAATTAGTTGTCTCATCAGGGCAATGGGATGTGCAATAGACCCTGACAGCCAACCACCAAAGCTGTTTAAGTCGCTGTTTATGATTTACCAATGAAGGAAGAAGTGCATCCTTTATACAGCCCCGACCCTTAACTGTGTGTTTTGCATAACCCTACCTCTACCTTAAAGGAACTCTGTCTGTTTCCAAGTGTTGGGGAGTACTATTGCATATGTGAAAAAGTTGCAATAAAGCCTTTTGTGTCTCCAGAGGGAGCTGTGTGAAATTTGAAAAATTTCCTCCAGTGATGTCACTTGAGTTGGTGTTGGTTTGGGCTGAAGACTACAATTTTAAAGTTTCAATACCTGACATTCAGCCACTAGATATCTTAGTTGCACCAGCATCTCAGACCAACACAAATATGTGTGCCTTTTAATCAATAAATATGGAAAAAAAAGAGAGCAGTTCCTCATGAAACTCAGATCAAACTGTTAAACTACGCAGTGCTGATCAAATATAGATCAAGATTCTGTTACTGCATTACCTATTTCTCGCCTCAAATGCTTTCAGAAACATATTTTATTGTACTGTTTAGCTTTAATTTAAGAAAGTTTGTGACTTGGCTGCCATCTCGGAAATGGATGCAGAGGACATGGAGGGGCTCACATGCACTAACATGCACGCAAGGCCGGACTGGCTACCAAAACAAAGGACAGAGAAGCTTGGATAACAAAACACACAGAGGGAGTGTGACTTCATTCACTGCTCAAGTCACCATTACTTCACTATATCTTTACGTAGCAAATAGGGGTTTGTTGATATCTAGTGTGGCTGAATGTCGTTTATTACAACTTTAAAGAAATGAAACAAATCTGAGGGTGTGGAGTTAGAAAGAAGTGAGGTTACCAGACCTCTGTAGCCTACTCCTCATCTCTGCTGTAGGCTAGCATAACTGAATCTTCAATCAAACTGTCAGTGTACTAGTTGCTTTGTGTAAAAAAGATGATGTCTCTGGTTCTGTGGCATTGATTTTGAACCTTTCTGTTAAACTGTCCAGTGTGAGTCGGACAATGTTATAGGAGTGCAACACTAAATCACTGGGGTACTTTTTTAATCACAGTTTATAACCTGTCCCATCTTTCTCTAACTTAACCACACTGTAGTTGCCATGCACAGATAATATAGAACGTGTAAATATTAAAAATGTTGGCACTGGACCATAGGCAGACATCAAAGCTACTATAAGTCTTCAAATCTTACTAATGGAGCAATAATTTCCAAGATGACCACCAGCACACTTATTAGAGGGCCCGAATTTAACGATTGAGACTATAATGACTTGTAGAAAAAAATGATTGACTTGGTATTTTTAGAGAGATGTTGATGTTTTTTGAATGGGAATATATTGGAGCCGGGGATTTTTTGGAGCCATCATCTAGCTGCTGTTGGTGGTTTTGCAGAATCATTCAATATTGATGAGTTTATCTGATAATAGGGTTGGCTCAAACCCAACACAACCCTGCCTAACTTATTCTGAGATCTGTAATTTATCTTTTAAGGAGTTTGTCCCCCAGACCTTCAAACCATAAATAATTTAGTTGCCAAAAAACTAAAAACTATGGGCCAAAAAACCTTAAGCACTCCTTATTAATTATATAGTCCTAAACTCCTAACTAACAAACATTCAAGAGATCTAACAGAGTTTTGACCAACAAGCATAATACTGGTCGAGCTTAGCTTGAATGTCTTACATTCAGCTTTAAATGTCTGAAGCTGAGAGTTAAAAAAATGTGACCACATTGAGCTTAACCAGTATCAGCCAGTTCTTCATTGACAGGCTTTGTTTGTTTTTCTTTCTTATATATTTTGCATTTAGCTCAGTGCACTAGTATATGTTTTCCAGGGGAATCAATCATATTTAAACAAATTGCAAAACTGTTGGATAGTATCAAGAGTTGTAGATTAGTTCTCCAAAGAGCTCCCATGGGATCCATCTCGGTAAACACCACATTTCATCCGGAGCCACCAGCCTGACAAGCCTGTCTGCGGATTTGTTTTGGCTTTGGAGTATATGATTATGGAAACAAATCACTGGTACACAGTGGTTCAAAGCTGAAGCTGTTTTACACTCATTTAAAAGCATGGTGTTTTTATTGGAAACATAAGAGGTTATCACAGGGCTCATATAGCCAGTGACATCATCTCAAAGTATGTCTGGTAGCAAAGTCTTGAAATGAAGTTACGACTGCTCCCACAGAGTTCCTGATAAAGACTCATTTATCAAACCTATTTTACCTGGCTGTGTCCTCGACACTGTATCCTAAAGGGCATGTTGAAAGATAAGACTTTTTTTCTTGTTTTTTTGTGGTTTGCAGACTTTACACATACAGCTGCTTTCTGCATCAGAGACAAGTTAATTCAATCAGTTATTCCTGGCATCTTCTCCTTTGGTACTCTGACCACTCACCCAGTCAAGAGTCTGCAGCTGTGATAAAGACAGAGGCCCTTGCTAAGCAAGCGACCAGTGCTGCAGCACATCAGTATTGTGCATCAAAACGCCTGGAGGAGTGGGATAAGGTAATGTCCGTACCCTTGAGCAGACGGACAGTATCAAGGCAAGAACACAGAGGAGCAGAGTGTGGCAGTCTCCAGAGGGGGGTCAGACAGGGATCAAGGGCGTTCTTGTTATTTGTGATTATTCCTCCGAGTATCTTCAGGACTCTTTTGGAGGTGATAAGAAACAGCAAGAAAAAGTGGAGAGAGTTTTAGAGCCACTGCCTCTCAACTCAAAAACCCCATAACAAATCGTTACAGTGCAAGGAACTAATTTCTTTTCAGTGCCATCGGGTCAGGTGAACAACCTTTCAGGGATTTAGGGGATTATGGCCACCCCTTAGCATCATCTCTCTGCCTGACCAGAGACTTCCACTCAGACGTCTGTGCGCTGCTCCACACAGCAGTACGGAACACCAGGGAGTGTTCATGTGACCAGCATGCAGGAGACACCCCATCATGCAGGAATGACACTGATACCTGACACCGAGTTGTGAAATGAGAGGAGTTATTTTGGGTGTCCAGGGTTCCTGTAGTAACAGTGCTGTTCATTTTCTGCACAGACAATGTTAGGGGACCAGCAGTCGGAGCACTTCCAAGACTTGGATGGTCATGAAACTATCCTGGTGGAATCAGTACGTCACTACAAAAGATGAACAACTGTGTCTGGTTCTTTGATAAGAAGTCAGGACCAAGACTGTGTACATGAAACTGTAAGGAGAGAAATGAACTATGACTTCCATGGTGCAAAAATGAATCACCAAGCTTAAAATTCTGTTGCGTGCCCCAAACAGGCAGAGGCATACATTTACGCTTTGCAGAAATGTGATAAAACATTCTGCAGTTACATTCAATTCACTTTTGGATTCTAGGTCCATATTGGATGAATTCTGCAAAGTGTTGTTTCTTGTTCACAATCGCAAGAACAAAGCATTTTGAATTTGATAAAGCTCTGATTTGCACATCTGACTTGTCTGTAGCAAAGGTGGCTGAGGCTCATTGGTGTCATAGTATTTAGAGCCAGCTGCCATACCAGACTGAGGGAAAAAAAAACACAATTTCCTGGGAATTAAGTTGAAATAATACAACCTGATGGACACAACATAGCCCACAGTATTGTTAAATGATTCAGGAGACTCTTCTGTTTCATGTTGACAACCATTCAGGATATTATTATAAGCTTTGAAATAGGAATTTACAGTGTGGAAAAACACCACTGAAACCTGCAGCTCCTCCATCTTCAGAACTCTGTTGGCAACTACATTCTTGAAAAAACATGCTCTCCATTATCATTTATAAATCAATAGTTAAAAGAACATTTATTGAATTGATATACATAAAGAGTGCAAAGGAAACTGACCTGATGGAAATCTGGACTGCTGTCAAACTGTTGTTGAATATGGTGCTATAGATAAGTGCCTGTATACTTGCTGCTCAATTTGAGGTCGGTACATTTAATGACAGTCAGTGTACGATGGGGTAGCTTGCAACTAGTGGGATGAACATCTGTCTGTCTGAGATATCTGCAGTTCACCCAGTACAACGGAGGCTAATTGAATCGTATCTGAAGTGCTCAAAACACACACACACACACACAAATCACATGTGATAGTGTCTTGGTTAACTCTTGTTAACAGTTTTTACTGAAGCTACTTTCACTAAAGAAATAGTCCCACTGACACCGCTCTCAGTGTTTATGCGCTGGAGGCTTCAAGTTTCCACATCACACTTGTGTAAGTTGAATATTGGACCAGGATTGGATCCAAACTCGTTGTGATGTTGCGAATCATGCTTGGAGGCCTGCTCCTAAAAGTCTGATTTTCAATGAGCTCAGAGAAACTTTCTCCTTTTAACAGACAGTGAGAACAGCCTTCGAGTGTCAAACTCTGCACATACATCATTCTGCACAGTGAAGCTCAAACATCAAACTGCAGGAACAAGAAAAAAAGAACTAATTTTTGAGTGGAGGGGGATTTTTTCAAGTTTCAATTTAACCACTGAAACATCATCCTCTAACAATGTTGTCATTAAACATTAAACATTTGTGATTAAAATCATTTCAGATTTGTTGATTCTCTTATGTTTTTAGTTTTTCAAGAGAGTCTCATTTCCTAAAGAGAAACAGACTCAGAATGCAGATGATTCTATAAATATACATTGTTTGAATGGCTATATACAGCAAGAACACTCCATTTATATATTAACACAATACAGTTTATGTGATTCAGTTCTCTCGACTTCCTAAATAACAATTACAGTCTAATTTGCTGACATGAATTCAAATGAAATGTGGGGTTACACTGCACAGACGTCAGAGTGACTGAGGGTCTGGAGTGTTTCCAGAGCTCTGTGTCCCAGCATTTATCTCCACATGGCTCCTTTGCAGCTGAGGAGACTCCTGGCAGCTGCTTATTTTGCCCCTTACCTGGCATGGCTGATGAACCATGACAGCTGATGTCTGAACAACCAGTCAAAGAAACTGCCTGTAATGAGGAGTCTGCTGCTTGAGAGACAGATGCCATCATATCTCAGATAAAGTTATTCCCCCTCTCTGTCGGGGCCATACCAGCTCTGACAGGCTCAATGTGCTGGTGGCTCACACGTGACACGGTGGCTTATTCTGAGATCTGTTTGTTTTCTTAACACGGGGAGGAAGTAAATATCTTGGCCTTATCTACAGGTGTGAAAATCTGGCCTCCAATCTCACTTTGGCTAGCTGCCTGTAGATGAAGAGAGCGATACTCAAAGCCAGATTGCTGATTTAGCAGCCCGTCTTCACAAGAAAAATGACAGTATAGGTCTAAAATTCAGACCTATAGTTACGTTAACGCCATCTAACAGCCTTAGTAATTATGAGCTGTGAGGGTCAGTGATGCAGTTCAGATGTCGTCAATAGAAGGTGACTTGATATTATTATTTTGCCTTATAAGAAGGAGGCAGGTTTGGTGGTTTCCAACTATGAGTTGGGGCATTTTTAAAAAAAAACCATAATGTCATGGTGTTTACTGTTGCCATGACAATGAAGGTTATGTAACTTTAAGGAAGTATAAACCACATTTCAAGTGATCATTTTAACATAAACCATGATCTTTCCCTAACCCTAACCAAGTGGTTTGTGCGTAAACCCAATCAGACCTTAATCACAGCGTTGCCACACCATAAAACATTATTTTTTAGCAATGATTTGTAATGGTTTTGGAAAGCCAGAGTGCATTACTATGGTTGCTAGATGGGGTAAACATAACTATAGGTTGTTTATGCCAGCCTAAATTTTAGCCCTATGCTGTTGTTTTTTTATAAGGATGTGTTGGATTTAGATCTGTGTTGGCTGGAGTTTTACTTGGCGCTCTAATTGAAACGCTGCATTTCCCACAGGTTTAAAGGTGCTTCAGCTTTTAATTAATACATCATTAATATATCTGTCTGTATAAAACTCACTAATAAGCACATTTATTATGGTTGGAAATGCTCTCCATTCTCATGCCAAGTTTCAAGCACTGAAATGTAAGCATATGTCCCAGTAGTATCACAAGTGCTGTTGTTAGTGTGCGTTCCAAGTTTTGCAAAGGCAAGACATGCAGAAAGTTGCAGTTTAAAGAAGCAAGTTTTAGCCTCCAGACATGTTTTAAGACATATGAAAATACTCTACTTGGAACAGTAATGTGTGTCTGATATGGGGTTTTTTTCACAAAGAAAAGTATAATTACCACTTTAAAATCCTTGAAATGTTATCTACTCTTTCTCCCTCACTGAAAATTCCAGAATATATAAATATGCAAATATTTATCATTTCAAAAGTTTATCTGTTGGATACAAGATGTCTCCTACCTCACTGTAAAGTCCATTCTCAGTGTATGTGCTCTGGAGGCTTCAATTTTCCACATTACATTACACACTTGTGTAAGTTGAATATTGGAGCAGAATTTATTTCCAAACTAGTTGTGATGTCACAAATCATGCTCGTAGGCCCGCCCCTAAAAATCAGATTTTCAATGAGCAGAGAGAAATTTTCCTCTTTCAGCAGATGAATGTGAGAACAGCCTTCCAGTGTCAAACTCTGCACATACATCATTCTGCACAGTGAAGCTCAAACATCCAACTACAGGAACAAGAAGAAAAACATATTTTTGAGTGGAGGGGACCTTTAAAGGGACACTCCTGTTATTTAGTAATGTACTGCTATTTTGTTGGTTGCTGGATTCCATTGCTGTTGGGAGGCATGTCCGAAACAGAGACGAAAACAAATGTAAATATGCTACATACAAGTGTAAAAGAGACGGCCACATGAACGTCTCAGAGCAACCCCGTGAACGTTCACCTACCTGCAGCCTGGAGAACCAATATTCCAGCTGTGCCACTCTGATTACATTACTTTACAAAACCCTCTTTATGAAACCTTGTAATACCAGTCACAGGATAATCACTTTGCTGTCCAAACAGCTTTGCAAAGAAAAATGTTCAATTTTGTGTATATGGACCGTTAAGAAATGCTAAAGCATGAATATGTAATCTAATCAACCCAGTTAAGTCATTTGGAGGTCATAATATCATGACATTTTCTGGTAAAATTCTGACTTCATTCTTGCAATCTCTTTTCAAACAGTGGCCCTATTACTCCACCATAGAACAGAAAATACATCACACTGTTACTTGTCTACAAAGCACTGAATGGCCTTTTGTTGAGCCACCCAGACCTCTCAGATCATCTAGCACTGGTCTTCTTGTTGTACCAAGGATTAATTCAGAATTTGGTGAAGCTTTAGCATTTATATTTCTATAGCTTCCTGAGGACTTGAGATGTACTCAATAGCCTTGAAACTGTCTTTTGTTATCTTGTCTTTCAATAACTGTATTGTTGTGAAAGGCTCTTTTTTCCCTCCATCTCTCTTCCCTCTTCATTTTTAGATGCAGCTCGTTTAGTTTTCCCTGTGTATGAAATGTTTGATATAAATAAGGTCTAGAAAACGACATTCTGTCACACACTGATGTCTTTAACCTTTACTGCACTGCTGCCCCTTGTGACAATAGCAGATTAAGATATATACTTAAACTGCATGTTTTAAAACCATAATTTCTTTCACCGTCAGAGGTCAAAGGTAATGCCCATACATTCCATGTCATGTCAAAGTGTTGTGTGTGTGTGTGTGTGTGAATGTGATGGGAGTCACCTCCTCTTGTGTGGTAGTGAACTGAAACGTCGGGTCAGGTCCACTTAGAGGCAAATTTATAGTGACATTTGAAATTAATAAAGGAAATTGAGATTCATTTACACATGCCGGCCTCAGCAGGCACATCAGCAAAACTGTCAAGCAGAGGTCACATATATTCATGCTTCCTATGGATGAGGCCCTAAGCCAAGTAGAAAATTGCTTATTTGCCTGCTCCAACAGGATGCAGTATTCTCTGCGGCCAGCAGCAGATATCTATTCCCATGAAAAAGCAATAGATCAGCGCTTCTAACAGAGCTTGTCAGGGCCTGCTTCTGTGGAGTTTAGTGAAAGAGCTGATCTGCAACAGCCAAACATGGAAACATCACTGTGCTAGTGCAGAGGACATCAGTCAAACACTGCTTTGCTATGCAAGCAGAAAAAAGTTGTTTTTCACTAAAATCTACTGTTAGGGTGTAATTAATTTAATTTAATTTAATTTAATTCAGCTGATCAGATTTTTTCAAAGAAAAAATGTCTTTTACATTTTAAAAATAAACACGTTCCATCCTCCAATAGCTTGCATTATAGAGTATTTGTAAATGTTTGTAGTTTTACTGACTATTTTACAAATTTGACCTATACTATCACTATTTTACTAGTTCACTGTCCCCATATGTCATTTATTGTTTATATAATGCACTGCAGCTTTTCACCTTGTTGTTCATTTTCACTATTATTTCACACTTGGGCCAGAACATAATATACTTACCATTAAAAAAAAATCCATTAATAATTTGTGGTTATACAAATTGCCACATTTGTTTCTAGTATCATGGTGGTGGACTGAAATTTTACAGATAAACGTCATTATATACCACACACAGCTCACTTATCTTTAAGTTACTCTACTTTTTAAGTCTCACCAGCAGCATCTTTGGACATAATGCCATAGAGGACAGAAACTTTATCTAAATGTTACAATCATACACCTGTACTTTGCATCAGCAAAATACTGTATGCTCTTGGGAAACATAATGCTACCTGGATGATTTCCTTCAATTATGTGCCTGACAGAACATTTATATGTATGTATGCATTAGGGGTGTGCCCGAATACAAATACATTATTCGGCAAAGCACAAATAGTGGGTTTTATACGAATATTTGTTTCATACAAATATTCAAAAAAATATTTGTTGGGGGTGTTCGCCAGAGATAAAGCTGAGCTACTGACACTAGCAAAGTGCTTACAAGTGACTCTCCATAACCTGTTGTCCCCCTTCTCCTTTCCACAAAGTTAGGTTGTAAAAAATAGGCAATAAATGAAAAGTGCAAAGCAATAATTGCCTTGGAAGTTCCTCCCTACACATTACATGGTGTGCTGTCTCTGTGTTATGGGTGTATGATTAGGTAGAGGTCTGTCTGCATGAGGTGATGAGTAAAGTTTTAGCTCAGTAATCAGCGCAGTCGTCTATAATCTGGGAGACTCCAGTTCAAGACCTGATGTGGGGACCTCCTTTGTAAGGCAGTTTATTCATGAACACTTTAATTTTCTAAAATCAAAAGTGTCATAAAAACAAAAACAGGATTTTTAAGCCTCTTTCTACTTTTATTCTAATACAAATATAGATTTGCTGGTCCATTAGCTTATGCTGGCAACAATTCTTTTGTCCTGATTCTTTGCAGAGTTTCATTCTGCTTTAAGTAGCCTATAGCCTGATACTTTGGGAGGATAATGATGAAATTTTTCTCGATACCTACATATCCTGTTAATGTGTTATACACTCTTGTGGCCTGAAAGATGCATAGCACCCAACACTCAAAAACTTGAAATATACAGTATTTAGAAGTACATGTCTGGGTATAATTGTACTAATTGTATCACAACATGGTGCTCAGAAAAATAGATTACTGAACAATTACAACAGCATGACATGTGGGTAGACTCCATTTGCTGAAAAGCATTGTGTACCAAGATCGAAAGCTCCAGAACAGCTACTACTGGACCTTGTGGTGAGTCAAGAATGAACTTTCAGTCTTTCTTATGGTTAGAGAAATTTTGTCATCATGCTTAGTTTAAAAAAAAAATGAACAGCTGACCAATAACAACACAGTGGAACTTTGAGGGAGAAGGCCACATGCCTCAGTAGTCTTCACACACACTTGTTATTTCTCCACTGTCTTTTATTCATTCAGTTTATTCCACATTCTACATTCAGAACTCACCTGTGCCACCACACAGCCAGTGTCAGGGTCTACAATACATCCAATTATTTTGGAAATTAATAATTAAATGACTGAGTAGTTCACTAGTATGAGACAGATGCAGCTTCCAGGTGGTTTACTTTTTGTTGTAATAAATGAAAGTTAAAGCTAAAAACGAGACCATATAACACCACTTTCTCACCATTCTTTGTTAAATTTGCTTTTCGCAAGGGTGTTACAGTGACAAAGAATAGTAACAATATGGTTTGATTTCTTTGCTGGTGAAGTTGCTTGTCATTTGCTAAATTACAGAATTTTGAGTCATTTCCCCAATACCAACAATGCATCCTCCTCCCCCTGATGAGCAGAAAGAGGCTTAATTTCCTCTTCAGAGTGGCTCCCTCATGGGTCATTGGACACAATCATTGTTCCTTATCCTCATCTCAGTTTGGTGCCACAGTCAGCCTCATATGATTACATGGATTAAACATGGGACTCCTTCATTCCAAGTCAATGTATATTTTATACTCCGTGGGAAGAACATAACTGAGTTACAGTTTTCCTTTGTATTCGCCCTCCAACGTCGGAGTCAGCGTTCTCATTCTCCTTTTTTCATTTCCTGCATGTCTTGCTGCAGTATGAAAAATGAAATGAAAACTTTTGCCATACTTTTCTTGAATTCAGCACTGCTTTAATTGAATTTTTCATTTCATCAGATTCGATCACATAACTGAAGCTGGTGGGCAAATTTGGATTGATGTGGAGAACATGGTCAACTGCATATGTCAAATATATTCTTACTTGTTTTTGTAAGTTGAATATGTTGCTGTTTTAGTGTATTATTAGAATTATTACTCTACTCTGGAACAGCAGGAGTTGCAGAGCTCTGTACAAAAAAATAGCCTGGTTTGCATTAAGAACATTACGGTGCTGACCGTGCAACCTGCAACGTTGCTCCTCACATGTAAGGTCTGACTTCAACCTCTCTGTCAAAAGATTTGTAAAAATCATCTTTATTTCACAACTGAGAGGGAATCATCGGTATGTGAAGTGGACTGACAGACTGACTGACAGAGATCTGTAGCCTTTTCTTTCTCACTCAGTTCATCTTCCTGTTGAAACTGCTACACATGTTGTCTGAGCTGATGTTATCACAACTTTGAATGATAAATGTCAGTGATGTCTTTGTCAAAGGGACATTTCACTTTGGAGCAACACTTTTGTTTAGCGCACAGTGTCTGACATCATCTAAACATCTGTAGTGTTTTCATCATGGGGTGAAGCCAGTCTCCTTTAATTTTATCAATTAAAAAAAATTCAAAAAATAATTTGTTAATGGCCTTCTTTTTAATGGTGAAGATGAGAAGAAAACTGAATAAAAAGCAAAAGCAAAAACTACTATGAAATGTATTACAAATTCTGTTAGTGAATGACAACACAATGATATGAAAGAAGCACAAATGAACAAATAAACAAATGTCCTTTCATATCCAACAACCTGCATCTGCACAATCAAATAACTCAATAGTAAAACAATATCCTCAGCCATGCAAGACATTTCAGAAATTGGTTGCTTATCTGACCTGTTGCAGTGATAATCAGTTTCTCCAGCTAATGTTAATGTTAACATTATCAGTCCATGAATAGAAAAAAACTGGTTTATGGACTAACTTGATCTATGACCAAACAGAAAATAGACAAGATGTGGCCACAAGAGCAAGGACAAACTATGAAGTGATTGTGTGTCGGGCTTATGGAAAGCCAAAGAGGCCAAAAATGCACAAAAGTGACATCTGAAGCCACATATTGTTTGCACGTTGTTAACCTGCTGTTTGTACGTTCTCAACGTGTAATTTGCACATTGTTTATGTTTCAAATTTTCTTGACTCATTTGCTTTCCATAGAGCTCTGAGCACTTACAAAACACGGGTAACCTACACTCAACAATGTGCCTGAACGTCTCCAGCGTAGACATACAAATGGAGCACTCGCAGGGTTAATGTAAGCATTGAACAATCTAAATCTTTTGCTGCTAAGTCTGGATATTCATGCATCAGTGTTTTCCAGTGTTTTAAGAGCATATCTGGAGCTAAACTCAGAAAGTGAAAAGTATTTTTCATGGAAGACATTTTGATATGTCATAATGGGAAAAGCACAGGTGTAAATAATGATCTTAATGATGGCGGAATTCCATTTAGCTGCTGCTTCAATTTCAGGATCCTGATATTGTGCATACTGTCACACTGTCACTGGGATACTTGAATAGAACAGTCATTGTTAATGTTATTAGTGACATCTGTGTTATTTCTTACTAAGTATCTGCTGTGAAAAAGAGCCTATTCATAAAAAAAGATGGAGAGCAGAAGCTATAATTTGAATGCTTAGAAAACCAAAGATTTCTCCAAGATAACCACATCCTGACTCTCAGACACAGCTCTGTAAAAGACAAGACAATGATGGAAGAAAACTAAGTACATGTTACTCAAGTAATGTACTTTAAGGTACTTTTATGCCAGAGAAATTTTGTACTTTTTACTCCATTACACTTATTCTATAACTGAAGTTACTGGTTACTTGACAGATTCAATTCAATAATACAAAATATGATCAACAAATAAATGGTTATATATTATTATTAACTTAAGATAAAACTATATTCAACCCTGGGAGTATGAAGTATAAAGTAATAAAAATTAGGCCCGCCTTTTGCAACTACAACATTAAAGTAATGTACACCAAGACATCAATGATTACAATCCAATTAAAAGTATTATTAAAAGTATTATTATAAAATAATAATGATTCATTATTCTGGAATGGGCCATTTTGCATAATGAGTACTTTTACTTTTGATACTTTAAGCATATTTTGATGCTAATACTTTTGTACGTTTATTCAAGTAAATGATTGAATGTATGACTGAGTATTTCTACATGGTGATATTGCTACCACCACTGGAGAAAGAAAAGCACTGGTTAGCAGGACAAATAGTATTAGGTCATTTCTTCCTGACACAGCATGATTTCCCTTTATCTACAAGATGACAGAGACTGAACCAGCATACAAGCTGCAACTCCTCTGCGGCATCTTGATATATTGTCGTGAGCCATGGCTACCGGAGCCTGACACACTATATAGAATGTATTCAAGGGCCCAAGGCGCACAGTATATCTATCACAAGTCACTCAAAATTCAACACATTTGCACATAGTTTGCCAGAGCCCAATTCACAGCTAGCTGGGTCCAATTATTCCCTCCCGCGGGTGCTTTTGCAGGGGTGCAGCAGGCGGATAGCTCTCTGAGGCCGCTTGTGTTTTTATAGACTCCTGCACTGTCATTGGGCCGGAGATGCACAACAGAGCTGAGAGCGTGGGCGTGCACAGGAAATATTTCCTCTAATTATTCCTGGGCTTGTGTTGAGGAACGGAGAGCACATAAATCAGTGTTTGGCAATTTCCTGAATGCCACATATGTGTAAGCTGACATGCAGTTTCCTCGCTGTCTGTGTTTCCTGCGTGCATGGAGAGGGTTCCATTTGTCTATTAAAACGACGGGTCTCGATGGGAGTTCTGTCGCCAGGGCTGAGAATGGAAGTTAGCATATCATGTCGGCATGTGCATTTACTTGATAACATGATCATGAGTGCAGGCAGGTATGACCAACAAGTGCTTATCTCTATGCGAGACATGCCGTACCCACAGCCAGTCATATCTCTGCTGTGTATGACTATAATGAATACCACATTGCTGGAAAAGAATTGTGATTCCTTCCACTGATAAGCAGTAGCAGAGATCTCCCACTGGTGTTTTTGCATGCTGCAAACCTGAGCGAAGACTTTGAACCTCCGATTCACTTCATTTATCTGGCAGCTTCACACTGTGAATGTATTACTCGCAGGTTAAACTAAATCAAGCTCTCCTTGTGATTTCCCATGTCTTCAGATTGTGTTTAACTGTGTGGTCCCACCCGGATAAATGCACCGAGCGTGTAACAAACACTGACTGACTCAGAGGGAACTGATCGTCATTGCCATTGCCATTGAAGACACCCATGCTAAATATGTTAGCATTCTCTGTGCCCACCAAATGACATATGCTGTTATTAGGATTTTAACCATTCCTGACATTCTATCAAAAGCTAACAACCCTGACCTGCTTTGAACAGGAAAGAATGCATTAGGAGGAGCCAGGATGAGCAAGGAGGAGAGATAAAATCAGAACATTTTCTTGTTCATGTGAAAAGAATCGCTTTCTTGTGGCTGAGATGGAAACTCAAACGAAGGATTAGATAAAATAACTGAGCACTGCTGTTTAAATTGTAAAAAAAAAAGAGGTAATCCATGCTTTGTTTTGCCTTTCAGCTGGCAGAAACAGTACCAAGAAAGGAGATGGGGCAACTTTGTTTGTAATGTTTCAAATTTCACAGTGTGAAGAGACTTTTCATTATGCAGCTACAAAGGGAGCTGAAAGGAGGGCAGCGGAGATGGAGACAGAGTGTCCTATCCACTCCTCTGGTATCAGGACATGAAAGGAGCACAAACATGACCCCGGATTCACTTGGAAAGGCCTTAAGATGTGACCTGCATACAATGTCACGCTCAAAATCCATTTTCATTTCAATTACAGCACCAGTGAGTGACAGCTCTGAGGAAACCCTCCCGTAGCTCCAAGTTTACGGATAATCTTTTAGCTGTTTTGTAGGGCAATCAAGAGCCAGCGTGTCTTTACACTCATAAATGATGAGTGAAAATGATATCACAGGGAAGCAAATCCTCATGAATAATATCATATTTAGTTCTTATCAGTTCCTGTTGTCAGTGATATTGAATTCTTTAAAGACGGAGGATATTTTAGGAAGACGTTCAGCAGATTTTGAATCCTGACACTGAATCCAGTTAGCCATCTGCTACGCACTTTTTATTTGGATGCTTAGCTTTAAGGCTGCAACTAACGATTATTTTCTTGATTAATCTATTAGTTGTTTGGTCTATAAAATGTCAGAAAATGATGAAAAATGTTGTTCCCAAAGCTTAAGATGAGCAGCTCTTCTTCGTTCATAATCCAACGGAAAGAAAATGGCATTAAAAAGTCTCCTGGGCTTCAGGTGTGTTGAATGTGACAGAGGGACAGAAGAGTGCTGATGATGATGGTGGCGGCTGCAGTTGGAGCAGACGAGTCGTCTCTCTCCCAGCAGTAATGATGATGGCGTATACAGTATGCAGGCTTGTAATTAAGGAACAGTGGTTTCTGGGTTGTGCCAGACTGTGGCAGAGCACTGCACTGAACTGAACATCATTAACAGCTCACTCATCCCGTGCTTACACCAAATGGTGAATGAGAGCAGCGGGCATATGTGGTAATTAGGCAATTTCTAACACATATTAGGAATTAATTGCCATTTGATATGTAAAGGTAGAGTGTTAAGAAGGAGGGATGTTCCTGTGATGCCCCCAGCTTATTGGCACTGATTACCACAGTTATTTAGCTGATGGAGATGGCTCAACCTCTGTTTCCACTCCTTTTTATAGAGCGCTGTTTGATTATAGTGATGTTTTCTGGCTCTAAAAATCTCAATGCGGATAACATTTTAAGTGAACTTAGGAAGCATTCGTGGTGGTTGCTGTGATGGCGAGCTGTGTTGCACACACCAGAAGCTGCCTCGAGGTCTTTTCCATGTTTGGTTTCTCATCCAAACTGCAGCGTATGCCCGAGTTTGTATCAGAGGAAATGTGTGAAATGTGTTAATTTTATCTTCCCTCAATGCCTTTACAAGCCGGCGTGATTCATCTCGCACCTGCTTCATTTTCACACTTTGCCCACACAAGCGCAGCCGCTTATTTGTGCCAGCAATGACCACAGAAGTTTGAGGGAAAACAGCAGTCAGAACAGAAAGTTCACTAGTTTTTATGCTGAGGGATAGCATGCTCTAAAAGTAGAGCTTGAGTTTCAGAGTCAACAGATTTAGCTTTTTTTTTCCCCCTCCTCGTTGGTGGTCAGTGTGAGAGGCCTGGAACCACTGAAATCCAGCTCATCCTGATACGAAGAACTCATTTGAGGAGACATGTTGTTCAGGCCCTGCTGTGTTTAAGTATTCCCACTAAGCCCTTTGACACAGCCATCGAACTGAGAGGTGGTAGACTTCCACTTCTTCAGCTGTAAAGACAGCTGTCTCACTCCTCAGTACTGCAGTGTGTGGCGGAAAAGAGAGCTTGTGTCGAGGATATGAGACGTAGAGGAGGGAAGAAATGTTTAGTCTCAGCTTGCTAGTTCATCCAATGCGGATCAAGCGATGCAATTTTGGAGTAAATAATACCATTTCCTCCCCCCAGGCAATCAAAACACTATCTCTGTGAAAAATAACATGGGCACACACCAGATGATTGCCCACTTTTTTCTGTCGGAAATCTACTCAACCAACTTGGGTGGTAGTGGCAGACTCTGACAAAGTTTCTCCCTTTATCCATTTTCCAACAAACAACTGGAAAGAACTTCTTCAATTTCAAGATTTATTAAGTTGCTAATAAATCATGTGTGCATAGACCACAACCATGGGGAAATGTCTAGGTCATTACTAAGTTTTGTTTAATCTAGGACATAAAATGTTATGCAGAGCCATGGAAAGTACTATAACTAAATACATTTATTCAAGTACAGTACTACTATTGTAGGCTATGTACAATTTTGATCTACCCGAGATTTACTTTATATTTCTTCTTCACTGCATTTATTTGACAGTTATAATTACTAGTTACTTTGCAGAGAGATGTTAATAAACTATAATCAACATAAAAGACACAAAGGCTGTACTCAAACTTTCCAAGTCAACTCTGATTTGCTAAATACTTTGGTTTATGGAGAAATACATACAAAACTAATTATCTCCACTAGCCTCAGCTGTACTTTGTGTTTATTGCTAATAAGCAAATGTTAGCATGCTAACACTCTAAAATGGTGGACATGGTAAACATTACACCTGCTAAACATTAGTATATTAACATTGTAATTGTGAGTATGCTAGCATGCTGATGTTAGCATTTAGCTCAAAGCATCACTGTGCACATCTATATATTTTTCATAATAACAATGTATCAAATGATGGTGTGTAATGTGTTGGTCAGCTGGTTAGCTTGTAGTGATGAACCTATAGAGAATTATCAGTGACTCTGCAGCTCCCCTCAGCTTTACGGAGCTTTATAGTGAGTTTCAGCTCATTGTTTAGCTGTCCAGCTGCTACTTTACTGTTTTAGTTCACTCTCAGTCCTCTTGCAGCAGGAAAAAGCTCTGATAATCCCACTGTACACTACCTGCTCAGCACCAAACAGCAAACAGACACAGTTAGCTGTAGACTAGCTGGTGAACATAGTGGGGCATTAAGCAGCTATAGAGCCAGATATTTCCCTAAGGAAGTGGTAGAGAGCAAAAACAGAACTAAAAGAGAATGAATATTGGACTAACATTCACCAGGTGGACACAAACACAAAACCTGTTAATGCAGGTAAGTACAGCTTCACAGAGTTGCTAGAATGGTTGTAGACCTCTGTTGATATAGATGGTTGTTTTGAAAAATACTCAACACTACTGATACATTTTTAATAAGTAAAATAATTATGAGAAATATTTCTTATGGCCTCTGCCCAATTACACCACAATCCAGTGCACCTCCTGTCATGTTTTACCTGTGAAGTGCAACACCAGCCACATCACACTGCGTCATATCATTTGACAGACAACAATTGATGCCTGTAGTACACACTGAATGAGCAATACAGACAGAAATTCTGCAGTCGGGGTAGAGGAGCCGTGATGTGATGATCTCGGCAGTGCATGTGATCAAATTGCTGCTGAATTTATGCGTGTTAATGATGGGGAATAGGATAATGGCGTATCAAGACGTTGCCGGTGTGTGGGCTTTCAAGTCAAGTCAAGTCAATTTTATTTGTATAGCACAAATCACAAATTTTCCTCAGGGAGCTTTACAGTCTGTACAGCATAGAATATCCTCTGTCCTTAGACCCTTGATACAAATGAGGAAAAAGTCCCCCAAAAAACTTCTAATGTAGAAAAAATACAAGAAACCTAAGGAAGAACAACAAAGGAGGGATCTCTCTTCCAGGATCCCAAAAGATGTTGTGTGTATACAGAATAGACCAAAATAACAAAATTACAGTGTAGACAAACAGAATGACAAAATTATGGATAAATTGATTACATATATGAAAAATATGATCCGGAGGGTATTGAGGAACCTCCAGGTGCTGCTCAATTCAAGAAGACTCGGGACCTACACGTCCAAAGTCACATGTTTGGACTGTCAACATAAGTGATTGAATTGGTGGCTCCTTGACTGATGATTCAAATCATCAGTCCTGTAATCATCAGCAGTCCTATGGGATACAATACATTGAACAGTAAATCAAATTATCCAACAGTTCACCTTGACCAGCTATGACATTAAAATACTAATATACACTTGACCAAAAAGATCACATTCTGAATGCAGAATTGAAATGGAGTGGCTGTCTTTATACATCCTTTCTTTTAACCTTGTGTTGAATATTAGACAAAGGGCAAGACCTGCAAATCTAGCAAACTGCATCTGAGAGCTGAGACCAAAAATGGACTTGAGCCTGCAACATTCAACTGTTTCCTAAGGTTTAGTCTTGTATACTTTAAGCATCATTTAAAGGATTATTTATGGTAGTAATTCAGGAGTTTTACAAGGCATTAGCAGAGCAGCTGGGACTTGAAAGACAGAAACAAACATAGGCCTCTTCTCTAGAATTGGAACTTTCAACATAATTACATAGTGTTTTGACAGGAACAAGAGGAAAAGAGGGCACAGATAGTGTTCGTCGCTCCGCCGTGAGGGGGGGGGAGTGACACTGTAGCGAGTTGCCATGCTTCATGCAGCTGGAGCAGATGCCGCTGTTGTGAATAGAACAGAATCCACGGGTGATCCTGCGAGACCAGACTTCCTGCAAGATTCCTTCCTTCCTTTCTGTAAGATTAGACTTCCTCCATCTCCCCCAGATGAATTCACAGTGATTGAGTATGAGGTGACAGCATTGCTTTCCTTGTCGCTGTCATTCATTATTGCCCTGCCTTACACCAGCTCAGTCTGGGAGGCTTCCACTGCAAATACTGAAGGACATCATTGCAGAGGAGAGAGCTGAAGGACCCTGTCCTGCTATATGGCCAGCTGCATCACTCACAAGTGGACTAAACAGTAGACTTACAGTATATTGATGAAGTGTTTCTCTCTAAAAATGGAAATTCAGGATTAGACTGATATAAAGACTGAAAGTCATAATGAAATGATGAAACTGTTTCACCTTGTTCAGAAGTTTACCATAACATAACACCTTACATTGCATTTTCTAACAAGCAGTGAATGGTATAGTTAACATTCATTCATTGCAGTTCTCTGCAAACCCTGTCTCCAGATGAATCCCATATGAGGCTAAAACACATTGCTGCTATGTAATGTTATTTTTCTTAAAGCCCTCATGTGTAGAATTTTAACATTTCTGACTTGCACGTCCCCAGTGATAGTATAAAGGTTGGCCACACCAATTTTCACTCAGGCTCTCTAATTTTTCAACCAAAAAAAACTTACTATAATAACATAAAAATGATAAACATAGGGGGTTTAAAGCTGCATTAATTGCTTTTTTTTGATCAATTGGGAGAAGCAAAACAAACTAACACAACATCAGACTTATTATTATCTTGTTAGGTTGTTATGGCTAACTATTTACACATTCTGCCACAATGGCCATTGAATTCATTGGTAATATAAATAATAATGATTGCCAGAGCACCGACATGGCTTAAGGATTAAGTCACTGACCATTTTCTATTTTTTTTTTAATTTATTTGTTTATTTGACATTGACCATGAACTGCATTGTTTCCAACAGATCTTTGTTGCCAGCTCTCTCCCTTATTTCTTGTCACCTTTCTACTATCGCATCTAATTAACGCATAACATTACCAAATAAAAAAAAAATAAAATAAAAGATATTGATTGGTGCAGCTTTAAATACGTTTTCCAGTGAAACAGCACATTGGGCAACCATTTTGCTAGCAACAACTGGTTTGACTTCATCTTGTGCTGTATTCATTAAGGGGGGGCATGGGAAATCATTGACAGGAAACATATTATTGTTGCGTTTGAGCTGTCAGCATGGGAGAAACATGGTCATGTTTCTTTGTGTATTTACAGCAAAGTCTAACAAACTACTACAGTTATTGTATTTTTCTTGTCACAGCACAGGTAGTGCTGGATAAATGATTTGTTGTTCCATCTAGGGGATTTAATTACCACTAACCCTTATGTCTATACCAGCTACTAACAGGCCACAACATATGAATGCTTTAGATGCTGACCTGCATGTCGATGCTGAGAAGGAATGTGGGTCCTACCTGAACCCTGGTGACTGCACACTGATGGCTCACTGCTCAGCGTTGATTTCAGTTCATTTAGATTAGCACATGTAGTAGCATTAGCTGGTCCACCTTAAAGGTCAGTCCACCTTAAAGGTGCTATATGTAAGACTTGGCCACCTGTTGAATACTCCACACTCCAAACAAATTGGGGGCAGCATATGACCAGAAAGTTGGGGTGTCCATCTCTAATGTAAGAAACAAGGAAATGCACAGTCCCTCCCATGGGTCTTTGGTCCCTCCTCCCCCTCCCCGTTCCCCCCAAACACATCACCCCACCACCACCACCACCACCACTCTCATAGAATTATCACTCACTGAATATAGCATAAAGCTTACTGTTTACAGTGAATCTGTGCTATGGCGGTATCAATATATCAAAATGCTACAGAGACATTAGAGCCAGCAGTAAATTACCAAGGGCTACACAGATCAGTTCATCAGATCATGTTCTCCCCGGGATGACGACATGTTAACCGGCCAATCATCTCAGGAGTTGGGCTGGTAGCGGCTGAGATGGCTCTCACCAGGCCAGCAGCTCCTCACATCTCTGAAAACGCTGCAGCAATTTTCTAAACAGGTGTTATTTGGATAACCTGAACACGTATTGAGAATCTAAATGGTTACTTTCTTGGCTGAAAAATTATTAAATTTTAGTAAAGAGACATAATAATGGTTCTGGATCAAAAATTACAACAGCTTTTGTTTTGGCTCAAAATCTCCGCCATCACTGCAGTTTGGTGTGATAACTGATGTGATGTGATGATGGCGTGATGACAAGAAGTTAGAATACGCCCTTGCGGCAGCACTACTTCTTCATCCTCTCATGTTAGACTGTGGGCAGACTGGACGCTACAGTGACTCACTATCACCTCTTGAGGTACAAAGTAGTATTACGAGACAGGACGGGGTGGGGCTAGCTGGTTAGCATGCTTACTTCAGTAGATATCTCTGCAACACAATACATAGACATCTTTGACATAATACCAAAACTGATATTCCTTAACATTCTATTGATAATTTCAATTAATTTTGGAACATTTTCAATTAAAATTCTTACATATAGCGCCTTTAATGTCTGATTGGGCTCCAATAGGCTCCAAGTGAAGCCCCTTATGCTCCTCTATATATACACAAGGCAAATGCACATCATCTCTGTATCTTACCTATAAACCCACCTTATTCCTTTTTATCAGTTTTCATCTTTTAGTGTTTAGTATTCTTTGGAACCTCCTCTAAAAGTTGTTGTTTTTAGCCTTGGAAACGTGGTCTCTTTCTTTTACGAGTTTAAATAACACCATCTGAGATGGTTAAATCCTCAACGGCTGATTACACACATAAATGCAGACAAAAAGTGAACCAAAATACTTCAGGGATGAGACTTCTCATTCAGTGTCCATCACAGTGAAATTCTTCATCATAACATGACTGAATGGTGACAGTATAGGGGCTGAAATCAGCCAGAGCACTCCCAGGTAGAGTAACCAGGACAGCGCAGGGCAGTAAAATATCTCATGTGACCACAAGACTAATGTCTTTTATTAGAACAAATGTGTTTTAGTAATCACATACATTACAAATTGAAAATGTCTTTATGTCCCACTGAAAATTATTTGTGTGTGTTTTAGTGTTTTAGTCAGCCCTACTGTCATGGTATTTGTTTACTTTTAACTGTGGGAGCAGCCACATTCATTTCATGTTCCATTCAATATATGGAGTTTGAGAAGAAAATTAGCTGACCTTCCTTCTGGTAATTTTATTTTATCTTTTGTGACCACGATAATCGTAGTAATGGTTTTAAAAAACTGTCCAAACACTCGTGGTTGGAAGCAGGAGGCGGACAGTGGTCTCCTGCAGCAAAGTCCATTAAGTCCACTTTTTGCAAGTTAGAATCTATCCATCCATCCAACCCGTCACCTCCAAATATGGAAATTTGTCAACTCATACAGATGTCATCTGAAGTGTGGCACTTCACAGGCTCTTTGAAAGTCATACATCTGTGTACTTTTCATGCCTAGGTGAGGCAAAACCATAGACTGTAAAAAATATATACATAGCCATCGTGACGTCCCCCATTGGTTTCTGAGGAACAGTTTTGAAGCTCAAAGTGGGCGGCTCTGGCTGTTGCCATCTTGGCAGTGCCTGACTCCACCTAACTCCCGGCTAATCCAAAATGGGCAAAGAGGTGGACCTAAGCTGGCTGAATGAGGCCTGATTGCTGAAACAAGCCACCTAGTGGCTAGCTGTCATTCAGAGCATCTACGTCCTTAATTATGCATAACTTTACGGCTAATAACATTTAAATGGGTGAATTATAAAAAAATTCACCCCCGTACAGTTGTCATGAAAGGGGAAATTAGCTATAGAGACCAAAATTTTTTTTTTTTACCAGACTGTAAACATGTTTATTTCTGCTGTAAAGTTGGGCATCTTAACACAGGGGTCTATGGGGATTGGCTCGCATTTGGAGCCAGCCTCAAGTGGCCATTCAAGGAACTGCAGTTTTTGGCACTTCCGCATTGGCTTCATTTTCCAGCCCTGGAGGTTGCCAGGGCACACTTTGGCGTGATACTGGGCTGGTTGTACACTGACAAGTCCATGCAGCACTCCGTACCATCAGCCTTTCTCTTCCTGTGCCCTTTTGGACAAGGTCCCTTCATTGTTTTCTGTAAGTGCATAAGTGATTGTCCATTTTTAGGCTACCATGTGACTGCAACAAAGTTTTGCACCTACAAAATGACAGTAATGTAGCACCTCTAAAAACTGAGTGTTTGGTCTTGCCTGTTTGGACATACAATGTCAAAAATCAATGACGAGATCCTAAAAATGTAACACCATCCTAGAGTTTTGAATCCCAGCCAGGACATAAAACCCTTCAAAGAGATCAATAGTAAGTTTGAATAGAATATAATAGCTGCCACATGAATGGATTTTTTTCCACGGTTAAGTTTCAAAGCAATTGAAAATCAGCAGAAAATATTAAGCAACTTTAGTCAAAAAGTATCAATATGTGTTATTAGAAGCCTTCAAGAAACCATATGGTTCAAAACACTTGTTTAAATGCACTGTAGACTGAACTCTTTGAACTGATACTGAATCATAAAGTTTGTTTCCTTCTTTCTTTCTTTTACTTTCAACATCTGTGAAAGTCCTTGACAGTTGTTTGTTTCTTGCAGCTCTTCTTTTTCTGATTTTGAGGTATACACAAGTCTCTGAGGTCACCTTTGTCTTTTGTGAGAGATGTTGAAAAGGGAGGAGGAGGAGACATTCACAGTGAATAGCTGCTGGCAGCTCTTCATTTGAAACTATTTAATTCACTGGGAGGTGAGTGAACTGCTCAAGAGAACAAGGAAAGACGTTTGAGACACAGACAATACTGTAGACAGCCAACATCATAGTGAAGCCACAATGAATCACTGGGGGAATCAACAAATGAGGACAGGCTGGAGTAATTTGATGGTAAGTGTTGTACAAGATGTAGGCACTAGATTGATGAAATCCACTGAGGCCTACAGTTTTATTAAGTCTCATTGTAGAGATGATGATAGTGATAATGAACTAATATCCTCACATCTCTCTCTGCTTGCACAAATAATAAATTTCTTAATTTCATGGAGCAAAATCATTCATTATAACATGACTGCATAGTGACAGTATAGGGGCTGAAACCAGCTGGGGCACCCCCTTTTAGGATGATCAAAAATTCGTTCAGTAAATCAGTAAATCATTTGGACCATTTGACCATGAGACACATGGCTTTTAATAAAACAAATGTGTTTTAACAACGACATACTTTACACATTTAAAATGTCTTCTTTTTTCATATGGCATTAATTTCTAATATACTGAACAAGAGCTGTTTTAAGTTCATATCAAGTCACAAGTCAATCAGGACAAATTCAAGTCAAATCTTAAGTCTCAAGTCAGTCAAGACATGCCATGCCAAGTCATGTGTCAAGTTATAAAAGTTTCAAATCTTGTCAAAGCAAGTCAGTAAGCCAATTCTGAATTCCTTTGGACCAAGTCAAGTCACACACCTCCACAAGCCAATTCCAAGTCATTTGGAAGTCTTTCTTTCAGGACTCTGAATGCTGACAAGTCCTTATCAAGTCAATCGCGACAAGGATAAGTCAAGTCTCAGTCTCAAGTCAGTGCAGACAAGGTCAAGTCTTGCATGTGAGACAAGTATAAATCAAGTCTCAAGTCAATCAAGAGAAGTTCCAGTTAAGACTCAAGTCATTCGAGATACAGTGTGTCCAAGTCAAGTCTCAAACCAATCAATACAAGTCTAAGTTGAATCTCAAGTCATTCAAGACAAGTCCTAATCAAGTCTAAAATCAAGTAAGACAAGTTCAAGTTAAGTTTAAAATCATTTGAGAAAAGTCCAAGTCCAGTCTTACATCTATCAAGACAAATCAAGGTCATGTCTTAATTCAGTTCAGACAAGTTCAAGTCAAGACCAAAGTCAATTGAGACAAGTCAAAGTCTGGTCTTTAGTCAACTGAGAGAAGGCCAAGTCTTGTCAAAGCAACTTTCAAATCAAGTCACAAGTCTTGGTCCTTTAAAAGTGTTAAGAATGTATACAGTTCTGTTGTGCACAAACATGAGCCAGTTGCCTCTGTGCTTTCAATACCTCCTTTGCAAGCTAAATATAGTTAATTAACTATCATTTTCATATGGAAATGTAAATCAGCTCCCTGGTACGTGTTTGAACACTTCTGTGCCAGCACTGACTCATCCAACACCTATTATTCTAACACCTGGATGCAGAATCATTCATTATACTGATTAGATTGCTTTGTGTGACTTTAACCAAACTTCAGTGATTAGTTAACCTAAATAGATACAGCTGAATGAGTAAAAATAATCTATGTGGAACTAGGCTACCACATTTACATTTACACGTTATTCGGAAAACAATATTAATAAGAAATCTGTAGTAGAAAATCTCAAGTATTGTAGTAACATAAACAAAGGACCAGAATATTTGTATTTGATCAATCACCTGCTTTATTCTTGGTTTCTTAATTATTTTTAATTAATTTCATAGGTTGTTGATCTGTTGACGTTTCCCTGTTGCAATATAATACCCTCATAAGTTTTATTTCGTTTTTGTAATGCTCCTCTTATGGCAAATGTGTTGTTAAGTAATTCTACTTATTGTCAAGTAGAGTTAGTTAAAAATACATTTGACAATTCCACTAATTACCCACCTTTCATTTAATTCTGTTGATCATACTGCAGATATATCAAGTTTTAGTATTGTATTGCCCAGATGTCTCACAGCTAAGCCATCCAATGTTAGGCCATGGCCTTGCTCATTCCACTGTTTATTTTTTGTCACAAAGCTCTGTTTCTGTCCAATTGTGGATGCTGCCTTACTGATATTAACTTTATTACAAGCTGCCTTCTTATCAGTGTCACGCAAACACAATTTTTAAAGTGCTTGATGCTACATTAATCCACTGACTTATCTTGACTGTGGGAAAGTGTAATAAAAACATCTTCCATGTTGAAAGGAAGCTTCTACTTAAGGTAAAGTGTACCCACAGGTGTGTAACAGCCTTAAGTCAGTTATTTACTCTGCTAATTTTAGTCAATAATACTGAAGATGTGAATACTGAACTGTGTATTTCTTTTTAGAACAACTGTTTCAGAGACCAAGTGATGGAGTAAAAATCTACCCTATTCTGCTCATTTCAAGATTTAGTTTGCAATGAAATGTGATTTACTTCTTAAAGTTGCACTAACAGATTTTCTTTGGCCACTGGGGAGCAGAAAAAACAATCTAAATAACACATCTTACAACATTGTTTTGTGGTAGCAAGAGTTGCCAGTTTACACTGTAGGTCTACATTACTATTCATTTGGAGTCTCACCTCTGGCCACCAGAGGGTTTATCAGAGTTTGTGGGCTGGCAGAAAAAGAGATAAAAGGGGCTAAAAAGCTCCGGACAGCTGAGGGGAACTGCATCACTGGGTGATATTTTTGAGAACTTCAAGTGACACCATTCATGTTACACACAGTTTGTAACTGTAATTTAATTGTTAATATGAAATACTGATGACTCCTATTCCTATGTTGTGTCCTCTTAGCTAGCTTGCTAACATTAGCCAGGGGTACACCTACATTCAGGAGTCTCCTGATGCTAGTTTAGTTCAGAGTTGGAGGGTGTGTGAATTGTGCAGCTGATGTCGGGACTTCTGGAGTGCTGTGTGCAGACACTGATGCTACGCTAATGTTAGCTGTTGGATGATCAGTAAATCCTTCCAAACTGTTTCCTGCCTGCTTGTTAAACCACAAACATTTCATTTTCTGTTTCTACATGTGTTAAATACAGAAGATGCAACGCGTAAGTGTGTAGGACTCTGAGTGCTACTTTTGCTGCTGAGTGATAAGTAAAGTAATGTAATTTGTAATCTGTAATCAGTAATTAATTACAATTTTCAGGTAACTTGCCCAACAATAGTCGAGACAAGTTCAGGTCCTGTAAATTAAGTCAAGTCTCAAGTCATACAAGACAAATCTAAGTCAAGTCTCAAATAAATCAAGACAAGCACAAACTAAGTCTCAAGTCAGCAGAAACAGGTACAAGTTAAGTCTCCAATCAATCTAGAAAGGTACAAGTCAAGTTAACTGAGACGGATGAAATTTAGATGAAGGGGGTGGTAGATGGTGCTCGATGAAAGGATAAGGGACCATGGAATTTCAAGGCTATCTGCCCTGAAGTTGTTGTGATAGCTCTGGAGCAAAATGTTAGACGAAAAGACTGACCAACATCATCATCTTTGCAGGAAAAAGACATAACCCTGAAGCTTTAATATGTTCACTGGTGTTGACAGTAGCTGTGGACAGCCAGGGGTTAGTCCCGCTGGATGTTCTGGCAAACTTCCGTCTATAGGTTCCTTTTCTGAATTTAATCATATTGGAGTGGAGGCTTAAAGATTAAATATGAAGTCATGCCCTGCCCAAAGTCCTTATGTGTAAATACAAGATAAGCACTTTCACCGCAGGACATCTCAGGCATCCTTACTGTCCTCACAAATATGTACACACACTCTCACACACATTCAAAGAAGCTCTTCAAACTGCTCTGTGGGCTTGTGAGCAGCATGCTAACGCTTTAGTGTCTCTCATGGCTCACTCCCAGGGGTTTGTGAGAATAATTGCTGAATATTTCTTCCATGGGGGCTAGTAAAACTCAAAGTGTTCTGTGTTGCAAAGACAAGCATCAAAGCCAGACTAGCAGACAGCAACCTGAATCACTTAAGGTGAACCAAATTTCTGACAGGGATCTGGAGGATTTTCTGTTTGTTTGTTATTGAGACTAAATGGGGAGGTTAACAACAAGGAGGAAGTGCAGAGGAGGAGCGAAAAAAAGCTATTCGCCTCGTGTTATTTCAAGATTCGCCCAGGCAATTACAAAAAGTCATTTAAATGCTAACAAGGTAGATGGGCATAACGAAATGGGACTTAAAAGACTAAACCTCCAAATAATCCCCGTGATCAAACAGGAGAAAGGACACACTTGAGTCACACGAAACAAAGAGGCACGCACGCAAAACATTTCACATGACTATAGATGTCTTTAGAGGTTTTCGATACTGGTGAGGTCAGCTCTCGCGAGTGAAAAATATCTCAGGAATGATTCAGTTTGATGTAGGGACAGCCATGTGTCCTGCTGGAGAAGTAGTAAAAAAAATTAGGAGAAATAGAGTTTAATTGCCTCTGAATTCAAATTTTCACTAGTAACAGGAAAACAGCGTTATTCCTTCTTTCAAGAGTTACATACTTGCTTTAAAATATAGGAAAATGAAGAATATGCTTTTTTCTTTAGAGACATTTTGACCTGAGCACACATGTAAAGCCCCTTTCACACATGCAGTTTATGCCTGAAATATTCAGGAACCTTTCCTGCATGGGGTCATGTGTGAATAGGAGCATGGATCGATATTCAGGGAAATCTGTACCGCCAATTTCCCACCTCAAGACCTAGTAACATTTCTGGGAAAATGCCGGTGCAGCTGCGTTGTGAATAATAGCAGTGACATTACAGGGATAAACACGTAAAGGGTTACGTCCTTCTGACAATAGACACTTTCATGTGGAGCACGCGAACCAATCACAAGACTCCGCTGAATAGAGGAGACATTGTTATTTTTTAACATTTGAATATTTTAAATAAAATGTTCACATTCTTTTATAAATGTTTATTCACATAACTAACTGTATTGCTTTCATTAAGCTATATCAATTATTCAAAGCTCCATCAGATTGAAGAGTTTGAATAATCTGCTTGAGCGTCTGACAGAGCTTTGAGTAATTGATATGGCTTCATGAAAGCAATACTGTTAAAGTTACGTGAATAAATATTTAGAAAAGAGTGTGAACATTTTATTTAAAATATTCAAACGTTAAAAAAAAATAGCAATGTCTCCTCGATTCAAGCAACAGCTCCCTTTTTAAAAGTCTGTATGTCTGTGTTCGGTTCCATTTAACATTATTATCTTATCTTTAATATCACAGTCCAAATCATATCCACAATGTTAACTACTCTTATGGAGCGCAGAGCAGCGTTTTGACGAGCAGGCGTATGGAGAACGGAGATGTGGGGTGTCAGATCCATGGGAAAGAGACGGCAAACTGGTTTGTAATTATGGATTTAAAATTCACTTGTCACTCCTGCTGATTAACAGGGCTCAGCGGGCGGACATGCCGCTCCACCAGAAACATCTCTGAATGTAGCTACAGCAGGAGCATTTATCCACTGACAAATAACCTAAACTGCACACACATTGCACTGACGTTCACACCTAATATTATACTGCAAACTTCATACTCTATGCTCTGGCCTGGCCCCACCACCCATACACACACACACACACACACACACACACACACACACACACACACACACACACACACACACCTATTCCGGCATTGCCACTGCATGTGTAAAAAGGTGCAAGACGGAAATGTTCCTGAATGTATCTGCATGTGTGACTAATGAAAATCACTAGTGACTGAAAGGTTATCCCAGTAATTTACTGGGAACTATGTGTAAAAGAGGCTTAACTGATTAATGTCTTTTGTAAGTGTTCCAGTAAGCCATTTATCATTTATATCTATGCCTTCCCTGTCTCGCCAAAATGTCTGCTGTGAAAAAGGCACTTTTTCCAGTTTGTGCTGCCTTCAAACAAGCAAACAAAGCCAGAAAGGTGACTTTGAAGGCAAGTGACATTTCAAGTCAACCTCCTTTTGGCAAATTAGATGGAATACGTATTTTTCATGGGACGTTATACCACATACACAGGTGGCAACATTACACAAAACTCAAAAGTGACAAGTATTAAAATTTCATACAAAAATTGGTTGGATTTTTATTGTCATTTATTATTTAAAGAAGAAATATCACAGTTTAAAACATGAGCACTTCAGACAACACGGTTGAGATGACAAGCTCTTCTTCTGATAACATGAATGTGGGACATGATATGTGATGAAGACAGTTCAATAGAGTTGGCCTGCATCTATTTTGTCAGCTAGTGAAAAATAAATGAACTCATGGGTGCATTTACCAGATCCCCCTTTTTGATATCTGCAAAAAGAAATTGTAGCATTTGACAACAATACTGCATTTGTTGTTTAATTAGAATCTGTTGCTCTTAAGCCTTTGCATTAACACTTGAAACACACACATGCACACCTACACTTACACAACACATGTAAAATAATTGTAATGTGATGTAAATATTGTAATTTTAATGAGAATGTCACTATTTATTATGTGCTCAATTTAAACAATGTACTTTTGGTAAAGATGGCATGTTATGACCATTTTGAAGAAAAAAAGCCCACCCATGGACAGGGGTTACAAATTAGCCGTGGCTAGAAATCTTATATGCAACACATCTATAGAATGTTATTGTAACCTGTTACAATGTTTGTTGCTTTGTTCCTGACAAATAAACTAATAAAAAAAAATACCGATATCACTTGAGAAGACAGCAAAGCGATGCCCTAGGGATTTATTGAATATTTACTTTGACAACTGTTTCTCATTAAGTGTTGCACACTGATTAATTGGGATGCTGAATAAAAGGTGTTGCAGGGAATTGTGTTCTGAGGTGAACAAAGGTGTAAAGCAACAGCCATTTAATTAAATATTGAACAGTCTCAGATGGATGTCTATGTTGGTGACCCAAACTGCAAGCAATGCTAATTAAAATTTCTCTTCTGTCAGGGGACCTGCTGCAGATCCTCCCTCAGCTTGTTCACCTGCAAAAGGCATTAATTCCAGCAGATAAACATTAAAGAGTCCCATTTAGAAGCTATTTAGCAGAAGGGAGCTTTGTACACTTTGTGCTGATGATAGGGGATTTTGTTCTTACATAAATGGGAATTACTGTAAATTTTCAAATAAAAGCTGGTATTTAAATAATGGCTTGAAAGCTTCTTGAACATGTAAAGACCAGTTGCTAATAAAGGCAGAGTAAAAAAACCCATTGAAAATTAAATTAACTGTACTCATGGTTCACAGGGTAAATTCAGCATAATATATACATTTCCACAGTTGTAATTCCATCAAAACAACAACAACAAACTCACATCATACTCACCACTCTGCTGCTGAGTTTATCTTTTTAACATAATTACTATTTTCTTTGTTTTTGTGTGCTGTTTTTTGAGCACTGTTAAGTTACCATTAATCAAACTCCTGTAGATATTTCAAATTAAAAGTATACCAGCAATTATGACAGAGAGTTTTTTTTTTGTTTGTTTGTTTTTGCTAGTGGACAGTTTTGTTAATGACAGAAATTAAAGGGGACCTATTGTGCTTGTCCTTATTTTCAGTCATATATGTATAATGTTACAATGTCGGATGTTCATATTAAACGTGACTAAGTGTCAAATAATGAGGTAAACATATGTAGAAGTAATCCCTTTGAGTAAAAAGCACCTGCTTCAGACTGCTCTGAACGCTTGGTTTCTAATGTTTTTTTCTACTTTTAGCTCAAGCCGACATCGGCTCATGACAGTTTTCTCTATATGGTCATCTACTCCATGCACAGTGCACAAATTCACTGCTCCTCTCTGCTAACATTGTGTCATTTTTCCATTATTTTCGGGGTAGTCACGTCAAGCCATGATGCAGTAAAGCAGGAAATGTTGCGTTTTCATTGCCAGTAACTTAACACAACTCTGATACCGCTCCTGCTTGGCAGGCTTCCTGAAAGCTGGCCAATCAAAACAGAATGGGCTCAATGTGGGGGGGGGGGCTTAAATAGATAGGAACTAAAACTGCCTGTCAGAGACAGAGGCTGAACTGAGGGGCTGCATAAGTGGTAAATACTGCATTTGTATGGTGCCTTTCTAGTCTTCTGACCACTCAGTGCTTTACAATACATGTCAACATTCACCCCTTCACACACACATTCATACACTGGTGGCAGAGGCTCCCATGCAAAGCACCAACCTGCTCATCAGGATCTAATCTAATGCACATTCACACACACACACTCACACCTGCTCTACCTCCTGAGCCACAGCCACCCCATATAAAGGGCACAAAGGGCCATGCAAAGCTACTCTAGTGGAATCCCAGAATAAAAATATAGACCTAGAATAGGAAATGAGCATAACAGGTCTCCTTTAATGAAGAGTTATGAAAGAACATTTTGTACATTCACCCACAGGTATGGGAAGTAGGGATGCTGAAGGTGCTGCAGCTCCACCCGTCTACTGAAGACAGCAATGCAAACACCACTGTGCTACTTAAAACTCCTGAAGCACACCATGTTTATTTGAACTCACCATGTGTAATGAGATGGTGGTGCTTTCATGTCCTGCAGCAGCCTAAAGTCACAGGGTGTAGTCTAGAAGTCAAGTGTGCATTTCATCTCATCTGTCACGTCTAGCCTTAACTCCCACAGGTTTAATACAAACCACAAATCCAGCCTCAAACGAGTAAGTGCTGGCAAAGGGAACTATATATTTTAAAAGGAGTGGTTTCACCTCTTTGTAATCCCCTCTTGTCCTTATAAATTGCATCACACTTAAATGGTTCAATCACCCAAAACTTGTGCTAATGTGTTAGCTTCTCACACATCATGTATACACCTACACTGATTTGTGTCAACATTCAATCTTGGGAAGATGAAGGTTCATTAAATTCAAGGATTACGCAAATTAATTGAAGGAATTTATTTATGAACATATTTGTCAGATTTCTAATTTAAAGGAACTTGATTTGAATTAACTTAATAATTCTTAAAAAAAATGTGCAGCTTCGTTTGCATATGAAGTGGCTTCACATGGGGATTATTCCTTTTGAGGACTTTTAATGTGAAACATTTGTGCAAGTGTTCAGTTTCAGCACCAGTAGCTTAATGTCAATAAAAAAACCCCCAAAAAACAAAAGTGGAAGTGACAGGAATAAATAAGCAATTGAAGACAGTATTGAGAAACTCAGAACAGTATAACTGTGGCTGCACTGATGGAATCTGTGGAAATGAATATTATACTGAATTTATCAAGACGAACATGGAGGAAGAGTTGAGTTTGCATTAACAGAACAACAGAAATAAATGGCTATCTCTAAACGTATCCTGTTTTTCTGCAGTTGAAGTACAGCTACTACTGAATTTATTTGTTGAGAATGAAAAGCACTTTGATATTGATGACCTTGTTAAGCACGACATGGTTGAAACCAAGATTCTGCTGCAAAATGTACAATCAACTATTAATCTTTCATTTTAAATCTTGAAATTGCTTGGGTCTGATTACTGGTAGCATCTCTTACTGTTAATCCAGTCCTACACAAAAAAACAAAGTGTCTTTCTACTGTCAGAAACAGGAACACTATGTGTGCAAAGCATCCGCTGGCAAGATAATAAAGATGTCTACTGAGAGCTCAAACTATGCGAGTCTGAGGGAAAAAGTCTGGAATTTTATTTTTGACTCCGCAGAGCCAAAGTGACAACCTGTGTCTAGCTGAAAAAATAATGAGCCAGGAATGCTCGTTCATCACTTTAGGAGTAGCATCTCTTCACGATTAGACAGGAGAGGAGTCTGGCCCGTCCACGCTCTCCCGAGTGCTGTTGTTTCTGGAGAATTCAGAAAGTTGCTCAATCATGGCCCGGCCCTGTGAAAGCAGTCAGGTACTTCACCTTATGAATGCACGGCTGCAGCAGTCACTTGCCGCCTGAATGCGTTTGCAGAAAGCCTGAACCACATGCAGCTGTATAAAAAGAACGACGAGACAGAGTTCTTGTCATGGTTGGAAGTCAGCGGCTGTGACCCCTGTGTAATAACTTCAATTGTGGAGCCTTTTCTCTTTCCTCTGGCCTGTGTGTAAATACGGAGGAAGGAAATGAATGTGGAAAAATAGCAATTATCAAGCAGGTTTCACCTGTGAGTGCTCTCTATTTTCCTGGATGAGCACACAGCGTTTATGTGGCAGGTAAACTGAATCAAATAAATTTCTCTTTTTTGCCAATAGCTAAAATATTTCTGTTGGAATTGGAGGTGAATAAAATAGGCATGGTGTATAATCCTCTCTGAAAGGACTGCAGAGGAGTAAACCTGCCTGGCAGAAGCAAATTAAGATGTCAGCAGCAGTGTGTGGAAGTGAAAGTGCATAGTCTTATGAGCTCAGATGTTGGACTGTTTTTGAAAGAAGCAGATGAGGAAGATGACCTCAATCACCATTGCAATTCCCTTATTAAATCAGACTCAGTAACAGCAACATAGGTCCCATTAATGCTACATTGGCTTTTACATGGATGCACACTTTGGATAATGCAGTGTTGATTCTCAACTTAATGCCGGGTAACAAAGTCCTGGGACCTGTGTCCAGGCGGGTCCAAATTATATTCAGTCTAGTGGGATCATGGGTCCAGTTTCCCAATAAACTATTAATCTTCGAAGTTGAGTGTTTTCAAAAAAAGAGCGACTGCACATGCATAATATCCTTTATTTAATCTGCTTAACGCAACTATTTGTAGTTTTTGGGGAAGTTACATCCTGGAAATTTATTTTTGACAAATAAAAACAATAATACGTTTCTCACACTGCCCACTACTTCTGTGCAGCGTCTTGGACTACAGCATCTCCGCTTGCCAGACAAGAACAGTGAGTGCAGGTTTTTTGTACATGATGGTATGAAACCTGGAAAAACCACCCAGTGATGACAAGACACTGGGAGGCTGCACACTCTTACTTCAACTGATCAATAAAAAGTTGCAACAAAAGAACTTCCCTAAAATTAAAAATAGTTTCTTTTACATCCGTTTATGTCCACTGAGATATAATGTGATTTGTAGTGAGCATTACAAGTGTTGGTAGATGTACCATTGAACCAGGCTGGCTGTTTCCCCCTACTTCCAGTCTTTATGCTAAACTCTGTATTTAACACCCAAACAGTTTGATTTCAGACTGAACATCTAACTTAGAAAAAAATTGCAGATTAAAGAGGACATATTCTGCACATGTCCAGGTCTATATTTTAAATCTGGGGCTCTACTGGAATATCTTTGCATGATTTACATAAAAAAAACTCCTTATTTATCTTATACTGACCTTTTCGCAGCCCCTCAGTTCAGCCTCTGTCTGAAACAGGCCATTTTAGCTCCTGTCTCTTTAAGGCCCCCCTCCTGAGGAGCCGAGTGTGTTCCGATTGGCCAGCTCTTGGAAGCTGCCCATTAGCAGACTTCCACCTGGAGGCTGTGTCAACAAACCATGAAGCAAACTATAGTAGCAGGATTTCACTATTTTTTCTCGTTCTTTACTCGAAATGTCACCTTCTCAAGTACATCCATACATGTTCGAGCTGGAATCCAATCCAAAATATGAGAGTGGACAACACAGAGAAAAACCTTAGCAACAACCTGAGCAACCAAGGCTACAAAACGGGCAGCCGCTTATGGGCATGTGCAACAAGCTGACGTCAGCTCATCTGCAAGGTAGAAAAGAACGTCACAAACTGAAGCGTTAAGAGCAGGCTTTTGTTTCTAAACATTAACCTCAATGTTAATCTCAAGTTTTGGAACTTTGACCATGTTCAGTATAGATATCTGACATCATAACAGTATATAAATAACAGAAAATTACAAAAGCGTAATATTTTCCCTTTAACACAACACACATTTAAGTCCATAGGAAGTCATTTTTGCTTTGCTGAATATTGTATCTATATTCTGAAACATCCCCACCCCCTCACTCTGGCCTGAAGATGAACCAACCTATTATCAACTTCTACTTTTCCCACTTCTGTCTCACCTGAAACTCAAACTTTTTAATATCACTTAGTAATAAGTTGAATAGCAGCACTGGACTATTCAAATCAAGTGTGACCTAGATTCCACTGTGCTGTATTTCCAACACCTCCCTTCACTTAGTAGTATTAGATGATAGATAATGAAGTGCTTTATCTTTTTGCTTGTTCTGAGACAACCCGGTCTCACAATCTTGTGTGCAGTGCATACGCCAAAGTCCACAACATTGGTGTATGCACTGCATGCAATTTGAAAGTGTAAAGTTGTGTTATTTGTACGCAGATTGAAAAGATTGGGCTGTCTGATATGTTATTTAAAAGTCCCTTGGGATATGTTATCACACCTGCACAAACATATTTGTTTCTCCTCTTTTTTTAAGCTTTTATCGTTTATTTATTTGTTATCATTTGGCTTCTGTGTTTCATCACTAAACTACATCCATATAGAACATGCTTTTGTCTGGCCAGGGAGCTTATTAATTTATTGGAGGTCTAATACCTTGCTGGGAAGGCAGTGCCTGCTGACAGGAAGACTGAGTTTTCAGATTCTTGTGAAAAAGGCAGGCTGCCATTCAGGAGTCACCTCCAATAAAAGGAATGCTGTATGCAGTGAATGAGCCATCAACCACCACAGTGGAGTGTCTCTCTGGAGGACAGTTTTACCACTGTCAGGTCTTTATATATGGACCATAATGTGCTCTGTAAAATACCAAGCTACCAAAGAAGACATGTCTGGGATCACAACAAAACTAACTGCTCTTTCATGCTAATGTTTTTGCACAATAGCGATGTATTGGGCGATGATAACAACATGATTTGGCATTCTTTGAGTGGTGTCCTCCGCAGGCGCAGGTTACACACCGCTGATAAGCGCTTGAAAAGAGGCGTCAGTCAAACTTTTCAAAACAGCAATCCATCGTCATCTCGAGTATTTTGTTTACTTGTCAAGATGGCATAGTCGAGCCGGCATGTAAGATTTTCAGTGATGACAGGGAAGTTTTAACAGACAAGTCAATGTCAGTGTGTCTTGTCTCTGTGTTTTCAAATGACAGGAGTGGATTGGAATGTTTTCTTTGTGAAAAGTGATTGACTAACAACATTCACCTATTGCAACAGAAGATAGAAAATGTCACAAGTGTCTAGCTTTGCAGTGAAATGTAAAAACATTTCTTATGTCCACAGCTGCTGGAGATGCATTCACACTGCAGGATTTACCACCTGCTGAGAATCCCACAGTCACGCCATATGCTGAAAAGAACCTGTTGAACTACTGCAGCTATCAAGCAGCAAACAGGATACATGATGACTAGGAGACTGAAAATGAGGCTGTGTTCACACCACAGGCCTGCATCAGCTGCTGCTGCTCGTATCAGATTTTTTTTAACGTACATTTTCAGATGTAAGCTGTATCTTAAACTGACTCTGAGGTTGAAGAGAAAAGGTTTCAATCATAACATCCATATAAGCACTTACACTTGTTTCAGTAATGTTTGGGATTCAGCACTATTGTCAACCAGCTCTGTGAGCCAGTTTTATTTTATATTCTGTGATCAAAAGAAAAGGGATTGCCACTGACTGCATGCTAATGATTACATATTTTAAACCCATTTTTAATTGAAAAATATCAAACAAATGCAGGTTTTTACGCTATCTTTCTATGGATCAAGTGATCCCACATGAAGTCCAAACTCCAAGGTCGAGAACTACATAACAGACTAGAGGTAAGAGGTATATATGAAATGTAAGGGTTGCAATAATGTGTGTTGAAGTAAACCCAGAAGCAGCCAGCAGATCATTAGTTGTTTCTGCTGGAACGCCAAACATCCAGATCAGAGGTTAGGAATGGAAGGTGTTTACCAAGGTTGGTTCACTGTGTCAATAGATTTTTGTTTATGATCAACTGCAAATCTGTTAGAGAATTTTCATGATGACAGTAAAATAGCAATCCAGTTCCTGGTTAGACCAGAAAGGTGCACCGTGAAGTTTAACCGTGCACCTCGTGAAATGTGTGGTTTTAGAACCATCAACTCCTGCCTTATGGAGTAACAAAGTGGGAGGAGCTATTTCAGGCACCCCTGGTCCCGGGAGTGAAAATCTTATTCATTTTTCGTGCCTCACAGTTTGAGCACGTCTACAGCTTGGATCAGCATGAATCTCTCTTGGTTAAATCATCAGTGCAAAAGATGATCAACTGCATTATAAAATATCTGGTGCATTAGTAAAAGTCGAAGGTACTGTGTACCTCAAAATTTCAGGGTAGAAATTAACTATGACTCCCAAGGTGCATTTCAGCAAGAAACAGCCAATCACAGATCTTAAAATTCGATCACACACAGGCAGAAGCTAAAGATCACAGTGTTCAGAAAACTGATTTTACAATCTATAGAGTGAATCAGTTCACTTTTGAGTGAATTCAGCAACAACGACTGTTTACAACTTCAGTTTTGAATTCATTATGCTCTGAATCTCACCCATGGCGTCTTCTTCATAGCAACAGCACCTGAGGCGTAGTATTCTTAGCTATCCGCCAAAATCACAAACAAAATGTAATTTCTCAGAAGTTGAAAGTTCAAAGTTGAAATAATTGAAACTGGTGGTCATAATATAATCCTATATGATTGTTACATTATCCAGGAGAGTTGTGAGTTTCACACTGAGGAGATTGTTTAAAGAAATATTTGAAATGGGAATACAGAACCATAGAACCAGCAGCCCCTCCTTCTTACAACTCTATAACTGCCTGCAAACCATGTCTCTTTAGTCTTTAGAGTAGGGTTATATAAAATACTTTTTTGCAACAGCTAATGGGCTATAATAGCTTCTTCAGTTTTGGATTCTGTCAGTTGCCACTGACTGTGTGGTATTGATCTATGGTGCAAATTTGTGTGTTAAAGGTTCACCAAGGTTGAATATGACATAAAATATTTACGCTGGTTTAAACGCTGGTGTGACCAGGCCTTAGGGCAGGTCCTACATTATTATTTGACATGAAGATTGCGGCTTCATCTTGTAGAGGGGCTCTGTTTCATATTTGCTTTACATTATGTGTATATGGTGCATTTTCCTAAACAAATTATTGTTTAACCATCACAAACTAATTGACTCAGAGAAAAGCCTGGGACCAGGTGGTATTGTTCCAGCATAGGAGTACTGGTTGGTGTCTGGGCCTCTGGGCATACAGTGTAATGAAAGTTCTGTGTGTGCTGCTCTAGACGGGAACCTGAAAGCAACATGATCATCACACAAAGCACTGTGAATGAGTGGGTCATAGGGGCCCAACAGCAAGTTTCTGTCCCAGCAAATGCAGCCATTATAGGATGTCTCATTGACATCCACATGCTCTCATTATAAATAACCTCAATATAATATCATTCATATGTATTATGCTTTTAGTCAAGATCCTTTTATGTATTTGATTTATTTGTGGTCCATACTCACTCTATGTCACAATTAGATGATAGCACGTTAGATACACATTTTCAATATTAATAGGCCCTCCTCACAGCAAACATTTGGACTCAAAGCAGGAAAAACACAGGTGTATCTAATGGCATCAATGATGGCTCTGTCTAATTAAATGTCCCAGTGAGCAATATCATTAAGCCAGCGCACCTGTGTTTTCCTGTGATGACAAGTCAAACTGCCTGTTGTGAAAAAGACTTATAAGGTCCAGAACTTTCAGCTTCAAGCAACTAAATTCATATTTTCCAAGTCTTAATAGATGATTATTCATGACCTTAACAGCTGTTGGGGATGCAAATATAGTTCTTTTGTGAACAGCTTCACAACCTAATAAAGCCGCTCTTCAGAGCTCATAATATACATTAAGCACAGACCATCCATCCACTATATTTATCTAATATTAGAGCTCTCCCAATCCATATGAATGAGTGTACTTCTTTCATCACATCCATTCCAGCATCTGCTAAAGGCTTTGATTCATTTTATTCCATCTGCTTGATGTGAACATTATGCACTCTACTTTATGTACGCTAGTGCCAGTGCTTTTGCATGATTTAACTTTGTTAATCCAATAGTGTACAGAATATTTCTGTATGTTATTTATTAATTGGTGTCCAATCATTTCACTATAGAAGGAAGTCAGGCTGAAGAGGTTCAAACCTCTGCTGCGTCTGCCTTTTGTTGGTGTCAAAATCATGTAATCTCTAGCATCTGGAGTTGTAAGGTCACATTTCTGGGCAGGCACTGCCCTATCACACAATGATACTGAAAAAATTACAGAATAAATTACTGTTGTTGTTACTGTTATTATTGTCATTATATGTTTACTGATCTCAAGCATGTTCAGGTATCCACAAATTCATTTTCATACCATTGTAATAATGAATAGGAACCAGTGGCTGCCGGTTCGTATCATCCACATCAGAGCTGAAAGAAATCTGACTTGGTGCAGTTTTTTGCTTGTTATATTGATATCTCATATCTTCTGGTGTCCTTTTGCTACAGTTGCTCTTCCTCTATTGTCCTGTCAAACCCACAATTCATATACATCTGTTCTGTATCATGCTGTTATCTATTCCCTTTATCTATCTTTTAATCTGCCTTCGTCAGACTGTGTGTTCCAGTAGAAGAGAGCCTGTCCCCATTGTGTCACTGTCAAAAAACTGGTTTTGAAATTATATGAGTTGAAAGTCATCCTGAAGTTGCGTTTTGCTTAGCTGTCATTTTAAAAATCGGGCTGGTCCCCAGGTAGCAGGAGGAAATATGTTTTCTCTCTTGCTCTCATTAGTTTATATTCCCCTGAGAGTATTTAGTGCATCACACTTCATCTGATTACTACACACAGGCAACAAAATCATCCGAAAACAACTCGTACTAAATGGATATCATTTATCACTTGACATGATTTTGTTTAGAATAATAGTATTTGAACATTTAAATACAACAGCTAGGTCACATCCTAAAAGCCTTTTCCTGCTGCCATGAATATAAAATCCTGATATTTAAATCTCATTAAAAAAAAGTGTGATTGTATAGGAACATGTGGACATAAAGCCATGCACAGATCCAGATATTTAGTTTTAATAATCTCATGTAGCAGCGGCTCACAGTGGACGAGACAAATGAGTGGCAGATCTGTATCAGATTTGGTTCTTGCTGGAGGGTCCAAATGGTAATCAATGAACAAAACAAACTAGTGTTTACACTGCCCACTTGTCTGGGTAAATCTTTTAATAGTGCACTTAAGGAACACTGATCAATTTGTTTAGATTAATTAACTGCCCAAGCAGTTCTCAAAGCTAAAACTGAAAACTGCCTGTTATGACTGGTATCACTATCAAACTTCACATCCCAGACGCCAGAGGCCTGTACTACGAAGCAGGATTTAGGGTTAGGGTTAGGGTTAGGGTTAGGGTTTTCAGGGGAACAGCGGTGGTTCACTTCTTACTGGGGTACATCACCATGGTAACTCATGCTGAACAGCTAACCTGCTCCGGAGCAGGTTAACTTCAGAGGATCGGATCACAACCTGACCACTGACTAATCAGATCACTAGAAAAAAAGTAGTCATCATTCCTACGTGATCCCGACATGGACAAAAGTCCTGAGTTTAGAATAAAGTGACTCAGTGGAAACATTTTATTGTTCCAGACTTTCTATTTCCACTCTGGTTTTAAAACAGAGCTTCTAACAAACAGAGAGATCGTTTATGACACTAATCACATAATGATGCTTTTAGCTGCATTTTAATTGTGCAAAGTTTATTTTCTCCCTGGAGTGACAGCTGACAGTGTGGATGATTTTACACTCTGATTCCATCACTGCAGCTCAGAATAACATGAGATGACTGATGACAAGTGGAAATAAAAATGAAAGATTGTCTTTTCTTGGAAAAATAATCCACACACTGTTAATTGGCTCCCATGATTATAAATGCAACATTTGGGTCAAATAGACCTCATCAGTCATTAACTACTTTTCCACTCTTTGCTTTGGTAGCAGAAACAGTCTGGCATTACTTTTAAGTTTTTTTATGTGACATTTCAGAATGGTTTCTTCATCATCCAACTAAAGAGCAAAAGATACTAGTCACATCTAATAATTCCTACATGTATTTTAAACCTTAGCCTACTTTTAATATTTGGGAATTATTTCTAGTGTTTCTACACCTTGTTATGTTGTATGTTTACATTTCACTTCATTGAATATGACTTTTTGCTGTCCCTAAAACAGAATTTTTCTGCAGGCCAGGTACTTGGTATCACTGTTTCATCTCATATCATATAAAGTACTTCATTCATGGTTCTGATGATGTTGCTTGTAATTAACAACCCTGCCTTTTTCACATGCACACGCTTGTAGCTGGAAAACCCCTAGTTGACAGAGCTAATTGATAGCCAGTTTAGTAGTACTGGTTATCTGGATGGTCAATGTTAGGCTCAGTGAAGCCAGATAATGAAAAGATATCCCGGGTATGTTGAACTTTCTTCGTAGTACAGGCCTCAGATCATAGTGTATGAGATTGTGTGATAAGCACATGGAAGTGCTATGTGCGTACTTTATGGAAATTTTTATGATCTACTTCAAAAGGTGCAACAAAAAGTGTACACTATTGCATATTCCAAACATTTTTAAACCATGGCGCCCATTCATTGTGATTTTTTTTCTCCATCACTCCCCATGCACATCTACGTGCAATCTTTCCAGCTATAAACAACACTAACTATGTATATGTATGATTAGAACTTATTTTTAAAAATTAGCAAAGAAATTATTTTACTTTTAAGTTTAAGGATATGCTGCTGTGAAGATTTGCAGATGAATATCGAACTTAAAAAAATAATAAAAATAAATAAATGAGTACTATAAAAATACCCGAAGGTAAATGGTACATTTATTTCAAAATTAAATTGATTTCCATTCACTTTTTCGAGGACAAAAAAAACAGACACAACATATTTTTTGTTTCTGGTTTTCATATTGCTCTCGTAGTCGCTTTAAATACTGTATTGCAGCAATGATGCACTGGGCCAGATAGCTTTTTCCTGCTGATGAGGCATTGTGACGTATTTAGCAAAGTTTTTCATAAAGTATTGTTGTGTTTATAATTTGCTTTGGTGCTTTGTTAGTAAAATGTTAAAAATGTACAATACAAAAAAGAATTTTTATAGTACAACCCACTCAAGTCACAGTCAAAAGAGCCGGGTGCTGAATCTTTAAAAAAATTGTAGTTAGATTGTAGAATTGTGGCAATTCAAATTAAAATGAGTTTACTAGGTGTGCTGTCCTAATTCCCTTCTTCATTCAACTACAATACAAAAAAGTGAATTTAAATCTTGAGGCAGTTATTGCATTATTGTGTTGAGAATACAGGGAGAATACACTATAAGGGAGAACAGCAATACACCCTCACTATTTTCTGCACAGTTCAGTTTTACTGAAATGTTAAAAAATGTTAAAAGGCAAGATGTCTTTGTAAATGTCCATTAGATTTTGGAGACTGACTTTCTGGTTCAAGTGTGACTGACTATACTTACTGTAGTTCAGTCAGCCAACTCGTGGAATCAGTGGTAAGCAAAAAATATCCCCCTGCGGGAAAGCATTTTCCCCATGGACTGCCGTTATAAAAGGGACAACTGCAACAGCAAATAAGGTCAATTATTACTCTGTGTATTAGGAATCCAATTCATATAATCCATCCATGTGTAGAATGAATTTTCTGTTGTAAACATTCATCATAGTTTACAGCCCCACTTCCTGCTTCAACTTTGACCTACTGTACTTACCATAGTTACCTTGTCAAAACCTGGTGCATACATTACCCACAATGCAACTCAACTTGACTTACGCCACTACAGAGATACAAGTGTGTGCCAGTGGAGCTGCCCAGTACAATCACAGTCTGACCTGTTGGCCACTGGGCAGCTCCTAGGTGTGAATGTGTGTAACTGTGTAAATGTGAGGGCGTTCCTGCAAGAACGGCTGAGAGGCTTCCTCTCAGTGAAACTTCCCTGAATAAATAAAAGTTAAAAAAAATATGGTTATAATAAATGATAGTAATGTTTTTTTTCACATCCAGTCCAGTAGTAGCAGGAAACACACACTGATATTTAAAATCAACGAAGTTCCTCTTTAAAGATTTATATGGCTGAAGTATGAGATTAACCATACAAAACAATCCAGATTGACCAGTGAGTGAAAGAAAGAGTTTCCTGGGTTTGGACAATCAGGTCAGTGAGAGCTGCTTCATAAGTGAGTAAGATGTTCAGAACACCTTGACAGATATCGATGTAGATGTTGTTCAAAAGGATCTGCTCAGAAATCTCCCATCAGATCATGCCTCTGTAGGAAATGAGTGTAAACAGGTTCTCGGTTGTTCTGGACTGTCTGCTGTGGGTCTCTGAAGACTTTCTTAGATCAGGGTGAATATTTCAGGCCTCATGCCTGCATTCTACCCGCATAATTCACCTTGGTGCTGGTGAAGACATAGTGCTCTGCTCTATGTCTTCACCAGGTGAAGACATAGCTTTGGCTGCTGGAGTACAGCCAAAGGCAAGAAGCCTCTTCACTAGGTGAAGACATAGTGCTCTGCTCTGTGTCTTCACCCGCTTCCCAAAAGAGCTTTATATGCATCCTCCGAAGTGTAGGGAGAATCTCACGTTCGTTTTATGCACGCGCACACACACACACACACACACACACACACACACACACACACACACACACACACTAAAGAACTTTCACTTTCCTCTCTCTCTTCCCTCCACACCCCCTCACTTCTTGCCTCTGGCTGTACTCCAGCAGCCAAAGCTGGACCTCAGTATTTCATGGTGAGGCTGGCCAGGATGTCAGGATGGATAAATGTGCAAGATGGCTGTATTGGTTGTGACAGTCAGCAGGGATTCGTATAGGGATTGTAAGGGAGTGCACAAGTAGAGGACAAAACCATCATGTCACTAATTACTGCAGAATGTTCCAGGTTTTTTTTTTTTTTTTTTTTTGCCACGCTGCAATGGAATGTAAGGATGGTGATGTCAGTGATTGAGAGAGAGAAGATGAGGATATTGTTCAGGTAGACGAAGATGAACAGGTTCAGCATGTCTTGAAGAATGTCATTCACCAGGACTTGAAACACAGTGGAAGCACTGGTGAGGCCAAAGGGCATTACTGGGAGTGTTGAAAGCGGTTTTGCACTCGTCCCCTTCCTTTATCAACACCAAATGATATGCATTTCAAGAGAGCTTAGTAAAGATCTTAGCAACTTGCAATAACTCAAATGCCTAAGAGATAAGAGGGAGGGGGTACCTACTTTTGATGGTGATGTCATTCAGGCCCTGGTAGTTGATGCAGGGATGAAGTGTCTTGTCTTTCTTGTCAACGAAGACGAAGCCAGCCCCAGCAGGAGAGGAAGATGGATGAGTGATTCCAGCAGCAAGTGAAGACTCAATATACTTCTTCATAGGCTCCATCTCCGGGCCTGACAAAGAAAAGTAGGGTCACTTGGGGGTGAAGTACCTGGTAGCAAGTCAATAGGCAATAGCACAGTCATAGGGTCAGTGAGGGGGTGGAGAGGTTGCACAGCCTGATTGAAAATCTCTTTGAGGTCGAGGTAATGGGAAGGGACTCTGCAGCGGTCCAAGAAGTCGGAATCTGGCGATGCAGAGGGAAGTGAGAAGGCAGGAGACTCAGGAAATCTGGAACACTCGGGAGACTCAGAGGCTGCTGGAGGCTCTGGAAACACAGAAGGCGAGTCTTGCAGTTGGAGATCCGAGGCAGGAAGCAAAACATCAGAAGGTTGAGGTGGGTCTGAGGCAGAAACTGATGGGAGGCAGGTAAGTTAGCATTCCTTGCCCCAGCCTGTTTCTTCCCCTGTGGACCAGTCCAAGTGAGGATTGGGAGGCAGGTAAGTTAGCATTCCTTGCCCCAGCCTGTTTCTTCCCCTGTGGACCAGTCCAAGTGAGGATTGTGCTTTGTGAGCCAGGGAAAACCCAGGATGAGGATGTAACTGGGAGTTGGATAGATGGAAGCTCAGGAATTCAGTGTGGTTATTGGCAATGACAAGTTGAATGGGTTGAGTGTGTTGAGTGACTCTACACAGTAGACGTCCATTGCTTTTAATTTGACAACCATATATTAGTCATTTCTAGTTGACATTGTGGCTGTATGTGATGTGCTATTGTGTGTAGCTTCATATTTCGTATTATGTGTCCTTTGTGTTTTTTTGCTTTGTACTCTTTGTTATTGTGCTGTTATATGTCTTACTTGTGACCTGCTGAAGGTACTGCAGAAGAAAATTAGTTACAAGCTAACTCTAGTACAAGACATCAAATGGTAACATATATGTTTAAGACTGTACATAGTCCCAATATATAAATAAATAAGACAAGACATGGAAAGTGTTAGCTTCCAATTGCTTGGGCAGGGGAACTAAGTTGAGTCTAAGTTTCTTGGCTAATCTCCAATCAATAAAGCTTTCATCTGCCCTGGAGTCCACTAACACAGAGTGACAGAGAGTCTGGGATGGAATGATAAGCTATGCTTGATTGAGGAGTCGAGAGGGATAAGTAGAGGAAGTGGTTCAGCTCACCAGTGCCCTCTTCTCTACTGATGAACTTTGTCTTTTACTGGGCACGAAGAGATGAAGTGACCCAGTTGAGAACAGTAGATACATATGCCCTCCTGCAGGTGGCGCTGTTACTCTTCTAGAGTGAGCCTGGCTCTCCCCAACTGCATGGGCTCCTCCGAAGAAGTAGGGGATAATGATGAGGCAACCACTGGAATGAGACAAGCAGGAGAATGCCAGGAAAAAGGGCGAATGGCTATGGGCTGCCCCCTCTGGACGGGTAGGATAACAACAGCCTTGGACCTCTCTCTTTCTCTCTGCTGGAGACAGTTGCCAATCTTAATGGCCAAAGAGATGAGAGGGTCTAAGCCTGAAGGAAGCTCTAGGGGAGCTAACTGGTCCTTTATGGGGTCGGCTAGCCCATGGACAAAGGTGTTGAACAAGGAATGAGAATTCCAACCGCTGTCAGCTGCCAGGGTGTGGAACTGGATGAGCCAGTCAGAGACTCAATGTTTGCCCTGGTGTAGGCCCATTAACACTCTAGCTGCCTCTTGGCCCAACATTGTGTGGTCAGAGATATTGTGAACGGTGTTGTGGAGAGCTCCAACAAAGAGCAGACAGGAGAACCCCTGGCCCATGCTCCAGCTCTGCCTGTGAGGTGGAAGATGATGTAAGCTATCGTTGAGCGCTCTGTCTGAAATGAGGATGCCTGTGGCTCAAATTGCAGACCACATTGGACCAGCAGTCTGGAGTCCCTGGAAAAACATTCAGGTCTAGAGAGGTGAGGTACTGGGGGCTGGCAATGTGAATGTGGGAGCTGGAGCTGGAGCTGGAGCTGGAGCGGAGACTGGAGGTGAAGCTGAAACTGGGTTGTGGGCTGGAAGAGAGACAGGGGGACATATGACGAGAGGCTTGAGGTGCACCACTAGTTGCTAAAGTTGGCCAGCCAGGTGGCAAACCTGGCTGCTGATGGAAGCCTGGAAGCTTTTGTGGCGCTCTGTCAGCTCTCTCACCACTAGGCAGATTGAGGTGAGTTGCTTGTCATGACAGTCAGAGTCAGAGTCAGCTAAGTCCAAAGATTTGGCCAGTTCTCAGAGATAGAAATCTTGATCAAGGTTTGGTACATAGAGAGTCAGTCAGAAGATCAGGCAAACAAATCCGGCAAGGAGAAGACAAAGGGGAAGTCCAAGGAAAATACAGCAGAGATCAAAAACATCACAAGAACTCACCGCAAGGAAAAAGGCTGGAACGCTTGTCACTGGGTACACAGACGAACTGGCACTGAGAGAGGGAACACACAGACTAAATACACACATGGAGAGGGATGGACAATGAGGGACATGTGAAACTAATCGGGGCAGGGTAGACAATCACACAGGCAGGTACCGCACAAGGGCAGGAAGTGAAGTATCTGAAACAGGATAAGGAAGTGAGTATTTCAAAATAAAACAGGAAACAATGAATGAATGACATGAAACAATGAAAAAAAATATTTAGGGAGCAGGGCGGGATCTCACAGTCATAACATGAAAATAACCTGTGATGGACAAAAATCCCAGTCTTAGTTTCCTTTGCAAGACGACAAGGTTTATTACTTTCTAATGTGAACATTGTATTTCTTCTATGTACCTTACAGATACAACAGATACAGATACAAGATAAAATGATTGCTGCAGTGATAATTTTTCAGAGTTGTAAAATCCTTCCTGGTAATATTATAAACAGTTGGGCAATGTTTTGGTGTCTGCTATAACCCTTCAAACTCGTGGATCTATTGATCAAACTAATATCTAAAAATCTTGAATCGTATTTAGTTGTCTCACAGGTATCTGGAAAAACATCCTAGGGTTGTTTTGTTGGTGCACAGCTCCTATCTACTGCTCATGTGTAAAGAGCCTAATTGTTTGGTATTCTTGAAACAAACTGCGTTTCCGTTTTTGTGTTGTCCAGTCACGTCTACTGGCGAGATTGCAGGGTTGCCAACACTCATGCTTCTGGGGTGTGTCTCACATGCTCACGCTGCTCAAATAATTCTCACGCCAAAACACTGTGACAGCAGCAGAGATGAACAGGTGAATGTATTATGGTCAAAGTCTTTCTGGTATAGAGTAATGGTTAAGCCAAGTGAAATATTTTTACGGTTATACACAAGGCTGTAGTGGAGACTAAATACACATAAACGCAGTTTCTCACCTCTCAGATTCTGAAATAGTGTTTATGCAAACTGTCCATCACTTTACAGCTGTTAGCTCAGACTGGCTTCATACCGCACTTTGTGTAGTAGCTTCTAGGAGCACTCATTTTGTTGTCCTTTTGAACATTGTATTCTCGTATGTGACATGGAGACAGCTATTACTGTTAACAAGGAGCAACCAACAATCCAATTCACTCCTGCTACGTGGGTGTTTAAAACAAACGAACCTTCCGTGCTGAAGCTAGCAGGCAGACTGGAGCTGCTTTCATGACACAGAGGGATGAATCAGACCATCATATATAACACTGACATGTGTTCCATTAAATAATAATGTCTGACAACAGATGACAAACAAAGTAGCTAGCAAAAACTCTTCAGCAAAAAGTGGAGCTTAAGTTTTTAAAATTGACATTAGACATTCAATGAGCCATTCAGATTTGCCTCCCCCTCCTGCGTCAAGTGGGGACTCATTAAAATTACACTCCCCCCATCTGAGTATCTCCACCTATGGCTAAAGAACTACGTTTATGGAGATGCGCCATTCTTTTCTCGTAAGCGCCAGACCTGCTAGCATTATGTTGAAGCTAAAGGCTAAACACAGGAACTGCGCTGTTGTTGGCTGCACAGACCAGCACAAATTGTTCACTCAGAGGACAGAAGAGCTTAGTGGATAAAGTTTATTTTTGATGGCAATGTCTTAGCTACAGTTAGCAATAACCTGTACATGTGTGCTAACCACTTTTTGTTTGACTGCTTTACCAACCTACAATGCAGGATTGACCACACAACCTTTTCCTGAAAGAGGATATCAATTAGGATAGGATATCAATATCAACTGTCTGTGACAAAACTGCATATGAGATAAACGTATTTAAAAAATAACTGTGCTGTGTTTCTTCTTCCATTTAGCACTAATGCTAACAGCTGGGGAAATATATTAGATGTAATTTATTGGCATTACTTGCTGCAGGATCCACACTAATGTTAATGTTATTAGTTTGTTAGTTGAATATCTGTAAGATGAAATTCATAGTATCAACACTCTTAAAAAAAGGGAGAGTAAATTGAGAGAGTGGATGGTGAGGTCTCCAGTGTTTCTTGCTGCTGATTTTATATAGATTCACAAGAAGTTTATGACTTGTTGTGAATCATGGAGGCCATTTCACTCCCACCCCTGTCCAGTATGTAGCCGGTCTGCAGCTTAAGTTACACTTGTCTCATTCACACACATTAGGGCATAGAGCTGTGCATTAAGACATAACAGGGACAGGAGAGGAAACAGCTTACAGGAAAATTAAGCCAGGATTTCATGGTCTACATCCAAAACTTCCAATATTATTTTTGTCTGAGCTGCTAGTGAGCACATCTGCTGAAAGTAAAAATATGTCTTGAGTATCAGACTTTCCCAAGTCACTGAGAATGTCAAATATTAGTATGTCAAACATAGTGTATCTACGAAAGAACAACAAGAACAATAACAATTGCACGTGTTTGTGGAAGATGATTTTTGGTCTTCTCAAGGGGTTTTTATTTTATGCTTAATTTTCCCCTTTTTGTGATCCAGCTGAAACATTTAGTATGACTACTGTCAAGGAGCCTGACCAGAGAGGCTAAGAAATTGGTGGGAGACAGAAGCAAGAAACTTTGTGCAGGTATATCAAAAAGTGGTTTATTTACAAAAAGGTGACACCATGCTACACGTGTAATCAAGAATATGTACAAAACAAACAACTAAACCGTTAACTTGGCATAACTGACCAAAACTCAACTCAGTAAATGCAACTTATATTAACTTAATATCACATGCACACAGCTACACACTGACATCCAACCCCGGTAACAGCCAAAAAGTAACTGCTTAAACAGACCCTTCCATCAGCAATCCATCAGAATCAATCTGGGCTGTACCATTCCTGCAGGTAAATCCTGAAGAAAGGTAATTGATGAAGTTATTCATTCTTCACTGATGATTAACCTAGTCTATAAATATAGGAAGTGGTTGCATGCCTCCTCCTTTTGTCAGTGGAACACATGGTGGGTATGTAGCAAAGTAGCAAAGAAAGATGATTAACTTATGGTACACAGAACTACACCAATAAACAATAACTAAAACTAAACTCAAAAAATATTTAGGGACTCACTCTGAAGCCATTGACGGGCTGTATTTGAGACGGGGAGGAAGGATACAGCATTCACAAAACTGGTGAGCTGCAATTTAAAGTCTATGTCGCAAAGGATGATCCATCATACATGATGATTGGTTCAGAAGCTGCTGTAGTCTTCTTGTAACCTTGTAAATTTGAAAAGGTACGTGACATGGAATGTAGAAAAGATAATGACTGCATTATTACAATTTCATTCATCAAGCATTCATACTACCTGTGGTATCTCCCCGCAGCAGACATTCTCAGCTCTGTAAGCATTGTTGCACAATTCCCATAAATACATTTGTGCCAGGAAAGAGATTAAAAAAGTGACAACACTGCAGGTGTTGTGTATTTGAATGTTTTGTTACTACTACTAAGTACATACGTCACCAAATGCAACAATTTCATAACTTGTTAATGTAGTGCATAATGTTCAAATGCTGTAATAACTGGTAAACATACAGTACTACAAGTTATGAGGAGTTGGCAGACGATCCTACACTCCCTGCATGGCCAATTTGCAGGTACTGTTGTCAAGAAAACATTGCTGGCTCTTACCTACAATGTTTGAGCTTGAGCTTTAGTGTAACTAATAGCAAAATGGTGTTTACATTACCTAATTTTCAGGGGCCTCATTTTCATTTTTCCACAATCCTATAAACATGCCGTGCTTTTATACCTAGTACTGGTACATTAACACCCTTTATAAACAGAGTCACTACCAGTGGATTGTCCATGACACAAACAGCCACCCCAGCCAGCAACACCGCATGACTTTAGCCAATGTACCCACATACAAAAAGAAATGTCAAAGTGACATAAAGTTAATAACTAACAGTCAGAAACGTCCTGTTGTATCCTTGATGCTTGAACCTGTTTTGGAGCCTCTTCTTGGTCAGGATCTGACTCCACTTCAAACTGGTCACATCGCTATGTTTACTCCAGCAGCCATGTTTCTCCCAGGGTTCACACTCAGCAGTTGTCATGGTAGCATGAAGCTGTACTTGCTTTGCACAACCTGCGGAAGAGGGGGATGAAGTGAGCAGCAGCTCATTATCACAGACAGACACTCAAACCGGCCATTCTGAACAGGGTTGTTTAGACAGGGTGTGAAGGCTGCTGTGGTGCTTGATCCTTGTGGTATTTTGACCAAAGCATGTCAGAGACATTTTATTAAGACCCCAGGGAACTGTGTTAACTTGTGGAAAAGGGGCATAATATGTGACCTTTAAAATAAGGATAGCAGCTCATATTTTCAGACAGTCTCTCTTCAAAGGCGTTGATGGCGTGCTCAGCTGTACACATGAAAAGTGACAGAAATAGCTGTATGAAGAATGAAAACAGAGAGCTTTAAGAGAGAAGTTCAAACCCTGCCTACTTTCACACCTCATCACACCTGACCAATTACTGTGTGAGGCGGGAATGCTCATTGGGTTGTCAGTTTTAGAAAGTTACAAAAATTGGTGGACCTAGCCAGCAAAGTCTGACGTAGAAAAGGGGGCTTACAAAAGCACCATATTCAAAGCATACTGTGGCTCTTACTTTTTAATACTGCAGGGTGTAATGAATGCTGCAGCTTCTAGAGGCTGTTAGCAGGTCCTTAGACCATTAGTCTTGCTGTGTGACTGTTTTAGTTGAATCTGGTGTGTGATATAAAAAGCTGAAGGAAACAGTAAACATTTTCATACCCCCAGTTTATGCATTGCAGTTTCATTACATACTCAGTGACAGTAAAGCTTCGGTGGCCTTTCTTTAATACAAACTACTGCAGACTGGAGCCACAATGTGATGAGGCAATCTCATCTGCGGGCATCGTTGTCCCCATTAACTGTCTCTATAAGAAATATCTTTCTGATCAGATCTAAGCAACAGCGGTGGCATTATATGGTCATTTGAAAAGATGCAGGGGGCAAAATATTCAATTGGCTGTCTGCAGGTGACTGATGTTGCTGATTTCTGTGAACACATTCCTGTAAACGCAAGAGATTGAGCTGCTCCAGCGAAAGATGGCAGGGAGGACCCCGGGAAGTTATTGTCAGAGGACAAATTAATAACGGATTGCAGCATGACCTTGACAAGTGGCTCTCATTTGGAAGCCAGAACACCGCAATGCCTGCTGCGACTCTTCTGCACAGTTCAGGTTATTCAAACCACAGTTTCTCCATACTGGAAATAATTGAAAGGAGAATCTTGACTGCATGGGGCACACTAGCTGCCCAGAAAGTGAAATCGACAAAAGCATTATTAAAAAAAAAAAAAAAAAAAAAAGAGAGGGAGAATCTCATATAGCAGTATATACTCTCTTATGTCTATTACCTATTTTATCTTAACAAGGGCCCAAAGCCAAGGATCCTTGAGCTGCAGAGCTCAATTTAATCTGTAGCTCTTTGGGAGCACCCAAAGACATTATATTGTATAATATTTGGGATGTTCCCTGTGCAATACTCTCCATACTTATTACTTGGTGAACCATGGGTCCTGTCATATTAAGGGTATTTTTTACTCTGTGGGCTCGCTGCATGCTAGCACACACTCTGTGAGACTAATGTATATTTCAATGGACAAAATGATAGATTCAATTTTTTAGGGGGGCTTGTCAATGATTTTAATCATACAGACTCATGACGTTTGAAATATCTCTGACTGAAGAGAGCTACATATGGGCAACTTCTTTAGTTTTATCACATCATTCAATCCAATCCAATCAACTCTCTCCTTTCACAACTAAACTAATCCTGCATGTTACTCTGTGTGACAGGGACACTAATTTTTCATGTCCATAGCCTGACACAACAATTAGTGCTGTTGAAGTTTGGCCCAAAAGTGACCGGTCATCTGGAGTTCACCAACATTTAAAAGTGAACACTGCTGAGTTTCAAACTGGTTTTGCATACTTTATAACTTGAATAATCTCTTGAACTAACAACCACAGAGAAAATTTTCAGTGAGCAGCCCATCAGGCAGCAGCAGCCTAACGTTTAAACAGGCAGACTTATGACTGAAAGGTTGCATAGTCAAATCCTGTTTAGGAAAATCTGGGTGAGAAAGTGAATACGCCTCCGAGCAAACCTCCTATAATCCTCAAGTGTTGCATCGGAGCCTGTCAGCAGAAGAACAAGGTGGATTCCAGACAGGACTAGCTGTCTGTTCATGCCCCAGCACCGCTGATTATCCTAGCTACTGTCCAGCGGAGCCACTGTCAGTGTTGCTCTCAACGACCAGGTCTTGACAAGGTAGAAGAATGCATGGAATAAAAGACGATGTCTCTGGTTCTGCTGCACCGAGTTTGATATTTTTTTCCCCCAACTTAGCTTTATTTTTGTAGCTCAGGCCATCAGTTCTATACATCATTATATAGAAAATTGTACTCACCAAAGATCTTGTAATTCAGCCACAATGCTAAGAATAGATTCAACAGGGAAAGAAAGACAAGCAGTTGTAAACAAGCCAACAGTTTAGCTAGCTACGAATGTAGCCCACATTGTAAGAAACTATAGTTTTCCTTTACATGGGTGCACAAAATTATGCAGAATTAGCCAAAAGCTAAAAACTGTGTCTAAAGCCCCGCTGTAATCAAGAACTTAAGGACTTGGCTGGTGATTTTCTATATTTTTTTTATTGTCAACGAATCTCATGGTTGGTGCCAAACCCACAATGAACTGATCTACTAACAAGTATTGTGTCTGTATCCAAAGCCTGATATATCTCATTCCTCTGTGCCGTAGACCTCTGTTGTTCCAAAAAGAGGATGAGCTCATTGTTGTTTTGGATCTAAACATGAGAATTGCTGACAATAAGAAAAATATTGAAAATCACCAGCCTTATCCTTTAATAATTTTGCAGTTATGAGAACTTTATCAGTAGTGAGGATAAAATCAAATTTGACAGGATGACACTATTGCACTGAATCAATGTGGAGCATGAATGTGCTGAGAAAATATCAATGCAATATGGCCATTTATTATCTTGTCTACAAATGTGATCATTTGACCTGGGGGTGGTGCTCCAGAAGAAGTCAGATAAAGAGCAAAATGGACAGAATTCTGCTTGTGAGCATCCTAGTCTTAATTTAATTTCATAATAATCTTAACATTAGATTTTGATACTGTATATTATATAAAAGTAAAAGAAATGTCATGACGGAATTAATTGAGAAATAAAGGTTTTGTCAAGGTATAAATTAAGGGATCATTTTCATGTTTATTTTATCTACTTTAAGGGTTTTAACCCCTTTAAAAGCCACTAATCAGTGTAGATAATCCATTAAAAATACTTTAATATATTACAAGCCATTAGTTATCCTCTTAAAATAACTTAATGACATCATTAATAATGGGTACATAAATGTAATTTTAAGTTAAGAAAAATTATGGGATTCAGTTTCATGGTGTTAAAATACTGCAATTTAAATGGTTATCATCTGTTTTATTGCATAATGGTTCAGACTGCCTGCTGTGCTGACACACTCAGCTGTATATGAATTCTGAACAATGACTCCCTCGCTGGCGATGGACTGTAACCACTGTAACGCTGTGAAACAGAAGCTGTCAGGGGAAAATGCCCTTATGGGGTTTCACCCACATCAGATGAAGTTGTAAATCTGCTGCAGTGGGTGACTGACACACCAGTATGAAGGCAGCACCAATTACACCAGGGAGAGCTGGGGTGTTTCTCTCAGGGCATTTCTTGTTATTTCCACCGTGGTGAAAAAGAAGCAAATAAATAAACAATGAATAAAGAAATTATATTGTCAACTGCTAAGGTCCTTGCAGGGTAAGCAGAAATTCTTTGCAGTTCTCAAGTTACTGTGAGGCTGGAGAGAGACTTAGTTTTCATTCAGTGAGACATGCAGAAGAAAACTTGACCATAGTCAATATATGCTCAGTTAGATCATTAGCATTGTTTTCTGTTGTGAACCTTTAAGGTCAGTAGAATTTGATGAAATTATTGTTTTAAATATTCATCAACAGTAGTAAATGACATATCATCACATCATTATCTCCAGACTCTCCAGGATATGAGGCTGATATGATTCCACATTGAGATATCTCTTAGAGGATAATTGATAGCATGAGGTGGCACTCGGTGTAAAATGTTAGAAAGGTAATTACCAAGCTCGAGCTTGTACTTGAAAACGGTGACATTTGAGAGGAGAGAATTATCTGTAATTTGAAAATATTTTCCAAACCCAAATGCTTTTATAACAAATAAAAGAACCTTCAATTTCCATCCTCCTGAAGTGATGGTGGTGCAATACAGCTACCTCCCTGTGGGGGGCACTGTGAACAAGCAAGATTAGGAAACAGTAAGCAACAGAGCTGGGAGATAAAAGAAGACTACAGTATGTGCAAATCTAACTCTCACTTCTCTGTTGATTTATATGTACAGTGAATAGCAGGTATCGGGCTGTGGACCACATCCCATTACATGATTTGTCAGGAGGTAAAATGGATGGCAATGGCATTGTGTTTCATTGTGGGTATACACTATATATGTGAGCTCTCTGCAGTATGTGTGTTTTGTATACACTATATACCCACAAGTATGAGGACAGAGTTGAAACATAGTTTAGGTTTTGAGCTGTTTTTCATGTGTTGGTCTTTTTTCAGTTCTAGTGAAAGGAATTCTTAATGCACCAGCATACAATGATATTTTAGACAATAGTGTTCTTCCAACTTTGTGTCAACAGTTTGTGTTTCTTTTTCCTGTTTCAACATGACACTTCCCCCGCATAAAGCAGCTCCATAAAGAAATGGTTTCCCACTTTGGTGTAGAATAACTTGAGGCCTGACCGCAACCCCATCCAACACCTTTGGCATGAAATGCTCCAGACATTAATACAGTTTTACATATATTTTTGCTTTAAAAGAAAAGAATGTAAGGAAAAAAACATGTAGACATTAAACTTTATCACAGACCCCAACACACACACACATACACACGTTGTCCTAGGTTAAACCTAACCTTTACCCTAACCTTAACCTAACCCTAACCGTCACCAGTTAACTGGTTTGAAGTCAGGATTTTGTCCCTGAAAGTAGCCTATGACAAACCCACCCACACACACACACACACACACGCACACACACACACATCATAACATACCATTTATGCTAAGTAAAAAAAAAAATGCATTGAAAATGAATTAAATAAATACTTAAGTTAATGGCATAACCAGTCAATTTGATTGATTGTTGAAGTTAATATTTTAGTCCATCATTTTAACATTCAGTCTATCACATCTAAGTTCGCAACTTTATTATGTGATTCTTATCTGCCTGAGTCTAATGAGATACCTTTCTATACTATTTTATTGTAGGCCTTATAGGCCTTATATTCAAACTAGTTACTTCATTGAGTCAGATTCTGATTCTTGATTTTTAATTCTGTAGGTTATTTTGTTCATCCCCGAAATTCTTTCAGTCTTAACTATCAATTTCAATTTTTTGAAATTGGTGGTTTGATTCATAGCTACAATTAAAAAGTATATAGGTATCTCTGTTTAGAGTTAGCTTTGATGGTGAAAAGGGGTCTATGCATCCTCCAGTAGTGTACAGCTGAAGTGCCTGTCAGAATAAGGAGAGCAAATTCAGAGGGAAAAAAGGACTGGATCACTCTGATATATTTGCAGCCTTCAATATTGGAAACTGACCAACATTTCAACACCTGATTCTGATGAAGATACAGTAGTGTCAAAGCTGCTTGTTTAATTTGAAATATTTTCACAATTGAAGTTATAGTTGTTTGCAAGAACGTGTTTAGTACTAGGCAGAAAAGGCATTTTCCCAGGAGATTGGATACTGTCAGAGCAGCATTTTAGACTTAGGCTTCAGAATGAGGTGTTCAACAATCACACAGGGTTGTAATCCTGAGGTGTCCACATACTCTTGGTCATGTAGATGTAGTGTATGTAATATGTGAGTGTTTCTATACCAGGCAGTGATGTTCCCCATCAGGACGCAATGGTGCAAGAGTAGAAATTCCTCAGTATTTGAGAAGATACTTGGAATGCCCTCAAGCGTCTGAGGTCTCTGCCTTGCCTTTCTCACCACTGAGTCAGTATGCAGTGCCCAGGTCTGGCCCTCAGTGATGTGGACTCTAAGGTACTTGAATATAAAAGGGGGTGTAGTTTCCTCCCTGCTTCTTCCAAAAGTCCACTATCAACTCCTTAGTCTTACTGATGTTCAGGAGTAGGTTGTTGTCCTGACCTCAGCGGGTCAGCTCCTCTACTTCCTTCAGGTGGGCCTTTTCCTTGTTATCTGTGATCGGGCCCATCACAGCTGTGTCGTCAGCAAACTGGACCATGGTGTTAGAGTCAAATGTGGCTATACAGTCGTGTGTTTACAAGGAGTACAGCATGGGGCTCAAAACGCAGCCCTGTCAAGGATGAGGGTAGAATGAGGGTATGTGTATCTGCCTACCCTCACCACCTGGGGTTTGCCCGTCAGGAAGTCAAGGATCCACATGCACAGTGAGGTGTTTAATCCCAGGTACTTGAGTTTTGTGATGAGCCTGGAGGGAACTATGCTGTTAAATGCTCAACTGTAGTCAATAAACAGTAATCTCACATAGCTCCCTTTCTTATCCAGGTAAGATAGGGTGGTGTGAAGGATGTGTGCTATGGCATCTTTCGTTGATCAGTTGAGATGATAGGCAAACTGTAGTGGGTCCAGTGTGTTGGGTAGTGAGGAGCAGATGTAACCCTTGACCAACCTTTCAAAGCACCTCATCACTACAGAGGTGAGTGCTACTGGGTGGTAGTCATTCAGGCATGCTGGTCTTGTTTTCTTGGGCACAGGTGATGGTGGACTTCTTGAAGCACGTGGGTAGGCCAGACTGAGCCAGGGACAGGTGGAATATCGTTGTGAACACTGGCGCTAGTTGGTCAGCACATAGTTTGAGGTCCTGCCCACTGATACCGTCTGGTCCTGCTGTTTTCTTGGTGTTCACACGCTTGAAAACCCTCCTGACGTCATGCTCAGAAAGGGTGATAGTGTGAGTAACAGAGGGGAGAGCTGAGCCACTCGAGGTCGATTATGATATATATCTGTGTCCGACCCAGGCTCATAACCCTGTCACTTTACTACATGACATTATGAATAAACAATCTCATTCCTGAAAAGCCACATTGCTGCTGAAGAATGGCCTCCTTTCAGATTAATGACTGCAATGGTCTAATCAGATGAAAAAAGGGCTGCCTGGGGCAGGAAAATGACTGTCCATTTTCACAGGTAATTTGCTTAATGCTCCCTTATTAAGATCACCGTTGTGATGCGACGCTGCAGCGGCCGACCGACAGGCACATTGGGTTTGCTCATGAAATACAGCTTCATCCGCTTTCCTCTGGGGCACAATTCCTAGTTATTATATTTCACCCCAGATCACTTATAATTATCACAGATTTAAGTGTTGTCTCCACAATTAGCCTGCGCCTGCATCAAATGAACCCCATCGGCTCGTGTGTGTGAAGTAAACATCTCCCTCAAAAGTGCAGGCGCCCTTTGTTTCCAAATTTTATGATCTCTGCTCACTCTTTGTTCATTCAGAGCACCATGCCAATCAAGCCCAACATCAAGGGGCTGTGATTTAGCAGCTCGACAAGCTGGCAGCGCTGCACCTCTATAGGCAATGGCTGTTCGCTCCGTCGCTGGTAGAACGTGCGTCCTCAGCAGGGAAAGTCTCCTTCCTGCTGTTGAAATGTGACTTGGGGGGACAATCTGCTAGCCAGGAGCATCTGGGGTAACAGTGTGTTGCTGGCACAGAGCAAAGAGGCTTCACCTCCAGCAAAGGCCATCAGGCTCCCCACATATCAGCTATTATGAGTCTAGACAGTGGTGACAAACACTAGAGAGGAGAACGAAGCCACACAAATATATCAGTGTTTGAGTCAGGATTGTCTGGGGGGGGGGGGGGTCAAATGGGCCCATTAGTACTTTTCTAGGGGGTCACTGCTCCATTCAAGTGAAAACTCTATACCTGGTGAGTGCTACAAAATGATGTTAAATTATACAAGAACAGATATTAGATATATCATGTAGACATCACAGATTATTATATTGTTTTGGTATTTATGCCTTTATTGGATAGCATAGTAAAGAGCCAGACAGGAAACATGGGGAGACAGAGGGGTATGACATGAAACCAAGGTCCCCTGTCAGAATTGACTTGTGGATGTTGTAGTTAAGTGGTATTAGTACACTCAGTAATTTTTAGGAGATTATAAAATAAAATGAAAAATGGTTTTGTTGCATGGCTTAATGATGCCTCTGACAAATATTTTAATCAATATTAACTTGAATTCAACTTCAAAGAAATTGAAAATTCATCTGTATCTATCACAATTAGTATTTTGTGATAGATACATACTGTGATATTCCAAATTACTCCTTTTATTGTAATTTATGATAACATCATTACATTCAAAAGTGGAATTATATTTAGTAGTGACTGCTATGCAGTTTTCTACTCATGGTAGTAATAGGTGTGTTTCCATCCACCAGTTTTTATTCCCATTTTGAATTTGCACATAAAAAACCTGAGGGGAAATGCCAAAAATTTGAAAAGAACACTTGGCTGAGGTGGAAAAGTCTGGGGTATCAATAAAAGCAAAATACGACAAAGTACAACAGAAACAGATTTAGTATGGAATAAAATTAGGGTCATATGTATTGTAGCTGTATCACTATATCTGAATTTGTGAAAACATTTTGTGTGAATATATTCAAATGTGTGAATGTGTAAAAACATTTTAATCAAATGAATTCAAAGGTTTGAATGAGTAAAAAATATCTGAACAAATATATTTCATTTTTGAATCCATAAGGAGATCTGTAGCTGTGCATGATGTTTTTTGAACAAATGAAAAAGATTTGCACAAATAATTTCCAATGTGTGAGTGCATAAATAAGATTTGCGCAACGGTTTGCGGTTGAACATCTATCTGTTTGTGGGTGAAAAAAGTTCAAACAGAACTCAGTTGTATGTGTGAATCCCAAGTTTACAGCTATGAATCAAATCTACAAGTACAAATCAAACCAACAGGAATAAATACTTTGTTACTGTTGTTCCTGGAGCAAAAGCCTCTCATGCCATGCTTTTTGGTGAAGTGTTGCCTGGCAAATGCTCTCCCCCTGCCCCGGGGACCTCCCAGCCAAACAGCCGGTGCTAAAGCTGCTTCAGCTGGGTTTGTAATAACTCCTTATGTGTAGCGATGAAGAGACTGTAATGTTTCTCAAATTAATACATAAAACAAAGAGAAATGTCATATTTCCATCACATACGAGATTGTTTTTCACTGTTTAAGCCAGTTTGACTGGTGCTCTTTTATTTATGTCATCTTGTTGTGCCTGCTTCTTCTGAAATGGTTTAATGGCACCCAGCATCCTGTTGAAAGCTCTTAAGGCCTGGTCACACTAGCAAAATCAATTAAATAAGTCAAATTTTTTTGCGGCAAGTCCAACTTTGATAAACTTTGACTTACGAATTTGCGCCATGACCAATGGCAAGTTGACTTGACAGCACTGACCTCTGAGGGAACTGAGAGCCAGACCACGATAACAACATTGCTGTGGCCCAGGTCCAGTCCAGACCCAACACTTTCGGCACTATAATCCGGCCCACATAACGTGTGAAATGATGGCACTTAGGTGGTCCACTCCTGTTTCCCAGATCTGGGCCACAAGCAAGCCATATGCCAACCAAGAACAAACCGAATAAACCAGAACTGGCCCACATCCAGAATACACATACCTCAGAGCACCACATCTTTACCAAAAAAGGCCCATATTTGATTTGGAACACTGGGGCCATGTTTGCTATTTTACATGTGGGCCATTTCAGGCTCATGTCCAGGCCAGAAGAAGGCCAGCAGTGCCGCATCATTGCCTGAAGTCGCCCACTTCTGTATGCTATCTGGGGAGAGTCCAAAATGGAGGATGCTATCAGTACCATTAACTTTTATTTAACTCTCTAGCTTTTCCTCCACTTCAATAACTCTTTATTGAATGAATGAATTATGTTCAATTAAATAAAATGCCAAGGAGGAGTAAAGGATCCAGTGCTAAGAAAATAAAGGGAAACTTGGTGAGCAGCTGTTACTGACATGTTAGCATTTGGCTTGCTAGCTATAGTAGTTTACCAACCAGCCCTGCAAGTAAGTTTTGGCTTTGTGCAATGCAAGACTCACGACATAAATGTTCATATAGTTTATGAAAGCTAAACATGAGAATTCTGTTAACAGCATTTATCCTGCCATTTATTTTTACAAGGGGAAAACTGGGAGCAGGGAGGTAGTGACAGGACATTTTATGTTTTAAGGGGGTCTTGCTTTGTCTCAAACATTCATATATACATGCTTTGCTAAGCTGCCGCTTCAGTTATTACTCAGATAAAGAGGAATGATACTCAGCTAGAGAGGGACTACAAAGCAAAAACAGGATCCTCATGGCTGCCTTTTGACAAAGGAGGAAAATAGAGTACAAATTGAATGATCCAAAGTTCTTATACAGAATTCTAACTGTGCTTTTGCTCTGTAGAAACAAGCATCATTCCTTTCTTTGGACTGATCAGATTTACATGGAGAAAGTTTCAGGAGACGCCTGCAGTGCTTTTTCCTGCGCTGACACATTTTCAAGGCACAAATGTCATAATAACAGCAGACAGCCATACACATTTTGAGGACAGCTTACTTTATTGAATTTACAACTTCAGGCTCCACAGATTAAGCAGATAGCAAGACTTGCAGGCAGGCTGAAGCGGGATAAAACAGACGAGGTGCAGTGATGTATTTGTATTCACAGGGACCTGCTCAGGTGTTCAGAGAGCTACAGTAAAGCCTGACAGATCAGCTTTGGCACTAGAGAAGGACAAATGTTTTGTCAGGATATAGAATTCCATTGGACCTCCTTGGGCACAGAAAGCCTTTTAAACCCCAATTTCAACGCTCATAAACAAGGGCGAACATGTCTGGCACAGTGAATGAGACTTCAACACAGCTATATTACAATATATAGAATTGTACTGCGTCTCTGTGTCTGAATCTTTGACATAACAGGAAATCTTCTCATCTGCATCTACTTGGCCAGCACAAACAAAGACTGGTCTATAATAAAAGCCTTATAACAATAACAAAGTCATCTGATCCAATAACATTGGACTATGACTACGCATAGAGTGAAAGGTGTCTTATAGTGACAAAGGGTATTACGGGAATTATTACCCAACTCTGCGTCTTTTAGCAAATTTGTTTAGGTTTTTACAGCCCAACACTAAACATTAGACAGACAAGTTAGCAACTAGCTGATGAACATAGTGGAGCATTTAGCATTTAGATAAAATCAGAGCTAAAAGGAGAGTGCATATTGGATTTACATTCATCAGATGGACAGAAAAACAGCTGAATGCTAATGTTGCTTTGTGTCCTGTGTGCTGGATTTGTAAATATGCAATTATATGCTAACACATAAGCCATATCAACTTTGCAAAGCTATAATACTGTATGTCCAATGTGTGTGATTTGTAGCTTGTTGTGAAGTGGAAAAAGCAGCTTTAACCAACGGTCAGTGAACCCAACACGCCTCACAGATGTTTCACATTAAATGCCTACTAGAAAAAGGAGAGCATCATGCCTTACAGGGTGCTGAAAGGCTTTTACTTACAGGAACGCTGCTCAATTTAACACTGAACAAAATAACTACAAAGTTCCAAATGTAAGAACAGTTTATCTGTTAAATTTATCAAGACACTAGCGCAGTGCCAATTCAAAAAGTACCTGTTCGGAACAAGCTAATTGCATATTTTTTCTTCACCAGTGAGACTAAACTGAGGTTGAACCGTAGAAGGTCGTTCTTCTCTCAGGCAGTTTAACTGAGCTGAGCATGTGCCTTTGTCCCACTCAGCAAGTCAGAGCCCAGAAGCCCCGCCCCGTGCTGATGTGAGAGTGTTTATATCAAACAGCTCTCGCTACACTCAGACACGGGGCTGAGTGGCTTGCTGTTCACTTGCTTATTTCTTGAGAACCGCATGTCCAAACAACTTCACACTTGACAATGCACTTCCTTGGGTCCCCGGCAGTACACCTGCCTGGTATGGAGCAGATCAGATGACTGGTTTTTTTAGATATGTGAAGGACAAACATACAGACAGACAGACAGACAGAGATTCCTTGCTTTATATAGAGAGATATGGTCACATGGAGGAAATGCTGAGTTTTATGGTTTCCTAGCCTTGTTCTAGACCTTTGAATCACCACCTACATCTCTGATTTGTTTAGAAATTCAACTCTGTTGGTGTTGTGCTCTTTGATGGTTGTTTCCCCCAGTAAGAATCAACCAATCAGAGCTTTGAAGGTGGGATTAAGAATGGGTACATCATCTTCTTCTTCTAGGAGCTGTGCAGGTTTTCACTTAAACTTAAACTGGAAATATGCTTTAGTGAACATCTCTGCTACATAGAGAAGGGTGTCAATGGGTAACCACAGATTGCAGAGCCAAAGTACACACAACCCTCCTCTCATGCAGACCCGCGCAGGCTGATTGGTTGATCCAACACCTGCGGGGATGTGGATTTGAAACGGAGCAGAAAATCTACTACGGTTATACATGTTGAGCTTGGAGAAGCATATTTTAGCCTTCATATAAATAAATCAGTTTTAGGAGGTCAAACAATATATAACGATATTTACCGACAATGTGCGTATGATTTTTTTGGTTTATATGAACATAGATAGAGGTATTTCACAATTAGTAGTGTTCATGCAGTTCATGCAAATGGAAATATGTTTGTTATTTTTGTGAAATGTAATTGAAACCCTCTGCAAACAGCATTTTGATCAAGTGTCGACCATATCCCATTACCTCCTTTACTCCTCTATCTAAATGGGTCAAATATTATCTCTCTGGAGTGCAGATAAATAAAAGACCACTATTTACTTGTTTCACACTGATTCTCAAAAAGCAGAACAAAATTCACACAAACACCCTGAGGTGGTTCAGAAACAGACACGTCTCACCTGATATTTTCACCAGTGCTCCACACCCCTACTGTAGCGGCCCGTCGCGATCCCACCCCTATCTTGTTTTTTTTGAAGATACCCCGGGAGGCCGGCCTCATTTCACTTTGAATAAAATGAAGTCGGGGAGCAGAGCCGTTCAATTACGTACCCCGAGCCCACGAGGAGAGAAGTGACACCACATCCGACACTCACAGAGACGAGGTAGACTGGGAGGGAGGAGAGAGGGGAGTGAAACTGAGCAGGAAGGGGTAAGAGGGAAAGCGACAAAGACAAAGAGTGTCCACAATATACAGTGTATAATGAGTGCTTTGCAGAATGGTTGGCCGACAAGCCCCAGAGTGGAGATAATTATGGCATGGCAGCGGCAATGAATCTCCGCAGAATGAACACATCTACTATTCCCCTCTCTATTTGTCTTTGGCCCCGTGAAGCCCTCCAGTCTGTAGCCTGACCTAAAGATTACCTCTCAACACTTGCCTCAGCTATGATGCAGCAGTTTCCCTGCAACGGCTGGTGTCTAAACCTTTACAATACGAGATCTTCACCTTTTGAACTTATCGATTCAATAAAAGCATCTTGAAAAGGCGAGGATTTCTGGCAACAATGCTGTTTTGGGGATGTGTTGCCGTCTGGAAACAGGATTTTCAGGGACAAGCAGTGACTGTGATGGAAAAGGGATGGGTAAGGCTTACACAGCCACAAAGAAGTGTATGCACAACCCAATATTATTTCATGTGCTTAAGCAAAAAGGCAAAAATATAAAAATAATATTGATACGGGGCAGTCCAATTAATAATATGTATCTCTCAGGCACAGAGTTTACAGTCTGGGGGCCCAACAACTCTTAAATACTCTGCTCTGGGATCAGAATTTATTTTCTGGCATGTCAGCACATTCAGTTAATATCTATCAAAACAAGTTGGTAGCATAGATCAATGAGACATAAAATGGCATTTAGATTCAGCCTTTGGGAAACATGATCTACTTAATGGTGTCAAAATGGTTATATACAGTATCAGTAGTACTTCACAGTCTGACATTTTTATGAATACAGCCTCAGAAATTTTCAAGATCTTAAATTTACTTCCAATTTGCCCATTGACACTTTTAATATATCTACAAGTACATGCAGCAATGCGTACGGCGTCCCTAGGAATCAACTTTTTTCACTTCATCCCAGTCACGGTGCTCACATGTGCCCTCTAGAGTGCACTAGTACACTACGCACAACACAGTCAGCATCGGTTGGGGCTGAAGACTACAAGTTTGAAAATGAAAAAAATCTGGGGAAGTGGAGTTAGAAAGAAGTCCCTCATTTCCTCATCTCTGCTTGAGGCTAGCAGCTCCAGGCTGCATTAGCCGCTACTAGCATAAAATACCCCAAACTCTGACTGAACTGTTGGTGGTCGAATTGCATTGTGCATCGTGGGCAATGCAGGCACCAGGTTTTGACAAGGAGAAGAAGAAGAAGAAGGAGACGAAGAAGTAGTAGAAGAAGGAGAATGCATGGAATAAAAAATACAGTATCTCTGGTTCTGCTGAATTGATTTGAATCCTTTTTAAAGAATAAACTATTCCAAGTGAATCTGATGATGTTATAATAGTGCAACGATTATTGGTACTCTTTTAATGACCTGTAAATTCCAAACTTGATTTTGTCTCTTGTCTATATTAAAACATAACTGAATAGACCTTTAGGTTCTGCTGCTGTATGGAATGTTGATTTAAAAGACTATGATTTATATGCAATATAATCTAATATGAATAATGTGATTATGTGTGACCACTTAAAGTGCAGCAATGTCTTCTTATGACCCCTTGTCACTGGTTGTCCACCAATTTTCATCACTTCAGGCAAAGAACAGCTTGTTTTCTTTGATTTGTTTTTGAAAATTGAAACATTTTCTGCTTTCTTGTATCTTGCAATCTCTTATCTGGCCCCAACCAGCAGGTTGGACACCAACAGACGTCTGTTCATTGTTTTCTATTTTATTGTCAACTTGTTTGTTGGATTATGGTTAATCATCTTTTTGTGTGAAGAGTTTGTTTTCCTATTATATCATAATTCCAAACTGTTTAGTAAGATGGATTTATTATATTCATTACTACAGTGTATTCACTATATCATCATCACAAATTTTTGCTTTTAGGGACTGAAATATTTGATTTCACCCTTTTGATTGATGTCTTGAGTTTCATGTTATAAATATAATCAATAATTTGATGTGTATGGTGATGAGTATGGCTCAGGCTGCATATTTCTATCCAAATCTGACCTGAATCTGAGAGAGTAGTAACCGAGCCTGACCCAAACCCAAAAGGCATTCTGTTTTTTATGTCCGAACCTGACCCGAGCCCGATGCCATTAAAATAAGATGAAGCACTGAGTTTGTGTTACCCTGTCACACAATTGTTGTTACCATGGTTACAGCCTGCCAGTTTACCATGATTATTACATGTGTGGGCACCTTGTAAATGGCCTTCAGAAAGCACGGTTTTATATAGGCTATAGGTAGATTATTTTAACACACACACACACACACACACACACACACACACACACACATTACGCACTGTCATCAGCAGTTACAAATATAGTATAATTTGACCAAACCCGACCAAACCCTAAGATCATTTCTAAATTTTTGTCTGAACCCTATCCTCCACCCTCTAGTATGTGTTGACGTAATTGATGGTGTGGTTCAAACAAGAAATCAAACCTGAGTCTAGGTGAACTCTATGTCTATATATTTATTGGCCACATACTGAGTATTAAGAATTAATGTTCAAACGTCATAGGTGTGCTCATAAACACATCTATTCAGTGTGTGGGTGTCTCTCTCTCGTTATTATTATCTCACCCACCCACACACACACACAAACACATTTAGAAATGCCCAAATCCAAACACATAAATACATGTAAAATACACAAGTGCATATTGTACAGAAAAAGAGAGGCATACACAGACGTATCCACACACACACACACACAGTCTTGGAAATGGCTCAGACTTCCTGGGGGACTCAGCTTGCTACCATTACGCCGCCAGAAATGAATCATCTGCTATTGATTTCTGCACACTCTCCTCCACCAGCGTATTCATCACAGCTCGATTTCAGAATCTCTCTCCTTTCCAACCATTTCCATAAAAGACTTTTGATTGATCCTTGAATTGCACCAGACTCAGGTGTTTTACTCCTGTTTGGTTTCCAGGTGGTAACAGGACTTGTCCCTTGATTATTTACAGGGTGAACAAGCCAGTGGCTCTGATTAATTTCCACCTAATTGTAACCTGTGTGTGCTGTATTGATTTCTTAGACAGGACTTCGCCCAGAGCTGCAAATTAATAATATTGCAAAGACAAATGTGTCTAAAATTTTAACCTAACCCTTAAAATTGATGACTATTATAGAAAACAATAATATCTTTGCAGTTAAATATTGCTTTTCTGACAAAACTGGCCCTCGGCCCCTAATTTGACAATAACAAATACATTTCAGGAAGCACTGAGCACCACATCACCTTATTCTCACCTGAGTCTACAAACTGTGAATATTGATTTGCCTCTGGCTGGCTGCTTAGGAGGTGAAGAGGGCATATTACAAAGAGAAATACTGTTTAACACGACTGCTGCTCTTATCAAAAAGAGGACATTTGAGCTTATAAATTATTTTGCTTGTTCAGAATCTTTCAAACATAGAAGGCGTTCTGCTGTAATTTGAACAGTGACTGTTCTGTGTAATGTCTAATATACACTTGCCTTAAGTGTGGTGCAGTAGTCATGTGGAGGTTAATTTTACTCTGCATTCAATTTAAAAGTCAGAAGTTGAATATTCACAGCTGGTAGGTGATAATTGTAACCTTTGTGTGTTTCACTGATCCAACTCAAAAAAACAAAAACAAAAAAAACCAGAAGTGAAACCTAGGTTTGTGAGGCTGAATTAACCCAATGTGTAACACTCCATTCCGTTTTCTCAATTACATTTAAGAGATATTAAAAAAGAATGATAGAAACTGAAGCAGAAGAGACTTTGGTATCCTGACTTTTGGTCAGTGTGGGATAACCTCCAAAACCCTGGATCCTACATTTGCCATAAAGTAAATTTAGAGTCCCTCAATTTAAACTCAACAGGCTGAATAATTCTTTTAGACATCAGTCTATCTTGTTGCTTAACCAAGATCAGCGTTGAGATCTGAATCCAGAGGATATGATTTGTTATAGATGGAAAGTGTCATATGTGTAACTGCATGTTTAATCTGTGTATCAACCTCTTAAACTGAACTGCCTGAGGACGCAAAATGAATTAGTAAGCTGCAAATAAAGGTGTATTGAATCGTATCTTACTGTATACCAAGAGTGTATACAGGTTGCCCTCTGATTGTCGAAGGTTGTTTGGCCCGTATCCAGCCTGAGAGGAGGATCTGCAGAAACTACTGTGACCTCCTCGTCACAGTTTTCTTTGAATAAAAGTATTGAACATACAACAACAAAGATAAGGCAGTAAAAGAAAAAAGCTTGTTTAGTGAAGATGTAAATACAACTTTATCTGTCATCAGATAAGTATTGGAGTAAGAAAGGTGATAATTCTACTTTATGTTTATTATTGAGGTCATAGTGGGTAGTGGTGGTGTACTGGAGTGCATTATATTGAAAAGTGTTCCTAATATTTTGCCTTCCACATGTATATAAATGGAGTGGACAAAATATTAGGAACACCTTTCAATATAATGCACTCCAGTACACCACCACCACACACTACCACCTCAATAATAAACATAAAGTAGAATTATCACCTTTCTGACAATGTCAACAAAAACTGAAACTGTATAAGCTTCGTAAATGTAGAATTTATGGCAGAGCTGTTGTATTGGATCTCATTAGACTGCACAGGTGTTCCTTATAAAGTGGCCGGTGAGTGTACAGCAGTACACATATTGTACATATAGCATTTCTAATTCTTTTGTGGGATTACCATTGTTAGGGAAATCATGATAACCAGTTTCATCATAATGTGTTATTTGCCAGATTAATATAGACAGTAGATACAGGAAAGCAAACCTACACCCTTGAGCAACACTGAATGTTTTACCTAATTGTGTTTTCAGGATTATAAATGTGTTTGATGTAATGCTGTGTAATGTCATGCACAGTGTAAGCTGAATGTTGACTTGACACCAAATAACTGTAGCCAAGAAGCCTCCTGGAAGTCAAGAGCTGTGAAATCTTTCCAGGGAAAAACTGCATTTTTCCTTCAATGAAATGGGAGTTTCCTTCATTCCAACATGCCTGAAATGCAACATTTATTACTGCTGAGGGCCAGTGGGTGTACACTGACCCCAGTGGTAATTATACTGATAGGCAGGTGCAGTACTGAGTAAAAACCGCCCCTCCAAAAAAAGTAGGGCTGTAGCTGTCCTTGATACTTATACCATACTTTTTTTTGCAGTACATAGATTCACTGTCTTGCTCTACTAACACAGACCTTTTTTCACATTTTGGAAACGGTTCAACTGACTAATTGGGCCCATTTTTCCCCGGACACACGTGTTCCTGTTAATTCCCAGTCTGAAGGTAACCAGAGCATTGCTGTGCCTGTGGAGGTGACACGATGCAACGTCAGGAGCTGATCAGGGGGGCCGAGCGGAGGACCACCGTGGGCCCCAATTTGAGGATTAATGGGAAGCATGTTGTTTGCAGGGAATTAGCAATGGCAGGCCTTGATGTGGCAGAGCAGGAACTGTCAAAGGTGCGTGACACCCCACAAGAGATCCCCTGAACTCTGGAAATCTTTGTGACATTACACTGCCTGAATGGAAAACCCCGGAAATGTGTGGCAATCTCGTTTTCCATGTCAATCATCCTCCGTGTTCTTTTCAGCATGAGGCCGTTGTTTGCCGCGTTGAGAGCCAGACAGCAGTCAGACTTCAACAAAGCGAGGATGAGATCAAATATACACAGCAGGTAAAGAGATCAAAGCATGAGGTTGCTGCTCAGCATCTTATGTGGAGGACTTGACTTCATAGAAACCTGCTCTTACCATGAAACCAACCGCATGCTGACAAGTAAATGGACACCAGCTATTCAAATGCATTTTTCCAAGGAGGTGATGGAAGAATTCTTTTTATCATCCGTCGCCTGTCACTTCCCATTATGGGCCCACACTCTGTCTAGGGTTGAGGGGAGCTTGTCTAGATTTTTCCATATGGAGTGGACCGTTTGTAAGGTGCGGTATGGGCATCCTTACTGCTGAGACGCTGCATAAACACAGTCTAGATGAGTCTAGAATTGCTGTGCTGATGGCTGACCTTTCTTTGAACTCTCACTGTTTGTCTCACAGCTGATTAGAGAGACTTGCATATCTGAAAGACTATTTATTCCCCTTCTCGTTTCATCTCCATCTGAAGTTTCCTGACACGCCGAAGGGGATGTGAATCAATGTGAGATCTGGGGAAGAGTATTACTGTGATAAGTTTATTCCAAAGACATGAAAGGGAATGCCATAATAAGCCGTCTGCCCCAAAGTATTTTAGACTGCAAGAGCGTGTGAGAATTTTAATCACACAGCTGTCTTCTCTTGTAGACTCGGCTCCCACCAACAGATGACATCTTTTGCGTGACAAATGAGAACTTCATAGCGTATCTAGGTTTCATTTGGAGTCAGACGCGTGTTTTAAAAGAGGAACAATTAATATTTAGCCACAACTTGATGCGTCTTCATGTAACAGATAAATGTCTAAGAATACAATTTCACCCAGAGCATGATGTCGACAGGCAGTAAGTGGGTTGTTTCACATGCAGCCTTAGCCAGAGGAATTCATCTATTCAGTGTGTGCAACAGCACCTCTCCAACAACTTGTTATAAAGCGAGTGTGAGGGCGACCCAGCAGGAGAAGTTTTCACTGGCATGTAACAAGCTTTTCACATTTCTCCACACTCTGAAAGGAAAGAACGGGGAGCACTGAATAGTAGAGATGAATGCAGCATATTCCACATATGTTAGGGAGCTGTATGATAAAAGGAATGGAGATAATGGAGACCAATTCTTCCAGTCCTTATGCTTCACAGAGGGTCAGTCAGATCATTAAGTTGCATTAGGAAGGCAGATATTCAAAGATTTAAATGTTGTTCAAATACTCAGTATCAATCAGTTCAAGGACTCTGAGCTGCAGTGGACCATATGATTGGCAAATTGGCTAAACATTTAAATAATGTCTGACAAACACACAGGTGTATTATTTACAAAGGGCAAAAGAATGAGAGTTTAGAGGTTGATGGAAAATCATAGAAACTTCTAATAGAGGATAATCTGTCACTTTGCCCTTAGTTTCAATGAAAACAATTGAGAGAGGAGATAATATGCTAAACACTATGTTTTCCATTGTTTTAGACTTAAAATTGCCCTCCACACAACAGCCATCGTCTAATCATAGATAAGCATCCATAACTAGGCATGGCAGGCATGTGACGCTTGCAGGGTTGTGTCTTTTTTTGCCTTTCCTAAACCTTAAAATACAAGAGGAAAACAGAGTAAAAGGAATGGAATAAACATAGAGTTTGCCTGCTCTGACATAAGACGCTTTGCATGCCTTAGCCTACTTAAAACACTAGTAGCGTGGTCTTCTAACATTACTTTGTGCGGTTTGGTTACATTAAAAAAAAAATGCTGTACAGGATTTGGACATCGAGCTGGTTCTTGATACAACCATATCAGAGTTGGGTGTAATTATCACATATCTGTCCTATTCTTTATTGTATTTGGGACATATTACATTTGTATTTAGGGAAGATTACACTACATGTGGCAAACATAACTTACAGTATGTCATGTTCGACAAACACATTGGTTTGTACTCAACCAGAAACCCTTTTCTCACATACATATGGTTAGTACTTCTTTAAACTAACAATAAATTATAGATCAAACCTCTGTGTTGCTTGTGCTAAGTATGTTTTTCTCTGTAAGCATCCAAATACAATTCTGCTCCTTACTTTTATTTCTTCAGAATGGATCATCAATTGAAGAGGATACTGACTTTTAGCCAGGACATGCATCTTTAGCCTCATCCTTTTGCCATGATATAATGTACCATCAAGTGCGTATTTAAGACCCTTTTACAGGGTTCTACTTTTAAAATGGTGTTGGGGTTTGGCAAAAATGGTCAATTAAACACAAAGAAAATCTTGTTGTCTAAAGGGAAATACCGCCTTTAAAAGAAATACTGTATGTAAATCACTTATCCCTATGACTTTAGGAATGAAATGCCTGGTCATTGTGAAAAAAGTGGAATTTTTAAAATTCTTTTTGTAGAAAAGACTGATTCGTGTGAACTCAATTTACATTTTTCTTCTGTCTTTCCCATGTCTTGAGTGTTGAGAGAGCAGCCTGGCCAGTGGCTCATACATACTGTTATCTGAGTTTGAGATAGCTGTTTAAGATGATTCTGAGAACCAGAAAACACAAGAAGGAGCAATTTCTGACAAGTATGCATTGGAACAATGAACCCAAATGTGATTATTAGAGTCAAATTGATAACGTCTGTGAAGCACGCTGGGATACGTGGTTCACAACCCGCCCAATATTACAGAGTGAGGCTTATTTTCCATTAGAGTTGTGAGGATCCAAACTGCCAAAACCGGGAGTGCTCAATCATCACATTTCTTACACACATGATGATTCTGTCCTCACTTGCTCTCAAATATTGTTCTGCTCTTATGATTCAGTCCCTGTCTTATCTTTCACAGATAGATTAGTATTAAAATTTATTTTGTGCTCACTTAATAATTTTGTCATTAATTAACTTCCACAGAATGAACCCAAACATATGAGAAGAAGTGCCAGAAATAAGTCCTTCCACTTTCTTTGACTTGTTGTTTAATTGTACAAGAGCAGACTAATATTTTGTTATTTAATCATGGAAGTTCAATGTGGTTAACCTGTGCTTTGTACGTGTACATGCTTGGTAGTGTTAAAGTTGATGGGTTTTGCAGAGACTGATTGTGACAGAGCTGTTGACTGAGACAACATAACTAAATACTGTCCTGCAAAACCCAGACATGTTTTGGTAGGGGGTCCTTTATGTGAACAAAATAGAAACAGATAATTAGTCCCCCTGGCCTCCATGTCTGTGCTCACTACTGCTGTTTTGTTGAAGACAGGAGTGAACAGTATATATTCCCACTGCATGCTACAGTATTGTCTTTCTGATGGTTTCTCTTGAAGATAATCCAAAACACCCTCATGCTGGAGGGGTTTCACTGCTGGCTTAAAAACCAAGTTCAAAGTTCAAATCCAAAACTTGGAACAATGTCTACCACATAAATTCAGCCTCATTCAGCTTCAAGGCAATGTTGTTTTTAGGGTTTGAAAGTGAAGGTTATTTGGTATGATCTGGCTATCCATACTGTTGTGGTCTGACAGAATGAACAACTGTTAGAATTCAGCTGTCTCATCTTATTGTGTGGTCTGTCTTACAGCATTTTTCTTCAGATTTCCGATATCTTTGGTTCTTTCAGTTCCAGCAGTTCCTTCAGTGCCAAAACCTCCATGTTATTCAATCTTGTCTTCAGTCTTCAAATCTTTCCTTTGACATGAAGAGAAAACAGAATCATAGAAGGTTTGCACTCGATTCCAAAGCGCTTAAACTTGTTTCCAGAATTTTGAATAGAAACTTAAAGGGAAATTGATCTGGAATGACCAGCCAACAGATTTTCTTGTCTTGAGAGAAAAGAAGTAACACTTGTGAGTAGATGTTGTAGATTACTGTCTTTAGACTTTTTTTCCAATGTAAATGAAACACAACACCAGACTTATAATGGCCATATAAAGTTAATTAGTTATGATGTTAGCAAGCCGTTGCCTATTTACACATCCAGCAGACACAGAGCAACATTACTATTGAGTTGCAGTTTCTGTTTCTGTCCACCTGATGATTTTAAGTCATCTCCACCAACTCGTGAGAAAAGATATCTGTCTGTTTAGCTGCTGAATGCTCCACTATGTTCAACAGCTTGACTTTAACTTCGTCTGCCTGCTGTTTGGTAATGAGCAGGTAGTGTACAGTGAGTTTTTAGAGCTTTCTCCCTGAAATTAGCTGCCTGCTGCTGCTGGAAAACAGGTCAATGAGAACGGTGAGATGGAACCAAAACAGGAAATTAGTCTGCCATAAAACCAAAACAGTGAGCTGAAAGATGGTAAAACAGTTGCAGAGTTGGGTGATATTTCACTACAAGCAACACTTTTCACATTACACATAGTCATTCAATCCATCATTGTTAATATAAAAGTAATGAAGCTTTAACCAAGTACATCATCTTTTAATCATAACCACAATCTTTTGCTAATCTTAGCCATGAATACTTTTGCTGCATGTGTTAACTAGTTGTTTTTGTGTTTGTTTTTTCACCTAAACCTAACCCAGATAGCATACTGAAGTGGTGCCCCTTCAGGCAATGATGTGGCACTACTGGCCTTCTTCTGGCCCACACAAAATGAATGTGAGCCTGAAATGGCCCATATGTAAACCAGCAAATATGGCCCAAATATCCCAAATCAAATGTGGACCTTTTTTGGTAAAGATGTGATGCTCTTGCTGGATGTGGGCCAGTTCTGGTTTATCTGGTTTGGTCTTGGTTGACATATGGCATTACTCTGGCTTGCTCGTGGCCCAGATTTGGGAAACAAGAGTGGACTGCCTAAGTGCCATCATTCCACACGGTATGTGGGCCAAATGAAAGTGCTGAAAGTGTCAGGTAAGGGCTGGATTGGGGCCACAGCCCAACTTTAACCGTAGTCGTAGCAGTTTAGGAAAAATGGTCTATAAATAATTTTTGTAACAATTCTAAAGACACTATTTATTGTCATCCTGATGGTTAGGATTGGGGTTAGGCTTAGCATTAAATCAGAATTAGCTCAGTTGGGTTGTTTTTTACTTTGGTAATTGTTGATCGGGAGGTTCACTATTGCCCATGTTATTTGCGCTATAAAATATCAAACACATTGGATGCTTTGTGAATGGGTTCAGTTGGCCATTATCCTAAGTGGGATATTGTTCACTGAATAATGAAAGTCGGTGTACGTCTGACACCACTCATTGACATATCCATATTACCTCAGTGTTTTCCCTTATGAGTAGATCAAATAATTACTAAATGGGATACCTATCTTAATTATATTAATGACTCATAAGGATATTCTTATAGCTTATAAGGCCTTTTGTGATGGTTTGTTGTTTTTGCTTTATTTAGTAGTAGGCGGCTGGGGCTCAGGAGGTAGAGTGGGTTGTCCACTAATTGGAAGATCAGCGGTTGGATCCCTGGCTCCTCCAGTCTGCATGTTGTGTCCTTGGGCAAGATACTGAACCCCAAACTGCTGTGAAAATGATTAGAAACTCCTCTTTGTGGGCAGGCACCTTGCATGGCAGCTTCTGCCACCAGTGTATGAATGCGTGTGTGAATGGGTGAATGTGGCATGTAGTGTAAAGCGCATTGAGTGGTCGGAAGACTAGAAGGGCGCTATATAAATGCGGTCCATTTACCATTTACCATATTTTTAGCATTGTTATTATATATTAATGTTTGGTTACTATATTTTTATCAAACATTACATGCCACATACTGTACTTGTAACTATTCCCCAATATAGTGATGAAAAAAATGTATTTTGTTATTTAGTTTGGAGTTTTTGTTGTTGAAAAAGCAGTAAAAGGCAGCTATTTTATTTCTTTGGTATATCTACTGTGTGATTGCGGACTAAAGTATTATAGCCTGCATGAAAAGGATTATATTTGAAATACATGTATATTGCAGTGATGACATGTCAGCATTTGATTATGATTTAGCATTCACCCTATACTATTGGCTTGGCTGAAATCCCTCTGCAGTGATGAGTGGTTTTTTATTGCTTTGACCCAGAGTCTATGACAGACACAATGCATTTCCGACTGAAAGACAACTTCTGAGGACGTTCATAAAGATAAATAACTTTCATTCAGGAAGATTTTGTGCATCATTAAACATGGCAAACCTATTAGTTTGGAGAGGTTTGGAGGAGAATCCCACAAGAGATCAGCTACATCAGATCCACTGCAGTAATCATAAAAAGAGGGATAATGCCTTGCCAGCCCAACAGCATCAAAGGGGATATAGGGAACTTAACACCGCTCTTTGTGCATGAATAAACAGGATGATGGTTCACTCTGCGTACAGATAAAAGCAGCTCTCAAGCGCTGCCCTTTATTTTGACTTTCATTTGGAATTGCTGTCACGAATCGGTTCACTTAATGCCCATAACCTCTGCCGCCAGCGTGGCTTGGAACAATGTCTGATTCTGCGTTACCTTTCCCCATTAAAATACTATAAAACCTCTAATACAATACATTAACTATACAGAATTCAAAAGAGCCAATCATAGGTCATTTTGTCTGCTCCTGTGATGGCTAATTGGTGCCTTTTGTGACTCCGGATGCAGACAATGTGACCCCTCAGCTAAAATTATCATTCATTTTTATATGAGATTAATATTTGGCAGAGGGAAGGAAAGAACATTTGCTTCAGGCCATTCCTTTTCATTTTTAACATACCCTATCTATACATATACTGTACATCATCATGAGGTTATCCTTGTAGAATATACACAAGAAATCAAAATGGTCACCTGATCCTGGACCTTCTGGCTCTGCAGACTTTCTTATCTTTAAGGTGGACATTTGGTAGTGGTAATGTGAAACTTTGGGTCTGCAGACCGCCTGTGTGTTCAGACAGCGAGGGCTTTGGTTCAAATAAGTGCGCCTGCAGAGCTGGACGTGCAGCGGCATACCTTTTGTTGTGAGTATATATTGACATTTCACACTCCAGAAAATGAGCAGCTCCTGGCCCTTGGCCCTTGATGTGGGTGCAGTGCCACAGAGCAAATTAAAGGCAGCTCAGGGGAAAAGACAGGAAATAGACATGGCCTCTCTGTTGGGCTGTTTGTTTTTCTCAGGGCCGATAGAGGCAGCAGGCCAACAACTTAGTTTGTATACTACATAAATATAGAGTCACCTTGTAGCAATCTCTGATAAGCTAAGTACTTATTTAATTGTCATCACCTACAAGATCATCTTCATGCTCCTTTGTTCATTGCGCACAGTCAAAACCAATAAAAGCAGCACCTTGGAGCAGCCACCCAAACCTTTCTCCAAACTCACTCACTCACTCAACACACACACACACACACACACACACGTTCATTCATTTCCTGGAGACTTATCCTAACCTTAACCATAACCACTACTTGCCTAACCGTAACCCTTACCCTAACCTTAACATAACCCTAAACTAACCTTAACTTTAAACTAAGTCTTCACCTTAAAATTAATGATTTATGTTAAGGGGACGTGCATTTTGTCCCCATAAGGGAGGCGAGTCCCCACAACATGACTGTGTAAACAGATTTACGTCCCCACAACATGAGGAATACCTGACACACACACACACACACACACACACACACACACTACAGCCTTATCTTCCATCAATGTGCTGGACTGACAGCTTTTCATTTGGACCGTCCTTGTGGTAAACAGGTACTTTTCAGAGCGGTATTAGAACAAGTTTATTGATCGCCCATCCGCTCACTGCTTATTTGGTTGACAGAGGTGGTGTACCTCAAATCAACATACCTTCACCAGCACAGACAAGTGTGGCTTCAAGGGAAGCGTGTGCATGTGTGTGTGTGTGGGAGTGAGGGCAAGTAGGTCAGAGAAGCTCTCAGTTTGCCTCACTGCCTCCAACTTAAACTATGATATGAATCAGAATGTACCAAAAAAATTGGAAAACCTAATATACAAAATGATGGACACTTATGGATCTAACCTATTTGTCAACTATTTAGTCTTAGTCTTAGTCCTGTGTTAAATGTCTTTATTAGTTTTTATCATATTTAGTCAACCTCATCCTGTTTTTTTGAGTCAAGTTTTAGTTGAGTAAAAGTCTAGTCTTATTTAGTCCAAGAAAACGGTAATTATTGTAGTATAGTTTTAGTCAATGAAAACTGTTAACATTTTAGTCTTTTTTTTAGCACTGATAAAAGTTAGTTAGCTTGTTAATTGATTTAGTTTCACATAGAGCAGGTCTAGACCACACTCTTTAATTTACAGAGACCCAACATTCCCCCATGAGCAAGCACTTGGCAACAGTGGTAAGGAAAAACTCCCCTTTATTGGGAAGAAACCTCAAGCAGAACCGGGCTCTAGGTGGGCGACCATCTGCCGTGACTGGTTGGGTTGAGAGAGAAAGAGGGAGGGGGAGAGGGACACAGAGAAGAACAACAATAATAACAATAACAACAATAATAATAATAGAAATTTGACTAGTAATACTAGTGGTAGCAGTGGGCAAAAATAACTAATAATAATAGCAGCAGCGGTGGGCGTCATGTTGGACAGCAGTTGGTCCGCAGGTCTCCTTCGAGAACGAGAAAGCACAAAACTAAGTGGAAGATGCCAAGTTAGTAATATGCATTAATGGTACATGAATGCATACAGATGGAGAGGGGGAGGAGGGGAGAGGAGCTCACTGCATCATGGGAAGTCACCTGGCTGTCTAGGCCTATAGCAGCATAACTAGGGGCTGGTCCAAGGCGAGCCTAGCCTTTAACTATAAGCTTTATCAAAAAGGAAAGTTGTAAGCCTACTCTTAAACGTAGAGGCTGTCTGCATCCTAGACCCAAATTGGAAGATGGTTCCACAGGAGAGGAGCCTGATAGTTGAAGGCTCTGCCCTCCATTCCACTTTTAAAGACTGTAGGAACCACAAGTGAGCCTGCATTCAGGGAGCGCAGTGTTCTAGTGGGGTAATAGGGTACTATGAGCTCTTTAAGATATGATGGTGATGGTGCCTGACCATTAAGAGCTTCATAGGTGAGGACAAGGATTTTAAATTAAATTCTGGATTTTACACTGAGCCAGTACAGAGAAGCTAAAATTGGAGAAATATGATCTCTTTTCCTAGTTTTTGTCAGTATACATGCAGCTGCATTCTGGACCAGATGGAGAGTCTTTAGAGACTTGTTGGGGCAGCCTGATAATAAGGAATTGCGATAATCCAGCCTAGAAGTAAGACATGCGTGGACTAGTTTTTCTACATCTTTTTAAGACATTCAGGGTCTTCATGAACTTTGATAAACCTGTGACTTTTCATCTGGTGCCATTTGTCTGTCAGTTTGGTTTATTTACAATGACCATTAATCAATTAATCATTTTTGTTTGCTTCCAGCTTGTCGTCAGCAAGCAATGTATTAACTATTTTGCTTGCTTGTAACTAGTTAGCTACCTAACTAACTGCTAGCAAAAGAGCTATAGAGCTAACTAGAAGTCACTTATTTTTCTTGAGTAATTTTAGTCCATGGCATCCTGAGGCAGACAAGCAAACTCCACAGTATTGTTGAGAGAAAGCAGGTCACAGTCAGGTCAGTCAACAAGTGTCTTTTTGTGACATCAGAGGAGGAAAGGATATTAGTTTAGGGGACTGCAAGTTAAACAAGATGACATCATAGTGACGCTATGAACTTCGGCCACTGGTAACATAGCACAAAGCAGATGTACTTTATGAACTATGAAGCAAAAGTACCATTTTCTGCACCTGGTGGACATGAGGGAGTAGTGCTGTTGCTAATGGCCAGATTGATAAAACAGCAGTGAAGCCATATACTTTGACCTCCCTCATGAATACTATGATAGCTTTTTGTTTAAATTTGTATTTCATTCAGGGTTCATACTTTACCTTCAAGTTGTGAAAGTCATGCTAAATGTTACCTTGCACTCTGAAAAAGTTGTTTTTTTTGGCTCCAGCCATTGAGGTTGAACTCCAATGAGATTATTTCTGTCTCCAGGGCCAGAAAACTCTGCCTCCAAGCAATGTTGTGTAACTAACACACCAATCTGCTGGACACACACAAACAGACTGTTGTGGTTGTTGGCGACTAGGATGATGTATGAGATCTATGAACCACCACATCACAACAAACTGATACTGACAAGGGCGTAGTACAGCCAAAATTTTTGAGGGGGCACAAATTGATATAAACGGACACAATATAAATCACTAGAGAATACAGACAAATAAAACCCATATACAGTATGAAAGGGACTTTCCACTGCAAGAAACTAAAACAGGAGGATAGTGGAGATTTCTTTCTACAGTTTAATCATCAGAACACTCCTGTCTGTCAGATATCACTTATCTATAAGGCACAGTCCCATCTCTTCTAATGTCCATGACTGAGACTAAAACATTTGGAAGCCAAGGCTCCAAGACGCTGATGTTTTGGTCTGAGAATCGGAGCTAGCCTGAGGTGCTAATGGAGCTGTGTCTCATCCCTGACATGCTGTGAAGGCTGCTGATACGCTGTGGTTTTTCAAGACGAGGAAAGTTTGCAGACTTTGACAGTGCTCTGGCCATCTTGACAGGCTGCACCTCTGTCCTTGTGAGGACGCCGTTCACGCAGGAATGCCAGGATGGCTCCGGCTGATGCAGTGTCTGCCCAGGTCTTTATTGTCTCACTTTATTAAATTAGCTGTCAATATGTTGACAAGACTGCCTGTTTCCTGCGGTGGCATAATGCCTGGGAATGAACTCAGGAGCTGTTAAGAGAGGGTTTCTCACTTGCCGCTCTGTCTCCTAAAAACTGTTTTTTTTTCAGACTTTGCATTGGTTTTCAGTTCTGAAAATCCACAGTTTCTGACATCCACAGGTGCCGATGAGGGGATTAGTGTGATCATTGTAATATTTTATGATAATTATTATAATTCTATGATATTTCATTAAGGTAAATTTAACTTTATTTACATGGTCTGTTTGATGTGATTACATCATCTGTCAGTTGGTACCTTTATATGCACACTAGTCCCCTTTTATATCCTATCATGCTTTAAATCATATTCAGGATATGTTATGGAACATTAGAAAGCTGATTATTTATAGTCCTGTTTCATCATCCTGGTTACTGATTATCTGTGCATGAGTGTCTTTGATGCTTCCAGTCTCTGTCATTTCTGCATTGAGTTGTAGATATTAACTACTTTCAACTACGGATGTTCTGATCACATTGTATGATCCAATACTTAATTGGAATTCAAACATTTAATAAACGTTTTATAAAAAAACACATACATAGTATAGGTGTTTATTAATATGTTAACTATAACTATATAGTAAAGGCTGCTGTATAAGCTGATAATGAATGACAATATAGTAAAACACAGCTGTAATAATATAAAATATGCCTTAATAGGAGAATGTGTCATCTAAAAACACTTGCTATACTAACTATGCTAACATTGTACTCAGCAAAGTATTTGCTGAGATCTGAAAACACGTCACTTAAGTCAGACAGGGTAAGAAACCAAATCAAACCAACAGTTTATCTAAATTATCTGAACCATTTTATTTGGAGGTCAGCCCTCATTGCACACGATAACTGTGTGCATTCACTTTAGTTTTCTCTTCCAAACAAGTTCGACTACCTGGGGGTTTATTTTTTTCCTGCCCAGTGGGACTTCTTTTTAGTAATAATGATGCATTCTGAGATCTTAGCAGTTAACTTACTTTGTGTAATGTTATCCTAATCAGTGGTTCCAAACTAGGGGATAGTGCTAGGAAAAAAAAAGAAATAATTAATCTATTCCACTGAGACTTTTTTGACTTTGGTATTTACCAGGTCTGAACTCAGAAGGTGCTGCTTGAAGGAAACAGATACGGCGTAACAATCTAGTCTGCTACTGATACCAGCTTTCATACATACTTACTCCTCGACACTTCCTACACATGCTGAATGGCTGCCTGTATGCCAGAGACTACTGAAAACACTGCTTGGAGGCATCTGGCTTGCCAGAACGGTTCATGTACCAGAGTCAGACAGTAGACTCAGTGTTAGTTCGCCTAAGGATACTATTATATTCCTGCCTCCTGAGGAGTTTGGCGAGACTTGCTGCTGCAGTTTGGTTGATAGTTGGACACTTGTAGTGTGTATAAGTGTTAATAATTGTCTCCATTCAGTTCTTTTTGCTGTTACTGTCATGATACAGTACATACATGTCGGAGGATTTTTATTTATTTACCATAAAATGATACCCACACCTACTGTTAGTGTGTCCTGCACTCTTATGAACAATACCTAACACTTGAGAAAAAACAAGAGTTTGATACATTTAGAGGTGCAACCCTATATATACTGTGGGTGTACCCCCTAGAGAGGCATAGAGTTTCAACAGGGGGTGTTGATACTTTCATAATACACCTCTGCCAAAGCATGGAGACGTCTGTGAAATGACTGTCACATAAATATGAAGCAGATGTTGAACCAACATCGACTGCTCCAATGCTACAAAAACACAGACAAGAAAATATGATGATGCTTGATATAGACAGTGTAAAATAAGTGTATAGCTGGTGATGATCAAACTAACATCAGCACGTTTTTCCTCACACATCACCACCTGATTGTGACCGATGCCCGTTTGACTTCCCATCTTGTAAAGTTTTCTTTCGTCCCACATTGCTACTCACAGCTCTGATTGATTACTGCTAAGTGACCATACAATGTGATCGATGTAATTGCTGGATGACAGTGTAAACAATTTCCTCATTAAATATATGGCCTTTGCTGTGTAATATAGCACCTTTGCACTTTCTCTCTGAAGGTTAATATTTAATAAGAAAATGTAATAATTTCTTCTGATGTAAAGGGGATCTGTCTTTATTCAGGTGTTGGTATGATAAAGTGTGTGAAGCCCTGATAGTAAAATTGTTTAATGTTCACTGTGGCTGTGACCTAGTGTGTAAGAAAAAATTCCAAGTGATTTCAAAATCGAAATGTGGAGCCAACCTCAAACCAAAAAAACCAATGCTATCATATGACTTATGACGCCAGCGCTCCCTCTTTTTTCAGAAAAACGTTACATACTGAAGTATTTGTATTTGAAGTCTTTGTATTAATTTCAGATGATGTAGCAAATTCACTATGTTGGAAGTAACAGCAAAGATGTGTGTGTGTGTGTGTGTGTGTGTGTGTGTGTGTGTGTGTGTGTGTGTGTGTGTGTGTGTGTGTGATGTGGGTGCATGTTTGAAGAACACTGATAGATTGTAATGGCCTTTACTCAAATAAGCAATAATGTTACATGTTTAAAATACAGGTGAACTATTAAGTGGAAAGATCAAATTTAAATATGAACATGATGAACATCTATGAACATGAACATAATTGTCAGACTCGGGGAAGCAGGAGTGGACCCAAACGCAGAGGCCGGAATGCAGATATGATGAAAAACCCCTTTAATTGTGGATGGTCATGGACAGGCAAACAGAGCTGAACAGAGCTGGCAGAAGAAACAACACAAAACGATCCCACAAAGACTGATCAGAAAACCAGAACTTAAGGAAACTGAACTAACAAGGAGATGAGGTGCAGGTGGGGAGATGGATGGAGAACTCGAGAGGGGAATGAACATACAGGGAGCTGATTGGCTGAGGACACACAGGGAGCGGGGCAGGGCTGACGAGGCTAACACAGGGCAGGTGTGGGGAAGACAGCAGGGCAGGGCTAACGAGTCCAAATGCAGGGCAGGTGTGGAGGAGTACATGAACACACAAGAGAAACAGAACAAAAACCCAGAAAACAAACTCAATGCCATCTACACTAACCCATCCAAAACCAACCACAAACACAAACCCAAGCACACAACCCAACAAACTAATGATGCAGTCCTCTAAAACCCACCACCCAAACATACAAGAAAACCCTTATGAACTGAGGGACTAAACAGACGTGCAAAACCAGGAGACCCCACAGAACAAAACATAAGACCAAAAAAACACCCAAAGTCCAGGCAAGATGTGACACATAATATATCACCCTCCAAAAATAAATTTTTCAAAATATGAAATGCAGAATTCTATACAGAATATAACTTGTGAAAGCCAGATATTTCAGCATCTGGCCCGGTAATCACGGAGTGACTGGAATTAATCTAAAATCCAATCCAACTCCTGCAGGTATATTACAGTCATTTGGTGTTATAGAGCAATAAAAATCCTCCTTTATTGCTCTTTTTAAGTGTTAGAAGTCATGATTGGAGCAATTTTGAACAGTGTGACAGAGCAAATTGTCTCTTATATTGTTGGCTTAATACAGTGAGCCTTCACGTTGACAATGTAACTTATCATTCTAGTCTTGTTCCCAAATCGTTCTTTTGTCGCTCCATGTTGGCATCATTTGCATAAAGCAGTGTAGGTTTATAAAGCCAGGACCATTAGTGACAGATTCATGCATGCTGGAAGTCAGAGGACACTGTGTTATATATGAGAGAGAAGCATCTGTGGAGGAGAGACGCTTAATGTTTTTCTCCCCAGGAATGAACATTTTATTAAAGTGGAGGTAGAGCAAATCCATCTGCTAGCAGAAAGCCACATATAAACCCTCTATGAGCCTCCAGTTCTCTGTCAATCTGGGTAGGGTAACATCTAGATTGGCTGCTGATTTGCTCCTAGTTAAGTGATGGCTTTAAAACACCTTCACTGATAATCTCCAGCTTCCCTCGACCTGGGGTTCTTTCCATCAACAGGTGTCTAATGTCTGAGTGGCTATTCCTTCATAATTCAGCTGAATACGCTATTATTCTTCAAAATTGGAGACTTTCTTCATCCTGAGCACTCCCGCGTTCGCCATATCCAGCCAAAAAAAGGAAGGTAATATCGAGTGCTGGTCTGAGGGGAGAGAAGCAACTGCTTATAGCCACTCCTTCCATCCCATAGCTCCAACTTACTAACTCACTTTCTCACTGAACAAGCCAACCATAGCTCACCAATGACATTTTAGAGCAATATCTGTTTGGGGATCTGAAAATCCCTCATATGTAATTGTAAAACATCCTGCAATGCTGCAATATTACTTTTTTTTTCTTTTTGTCATCACAGTTGATATGATAAAAGTGAGATCATGCTCAGGAGAGTAATGGACTCCCCTTCCTGGATTAATTTCCTGTAACTTGTTAATTAATATGGCTTCACTAATAAACTTTTCTCTTTGGCTGCCTTCCCAAAACAGGGTTGACCACAATCAGTCAGAGGAATGCATTACCACAACACAGGTTGGCACTCATTCATTAGTCACTAATCACTGTGAGTTATACTGCAGTGGAGGCCCTCCATTATGAGAATATAAATCTCCTATATTAATATGGCGGAAACGAATGGCTTATTGGCTAACTGAAAGGTCAGTTCTGAGTCAAAGTCACATCCACTAACCCCTGTGTGAACAATTAAATCTGAACATTAGCATAATATAAAATATATTGGAGGATGGCAGCAGGCTACGACCCTGACATCTGAGATTCCGCTCTGACAACACCTATTCCTCATGTGAACAACAGCCTTCAAACACAGCCCTCGACATCAACTGATGATACATTCACAGTTAAAACTCAACAGCTACCTTTGAGGAAGGCAATATTCTCCACTTGACATGTTGGTTTTGTGCTGTGTAGTGCCTCATTAAAGAAAGTGAAAGGAAATTATAGTTTATTACAACTTGGGTTTTATTTTCCTAGCTCTGCTATTGATTTCATGTGTAGGAATCAAGAAACTACTGCCTTTAATGCCTTGTTGAAGGGAGACACAATGGACATTCTTAAAGGATAATTGTGGTTTATTACAACTCAGGTCCTATATTTCCACTTTTGCCCATCATTTCAACATTGCACTCACCAAAGTATTTTCTGAGATCTATTAATGCATTGACATCACTAAAACAGATCCATCAGGGCAAAAAACATAAGCAGTCAGACAATCAAACAGGTTGTAAACAAGCCAACAGATTAGCTAGATTAGCTAGCACTTTATTTGGAGATTAAACTGGAAGTCCATCCATCCATTCATCTATCTATTTTCAACCGTTTATCCGGGACCAGGTCATGGTGGCATCAGACTGAGTAAGGAAACCCAGACTCCTCCTGGGGGATCCCCAAGGCTTTGCCAGGCCAGCAGAGATATGTAGTCCTTCCAGCATGTTCTGGGTCTGCTCCAGGGACTCCTACCAGTTGGACGTGCCTGGAACACCTCCAGAGAGAGGTGTCCAGGAGGCATCCTAATCAGGTGCCCAAACCACCTCAGCTGGCTCCGTTCAACGCAAAGGAGTAGCGGCTCAACTCCTAGATGCCCGAGCTCCTCAACCTATCTCTCAGGCTGAGCCCAGACGCTCTCCAGAAGAAACTCATTTCAGCTGTTTGTATCCACAATCTCATTCTTTCAGTCAAAGCTCATGACCATATGTGAGAGTTAGGATGTAGACTGACTGGTAAATTGAGAGCTTTGCCTTCTGGCTCTGGCTCTTTCTTCACCACAACAGTCGGGTACAATGCCCGCATTACTGCTGATGCTGCACTGATCCGCCGGTCAGCCTCACACTCCATCTTACCTTCACTTGTGAACAAGACCCCGAGATACTTGAACTCCTCCACTTGGGGCAGTAACTCACTCCCAACCCATGGGGAGCAGTCCACCTTTTTCTGGCAGAGCACCATGGCCTCAGATTTGGATGTGCTGACTCTCAACACCAGCTGCTTCACATTCCGCTGCAAACCATCCCAGTGCGTGTTGGAGGTCACAGGGTGTCACTTACCATTCATCACTGCACAGCAATTAGTAATGTTTTTAATGTTCGCCCTCTTTTTTTATCTCTAATATAACTTTGACTAACCTTGGTCCTCTTTGCAGTCAAAAATAATGACGTGTTCAAAAGTATTGTTAATAGTTTTGCATTATTAGAATGAAGAAAAAAAGTCTTTGGAAAAATATCAGAAATCCTCCTTTTGGTCTCAGCTGACTTGGTGGTGTGTCGGTGTCTGTGTTTGATTGACAGTAGCTACAGGAGCATGTTGGAGGCTTGTTTGATTGACAGCAGCTGGCAAGCTACCAGTATTACACTGTATTAACAGAAACAATCTGCTGTAGCTACATGTCATGGACAGACAATGTGTTGTTAACAGGGATTTTGAAGAGCAACAACCAAACTAACAGGTCTGAAGTGACATTTGCAGGTATGCTTACATGCTGTGTGCTGCAGCTGAACAGCTGATTGGCTATCTAGAATGCTAACTGACATTAGCGGTAGGGATGGGAATTGACAAGATTTTATTAATACCAATGCCATTATTGATTCTGCTTATCGGTCTGATTCTTTATCATTTCCTTTATCATTATCATTTCCGCTAACGTTAGTCTCTGGGTAATGGTGTAGAAAGTTCACGATATACTTCACATTCTTCTCACAAAGGCAATTGTTTAGTCATTAGATCAAAACATATTTGCAACCTCTGCCCTCTCACTGTTATCGTAGGATACTGCTCACACCTGCCTGCTATGGTGGTACAGTCGCTCAAAACATGAATGAGCACCAATGAATGAGCAGGAATCATTGTCTCGAACGAGATCGTCAGTGAGTGACTCGAGTCGAGACAACCTGGCAGCTACTCACTGAACGAGATCAAATGAACCGTTCTCTCAAACTAGGACGTATGAGTGAACAAGAAGCGATTTAATCAGACGAGCGAGTTGAGACAGACTGCAGGTTGAACTGAACGAGACTGAACGAACTGCTGCTCTCTGGAACTAGGAGGTCTGCTACCTGCCCCTCAAAAAGACAGATCGTTAGTCAGTGTCACATCTCATTTCTGAACATTGTATTTAGCTTATATAGCCTACTTACATACAAGTGGGATGCTGAATCAATGCATTTAAATTAATATTTTATCTTTATTAATGTAAACTTATACATGATGACTGGTAATGCACTGAAGAGAAATATTGTGGGGCAGGCGGCACTAGCTGTCGAATGTCCCTGTACTATAACCGAGTGTCACAGAAACTGACGGCATATTTTGCAAAAGGTATCAAAACTCGAAAGGTTTGATACATTTACATGTATCAACCCGAAGGAACCGATACTGTGAAAAGAATCGGTCCGCCCATTACTACTTGCAGTTCCACCTTTTTCGTTCTGTCAACATCACATGCCTGGGCATCGATAAGAGGAATTGATTGGAATTGATAAGCTCGGAGGCATATGATATCGATGGATCCTATAGTTTGGAACTGGTTCTAAACTGGAACCGCTTCTTGATTCCCATCCCTAGTTAGCAGTGCACTTTTCCCCGATGAACGTTTGTTTGATGGTTGTTCAACAAGCTAAGGTGCAGGACAAGACGTGTGTTCATATTTGTAAGTTAGGTAAGTAGGATTCTGATCTTTAATGCATGTTTAATAAACTGATTATATGTTTTATGGATAAAATATTGATCTGAAATGTAACTATAGATGTGAAATAAATGTAGTGGAATAGAAAGTACAATATTTCTCTCAGAAATGTAGTGGAGTGGAAGTATTAAGTCGCACAAAATGGAAATACTCAAGTAAAGACCAAGTACTTTAAAATTGTACTTAAGTGCAATAAAGTAAATGTCCTTAGTTACATTCTGCCACTGCATTCCTTTTTCATAGCAGACATTTAGACCTGTCATAGTTGCAAAAGCACAGGTGTTACTGATAACATTCTCTCTGTTCTAGTCAAGTGTCCCAAGTCATGACAGTGAGCCAGCATGCACAAGAACTGATTAACTGAATCAACTTAATAGAATTCAGCCATCATTCATTTTGTTATTTACACCTGTGCTGTAGCTGCTGTCAGATGAAAAAATGTCTTCTGTGAAAATAGCCTATTGTAATTTGTTCTATGTGTATTTACAGCTGCAATAACGTGAGTGTTTTCTTGACATCACATATCAATGCCAGGTGTGAATGGAGACTATGTGTACCTGCATTTGCTTTTCAAAGTATTTGTCAGTATTATACCACGCAGGTCATCATTGTAAAAGAAAAAGGGTTTTTAATTGACTTAAATACAAGTGATGTTTGTTCATTTAGACTCTTTAATCTCTTTTACTGAGGTCATATTTGTAAGCCAAGACGAGTCAAGAGGATTTTCTTTTTATTGGTAAAAATGTAATCAGCAATTTTTCCACACCTGCTGTAACTCAAAATAATCTAAGCATATCTTTTACAGTTTAAAATATCCTTCAAACATAAGACTCGAAGCAAACATGATGTATGTCAGATTTTAGACTGAAATCTTCATACAAATACGTAAACTATGCCAGTAGAGGGGCAACATTAATCCTTCCTGAAGTCCCTTTGTGTGTTTAATTTATTACTATGATGTTATCATAAAACACTGCTGATAAGCCAGTGCTTTCATGTAAAAATATGGATATTAAATATTTTGCAGTATAATAATACAAGTATTCATTGATAGCAGTGACATAATGACAATCTCTGTTTAACGCAGCACCTAAAGAGCTGTTTCTGTCCTCCAAAAGCAATGACATTTCTCATTCATCACCTCTGCACTTTACATTTATTCTGTTTTTATGCATTTTGTAATGCATGCATTTGAATGCATTTGAATTCATGTAGGTGGCTCTGATGGTTATATGTATCACATGATTGGGTCTGTGTGTGGCTGCACATCTATTTTCTCTTTGCTAGATAAAAGGAGATGACTTTGACCCTGACCTTGAGGGAAAGCTGTGATGTCTCAACAACACTGTCTCACTGCACGGCTCTGTCCAGGCTGTGTGTGGTCACGTTCACGTGCACACATACACACACACCCACACACAGCCAGGGGGGGTCACACATTTTGCTCAGATAGACCACTGTGATACTCGTTACTAATATATACATTAAAATCATTAAAATGATCATGTGGCACAGGGAGATCTTATTGGTTCTGCAAGGAGTTTTAAATCTTTTAACATTGTTCATTCATACTTTCTGTGAAACAACATTTTTTATACTATTTATTATTTTTCATCAATAGGCATTCAGTTTATTTACATTTTGAAAATGTCTCTATATAGTACTTCATAATCATATGTAATGATAATGAACTTTATTATTATTATTTCTTAATCAGCTGTCACATAAACATGAGCGGCGGGGGCGTCACATATTACATTCAGGGAAATTCAAATTAAACTATTCAATTCAATTATTGCGCCACATGTGCACACATTTCACGTGATGACGACATTCAATAGCGAATTCTGAATCAGTGGTTTGATGTGATAAATCCTCACCCATGCTTTGTTTGGCGGTGCTGTAAACAGACACACTGCTAATAACTCCTCTGTTGCATTTTTGTAACTGCTCGTACTATGTTTGCTGACCCCGGTTACCGTCCTGGTCCTGATTTAGAAGTAAGAAAACCTTCATATTTACACTGACATTTGTAAAAACACAAGTTACTAAAAGCCATCAATGTTAACATAACAGCATGTCATGTGGTTCACTTCATATGTCTTGACAGGTATGTTGATCTTTTATAAAATGATCTATAGATTATATATCTATAGTTTAAATAGTTTTGTTTGACATTTCTGGTTTAAGAGCATTTAACAAACATCACCAGCTTGACAGAAGAAACTATCAAGACTTGTCCAGACTGAAAATTTGTAGAGCTGTAGCTAATAATTATTTTCAAGAAAACACTGAGAAATGGCCATTACAATCTCCCACAGCCCAAGGTGACATATTTAAATATCTTGTTTTGTCCAAACAACATTCCAAAATCCAAAGATTTTCAATTTAAAATGACCGAGGAAAGCAACAAATCCCCACATTTCAGAGGATGTTTTTGGCTTTTTTTTTAAAATAACAAATTATTGTCAAACTAATTGATTGACATACAGCTGAGATTACGGCTGAAAATGACGAAGGATGACATCAGAGGAAAGCTCTGGTGGATATCATAGTTCGGGGAGAAAACAATGGTCATGATGATGTATTATGCATGCTGTAGCACTGGTAAAACTTCATGGGATTTGTAGTTTTTTGCATGATAACAAATTAATTGTAACATGATTACAATCATGAGGGGTTCAAACTCTAATGATAGATTTATCTATGGACAATTAACACCAGGAACATGTTCCATTTTTTTAAAGAGACACCAAAAAACAGTTACATAGTTATAGATGCTAGTGGAGCAGCAGCTAGCCTAGAGGTGATGACTCTCATTACACTTCTGTCACTGTTCCCACCTGTAGCCACAGGTGTCATAAGGATTATAACTTTAAGGAAACACTGGTAACTGTTCAAAACAGAAAATTGTTCGATTTTTTTCTTCCTTTTCAAGGCGTCTCTCCAACATTAAACAGCCTGCAGAGGAGAGACAGACAGGAAGTCATGACGTGAGACTGGGGTTGATGTAAGTGAAGTCATAACGCTACAAGGACACTGTGTGCAGCATCACCTGCTGGGCCACCAGGATGCCCTGACTAAATTAATCTTTAGTCAAATTAACCTCCTCTTTTTGTTGCTAAATCAGCATCACTATGAAGCCTATTCACAAACATCTGTGTGATTCATCAACAGAAATGACCTCCTGCCATTCCATTTAGGTCCCACTGATGTTGGCCAGTTTGCAACAAAAACAACAGTTTCTTCCATTTCACATGTGACTGTAAGCGGATTACTAGTTCCTGAGCTGAAGGTGGGCTCCTTCCTTTCTGCACAGAACAGTGGGAGATGATAGATATGACAAACAGAGATTAGGGGATTATGGTTTCTAGTAGATGAAACAATCATTAAATGTTAGCATGTGTCAATGTGTTTAGGAAGTGGACAGAAGCAGGTTACATATCAGTCAAAGCATGGATGGCTGGGTACTGTGCACTCTGCTGGGTGCTTTACTTTTCTCCCATAAGATGACAATACCGTGGCAGGCAGGTGGTGTCACCAACCGAGCAGTTCAATAACGCTGTGGCAATCAGCCAGAGGCATGAATTTCCTGCTCACTTTTGTCATAATAAATCCTTTGTCGATTTGATCTGCAATGTTATTAGCATGTGCCCATGCAGCAGGAAATACTCATCTGAAATCTTGGAAACACAAATACCTCTCGCAGCCGAGGTTTCATTTGGAAAAGGTGTTTCAGGCCCAAAGCAGGAACCCGACTTTAGATGTGATTACATTGTTATTCAGCGTGGGACAGGAATCTTCAAAGGCAATGTTCAAAGCTCGGGGTTATCACAAAGTACCCTGTAAGCCTGACCAGCCACTGGTCAGTGTGAATGTGTCCTTTAGTTGACCGTTTCATGTTTAGTTTTCCCAGACTGAGAGCTGGCTGAATTCATGTCAGGACTGTTGTTTAGTTGCTTATTTTGTGTTTTAGTATACTGTAAATCACAAACAGAATGCTTATTTTAAAGTCCAACTAAATTTTAAATGAATTTGCTGAGAAGTCAATATATATATATGTTCCTGGTTGTTTTGACTTGTGTACTTATAAGATCAAAATTGTAATTAAAAATGGAAGAAATGAAAATGGAATTTTCTGCAGTGTTACTCTCCCAATTAAATCATGAGTACAAAAGATGAACAACTGTGTTAGAAAATATCTGGTTCTTTACAACACTGCAACAGCCAATCACCAAGCTTGAAATTTGGTCATGTGTGCCACAACCAAATTGGCAGAAGCTGAAGATTATGATTTTGAGAGAATTGATTTTACAATCTGCAGCATAAACCAGTTGACTTTTAATTTCTGGGTCACTTTTGAGTGAATTCAGCATTTCACAGTAACGATTGAAACTGGTGCAGATAATAATATAAACCTATATGATAGTTACATTATCCAAGAGAGTCCTGAGTTTCTATGTACAGTAACATCAAGGAGATTGTTTAAACCTGCAGCGTGGAACTTTTACATATAGATGAATGTCTGTTACATTCAAGCCCTTGACAAATGAGTTCACACAATGCTGATTATCACTGCCAATAAACCTCTCACAGTGTCGGGGGGGACATTCATGCGTTGGCCCCTTGGCTGTTAATTGTGCGGCTCTTCTAGACTTTCTGCATGTTATAGGACCAAATGGATCAAATTCTGATAATAAAACGTGTCATTTCGTGGGGGTTGTGTGACGCTCAAAACAATATATCCACCGTTTTACAGCAGTACAACAGTAGGTTATGACCAGTATGTACTGGCCATCAGGCATGCTGGGACACATCCCGGTAGGCTGTCAAAAAATACATTTTTGGGCCAGTGTACTGTCAAAACATATCTGTTTTTACCGGCCCTTTCTGTGCGCCTGTCATTCAGGGTGCACATGAGAGCTGTTGCATGCCTGTCAGGCCGTATTCAGGACAAATCAGGTGTTGCAACGCACAGCTGCAGGGTTGAGCAGAGGTGTGTGGGCGTGTTTGAGCTCTAGAATGTAACCACTGTGAAACAATCAGAAAATAAAATTTTATTGATCTGATTCACTGGCTTTCTCATTACCATCGCTCCCTCTCTTCATACACTCAGTAGCTCACTCGACCACAGCTGCTCTCTCTCTTTTTTAAAATGAGTCGGGAAGACGACAGAAGTCTAACTTTACTTTTAACGTTATCAAATGAAAAGAAATGTCCTGCCCTCATCCTCCAGCTTTAAAGAAATATTTAAAATTGGAATACAAAATGGGGAAAAACATTTCTGGAACCAGCGGCCCCCTCCCACTTCTCAACTCTATAGGAGCCAGGGAATTTTTGGAGCCAAGATGTAGTACACATCAGTGGCATTGCACTTTAAAGTACTTCTACACTGGCTTCACCCTCAAGCTGTTGTAGTTGCCACAGAGGAACATACTGAGCTAACAGGGATATCTGTTGCTATGAGTTTTGACAGTCTGGCCATTTGCCATCACATCATCCTGACCTTTGAAAGAAGGGGCTGTAACCCTGAATGCATTGTCAATGCATTTTTTCTTTAGCCCTGAATAATTCTACACTTTGACCGGTTTGTCACTGAAAAAGATGTTTTACTGGTGAAGAGGCTGAAGCTGAAGCAGTGGCACAAACATCCTCTCATGCTGAGCCAGTAAAATAAGGTGTGTAAATGTCTGTATGAGTTCAATGAACATGATATTGCACTGTAGGCAGCCAAACTGTTAGCAGTGATAGCTGAGTTGTGCCTCCCCTTCACTAGTGACACCAAACTAGCCTAGTCTAGTGTTAGATAGCACAAAGGTTTTACATTGTATCAGTCTGGTAGTCCTTCAAACAGTGAGAACACCCGAGACAAGTTTTATGACCAATCCAACTTTTTTTCTGATCATGTCATACATTGACAGCTAAGTTACCCAAGCTTCCATAAAACACAACTTTATTTTGTTTGTAATGTTGTAATGCTCTGGTGTAATATTGCTTAAATGATGCACTGCCATTACTTAGGCATTCTGATTAGGCTACCTTGTCATCTTTTGCCCTTAATATTTTACTTTTATAACATAATTATATACATATAGCCTATTATATTTATATAGATATAGGTAGATAGATTGATTGATTGGTAGATAGACATATAAATTGCTACTTTTTTGAATCACAGTTCTTTATTTTACCACATGGTATGAACTAAAAATCTAGTACTCATTACTCAAGTAGGTTTTTTTTTAGTGAATATTCTTTTACTCTTAAGTAGTTTTCTTGTAACTATAACTCATACTCAAGTACAATTATTCTATTCTTCATCCACCCCTGCTGATGTGTGTATTGTTGTTCCAGGTAATCAGTCTCTGCGTGATTGTGTGCAATTATAATTTTTCTATTTCATTTTCTTCCTACAGACTGTGGTGATTGAAGGTCACAGAAAAGGACAAAGAACAATAGATGACAAGCAAGTTCTGTTGTTAAAATGACAAGCCTGTGTTAAGAGGACTTTGTAAATAAAAAGAAAAACGTGTATTAGAAACAGTTGTATTAGAAGCCTATAAAAGGCTTCACAAAATGCTGCATTTGCCAAATTGGAATTAATAATGCTTTTATTAACCAATGCTTAATAGACTACTATTTTTATTAACCTGTGCTTTATTAGGAAAAATCATATAGAAACAAGTAAATTGCCAATTTAAAATATTAAATTGACATTTTAAAATTTTTGGATATCTGGGCTGTTTACCTTATGAGTCAAAGTAGGCTATAGCTCATTTGGTAAAATTCTGGGATAATATTCATGGGTATATTGTGGTTCAGTTAAGGCTATTATAGCCTTTGGGCCAGATTTGGACTGTCATTCACTTCCTAATGTGGGCCAGATCACAGGTGTGTTGTTTAGGTTAAATTCTGGGTAAAGTATGGATTTTGGTCTGTCAGCCATATGTGGGCCACATCAAAGCCTTTGGTATATAGATATTCCACATAAGGCCCAGGTATGAGCCAAATTAATTATATGTATTTATACCATGGTCTGGGTGAATACTCTTTTCTGATTGGCCGGCAGGTGTGCATTGAAACTGTGAATTGTACACGTAATTCGGCTCAAGTTTAATCACCGTTCTAAATTTGTCTGCTACCCAACCTGTAACCATAGCGACATTAAAGAGCACAGCTGTCAAAGCTTACTCGTTATGAAGTTTTGAAGAATGGGACGCAGCAGAGGAAAAGAAATGGAGAAGAAAAGAAAGAAACCAAGAGGAAAAATGGCACAAGGAACTGAGACCTGAAAATGATGGAGGAAGAGAAGGATGCGATTAATACAAAAAAGCTTTAATTTTATATTGTTGGCAAATGAGCATGGTATAAACAGGATAATCAATGAGCAGGTGTGAGTTAAATGGTTCACGTCAAGCGGCTCTTTGTCTCCACGTCGTGCCTTAAAACCGTTCAATGCACACCTTCTCCTTGATTGTCCCTTACTTAGTTTACTTCTGGTACAGTTATGGTTATGTTATGGTTCAGTTAAGGCTATTACAGACTTGGGCCAGATTTGGCTCATCATTCACTTCGAAATATGGGCCAGATCACTAGTGTGGTGTAGTTATGGTTAAATTTTGGGATAAATATGGATTTTGGTCTGTCAGCCATATGCGGGCCACATAAGGGCTGTAAGGCCATAACAGAACTCAGCTATACAGATATTCTGTATCAGGCCCAGCTATGAGCCTTATCAACTATTTGTATTTGGCTTACTCCTGGTAGAAGCCAGGCTTTGTTATGATTCAGCCATAGCTGTCTTACCCTTGGGCTGGATTTGGCCCATCATTCACTTCCAAAAGTGGGCCACATCTTTGCTGTTTATCTGGCTCACATCCATGCCAAAAGAAATATTCTATCAGGGAAGAATGAACTTTAAAAGTTTTTTGATGGAGAAGAATCTGGGCTCAGCACCTGATGGTTAACAGTCCAGCCAACAGCCCTGGCTACACGCCCAATGCAATATTATAGCAGTACATGTAATTTTTGTGCAAGAAGATGCACAAAAAGTAACATCTTTTGGGAATTAGTGCTAACATTAGCAAGCTAGGTCAACTATCTGCCACTGCCTGAGAGGAATAAAAACTTAAAGTAACAGCGTGATGGGTCCTCCCAAATGTTAAATGTTGTAAATGAACAGACTGTTGCTACTGGTAGCTAATGTACAAAAGGGGGAAAAAAGTCTTGTTTCAACATTTTGAATCAAGGGAGGTTGACAGCATGTCTTTTAGCAAAAAGAAAGGAAAAATATAGAAAACAATTATAGTTTATAATTATAGCAAAAAGTCAGGAGAATTATTTCAACTTTGAAATACAAAAAAAAAGACAATATAGAGATCAACAAATGTCTTTTGATTTTTAACTGTTTCAGTCATGACCCAGATATAGTTGGAAATGACCTAGATCTCACTAATTATAATTATACATGTAGAGAATTGACAGCGTACTGCATCTGAATATTTGTCTTAAAGTCAATACTGGCACAGACTGTTGAAGATATAGAGGCTTAAATAGTTAAAATTTGCAGTGGAATAGCCTTTAATAAATAAAACACTAACTACAGTAATTAAGGGGACCATTATGTTCTGAAAGCTTGCCAATTAATAGGTCCTTTCTTAAGTACAAAGATTTAGGTCTTTCGCTGAAACACTCTGCAGTCAGCATGGGAGGCAACTGTCAGCTCACCACAGAGAAAATACAAGATGTCATTACTCTGAGCAGGACCAGTTCAAATTAAACATGAATATAGCTCCATTAAAATGAGGATTTAAGTACAGTGTTGTATAGAGGTGCTGGTACTTTTCTTTAACATCTTTCTTCTATCCTGTTTTGAGACTGAGCATTCAGCCTGTATTAGACAGTTGACTGTGGAGAGCAAGAGGAAACCTGCAGAGACAGAGGAACGTCATGCAACAAGAGTCCCAGATGCAAACTGAGGACATGACAGGATATTTGTCTTCCATCACAGGACCACCAGGATACATTGTACTTTTATTACACTACACTTCAAATACTTCCAAGTATCATGGATTACCATAGGTTAAACTATTCAACTGTCCAATAAAGTAGACATAACCTGTGGGCCACAGGCTGTGACAGAGAGGAGTAGGAAGAACCTGGCTTTGTTGTCAGTCAGTAGCTGGAGTTCAGCCTGGCCTTCAGCTATGGATGTATAATAAGAGCTCTTATAATACATCCATACCTTCAGCCGGGGCTGAAGAAGTCTGGGCTCTGTTGTAATAGGCGGCGTTGTGACATCATCGGTGTGCGACGTGCGTCGGCCCGGCGGCGGACAATGAACCCTGAAGAGCGGGAGGATTTGAGCTGCTGGCGAGAGGATTGATGGAAGTAGAGTCTGCATAGAGTCGGAAAGTTTGTCTTTATCATCGTTTTGTAGGAGTGGGACGACCGTCTCCTTGACAAACATCTGGTTGAAGATGTTAATCGCTTGTAAAAGAGCCACATCTGAGTCATTGCGTGGATGCGTGTGGAGCGTCTGGATCCCAGCTGATCCGAAGTGTGGCGTCTGGAGGAGAAGGGTTCCATGTGGATGTGGTGGTGAAGGACATATCTCGTTGGTACTGCTGGATTTAGTCGTGGGCAGTATGTTGCCTAGGAACATGGATCACGGAGCAAGGGGCGGGAGGTAAGTGTTTGCGATGCAAGCGTGTTGTAGGTCGCTTGAGAACTGAGATGAACGGGAGAGAAAGGGGTTAGACACGCTTATACGGGTATGCACGGATGATTGAATTAGTGACGCACAGGTGATTGAATTTAGTGAGCGAGAGGGGCGTTGTCTTGTTCCTGAACCTTTGTTATAATAATAACTCCATTTCAAATACTTCCAAGTGTCGCGAATTACTGTAAGTTCAACTATTCAACTGTCCAATAAAGTAGACATAACCTGTGGAACACTATTTGCTTGAGCAAAAACATATTAATAAACACATTATAAGATTACACAGCTTTTTTGCTACAGCATCAGCAAAAAAAAAAAAAAAAAAAAAAAACCCAAAAAACAAACAAAAGAAAACAAAAGCTCAGTATGGAGTGCTTAGAACAGACAGCACCATACATCAAACAATATGATACACTTTTAAAGCGCTGCTGTTGGTTTTGATATTATGGTCAGTACAGCTGCTGTCATTAATCTGTATTTTGTTTATTTCATCTGATGTCCTGATCGTGAAATAATGATTTTATCTGGAGCAGCAGCAGCTTGGTAATGACTGCTGGTCATACTAGTATAGTATAAATGAGCCATGATGGAATTTCATACCATACGACAGAAACTTATGCATATATTTTGCAAATATGCACATTATGCACAATATCTGCACATATATAAATGAGAACAACTATATTGTGAGTTCTGCTTCATTAAAACACAGTTTGGGCGGTCACAGAGAACAGGATGGGCCACAACAGAGGTTTATTGGGCCGTCTCAGCCATCAGATGTGCATGGTTTGCCAATCCTTGCGCACGGTTTAGTAATATGTGCCCTCGATTTGCCAATCTGTGCTCACAGATTTCCACTCAATATTTTATTTCTGCCACATGACCCCTGGGGGGTTCTGAGAAAACTGCATTTGATCTTAAAAAGGAATTTCACCGCTGTAAATATGATTTCTTAAAACTAGGTCACCTATGTAGTAGAAATGTTCAATTAATTTCCAAATTGGTGCCATATGAGTAGAGAAAACTGAGAAAAAGGCTGTTGATTCCCCCATCACTCTAAAGGTGGAAAGCCTACAACCAACAACCAGAATGCATTGCGTGTGGTCCCATCCAAAGCTGCTGATGGTGTGTTTTACACAACGCAGGTGGCGTTTCCCAGAAGAGTGGCTGGTTAGCAGAGATAAAGTTAGAAGAAGTGAGCCACATTATATCTCTTTACTGAGGCTTATTTTCGTTTACAAAATGTTTTTCCTCATCAGTCTGGATATATCGTACTGGTGTCCAAGGATCATAAAACAAACAGCGCGTCAGCTATGTGGATTATTGCAAACTTTCCAAGAGCTCAACACAGGCCGGAATCCTGCCAGAGCACAACATTAGTGTGTTATTCTGTATTCAGAGAAAACAAAGTCAAGTTTACCAAAGCACTGCAAAGTTTGTTGTTGCACAGACTCTTCAGTCTCTCTCCATTCTTTCTGACGATCCTCACCGGGCACCGGTCGATGCAGCAAAGCCACTCTGGCTGCGGCGCCTATCTCTCAGCTGTAACATAGCCCCGGTGGACACTTCCTCCTCCACACTCTGTTGTATCTGATTCCACAGCATGATATATTTGGCCTCAAAAGTTATAATAGTGGGATCTGTGCTCTGGCATCATATTGTAAAGTTGTTTTTTTTGTGTTGATTCAGCTCTACCTGAGGCTCAAAATTCTCTGGGTTGTTGTCACTGTGAAGTTTGTAGCAGTTTTCAGTTGTCTCTGTCGTGTTGCATCTATGCCTCTCAGGACCATAACACTACTGATCCATGCTGTTATCACATATCCCTTTGTCTATCTGCTGTTTACAAGGTCTGACCACATGAAACAATGATTTGACTTACAGTAAGTCTCTTCCTATTCCACTTCACTGAACACCTCAGCTCAAAGCGCCGGTCAATGTTACTGGATTCAGTAAAACTTAAATCTGTAGCCCAGCACCTCAATCACAACAATCTCCCTTGTATGTCATGTGTTGCACCTTGCCAGAGTTGTCCTTTACAAAATGCTATGAGTTATTTTTGTTTGTTTGTTTATTTGCTTGGAGTTAGAATGTGTCTTGCTATGGAGAATTTTTCAGTTTTTCGGGTTCTAGCATACATCCATGCTACAGCCAAGTAGTGCACGCTCTAGAAATATTGTTCTGAGTAAGTGGATTATTAAACTATTTTGACAGTAATTGTTTGGGTCATTGAGCGTATTCTTCATACGACTGCATGGACCTAACTGTACTACGACAGTTCAGGGTGAATACATGGTTCTAGGAGAGACTCTGTTTAAGCAATATTACACGAGAGGGTGTGCTTTACCGTCATTGTTGGCATGACAGTAATGCAGTCAGGAACGAGGCGCTTGTGCTGAGTTCTGTAAGCATCGTGTTGTATAAATTAGGATATTGTATTAAGAGACGGTAGGAGATTTGAATGCTGGAGACACAACAGAGGTTTCCTCTGTAAAGACAAGGCAAACTACTGGTTTGTCACAGTTTTGCAGTATTTCTGCCTTACTGAAATCCATTCGTGGGTTTTACATGGAATTTGTTGTACTTTTTCAAATAAATAATGGAGCAGCCCATGTACCAGACTGCAGCAGTACATTTATGGCCAGCACAGAATTACATAAAGAATTAAAAAAAAAAAAAATCTTGTGTACAGATGGGTCACTTTCAGCATTAAACAGTAAAAATATACATTAAAAATATCAGGTATTGTATTATTAAAATATCTATATCTATAGAAAGATGTACACACACACGCGCACGCATATATATATATATATATATATGCTTGTGTGTGTGTATATATACATATAAATATGAATATATAAGTACATATATGTGTGTACACATAGTGAACTTACACTCTCTACACAAACATTAATAATAAGTTTGGCATTTACATTTTATTAGATGTAAATCTTTCTCTACACAATCAAAATTTGCTATTTCAATGGTAGTCTGCGGTGGGAACAAACAGCATCTGAACACTTTCCAACCTTTGTTTACAGAATGTGTGATTCTTCCTGGGAAGAGAAAACAAATTCCACAGAGTAATCGGATGTACACAATGCTACCAGACCAGATGTACAGTAACCCCCCCCCCCCCCCCCCCCAAAAAAAAACAAAACGTTGTAGCACAGCAGCAACTTGCAATGTCACAGCAGCAGAGTGAAGCAGAAAATAAAAGATGCATGCCTATGTCTGGTGGGTTAACAATCAAAGGCAGTGCTCACCTGAGGATATAAAAAAGTAAATTATTGAATAAGCGATTGCACAACGTGACTGAGCAAACAAACATCAGATAATCATTGCTGCTCTGAGGACACAAGATCATATCAACCTCATATCAATTATTGCTGGCATGAGGTTCAGCAGAACAGAGCTGAAATGATAGTCTGGCCAGTCGTCAAGGGTAAATTACACTGCCTCATAATTGCTAGCTTTAATGTCTTTTAACCAGGCTGTTTTTTAAATCATTAAACCACAAATAAATCATGAGTAGCATAATTGAATCTCTCATACTTTATGTCATTATTGTTATCGGTGATGTGTGATAATCAACCCGCAGACCCACAGTGGTTTAGAGGGGGGAAATTTGAAAATCTGCAGTTGGCAGAATGAACTGCTTATTTTTCAGTCATCAGAGTGAGAATCTGGGGATAGGGATAAATTATCACTGCATCACACCAGGGGTGATATAGAGTGGATCTAACCACCCAGGGCCCTCAAGGAGCAATCTTTAGTGTTTTGGAGCCTCTAAGGCATAATGCATGCCGGTCAGATTTGTGTGCGATCATGACTTGCTCTGACGTCATGCGTACGTGGGCAATGATAACCTCATGAGATCGAGCCAGGCGCCACAGCTTCTGTAATTGCAAGACCTTAGGGCATGATGGGAAATTCTTCTTGTGCATTTTGACTTTTAAATTGATGTTTTGAACTTCTTTATGAGGATGTGAGTGAGATATAGGTGGTTCAGGTCGGCAGCTGATTGGTCGATATCGCGGCTTCGCCCACTACAGCGGTTACATTTCTATGAAAAATGATTTTATAATACTGGAGATTACATAACAAACACTGTCATGATTATCACAATGTACCAGGTAATTTTAATGGGCTGCACTCTATCGTACAGAACATCATCAAAAAGACAATTGTTAGTGATTGAGTAGCTACAGGCTTGAATAGATTGATCTGATAAGATTTTAATAAATTGGGATCAGATTTAACAGGATGTTAACATTTGTATGACTTCCTTTATATTCTTGGAAGGCTGCTTTCTGACTTGAGAGCAGCTTTTTGTCACTTTTTCCCAGCTGCTGCCGCCTGATCTTGTTCACTTTCGAGGTGCAGTTAATCTCAAACAAGCCTAATATTGGAGACACTAGGTAGCTTACATTGAAATAGTTTGCATTCTCTCATTGTCAGAAGCAGTGAGAGAAAGAGTAGCTGAGCAGGAGATCATGTCACCATCTTCTACTGAGGACGTGAGACAAGGTAAGCTTATCAAGTGGCTTGCTAACATACAGTAATCCTTGCTCAGTAACCCTGTCGCCAGAAAGAACATTGAACAATGCTGCTGTTTTTTAAAACCTTTCTTTCTGAAAAAATATCTATGCTTTGCCAGATGTGCTTCATGCCCATCCACCACCCTGTCCTCCACACCTGTACTTTCCACTTTGTAATATTATGGACATATTATTCACTGTATTGACTGAATGTTAGCATTAGATTTAAATTGGGCACTGTAACCTCATATTTCTCTCGTTGGCTGTCAGGTGTGGAACCTGCTGTTATCTTCTGCTGTTGTTTCCCATCTGCCTTAAGATTTGACATGTTGTGCATTCTGTGATACTTTTCTGCTCAGCACAGTTGTAAAGAGTGGTTATCTGTCAGCTCCAACCAGTCTGGCCATTCTCCTCTGACCTCTCTCATCAACAAGGCATTTCTGTCTGCAGAACTGCTGCTCTCTGGATGTTTTTTTTGTTTTTCGCACCATGATTGAGTCTGAGTAAACTCTAGAGACTATTGTGCTTGAAAATCCCAGGAGATCAGCAGTTCTAGAAATACTGAAACCAGCCTGTCTGCCACCAACAATCATGCCACGGTCAAAGTCACTGAGATCACATTTTTCCCCTGTTCTGATGTTTGATGTGAACATTAACTGAAGCTCTTGACCTGTATTTGCATAATTGTATGCATTACACTGCTGCCACATGATTGGCTGATTGGATAATTGTATGAATAAGCAGGTGTACAGTAGGGGTGTGCCCAAATACAAATATGTTATTCAGCAAAGCACAAATAGTGAGGTTTTTTTTTTTACAAATATTTGTTTCATACATTTTTTAAATTATTTGTTTTTGGGAAGAAAAAAACAAATTACCAGCGAGCAGGTCAGTTATAGTCGCTATCTCAGTGTCTCTCCTCTGCTCAGCTGTGACGTCTATCAGCAGGTCTCAATGAGGGGAGTCACATCCACCTGCTATATGACGCATATTTCTTAATTTGGACATCACTTTAATTTTCATCTTTAATTTTCTAAAATTATAAGCGTAATAAAAACAAAAACAGGATTTTTAAGCCTCTTTCCACTTTTATTCGAATACAAATACAAATAGTTTTGCTGCCTCAACAAATACAGATACAAATACAAATACAAATACTGGGCCCTCTGTGCATCCCTAGTGTAAAGGTGTCCCTAATGAATAAATGGCCACTAATAGGCTGTGTGTGGATGGACCTCTCAGGTCAAACTCTTACAGTTAGCTTCATGATTGATCTTATGATCAAAAAGTGAAATGGGAAATGTGAGGTACACACGCTGTACTCCTTTTTGCTACTTCTGTGACCTTGCTGTTATCTTCACCCTATAATGACAACATCCTCACTCTCTCCAAGCACTTGTTTTAATAAACCTCATACTGTGTTCAAATGAACAGACCAGAACTCTATTTTGACACTTATTAGATAATTTTATAGTATCACACAGAAGAGTGGGCTGAACCATGACTGCCTCGATATCTCAGTATGAGTCTCTTCAGGAACATTTCTTCCATGTGGTATAAGTGATTACCCTAATGACTGCTGCAGATGCATGTCTTAAGTTGTCAGTTCACTTATATGTACTTGAACAAGAATGGTTCATGTATAAGCAGTAATTTTCATGCACCTTTCATTTTCCCCGTGCACCGCCCCTGTAAACATACAGTCACATATGAATTCTCTAGTATCAGCTGCTGCTGCTTGGTCCAGCACGATCTTACATGATGAATAATATTCACACCACGATAGCAGCGTTAGTAGAAGGAAACGTCTGGAAAATCAGCCTGTTGGTTTTTTCTATAAGTTGCCACCAGCAGAGAAGCTAATGTTGACTTTATTCTGTCTGCTCAGTGATCACGATCATCACTATACTTTAGAAAAAAGCTCATTTAGTTACAAATTCAAATTCTCTGTAATGCTCATGCTGACTGTTAGTGAACACAAAAACAACAAAAGCTCCCTTGAAATGTTTTTTAGAAAACACATTATAGCTGAAGAGGGATCTGTTTATCCTGAGACCATAAAACTTTGATGTTGCAGCCATAAACCTACAATATTTGGTATCAGCCATTTCTGCTGAACCTTGACTTTTTCTCCCTTGGAATCTGCAAAAGCTGCTTGGCGCATCTTGAAAGTGCATGAATGGATGCTAGAGCAATTAAAAACGAGCGAGATGAAATCATCCTTGCTCAGATGTTATGCTCTAGTCCTGTCAAGGAAACACGGCCTCTCCACAGTAATCCAGCGTTAATAGGACGGGTTCAACTGGAGTGTCAAGAGCAGCCAAAAGCTGGGGATTTTCAAAGCTGCCTGACAACTAACCCACTTCCAAAAACCACTCCATAGGCATTGGGATAATGAAGCTTATATTCCAGCCAGAAAGTATGGTACTGTAGCACAGTGAGCAAAACAAATAAATACACTTCTTGCTATGTTATAATTAGTGCTCGGGGTTCATGGTAAGTGTTCTCCATGTACACAAGTGTTGGGGAAGGGAATACACTGTAACACTCAGTGTACCACACGCTGTGTCTGTCTTGGCCTTGGAGTTAGACTGTGCATGCATGTGTGTGTATATGTGTGTGTGTGTGTGTGAGACAAAGCTTGTTAATTCTGCAAGGGGAGACTCCACTTTCTGTCTTCTGCCTTCATGTGAACATCAAGTTTCTGCTGTATAAAAAGTGGTAATATGATAGTGACTGACAATAGCAACTGACATATTATTTTAAAACATGTCAAAACATCACACATAACTCTAGGCAGTTGTAAAATATTGCAACAATGAATCCTCAGTGAATACTGCTTCATAAATGTTTATATATTCATATTTTTGGTATTTATAGGTGTTGTAACATACTTTAACTGACAATAACAACATAATAAGACACACACACACACACACACACACACATATATATATATATATATATATATATATATATATATATATATATATATACAGTTGACTAAACAAATCACTGAATCAATTTTATCTGTAGTTTTACTTAACTGATCTCAAAAGTCGTCCCTATCTTTGCTTGTGATATGTGTAAGGATACGTTGGTGTTTATTATTTATTATTGTGCAATAATCATTTGAAAGATGTCTGAATTAATACAAGTTATGAATGAAATGAAGTATCAGCTCAGAGACCCAGCCAGCAGGCCAACAGATTGCATGAAGTCAAATTTTAAAAGGGACATATGTTTTTGTTTTTTTTTGATTTTCAAGGTTTTTTTATACTGCAATGATGTTGAATGTTAAACATGGTCAAAGCTCCAAAACTTGAGGTGAATGAATGTAATGTCCCTGCAAGTCAAAAGCCAGGGCTTCAACCTGCTCTAAATGCTTCAGTTGCAGAAATTAATATTTTGACATAGCAACATACAGTACATTAACCATTTACAATCAACTATCAAAGGAGAGCATTCACATTCAGAAAGTTTATAAATATAAAATACTGGAACAGAGAGACTAAAATCGTGCTAAACTGATTTAGTCTTTATAAAGATATCATGCATATCTGCTGCTGTCAGAGAAAAAAAGTGCACTTAACTTGTCCAGCACGGTGTGAGAGGTTCATATGTGTAAAAAGGCCTTTAAATTTAACAGCTTCAGTGCTCTGATACGCTTGAAACCCGATTATTTATAATGCATACCATAATGTATTCAGTATAGTCATAAAGCTTTTTATATAGAGTGTTTTCTCCACAAGTATCTTACAAGGAAAGTGAGATTGGTTGTACAGTTCATGTAAGCCTTTAGTTATTGATCAGAGTGAGATCAACATCATTCATCTTGCAGTGGATCGTCAAGTGCTCCTCAGACTTTTGGAAAAGATACCAGATTGTAGAGAAGTATTGACTGGTTGAAATTCAGTCTGTGGTTGTGCAGGCTCCAGCCTGTAAAAACATCATTTTAAAAGAATTTGTGTCAATCTGAATGATATCAGGCCCTAAAGAAGCTATAAATTGGCAGACCACCTCACAAACAAAACAAAATATCAGCCAAACTAGTGATCAAAAACTAGCAGAGCGCAAGCAAGAGAAGATAGAAGATGACAACAACGTATCAGGAGGGTTGAGACAGAGATGTGTTTTCTATAAATATATGAAAAATATACCAGAGACAACTACTGTAACATGCTCAGTGTATCAAATTATGTGTCAAAGCACATTAATCAGTTTAATTTTTTTAAACAGGTTTTGTACAATTTTAAACCCATTGAGACTGATGACTGAATTGACAAAAAAAAAAAACCAAGTTTTATATTGTGTACAGTTTTGTAATTTTTCATTCTCTTTTTTTTTTTTTTTTTTTTTTACAAAAGTTTCACTGTACACTGCATGTAACACAGAAGCTTTGATTCTTTGAATCAGATCTGACACAAATGACTCATTGATATTCTAAAATGAATAATTTGTGCACTACTTTTACTTAATTCATGCTCTCCAATTAATAATTTGTGTGCATGAATTACCAGAATATAATCTTTAACAGTATTGTTAAGAGTTGAGGGAACAACCTCAACTAAAGGTCCACTTACTCACTTATAACAAAGCTTTAATTTATATACGAAGGTTTTAACTGTCATGCAAATACAGCACACTGACCTGAAGATAATACTAAGTCATCAGTTAAAAACTGAAGATGAGATATTATTACAATATCTATAATGACATTCTGCCACAGCTGTCTTCATCAGCACATGGAGTTGTTCTCTTGTCAGTTACCATGGAAACGTACATGTTCGAACTTTCATGCTCATGACTTCTCATGCACGTTGGCTAAAAAACTTGATAATTTATTCCCCTGCAGACAAGAGATTCAGTCTTAAATCAGCAAATGAGGACAGCATGATATGATGGAAAGTTCCAGAACAAGCAAGTGAGTGAACTTCAAGTGAACTTTAGTTGCTTTCTCAGCTGCTGTTTCCAACAGTCAAGTTCAACTTCTAAGTTAACATGGACAAAAAACTCTGAAAGTGCCCAGAATAATGAAAGGTTTACAAAATGAACAAACTTCATCTGCTGATGAAGCCCATGTGAAGCTCTAGAACAAGCATGTGAGTGGACCTCGAGTTGAGTTTTTTTCCCAAGGTCAAGAATGAACTGACTGTCTCAACACTGTTAACATTTAACATACAGTATATTTAAGAGATGTCAAAAGTAGCAAAAAACCCCCCCAAAACATTAAATCCAAGCAGCTCATTAGGCCACACAGTGGTATATTATACTGTATGTCAGTGTTTGTAGGACAAATGTAGTGAATGTGTTAAGACTTTGAAGGCACTAATTACTATTTGGTGTAAACAAATGAAATAATTTGAGAGCACAATTTACTTAATTCGAGTTCACAAATGAAATCAATTACTCGTGACCTGTTGGGCTCTCTTGCCAAAAGCTACTGCACTACTGCTCCTGGTGAACAGGTGAGGGCAGATACTTGCCATCATTGAACATAGCTTTCTTTGTCTGACTCCAAGCTGGCAGTTTGTGATGCTAAATGCGAGATCTGAGGGATCTTGGAGGGATCCCTCTCCTCGTCATACTGTTCCACTGTGAGACACATCACTTTAAGACACTGGAGTGAAGAAAAGAACAGCTTTGTCTGTCCACCCCGAGCTATTCCAGACACAACAATTAAGGCTGGGAATTAATCAGTGTATAAGCAGCAGGGAACTTTTGATAATTTGCATATGAGGGGGCACCAGTAGAATATTCACTAAAATAAATTAACACTATTTGACCTCAATCTTCTTAACTTCACTTGAGTTAGGAAACACTTTAATCACTTCAATTAATTGGTTTCCTAGTACGTTCATAATGAGAAGAATGTAGAGACTTAATGCAGTGGATGAGCTTGAATAGAGACAGTTCCAGCAGGGTTGGAGCTTTACATGGCTCACAGACCAGAGGGCAGCCTGTCCTGACCACCCTATTGATTTCCTTACAGATAGTGCACTTTGATGTCAATTTACAGAAATACTTAATGCAACTTCACTATCTGACATTTACTGCACAGTTTTCTCCATGAATTTGTTTTAAACTTAATTCTTGACTTTAACTGTTGAAAAAAGTCTTCAATTGATTACTTTCTGTTTCCTGCTTGTTTTTCACAGAGTGCACAGTGAAAACTTCAAATACATTATTAACAGCTCATTTCTCTGAAAACATGTTTCTTCAATTCCTATTCCCTAACATCTTCTTTCTGCATCTCTCCTCATGTCTTTAGTGGGAGGGAATAAGATGCAAGGAATTCAAGTGAGGGAAAGGTGGATTCAGCCCAGAACCCAGAAACTAAGGGTTAGAAGAAAGGCGGGCGGAGAGGTGCCACACTGACACTTAGCCATGGCCGCAAAATGACCAAAAGTGTGCTGACATGCCCTTGGTGCACTGGGCACATGACCACACTTTGCTTCCCCCATTGTGATTCACTGTAGATGGTATGAGGTGGCGGTGGCTCAGGAAGAAGAGTTCACTAATCGAAAGACTGGTGGTTCGATTCCCAGCTCCTCCAGTCCACATGTCAAAGTGTCCTTGGGCAAAATACTGAACCCCAAGTTGCTCCTGATGGCTGTTCTATCAGTGTGTGAATGATTAGATTCCTCTGATGGGCAGGTTGGGGCCTTGCATGGTAGCCCCTGTAGCCATTCAGCATATGAATGTGTGTGAATGTGACTTGTAGTGTAAAAGCACTTTGAGTGGTCGAAAGACTAGAAAGGCGCTATACAAGTACAGTCCATTTACCATAAGACAACACATATTGTCTTATACCATCCACATCCAGAGTTCACACAGTTTAAAAACTGATTTACCAATATTCCTCTCCACAAGGACCACAAACTAATAAGAACTAAGATGGTCTGCCGTATGCAGCACTACACACATGTGACTTCTTGAAATGATTTTCATGAGGATGAATACTCTCTTGCAACTGCAGCCTATATTAACACCGGTGGAGATGTGGTGAGTGGTCCCATTTCATTAAGTATTTCTGCTTTACTGATTACTGCAGCTCTTCCCAAAAGAGAGAAAGCAGCAGTCATCATCCTGGGTATATCCAGTCTTCCACGGGCAAAGTTGGCACTCCAGTGTAGTTAGCAGTAGTTTGGCCTCACACCATCGACCGCTCTGCTCCTTTATTGATGAGAGGATGATCTGGGGGGTCTATGCTATCTGTAGCCTGCCTGGCTGATTGATTTACTCGGATTCCCTTGAAGACAGAGATCAATGTCTGTCGTTGATGGTTCAGAGATTACACAGGTGTAATAGAGAGACCACTCATTTCAACTTTATTCCAGACTTGGAAATGATGTGGATCAACATTTCTGTCATTTTTTCAATGAGTGAGAGCGCTACGAGAGGAGAATGCAGGGTCAGGCTTCAACTCATTATTACTGTGTGTATATCCCTTTAAAACTGGGTGCGACTTTTGCGTGCTTTTCCCTTCGAGGGTGATGCAATAAAAGAGCGTTTTAGATGATGTCATCAATTTGGTGATGAAATGCATCGTGATTCACTGAAATACACATGGGAGAAGGTGAAATGCAATATTGGATATTTCCGCTTTTTTTACGGGGACAAACTTTCAGTGCTCGACAAAAAAAGCAGGATCTAAGTGGCCACTGTTCAACCTTGAGCCAGCGGAAGCTAATGCATGCTGTTTTAGCCTCCCTTTTTGACGCTCCCACCTCGGCTTGCTGAGCCAAACATTCGCGATGACGACACATTCGTACTCTGGATGACTTGTGGAATCCCGCTAAGCCTAACGACCTTTGATACTATTTCAAAGCTAATCCTCTTTTGCTACATCTTCATGAAAACTGCCATGGTGGAGATCAGTTTCCAATTAAGAGGCCAAAAATAGAGGCAGACACATCCTTCTTACTCGGAGCACATTACTCATTCACATTTAAATCCTACCCCACCCCCCCCCCCCATCAGCTTCTTCGACAGAGCCTTGCTATGGCAAAGAAATGACACCACAAATCAAGACGCAAGAGTGTTTTGGATTAACGGAGAAGAATGACTCAGGTAAGGCAGCTTGTATTTGACATCCTGCAAAAAAAAATTAACAGTTTTTCAGACATTGCTCATAATTCCATTTTTTTTTTTTTTGCTCTGACAAGGCCCTCGCCTTGTTTAAACACAGTTCAGAGAGCCTTGACGGCAGGGATACCCATAAGAGATGGCATGTCAGGGTGAGGAATAGGCTAACTAATGAGGACTCTCATAATCCTTTAGCTCGAGCTTAATGGGGCATTTAAAGGAAGACAATGCATCTTCCGGCACATAACCCCACTCTTCCTTACATTCTCATTTGTAGGAAATCATGTTACAAGGGGAGCACAATTAGCTAAAGCAGTGATAAAGAGCCTCAGAGCTTTTTTTTGCTAAAATAATCTCGCACTTCAGAGCGTGCATTAATCAGTAATGCTACTACATTATAACATGCATAGGCATAATTCACCCATTTGAATCTATTACTACCATTCGCCATGATGAAGGAATGTGCTACATCTCAGGTGCCCACAGTCCACATTTTTCTTCCACATAATTTCTTTATGAAATGTATTAATTGTCAGGGAATTCTGTTAACGCGACTTTAATAAAATCATGTTTTTCTTCACTGCAACAGGCTCAAATCTGCAGTGTGATATGATTGATAATAAGCCGCCATCGCAGCTGTGAATAATCGCAGCCCATCCATCTTGTTTTGTGTGTCGGGTGCTTAAGGTCCTGCTTCCTGGCCACCGGCCCGGAGTGAAACGATCCGCTTTCACCCCGTGGAGATGTTGCAGTCAAGAGGTTGGGATCTCCCAACTTCCCAGCTAACGCCTCCCTGCTGTCCTCTGTCTTCCCGTTATAATACCATGACCTCATCCCTGGTAGATCCATGCGCCTGCCCCCTGTGTGTTCAGTCGATGAATATGTATGCCAGTGAATAATAACAGGAAAATCTTTGTCAAATCGCTGCTGGCTGTGGCGCCGGTATAAGAACCCAAGCTGCAGCGTTTTTTTTTTTTTTTTGTCCTGCATATTATTTTTCTTGTTAAAAGCTAATCCTCTCGCAGTAAAGTCATTGAAAAATCCCCTGGATCACATATTTGCAGACCAAGGTGACCAGGCTCTTGCAGCATAGGTGCCATTCAGTTAATTTTACATGTCGCACTGCCCTCTGGGAGATATCATTTGTAATATTTGCACTGAGTCCTTAAAACACAATTTATGAAATAGCACCTGGGATTTAAGGGGTTGCATTATTTTATATACGTCCTGTAGTGAGCTGTTAATACCAGGAATACATTTACAAAGCCCTGTATTTAAGCTTTATAGAAGTCGTATGGTGTATGTCATGACAAAGGCATGCCAAAGCCTGCTGCACTTTTCCATAAAGTGTAACCAACATAACAGGTTATATATATATTCCTCCTGCCTCCAGCTATCTTTCAGAATAATGAGACCAGTGGTATTTCACTTTACCTAAAGGTCAGAGTAGTTTAATTTAGACATTTCTTCCTAACGTGACTAAGCTGGAGAAAATGAATCCAACAGATATTGTGTGTCTTTTCAATCCACGTGAATCCCAGATGCATTATTGCAGCTGGACGTTCACCTGAGTGGGAAGTTGAGTAGCAGTGGAGCAACAGTTTGGCAACCTTTTGCTCTAAATGACTGCTTGTTAACACAGGAAGAGAGAAGGGAGGAGGTGAGGAGTTCAGTGCGCAAACTAGACTGACACGGCTGAACCCGGTGAGGGCTGTCTGTCTAGCACTCTGGCCTCAGAGGAGAGTGTGTGTGTTATAACAGAATACACTTTATCCGCATGGTGCTCTGCAAAAAATCTGCATGACCTTCGTTTAAAGGACAGTTCTAATGTATTACAACCTCAGTCTGATTTCTGTAGTTTTGGCCACAATTTATCTCAGTTAAGTATCACAACAACATTGCTACTATGAAGTCCCACAGGTCAAGAAACAAGAGCGGTCAGACAATCAGACAGGTTATAAACAAGAGAACAATTTATCCAGATTATCCAAATCACTTTAGTTAGAAGTAAAACCCACATTTAACCTTCTACTCTGAGGACTGTGCTCATTACAGTGCTGGGGCTCTGGGTGCTCTGTAGACTGGGACGGGATGTCTGTTAATGGAGGCTGATCGATACATATGTGCTTAAACCTGAACCCTCAAATAACCTGAAGCCCTGACCCAACTGGTCCAAAAAGTCCATTTATACTTGTGACAATGCAAATTACGAATAATTCTGCTGTAGGAGATTGTGTGATATGATTGAAAGCTCCAGAACAGCAATGATGAGTCATCTATGGACAGGTTTAAGAAAACCATAGTTATTAAAGGGAGATTCCAGTTCCTTCCTGTTATGATAACAAAGGTAAACCTAGATTGTGCTCAGTTTTAGGCATGGTCACACAAGCATGATCTGTGACATCACAACTAGTTTGGAGCAAATCATGGTCCAGTATTCAGAGGAAGATGTCAGTCTGAGAATTTTAATGTGGTAATTGTACTTTTTTTGTGGAAAAACATATCAAACACAAATTATAATTCCAAGCAGAGTATTTTTTTTATATGTCTTAAAACATATAGACACAAACATGTCTATAACTATCTGGACCATCATCAGAAACTTGTAGGAGAAAACACACAGCCCAAGCTGACCAATCACAGTTCTTATTAGCATCTGCTGTATTCCTAATGTGTCGTTACATTTTTGAGGAGGTGCAGCGTATACCGGAATGATCCTTTGACTGCCTCATCAGCTGACAAACCTTGGAAAACCCCTCACTCCAAACATGAAACACCATCCAAAAATATCTTGTTTTTCCTCTGCTGATTTGTGAAAAGCTCCAGCTGCCAGACACCCTGTCTGTGTCACAGTAGCATGGGGATAAAAAAAAAAAACAACTCTTGATACTTGCTCTCACCTTCATGTGCCACCTCTGGAGAGGCTGATTAAGGCAACCTACAAACTGTGGCTGCGTTTTGTACGGCTGGAGTATCATCCAACAGGCTTGATGAGAGAAGGGGCCAGCAGGTCCATGGCTGTGTGGATATTGTGTCTTCATTATAATCCACAGAGGGCTCCAGGGGCAGCATTGTTTAGGGAGGCAGCAAGCGTCTCTTAAGGCTAATCCGCAGAAGCACCAGCAGGAGCCAACTGTCTGGGCATCACATCCATACATTCTCCTGTTCCACACCAGCCTTCTTCAGTGGGCAGGAGATGAGGAGACATTGATAATAAAACTCCTCTTGGGATTGCAAATGTTCTTTGAAACATGCAGGTAGTGACCTACGGGATGGAAGTTAGGATACTGCTTAACACATCACAGCTCAGCAATTCTAAGCTCTGAGCACGCCGGCTGCTAATTAAAGTCTTAATATCATGAGTCACTCAACATCGCGGTGAAAGGTGTATTTTGTTTGTATTTGCAGAAGTACACTGTTTGGGAACAGTGCTTGTTAAAAAATGTATGAGGATTTAATGGATGCAGTATGCTGCTGTCCTACCCGTGCACTGATGACAGAGCATATTTCCTATGAAATAAACTTTCAAAGTTGATTAGTGCATGGAAAGAAGTTGTGTTTTTCTTTTTTTTCTGCAGGAGTATGTGGTGCTGTAGAAGAGTGTTGATGAGGCTGTAACAGAGAGCACAGAGCCGCAGGCTACTGTAGGGTTCGAATGATGCAATTAACTATCTTTTAATTCATGTATATCTTATGACTCCAAAAAGCCATCCAGGTCAATTATAGCCACTGGCCAGCAAAAACGAGTTAAAGTGAGGTTGTGAGTTTTTGGTGCCTTAGTTGATGTGCTGCAATATAATTATGAGGAACCACATTTAAACTGTATGATACATAGATAGTCAGCTAAATTTTTTTTTCCAAGACCTGACATCCAGAAAATCAATCAAATGTCTTAATTGTAATGCAGTAGATGTCTCAAAGCTTCTTGCAGTTCAACAGCGTGTAGTCTTATAGGCACCTGAACTCCTGGACTGTCATTCAGCCACAAGAGCATTAGTGAGGTTCAGCACTGATGTTGGGTGTTCATCCCAAAGGTGTTGGATGGGGTTGAGGTCAGGTCTCTGCAAGCCAGTCACGTTCTTCCACACCAGACTAGGAAAAGCATTTCTTTATGGAGCTGGCTTTGTGCACGGAGGAAGAGTTGAAACAGGAAAGGAAGATAAACTGTTGACATAATGCTGGAAGAACACTATTGTCTAAAATATCAGTGTATGTTGTTGCATTAAGATTTCCCTTCATTGCTCATCACAACACCTGCTAGAATATTAATCCAAACCAGGAGGAAAACTCACATTTTTTCCAATTTTTCAAGAATTTTTTTTGGCATTTTTGCCTTCTTTTTGGACAGCAGATAGAGGTGGGGCTGATAGGAAACAAGGGGACAGAGATGGGTATGACATGCAACAAAGGTCCCTATCTGGAATTAAACCAAGGACATTGCGGTTATGTGTCATGTGCGGTAACCATTTGGCTGGACTGAACCAAATCAGTAAAGGTGTTGGCTAAAAACTAAAATATTGAGCTGAAAGATGGTAAAAGCTCTCTATAGAGCTGAAGGGAACTGCAGAGTTGGTGATAATTCTCTGTGGTTTTGTCACTATAAGCAACACCTTTCACATCATGCACATCATTTGGTAAAATACTTTTTTCATAAGGGCAGCTTTAATGTCTTCGTGGTCTTGCCCCGGTTTAAAAGAAGAATCTTAAAACTTCTGTGGTCTGACTTTTAAATAATCATCACCAGTTTAATTATGCTTCTATTTCTGCCTTGATTTTATGTCCTTAGTTTGAATATTCATGTATATTGTGAATTCATGGTTTTATTCTTAGTGTGTCTCTCACTTGTAAAGAACTTAGTTTGCCTTGTTAAGTTATTATAATTATGAATTTTGAATTTTACATTCTCCCAATTAATGAGCTTGCAGATCACATAATTTGTGGTTTTGAAGAACAATTAGGATATTGTTCTTTATTACAATATGAGGTTGACCTTTTGGATGTTAAACTGTTTTACATTCAAACTGAAAAGAGTGAATAAAGCCACAATAGGAGCCCCAGGATAAATCAGAACAAATAACAACTCACAGTTAGAGATGCGGTTATGGAGTCGCCAGCTTTCATGATATCACACAGCCGGGTTGAGGGGGAGGATGATGAGAGAGAAGTAATATACAAGTCTAATATTTCTCTCCCTCAACAATTTACAGACTTTCCCTCTCAGTCACGGAAAGCAGCGCGCGCCGTCTATATAAGCAGTAATAACCTTGAACATATCTTCTGCTTTATTAATACAGCTCATTCAGGACTGAGCTTATTTGAGCCCGAGCCAGCGACTGATTACCTCGTCAGGAAACCTCGGTCAGCAGCCGCAGCATGTGGGAACTTTAAAGGCATATGTACACTCAAAACAGAACAGAAAATATCTCTCCTGTATAGTTTGTCCAATCAAGTAAAACCATGGATGGGCATGTGCATATGCTAATTATCTTGGCTGATTTCCTCTAGCGCCACCATCAGATGAAAAATGTTCCTTGATCACTTTTTTGGCACAGCGTGATATCTCATTAACTACAGTCCAGAGCAATCTGACTGTAATGTTCACTTGTTCAAGAGTTTAGTACATGAATGAACACCAACTCAAGCTAAACTGAATTACTAGCATCACTGATCAAATCTGTAGCTTTTAGCATTGAAGCTCTGCTCACCTGTGGGATACAGTACGTTACTTCCTTACTGAAAGAGCATGAAAAGCACACAAACAATCATGGTACAATAATTACGTTGCATAGGTGGCTGCTGAGCTACCGAGACTGTTGTTTTTTCTTGGAAGGACAGTCTTGCCATTTCTTTTTCACTTCATTATGTTGACTGACATCATGTTTATATTAACCATTTTCTGTTTGGGAGAGGGGGTTAAGTTGTCAATCAGTAGTGACTGGAATATCCATCCTGATTGTGTCTTTTTCACTGTATGGTTTCTGGGAGCAGTATCACATTTGTCATACTGATATAAGAAATATGTCAATTATATACTGACCATTAGATGATCCCTTCATCATGCACTTGCAATGTAAGTGATGGAGGACAAAATCCACAGTTGTCCTTCTGTGCAAAAATGTATTTAAAAGTTTATCAGAAGTGAATATGAAGCTTCTCTCTTCGACCTCCCGTTCTGGTGGTTTGAGAGTTGTGTTCTGGGAAAAGTATTGCTGATTGACGCGGTACCTGTGCTCCTGCAGCTGTCGATGTGTTTCTTCAGAGACAATTTGCTGCTGTCAAAGGCAGCAAATTGTCAATTGGCAGTTTTTACCAGCAAGAAAGCCACTGATAATGTTATTCTCACAGTCTCTGATCACACCCAATGTCTCCCATATATGTGACTTGGCCTTCGACTATGTACTGTCCACAATTTTGCATTCACCACTGGCTATTTTTGTCTTTAGTTTTTTTCCATTTTGATCTGTTAGCTGCTCGCCTACATTGCTGTTTCATCAGCGACTGCCTATAACTTGACTGGATGTGAACTGATGGGTGAAAAGTTGTTCAGTCGACATTCAACATGAAAAATAATATAAAACAATTCATTGGGCCTGATAAGATTCAGCTAGTTTAGATGTAAAAAAAAAAAAAAAGTATTATTTTTTAGTTCTCTTGTTGTCTGCCTCATTTTGTTCATTTTTACTCATGCCCATACCTGTGAATAAGCATAAATCTTATTTATACAAATAATTACATTTCAGTTGTGCTTGTAATGTGTCAGACTATATTTTCACACAGTACTCGATGCAGTATTGTGTCAAGATGTCAATGCCATCTTTCTAGATATGACCAATTTTCCTTCCCAGTGGGTTCGTGAAGAAGTAACCTTGCGGCTTGAACAACCACGACCCTCTGAGAAGCAGAGGGGCTGATCAGGTGTGTCGCCGTGACAGCAGAGTGTGAGCGGCCGCCGCTGTTGCCCTTTATTAGTGATAACTTGAAATAGAGCAGCGCTGAAATCATGTCAGTGCTGACCTTCACCCTCACCAGAAGTACACACAGATGTTATTAACTCCTTCAGGAAGAGGGATGACGCTCTGTGTATATGTTGTGGCACAGAGCTCATCACAGGTGAAATATTTCCCTCAGCAAAAATTGCCATACTTTACTGAAAATACGAGGATGTTCAGCTTTCAATATGGAAGTCAGTCTGCTGCCTCTTTCTGACGATGATGGTGATAACAATGTGGGTGAGGTGGGAGGCGAAATGGGGCTATGAGCTGTAAATAAAAGGACATGAGGCTGCAGAATATAGATGAGGTGGTAAACAGTTGTTGGGTCTGCCTGTAATGACAGTTTGTCATCATTTCAATGGGTGCAGCTGAAACCACATGCAGCTAAAATGACAAATTCTATGAAGCTTGGAGTCTGGAAATTGTTCTGACTGAATGGCGGGGGGAAGTGGTCAGCCAGAGCCGAGGGGCTGAGGAAGTGGATCCTAAACTGCATCAAAGCGCAAGGGGGGTTCCTGGAAAATCTCTCATCGAGCCAGAGAAAATTAACCTGTGAGAGTCCAGTCCCCATTACTGCATAAAAGACCAAAGACATGTATTAATACTCCTGTCAGTGCCCCTGACCACTGATACTAGCAAAAAGAAGTGGAGGTGGTCCCCGGGCGCTGCACTGAGGCTGCACACCGCTCTTAGTGTACAGGGTAGGTCAAACGCAGGGGACAAATTTTATTTCAATGTGTGTGAATGCTGAGAAATGACAATGACAATAAAGAAATCTTAACCTTAATCACTGGCAGAGGGTCACCATCTGGCAGAGATCTATTGCACAAATACCTGAGGCACTGCAATGACAGTCTGCAAAATAAAGGCCCTCAGATGGAATCATAGAGTAGCAGCTGAATTCTATAAACAGGAGCTGGTCTGAAAATACAGATGTACTCCAGGCCTTTTTGAAAGCACCGATTTTACTACAAACTTGCATCATCACAGCAAATTGCTTGCCTTACTCTTGCTTGATTGTTGTTTGAAATTGGATTATTTGATACATTTTCTATTCTTGGAAATTATGGGTCTAACTGCTACACAATGGCCATTTCTTCTTGGAAATTTTTTAAAAACTAGAGAAGCATTCACTGAAAAAAAAAGTGTGATTTCTGTGTGCATTGATGCTTTAAATGGCTTTTTTATGAAAGCTAATTGACCATTGACTGAGTTATAGATGCAGTCAAAGTGCATGGGGACTTCTGCATTCTGCTGCGGTCAAAAAAAGTGACATTCAGTCATCCATGTGAAATAGGAGGACCCAGAAGCTAAGTGTCATAGTCGACTTCCGTCCCTTCTATTGCTGTCTTATTAATGCTACATATACTCAGATATTCATACTGTATATAGACAAGTGTATAATTTGATGTAGTTTCTTGCATTGTAGAAGATTTCCATAAATTTGCATATTTAATGAGCTGTTCTTGTCAGGGTTACGAGCAATGTTTGAATGTTTGCACTGAAGACAATAAAATCTAAATCTAGAATGCTATAATGAAATAATGACAGTCTTTCCAATCGGATGGGGGTTTATTAAGTTTCTTTATTTATGCATATTTTTATTGTATCAGTCGATAAATTACGGTCAATGAGTTTTCATATGCATATGGTTATAAAGTCACTCAGTGTGGCTGAGTGGCATCAGCATCAATGTGCAAAGAAATCATGCACTTTTTTTTTTTCAGAAAAAAAAAACTGCTCTAGATAAAGATCCAATCGATATATGTATAAAGACATGTAAAAATACTCTGCTTGGAACAATAATATGTGTCTGATATGAAAATCCTTAAAATAACATCTACTCCTTCTCCCTCATTAAAAATTCCAGGATCTATAAATAGGCAAATATATTTAATTTTTGAACTGTTGGACACAAGTTCATTCCCAGTGTATGTGCACTGGGGGTTTCAAGTTTCCACATCACACTTGTGTAGACTGAATATTGGACCATGATTGGCTTCCAAACTAGTTGAGATGTCACAAATCATGCTCATAGGCCCGCCCCTTAAAATCAGATTTTCAATGAGCACAGAGAAACTTCCCACTTTTAATAGATGAATGTGAAAACAAACTCTGCACATACATCATTCTGCACAGTGAAGCTCAAACACTCAACTGTGGGAACAAGAAGAAAAACATATTTTTGAGTGGAGAGGGACTTGCAAATGTATGCAATATATAAAAAAATAGGCCTACATTGATATATGAGGTGTATATGTAGTGAAAACACATGGAAGAGGCAAAATGAAAGTTAAAATCGACCACTGTTTAAGAATGACTAACAGATTACATGAAGAGAGGTATAACAATGCTTTGCATTCAGGATCATAAATTAAGGGGAAGTAAAGCCTGAGATGCTGTCAAAAGGTCTGAAAGACAAAGTTTTCTCCAAAGTAAACCTCTCTGAGGGAAGACGACAGTTCTTTATGCCTCACTGGTAAGCCAGATTTGCCAAGTACGTCAGGCTGGAAATTTGTGGTCTGAAACCTTATCCTCTGCAATCTGTGTCAGTCAAATCCATTTGACAAGTGGCATTTGAGACAGAGGGCTTATTTCTTCGTTTTGCACAAATCACAAAACAGTTTTGTCTGGAGGGAAATGGTTTCTGATGAGCAAGGTAGGAAAACAATATGGCTGTATCGAGTGACAAGTCTTTATCTGATGTCTGTCAAAATGTTTTGCTGCTAAAAGACAATCAAATGCAACGTGCCATTGAATAATGCTCTAAATGACAAGTTCTTGATTGGAAATATCATGCAGATAAAGACTGCGAGAGGCTAAAATAGACTGGATTTGAGCAAATTATAATTTTCTCTGTAACTGTTTTTAATTCCAGCATATTCAAGATTCTGTGTGTAAAATAAATATATATGTTACAGATGAATATGTGCAATAAATGTTTTATCTTTGTACAGTTGGTGGATATTTTGAAATCATCTAATATTTAATCATATTAGCATAACTATAATAACACCAATGAATGAAGCATGGCGTAGAGCACTGAAGCCGTGCTTGTATTGGCTGACTTGTTTTATGCTGCTGGGCTTTCATTCATTAGTGACATGCATGTTTGGCTCAGTACAGGCTGTTTGTCTGCCAATGCCAGTGCTAGCTATGAGGCTGCATTGTTGTTAGCTATTTTCATGCTTTAGCTTCGCTGCTTTGCTATTGCTGTTCAGATTCAGTTTGTGATGAGCATGACATATCGGCATTCATGGCTTCTGCATGCATGTGGGTGATGTGCTGCTGATGTGCTGTTGATTTGCATTTTTTGTGTATTCATTTATATTGCTATTAATTTAAAAAATCAGTAGCATTTGAAAGTTGAGCTTGTTTCTTTTGGTGTTGTCTGTCATGTGCTTGCCTTGCTGCTTATGTCCAAGTGATATATTTATACTGTATTGACCTTAAATGCCCATTTTCTTGTCTGTTTCATTTCCTGTTTTGTCTCTATTGGTTCACACATATGTGAGGAGGTCATATGGCCTGTAAGAACAACATCCACCATAGATATCAGATTAAAGACCATCTTCGGAACAAAGTTACACTCAGCATTAACTAGCTTACAACTAGCTCAACTAGCTTACTTTGTGTTGCTGTAGCAGTTTCTCTGCTGAAAACTCACAAGAGCTGTGATGCAACTGTATCAGTGCAATGATGCAGGTACACTATTTACATTCTTCATCAACGATCACTCTGCACTTTATGTTTTGGAAGATGAAATATTGTATTATCACACATTACACAACCACTCCTTCTGTTATGATATCCTATTGTTATAAACATAATATAATCAAACACAAATACCAACACATTGTGGCCAGCCACCATGACTATTACAACAGTAACCAAGCAGCTGATCCCAGCACCGTGTGGGGAAAAATGATCTAATTAGCGCCGCCATAAAAATAGCAGTCGATGTTTGTCAGACTGCTGTAGAAGACAGTCTCTCATGTCCTTTGAGCTCTGTCAGTCCTTCATGCTGTACATTCTATTATAAAACCGGACAGATATTTGCTAAAATGTAGGAGCAAGGTGATCACAGCAGATGTGAATGTACACCACAATGAAGTGCCAAGTGAACAACTCATCAGTTGTAACCTTTTGTCAACTGGAATTAAATTGAATTGAAATGATTTTGAAACTTGCCTCACAAGATCGACACGCAAACGGTGATGAATACAAATATATGGTTCAGAATCATCCTGTTAGATCAGTTCTGTATTCCCTCTCAAAAATTCATAAGAATTTCTTATTGTTAGAAAATCTTATTATTGCAGGCATTGGATCACTAACCTATTTCTCAATATGTGTAATTTATATATGTATCAAAGACTTGGTTCACACTTTAACCCTTTTATGCATAGTGGTCACTACAGTGGACAGCTATTCAAAAGCCGTTTTCTTATATATGCATGGGTTTTAATGGTATAGTTGCACATCAGCCAACACAGTGGACTCTAGTGTGTCATCCCATACGCTGCCATCCATTGGCCAGCCTTTGTAAGTGCAACACAAATTTCTCAAAACCATAGACTGTAAAAGCTCAAAACCAGGATGGCCCCCTGCCGGCCGGAAATGCTCACCGGCTCAGGAATATCTTGCCAATCCTTCTATAGTAATCGACCCTTGCAGGTAAATAAAATTTTGTAACATCAAGGAACAACTAAGGAGTAATACAATGGCTAAAATTTCCAAGTATTGATTTTATGTTGGGAGAAAATGACAATTGATCATCTGTTCAAATAAAACAATTCATGGCATTTTTTTTCATGCCTAAAGAGGAATAAAAACACTTAGGAGAAAAATCCTGACTGAAGTTATCATAATTCATGCATGAAAGGGTTAAACTCTTACCTGAGGGATGCTACAGGCTTTTTGAATAACCTGAAGAACTGCCTTGTTGAAACTTATGATCTGTTATGCTCAGTGGATGTAGCTAGTCTATACCCCAGCATACCTCATCAACATAGACCACAGGTATCTATAGAAGAGATATTTTTTTCGGATTAAAGACATGACTTGCATCCCCCCGGTGATTTTTTTGCTTCGAGTTAACTAACAAAAAGTTAGTTAACATGATTTTATTTGCAATGTCCTAGTACAGGCATGCGTTCTCCAGTAGCTCCAAACTATGCAAACTTTTGTTAGCTGTTGTAATTTTCGCTGTAGAGCGGTTAATATGTCATCTTATTAAGTTTTAATAGTAAAAGTAACCATTTACATTCCCAACATGTGGTCAATTTATTCAAATAACGCCTATTTGGAAATTTGCTCTGACATTTTCAGAGATGTGAGGATCCACTGGCTGGGTGAGACCAGCCGGTCATCTCGCAGCAGCAACCAGACTCCTTAGATGAGCAGCTGGTCAACGTCTGTCGTCATCTCGGGGAGAACAAACATGACAACATGATCCGATGAACTGATCTGTGCAGCTTTTCTGTTTACCGCTGGCTCTAATGTCTCTGTAGCATTTTGATATATGATATAATTCATTTTGGAAGAGAAATGTTGGTCTCACAGATGAAATCTAACAATTGTAGCTGCCACATTAGTTTGTCTGAATGTAAAGTGAGGCTTCATGTTTTTACTGGACAGAACAACAGCGCTGCACCATATGTACAAATATCACCACACTTCAATAAATATAAATGTATTAATATCAACAGACCGCTCTGTATTGAATTTCATTTTATTTTAATAAGCTACACAACAGTTTGGATTTTTATTATAGTTACATTACAGACTGAATAACATAATTTACTGCATCTCTCTGTCAATAAGCCTTATTTTATGTGAGAAAAAAGTGTTAGTGGAGCTTTGAGTTGAGATTATTTTGTCACAGTACAGTCAGGTTGTTGTGTTGAAGCTGAACTGCTGCTGTCAGCATGTACACTGCTGTTCCAATTGCAGAATGATCGTACTGCGTCCTCCTGTCCTCGGAAATCTGTTCTCCTGAGTTGAACCTGCCTAGTCTTGGTATTGAGAAAGGCCCATGGGGAACGTGGTAAACAATATACCTGCTAATCATCAGCATGCTTACATTGCCATTGTGAGTGTTAGCATGCTTACATTAGTATTTAGCTTAAAGCACCACAGAGCCTCACAGAGCTGCAAGCATGACTGTAGACCCTAGACCCTAGTCTTGTTAATGTTTGTTTAAACAACATTGTTAAGAAAGTTTCTCTATGAATGAAGATCATAATTATTATCTACATATAGGGGCGCAAAAGCAAATGTTTGCCTCAGGACGCCCTAACGTTTCATCTGACCATGTCCTCAGGCTCCCTCAAATAATTAATGGAGTAAATTAGCCTCAAAGTGGGAAATGAAAATCCTGTATTTGGTGTGACACCAGTGTCACCAGTTTTTCACTTGGAGTTCACACTGGAGGGACAGTGAGAACACAGTACATCATGAATGACGTGTCCCTCACTTCTGACTGTAGCATTCAGAAAATAAACCTTATTGAAACGGAGCTTTTCATGTCCTCTTCAACCACTTTAAAGCTGATTAATACAAATTGACGGTTTTAATACCATACTTAAGAACACTGCTAAATCCCTATGCATGGCATTTATGATCCACAATGCTTATAGTCTTTGTATTTAATGCCTTTCTTTCCATATGAGCTTTTATATGCATGTTGAGTAAAACCAAAGATGATTATTTCATTTGAAGTGGAACTGCTTTACAAGTCTTGAAATAACCATTAAAGAACTATTATTCCATCAGGAGTTTAAATTTCATGCCAGCAATCATTTTACCAGAGCAGCTGACACATCATCCAACAGTGGATATCTCATTTTGAAATGAAGCTCTGCATTTCATGGATATTCTGCTGAATCTTTGTGTGTGTGTGTGTGTCTGTATGAGAGAATCCAAGCTGCTGAGAAAAATTATCCAAGTTTTTTTGTTTTGATTTCTGACCCTATCCCACTTTCACTTAGTTTGTGATTGCTTTATTTAAGCATGAGGAATGAGCTCCCTGGTGGCCCACAGATCACAGCTTTGATCAGGAACAGCAGGCTTGACTCACTGTAAACCTTAAATGTGGGTATCAACTCAGATATTACATTTGGTTTCATGACATTGTTGTGGGAATGTTTTTTTCATGAGGATACAACTCTTAAGTTACAACAGTATCACTGAGGCAACCATATATGAATGTTTCCATGCACGCAAAACAACTAGATCACTGAGAATCATGATTCCAAGACTGGCAAAATGTCAGTGTATTATATGGAAAAATGTTACATTGTGTGTTAAATTATATGACTGCTGCTTAGATAGGGTTTTTTTAAATGGTTTGAACTAAAGATGTCCTGAACCAGTCCTAAGGATTGATATCTGAACCATATTTTAATCAGCTAAAATAAACCTGCTCAAAATCAGATCCTTTCTGTACTCTAGAAAAAGTTTTGTCCACCTCAGCCTGCTAGTGTTGCAGCCAGTTCTCCTGTACAACAGCCAACACTGCACGCATTTTGCTTGTATATGTGAGTGAAAACTGGGGCGTGACTGAGTTTTTACATCCACCAAGGTTGAAAAAATTCACATATTTGCTTTATTCTTGATTAGCAAAGAGCAGTGCAGAAAACATTAAGCTGGCAGTTTCTCATTTTTATATCACCTGTTGCTGATTAATGTTAATTCTGTGAGTAAATAGATGACAGTATGCGTCCGTATTAGGGGTGTGCCCAAATACAAATACATTATTCGGCAAAGCACAAATAATGTCTGTTTTTTTTACAAATATTTGTTTCATACAAATATTTTAAAAAATATTTGTTAGTTAGAGGTCTGTCTGCAATGAGGCGATGAGTAAAGTTTTAGCTTAGTAGTCAGCACAGTTGTCTATGATCTGGGAGACTCCAGTTCAAGACCCAGTGTTTTCACAAGGTAGTTTATTTATGAACACTTATTGTAACACTTTAATTTTCTAAAATTAAAAGCATAATAAAAACAAAAACAAGATTTTTAAGCCTCTTTCCACTTTTATTCAAATACAAATACAAATACAAATACAAATACAAATACAAATACAAATATAAATAATTTTGCTGCCTCAACAAATACAGATACAAATACAAATACTGGGCTTTCTGCACATCCCTAGTCTGTACTCAAAGATCATTTGTGAGAGAAGATACCTCACTCTACACACCACTGTACACCGCTGCAAGTGTTTGTAGTTCCTACAACTCCGACAGAGTGATACGTCTTCACTCTTTAATTCACTCACTTTAATTTCAGGAGTCACATTCTCCACTTAAACTTTCATTAATATCACATCAATAATCTAATCTGATCACTTGAATAGCTTTGAACTAAGACCTTTGGTGTTTGGATGAAGTAGCTTGTGTAAAATTAGATGTGTCAAATATTACACATATTTAATTAACATTTAGTTAAATATACGTATCAGATCAGACTGTGTATTGACATATACTGGTGATCGGGGACTAAAAAAACTTTGGGTACATCTCTAGTTCTGAAAACCTGTGCTGCAGATTGGTACTGAGCCACAAGAAAACCTTATAATTCATCAAAAGAAAATTCAGAATGATCATAATTCCACTCTTTATGTGTATGTAAAAGTAGTAAATGACAAACAGCTATTTGTTTTTTGCTTATGTAGAATTTCTATGTGATTATAATAAAGCGGTGTGCATTGCTGTCTTGGTAGTGGCTTGCATTTCTGCCTGCTGTCTTTTTTGCACAACCACTAGAGGTCACTAGAAAGTTCCAACACATTGCATAAAGCAGGATTATTTTTTGGCAAAGACCAACAAAATAATGTAAAAATAATGAACTTTCCTTCAAACAAAATAGATCATATTTTCTGTTCTCATATATCCTTTTCTGTTATTGGAGACATGGCCAGTTCTCTAATGGGCCAATGACTGTATGATAGAGTCAGCTGTGGTTGCTAGGAGATTTGTGTTGCACCTCAAAGTAAGTGCTGATTGAGAACCTTTTTTATCTGGTGGAAATTGTTATTTACCATATGAGCAAGTAATCATTTCCATGAATAATGTCTTTCATGTGTTTGGATCCTGCTCCTTTTGCCTCTTTCTTCTCAAGCAAACTCATCCAGGTGAAAGTGGGCTGTACTCTCTGACTCACAGTACAGTAAGAGAGAACAGGTCCCAGTCTCCCAGTGGTTGGGAGTTGAAGTAACACTGCTTTCTGTGGAAACAGTGGAGCATGAAAAGCTCTCTCCCCTGGCTGCGGGCACATAAGAATGTCAGGGAGGACGAGTGTGTTCTGTCTGGCCACATGGTGCCACAGGAGAGGCTTCTTCTTTCAGGGAGTCAGGTCACCATGCGGAACAAACTCACAGTGAGAGGCTCCTGAGCATTACTGCAACAGGCCAGCCACAACAAAACTGGCAGGGTGTTCACTCTGCACACTTTGATCAACAGGAGATTTGATTGCACAGAGTCGTTTCTCGCCACGTTTCGCTAAAGCCAAGTTTACCATGAGGAGGATATTTCCTGTTAAACATAAAAGGACAGAGTAGGAGCAGGTTGCACCTGGCAAACAGATTTCTGAGGGCGCTGCATCACAAATTGGATCTGTATAAACTCTGGAGATTGATTAGTATCTGAGGTTTCCGGAATCGTTCTAGGGGAAACCCTTTCACTTGTTGTGTGTGGAGTTAGCTGTATAAAAGGGTATAAGAGATCATTGTTATACCTTATCAGCAGACACAACAGCAGAGTATGAAATAGTTTGGCCTAGTGTTTGGCAGTGACTTTGTAATGCGTTACAGTAATGTAATTACTTTTTCAGTAATGAGTAGCGTAACAGATTACAATTTGAAAATAAGTTATTATAATACAGTTACTAATACCATACTTCTTAGGCCCGCCCCTAAAAATCAGATTTTTTATGAGCACTAAGAAAGTTTCCACTTTTAGCAGATGAAGGTGAAAACAAACTCTGCACATACATCATTCTGCACAGTGAAGCCGAAACATCCAACTGCAGGAACAAGAATAAAAAGTGGAAGGAGACTTTAAATTTAGTAAGTAACCACAATGAAATATGCACCAAATAAAGTTTCAGTCTCTTTAGTTTTGTTTGTCATGCTCATCCATGATCTCTTTTCTGCGTCTGTCTGTCATTTTCTAATTTGGTATCAAGGCTTCGAGACTTGTTTGTGTGTTGGGAAGGTAAATAGAGCGAGAAACAACACTTACAAGCACATGCATGTTAACCCACAAACAGACTCCACTGTCAATTGAAAAATTGTCTGCAGTGCAAAAAATGTTGGGAACTCCTGTTTATAGCACAAATAGTTGCTGTTAAAATGCAAAATCGCCACTGACACAGTCTGGGCATAAACTACAGTAGTCCAGCTACAAACAAACACAGGTCGATTTCAGACCGTTTACAGAAGGTGGTCTCAGTCTGGTCCCAAATCAACTCTTGAGTGGTTTGTTTGTGGTGGGAACGTGATCTGAGCTTGATCCTCACAGAGTACTAGGTATACTCTGCGAGTTTGAGCAAAATGGCTCCTGTAGCCAGGTGTGCTGTGCATGCGGGGATGCAGATGACTGAATTTAATCGTTGCTAACAACTAGCCAGAGAATGAATCAAGAATTAGCTGAGGCATTCTTGCTCCCGCCTTAGACATGTGACCAATAAGTGGCATGAGCGTTCTCACATAACTTGCAGTGATGCATTTTTGATTTTTCTTTGTGAAAAGAAACCGTACCAAGGGGGAAAACGCACCAAGTTTACCAACTTATCCAGTGATTTAGACCAGAGCAAATTAACAATAGGTTTGAAAACACCCTTAGTGGTGGGCGGACTGGCCATCAGGAGTACTGGGAGGTGCTTTTACAGCTGTGACATGTCAAAATGTCTGCCATGAAAAAGCTTTGTATTGCTTTTTTATGATAAATAACAACAAAGAGCTCAGAAAAGTCTGCTGTGCTAAAGATAGAACCACTGCAGAAAACTTTACCCTCGTGGGATGACGGTGCCTAACTTTTGTTTACCAGCTGTGGTTTGGTTGTAAATGGGCCATGTAAACAAACCAAATACAAAAATCCACCAAAGCAAACTCTTCCATTATGGCTTGCAATGTGTGATCACACCCCATTGCCAATGCTCTAAGAGAAAGAAACACAAGGGAATCAGCTGAAAACAAGTTTTACTCTGATTTGCAGAGCTCAAGTTTCTGATTCATACCCAAAGCTTTCTCAGATATTGACACAATATGCTGTTGACATCAGCTATAAACTTCTCAAATCAAAATGATAGACTACATACAGCAGACAGAGAGTTTCTTAACTCATATCACAATACATTTCCTTAAGAGGAACCGACCTTTTAATCGATCATATTTATTCCTGCCTGGATGTTGGACATAGAACCACTTATTCCAGGCGTCAAGTGTGGGAGGTTTTGTGAGAGGAGGCTTAGGGCAAATTTCACTCTTGGTTCACATACACAATCTCCTCAGTCATGGGACTGTGGACACCGCAGGCTTTTGGGCTCAAACATCCCTTCATCCATGACCTGAGAACAATCCTCCCCTTTCCACCTCAACCCAGCAGACAGTGTGCAGGGTAGCAGGCCAGTCCAGCCAAGCAAACTGTCTCCCAACTCAGCCCCAGGGCTTCTAATGTGCTCAATGATTTCCCCTGCACAAGAAGTGCACCGGCTAACAAAGATGAGATCAAGTTACTATCCAGAACTACTTTAAAAACATTAAAAATGCCAGAAAAGACAGTATGTTTTATAAGTTAGAAGCACTGACAAGTAATTACTTATATTACTAGTTACATACACCTGTGACCACATTACAAATTATGGTGCCAGTTAGTCACCTATACATATTGTTCCAATTTGTCAGATTTTGTCGTTAATTTTGATTTACCGGGTTGATGGACAGAATGGAGGAGGACTATAAAAAAGAAAGGAAGACAGGAAAACCTGTTCCAGTGTTCATCTGGGCACCTGACTGTTGTTTTAAGACAGATTTGAAAAATTGCGAACTTGTCCTTTAACTTTAGGGCTATACCGAAAGGTTATTTATGGTCGATTTATGGTTGAGCCAGCACTTCAGACTGATGCATTGAGTCGGGAATATATACAGTATATTATTTATGCCTCCACCCGTTACTCCACAATCAGAGCAGCCCCCACACTGACCTCCCATAACAGCCTACATGAGTCTTATGTTTTACCTGTCAGATGCTTTAATGCCCTTGTTTATCGTGTGATGTGAATATATTACTTTTCCAAACAGTCAGAGGAGAGGAAGAGAAGAGGAGAGAGGAGGTTATACCTGCCTCTGTTTCAACAGTAGTTTAACCAATTTCGCAAACATTCAGCACCAGAGCTGAGAGTGCCATAGTTTCCTTTCTGTTTCCATCACATTTCCTGCGTTACTGTGTGTAAAATGACTCAGCTAAAAGGAAGTTGGTAAAGTTTTGCAGTTCACACATGCTCCCAACTGTGAGCAAAACCCCAGTGATTCCTGAACGTAGCTAGCTAGCCAGCTAAGAACACACAACATGTGACAACTTTGGAGTTGAGGAAAGATGAAGAAGTATTCCTCCTCTTTTGGCAAGAAGCTAGCATCATCTTCCCACACCCAGCTGCTGCGACAAGCTAACACTTTCTGGAACAGTCTGCTCTCTGAATACAAGATGGAATTACTATCAGTCCTACCATCCAACTGTTAATATTGTAATCACTTTACTACTTGTTACTAAAAACAAATCACATTACTATAATGTTACTCAGTCATGTGTCACGTGTCGACTTTAGTTTAACAAAACACTTAAGTCAAGGTCCGCTAGCTTTCAACTGCACCTTATGGTCTTCCCCAGTGGATGAATTTTTTTCTCTACATGTTCCTGTAAAATGGCACCGTAGCAAATAGTGTGTATATATAAAAATGTGCCAGTTTACCAGTTTATGACCAGTCAAGCTCCCAATTAAAGAAGCTTTTATATCCCCAGTGGACGTCACAACAATGTCACAAAAGCAAAAAGCCCCCAAAATGCCCCCTTATGAATTTTAAAGTAAAAATCCTTTACTTTATCCTTTACTTTATCATTGTGACAGAGCAGTTGGCATATTTTAAATTCCAGCATTTAGTACAGTTCTTTTTTAGTGTAGTTTTCTTTCTCCAGCAGATAACTGGATGATCAGATGAGACCTTGAGTGCAGCTACAGTGAGGTTTGATACCACTCGAGCATCAGTAAGGAATGCCAGCTTTTGGTATTTAACTTTTTGATACCAGATACAATGACTTCCTCTGTGTGAGTTTTTCTAAGGTGGAAACATAGTGTGACACACACACACAGACAGACAAGCCTCTTCTCTGGGGACTGTCAAAAGCCATTCTGGGAAATGCAGGAAATTGCTACTTGAACTAGATGAGGCGGCTTGAGGAAACGTGGTTCCACCAAAAAAAAGTAAATTACAACACTTCATCACTTGTGGGTTATACTGAACACCACAAATTGATGATATCTAACAGTGTGAGAGTATCCGCAGGTGGATTTTTCTTTTCACCTTAGAGTCAGTAATGCAACCTGGAACTAACTTTCCTTTTTTTAACAAGTGGAGATAAACCACATTCTACAGAGACCACATTTCATTTTCAAGGGTTTGTAGATAATTTCTGCAAGAGCTCCCAGTTAGGCCTCACTGCAACAGTGATGGCTCCATTAACGCCACCAGGTCCATTTAACCTAGTTACCGCTCAAACAGCAAATGAATGTTTCACTTCAGTGTTCATGAGGGCCTCACGTCACGTTTCAGGGCTTGGTGAGATTAATGGCATCAGTCATAATGTGGTAATATCTACTTCTGTCTCAAGGAGGGCCCAATCCACAACTCCCCAATATGTGACCAACATTTCATGGTTCTCTAGCCGTTTTCTCTCAAGGACATGTTAGAGTAGAGTGAAGCACTGTGCCGCTCGCAGCTAATGGACCTTGAATGTGGAATGTTCCAAAAGAGTGGGCTCCTCACTCCGGAGTGTGGCAGGCCCTGATTACAGCAGTGACAGTCTGGACATCCAGAAGAATCGCTGTGATTGTTCTGCTGGAGTCAAAGGAAAGGGGGAGGGCCCGTGGGATAAATCACTCTTTATCTAGTCTATCAGATGATTCCATAGTGCGTATAGCAATAACAATTTCTCCTTGAGGACCTTGAGTAGTGTGTGCTATACTAACACAACTCTGAGTGCATCTTTTTAGTGGAGGATGCAGTTAAGAGACTGTGAGAAAGAAAAACATTACATCAGAGCTCCGCTTCCCACACATGCTCTCTTATTCATCTGAATTAGCCTTGATTATGTCTATTAGTGTGCACAGTTCAGTAGCATCTCTTGCTACATGTTTCTCTTAAGTAGCCTTTTAAATTAAATCCGCTGATGAAGAAGAAAGTGAATGTATACATTGACAAAAAAGGGTAATTTCGAATCATTTTCTTTTCTCAATAGCAGGCAGGCTCTTCATTCCTATTTTTATGCCTGCTCAGCATCAATGTCAGGAAGTGTGCTACCCTGCAGATCAGATTTTCTTCCAGTCTTCTTCGATATTACTGGGACAACAGTGGAAGAAGCATGAATGAATTTAGTATCAGTGCATCAAAACAATATAAAACAGTCTGACATCTTCAAATATTCACAGGCACACCTGGAAAGGTTTAGTTACTGAGGTATGTGACGCAGAAAAAAACAAAGACAGCCATAAAATGAAGGTTTAGTAGAAACTGGGTCTTATTTTTGTTATTTTGGCCATCACTTCTATCGGTTATGATAACCTGACAGTGCTGAGATGCAAGGTTGTAGTCAAGACCACTGGAGTCGAACTTGAGACAACTCAAAGTTTGAGCATTTGGAAAGAGACAAGACAGACTCCAAATGAACTTGAGACCAAGTCGAGACTGAAATCAAAATAGTGAGAATAAACTGTGATATAACTTCATTCACTTAATATAGTCTTTGTAATATGAGCAGGAAACAGTGAAAACTCTGCCTGGAAATGAAATATTCTTATGTAAGGTTATGATTGTATAATATGACTATATACTTTACATTTTTCAACAATGGTCTACGGCACAGAGGAATAAGAATTATCAGGCTTTAGATACACACACAATACTTGTTAGTAGTATGAGTTCATTGTTGAATTGGCTCTGCACATGAGATTTGTTGACAATAAAAAAATATAGTAAATTGACAGCCATATCCTTTAGAAACAACATACTGTATGTTCAACAAAATAATCTTAATGTTCACTTATTTTTAGATTTTATTTCCAGAGCTTTTAATCTCACAGCCCTCAGCAGTGGATCAGTGGATGGAGTTTTCTCAGTCGTCATGGATTTGGTTCAGTTGTCATCATGTGATGTAACTTCAGTCAAGTGACAACAGATCTTAGACCAGCAGTAAGCACCTGACTGAAGGTAGTAAGTGACAAGAACCTCCAGTGGCTGTGTAAATTATGACTTTTGTCTGTCAGGAGTAAGGGGGCGTTCAGACTGACATTAGCTATGTGTGAAAAAATGCAGCCCTCCCACGCATTTGAATGGGGGTAATGCATTCACGCAGCTGGGGTGCCAACGCTGACGGCTCGGCTAAAAAACTCAGCAGTCGTCTGACAAAAAGTTGATCTGGGCTAAACTTTTGCTGCAACGCAACTTGACCTGGATTGTATTTCACTGTCTCATCAGTAGCTCAATAAACACGCCCCCGCCAATGCAGCCCATTGTACTGTTTTAATGTAGGGCTGTTTTCAGTCTGAAAGCAGCCTTAAGGCAGACCTTGTGTGATGTTATTACAGTAAATAAATGGATGTGTTGACAGAGTATTAAACTATAGTCATTGTTGGATAAATGGGAAAGATTGGACCACAATCGCATTGCAATGCATTTTATTGTTAAACAGTTACATGTGATCTTGAGAGGACGATTAGAGTATTAGTTAATCAGATGAACAGAACATTTGAACAGAGACTTTCCTTTGTTGAAGAGTTAAGGACACTCCTGCACAGACGATCAGTAACCTGGATAAAGGATATGAATAACAAGGTCTCTTCAGTTCCATATCATTAATATGATTATAACCTGGATAAGACTGGGACACTGGTGTGCATATGAACATTTTCACTGACAGACTATAGGCTATGTGTTGTTTATGACATGGCACAGGCCACAACACGAATTAAACTAAGATATGATTAAATAATTTGGCAATGAAAAGATCAATCCCCTTGGGGGCAGTAATGAATGTCTGTCTTAGGACACCTAAAGTGCCATGAAGTGTGTATATAAGAATGGAGCTCTTTGCCGTGTTGTGCCTTGAAGTCTTGAAGGACATGCTGTAAGCCCTCTACCTTGTGAGGCAGGTCATGCGTGCTCCCTGATATACTTTTTCATCCTGTTGGTGATAGCAGGGATTACAAATGTCCTTCTTTTTTTTTTTTTTTGTTTGCGACTAGCAGAATGTCATTCTTTTGTTCCCCTCCTTCAACCTCAAACACAGCACATCCCAGTCTGCCAGCACCTCTCTGCCTTATTATTTTACCAGTTTCCTTTCATTTACCTGGCCACTTCAAAAAGCAATGCATAGTCAACTCCCTTCCTGGGATGAGGTCAAACACATACAGTGCATTGCCCACCGCTCTTTTTATTACCATAAATGTCAGTAGTTCTCTTCATCCTTCGCACACTTTTATTACACTGGTGGAAATGTCAAATGTATTTGCAGCAGTCGTAACACCATGATGGCCCTGAGGCTCAGGAAATTACACTATCAGAAAGAATACGCCTTTTTTTTTTTAACTGACAGCTTTTTTGTTGCACTAATGAAAGACTAAGTCTATATAACTTAAATATTCAGGCAATATGCTTTAAATAAAAACTAAGCAGTGAACCCCCTCTGTATTCCCAATATTTCTTCTCTTAATGGGCTGCAGATTCTTTCTCTTCTCTTTGATCATCCATTGAACTCCCACTCAGAGGTCATCAAATATGTATACCTCCCCGACTGTGTCATCCCAGCAGTGCCTTGCAATGACATGCTAACATACAGGAATATGGCCTTGAGGGATATAGTTGTCATGCAGCAGCTGCACGGGAACTTTGCTGCTGGATCACTCTCAGTGCTGCATATGCTCTTAGGCAGCCAAGAAGGCATCTCTCTTCATGCATAATGATAACTCCAAAACGCATAAATTGAATTTGTTCCTTGACACTTTCTGCAGTTTTGCATGTTGTCAACAATGTGACAGTTACTCACATCTCTGGCGGGGAGGCCGGCAGAGAGTCTCATTGGGGGTGACACGGTGGTGAAAGAGCACTGCTGACATGACTCATTCAGAAGTCATTGGCATTCTTCGCTGCGTGGCTCCATGGCGATGTGGTATTGAATGTCGTCACTGAGAGAGAGGTCATTTAAAACTGTGAGCTAGTGGTTGTCACAGGCAGGGAGGTGTTCTGTGTGAGTATAAAATCCACCTGAGGCCACAGCCAGGTGTGATGACTTGCAGTGTCATATAATTCATGGGGACATATCCAGAGTAGTCACTGCAAAAACTGTAGTGACAGCAGCATCTTCATTAAAAAGGTTTTGACATGCGATGATGCATGGAAAGAAGGACAATGAATACAAATTTTGGGAAAATATTTATTTCTTTTTTTCAGAGAGTGAAGAGAACATGGACTGGAAGCAGGGAGAAACAGCTAGACTGGCTCTGTCAAAGTGAAACAATACACCTACCAACACCTCAGTGTACCCAGCATCCAAGGAATTATTAACCATATTGGACTATTCTACATATCATTCAGTGCCAATGCAGGAAGTAATATGTCCTTTATGAAGTGAGGTGAAAAGAGTGTGGATCAGCAGGTGGGCAAACCAAAGTTTGCATGCCATCACAGACCTGCAACTAACACATGCTGATTTGGTAACGAGAACTACAATGTGTCCCTGACATTAAAGTGTTTGGGTTGCCTAACTCTGACCTTAACCACCACACATAACTGTAGTTCATTTGCCATAACAACGGTCTCTCTGTAACCTTAATCATACCAAAGCAATCATGCACAACTTCAGTAGGAGTTTCAATATTTATCTTTGACCTTGGAAACAACATTTCACAAAACAACCTCAAGGTCCACTGAGTAGCTTTTCTGGAGTTTTTTTTTAATCATCTCTTGTGATCTTCATTAGCAGATTGAGATTGCTAAGGTGTCATAGAAATTACAATTTCTATTTCTACTTTTATTATTGAATACTAAGTCAGTCAAAAATATAATTACCTCTTCCCAGAGTCTTGTTGTCAGTGAGGTTGCCAGTTTTGGCACCATTGTGCCTGTACAGACAGCTTTACTAAAACCTGTGCTCATTCACTGTATCTGGCAACCTGAGCTACAGCCAGGGATGCTGCACAGAAGTGCTGGGAGGATGGATATGTTATTAAGCAAGTATGATGTGAAGCTCACTCTGGTGCAACACATTTATTTCCTGTTGGAAATATGAAGATACAGCTTAAGTCAGAAGCACTCTCTGTTCTGTGCATACTCTGAACTCACTCATGCTTCTACTTTACTGGTTTGTGTACTTTCTACTTACTTCCTTATTCTTTTACACCATAACCAAATATAGTAACAAATAATAATAAACATTTCAATACCACAGATAACTCATACAAAATGCCATAAATATACATTCCTATCCTCTCTTTTCACAGGTTTTATATCCTGGCTATCCAAGGCAAGTGTTCAGTTACATTTCTTTCTTTTACAGGGATTACAGGTAAGTGACAAGTAAGTAACAGTTTAGCTGCAGAATTACTCTCCTTTAGGTAGAGACAGGTGAGCAATGGACAACCTTATTTTCCATGAAAACAACAAGTAAATAATAGGAGTAATAGGTGTTTAACATTGCTCTAGTATGTGTAACAGTATGAACTTTCTTATTACCACTTGAACCTTGAACTAATATCATCTAACTTAACAGTTTTTTTTTATACCAAAAGCACCAGTCAGTATAATTCTTTTTCCCAGTGTACTCACAGAAATGACAACTAAAAGCATCAGCTGTGAATATTATGTGAACTCTTATCTTAAAACTTGTACTTATTTTTTTAAAACACATTTTTGACCCAATTACTTTGAAGGGATAGCACAGAAATAACATAGGATGTAACATTAGCATACTAGCAATGATTAGCATTAGCGTACAAATCCATGTCACCATTAGCTCTCCAGCCTGCTTGACACTGGCTCACTACTAAACTATGTTGCTATACATTCCTTCAATTCAGCCATACGTCACACAGTTTATTACCAACATAAATCTATAAGACATATAACTCTGTTCATTCATTCAACTGACTTTAGCTCACACAGAATGGTACCAGACTGTCTCTTAGACTGCCCCCCCCCCCTCCTAAAACCACAAATTGTCATTTTTTTAAACATTTTTATTTGTGTACGGATTACACAAGATATATGTTAATGAGTGAGCTTGAGAGGTGCTGGAAGTTCTATTCTCTGAATTTTGGACAGGCTAGCTGTTTCCCCCTGCTTCGTTTTTATGCTAAGCTAGGCTAATTCTCTCCAGTCTCCAGCAAAGTACTTAACACTCAGCCATGAGATTGATAATGACCTTTGCATCAAACTCTCAGGAAGAAAGCAAACAAGCATAAATCTCAAAATATTAAACTATTTCTTTGAAGTTTATGTTTAGAGCTAACTTAGGCTGGGCCTGAATCAGTGAGCTGAATTTCTTTCACAGCAGTACTCACAACAGAACATTGTCCTGGCATTTGTCCATCTTAATTATCAACAGCAGAAAATTGGCATCAATTATAAAAGGCAGAGAAATGTGATTTTTTTTGCACTAGCTTCTTGATAAACTGGTGTACAACTTTTGCCAAGCTTCTGATATTTTAAGTATAAAGTTTAAAAGTTAAAGTTATCTTTGTTGATAGATACATTAAGCTCAGCTTTCAATGATGATGTCTCAAGAAAGAAATACACCATCCTATTGCAAACCCAGCGGAACAACTGAAGGTAGAGTTTGTCTGGGTGTGATGACTCAGTACTCGTTTGATAAATAATGCCAGTAGCAGAGGGTGAAAAAGTTATAGTGTGCATGGTCTCATAAATTATACATTGAGACTCAGAATCTGCAGTTTCAACTCACTTTACTCTTAAAGAACACAAAGTGATTGACATATAAACTCAACACACACGGCTACTTGTACCATAGAAGAAATGATTTGGTGTAAAACAGACAAATGAATAAACCTTGACCATACTTTACCTTGCTGTACATGTTGCCTGAGAGGCATTCAAGCAGCCTTAGCAAATCATACACATAAAGGACTAACACATTCACCAAATTATTTAAATATATTTCAACTTGAACTTTAATAAAAAATAAGACTGGTCCTTTAGTAATCACCAGCAGCTCGCTATGTTGACAGAGGTAATACTGACAGAAGCAATTTGCTGTGTAAATGAAAGACTTGGTCAAGTTTTAATTAGTGTGAAGTGTTTGTATTGTATTGGTTGCATGAATATTTGGAGCTGATCTACTTTCCCCCTAGAAACACCTTGTGTGCTCTTTCACAGTGAACAGTTAAGACATGAAGCCTGAAATAGTCTTCATGACACAATTATTTCAATCTTCTCAAGATTACAAACCTAAACAAAAAAAAAAAAAAGACCTGAAAGCTATTTTCATCAGATGGCTCTTGTAATGTCAACATGATGGTTGACATGGAACTATTGGATTCTAATCATTATAAATAAATATTGTATGCCAGTTACAGGAGTTATAGCTGCATGTTAACTATTTAAGTTTTTATTAATCTCATAATAACTGTCAATGAACATGAGCAAGAGCCCCAGCTTATTTAAATTTTATAATAATAATACATATTTTTTATTTTATTAGTTTGCGCATTAGAAATACAGCAATGTAAAATATATAATATATAAATAGACATTCACATATGTATACACAGACACATCTACAGTCAAATATCCACAACAGGTCTGACAAAAATTTACAAAGATTAAAGATTTAAGAAACAAGACTTAAGGTCAACTTACGAGCTTTTCAGAGCTCTCAACCACATCTGTTCAAGTCTGTTCAGTTATCATGGAGATGGCTCAGTTGTCATCATTTGACCTAAGTATGGAACTTAGGTCACGTGATAATACGTGGTTGTATATGGGGGGAGATGGTACCCTTTTTCTTGTGTCAGATGTGAATATCCTTGATGATTCTCTGGTTGTCCGCTGATTCCTGGTTGATGACCTTTGACCTCTTCTCAGTGGACGCTGGACGCTTGTGACAGCTGACGTTGTCTGTTTCTAGTGTTCATTTTTTTGTCTTGTCTTGCTGTTTCCCTGATGTAGTGTTTACAAGTTCAACAATGAATTCTCACACTTGACAAAATACATCATTTCTCACTGCCTTGCGAATAACACTATCGCCAGAAAAGAATGTCTAAATTGACCAATTCTGTAGCATTTCTGATATAATGAGGAGGACTCACAGACAGGACATGGTGACAAAACAGGTAGGGATAAGACAGTTTACTTGGTCGAAAGACAGAAACAGGTTCGGTAACAGGCAGGCAGTCAGCAAAGTGAACAAGTCCAAAAGGGGGCAGAGATCAAAAGCAGGGTTTGGGCTGGTGAGTGATCAGGCTGGCAGGCAGGGAGAAGGCTAGAACACTAAGGTCTGAACACATAGGCAATCTGACAAGAGGCATGAGTGAGTGAACTGGTGTATCTACTGAGGGACTAATGAGATGAGGGGCAGATGTGCAGGTGGGAGGGGATCAGATGATTGAGGACGCAATGAGAAGAGAGTTAATACTGGGAAAACCATGGAGGATGGAATGAAAATGCAAACAGCAATTTAGGTGGAGGATAGACCCATTACAGATTTTGCGAAACCATGGATTATGTTCATCAACAAGGTTCCTAACATTCTTGTTTTCTGCAATATCTGCGTTTGTCAACTGCAGTATGATTAAGGTTAGGGAAAGATTGTGGTTACAGTCTTCACCCTTCTGCATGATAGTCTGACTCAATACACTCTCCTACGCACTTACATTCTGCATTGCTACGGAAAGGTCACACTACTTCCTGAATTTGTACAGAACATTGGCATTAAATACCAATAATTTCTAGGATAGTGGGCTGTTTCCAAATGACCTATTTAAACCTTTTCTGATCTGGTGATCCAACTGGCAGAACAACTTTAGGCTATATGTCAGAGGTTTCCAAAACTTACAAATGACCACTGCAAGTGGTCAAGTTATTCACATGATTGTTTTCTGATCTGCCACCTCAATGGTTAAAGTAGGAAAAGACTGTGGTCATGATTAAACAATCCAATGTTGTCAAGTCAAGTCACACCCCAGCCTCGTTTTATAGTGTTTTACAGCGCTGTAACAATGTAAAGCTACTTCCACCTTTGCCTCTGAGAGAGAAAAGTCATTATTTGCGCGGCAACAAGAGGTCGCCTGTCAGGAAAACAGTTAGTTTTAAGTGTTTGAACAACCAATGTGGTCATTTTGTGGTGAGGACTGTCTACAAAACTTTCACACACACTGGACTGGACAAAGCAGCCTGCCAGTGAATATACATTTATCATGGTGGATGATGGAGAAAGCATTGTTTCTTTTTCTTTAGATCTGGTCAGAAAAAAAAAATCTTAAAAGATTAATTACATTTAAATGAAATTAAATCAGTCAATTACATCAATTACCAACAAGCATTTAAGTTACAGGTTTAAGTAATTTGTATATATGTTTTCACATTAGCATGTGCCCATATGGAAATAATATTAATGAGGCTGGCTTGATTCTGTGGTTTCATTACATGTCATGGTGAACATCCGAGCGGTCAGTTAACGGTCAGGTCCAACCCCCCTCCACCATCCCCCTGCCAGGTCTCTGTCAGTCCCCAGATATTGTAAGTGTTTCATCAGAGTGGTCAGCTCAGTGTCTCTAATCCCCGCAGTGAGTGGGAGAAGCTAACGGAGCTAACTCTGTGATCCTGGATTACTGTAGGCTATAGGCATTGCAGCCTCCCTCTAAGCCCTGATCCCCTCCTCTCCTCAGCACAGTGCCCGGCCCCGTCACTGTGAGCTCGCTACCGCTCAGCCTGCACAGGTAATCACCCGCCAACAGCAAAGTGATGCTCCTAAGCTCTCAGATTGCGCAACCAGGTGAAAGTAAAGGTTGGTGTGGAGGAGGATTCGCTTTATAGCACCATAGACACCTATGCCGTTTAATAGATTTACTGAACAGACATGGTTTTAGTTGATTGACTCATTGCAATGGCAATTGTGACTTTTAGGGCAGCACATGGTCTGGTGGAGATTTCATGGTCGACTGTAAAAGAAGGTAACTGCCTTAATTTTTCTCACTGTTAAAATGGAAAACAAAGACATTACACACACACAAGCACAATGCTAGAATCAGCTGAAGTCTCTCTTTCCAGTAACAGCAGTACAATGGTGGAAAGTAACTAAGTACATTTACTCAAGTACTGTACTTAAATACAATTTTGAGGTACTTGTAATTTACTTGAGTATTTCCATGTGATGCTAATTTATACTTCCACTCCACTACATTTCAGAGGGAAATATTGTACTTTCTACTCCACTACATTTATTTGACAGCTTTAGTTTCTTTTCAGATGAAGATTTGACACAATGGATTATATAACAAGCTTTTAAAATACAACACATTGTTAAAGATGAAACTAGTGCTTTTCAACCTTTTTGGTTTTTGACGTCTTACAAAAAGCAGTGTGTAGTCGGGGTCACATTTCACATGTCTATGAGTTGTTAACAGCTCCACTGAATTTCCATCTAAAGTTCTCACATGGTTTCATTTCAATAAATGTTCAAATTATCCAATATTTCACCAAAGATTAGAGAAAAAGTCCAAAAACTGAAAACAGATTTGTGTATCAGAACGTTGTTTTTTCTTCTTTCCTCTCCCATTAATCATCTCACGACCCCTCAGATTTATCTGGTGAGCCTTTGGAGGGGCCCGACCCCTAGGTTGGGAACCACTGGACTAAACTAGCTAACTGTATATAAAGTGGTTGAAACTAGCTCCACCTCCAGCAGCTACAACAGTAACATGCTGCTAACACAATGATGCTTCAGTATTAATAATCTAATGATGTCATATATAATAATATATCAGTCAGAGGGACCAAACCACTACTTTTACTGCAATACTTTAACTACATCAAGCCCATAATACTCATGTACTTTTACTGTAGTAGGATTTTTCAAGCAGGACTTTTACTTGTAATGGAGTATTTTTACATTGCTGTATTGGTACTTTTACTTAAGTAAAGGATCTGAATACTTCTTCCACCACTGCAGCAGTATTTTCAATGTCCAACCTCCATGGATCTGATTTGGAAAAAAAAACAAAAAACCCCCACTTCAGATCTTTTCTCAGTATCATCAAATTCAGACTTTTTCTTCAGTGTCAAAAGTTGTTGTCTGTACAGTCATGGTTACAGTGGAAACAAGAACTGCTAGTAGCCACTGATTTGCCAAAAGGCAAACAAATATGGGCTTTGGGAATTCTCATTGCGTAGTGGTTAATATGCATAACATATGACCAGAGGCCAGATGGATAAACCATGTGTACGCACAAAAAACATGCATACTCAATTTCCCACACATAAACTGGTATTTATAAAAACAGAATGTGCACACCACACACAGTCTTTCAGACCAGGCATGTTTTTCTAAAGCCAACTGTGGGTGAGAGAAGGAATTTAAATTGAATTTTTTTTGTCTAGGTTGTTAATCATCTGAAGCCTACAGAGTCTACATCTGTAAAATGCCGATCAAAGCTGTATTTATTAACTAACTTAATATTGATCAATCACTTTTGTGTGATTTTATCACATTATCACAAGCTCATCATCTTTTATCAGATTTGTTACGCAGTGAGGATAAAGCTTGACTGATGTTGCACATGTGTCATTTGTACACCATGATCTGATAGTAAAACCTGGCACTTTCACAAACTTGACTTGAAAGTAGACAGGACGATGAGGAGATGAAGAAAGGGACCATGTTAAAAGTGTCTGCAAAATGGTGGAGAGCTTATGAGATTTCTATCAGCAGCTTTCTTGTATGTCATCATAGACACTTCAAACCAAACCATAATATAGTAATGATAGTTAATTTAAAGTGACTTCCAATAATATATTGAAAGTTATATTTAAATTATGCAATATAGCCCAATGAGTAGCTTTCTTTCTTTCTTTTTTTTTTTTTTTTACCATAGACACTTAAAAACAACTTTATTTTCACTTGGCCTACCTGCCATTATATGCACAGTCTCTAGTTGTTAATGTAAGTTGTTCACCAGCTAGTTGCTAACTGTCTGCTGTGTGGTGCTGGGCAGGTAGTGTACAGTGGGTTTAATTGAAACTTTTTTCTGTTGCTGGAAACCAGGTTCATGAGAGCAGTAAAGATGAACCAAAACAGTAAAGTTTCTACAAGCGACACCTTTCACATTACATGACGTCATTTGACCCATTGTTCATAAAAAAAATATGGTTGAATTCTTCGTACACCGCTGTTTTTAGATGGGAGTGGAGGAAATATATTCTGCACCCGCAACACTTTTGTAGGACCTGCAGGATGTTTTTAAACCGTGATCAAACAGAGCTTCTGGAAAGCTCATTGTCACATTTTCCCCACTGTCTTATGGTTGGCTGCACTGGCTGCCTATCATGGGTATAAAAAATGGGAAATCTTGTTGCGGGTAACGATTTTGATTTGTCAGCCTTTCCGCTGATGTGGCAAATAATCGTCTCTGCTTAACACACTTTAGACTGATAGAAAGCATCAGGCAGCTGTGATGAACACCAAAGACTACATAAATGTGAAGTAGAAGCACGTGTTTGCAATGTGAGACATTAAAGCTGTGCAGTACATGTATCTTTGCTGCAGTCATCTGCAGTCCAGCAATTTCATTATTCAGTGCTGTGATTAAGCATTGGTTGTCTAATAGATGTAGAGAAGCAGAAAAACTCATTGACACTGAACAAGTAATTTAATTAATACACTTAGCAGAATTAGCATTCATAGCCAAATTGCTAAACCAAAATTCTGTGTAATAAGATGAAGAGGCAGTCAACAAACTGGCACCCATACACTCAAACTGAACAGTCAATCCAAACAGACATGGAGCTCATATCATGAATATTATACCAAATAAAACATTTACTGGTTTTAATTTATAAAAGGAATATTTCTAATTATATCACTGGTGTTACCATTTGAAGCTGCTGTGTCTGAGATCACAATAAATGCTCAGCAAAGAGAGGTCTGTTGATGGAGTCAATAAAGAATCTAATTGAATTATCAGTAAAGGGAACTCACGCCTCTTCAGACATGCTGTCATGTTGTCAGGTCTACCACACCACACATCCATCCCTTTGTCCTAAGGACTGTTCACTCTGGCCCTTCGCTCTACAACTCCTCATTATTTCAGACTGCTATCCAAATTTATTACAATTGTGTTTTAAGAGATCATACTCATTTTTTGTGAAGAACTGCATTAAAAGTACACAAAAACACTGTTAGAAAATGTAGTTGTCAGAGGCATTCTGGAGGGCTATGGGTTTAAGAAGCTGACCATGCATTCACAAAGGCAGCTCCCTCTTTTCTCCCCTCTATTTTCTGTCATCTCTCAACTGCCGTTATTGACTAAAGGCTAAAGGCAACAATACAGAAAACAAAACCAAAAAAAACCAAAACAAAACAGGTTGGTGTTCAAGTAGGCTTAGAGCACTAATTAAACGACTGCTTTAGGCTACAGCATTTCATGGCAGGCTTCACTGTCAATGGTCAAATAAAATGCCAAAAAGTAATAAAGAGTCAGAGCCACAGAGGACACTATATAACTGTTGTACTCACTGTGAAGAGTAAACTGATTTTTATGTGTAAAACGGGGTGGAGTGGCCCTTTATTTGTTTTTCCTACAATCTCCACTCCTCGCAAATAAAGCATGATTACTTTTTATAGATGTATTTAGGCAACTCAGACTGGAAAAGATTTTGGTCTTGGTTAGATATTGAAAAATCAGCACTGACTTGAAGCAGGGCACACACCACAATACAAAAAAACTACTTTAACCCTTCCATCCCCTATTTTTTTCTCATTTTTAATTTCCTTCATTTATAGGTTTATGACATAGTCACTATACTGTGTGTGTCACCCAGGCTGGCATATATTGTTGTATTTGGGCTATTCAGAAATGCCATAATTTTACTTTTGAGTAGTACTATATATGCTCTAGGAGAGTTTGGGGGAAAATATATAAAAAGTACAAATTTAAATGTAGTGATTTTTTGTCATTATGTTCAGGAATTTTTAATTTGGCATAAATATCCATATATGAATGGAGAGAGGACATTGTCAGAGTTCCGGTTGTCAGATTTTTTTTACATGATGGTGAATCTGCTCCAGAGTCCATGCTGTGTCTGCTTCTCAACACTTCTGTTTCACACACAGACGTGGATGTAGCTGTAAAAATGTTGACTGTGTTACTTTTACTGGAGAAAAAGTCATAAATTGGATGATTATCAACCAAAATCCAAAGTGATAAGAAGCATCTTTTTTATATGATTTCAAAGAGAACAGGTTGGTCTTTTCGGCCCTAACCCTAACCAAAACCCTAACCCAACCATGAGGAAAAAAAACACCAAACAACCCTACAACAACACCAGAATTCAACATATGCTTTGACCTGGGCCTTAGTCTGGAGATTCCCTCCTTTACCTGTGGTAAAGGGAGGTAGTCCTTTACCACAAAATAAATACAGCAACTGGGAACTAAACCCTACCAGATCAATTATGATCATTGGAGATTCAAACATTGCCAGATTACCACTCATCCTTGATGTCTGTATCCAAGTGGACAGCTACCCAGGGGCTAACCTCAGTCATGTGGCAAACCTACTAAGATGCAAAACACTAACGACAGATAAAGTAATCAAGGTGATACTATCCTTTGGACTTAACAGGAACCAACGAAACCCAAGCCTGCTCAAAAAAGACCTCCATGCCATGTTGGAAGCAGCCAAAACATCCTTTCCCCAAGCGGAAATATTTATCCCATCCATCAACTTTTCTGGAAAATTACTGGAGAAAATTAAAGGAAAACTCATCAAGGGTATGGGACATCAGATACCACACTTGGAAAAAGAATCATCATCACAGAAGCAGTTAACATACAATGGACCTCTAAAACAGCCAGCAAAATGTGACATACCTGGAAGACTTTTTTAGGATCACCAAACCCCTGGAGGAGAACGTACAACCACACGATAAGGAGATTATTAATCAACTTACTTTCACCTTAGACAGGCACAAAAAGAAGTCCTGAAAAAAGGCCTCTCCTTTGTCCCAACCTGGAATAGGGCTAGAAACAAAAACATTCATTTGCAATTGATCTCTCTCAATACCACAGGAAACTCAAACTCAGTGCATATTTCGGCCCTAATGTACCTCAAATTAGAGGACTGTTCCTACCCAAATCCCAATGGGAACCAGACCGAGACAAATTATCCCCAGAACTGCTATCCTTGATTAAAATGGACGAACAAACAGTGCCGCAGCTGAGGCAATATGTGGACAAACTAATCTTTACAACCCAGGAGGAGAAAGCATTACAGGAACTGAGGGAAAACACATCAATTGTTTCAAAACCAGGAGACAAAGGAAGTTCCACAGTCATTATGGACAGGAATGACTACATTCAAGAAGCTTTACGCCAATTTCGAGACAGCACATATTATGTACCCTTTTGGAAACAGCTGATCTAATAGCAGAGGTCCTTAATACCCTACAGAAAATTTCTCACAAAAAAACAAGTAACATATCTAAAAGAGGAGGAACCTCACAGACCACAATACTTCTACCTTCTCCTGAAGATCCATAAACCTCCAGAAACATGGCCTGTTCCATACAGAACATACTGGACGTCCCATTGTGTCAGACTGAGGGAGTGAAATCTATGGTATCACTGAATATTTAGACTCCTTCTTGAACCTGCTGTCCAGCCACCACCCCAGCTATACCAAAAATACACAAGACTTCATCCAACAAATCCACAACATGTGTCTACATGAACCATGTATCCTCTTTACCATGGATGTAGACAGCCTCTACACAAACATCAACATTTGTTTGGGAATAGCAGCTGTTTGAAAATGGATGGAAAATACCCATCTGAAGATTGACCAAGGACAACGACAAGGACAAGGGAATTCTACATCTTGAGTCTAACAAGAAATGACTTTGAATTCAACAGGCAATATTACCTCCACATTAAAAGGTACAGCAATGGGCAAATGGTTTGCTCCAGCCTAAGCTAACATATGTATGGCAGATTGGGAAGAGACGGAAATGTAAAAACTCTTGACACAATACTTCAGATATTCCTGGAGTTGGTAAAGATCCTCAACAACCACTACACCCTGATAAAGATAAAACTGGTAACACATGAAACACAGATCAACTTTCTGGACACAGTAATCTAGAAAGGACCAGATTTTGGACTTACAGACACCCACTCCCTCTTGCACAACAAAGTTTCCACCCCAACATGTCTTCAGAAGTATTCTCAAATCACAATTATTGAGATTCAATAGAATATGCTCGACACAGGAGAACAAGGAATAAGGATACTTGAGATCCTTTCTCTGGACAATTACAGTTGAGAAAGCACGTGAGGGACGCCAAATCATCCCTATGGTTTCTGTATTCTCCAAATACACCACCTAAAAAGGAACTTTTGGGAGATAATGACAAACACCACACTGGCGAACAAGACAAGACAATTAGTATATTGAAAAACAGTACTGTGTTTATTAAAACTGTACACTGAATGTTTGACTTTTCCACAAAATACTGTTTTTAAAAAAAATGTGCCCATGTTAACAGGTTAGAGCAGCTACACAGCCCACGTGAGACGTGAGGCTGCTGCGTCGCTTCATCTAGAGATTCGAGGTCTCGCCTTTTTTCTCTGTGTGATGTGCGCAGTTCTCAGCAGAAATAGACAGGGAACATGATAGAAAGATAGGGCTGCCAGTGGCAGAAGCACTGCAGCAGACATGCTTCCAGTGTGGACGCTTCAAGTGTGAGAGATGCAGCAGTTCAGCGATGCACACGCACTGCTGAGATTCATGCATCCAGTGTGTCCCAGGCGTTATGCATGTCAGTCTATGTGGTCTTTAAGTCTGATGTATTTAATCTGGTGCAGATTACTAAACATAGTTAAACATGTGGACTGTAGTTTATCTTGGTTTCTCTGGTAAACAATCACTTACCTAGCATTTTAGTCTAAATAACGTTTACGCTAATGATACAGACACAAATGTTAGTATATTAACTTACCGTTAAGTTAGCTTTGCTCAGTAACAAGTTGATAGTAAAATAAACACGGACTTTGAAAAGGGTAACATTAGCGGCAAGAGTAAAGATATCAAAGCTGTGACATTACGTTAGTAAACTAACATTAATGTATTGCAGAACTTACCAATTAGGTTTTTTGTTGACTCAGATCCATTCAAATAACAAGGGACACTGTTGAAAAGACCAGAGTCCTGACTGACTTTGACATGGAAACAGCATTTTGAAAGGGTGTTGTGTCACAACTTAAAGACCAGATAGGTTCATTTGCATACACGCTCCGCTAATGGCTAGACAATTACATGTTCACAACATGAGACGTGTAAAACTGACTCTCCCACGGAGTGTTGCATTATGTGTTGTTTGTAGCATTAATGTTACTAGGCTAGCGAGTGTGTTAAAGTCAGTCAGCACTAAGTGTTTCATTAGTCCAGTTTAACCTGCAGGAGTTTCTGAAAGCTCTTGTAACGTGTTTTTCTGCCATGGAGGAAATAAATTAATGACGAGTGAAAATGAGTCCAAAGCGTCTACTGACATCTCTACTGCAGAAACAGAATATATCAAGCTGCCAGACTTCACTGTTGCAGACACGTGTTACAGGCAGACTTACAAATACTAACTGCCAGAGAAAATAATTTTGACCACTTCCATGAGCGTGATAGGATATTGTGTGACTGATACACTTATCACATAACGTTAATGTATTTGCTGTTAATGTTAACGTTGACGTTACACACACATTTGTGGGGGTGGGAACATTTTGTGCTACTATTGATGTCCAGCGTGATGATGGAGACACTGGGAAACAGAGTCTGTTTATTTGCTGTGTCTCATATATAGTTTTAAATGAGGAAATCTGCAACTTTCTTTTAAGGGCACAACAGCCAGTTCAAACAGGGGGCAGGGCATGCCAAACTGGCTGTGTGGTTAGTTAATTTTAGAAGGGGCATCACGGGCATACTTGGCCCTGATTTTATAACAAAGGGTTTAAAGTAGTTTTACTTACCTGGTCCTCATGCTCCCATATGAGAGACTTCAACATATTGTGATCTCTCTGTCTAATGAGGTCCAAAATCTGTCTCTGTCATCAATTTGGCACTTCTCAGTTTTTGTCATGGTTCTGTGACTGACTCTAGAGACTCTAGAGAGTCTGACTCTGTATTTCTTAGTTGCCATTGTCCACCAGTCCACTGGAGAAGTACTTCTGGACTTAATTTATTTTCATGTATATTTTGTTAAGCTATGCCAGTCAATGTGCGGAGTCATTTCTTATGTTGTTCTGTTATTCATTTTGAGTCAATAGACAGAGATCTAATATTGGGATGTGAACTTATGGGTTAAGTTTGTTTTCTGTCTTCCGGTTTTGATGTCTTTAAAATATTCTGGCATTATAATTATTTTAGTTGCCCTTACTAGTTAGTCTGTCTTTATTTCAGTCTGTGCTCATAGCTTACTCAGTCTTAGTTTTTGGTCTTGTTTACACCTTAACAGCTGAACTACTGGATGTGTAGAGGAACATAGAACATTAATTAACATTAGATTCTGACCGATCCTGTCAGCATGTTTGGAGATTTAAATAATCAATGAAGTTATGCTGCCTTGTGCGTAAATGCAGCCCCCCAAAAGGAGGAGAAACGGGCTGTTGCAGCTGCTGGAGGAGGAGGCTCAGCGCTTTCGGGACACTCATGCACAGACTGAGTGTTTCTTGGATCTCTTTGAAGAACTTGTAAGAAAGAGTTGAACTTAAGTTTTTTTTTGTTACATTAGAGTCCAGATTCGACTGTAATTTATGACATTGTATTATGTGCCACCACCAGGGTTGGTATTTATGTATTCTGGGTAAACCTTTGTTGATATTGTCAATACAGATCAATGCTGAACAAAATAAGTAAGGCTTATGTTTACATCCCGGTTTCCAATCCTTAAACAAATATCCATCAGATAGTACAAATTCCAAGTTTGCAGTGTACATTACCAGCAACTTTATTCATCCCACTAAGGCCAAATTGTTTGGAGCAGCGTGACACACACCACAGTAACACACAAACAGGCAGAGAAATAATATAATATACAGCAACAAAAGGAATCAAGAACACCAGGGTGCTGTATGTGGAATACAGGTCCATAAATAAGATCAATAAATAAGCTTGATGAACACAATAGGATGAAATAAATCTGAGTGCCTGTGCAAGTAACACAACATCCACAAAACAAAGGCAGGGCACGGACAAGATACATATGAAAAAAAGAGGGCCTAGTAAAAAATAAAAAGTCAGTAATCGTGATCCTGTAACGCACCAGTATGCACAGGTGGGGCGGAGAGTGGCACCTGATACGGGGTGATGATGGCAATAGGATGGTTTATACAGGGGTTGCCACAATCACCCACTATGAAGTATCCTTGTGGAGGCTACAGAGCACCTCTAAACATCCCGCTATTTTTCAGCACCCTGGTGTTGTGGACAGACCTCGGATAACCCATGTACGTGTTAAAGAACTTGCCCATCCCTTCACACACGGCCTGTAGCTGGATGGAAGGGAAGAGTTTTCTATTCAGGCAGTCCTGGCCAGCAGGTCCTGGTGGAGGTTTTTATCCTCACATGACATCCATCAATGGCACTGACGCATGTGAAAAACACAGGACGGCTGGCCAGGAGCTGGAACTGGTGACCAACCTCATTAAGTTCCTGGGCAGTGGGGAGTTTGATCATGTCGTGGTGCAGGGTGGCAATCCTCCTCACTCCTTTGTGAACCAGCCTGCACACAGGAGTAGATGATATATGGGCAATTGTTAAAGCATGCCATATCATACTGTGGCAGAATGTATTTGCCTATGTTATTCGAAATTACATACCTAAGAACAGTAGACAGGGGTACTTCAAAGGCCTGGGACACCACACTATATGACAAGCTGTATACCAGCCAGTACAATTGTCAGTACGGTAATGTGGTGCCCCCAGCCACGGCTCCCCTCAGGTGGCAGTAGCCTCATCACAGCGTCCATGGAGGTACACATGAGGCAGTAATCCTGCACAATCTCACTTTCCCCATCAAAGTAGATCTTGAGAACTGGTACTGTGGGATTTCTGTGCATATAATGGCGACATGGTGGATCTTCAGGCTACAAAAGAATGCAATATAGGATTGTAGCCTAGTCGTTGTCTGTATTGACACACAACAGTGAATATGTTGACTAGCCTATTAAGATAACAATCAGTGTGCATGTCTCTTCTGTAGGTATAGGACTTATAGATTTGTCCAGGTAAATTGTATATGTGCTCTTCAGAATTAGCTACAACTGACCTTTGTAAAGCATATTTACACATTCGCTGCATTTTAATATTTTGCTGTGTTCTAATATTCTATTCTAATGCAAAGTATTACAAATGACATCTTTCAAGTGGCGTAGTGATTATTAACTGCTGGAGGAGTAGAATGCCGCGGCACAGTTGCACTTTCCTGTGTCTGGAGCGCTCGACCTTACGCTCGACCTCATGCCAGATCCTGGCAGCGCATATAGTTCCTGGATTCATTTGAGAACCGATCAGTCAGTCCTACTCAGAGTGATTTTTGAATGGACAATCAGACGGTGAGGATCTTTCACCTTTATAACCACAGTGGCTCATGATTTAAATGGCACCAGCTGGTCCATGGGCTGGACATCTGGTTAATGATCAGCTGCAGCAAGTATGATAATTGAAGCACCAGCTGACATTGAGTGATATTTGTACGTTTGGCATGATTGACTACCTATAAATGACAATGACTTATCCTAAACGATATTCAGTCATTCTTTATTCACAGTTTATTCTCACAGTAGTGTTGTGTCAACGGATCCACATATATTATAAAACACAGTGACATGGTGTGATGCAATATGATGCACAATCACCTTGTGTGTGATAACTCACAATACACACATTTTAGAATATATGGATTGATTCAATTGCTAAATGTAGTGAAATCGCACACTGCAGCTGTTTATTTGTTTTTTATTCTACAACACAATTGACATACACACATCTTTCAGCAGCTATGTGGTGTATTATTGTGCTGATGAAAATAATGCAAGAAATTACATAATTAGACAATTTAAAAGGAATTTTAAATGATTACAACAACAACAGCAGTAATAATACTACTGATAATTGGCTATGTTAAAAAATACGTAACTGAATGAATAAAGGCCTCTTGTATATAGACTTGTATAGGCCTATGAGAGCTTGTTCTTTCTATCTATCTAAGATACTGTAAAAATTTTAATTTCTTAAGTAGGGGGTTCTGTGGACATTCGTATCAGTCAGTTTGACAGGTGATACAGCTGTGCAGCACGTCATAAGTAACTGCTGTCGCTTAGGAATGACACCAAGGAACCAAGGATTTTTTATTTGGCAGCTTCAGCCCCTCTGTTCTTGTGTCTCTTCCTCGCATCCTCGCTGGGAGGAGGGGCATGCATTTCCTTAGAACAACAACCATAACATACCACTTGTATATTAGACTGATTGCTGACAGCCAGTTCATAGGTCTTTTAGGTGATATTTCCACATATGGTGTGAATAAATTCATCAAACAGATGACAGGTAACAGCCTTTTTGTTTGCTCTCATTGTCTTTCTACAGTTAGGGCACGGACACTTCAACACTCTAGCGAAGGGTGGACCAGGGCGAGGATGAACATCCCCACACAGCAGCTGACTTGGAGTGACAGTCAGCTGGGTTGAATTTACAAGCCTTCCCGCTGTTGTTTGTTGCTGCTTCCCTTGTTTGCCTGTGTTTTGGGCACAGTTTGGGCAAGTTTTTATAGTTGTTTTTATTATCATTATTATACAACAGGTAATTCCGACCAAGCAGTCTGGTCAACTAGACATTTTAGAACATGATCAAATCATCATGACAGCACACCTAGCCGTGCTCAAATGAAAAATGCCTCATCACTAAAAATATTACTCTACCATTCATTAGAGCTATAGACTGACGTCGAGCTAACAACAACTACAGTCACTTCCATGTAGACAACTGGCAGTTGATTGAGTTGCGGAGATTTGTGAATTTGGCAAACTTGTTTATTTCGGTTGTCATTTTCAGCTGTAACTGTAACGTTTGAAGATATATAGTCTGAATTGTGTTTCTTTTATGTTTTGTGAAACTGGATTGAACTGAACTGGTTCGGGGTTGTAGGAAAAACAAAACGGACCCTTTATCGAGTGCATTGAACTCTGAGACTGTGGGACGAGTTACACACTGAGAAACCCCAACCCTTCTACACTCTTTATTTTTACCCTGCACCCCCATACACAACAAGACTTCATCATTTTCCCTCAAGTTGACAGTATATCTCAGCTTCCACTCTGGGTTCCTCCATCAGCTGTGTCGGTAACACAGCGCTACTAGCTTAAAAACTGTAGCTAAATCTGTCCATGGAAAAATGTAATTTTCTGTCACATCCTGCCTGGACTTTGTTTTTGTTCTCTTGGTTTTCTCTGTTTCCCTTGTGTGTTCCTCCTGTGTTTATGTGCACCTCCTCTCACCTGCCCTGCATCACCCTTGTTAGCCCAGCCCTGCTCCTAGTATATTCCCCAGTTTATCAGCTCCCAGTCTACCCTTGTGTTGTGTCACCTGTTGTCTGATTATTTTAGTTCCTGTTTTATTTTGAAATGTTTTCTTCTTGTGTCTTGTTAGCTTTGGTCTCTGGGTTTTCCAACCTTTGTTGATTACCTCATGTGTTTCACCTGCGTCCCGTTTCCTTCACCTGTGTTCAGTTTGCAATCACACCCTGTGTATTTATAGTCCAGTTTTCAGTTCGGTCTCGCTTTAGTCGTCTGTGTTTATGTCCTGTGTTTCTGGCCCTTGTTGCTGTGTCTATGTATCTTCGGTGTTCCTGCGTTTATGGTCTTTATTCCTGGTTCCTGTTCCCAGTGTCTCCAGTGACTTTATATTGTTCATTAAATATTCTGCATCATATCCTGCCTGCCTGCTGTCTCTTGCGTTTGGGTCCACCTGCTCCACTCACCACTCTGACATTTTCAGCACATATCTTAGTTACAACAAGATTGAGCTAGCAAAGCAGTTTTGTGTTTATATGTGAGATATTTATTCAGTTTGGGGAATCCTACAATCTCTAGAAAGCATTAGATCAAGTTGGCTGGCTGACTCAACAGGGACCAGAAATCATCTCTGTTTCTAGGTCGTTACAAAGGGTCGGCCCACTTGCTGGAATAGTAAACTAGGTTTCATTACATAGGAGTCTGGTACACATTTTGATATGAGTTCTCCACACCTCGGCTCAGGTGTGGGGAACTACTGTTATGGTGCATTAGGGGAGCAAAATGTTCAGTGGAACAATTAAATTTTTGCTTACTAGTACTGGGCAAACATCATCAAACCAAGTAAAGTTAAGGTCATGGCTAATTACCTGTACGGGTTTAGTTTCCCATTGTATTTAACTTATTTCATTACACTCTCATACATTCTGTCTGTATAAAGTATTGCTAGAATAACGTCCTTTTATAGAATGCAGTACACATGAATTAAGAACACTTTGCCCCATGGCCACAGATACATTCATTTCAGGAATTATTGTCTTCAATAGTCCATTTGTGGATGAGGAAGGTGTTATAGATTTGGTGTCTCTTGGGTCTGCAGGCAATATAATAAGAAATAGTCTTGCTGTGTGATATTCCTCCTCACTGAGAGTGTTATGTATGTATGTGTAATGTATTTTTGGAAACTCACAGTTAAGAAAGAGACCATTTGGGAAATTATTGCAACAGAAACTTGCAGTATGAGGCGAACGGTGCTGTGGAATGACTCTCCACTCTCCGAATAGCGGATAATGCTGCTCAGGTCCACTTTTCCTTGTTATTGTGTGCATGCAAGACGCTGGAATAAATCAAAGTCTATGTCGTGGGGATAAATGAAGGAGAAGGGGAACAAAGTGGGTGTAACTGCGCATGCTGTATTTCTTTCTGGACTTTACAGTCTCACCATGTGATAGGAAAATAATTTTCTGCAGATGTTGAGTCCTCTCCCTCATGTGTGTTTTTAAACATACGCTCACTTGTATATTTTATGCATAATGTTAATGCATTTGTTCTGTTTCATGCAAAACGTGAACAGGGGGCTGTTGGAGTAACAGCAGCAGTTTGAGATGAGGTAATCGAATGGAAACGGCAGCACAGGCACCTAAGATACTCTATTCCCATGGGCTGCATAGAGCATTTTCCCCCAGTCTAGAAATGGAAACATCCCCTCAGACTCCTGGGAAGCACATCTGAAATTCATCCATCAGCTCTCTCTGGTGTATATAAATACGCATGTGGAGCAGTCACACACAGGTTTGTCCTATAATATGAGGCTCACAGATGGGAATGGATGAGCATGATTCAAGTAGGTGGTAAAGTGCTGGGAGCAAAAAGCGCACCACTCTGTTTTCAGGCCTATTTCCCCAAATAAAAGCAATCAGCGAAATATTAAGCTCGCTGATCCACATTTTAGGGAGCGGCAGCGAGCCGGGAGCTGTCTTCCAGCACGGCCGTCCTGTAAAGAGGTCTAGTCTACTGCAGAGGGATGAATCACACCGGCAGACATGCTGGCCTGCTTTAGATGCATCAGGAGGCAGGTTTTCTCCTTTTTTAACGGGATGGGAAACACTCTAGTCTGCCATTCTGAACGAGGAAGACAAACGATGTGAACAATGCACCTTTAGCTTACAGGCAAATACACAACTTTTTCAAAAATGACAAGTGCCAAGACAAGAGACATATCAGAGTAAATATCAAAATGCCAAGGTCTCCACTTGTTTTTTTTTATGTTGTTTAAACTTTCACTGCTGTTGATATATTTTAAAAAAAACACAGCCAGACCTTATGAGTTAATCAGCAGATTTGTTTGGAATTGTGAAAGATGATTTTGGTGTGGAAGACACTTCAGAAAATGCCAGATCTGTCTTCCGAGCAGCAACAGCCTGCAGTTATTGGCACAGTCAGATAGAATTAGAGAAATGACTTCATTAATTACTTTTAAAAATCAAAAAATCAAAACCCAGAACCACCAAGTCCCAACAAAGTAAACTGTAAGAGGGTGGGCCCTTTATGAATGATCTGTTTTCTTCTGTTTCCATTGCCTACAGACTTCAGAAGAGACACGTGGGTCATAAAACTGCGCCTACACTAATCTATATTGCACATCAAACAATACTCCCAAGTCTTACTGCTGTTACCAGATGATGCAGTATTGCATTGCAGCAAAAATTGAGCTAGTTTTTTTTTTGCCATGAAACCTGCGTGCTATTAAAATGAATGAGACAACTGCTAAAGTCAGTCTGAACATGACCCTAAATCTAAATCAGCGTTTTGAAAAATTGTTTTCACATTTCTACTTGTGTACAAATTTTAAAAAATGAGATACATATTACTTGGTGAGCTTTAGATGTGTTGGTAGGTGTATTTTTGAAGTTTGGACAGAGGCAGGCTAGCTGTTTCCCCTTGCTTCCAGTCTTTATGCTAAGCTAAGCTAAGCTAACCATGTCCTGACTTCAGCTCTATACCGAACACATAGACAAGAGGCTGATATCAATCTTTTTGTTTCGCTCAGGGAGAGAACGCTAACTTAGTGTATTTCCCAAAATGTTGAACTATTTGTTTAGATGAGAGCAAACTCATTTTGTATGTGCAGTTACATTTCTACCAGAGTTTTTGGTTGGGAAAGGCTGTTTCATTTATGTCAGCAGAGGATTGTAGAGGCAGACATTTGAAGCTCCGGCAATTCTTCTCAAACACTGATGATGTTCAGAGCTCTCAAACTGCTTGTCCTAAACAAACAGCTGAGGCCAGGCGCTTTATGTAAAACTGTAATGATAGCACAGAATGGTGTGTGTATATGGTTCATGTCAAGAGCTCTCCGGACAGCAGACAGTTTCATGTTCCTCTTATCTACTGTTAGTAAGAAGCAGAATTAGTGTGGAGGCATGAATGCTGAGAGATGGTTAATGGCTTCATGCAAGATTTAATGTTCTTCAGGTTCTTCAAGTAGTTTACGCTGTTGGCAATTATGTCAGTATAAATCAGCCCTTTCATTGCCTGAGGAAAAAAAAGGCACTTAGCAGATTTATGGCATAATAATCTGGGGTCTTCGTTTTTCTTTTCACCCTCCCCTGGGTCAGAGTAAATCTGCAACAGTTGAGTGTGGGGGCAACGTTAAGGTTTCCTCTCCAATAAAACATCTGACACACAACTTTAATTCACAAACCACACATATACATGCAAATCCAGGTTTTGCATGCAAAAACAGGGCAACGCAGTCTGAATGTAACCACGGCATGTGCCCAGAAATGAAGCCCAGCTGTGATTCGTGCCATATGATCATATACACGCTAGCCGGGAGAATGATTCATTGCACACTGCATGAACATGGATAACATGAAACAGTTATATAACTCAGAATATATCATTCTTTGTTGGAAAGAGCTCTGCTGGCACACACTCGTCATTCTTTCATCAAGTTCAAACAAACATGACAAAAGAATGGATTATAATGATGAGGCTCAGGATTCTATATTCAGGGTGCATTATTTCATTGTACATTTTTGACTTGCAACTCAGCAGTGGTGGAAAGTAAAAGTACAATTTTGATGTACTTGAGGTATTTGGTGTTACTCCACTCCACTTAATTTCGGAGGGAAATATTGTAACTTTCTACTTCATTTCAGATGTCTGAGTTGTTAATGGCTCCAAAAAATAGTGATTTTTTTTCCCCCCTCTAAACTTCTCACATGGTTTCATTTCAATAAATGTTAACATAATCCAATATTTCACCAAAAATCTAAGATTATTGAAAAAATAGATCTGTGTATCAGAATTTAGTTTTTTCTTCCTTCCTCTCCCATTAATCATCTCACGACCCCTCAGATTTATCTGGTGACTCTGGAGGGGCCCGACCCCTAGGTTGGGAACCAATGGACTAAACTAGCTAACTGTATATAAAGTAGTGTAAACTAGCTCCACCTCCAGCAGCTACAACAGTAACATGCTGCTCTAACACTGATGCTTCACTATTAATAATGTAATGATGTCATATATAATAATATATCAGTCAGAGGGACCAAACCACTACTTTTACTGCAATACTTTAACTACATCAAGCTCATAATACTTATGTACTTTTACTGTGGTAGGATTTTTCAAGCAGGACTTTTACTTGTAATGGAGTATTTTTACATTGCTGTATTGGTACTTTTACCTGAGTAAAGGATCTGAATACTTCTTCCACCACTGCAACTCAGTGGAAAGTGAAATTACAATTCATAAGTTTAACTTGGCCTTCATCACATCAGGTGGCATAATGCTTTGATGTGATTGATTAAAGTGATATGAAATGTTAAAATGTCCCTCTTTATGGTGCCCCCCCCCCCCAAAAAAAAAAAAAGTTGTGAGGGAAAAAAACAACTTATTTTTGCAATCACATGGATAGTCTTTATATTTTATGATATGGACAGTAGTAATTATTCTGTGAAGCTGTAAAACCACTTTTCTCATGAACGCAATTATTTTATGATCACAAAGAAACATGATGAATATTTCATCTCATCACATGCCTCACCCTTAAAATAATTGGCCTCAATCATAAATTGTTCATTTGATCTTTGTTTGCACGAACGAGCAAGTGAAGAACTTGTGTTGGATGCAATGTTTTCTTACTGTGATGATCAGAACAAAATTGAGTGATCATGGCAAAACTATGAAATTTGTGAAGATTTGTGGAGGCAGAAATCCTTATGTTGGTTTGTGGCAGGTTCTCTAACAGCTATAAAACATTCCAACTGAGTAATTTCAACATTTCTTATATCATGTTTACAAAGCTGTTTTCTTATTCAGGTTTCACAAGCACATTAAAGAGTAAAAAAGGAGAAAACATTCTTAAGTGAGGCCCTTTTTGTTTTACACGTCCTCTGTGGCCTTCTGTATAGTACCTCTAAATGGTTTGAAGATGAGATATAATACTGTAAATGCTGTAATAAATAATATAACAAGTGGTGACATTTTTTTTATGAATTATTCAACACAGTCATCATTTTGTGAAATGAGCAGATGAATCAATGAATTTACCTACAAAAATATGCGGTTAAGCAAATATAACACAACTGTCATTGTGTTGAATTTACTTTATAAAAGTGAGTTGTATTTTTATTGTAGGATTCTGGTAACAGGGAACTCTATTTGTTCTATTAAATAAATTAAGTCAGATAAATGCAACTTAAGATATTTTTATTGAAGTATTTATTTCTAGTCATTACTTGCAGACAATAACAGGTATATTACTATACAGCCGATAAATTAACAGGACACAAACGGCTGATAATGTTTCCTTCAGGGAGTTATTAATCCAAGTTAGATGTCTACTGTGCCTCTGCAAGATGAAAACAAGGAAGCTAAGGCAGAAAGAAAAAATATATCTTTTAGTGTCAGTATACACTTAATTCAGAGGAGATTTTCAGGTATAATTAAAATATACTTCAGTGTGCCTCAGGGTCAATGAACTACAGGTAAACTAGTTGTTCAGAAACAGTGACTACAGTGACAAGTTTGCAGCTACTGATCTCCTCTATATTATTTCTATAATAAACAACAATGTGGGTTGATGGAAGAGATGGCACCATGTCAAACTCTTGCTGTCAGCTCTGATACCAATGAGTTGGGCCTTTTATGCACGTCTTTGACCTGGGGCCAACTGTCTTAGACTACGTCTACATTAAGCTGGCTAAATTCTAAAACGCTATTTCCGAGAAGAAGCGACATGTGTTCATAGCAGGAGTTTCAGCTCGTTTATGCAAATACCTCTGTCCACATTAAAACACTAAAACAGGTAATCATCCTCCTACTGGGCATGCGTGGAGGACCAAAAGGCAGGTCAGCCACAGTGAAGAAGAAATGGTATACTTTTTCCCTTTCTGTGGCTTTTTGTTTATTGTGAGCAGATAATTTCAGTGAGAGAAAGGTGGTAGATAGCTATGTTTAACTGTAAACAAGCAATCAAAGTAGGCAATAAAATTCTGGAGGCTGTTTCTACAAAGTTTCACTTTCGGGAGAGAAAAACACCGTTTTAATCTGGACAGAGTACACAAAATGGAGAGAAAAAGATGCGTTTACGAATTTAGCTGGCTTGGTGTGGACTGAGTGTAGTTTACATTATTCATTTTTAATTGATATTGTGGGTGTATGTGATGTGCTGTTGTGTGTAGCTTTGTATTTTGCATGGTGTGTTCTTTGCTTTGTACTGTTTGTTGTTGTGCTGTTGAATGTTTTGATTGTGGGGGACGACAGATGCAAATTAGCTTCGAGCTAACTCCGGTGCAGTGCATCTTTAATGTTTAAAACTGCACACTGTCCCAATCAATAAATCAAATCAAACAATCAAACATGGTCTCATAATCCGTCCTTGTTTGTCACCTGTCTGCACCTCACTGTTCAACTTGGTTAGCAACTTGAGTGAGGTAAAGAGTTAAGGTTTTAGTTCAAAAGAAAATACTACACCACACCAACATTCTACAATGACAGTAGGAAACTAAGAAATGTGTTAGCATGTCATTGTGAGTAAAGGCTGACAGAGCTGGAGGCAGACAACCATCTACCATTCTGACCACCAGGCTCCACTGGGCTGCACTGAATGTCTGCTTGTTTCCTCCATGTAATCCTTCATCATTTTCTGTAAACTTATTTGCACCAGCAACTATTTAATATTTATCTGATGACATTATTACATTATTAATTTACAAACCCCTGATTTAAGGAACCAAATCACTGTTGTCTAGATTCTGTACTCTAGCTCTCAGCAGCCTCTTCACCACAGCAAGGTCACAGCACAGAACAAACCAAGGACCATTAACAAAGTTCAATTTTCACTTTCCAGACAACAGAGTGTTGAACATCATGCAGGCAGTGTCTTTCCTTCCAAAAATGTATTAGCAAAATCAAGAGCTGTAAAATAGCTTACAGCAGGCATCCAGGCATGTTTATTGTTGATTGGCACTGCCAAGCAGTACAGAGAGATATATTATGAGACTGTCAAAACACACTCACTTCATAGTCCCAGACTACGTCTGCAAGCTTGAGTGACTTTAACATCAAATGTCTGGCAATCGTCAAATAAAGAGGTGGGGGATACCGTGGTTGTGTTTACACAAGACATGACCTCTGGGGATGAACGACTAAAGTGCTGGATTTTCTCAGGCCTTTATTTTCTAACTCAAGCACATTTGAACAAGTTTCACGGTAAAAAAAAAACCTTTAACCTCTTTCAAATATGTGTCCCGTTGGTACTGCACATGAAATGGAACCAGTTCTTTCTATCAAAGAAAATATACTTGCTCATGATCTATGGATACTAGACAACTGCAGCAACCAAGATGGTCACATACCAATCATGATGTGCAGTTCCACTAATTAAAAAAGAGCACATTTCGAAAGATTGAATTTAAATTACAGAGGTGTCATAGAAGGATACTGTGTATTCTTTCTTAGCTGCCTTGAATTTTCTAGAAATCTCACCAAAACAAAAACCTCCTCAACAAAAGCTGACTTAGCATATGACATTCAGAAAACCATCACAAATCAGGATTCTTTAAGTGATTTCTTTTTTAAATAAAGGATTTCGGTCACTGTGTAGGATGCCATATAACATAAAATGGAATAAATGTATCTAATTCTCATCTCTAGCACTCAGTTGGCGTTCAGACTGAAAACAGTTCTGCGTTAACCAGTAGAAGCAGCGTTGGTGGGGGCGTGTTTGTTTGAGGTACCGACAATGAAATACAATCCAGGAAGCCAAGTTTTAGCGACAGATGAATGCATTTAAAGGTTTATCAGATGCCAAAACAGCAGTTTGTAAAACTCACAGACAGGATTTTATAACTCTGGAAAGTTATCACAGCAGCAACTGTTTCATCTTTCATCGTGATAATGCAAGGTAAACAGTCAAAATGTGCCCTGTATGCTGTACAACACTGCAATTTTTTTGCTGAGCCCTCTGCAGTGGCACCCCCGCTGTGTATATGCACTGACCCCATGCTAATAATTGGGAGGATTGCATTTTTTTTCACATAGAGCTGATGTCGGTCTGAATGCCCCCTTAGAGAGATGACATCATACATTATAAAATCAAAATAAACATCCTGCTAATATGGTGCAACTCTCATGACATGTATGAATAGCATCATCATGGAACTTTCAATAACTCTTTTTCAACTACCCTTTAAATGGTAAAATGGACTGCACTCATATAGTGCTTTTCTAGTCTTCCAACCACTCAAAGTGCTTTACACTGCATGCCAACATTCACCCATCCACACATACATTCATACACTGATATCACTGATGGCTACCATGCAAGGTGCCAACCTGCTCATCAGGAGAGGATTCTAACGCATGTACATGCACTAACACACTGATGACACAGCCATCAGGAGCACTTTGGGGTTCAGTATCTTGCCCAAGGATACTTCGACATGCTGACTGGAGGAGCCAGGAATTGAACCGTCCATCTTCCAATTAATGGACGACCCGCACTACCACCTGAGCCATAGGAGTAAAAAACCTCAATCGTTAGGCTTCAGGGATTGATAAAGCTTAGCTTTGTTATCACTGGCTGCTCAACAATGCAAGTGTTGAAAGTAGAAGTGTTTCTCATTCATTTTTCCTGCCAGGAGTTTTCAGGGCCAGTCCAGGATTCTAACTAGTGGCCTCATTACTTAACCAGCATCCCTAACTAACTGTTTTCACATCAACATGCAAAAGCCTCTGATGTGAAGATGATTTTTCATCTTCATGTCTACCTTGATGTGACATGAAAGGAAAACTTGACCAGTAGAGATACAGTTTGCTGTCTCTGCATATGCGAACAAAGGAATCAACACTGCAAGCCCCTCATTGGAACACATGCATAATTGAAAGGGATGCTCTTCTTTTCAGATGCTGCTGTTTGTTCTGCGGTGCAGAAGGAAGCCTGCCAGCACCGGCACAGCTGTCTGTCTCAGGTGCATTGTTTTTGTGGGGTGACCTCACTGACTCATCAAAAGCTCAGAATAGCTGCTCCTGTTCACAGTGACAGTGTGATGTTAATGTGCCTTTGACAGATTCTGTGTTAAGACGTTTGAAAAGTCTGCTGTAAAATCACGGTTGAGCTCCCGGAATCTCAAAACCTCCACAACAGTAAAATGTATTATCATGCATTGCTCCATTGCAAATACCATATTTAATTGAAAGGTCTATGGGAGTGCCCCAGTAGCCGAATGGCATGCCAAACAATCGCAACGCCCCTGGTTCGATTCTAGCCAGGGGTTTTGTTGCATGACATACCCATCTTTCTCTCCCCTTGTTTCTTGTTTGCCTCTTCACTGCCCACTATCCAATAATGGCAAAAATGCCCAAAAAAATCTTAAAGGTTTATTGCACCAGTGGGGAGAAAATTTGCTTTTTCATGACAATAATCATGAAACTGCCTAGATTTAATTCCCACTAATAACATTGCATGACATGCCTGAGGAAACTGTTAAGATGTTGAGAAATTGATGTTTGTAATGAAAGCATGTTGAAATATGTTACAGATGCTTTTAGTTTGCTGATGCTTGCTATGTGAAAAATGTTTGGTCATAAAATCTGCCAAGGGACAGTATGCACTACTTCAACAGCAATATATCAAATGGTGGGCAACCATACAAGCGCTCACTGAAGATCCAAATTGACAAATGGAAATGATCCTGTCATTTTCCTAATAACACATGTCACCATGACCCCTATATCCTGAACTACGGAGAAGATATTGTCCAGATAGAGTTAAGTATCACAAGGTATTTTGGTGAACTGCTGCTATATGACTATAATAGCTGTCATTATCATCTCACTTATATCATTATTATCCCATAACCCTCACATCATTGACTTCACAAGTCTCAATGTGGCCTCCAGCTTTGGAAAACACATGGACTTTCTGTCTCTTTTTTAATCTTTGTCTATTTATGTATGCATGTATATATCCATCTATCCATACACACACTCCCTCCCTAGACAGATATATAGATCACAAGAGAAAATGAAGAGTACAAAGAGTCGATATATAAGCCTGAGGCAATGGTGCTCTGTTGGAAAACAGTGGATTGCTCACTCCAGGTTGGCAGCGAGTTTGTGCCACAAGTGAAAGAGTTCAAGTACCTTGGAGTGTTTTTTACAAGTGAGGGTAAGATGGAACCCAAGAGGTATTAATATGGGTAGTAATGTGGACAATGTACCGTACAGCAGTTGGGTAGTTACCAAAAGAATGAGATTTTGGTAAAAGCAGCCAAAACATTTTTTTCACAGGGTGTCTGGGCTCACCCACAATGGCCTAATGGTAGGTTGAGGAGCTCAGACATCCTGAAGGACTTTGGAGTAGAACCGCTGCATTGAAGAGCCAACTGAGGTGGTTTGGGTATCCGATTAGGATGCCTCCTGGGCAAGTCAAACTGGGAGGAGATGATGGGCCACACTAAGAATACTCTTGAAGGATACCACATCCCATATGGCTTGGGAACATCTTGGGATTCCACAGGAGGACCTGGCTGGAAAGGAGGACAACTAGGTTATCTTGCTTAGCCTGCTTGTACCTGCCTGCCTGACCTGATTAAGCTGCCGAAAATGGATGGATGGATAGTCCATATATGACAACGGGTAACCAGGTTAAGCATGATAGCCTGAATATAGTCCTTCATGGTATCTCATTTCTTCAGCCACTTCTACCCAGCTCTTCCTGTTTCATTGTTTCATAAAGAGGGGTCTCCGAGGCATCTGTCATCTGCCTGTCATCCAGCTGGCAATGCTCCTCTTGCAAGAATGGGTCTCATCCTTGCACAGGCCAACCCTGGTTTTTTTTGTTTTGTTTTTTTAAGCCCATCCACCAGGTGTTCGCTTCTAGTTCCTGTCCGAGGTCAGTCTCCTAGGCAGGCTCTGTATTCCAACAAGTCTTCATACCTAAACAACCAAAAAGGTTGCTTGTCAGTGACTTTCAAAAACAATTCATGACATTTTTCTGATCTGCCACATCTAATTATGGTTTTGGTAATGTTCAGCAAGTATGACTACCTTGTTAAGGTTATGGAAAGATTGTGGTCAGGGTTCGGGTTATGGGTTACTGTTGCATTCCCATCATGGGTTGGGGGAAAAAAAAACACAATCTTGAGTGTTGGTACTAGATGGGATGTCACATGCTTTTCTGACTCATCCATCCACCCCAACATCCACTCCAATCATCCATCAATGCTTTGCAGCACTATAACATCATGCTACTTCTTGGACAAAAATTACTGTCATGACCAGAAGAGGTAAAATGTAGATTGAGGTAGTTTAATTTTTAATTTACGGCCTTTTTTCTGGTGACAACAGTCTCAAGGATTCTCCACTAGAGAATCCTACTAGACTTGACTCCCACAACTCCTAGGACTGCTTCATTATTGGGGGAAATAGCTTCTGTTTTGGGAGACCCCACCAGCAGCTATTAACAACATAGCTCAGAGGGTTAGAGGGACACATTAATAAACATAGTAGGTTCCAGAGATGATCCAACATTTCACACTGTGATGCTCATAACATTTGAACAGCCTGAGGACTCAGATAGACCGATGAGAGTTTGAAAGTTGAATATTTACTGAAAGCAGTAGCATAACTAGTACTGGAGGATGCTAAATGAGTAATTATGTGCTTCAACTGGCTGATCCTTTGGACCACTTGTAGCTTTGAGGTACTTTGCTATATGTTTTCCTTGAGCCTGGAGGCACATACATATTTAAAATCTTTTAAACCACAAGGGAAAAAACTCCACTGAGAATAATGAAGCTCCAACTGGTATGCACATTTTAGGAATATATTAAGGGGATATATGTTTATGTGTCATTTTATTTGAACTAACCATTTTTGTAAACAAGCACATGACAGCAGGTGCTTAGCTGTGAGTGGGCCTTGGTGGGCCTGGGCCCACCCACTTGGCACTAATGCACACCCAGTCAGAAGGCCTCCTTTTTTGGTGGATCATCCAGTGTATAGCAGTCAATGAATAATGTTTCAATTATCTGACTACATGTCCACGCAAAAAAAAAAAACATTCTTGTTTCTTGCTTCTTGTTTACCATATGATTAAGATATGATTAAGTAGGTTAAGATAATAACCATGGTGACTCAAAGCAGTCACAAAAAGCTGTGGTGAGGAGCAGGAGTAAGAGAATTCAGCTCAAGTTCAGCCATTATTCTCAACTCAGACACCCACTCCTGTGCCAGTTTCTCCTTAACAAGTGCCAAGAAGTAACAATACGTACATGGCTGCTAATTCAACCCTCTCCCCGTCAGCAGCAGCAGCAGCAGCAGCAGCAGCAGCAGCAGCAAGTTGTACTGTTGAAAGACTCTTTTCAACTCTCAGTCAGAAAAAAACATCATCAACCTGCCATCAGGGCATCAATGATGACATACAGACTGAACTCTTTCTCCCTGCTCTCCTTTGAAAGAGAATGGACTGAAGTGTTGGACTATAATGAAATAATTTCAGTGTTCAACACCAAGCCCTGCCATCTCCTGCTGTAATCATCAAAAGTAAACTCATTTACAATTTCGGACTGTAGTAGCCTTGCCTATTTCAATATTGTTGTTTATTGGGTATAGCTTTTGTTGGGTGTACAATTGGATTTTATGCTAATGTTGATGTGTCTGCCATCTGTGTGTGTATGTGTGTGTGGTGTGTGTGTGTGTGGTTTATGTGTCGACAGTGCCAGGCTATGTTCAGGTGTGATTTTTAACGTTACTGAACATGTTGGTGCCTGAGTACCTCTATCCATACGCTTGATTCATGATGCTGTTGCGTCTGTCAGCTGTATGTGTTTGTGTGTAAATATGTGGCCGCTGTACCAGACTATGCAATGCTCTCAATGTTCATCTTGGTGCCTGTATTATTACCTCTGACGTATAAGGCTTGTATGATTAAACTGTGGTGCATTCAGGCAGTTGTAATGGTCTATTCTGGTTAATATGTGTTTCAGAACCTATTAAGAATGATTGGTCTTGGATGAGCTAGGCCCACCTGATTTTCTCTGTGCCCACCCACACTTTGATTTCTATCTATGCTACTGCATGATAGGTAAGACTCTCCACAGCTCAAGCATTATGTCTATCCTTTATATCTATCTCAAGTAGTGAAAAAACAATGTTGTTTAGTATTTATAGCATGTCTCAAAATTCCTTTTAATATATTCATCCTCCAGCATATTCTTGCTACTCAGAGCCTATCTAATTAATGCAAATTTCCCCTATCTGAAGCGGAGTTGCCAGAAAGTTGAAAAAGTCAGCTTAGCTGTGATACAATCAGCTTTGCTGTAGGATATATGCGTAGGATGCACAACAAGCTGAAACTCTCTAAACACAGACATGAGTTGCTCGGCATGAGAGGATCTCTTTGAAAACATTTCATGTGTAATGAGTGCCATACTGTATGCTAATATCAAAGATAATTTGCTCTGGATATAGGCATCTGTTTCACAAACAAGTGAGAAAGCACGCCAGTGAGCATTTGGTGTTTTCTGAATTGGAGAGTATGTAGACTGTACAGAATATGTATTGTGGACAGCATCAAAACATGAGCTAACCAATATTTTTTTCATATCTAAAAATGAATCAAATGACTCTGTAAACCTCAAGAGAATTATCACCCAAACTATTGCATTTCCCCTTACCTCTATGGAGGTTTTCAGCCCCTTTTAAGCTCACTGTTTTGGTTTAATAGGCTGCTAACATTAGCATGCGCACTTGACATTAGCACATAACATTAACCAGGCTAAATATAGTGTGGTTCCAGACCTCAGAATCACTGTCCGCATCTGACATTTTCAGTAATTCAGAAAGGTCTAGTATGTACTCAATGATGTTTGGAGAGCAACTGTGCTGAACAGAGCCAGGTGGAATTATGAATAGAGACGTTACCTTCATGTGTCAGAACCAGAAAAGCGGAGACCGAAAAATTGCCATAGAAATGGAGACAATAATCTGTGCAGGTGGTTGTACACCAGTTTACAGAAAAAAACAACTCTGAAATTGGCGTAATTACTTCAATTGAAATGACAAATGTTAACTGCTACTAGTGCTGCCACAACATCTGTATTGACTGAAACAGAAGACACCTAACATTAATGCATTATCAGACTGGTTAGTGAAATGATTGATTACCAAGCTAGCGTAAATAATTGTTGGTCTGTATGTCTTTTTTCAGCTCGCTGTGGAGTTCTGCTTGGCAAAATTAGCATCACCATTAGGTTTCTATACTTTCTCCTTAAAGCTCTGAGTAAGTGTTTTCAATTCACTGGGTAATCTGTTACCATGTAAAAGAGGTGGCAGTTTCCTGTAATTCTCCTGTTTATGTGGGCGTCCACTCTCCTGAGGATGCCTCCCTGTCAGCTCTTAATGCGGGTACAAGCCAGACTCAAAACACCTCAGGATGATGGTGGTAAACAGCGTAGTCGTTGTGAGTTCCACTTGACTGACTCCTCACAAATACATCTGACTCTGGCGTTTTCATCCTTCATTTGTAGCCAACCAATTCCGTGGTGGATTGGTATTATGTGTCATCCAGGGACTACTGATGGCTGGATTGGGTAGTTGAGGCTTCAATTCCTTTCCCAAGCCAAAGGTATTTTACAGTGAGATGACTTTGATGGGCAATAAGTGTTGATGGTCACACTTTCACTGATTCTTCTAGTGGTGGCTTATATCTGCCAAAAGTATTTATGATTGTTACTATAGGCTTTATGCTTTATTTATGGATTTGTCACATTGTTCAGTCACATGCTTCTGTTTACAGTGCCAGAGTATACAGCTTATACAGAATTTCATACCTCTTATTGCCCTATAGTCCCCACATGTCTAAAGGGCAAGAAGGGGTTATAATTTGGGCCTTTTAACTATTCCTAAATCCAAGTAATGACTCATGGGCAAAATCTGCCCCTCCAACACAGATATTATGATACTACACATACATTATTATGAATTAGATATTACTCAATAAATATGACCATCTAACGTCTTATAAATTTACAAGATGTATAACACAGGTACATAAACAACCTCTGGCCTTCTGACCAGAACAGATTTGTGTCAATAACAGCCCTTTGCTTCAACCATAAATGAGGCAGGCCTCCTTTTATTGTGTGTGGACATCAATTTCATTTCTAGTCTTGTAGTGGAACACAGAAGATATGTTTTTTTGCCAAATGAGTATTAACATAAGATGCTGTCACTCTATTAGCCTTAACTTCTAATGGGAACTATAACATCTGCCCTCAATCCTAAACCTGTAACCAATAATAACCATTTTTTAAATTTAATTGATTTAAATAAATGAACAAAACACACTGAAAACATTAACATTTTGGGCTCTGTTTTCTCTGCACTATTACAACACCATCCCCCTAATGAGTAGTGCTGTAGAAAAAAAACCTGGCCCATGGTTACTTTTCTCAAATTATTTACTTAAAATTTTAATGATCTAAGTTTCTGTTTTGTACAGTTGATAAATTGGTTAATCCTCCAAGACAAATACCTACTGAGCTCCACTCTTCAGAGGAATGTAATGAGTTTTCCATTCTTTAAATACAAAGTTTCCAATATTAGGAATAATATTGTGGCTTCCTCTGCTGGTCTGCTGGTGAGTGTGACCTTTCTTCTTCTGTCTGTCACTCTGTCCAATGTCGCTTGTATTACTACAAGAACTAGAACAGCAGTAAAATTCTGCAACATGTGCTCTTGACCCAACGTCTACTAAGTTGTTCAAAAATGTTCTCAGCTGTTTGGTAGATGATCTTGAGATTGTTAATACTTCCCTACTCTCTGGAGTCTCAAACATGCTATTATAACACCATTTTTGAAAAAGAGTAATCTTGATCCATGTGTTCTTGAGAACTACAGACCAATCTCAAACCTTACATTCCTAGGAAAAATTCTTGGAAATGTTTTATACCAACAATTACATATGTATCTGTCATCTAACAATTTGTTTGATGTTTACCAGTCTGGTTTTAGAGTTAACAAAGAGTTGTTGGTCAGAGTTGTTAATGATCTCGTTGTTGACATGTTCACACTGGACAGATCCCTTAGATCATCAAGCAAAGGTCTCCTCACTATATCTAAAATAAACTCTAAATCAACTTCTGGTGCTTCAGTCACTATGGTCCTACTCTCTGGAATTCTCTACCACATTAACTAAAGTATGCTAAAACAGAGTCTTCTTTAAAAAGCAGACTAAAAACATCTTTTTTCACAAGCTTTTAGTTAGGTTTAAAGTATGTGGTTAATGGCTAAAATTTTTATTTTTGATTCAGTATTATTATTATTATTATTATTATTATTATTATTATTATTCCAATAATAATTATAATAATAATTATATCTTATTCCCTTTTTATTTTTATACCTTCTTATCTTATGTTTTATCTTATCTCATATGTTTTTATACATGTAATACCTTCTCATCTTATGTTATCTTCTTATCTTTTTACGCATATATCTTTTGTCATGTATGATGTTTTTTGCTTTTGGTCTTGAAGCACATTGAGTCTACGTCTGTCGTATGAAATGTGCTTCATAAATAAATTTGACTTGACATGGTTGAGCCTAACTGCTGACCCCTGCTGTCCTGGCTCCTTGGCTCTGAAACAGCCTTCCATTAGCATCACGTTGGCTAACACTCTGCTTTTAAATCTTAAGCCTTCCTAACAGCTGTTATATTTGGTTTTAGTGAGATGTCCTTTTTTATTACATCAAACACTGAAATGCTGCACTGTCCTGTCATTGTCTTCTATATTCCTTCTATAACTTTGGAAAGCACAATTGTTGTTGTTGTTAATGTTGTTGAGGTTCCTGGACAATAAACTACCTTAATAGCTACATGTTAGCCTGCCCTTTGTCATCTGTTAAAAAAAGGTCAAGAAATCTCTTGAAACAAAGACATTTTCAAAGTGTTATCACAGTAGAATATCTGCTGTCACTTCTGATGCTAAATTCTGCTAATTCCATAGTATAACAGTAGTCCTTTTGTAATGATGCCTCTCCAGACACTCTTTTTCTTTTTGACAAACATGTCAAACAAATGGGCTGATTGACAAATGGCCTGTACATCATTGTGTAAAGACTGAGGACTGGAGGCGAGAGGATGGAGTTACAAATCGATACAGAGCCTCGAGAAACTGGAAGATCTTTGAAAAACGTAACTGGATACAAGGCAGTCCGCAGACACACACACACACACACAAAAACACACACACACACACACAAAGGTATATTAAATTACCATTGTGTTCTATTGCTAAGTGATCCCATTATTCCTCAGCCTCAGAACAATTATATCCAGTGAATGCATTCAAAGACTCAAATGAAGTGTAACAAGAGATCAGAAACACTTTCTGCTTGTCTCTCAGGGCTGGAGAATAGCTCCCTGTGAAACACCTTCAAACACTCAGCTGCTCCTTCCACTCATAACCGCCGGACAGAGAGTGAGGAATGCATCTTAAAGCTCAGGCATTTTGTCTCACCTACGCCAAGGGAAGCTCTCTGATCAATCATAACGCCACGGTTTGATTTTCCAGCTGTGACTCCGTGCTTGTTTTCCCCTTATCTTCAGGCGCTTGTGTTTATGATGAAATAGCATAAAAGGCATAATGTGTTTGTAGTTCATTAGCACATGTGTTCTTTTCAATGTTTTGCCACTCTCCTGGTGTATAGTAATGACTGATCATTTACAAACACACTTTTTCCTCCCCATTTATTACATCAGGACAAACTGTGAATGAAAATTGACTTCATTAAACGTGGTGGGAGGAAACATCTCTCAGCGGGATCACTGTGCATTTCCTAGAGGTGCAAATTTAATTATTTGAAATGTAGACTGTTTCTAAGTGATAGATTTATATGTCGAAATACAGCACATCATGTGGTTAGATAACTCTTAAAAGAGGATATGATGAGTGGATATTTTTCATTGGAAATGTCATACTCTCAGCACCAGTTTGGCTCTGCTGACAATCTTTTAAATTCTTTTTGAATTTTTCCTCAAAGATTCAACAGAACGATTATGTAATATGTGAAAAAGCCAGAAGAAGGCCAGAAAATGGAACACTTAAGACAAACATTTTTCAACAGCTCTACCCCAAATCTATGTGCATATAAGAGCCACTCTCTACCAACATAGTTACAAGCACATATCCATATGTGATGGTGAATATATATATGTGTGTATGTATAGTACTTTTTACTCTAGACACGAAAGTAAAGTTGTACATTTTGCTGATAATAACATTTTCTCAAGTAGGATTTTGAATGAGGGACTTTAACTTCAAAAGTATTTTTATATGCTTGAACTGTTACCTTTAGCCCACTTAAAGTGGACATATTCTGCACATTTCCAGGTCTATATTTATATTCTATTCTGGGGCTCTACTGGAATGTCTTTGCATGATTTACAGTAAAAACTCCTTATTTATCTTATACTGGCCCTTAATGCAGCTCTTCAGTTCAGCCTCTGTCTTAAACAGGCTGTTTTAACTTCTGTCTCTTTAAGGCCTCCCTCCTGATGAGATGAACCCACTCTGTTCTGATCAGCTCCCGGGAGCTTCTGTTGGCTCTGAAGGCTACATAGACAACACATCTGCACTTCTTTGAGCCATAATCCAATCTGAAATATGACAGTGGACAACGTGAACAATCTCAAAGGTTATGGAACGGACGGCCATTTATGGACATGCATGATGAGCTGATGTTATCTCGTAGGTAAAGTAAAAGACCAGCAAGCCTCCACCCTCGGATCCACTGGTAGGCTCTGAGTCCACCTTCCTCTGGGGGAGTGAGTTAAAATTGTCACTTCCCACTCCCTGATGTTCTGAACTTGATGTTTCCTTGTGGGGAGTGATGAGGCACACTGTACATATTCTACATTCACATAATAATCTATTCTATGTGAGTTGGCTGAGTGAACTGCTCCTAAGTAACAGCTAATCTGTCAGGGTCCATATATGAGCACAGTGTAATTGCAGAACAACCATCATGGAAATAGCGGGTCGCTGATATCAGAGTCAGTGGATCAGTTGGTTAGTAAATGATTTTCCAGAGCAACCGTTGAAAAAATGAACCAGTCGTTGTGCATTCATCACAGCATCTGACTGTTTGATTAGATGAGAGTTTATAGTGGTAATCCTGCAGAAGGCTGCCCTTTCTACTGCCTGAATGGTACGAGAGACAGCTGCTGTGGGCATTTTTTTTTTAAACAGGGCAGCTGCCAGGAGCCCCACTGCTATGACCATCTGCAGAACTGCTCCTCTCCAGCCTGCTGCCCACCCCCACCATGCCAGACCCACTCCACATAAAGAAGCAGAAGACTGTACACTTCCTTTAGAAGCATTGCAGTTGTGCCACAAATCTCCTAGCAACCACGGCTCGTGTCATCGTGGAGGTTCATTGTAAAGCCGGCTGTGTGCAAATGATGGCTGTAACAGCATGACTGAAACAGAAAGAGGCCCAGGAAAAATGGTGATGCTGTGGGTGTGGATCAATTGAATTACTGTAAGTGATAGTCTTATAAAGGCGAGCCTGCTGCCATGGTGGCAGTACTGCTTTTCATGTATTGGGTGTATTACCCAGAAAAACACTTAAACATTATTTACTGCCGACCTTTCAAAGTGTCCATTCAGAATACAGCTGATAAAATGTTTAAACACAGAGTTTGTCAGAGATAAAATAGTAGGTTTATTTAAAGATCTCATTGTAGAAATTCCATTTGATTAAAGTGTCTTTCAAATTATTCAAATGGAGGAACTTTTTGTTTGTAGAAAAGTTGAAAACTGGTACAGCTTATATAGTATTTTGCTTTCAGACAGTTAATGTTGATGCCACCTGCTCAGATTTGTTGTGACTTTCTATTAATACACTGACTGATAGATGATGTCTTCACTTGGGTGGGCACGTGATGAGCTGAGGAGGGAAACAGTGACTGCTGGTGGGCAGGTGAGGAATGAAAGCTTTGGACTTTCACAGTGAGTTTAAGCAGAAGAATGTGAGGATGAGAAAGAGGACAGATCATCTGTTTCCCTGACAAGTCTTGGCTGACTCCGTTCTGTTAATTTGGCTAACTATGAACCATTATATTGCAACCAATAGCTTTGGTATAGTCTGTCTCAATGTTGATCTTTATCATTCAGTGTTACAATGAATAAGATTCACTATGACACTATCAGCAAATTGACGACAGCACAAAACTACTTAACCACTGTAAAGAGGACTGTACTATTAAACTGGAGGGACACAACTAGATAATACAGCACATTAATCACTGGCTTAATTTACTAGCAAAACTCAGCAACTATGGAATGCCTGAAGTCCTGAAAGATTATTTTTCTTTTATCTTGTGCGAACAAGATAATATGTTGTGTGAACAAGATGGATCTCTGCGCACAAGTTATTAACTTTTGTGAACAAGTTATTAACTTTAAGGTAAAAAAAGTTACCTATTACCATATAAAGGCGCTTTTTGACCAAAAAGTTCCAGGAACTAATCTCAGAAACTAAAAGTCCTTGTCATGCGTCGCTATTTGTGTTTTATAGTAGATTATACAACTTAACTGAAAGAATATAAAAACAGCGGCTGCATTTGAAAAGCACTTTCCACACATAAAACAACAACACAGTCATCCTGTTGTTCTTTGTATGCACTGTTGCTCCGACTGTCACTCTGATGTTCGAGCTAGATGTAATGAGAGTTGGAAAATAAGACTGAAAACTCCAGCGAGCCTGCCTCCACAGTAGACGACATGCTGGGTGTTTGATGGTTATTTATTTCTGCTTTGAAACATAACCGACATGAAACAATCAGAAAATAGTTTTATTACTTCATTATTTCATTCTGTTTTATTACTGTACTTCAGTCGCTTTGTTTTCTCACCACTGCTCCCTCACTCACTCGACAGCAGCTCCCTATCTCTCTCACATTCACACATACTTTGTCAGTTGCCCACAAAGCCTAAAAACATTGGGTTTTTTTTACACTATAAATAGCAAGAAATGTTCACCTCTCACCCTATTAGGATGAGGGGTGAATTGTTTTGCTTTAGTTATTGTGAGTTAGCTTTTGCAGTGATCTGGTTAGGAACAATCACTCTCTCTGTTTCTCCCTACAGGCACCCTGTTCTGGTTTGGTTATGTTGTTTTAGTTTATTTGCTACAACCTTACAACATGCACACACATTTAACACTTATCCACCTCTTACGCCACTGACACATCTACCATCCACACCTCATACTGTAAATATTTAGTTATTTCTTTAATTTGGCAAGAAGAAATGTATCTTTTGTTACCTTTGTATTGCAGTTCTTCCTAGTTTTATTAAAGAAGCAGTGCACAAGTTGAGGCAACAGTGGTGTCTGTGTTATCTGTGTCTGTGACCAATCAGCGACATTCAGCACTGCACACTGAAAAGCATGTTTAGTTCCTAAGTTCTTCAAAAGGTTCCTGATGCCCTGGGAAGGTTCCTGCAGTGGAAACACCCTATCTGATAAACTAAAAGTGTACATATAGTCTTCATTCTTTATTCTTCTTTTCAACCTCTCAGAGTAAAATCAGACTGAGAGCCTCCAGAACCAGGACCACCTGCAACCTCCACAGCTTCTTTCCCCAGGCAACAGCCGTCTTTAACATAGACAGAAAAAGACTGTAAACATACTCAACTCCACTTCACCTCCATATCTGATTCAAATTCATAGTGTGTATACTGTGTCTTTGTCTGCCCTGCACTGTGTAGATGCATATAGATTTTATTTTTAATTAACTGTACATGTACAGTAAATCCTGTTAATACACACACATTGTTTATTTACACTCAGATGTATACATATATTTACATTGGTACTTATACTTCTGCTTTTTTGCACACACATATTTTTTAATCATGTCAATAAGCTGCACATAGTCCACCCCCACTACACAGAATCTAAATTACTGTCCCTCTGTTTCTATACTTTAATGTTCATGTTTATTGCACTTTCTGTCAACATCTGGACCACACTTGGCGAATAAATCTGACTCTGATCTTACCTTCAATATCCCATTACTATCAGCCTCTATAACTGTAAAACTTATATAACACGGTGTGTCACAACCTCTACCTTACTTGTACACTATTTTTGAAACAGCACAGCAAAACCAGTCTGTATACTTGTATAGACAGTATGTCTCCTCCTAGTTCCTGTGTTGCCTTAGTGATGGTCCTCCTTTTCTCTTTTCTTCTCCTTTCTGTTTCCATCAGTTAATCTGTTGATTTATTGATGTTATTCTCTTGATACTGATATTGATTTTAGAATTTAAAGGTTTCAGAGAAATTTATAAAGATAAGTCACAAAATACCATATCCTGTCAGCAGTCCACATGAAGAAATGCTGTACATTCCCAGCGTCCAAAAACTGCCTTAAGAGAATCAAATATTTGTAGAATTCTGTATGTAGAAAGCAGTACAGGATTTTATAGTGTTATAACTGTAAAATATAATGAGGCTGTGGAATTCAGACACTGCCAAACATCATACAGTGACAACAGCATAACCAAGCAACTTGATACCACCTCCGTTCTGTGGGTGTCAGCTTAATAGCTAACCAGGAGTGCATCTGCTAACACCTCACGAAAAAAGGCGACAGAAACATGTGTTACAGCTCATATTTGCATGTTGGAAGTCAGGAGGGATAAAAATCCACCCGTGATGGTTGCTGAAGAAGCTGAAGTCCAGCTCTGAGATCAGTTCGGGCCTCCTCTTTTCCCCGATGAGACAGAGCATGATCTTGTATGTGCTGCACTTCACTGATGAACAATTACTTTGATATATAATTAAGCGGCCTCAGTGTTAAATGTTTAACGAGAGAGCGGAGTGTAGTGGGAAGTATGGCAGGTGCTGTAGGTGGGCCGTCACGGAACACCTCTCCCAGTGGCTCTGTTGTGCTGCTGAGCTCTGCGCTCATAATTCATGCATAATGGCCTTGAGCGTTCCACCATAGACCCAGTGAAAGCAACACTCCTCTGAGACTGAGCTCACCAAGAGGCGTGCATCAGTATGTTGTAAGATTCTCAATGCTCATTTGAATTCATTACCTTACTTTGCATCTTCCTGTGTCGTGTTAATTTAAGATATATATGTCCTGTGAGCCAAAAGCCTTACACACTATGTAATCATGTTAAGTGCCTGACATGCAGAAGTTGGTAGAGAAGACAAGAACTGTACTCAAGTGAAAGTACTGCTACTTTATAATCACAAGTAAAAGTCATCAAAATAATTACCTGACAAAAAGTATCAAATCATCTAGTAAAAAAACTTCTTTTATGTGGACATGGCTGATTTTAGCACCATTCAGATGGGATGAACATTACAGGGAGAGATGGGGAATGAAGTATTTTCTGTGCTCCTTGGTAATTTAACTCTTCATTCCGGACGGGATTCTGGAGAGTTGAAGGTGAGGCAAAGGTATTGCGTGAGGTGAATTTGAGTCAAAAAATCCTCCTCCTTCTCAGAGCCGTAACTCAGTCAAATCTGCAGACACAGACATGAAACACATATTGATATTATTCAGTGTGACTTACACTTCCCGAGGATATCATTATCTCTGCAGTCCATCGCCAGTAAACCTCCATAAATCCACTTAGATATCACAGAAAAAAGGCACTTCAGATGTTGCCTGAGAATTGTCTTTTTTTTTCAGTAGCTATGTAATCCAGTGACAGTGGTCTGTACATCCATGGGTACATTGCAAACAGGAACTGGTAATAGCTAATTTGGCTGATTTTTTAATGGAGACAATTTGTCACAATGTAAACAAATATCTAATAACGGGGCTGAAACAGAACAGCACTCCCAACCTGTAGCTGACATTCCAACAGCTTTTGATAAGCTTTTATGGGGTCTTGCTCTCCTGATGGTTTTTTCTTGTCATGATATTGGTTCCATAATGGACCTATATGTTTCCATCCATAAGATCCACTTTAAAATAATACAAGGAATAAAAATAAAAGGATATTGCTTTGGATGGGACTGAAATTACTTACTTTAATTAGATTTTTTGGCAAACACAGAGTGACATTAGGAATTGTTTGGAGTCTGGTTTGTGCCCACCTGATGAATGCAAGTCCAGTATTCACCCTCCCTTTAGCTCTGTATTCATTTCCACTAACTCTTGAGAAAAATATCTCTGTCTCTTTAGCTGCTAAATGTTCACCAGCTAGTCTCTAACTGTGTCTGTCTGCTGTTTGGTGCTGGACAGTAGCGTACAGTGGGTTTTTAGAGCTTTATCACTGACATCTGCTGCCTGCTGCTGCTGGAAACCAGACTGCTGATACATACTACATATCATACTATACCGTACTACACTATGATCGACATCTTTAACATCTTTCATAAGTGTTCTTTATGTAATGTAACCGCCCACCTCTGCTATTATGTATGTTTAGTATGTCATAGGTTACTGTAGTTGGTAATACTGATAAAGAAAAGAGATCTTTATAAGATAACATTATATTGGAGGAGTGCAGATAGTTTGAGAGTCATCTAGTGAGGAAATTTTAAAGATTTTGTTAAGAAATGCACTTTTGAGCCAAACTCTCCCCTAGATAATAACTTCATTCTCTGCCCCTGCAGCAATGACCACCGCATGCATACACACAGTAACACACATACACACACAAGGGATCCCCAGTCAAGACACAGACTAGTTTCAAAATTCCATTGATTCAGGTCAAAGTGTGTGTGCTGCATTCAGGGCAGAAAGAGGAAAGGGATTGTATCAGCTGCTGAGTCTCTCTCTGCCTCACCATCACCCTTATCCCAGATGCCCACACTGCTGTTTTTAAGAAAAGAAAGTACTTACTTGAGTTTGAACAGGCGAACTGGCAACCTAAACAATACAGCTTAGAGTTTATAATTCACTGTATCCAGCAGGCATCTATCCTATTTAAGCCAAAGCTCTGGGCTTCCTACTAGAGGACGTTAATCGCTTAATCTTCGCGTCACTTCCACTGCCACTTCTCTCAATTATTCCCAGGATGCTCCACTTGCCATACAGGGTGCCAGCTATTTTTATGCTGCAGCCTGCCAGCCTTTTGTGTGCATTCTGGAGATATCAACAATGGGAGTTGACAGGGAAGTGAAAAACAGGCTATTGATTCACCCTATCTCTTACGCCTTTTCAATTGCCTTTAAGTACTCGTGGCGCCTGTGAGGGTCTGGACTTGTTCAGGGAATCACTTAATTCCAGACAGCAGCCATTGTGTAATGTAAGAAAAAAGGATGCCTCTTCTAAAAGAATAAAAAACTAACAAAGGTGGAAACTTAGCTGCTCCAAGCAATCATCTCAAAGTTCTCTTCAAAATAAACCAAAGCCAAGATACATCAGAACCTGTCTTTGTTACGAAAGTGCAATTACACCCCATTAGTGTCAAGTGTACACTGTTACTCTAATGTATGCTCACATACACAGAGCTCTGAAGTTTCTAGAATGTTTTCAGCAGGCATGACACCTTGTACATTCATTTAATAATCACACCATCATGAAATATATAGAATTTAGTGCATAGATTTAATACCTTAAAATGTTTTCTACTAATTAACAATAATGACTGGATTTTTACTGCAGAGTGCCCATTGCTCTCGGTTCATAAATTTGCACCCTCACCTTCCACTTTTTTGGAGGAAATGTCCTTCTTGCCTAGATTATGTTCACTGGCAAGGTTTGTACAATCCTGGAAGTGTGACTTTCATGTACTACACAGAAGCAGTAGTACTTGAGTGTAGAGGTGGAAATCACAAAACATGTTGTTGATTCAAATCACATCATTCAGTTCAATTCAAAGATTCATAGTCACTGACTATGTAGTTTGTTCATTTTTTCCTAAGCCACGTGGTTGCATCACTGTTCAAATGCACTATAGTACGTACAACAGTAAATGGAGAACTGCTAAAAGCTACTGATTCAGTCAGTGACAGTGATGATTCAGTATAGTCTATTCACTTTGATGATTCGCTGATAAAGATTAATTTGTTCACTTACTGAACACCTACTTGAGTACGGTCTCAAGTCTGGTTGATACATTTTTTCTATTTTCTCAGCCTTGACGATGTCTTGACTGGCAACTTGTCTCTGTCTCACCTTTTCCCTGTCTAGACTCCCCAAGAATCTTCAATCAATCTTGAAACTACTCTAACTTGGACTTGTCTTATAATCGCCTCGAGTGGTTTTGAGTATAACCTTTCAAAGAAGTCTTTGGAAGCAGGTTGGGGTCAATGGTTGGTGCCCCATATGTTGCTAGGTTTACACTAATGAGATTAGGAAAAGATGATGTTTTTGTTGGAGGAGGCTTCTGGTTTATTACAATCTGGGGTTTACTTTTGCAATTTTTACCATAATTTCTATTGTGTATGATAACACTGTACTCACCAATTTCTGAGATCTAAGAATGTGGCAACATAGCTACAACAAAGTCCAACAGGACGAGAAACATGAACAGTCAGACAGTCAGTAAACAAGCCACAAGTTGAGCCAGATGATGATGAAACCACAACTATTTGGAGGTAAAACTGAAAATGAGCGCACCCAAAATGTGACTCGTAAGAAAACTCAGAACTACTGTATGTATTGTAGGTCAAATTTGAACCAGGAAGTAAGCAAGTGAACCTGTAAACTCTCATGAAGGTTTACAACAGGGAGTTTGGGGGAATTTTTTACTGTTTGCCTCTTTTTAGCAATGTCACCTCATTCCCAGATCTCAACAATTAACTCGGTGAGTATGATATTACTGGTAGACATGACAGCCAAAATTGACCCCCCCCGCCCCCCACAAAAAAAACAAGTCCAAAGTTGTATTTAACCAGAATTATCTAGTTGAACTCCATCGATTTTCAAGTTCAGTTTACTAGTCATGGGAGTACAACTCAAACCGTTGTATTAATGTCCCCTGTGGCTCTGGAAGAGGAGGGTTACCCCGGTGATGATGGGGACTTTTAACAGAAAGTCTGTTACAAACTGGAGGTTTGGAGTTTGAAACATCTGGATGTTTACCAGGCAGAGGGTCTAATGAAAATACGTTATTGGTTGCATTGTGGGAAATGTAGGATCCTGTGTCTTTGGAGCTTGGCCCATATTAGGGACTAAAAGCCAGGATGTCTTGGCCTCTGTTGCACAGATTTTGAAAATGATTTTTTAATCTTTCTTTTTTTGAGTCCCCCAACTGTATGGATGTGTAATGCTACAGTAAATCACTGGAGTACACTTTTAAATATTGAAAAGATATCTTTAAATTAGGGTTGACTTTTTAAATTCTAAAGACAGACCACAACCTAACCTTAACCAGGTCATTTGCCTAGTCAAAAAAAAAAACATTTATCATGCTTTAGATGTCAGGATTGGATATTGTAGGAAAACAAATGAGATATGTTGACATGTTGCAGATATGTTCAGTATGAATACTTTGCGTTGGCAGTGAACAGTTTTCAGATATGTTCAATGGACACCTTTTCTTGCTGACTGTTGTGCTAAAGGCTCTTGTGTATGTTTTTTGAATTCCACTGATCCCTCAAACAAAGCCCTCCATCAAATGGAAACCAGATAGCGGTGTGGGATTTTCATTAATGCTGCTTACCATCTTAAACCTCCACTGTCCCTTTGAAAAACACCCTCCATCCTGTGCTGCATCCAGGCCTCCTTTCTCCCCTCGGCCCTCTAATGCCTCGGACTTTTATTACCTGGGCTGATGGGACATCCATAAAGAGACACTTTGCCAGCAAGATGGCAAACACGTTTCTCACTCAGTCCTCATGCGTCTTCTTGAGAGAAGCTTAAAGAGTAATAGAGCTTCTGGGAGCTTCTCTGTTCACCGGGGGACACAGTCCGGCATCATCTGGCTGCGGGAAATTGGTGGGGAATGCTTGATGCGACAGGTTCATTGATGGCAGCCCATTATATTAGTTTCCTGCAACAGAGCCACATGAACATCTGTGCATGTCATTTTCAATGACCCACTTCAGGGCCACAGTACCATTACAGGAAGCTCTCAGGGATCAGAGGCTCTCTTTGGCGATACCAGCATGTTGGGTTCCACATAATGGCTCCCACCGGGCGGAGAATCGCAACTCTCTGTCAAGCAAAAGCCTCTCTTTGCACTCATTGGCTCTGATACATGTGAATGTGCAGGAGAAAAGTTTCTGGTACTGTACTTTGGATTGATTTTTTTTTTTCTTCCAGGTGTTTATGTGGTGGTGTAGTGAAAATTATGGTATCAGAGACAATTTGCTGATGTTGGGAACTGTGAGGAGGCAGCTAATGAATGTTTAGAGATGTAAAGAGCTTTCTTGCAGTCTTCACAGGCTGCATATTTCATTGGCAAATTTTGAGAGTGTGAACATATCGTGCAGGCGAAAGCTTCCTATCACGGAGAGAAAGGCAAAGGGAAAGCAGATTGCCTCTATTCAGATCGGTGCTGCGCTTGTCACAGTCATGATGACAAACAGGCTGTAGGGAGCACCTCCCACTCATTTGTCAAACTTGCTCTGACATCAAGAATGCTTTGGCTTTCAGGACTGATAAGAGCAGTGGTGTAATCCGTCTTCAAGTCAGTTCAAAAATACAATGGGCGACTGTATGCTTTTCATCACCTTGAATGGAAGAATAAGAGAAAAAATACAGTATGTCCAAAGGCTTAGTCCTCTGTTTTCAACCCTTTCTTGAGGCTTTCACTTTGTAGGGAAAGCATTTTCTATTTTTATTAAATAGATCTACTAAGTTAATACGATATTTCTCAATATTAGGACTCATTTGTTGGACTTCATGACTAGAGATCTTTCATGCATATAAATCTCCCATAGATTTTAAGATTTCAGCTTGCCAACAAAGCAAAAGCATAACAACTAAATATGTTATTTGATGTAATGTTTCACCACAGTAAATACAATTTAGAACCAGATGTAATCATTATCATTGTTTAACTGCGCTGTGAATGATGCCACCAATAAAAATCCGCTTTGTCCGCTTGGTTTGCTCTAATATGCTGTTCAAAACTTGGAGAAAAAAAAGTTGCTGCATGCCCATCATCATCTTTCATGTTTTCAGACAGCTGTCAAATAGCTTTACTTAACTCTATCTGTAAGCTGTCTGGGGTTGTAGTCATCAAATGTCATCAGTCAAATTGCCTCTGTTGCTCACATTCACCTTTTTCCTCACACTGAATAGTTAGAAGCATAGTCTACAGCTCAGCACCCCACATTACCAAGTATCACATTTAAAGTCTTCCTCCACTTGAAAATGTGCTTTTCTTCTTGTTCAAATCCTGATCCAGTATGCAACTTAGACTAGTGTGATGTTAAAACCTGAAGTCTCCAGTGCACATACACTGAGAATGGACCATGGACCATGTTTCCAGAAGTTAAACCTTTGAAATGAAAAAGTATTTGCGTTGTCATAGAATCTGGATTTTTCAATGAGAGAGAAGGAGTAGGTGCTGTTGTAAGAATTTCTAACCGGGTAATTTAACTTTTATATAACCAAATCAGAAACAAAGTGTTGTTCAAAACTGTTTTTTTTTGTCTTAAAACGTGTCTGGAGGGGATCTATAAGTATGCTTAAAGTCAAAAAGAAGAGTGGAACTCTACTGTAAATGAACCACAAGGATACTACAGCTAATGTTCTTCTTTTTTTTTTCTTTTACTAGAGATGGAAGAAACAAGCCTTGAGACTCTGAGTGGGTGTTTCCCATGGCATTTTTTGAGTGACAGCTGAGATCTGGTGTTGCTAGGAGACACTCTTAATTTCTGTGATGCCCTATAGGCCGAATCGCCGTGTCGTTGCGCTAACAACAGTTACCTCCGGGTAGACAACTGGCGGTTGATTTGAGTTGCAGAGATATGTGAAATTGGCAATCTCGTTTATTTCTGTTGTCATTTTTCATTGAACTCATTGACTGTGGGATAAGTTACACACACACACACTCACAAACACTGAAAATCCTGAACAGTCCTCCACTCTTTATCGTTACCTGGCAGCCCTATACACAACAAGACTTAACCATTTTCTCTTCAGTTGAGAGTATATCTCCATTGTTCCTCGCCCCCGTTTGCTCCATGTCATTAAATTGTATGTACGTGATGCAGGGGTTTTCTACTTGGAAGTTATTGTAAACAGTTATTATAATTGGTTCTGACTGACGGGGAGAATATCATAATATAACCTACAAATATTGCTTTAAGGCCTTTTCCTCCTTTTCAACATGTCCACACAGCATTAGCTATCACCCATTAGTGATTAAACTGTCTGTTCCTTTACAACATTAAACATTTGGGAAAATGTGCAAAACTTTATGGGTGTGTTTGCACTGTCATATCATTAGCGCAAAATCTTTTGTGAATCAGACTTTGAGATGGTGCAGATGGTGGTTGCAAATGATGACCAATTCATGTTGCCATCAGTGGCTGTAATCCATCCCCTTTGTCTCTAAGGTAAGCTGCCACATAGCAAAGAGAGACCTGTAATTAGGGGAGTAGTTCACCACATAGGAGAAACATCAGCAAAGCCCACATCCTCTATTGCCTTTGGAGGTAGAGCTTCCTGTTTGATGCCAAAGAAAAAAATGATGACTGTATTATGCATCTCCAGCTCAGCCCAGGGCAGAGTTGCAGGTGCTGTTAGGAAGCATCCCTCCGGCTTGGGCCCGGCAGAGACGCAGTGGGAGAGCTTCCCAGTTTGCTACACAATCAATCAGACAGATTCTGCTGGCTGATGCATTATTAAGTTTCCAGGGTACTATGAAGTTAGATGACCTTCTGTGCATCCTGCAATCCCTCCCTAAAGTCCACAGGGCTGTTTTAGCTTTAACACAGTCACACAAAAAAAAGACCTTGAAAGAAAAGTCAAATTCTTGAAACTTAAAGAGAAGTTTCTGTTTTTATCTTGATCCATATTTTTTAATTATTCACCAACACTACAGGAAATGCAATTAAATGAAAATATTGACACCCTCCCCTCCCCCACAAAAACAGAAACACATAGGAGTAGAGTAGTAGAGTACTAAGTGAGTTCTGAAGTGAAGCATGCATTTAGCATGATGCTAATGGAAGTCTAATACTTTCTCATATTCTATCTGTAGCACCGAAGTGCTCCTGCTTTTTATCAACTTGTTATACTTGTAACATTCTCTTTTGCAGTCGAGCATGTGTCCTCTCAGCTCTGACTTTGCACGCTACCCAATAGACCGTTTGACATACTGAATTTAATTCTAAAAATGGTTCCATCTACTGTTTTAGCAAAGTTACACCAGGCACCATATTCAGGTAAAAATAAACCATTCTTACCAGCCTAAATAATGAAGTGAGACTCTGACAGAAATGAGCACCACATCCCCTCTAACTGAGACGTTGTAGATTTCCTGAAGTAGCACTTGAGGCCGATCCTCTTCATGGCCAGGGAGTGCTAGATTGAAAACTAAGATGGAAACTTATACCCTTATGTTATTGTTTTAAGATTAAGTTATACTGCCTTTATTGTCAAAAGCACTGTGTAACACTTTGTGCTCTCTGCTTCCCGTGTGAAAATGTTTCCAACAGGCACCATCAAAGGTGAGCTGTGGGGGCCAGTCACTGTAACTTTTATTTCTCGTTAGAAAGAGGCAGAGAGGGAAAGTCCAGGGAGGACAGGTAGATATGGATTCAGCTTTCAACCCTTAATTCTCAGCAGAGACTAAAATAAACTCCCTAGAGATATAGTGAATTAATTAAAAGTAACTGTTAGGGTGATGAATATGGGATGTTTGTGATGCACACAGCTGAATGTACAAATACTGACACTGAACTTAATACAGTATGTCTTCAGCATAGAAAACTGGGGGATCCGCTTTTGCAAATGTGAACTGGTTATTGCAATAAAACTTCTTCAAAACTAAAAATTCATTTTTAAGATGAATATCTGCACTGACAATTTTGTTCAAAAATAAATGTCAGTGTTTGTTGTCTGTATGTATGTACTGTACATTTTTTTATGGTAGATTAGATTCTATGGTAAAGAAAGTAAATTCACAACAAAAAAGACAAAATCAAAATAATCCTTAACTACAATGAAGTCACTGCTGATGACATGAAACAGAAATTTCACATATTAAAATTAAGGTAACCTATAATTTAACAAAATATCTATAATAATATACATATAAAAATCTAACCTAATAAAGAACTCTTAAAATAACAAACAGAGACAGACATAATAATAACAAAAGAAGAATAAAGACAAAGGAGAAAGTGGTATATGTGTGAGGATTGCACATAGGTTGAATTAGAGAAAAAAAAAACAACAACAAACATTTAAATGGGTCCAAAACCATTTCATAGTGGTTAACTGTAGAAAGGCTTTTTTGTTGTAGTGTAATTTTGGCACATGTAGCATAGAAAACAATTTGAATTTGACAATTTTAAATTACACATAAAATGTTCCTAATAAAGTTGACTAAATGTTCTATACTTTTGTCCGAATTTTCAAAATAAAAAAATTACATCTTTGAATTTTTTTACTTTTTAAATCACAGTATTCCTTGAGTGTGCAGTAAAAAAGGAAATTAGACACTTGCTTACATTCATAAAAACAGTGAGGTCATGATTCAGGTTCAGTAGTGCAAAAACAGCAATTCTTATCAATGTTTTTGAATTTGGAAACAAGAAGATTGGTTGGATATATATTATGTTATATTTTCAGATGGGTTTTTTGTCCTTGTTTGGGAGACACTACTTAAAAGGCAGCTATCATGTTCTCCTCCAGTCCACATCAGATATAAAAAAATACAAGAATCCTTTCCCCTTTGAGAGAGATCTTTTTCTTATTATGGAACACACTCCTTATCATTCACACTCCTCTATTTTGTTATTGGAATTTGGGTCACTGATATCAAATTCACTGATCATACACTTTTGTGGGAGTTGTGGGTTTAACAGATACTGTATTTTCTAAAATCTTTAGCAGAGGGAAGCACTGAATAGTTTGTGTAAACAAGGTGATCCCACCCCCCACTGCATGGCCTCCTGAAGAAAAGTTGCTGTCACAAGAGCTCGTGTTTGGCAGTTAGTAAATGTGACAGTAGTTTTACCAAGACATCCCAACAGCAGATAAATTGTATTGTTACTTGACTTGTGCTTGAATATTCTGGCTCATTTTCCAACACATTTTTTCAGACATCATTACATCTTCATGCATTTATACAGACATAAAAACATTGTCTGGATCGATGTCATGGTGCCAGTCTCTCCCCCAATGCAGAGCAAGGAAATACTTTGAGTGAGACATCATGCTTACCCTGAGAGGAATAATTTATTGATATACGTCAAACCAAGAGAGGGAAGAGGTTATGTTGGCTCGGTTATGAGGCCGGCTGAAAAGACAAAAGGAATCCTTGATGAAGTTCCTTTGAAGTGCCTTTTCCAGAAGTCCTTGGAAATACATATTGATGAAGTCCAAATTGTCTGGCCTGGAGGGAGAAGGCAGTCGACTGCTTTGCATTGCGCTATAAATATTCACTAGAGAAGAGGACATGGCTCATTTCTATGCGTGAGTAGAATTATTACATTAAAATGATTGGCTCTGAAAAGGGATAATTAGAGACAAAGGGACAGATCGGCGCCATTCCTTTAATACGGGAAGGTGCTTTTATCACTCCTGAAAACATTTCTTTTAGTGCTCAAATTCACAGTTTGAACCATCAGTGCATTATTAATGTGAATGCCTGAAGGCGGAAATTTTCCAAGTGTACAAAACAAAGTTATCTGCAAAATCTACAATGAGAGGAGGAAGCAATATGTCATTATATACAGTACAGTATCAACAAACCGTTTGGACAAATCAGTATTCAGCAGATGCATATCTCTGTTCTTAAGTAAGGTGCTCTCTGTTCTCTGTTCTTAAACTCTCTTTGAACCTTCATCCCTAGAAAAGACTTATAGGATTGTGAAGGTGTGTTGTGGTTTGCATACAAGTACCAGTCATTTGATTGGACTGCAAACATAAATCTCAAACATCTGGTCACCACTTTGGTCCAGACTGTTAAAATTGAGAACTATCTGATGGATTGATGGACTGCCCTGAAGTTTGGCACTGACATTCCTGGCCAACAGAGGATGAATCCTAACGACTTAAGTGATTGTCTGAATTTTTTTTTGTCTGAGACTTGGTTCATGACAAAATATCTGTAAAACTAATGACATTCCTTTCACCCTTGTGTTTACTCCTAATTACCAAATGTTAAAAGGCTAACATGCTAAACTAACATGATGAAAAACATTATACATAGCATTGTTAGCATTGTCATTCTTATCATATTCCTATGCTGACATTATATTCATCTCAGAACACTGCTGTGCCACAGAGCAGCTAGTAGACAAGCAGCTATTGTAGAATCTTTGTCTTGTTCATATCAACGGTGGATCAAATGAATAATGTGAAAGGCATTGCTTGTAGTGATGTTACCACAGATAATTACCATCCAAACCTGCAGTCCCTATGGCTCTATGGAGCTTTTTAGTGTCTTCTAGCTCATTGTTTTGGTTTCCCAGCACACAAACTCCTTCATCAGCTTGGTTTCCAGAAACGGTTGGAGTTCAATATCATTTTATCCAATCCCAACATGATCTCATGGGATGGCGAATAAATAACTAACTTTTTAAATAAATAACTTTTAAGGACATTCCATGTGTCATGTCTACGCATTTTAGGCTTTTTGTGTGTCATTTCACACCGTTGGTTAGATTTAGGCACAAAAAACACTTGGTTAGGATTATTGAAAGATCATGGTTTGGATTAAAATTATCAGTAAAATGTGGTAAAAATGTCCCAACATGACGGTAAAAATGTCCAGTTAAAGTGTCCCAACGTGGTGGTTAAAATGTCCCAATGTGATGGTAAAAATGTCCAGTTAACATGTCCCGCCATGATAGTATAAATGTCTGGTTAAAGTGTCCCGACATGATGGTAAAAATGTCTGGTGCTGCTTTTGCAACTTTTTGCCAACTATCTAGCCATCTACTCTACCCACCTCCTCCTAATAAGTCAAAATCACCTCATAAAAGAAAGACACATTATATTGACATCACCTGAAATGCATCACTTCTTCTGTCACTCAAACCTAACTATAGGTCATTTTTGGCGACTGAATTTACAATCTAAATGGTGTGAAATTATGCGCAGAAAGCAAAAACTGCGTTGTCATAACATGTGAAATACAAGTCTAGTGTTGAATCCACATATCGAAACCAAATTCTTTTTCTTCTTCTGAAATTTAGATGGCACAATCAAAGAAATCAATTCTCTAGAGAAGAGAGCCATAGAGTGGTGCTGTCAGAGTGGTGTCACAAAGAGATGTTTTTTTCACTCACAAATGATCTTTGGGTAAGTACAAACATCTGTTTTCAGAGAGCATGTTAACCAAATAACATCAAAAAGTTTCATTTTATCCATTATGGAAGCTCTGTTAATTAGCTACAGCAGATATAATCTGCCACCAGTGATTATCATTTTAACCAGTTGATGCTGGCTAAAAATGGAAAGTCTTCTACCTGAATGTCTTGTATGCAGGTTTTTGCTAATAGACCAAGGAGAGGAAAAAAAAGGTTCAACAAGAGATTTGTTAGTGTCCCAGCTTTTGAATGGAGTTTTTTTGTCAAGCAGGAATGTCGTGGAAATTTGCCTGTTAGCACTCTGGAATCTCAGGAAATAAACACACACAATCAGAGCATTTTGACAGGATTAAAGTATAATTAGAAAATGCAATGTACATTACATTTGGAGAGAGAGCATTGCCTGAGATTACCACCTCTCCCTCCTCATACTGAGGTTTCAATTGTTATAGTTACAGCAAGACACACCACAATATTTTTTAACCTATACTAGCATGGCACCTCAGGCCAAACACTCAGAATTCAGCGCTTTGCTTCCACATAGCTTATCTAAGATAGGAGCCCACCCTCTGCTTGCATTTGGCTTCATGAAACCAAAGTCCAACACACATGAACAGTACATGCAGTCTGACAGGGGTTAATAGTAAAGAAATAGGAACTGAATTAAAAATGATAAACCCAAAAAATATTAATTGTTAGTCTACTTTTACAGGAACCAAATCCAAGCTGGAAATGGCAAGTTCGAACCTAATGCTTTTCCTGCAGTACCAAGCTGCTTTCATCAGACGATTTCTGATAAACCCACTGTACACTACCTGCCCAACACTAAACATCAGCAACTAATTGGTGAAGAAAGTGGATCATTTAGAAGCTAACAAAGTTATTCTTCTCAGGTGTTTGTGGAGACCAAAACAGAGGTAGAGGCCAAGTGAATATTAGTCTTATATTTTTCAGCTGGCTAGAAAGATAACTTCAAATAAAAGACACATCTACTGTCTGCTGGATGTGTTTGCCAAAATGTTCACCATTAAACAACTTTATAAGGTGATAACATAGTAGATGGATTTTCAGCGTCTTCTTCTGCCCCCAAATGGCCAGAAATCAATGACTGCAGCTTTAAATTAAAACCACCGGACAAGTGAGCCTGTAATTATCAAGAATTCTGTAGGAAATTCCCTTGACAGCTACTTGTATCTCAGTATGCAACAAGCTTAATATCCTTGCAATCTCAGCGGTCAGTTACATTTTCGCTACATAGTGCTACATCTCAGCTGAGAGCGCCAATCCTTCTGAGAGTTCACAGACATACAACAACCCTTATTGAACCAATTTTACCTACACACATGCAATCTATTTTGAATGCAGCCATTTATTAGCTTATTTGCCGTCCCCTTCAAAATAATCATACATACTGAACAGAGTTGGGAATAAACAGCAGAACTTTCAGAGGAAAGTCATTTCATCAGTCCCTGTGGAGCCTCTTGTTCTAAATCACAAGCAAATGTCACATTTTGAGGCATCTCAGAGGCATCCAATGAAACATCCTTCCTCTACACAACATGGATTCTTCCAAGACGCAGTTGCAACAAGTATGACTGACAACTATGATCATGCTAGCGACTCCTGTTGCGGTTCCGCATGCTTTCTGGTGTTTTAACATCTGTGACTCGATGCAGCATCTTTTAGTTGTCCAACAGGATTTTTCTTTGCTCAGTTGCATTAAAAAAGATGAAAATGAGACAAGAAAATCAGCACAGTGATTCTGAAGTCATAATTGCTATCACAGTCATTAAAGTAGTTCTTATATATAGAAAATCATAATATCACAATCTTTGTTTTGCATAGCAATTAGATGTTAGTGGAGCAATGGAAACAGAGTCATTGTCTCTTCTCTCAATTTGGTGTGGCATTTATGTCATTTAAGAGGATCATATCATTCACAGAGTAAATGCAAATCCAAAGTTCTCTATATAAGTCAGCTCTTTCATAAAAATAGAAATATAAATCTGTTTACACAGTGCAATGCAGTCAGATATTACTGAGATCATTTATACTAATTTCTCTAACTGGAACTGTCAACAACAAGGCAGAGTTTGTTTTTGTTTTTAATGGCTATGGTATTCATTTTATTTATGAGGGAAGCAATGGGGTTTTATGTACCACAATAATTCCGCATTAAGTTCAAGGTAATTTATTTACTGTATATGGAGCCCCTTTATCATAGCCAAGTCCCAAAGGACTTAGCAGGGACATCCTTCTCATGTCACATTGTGTGCGAGCCTGAAATTAGAACAGACACAACTGAACATTTTAGAAGCGTTTCATAATAAGCTGTGCCGTTTGCTTCTGTTTGGAGTGGGGTTAATGGATAGTGATAGGCATGCAAATACTCATCCATATGCAAATTGTTGAAGCTTGGGGAGTGAGGTGAGCCACGGCAATGGACTGATACAACATGACAGAAGACCACTGTAATGAACTGAGTTCACAGCAAATATGTTTCCTCAGTTTTCACACTCATTTTGAAACTGGAAATCAGATTTCATTTGTAGTTCAGGTTTGCAGTGGGATACATTTCTTCTGGTTAAAGCATGTTTCCATCAGTGTCACCCACTGGTTTGTGAAAGCATGACCTGAAGCTGGTTGGAGACACTAACATCAAAGTATCTAAATATGGGTGATGAGGTGGAACACAGGTGGGTGGATCAAGTGAAACTTGATTGAAGCAGACTGTCAAAGGACCTGTCAATCAGTGTCCACATATCTCAAATTGTGCCTCACAGCCTCAATATGTTCTCAGTGGAACAGCCCATTTCAAAGTGGCCACCAAGACACGTATTAGGACTTCATTAGTTTTATTAGCTTTGGCATCATAATATCTTTTCAATAAAGATTCTCTAGCAAGATTTTGTATTTCTAGAGAGGTTGACACCTTTGAAATTGGTCTGAACTGGTGCCAGAGATTTGTTGTGAACAAGTGTATGTGAGCTAGCTGATGTTCCACTTACTTCTATCACTCAGTGCAATCTCTCATTGAGGGTTTCCTCTTGAAATAGTGCAACATGTTCTGGGGATTTACAATCTATATTCTAAGATAAATAAACATCTTCTACAGTTCCTGCTGTTCGCAGTTAGCAATGTTAGTTAAGCAATGATTCATCAATCAATCAATCAAACTTTATTTATATAGCACCTTTCAAACAAATCAAATGCAATTCTTTTGTTAGCACATAAACTACAGTGCATGTTAAAATTTACCAGCATGGCAGTGTATGTACTTACATCATTGTAATTTGGTGTCTTCCATATCCATGATATGCATCAACACTGTCTTCTAATGTCATCTTTCCAATTTTTTAGGTGTAATTTTTGCTGTCTAAAAACTATCTGTTCAGCCCCCTTTCCCGCTTCTATTACAGTACAGTCATGTCTAAACTAGCTGTGTCCACTTGACTCACGCATTGACTCACCTCGTTCTGTCAAACTGCTGACATTCAATGTGGGATGATCCGGGGCTTGTGGAAAATGGTCTCACATCAAAATGTGTAATAGCTACATTGGTCCACAGCGCAAAATGTATTAGTTTCACAATAACGGCTCTAAATTTCTGATATGCCTACATTTGTTTTGGGTTTTTTTGGCCCATTCTCTTATATAGAGAAAGGGGGTTGTGGTAGTATGTTAATTACTGATAGCAAGCATGTGCCTGTCAGTATAGAATGATTCTGATTCACTAACATACACAGGGTGGTAAGAACAAAATTGGCCAGTGCGTGAATCCGGTAATTCAACAGTAATTTTGCATGCATACTTATTTTTGTGCAAACTAAGAACATTTCTACGCACATATCAGTGAATGAGGCCCAATGTGATTTTGAGTTCCGGTTTCACCTTGGCTGTCTGTAAGGAATATAGGGACATTTTACAGAAGATTATGTGTCACACCAAATGTTCAGCCACAGCTTGACACCCACCCTCACATATTGCATCAAACACTGAGCCACATTTAAAGCAGTGAACACCCTCTCCAGTATCATTTCATATGGAAAGAAAATTCCATCTCGCCAAGGTCAAAGAGAATATTTTTACCATGCTCCATCTTCTATCAAACAGCTTGGCAGCTTGGATCGCAATGACCTATAACTTCTTCTTCTTGGTGGCCTGCTGCATCATATTCTGTATTAGAATATACAATCTAATTTAAGTATTCTCAGAGGAAATGGGCAGTTTTAATAAAAGCTAAATGTGGTTGCTCACTCAGCCAAAGAACAATACTCAGATCCTTTGCCATGTTTACAAGAGCAACACAGACACATACTCAATCAGAGCACCCTTCACTATTTCATTTTCTACATGCATGTAACTCCTGTGTGAGTCCATGTGTGGGGGTGTGAGTATATACATTTGACTGTGCCTATGTGGATGTGTGGATCCGCAGTGCTCTCTTCTTGATTAATATGCAAAGCACATGTAGCAGAAACAAACTCCTGCTTCTCTCCGCCTCTATCACGCTCTCCCCCCCCCCCAAGCACTTATCGCATTTAACATTGAATAACCATTCAAATAACGTCTGTTGAGGAATCATCCTGCATAAAGCACCATCTGTGCCACATTGCTAGTCTTTTCACTGCCGATGTAAACAGAGGGGCACTAGATCACGCGCTAAATAACACACACAAAAAAGCTTACATCCGCAAAACAGGTCAGCTGTAATCAGTAATCAATTCTCCTTCTGCAGAACCAAAGCTATGCCATGGGGGAAATATTTGCTGAATAATTTGCAAACATCAGTAAGGGGGGGAAAGATTGTGCATGGGAGCTGATTGGAGAGGTGACACTGCTGATTAAAACTATGCTGGCTGATAGAGCTTGGGCTATATGTGATAGGTCACACCTCATCCCTTTTTACTGAACCAGGAAATAAGTGAGAGCCCAATGTCGTAAAAAAAAAAAGTGCCAGGATTCACGGGAACATCTTTAACCTGTCTCCTCAGCGATCAAATTAGCACTTTGCCTTCCTCATCCTGCACTCGCTATATTTAAATGTATTCAAATGAGGAGGAAAAGGCCGGCACAGGGTGGGACTCTAGCAAAGTAATCAGCAGATCCATGATAATGAGATATTAGCAGCACAGCTCTCATGTCTCAGGCAGTATGTGAACCCGGCTCCAGCTCAGACCCCCACGCCTCCACTAAGCTATGATTAGCACCAGCGAGTCGCACCACCAGCACATTTATTGATTAGAAGTGTAATGTGGATGGAATACAGGCCTTTTCATGTTTTAGTAAGTAGCTGCAAAAAAGGCAGAGACACAACACATAACCTTTACAGATACCAACAATGCATACTGTTGCCTTTATGGCAGGGGTGTCAGGGGCAGGAACTTGATAAATAGTGTCATGGTTCCACATATAAAGTTTTCATGAATCCAACATGTGATGTGCATAGATATTTAATGATTGGGATTAATAATTTAGGAGCTCCATCGTGTTATAACCCTCTGGGCGGCAGGTAAGGGAAGTTCACTATAGCTTTGAGGTGAACGAGGTCAGTGACAATTGATTTAGCCAATCAAATCTGTGTAAAGTCATAGAGTTCTTACGTTTGTGATCCTGAATAGATGTTGTAACCCGCTGGATCCTGGAAAGGAAAGGAACATTCTTCACTTTCTAATGAAAATGTAACCACCACAACTGATTTCTACCAATATTCTTTCACTGTTGGGTAAATTAAAAATCTGCAGGAAGGAAATCATTCATTTGTGAAACATGGATTAGATTTAGATTTAACACTCACTTTTTAAAGGAAGCCTCTGAGTAAAATAGAGAATTATTGACAAGTGGGGTAACACACTACCATGTCCTATTTAGCATTTATAATAATTATGTGACCAGTTAATAAATGGTTTATAACACACTATAATGCAGTTATAAGAATATTATAAGTGTTTATTAATATATAGTATTTGTTAACGATTGTAACTTCTCCTATGAAGACATATTTCTTTAGGCATTAAGCATCATAGATTATTGTTTTTGATAATTATTATTATTATTATTATTATTATTATTATTATGAATTGGATGAAGATTGTCTATTACAATTTAAAAATTATGGTATTTGTGAAATATACAAAAAAAGTAATGGCAGATTCTGGCTAGTATTAATCAGATCAGGTATCAGCCAGAAGTGATTGATCCACATTAAATACAGTTTCTTAGTCAATGTCATCACAAAATTACACCATTGGTTACTTTCATTCAGTCAAGGAAGGCCACTGACACAAGATTTTGGCACCATAGCAATCTGTGTCCCTATGTTACCAAAAACAAAATTGATTGTAATGAGTTCCCAGCAGTAAGGTATAAGGAAGGCAGTAAGGATACAAGAAGTACTTGTATTGGTGCATTAGTAAAAACCAAAAACATTAAGCTGGGGATGTGCGATATCGGAGGATAAAGGCTTTAAAATGCAATATCGGCGTCGGCCAGAAATGAACATTTCTGCCAACATGACAGGCTGATTCGTCACCTTCTCTTCCTCCACTTGGCTGTGCTTCCCACCACGGACTGTTTCACCCTGAGGGTCCTGGTGCTTCCTCCGCAGGCTCCACTTCACTCAGCTACCCAAGAGACCCACTGCTTCTTCCCACTTCAACCTGAATAACAAACCAGGGGTCAGTGAGCACACAGAGAGCTGGGGCTAGCTGGGGGGGTAGTGGTTAAAGTGGGAAGAAGCAGTGGGTCTGGCCAAAATGAGTTGGGAAAATATTGGCATATTGGATATTGGCAAAAAATTCAATATTGTGCATCCCTACATAGAGCCAATCCAATGATCAGTATTCCAAGGGATTACTTCAATATTAGACAATTATTTAGTGCATAATTTACATCCAGCTGTACTTCAAGAGATGGTGTGCATTTATGGAGAGAGGTTAAAAGTAGTGGTGTGGAGGTCGGGATGGTGGATGGGTGTGTAGCGCATTGACTTTAATATGAGAAACAAACGTCCTGTCACAATGCAGCAGTTAATCTTTCCCCTTTTTTTCTGTAACCCTTTTCCCTAGCCTTAACCAAGTGTCTGTCACTCATGTGTATATAATGTATTTTAGAAAATGATCGTTTTGGAAACATAGGTATAGGTGTAAAAAGTCATAATCTCAGATTATGCTGAATTATCCATTATCAACTTTCTGCTTGGCAGTGTGGTTGGGATTATCTATACTATGAGCACAGCATAGGGTTTGACAGATGGAGCAGGTAAAAAAATAGCAGCGATTATTTTAGGACCCAGGTAATCAGAATCCATAAGGGAGAGATGTTAAAATGTCCCATTTGTCCCATTTCTGTTGCCACCTGCTTAGAAGGATGGAAGGCAAGTAGGCTGAACCTGCGTCTCCTCTACTGAGGATTCACAATAACATCACTCCAAACACCTGCTCACTCCAAAATTAAATGACTATCTGGATGCAATGGATTTTTGGATTCTGAAGACTGCAGAGGATACACCAGTTGTGTCCCCAAGGCTTCTTTTCCTGGACTGCAAAGGAGGCGACCGCAGAAATAGTTCCAGCTTGTAAACTCACGGAAGAGTTAGTTAAATATTCTAATGAAGACAGAACATCTGGACTCAGAGCAGATAAAAACACGATCCATCTTGGTGAGTTGGCTCCTAACATTTAAATGCATGAAACCTAGATGACTGCTTGAATTAAAATGAGGAGATTTGAGAGCTCAGAGACTGACAGGGAGATGTGTGAAGAGTCTGAGGAGAGTCTTTCAGAGACAGGGTAAGTTTAATGTAGAACAAGTTCCAGGGACTGATGACCCCTTGACCAGTGCTCTTAAATAAATTAGGTTTTGAACATTTTGTAACCAGAATAAGAAACATGGGCACTGGCCTTGGACAGAGGAATTATGGAGCTTCAAAATTCTCATTGAAGGGAAGAAATGAATGTTTGATATTTCCTATTAGTCAATAATGTTGTAGCTAGCTCAAATGTAGATAGCACCCATGCGTTCTTGAGGTTAGGATTCTAGGGTTTTGGAGCTTGACCCATGCAATGGACTAAAAGTCAGGGTATCTTTGTCTCTGTTGAATCAATTTTCGCCATTCTTTTTAAAAATCTGTATCTCCTTAGTCCCTCAACTGTATAGAGTGCAATATTAAATCACTGTCGTGTCCCTCTACAGTTACATGACATGCATAGGGTTCTATGTAGCACCAAGAGAGCGCTAAACAGTGTTTGGTCTAAAGAACCTTCCATGATTCTAGTTCAGTCAGAAGCAGCTGTTTACCATAAGTGAACTCCTGGACATCTTTTCAGCTGGGGCTATGACTGATCTCTTTATCAACTGTGAGGGATAGCCTGAGAGAAGACTGACATGCTATCTCACATCTGGAGGGCAGACTTTGGGGAAGAGCAAACTGACAACACACTTTACCTCAAACCTTAACAGCACAAGCACACACCAAAACCTCTGAGCGGCTATCTGTCAGTATAATTAAAGGGGTCATTCCAGTGTATTGCATATTGGGTCTTATTGTCATTTATGTAGCCATTGTTTCTTTCATGAGCAGTCAGATGTTCAGCAAGGTTTTAAGAAAACCCTCAAGTTAAAGAAAACAAAGTTGAACAGTAAAATAATTTCCCAAACTGTCTGTTGTAAACATCAGTAATAGTTTAGACCTGCAGACTCCTTTCTCGTGCAATGAGTGATTATTAGTGACATTACAGGTGCTCTCACTTTCAGTTTTACCTCAAGATTACCTCAAAATAAAGTGGTTTAGATAATCTGGATAAACAGTTGGTTTGTTTACAGCCTCATTGTAGTAATGTCACTGCGTTCTCAGATCTGAGCTATAACTTTGGCAGTATTCTATATTTTTCTTAGTGACAACAAATACTATGAAAATACCAAAACCAACAATGAATTGATCCTACTAATAAGTATTGTGATATATCTTATTCCCCTCTGCCATAGAGCTCCTTTTTGTTATCCAAAAACTATTAAAAACACGTTCGCACTGCTGCACTGTGTGATATGTTCCTTTATTACCATGAATACACACACTGTAGTTTATTTTGACTCAATCCCACACATACTGTCCCGCTGCCAGAAATACTCACTAGTATTTCCACATTTGGTGCAAATGTGGATTCATCCGCTGTTGAAAATAGTCTGCATAACTTAACATTTGCTAAATAATACAGTGTCCAGATGTTGTAAATTATAATGCCTTTAAAAAAATGAAACAATATATTTGTGAGCCAGTTTAAGATTTACAGCTTCAGTATGAACCAACTTGGAACTGGATGCCACAGACAGGGTAATAAAGTCAGAAAGTTTTGAGAGAAGGACTAATATATTGATGGTTTTGCTCTCTCCATTAGATTTGTTGACAACAAGAAAAATATAGCAAAACTTCAACCCTGTCCTTTTAGGGAATGTGTAGAGCATCTGTCCATTTATTCTTGGCCACTAATGACGTCAAAGTCGACCACATATTTCGAGTCTTTGATGTACAAAAGCATCAAAAGCATTGTTCTGTTTGTAAGGAAAAAGAGTGGACTGCATCCACCCACAGCTCATATCCTAAAAAAAAAAAAAAAAAAAAATCCCTTCCTCTCTCACATAACCACGTCACAGTAGTCATAAGCAATTGAGGAATTTCAAATTCTGTGTCATGGCTGCCAGGAGGGGTTTTACCACCATCAAAGCTGATGCGTGCTATTGTCTGCTATTATTTTTTACACTTCACACCAAGTCTGCTGCAAACAAACCAAGCCTCTTTTTTCTTCTTTATTATCAATTCACACATCCCCGTGGTCTGTCCTGAGTGTGTGTGAGGCTACTCATGTTGCTGAGGTTGATTTTGCTGCAGACATATGTGATAATACTAAGGTATATCCTCATTGTTACTTTTAATCACATCCAGGATGATATACATAGTGGAGGTAGAGGTATGAATGTTTGGATCATGCAATCATGAGCAAGGAGACAAATAACGACAAAAAAAACAGAGAGATACATGCTCTGCATACATTTTCTGACTGTGTGCATGTTTTGGCATGTAATTTACACAACATAGTAAATCCTGAGCTCGACAACAAGAAAACCACATGTAGAAACAGCAAGGCCTTGTATTTTGACAGCTGGGAACAATACAGGAACACATTCTACCACTGCAAAAACCCCTTAACAAATGCTCGGGATTCCATGACATGATTATGTGATTATATAGGAGTTAGGTTTAATTTGCAGTGGCATGTAAACAAATATGCCAACCATGGCTGTGTGTGTATTTCTTGCTCCCTACAGTACTTGTCAAAGTATAATTGAAGAGGATCATTGAAGCTTGTAGTACAATAATGGTAACTGATTGTATCATTGCTATCCAGTTCTTATACATGAGCAGCCTTAATGCGACACCTTGATGATCAGTTAGAGGAGCAGTGGAGCTCTGTGTAGCTCATCCTGCATTGTCCAAAGGGACCCGGCATGACAGAGAGCGTAATAGCTCCGACCAGCTTCTCCGCCCTGTAGAGGTGAGGGGGAAAAGACACTAAATCATGTTTCCTTCCTCTTTGCCTCTCCTGTTCATTTAGAACCGGAGACTAATTTATTCAGCCTCTCTGTGGGTCTTTCAGCTTTTCTCTTCTCATTTCGCTTCTCGCTGGTGAAAGCATGGAGAGCTCCATCCGTTTAAGGTAACACACGCAGCAATAAATCCTAGCTTGGCATCCAAGAGGGCTTCCTCAGAACGCACCTGCCCTCACAAATGCTTACATAGATTTTAATACAGCAGTGTTGTACGGGCATGAACATGTGCTGATATGGGAGTACATGTGTGTAGAGTGTGTGGGTGGGAATTTGTACAACCACGGGGTGTTTTGTACAGTCTTCATTGCCCAAAACAACAGTTTGCAGCACACTGCCCATCGTGAGGCACAGGCAACATGACTTTAATCTCATTCTCCTTGTGTGAAAGGGTGTAAAGACAGTGTGTGTTTACACTACATACGCTGTATGCCCTTTTCTCTACTGCTACAGCATTACCATATTTTTCAAAAATGCTTTGCTGTTCTCTATTAGCATTCTGCTACTTTATTCCTCTGGTTCTAAGAGTTCAACTGTAGAACAAATATCAGTACCATTTGATAAGTCGCCCCATATAAAAGGAATGTAAGTTGGCTTTAATAATGGTTTGTAAATGGTTTACTAATGCTTTATAGATCACTTTTAGGCCATTACTCACAAAAAATCAACCAGTAAGTCTTTAGTTATACTGTGCATGTTAGTAATTCATTAATAAATGGTTGTTAATGTCATGTGTGCAGTTATAAATGTTAGCGAGTCATCAATAAAGAGTTATAAATGTCACATTTGCAGTTATGAATGTTAATAATTCATTAGTAAAAGGTTATAAATGTCACATATGTTGTTATAAATGTTAATAATTCATTAATAAAAGGTTATAAATGTCACATATGCTGTTATAAATGTTAATAATTCATTAATAAAGGGTTATAAATGCCACATATGCTGTTATAAATGTTAATAATTCATTAATAAAGGGTTATAAAGTCACATATGCTGTTCTAAATATTAATAATTCATTAATAAAAGGTTATAAATGTCACATATGCAGTTATGAATGTTAATAATGCCTCTCATTCAGACACACTCACACACCGTTTGGCAGCTGCCATGCAAGGGCTTCCTGATGAATTAATATTATTATTTTATTATTAATATTACTAATCAGGTGTCATACCAAAGTTCCCTTATTAATGGTTAATAGCTGTAATAAAAAGCATTAGTAAATGATTTGCTAACCGTTAATAAAGCCATCAATTACAACCCTTTATAAAGGGTGTCTCATTAGAAAGTGGCACCCTAATATTTTTCTTTATGTGACTTTTTTGCTTTGAGTCCTGAACATGTCTTTCATCAGCTGCCAGTGTAGAGCACACACACATTTAGTGTAAGGGCATCACATCAATACTGTTTTAGAGAGCTGATGGAGCAGAGAACTTGAGATAATGCACTTCTAACATTCTCTGTGTAAGGATACATTTTGACATGCCAGCCCGAAGAAATGTCCCTAATCGTGATATACAGTAGTAAATGTTCCAAATTACAATGTCAAACAGAATCCTAAAGGTCTGATCTAATTACATCTGATGCCAAAATTTGCCCATCTGGCTTTTTTTTTTCCTGTTGAGATCTTTGATGCACCTTTGAAAGAGGATTACAGCATTAATTCATTGAACTAGAAGACTAAAAGCTACAAAAAAAAAGAGGAACAGACTTGAGGCGAGTGGTTATGATTACAGCAGCTGTTTCAGTGTAATTTTTTTTTTGTTTTTTTTTTTTGGAACATGCTGACAAACATGAAGGGAAACTGGCATGTCTGGACAGTCTCAACAACAGATTTGCTGGCCCACTAATCAGACAAGTTAGAATGTATCTCAGAAGGGGCAGGTTTATATTTTAAATGTGATATAAGATATTTTGGCCACAACATTATTAGAGGGAAAGTATCAGTGTGTGCAGGATAAGCAGTAGCTGTGACAAGCTCTTTTAGTTTCTCTTCAAAACTTTCCACCATTGTTCTGTCAGTTGTTTTTAGTGTTTCCTGCATCCTGATACACAACCACCATTATTCATGGGCTTAATTGCATCTTTCGCGCTCATTTTACATCAGTTTACAGGGAAATTACAGTTTATTACAACTTGGGTTTTATATACTTAGTGACAACCATTGGCTCTACTGGTTCTGATCACAGTGTATTCACCAAGTAATTATTGAGATCTCAGAAGAAGCTAAAAATAGGTCCAAGAAACATGAACAGCCAGACAATCAGCAAGGTTGTAAACGAACCATTATTTTATGTAGAATTTCTAAACCATTTGGTCATAAAACTGAAAGTGAGTACTCCCATAATGTTGTTAATAATCCCTCACTGTATAAGAAAACTAAAAAAAAGAGTGCATACAACTAAGGCACGTACAGTAAGGCTGTGTTTAATTCAAGTCATTCAACATGCCCTGGTTGACTTCTCCCTGGCACTTGCCCTCAAGGGAATCCTCGCCACCATGGCAAGTGTCGTTCCATTTCTCTGAGATCGACCCTTTGAGGGCTGAGGAAGCCAATGATAAACAATGGTCAATCGGTGCTACAGATTAAGCTGCTGATTTACAGTATTTAAAACAGATGTTTGCTGTCCTTATACTGTTGTTTTTTGGAAAGAATTTGCCCAGTATACACGTTGTAACCGACAAAGATGTGCTGTTTGGTTTTTATGATGATTGCAGTTCAGAATAAAAATAGTATTATATCAATTCTTTTTATCTTAAATTTCACATTCACAAAAGTACATTGTATAACGGCAAGCCTTTATTTAAAGTTTTTATAAATGAAATGCAACAATAAATACAAACTATTCAGCACTCTACAAGCCCCAAAGCCTTAAAAACGCTTATGTCTAAACTGCAATGACTTTGGTGAGTAGAATGTTATCATTATCAATAGAACTAATGGTTGGAGCAACAAAAATAAAATATGTTGAAATAAACCATAGTTTTCTTTTAAACTTCTGAAGACATGCAAAAAACAATACTCTGGAGAAATAAAAGATATGCTGGGCAGCCATCATATGCGTGTAAAAGTGTAGTCAAATATATATATATATATATATAGAGAGAGAGAGAGAGAGCTAAGAGATGTCTCCATGGAAAGAACAGATGCTGGGAAGTTGCATCTCAGAAGGCAGACAAAGTGAACCGCAGCCTGTGTGCAGCAGAGAGCTGAGCTACCTTTACCTTGACAGAGGCATGAGCATTTGCAGGCAGATTCTGTCCTGCTATTGTTTATGGTTCATTGACTTTTACACTGTTTGTGTTCATTTGCATTTTGCATCCCTAATTCAATGCAAAGTAAGGTGTAGGACGGAGGGCAAGGCAAAATGCATGCAGTGATATAAAATTAAATCACCTGGCATTTTAAACCCGCTATAGAAATTCAGAGTATATTTACATTTACCATGGAAGCCATCACATGTGTATTTCAGCATCTTTCAAATGATTCTGGTGGCATTGGTTCTTTTGTTTGTAAAGATGGTGGCAGCTGTTCTGAAATTGTGAGTTGAGTGCAACAGAATATCTGAAAAATCTCAAGATAATACCTCGTTATAGGAGACTGTATTGCACTCAAGGCACGTTGGAGGGCAGGCAAACACTTTTGGTGTAACTGTTAATCAGTGTTGTATTTAAGTTTGAGTGTATCCTGAATGAAGAAGTAGGTTGCGGAATGGCGTCCTCATCAGTGTATAACAAAACTAGTAAACAGTGCCCTAAAGCAAGACAACTCAAGGATGATGGTGTCTTGTGTACAAAAGAATCCTGGGAAAGGGGGATACCAATTGAGAACAGTGTCCAGACAGAGAGCTGTGGGGCCAAGGGCAAAGAAAGCATGAATGGAGGACACCTGTCTGACGCACGTGACCACACAAAGGATAACTCCGGGCGTGCAAGGCCCAGTGTCAGTCTTGAAAGTGGAGCCCAAGGACCATGAAATTGGAAAAGGCCCAAGGCTCCGAGGCCTGGAGTGTTTCTTTCCAACAGATATGAGACAAGTGACAAGAGGAAACTATGAGTACAGATATATTGGCAGCAGTCAAAGAAGAAATGAACTCAATCATGGCCGACTTTGGTATCAAAGGTCTAACCAAAATTGTGCTGATCACTATCAAAGCAGTGGTACTGACAATAGTCAGAGTGGTGCAGAAACAGGTGATGGCATCGGTGGATAGAAACAAACTTGACAAAAACATTCTGAAGAGCAGATACAAGGAGGATGAACTGGAACAGTATAGCCAGAAAGAAAACATCTGCATCAGCAGGATCGAGGAAGAGCAGACTGATGAAGAGACTGAGGATCCACTTGTGGAGAAGGTGTGTAAACTTGCTGCAGCTGCAGGTACAACTGTCAAGGAAAACAATAACTCCATAGTGCACCGTTTGTTGAAGTGCAAGGTAGCAGGGCAAGACCTGACTCAGAATAATAAGATTTGTGAGAAGAAAAAAATCAGACTTATTGAGGAATAAAATAATTCTGAGAAATAACAAACAAATATCAGGAGAATATCTTCATCAGTGAGGACCTGATAAATCTGAGATACAGACTCTTCAAGTACACCAAGGAGAAATGTCAACACACGTTCATTAGAGATGGCAAAGTTGTCTGCGAGACAACTTTAACACTCCAGATGACCTGTTTATCACTGGATATGACAATGTGGATTACAAATCCTTTGGCATCGACATCTAGGACAGACATGGGGCACAGACAGAGGAGACGTCACCCAGTCTTTTTTCTCTGAATGTCTGTGGAATGAGAAGTAAAATAGAGACCCCTGACATTATTGAAAAATGTAAAAAAAAATATGATGTACTATGTTTCAATGAGACTAAAACATGAAACAGAAACACAAGAGATGCTGGAAAATATTAAAGCAATGGGTTCCCAAATGTTTGTTAGTAGCTGACATAAGTGTACAAACTGGTGGTCAGGCAAAGTGATAATTGCTGTGAGTAACAAAATTACAGATGTGTCCAAACATTGATAAATAGTGATTTAAAAAAAAAATAGACATCTACTGAAATATGATAAAGATGTTGTGCTCCTGGCTACAAAACCAGATAGTCTAATGTAGGTGTGATGAACTAACAGATTATTTTTGATATTAGTATTGAAAGCCACCATGTTTTAATCTGTGGTGTAATGAATGCCCACACCCAAGAATGAGATGATGTTGTTGGTGATAACCTGAACCTAGATGAAAACAATGGGGGGAAATTGTGTACTGTGGAGCAATTAGAAATGTTTAACATACCATTAAAGACTGATGTACTTAGAGACTTCAGTAATCATGGTGGATACTGAATAGGGTTACCATATATTTTAAGCAAGGTAAGAAGTTTCTATGTACATGGGTTTGATTCTATGCTGTCTGATAAGCACTGTATTGTTGAAGTGCTTTTGGATGTAAATCCTGGAAGGGATTATTATTGGGCAGATAGTCCAGCAATGGAGCAGCTAAACCTTACAGTCACAAACACTGAATAACAGGTACAAACTGGTAAATGGGATAAAGAAAAAATAGATATGTTTCTAGGAAACATACAGCTTGACAAGGTGGATAAATTGTTGTGTGACCTAGACAACCTGTCAGTGGATGAAATAACAAAGGAGGTTTGCGGTATTATGATTAATTGTGTGAAGATTATATTTCCTACAAAAATGATAAAGCAGAGAAAAATCCTGACATCCTGTCAAAAAACAATGTGGTTTAATAAGTGATGCAGACAAAAAAGACAACCTTAAAGTAAAGAAAATGCATAATTAACATAGAGATGTGGTTGTTGCTGAATATGTAAGGACAAAAAGTAAAGAGTGTAAGAAAGAGTTGTATAAAGATCAGGCCTATAGGAAGAAATTTAGTGGAGAGTTGATGAGTACAAACACTGAAAACCCAAAGCTCTGTATAAAGATGCTGAATAGCTGTGGTAAAGGTAATATATATTGTCCAATTTGCCTAAAGATTTCACGAGCATTTTAAAAGGTTGTCTGAGTGGGATGTGCTGATGAATGAGTTATTTGAAGTTGACTGTGCCCTTATATGTCTCTTTGTTTGACAAGAGTCTGGATTCTGGTGTTATCCCTGAAGACCGGGTGCTTGGTTTAATTGTGCCAATCTGTAAGAGGAAAGGTTACACCGTGGATTGTAACAATTACCAAGGTATCACACTTTTAAGTTGTCTGGATAAACTGTTCACAAATGTATTGAATGCAAGGTTATGTAGGTTCTGTGAGGTTACTCCACCATTGATCATATATTTTTACTGAAACACACTGAAACACATTGATTTGTATTGTTTTTTTTCTTTAAAAAAGTATTTTTTTGTTCTTTCATTCATTACAGTAAGGTGTTTGATACAGTTTGGAGGGATGCACTCTGGTACAAACTGTTAAAAGCAGGTATTAATGGAAAACACGTGGATGTAGTAATGAATATGTACAAAAACATCAAATCATGTGTATTTGTTAATGGTATTAAATATGAGATTTTTGTAAGCATAGCAAGAGTTAGGGTGAAAATTTATTGCCATTGTTGTTTGCATTATTTATCAATGACCTAGAGGACTATCTACTACAGAATGGCTGTCAGCCTAATCATTTTGATGACACTGTGATAGATGGTAATATCCAACTTATGGTACTGATGTACCTGGATGATGCAATTATCATGTCTACAAAAAGAAGGGCTACAGAAAGCAATAGACCACATGTTTGATTTCTGTGAGAAATGGAAAATAAAGGTTAATAGTGATAACACTAAAGTCAGTTTTTGTTTGCAGAAAAGCTGATATTAGCAAACTAAAACTATCATATTTTGTTTAAATGTAAAAATGTAAGCATAATGAATTATAGAAAAAGGTATTTGTATTATTGTATTGTATTTGTATTATTGAAGTATTACCACCCAGCTATGTTTAAATTAACTTTTTTTAAAATTACAATCAGATTAGCCAAAAGTTATTTGTAAATTAGGTGCCTTTTTGAAGAATGTCCTTCCTTTGTTTGAGTTTTGTTGTACACATTTTTTGTACTTTAGCCATGCTGTGTGCTATGGTTTTGTTGTTATTGTATGTTCTGTTTGTGCTCCATACCATGTGATCATGGTCTTGAGTCACGTAAATAAATAAATGAAATGAAAGAAAAATCACACAATTCCAGTGGAAACTGGTGCAGTCTTTGTGTTTTTATCCACCCATTCATCTCAATGTCAGATTGACCCTTTTGATGAAAACATCTCATCAAACTAACATAATTCTTTTGATAATAATTAAGAATTTACACAAAAAAAAGTTGAATAGAAAACACCAGAGACAATGGCTGTTGTACTTCATACCAACAGAATAGTCAGTCCTAAACTTGACCTTAAACTTAACCCAAGCACTAAACAACAGCACATACCCTGAGCTTCCAAAGCCTGTTAGCCAATCTTATAAAATGTGATGGTAAATTTTAAACAACCTGACCTGTAATCTTCATCCACAGCATGTGCTAGAGTGTGTACTCAGGTCATGAGAACATTTCTAGTTCATATGGTCTTGACCGTAGCTATAACTGTGATTGGAGATTGAATTTGAAGATGATGATTTTGTTTTAGCAGCATTTAGCCCACAGGAGATGAATGATGATAGCAATACTCAATCGTGCTAGAAGTTTCAGATGGTGTCAAAGCTGGTATTTACTCTTGATTTTTAGCAAACTAGTTTGTTCAGTGTTGCATGCAGCAGTGAGCTAAGAAAAATGGTATGGAAATCTTAGCCTCCCCATATCTCCGGGTAGTAACTACATGCTAATTCAAAGTTAGTTTTCTCCATTGGTGTTAGTAGTGTGTCTATGTAATGTGCTACTGTTGCTGAGTTAAAACCCAGAGAAATGTACAGTTTTGATTTTTAATGCAAATAAATTCGCTTTGTTTGCATTTAATAGGAGAAGGAAGAATAACCTGAAGGACAGTGAGCAATGTGGGGTCCTGCTGATGTTGGCTGCCTTTTCTAGCTGTGACCTCCCATATGGAAATGTGTTCCTGAAAGTGAAAGACCTCTATGAAATCCATATAAAGCCTGAAGAATACAAATGCTGTTGAAATACAGGATACAGGAAATCTGTATCATCTACAGTATGTTAATTCCTAACAAGAGATTTGTTTGAATAAGGTAGTTTCAGATTTGAGAAAGGGAACTATCCAAAGTGCTTATTAACTCCTATCTCTTTTTAAATGACTATTTCAGTGCTGGCTCACAAGAAGTAATGACACCGGGAGAATATAATGGACTTTTAAGTGGTCTGGACATTCAGATTGAGCTGGATCTCTGCTTTAATTTTACAGTAAGAAATGACATAGCGTAGATGGGTTAGCAGTGAAGAGAGATTTTCACAACTTAATGACCCTCTATAAATAGAAGAATTACTGAGCGGACACCAGACAAATCACTACTGCAGCCATAAGCTTACTATAACCTAAGCTCTCCCTGAGGACCGGTGAATAATGATTATGAAAATTGGCCTAATTGTCTTGATACCGGCATGTCTTATAAGGTTCATAGAACTACAAACAAACTAGTTAACACAGTCTCCGGAGGGTTTCAGGTACAATACAGACAGTGCGCTGTTTTTATATGAAGGGAAATTGCTAAAACTAACTGAACAGGAATGTGGAGTTCACATTAAATAGAGGGAGAGCTGAGGGCCACATGTGTCTGCCAGGTGCACTCAGACAATTCATTTCACAACAGACTTATCCTCGTCCTCTTGAATCCCATCATTTTCCTGACTTTGACCCAAACCAACATATATTGTAACATGCATACAGTATTGGGGAAAAATCACCAATATGTAAAGTTTGGAAGCAGCCTGACACCAGCAACACTGGGAGATGATTTCTCTTTTGAGCCCTAAAGACAGATGTTTACAGGGGCAAGACAGAGCACAGCCCATTGCATTCAGAAGCCTGCTGGGTGAGCTGGATGGAGAGGAAATAAGCCATCAACTTTCACTTTCACTAGCAGGTTATCTGTGTGCCGAACACTCCCCAGAACCACCTCCTCCCACTCCCTCTTGCTGAGCACACTGTACATTCAGACCCCATCTGGTGCCCGATGGCTGATTCTTCACATGCTGCCGTATTGTCTCCCTTTGGCCCGAGAAACAAACAGCGTTTTCCCACTGGAGTGCTTTCCTTGCTTGGATCAAAACCAATCCAAATGAAAATAAAATGGAACCAAACAATGCATCCTGCTCAGACACAATATTCCTCCAACATATACCATTTCTGCATGTAAAGCTTGATACACAGAGTGTGTTTTTGGAGTGGAAACTTCTCCATTGCTGCATTAATGTCCCTGTTGGGATTTGAACTTATGGTTGCCAGCTAATGCATAGTTTATGACCTTAAGGGGAGTGAGCCGAGCCTGAGGGACTGTGGGGATCATCTGCCCAGACGTGGGTCACCTTAAATCCTCAGGTCAGTGTGTTTATTTCTCCCAAGCTGCCTATCATGCTTTTACACACTGCTGTCTTGTGAGGTAATTACACTTGTTACATGAGAATGGTGGGATAATGTCAAGACAGAGCTCCTATAACTGACTGCACTGCACAAAAAATATGCTAATACTGTCCTCAAGCCATATGCTCATGAAGTTATTGGAATGAAATACATGTATGTGCACTTGGTCACTTGGAATTTGATTTGCTCAGTGACATTGAGCAACTGTGTAATGTGTTAATTGATTTTTTATCACTAGAGGGAAGTAAATAAATGTGTGTTTATTAACATTCCGATCTGTCACTAACCTTAACCAAAGCGCTTTTGTTGCCTAAACCTAACCACACACAGGACCCAGGATACAAATCCCAGTCTCTGGTGTCAGTCATACATTCTGTAAGAGCCCCATCCACCCCCACCTCCTCCCTGCAACCTCAGTGTGATATTCAATAATAAATAAAATAATAATACACATTTAAATAAACAAATTTCGTTCACAGTACACAGTTCAATAGTAGAGCTTAAGTCTCAAACTTTTTCAAGTCATTAACACTACAGATACAATCCCACCTCCAACTACAATGTGGATTGCAATGGCAGAGTGGTGCTGTCCATATTTCTGTTCATTGACACCATGGGCAGAAGAAGAAGCAAATCAATGTTATTTATGAGATATTTTTATATTTTCTCGAGAACCGCTCGTCCAAACAACTTCACACGTCAACATTGCACTTCCTTGATTCCCCAGCAATCCACCTGCCAGGTATGAAGTAGATCAGATGAACAGTTTGAGTTAAGATGAAAAAGCCTTCCTGAATAGAATGGTTTTTAGGCCTTTTTTTTTTAAAAGAGTCTAGGGTCATCAAAAGTCAGCTAAGGGTCAATCCGAACACCCAGATTAGTGACTGAGAAGGAAAGGGGGATGTCCTGGCCGTCAAAAGTGAGATGAGGTATGGGGGATGACTGAATCTGGTGTTGAGTGCCAATAAAGAGAGTTTCAGTTTTGGATGGGGCCAAGAACCAATCCTTGCGGACCACAGCAGGCGACAGTGGGTGATCTAGACCTGCATCCTCCCAGTGAAATATACTTAGTCCTACCTTTCCAGTAGGATTGAAACCACATTAGTGCAGAGTTTGACAGTCCAATGTTGGTGTGGAGGTGCTCTAAAAGGATAGTGTGATCCACAGTGTCAAATGCAGTGCTCAGGTCGAGGAGAATCAGGAGAGAAGGGGAGCCTGCTCAGCTGCCATTAGCAGGTCATTCACAACCCTGAGAAGAGCTGTTTCAGTGCTGTGTGCTGAACAAAAAACCTCACTGAAATTTTTCAAATAGGATGTTGTGTTGAATGTGTTCCTGAAGCTCAGAAGCAACCACCTTCTCCAACACCTTGGACAGGATAAGGAGATTGGAGATAGGTCTGTAACAGGCAAGAACTTCTGGGTCCAGGGTGGGCATCTTGAGGAGGGGAGTGGATGACTGCAACCTTGAGGGCAGATGGAACACTACCAGTTTGAAGGGAGAGATTGACAGCTTGGGTGATCAGGAGACTGAGAATGGGGATGTATGGTTTGAGCATAACTGTGGGAATGGGGTCCAGGGCACAAGTACAGGGTTTCATCTTCCTGAGAGACAGTGAGCTCCCAGACAGAGGGTCAATGACAGGGGGAGGCAGAGAGGAATATTTGGATATCACAGAGAGGATGTTGTTGACCTTGGCTCTGAAAAAGTCAGTGAAGCTATTACATCGCTCATCTGTAGCCTGAATTGGGGAAGATGATTGTGGCTTCAGGATATGATTTATGGTGGAAAAAAAGATGCTTAGGGTTGCCAGGATTGTTATTAATTAGGCTGGAGTAGAACTGTGACCAAGCATCTTTAGGGGACTTTTAATAAGTCCTTTGAAGTTCATGGAAGGCCAGTTTATGGACAGTGAACCCAGAGCGTCTGAAGCGTCATTCCAGGACTTATCCAGCTGTTTTACCCAGGTCATGAGTGAACCAGGCAGCACAGCATGAAAAATTGACCTCACGCCTCTTGAAAGGGGCATGAAGATCAACAACACTGCTCTGAGATGTATTGAAGAATGCCACTAGTTCATCTACTGATGCAGAAGCTGGGCAGGTGATGTGCTGGAGGTCCATAGTCATGATGGCTGGGTCCATGCTTTTCCAGTTCCGAAAAAGCGTTTGACGCTTAGGTTTAGTAGGGGGTGACAGGTATGTCAAATCCATTGAGACCACCTTCCAAGTGTTGTAAGTGGACACACCCAGATCATAGACCTGCGGGTTACTGATGGGGGTGGAGTCAGTGATGACCAGGTCAAGTGTGTGCCCTCTGGTGTGAATAGGGACATCAACATGCTGCTTCAGGCCAAGACACTCAATCAGACTGAGGATCTCCACTGCAAAATGAAAGCTTTAGCACCTCATTCATTAGAAAAAACGTTTGTAGACACAACGTATTTGGGAAAACAATTTAGTAGCATATAAATATAATAGGAGGAGGAGACAGGGTTTGGTCTGGTTTTCACTAGCATCGTGGCTGAATGGGAGCAAATCCCTGCAGCCAGGTTCCAACATCTGTAACCAGAAGAGTGGAGGCTGTTGTAGCTGCAGGTTAAGGAACGTGGTGTTGTATGGAATGCCATGTTCAACTATTACAAATGGATGTAATGTTTAGGTGTCCATGCATACATGATTGTTCATTCTTGTACATATGTACATGCCTGAATGCATGCATATACTGTATTCATGCACAATAACATAGATGAATGTCATATTATCATAATTTCGAACTCAAGATTTCATTGCTCTCCATGTATAAGCTGATTATTTTTATAAGTGAGCTAATGGATTTCTAGGACGTAGTTGAAAGGAAATCCTATCGCCACACTTAGGAGATTGAACATCTTTAGATGTCAGTCATTCTTAATCTCGATTTGTACAGATTTGTGTTCAGTATTCAACATATCATTTCCTCAGTCTGATGGCTTTAACATATTTTATGTATTCATATAAATATAGACCAGCTCACATTATGAACACAGCTTTTTTCCTTTACACCTATATAATTTCAGGTTCAGTTAAAGCCATGCAGTAATGGTAATGCTCATGACACTGAGGTCAAACGCGAGCCTGTTCACACCGGTATGCCTAGCTCCCGCTGCGACTTCTGCCTTTTTAGTCTTGTAAAGACAGACTGCTATGGGTGAGTGTTATATTTTCCCCTTCTGTGTCGGATGTGCACTCTCAGACCTTATTTCTGACAGTTCCCAGCTACTTGACTTCCCACATCCTCAGTGCCATGAGGTCAGACACCACCTTGGGTGCTTATCAGCCGACAGTGGCAGGGGCCCCTGAGTCAAAGTGAGGTCGCATCACCGGGGGAGAGAGCGGTGAGGGGGCCCCTGCTCCTCTGCACTGACACTGAATTATTGAGTTGGACTGGCTGTGGCTACCTGCTCCACAATCATCACTCTACCCGCAAGGGTCCATAGGCACACTTCACAGTCTCGTGGAAAAAAAACCTAAAAACATTACATTCTCTTCAAAGGCACACATGTATTGTACTGCTTTGATGTGATTTTTTTTGGGAAGGGGGGCAGCTTTACCTTGGGCTGGAGCGGTATGAGAAATTGAGAAAGAGAAAAGAGAGGGAACAGAGACATGCCATGTTGACAACTTTCTTACCCTTCCACTCAAGGCCAGTGGGATAAATTTGCTGAGTGGCTTAAAACCTTTGAAATTAATATAATTCTAAACAAATTCAGTCTGTGAGAAGTGGCAAATAGCTTAAGGGATTAGAATGTTTTAATTGGTAAAACAAATGGCTGGAACCAGATACAGAAGCTGCATGGATTGAGTTCTCAATTTGCAAATGAAAATGGCTCTATAGAAGGTTATAGAGGTTCAGTCAAACTGCAGAGAAAACTCTTTATTCATAAGTTCTAACTTGTTAGCCTGAACCTGAAATAATTATTCCTGTGACTGCTCACTAGAAAAATGATGGCATAGGTAGTTTGTTGAAATGCCTAAAACGACCTACTGTAGGTTTATGATTAAATGTGTTTATGCCTGTTCCAAATGGCCATACTTGGAAAGTCTGGTATCATAGCCTCCTCCTGGATGCATCACCTGGTCTTTCTCAAAGAAGTCTCAAGCGATTAATTGCGCAAATGGTGGAATAACGGTGCTCAATTTTGGATAGTTTCTCCATGAAATCATTCATGTGTTGCACTTGGATGTATCTATAGAACGTGACACAAGTAGCTGGCTGAAAAATTTAAAAAAGAGAAGCTGAGAGAGACCCTCCCTATTTCCTGACCTCCGCACACCTGGTCTGCGTAATGTGAGTATGCTTTTTATTTGTATTGTATTTGTAATTTGTATTTGTGTTGTCTGTATCAGAAATTCACAAAAATTGTTGGACACAGCCTCCTCCAGTTCTGCCATTGCAAAGGGGATTTCAGACACTGTTAGACAATCCAACAAGCACTTTGATGTAAGCATACTAAGACTTTAGGGGAGAAGTTGCAGTGTGTGGCTGGGCGTATGTCTGGATGGGTGGTTGGCCATAAAAAGCCGCCTGACATTGACACAGCAGACTGTTGTTTGCATCTCATATCCGACCAACAGTAAATACTGCTTACTTTGAACCATGACCACAATCGTTCCCATATCCAAGTAATTTTTGTATCTAAACCTAACCAAACCTTAGCCATAATGATGGCAGATGAACGTACAAAGAGTATGACTTATTGGGAATCAATGCCAAGGCTGAGGAACACCATTCTTCAAAAAGATATTCCCTCACTTGGTGTTTTGATGATGGCGGTGGAGAGCGCTGCCTAACATATTGGTCCAAAATCTCCCATAAGCGTTCAACTGAGTTGAGATCTGGTGACCATGAAGTCCATATTATATGATTCACATAATTTTCATACTCATCAAATCATTCAATGACCCCTCTTGTCCTGTGAATTGGGGCATTGTCATCCTGGAAGAGACCACTCCCATCAGGATAGAAATGTTTCATCATAGGATAAAGTTGATGACTCAGAACAACTTTGTATTGATTTGCAGTGACCCTTCCCTCTAAGGGAAGAAGTGGACCCAAACCATGCCAGCAAAATGGCGGGCACAGCATAACAGAGCCACCAGATCCCCTCACTGTAGGGGTCAAGCATCCAGACTCGGACCAGTTTTTCCTTTATTTTGTCATCCATCCTGTGTATACACACCTTTGATAAGTTAAGAACCGCTGTCTGAAACTCATCTCCTACCAACAGTCTGGAGGCATCAGTATACTTCAGAGGAAGTGCTCAAACAGCCTCCCCTCACATCCTTCCCACATTGGCATTTGGGGTGACTGTGTCCGACAACTTTTGAAACTTTCCAAAACTGAGAATCTGACAAGCATTCCCACTTCGTGCAGCAATTAGGCAGATGTACTAACTACTTCCTTCAAGTTTGTTCAACCAAGTACAACACCATGCATGTCTTTGAGGAGAGGCTATCCAAAATTGTGTGTCGTATCCCCCTTTGTAGAATTCATCGCATGTTGCACCTCTCATTAACATCAGGCTTTTTACTCCACCGAGTGTAGTCATATAGCGTAAACGATTTTGTTTTAAGATGTGGCAAGATGACACTTTGTATAAACCCCCTGCTTTGAGTCTTAACAAACACCATAATTGTTCTTAAACCAAGTAGCTTATGTGATTGAACCTTACAAAACCTGACAAAGGTTATTGTCCTGCGGGGGCGCCGGGTCAGAAAATGCTCATATTGGTTATTTTTGAAGGCAATGACAACTTACTTTGTCATTTAGTTTGAAGGACAACAGTATTTAACCACTAGATGCTTTCATAGGATGCATGATGTTCAAGGTCACCCTTATTTTTTTCAGTCAAGATGGCGAGATGTCTCTGATAATCATAGTAGCATGTTATCAGATGGGGCGAAGCAATTCAGATCTAATCAGTACGGTGTGATAATGTTTTTCCCTTCATCTGACATAAGGTAAGACAAAGCAGGCCAGGTGACTCAGATGAGCTTTTTTTCCTTAGTCAATCTCCCATGGCAAAATGGAATCTCACATGAATTCACACATAGTGCGGAAACTTTAAGATTAATGTGACTATCCCTGCGAGAGACAGAACACTGTGGCAACGCTCTCCGCTGCTGTCAAGATGCTGTTTATGGTCGCATAATTTTCATTGTATTTGTTGCTGATGGCTTTGGCTGCAGAGAAGGGATAATAACATTTGGGGAAGAGAAAAGCCTGCTTTCCCCTGTATGTGCAGACAGAGAGCAGTGGCCCCATGTCACTCTCACAAATCCTTACCTCTTATTATTCACCTTGTCTGGGAGGTTCAGAATGTCTTCCATTTATCCCACCTTTTCTCCTCAAACTGCTGCAGTCAACCCAGCGATCAATGTTTCACAGCTGTCTTATTGATAACACTTAAAGCCACCATTTATGTCCCTGTTTGTGTTGTATGAGGCTTGAGGTGCTGAGGATTATATGAAGAATGTGGGAAAGACAAGTTCTCTCTCTCTTTCTATCTATCTCTCTCTCTCTCTCTCTCTCTCTCTCTCTCTCTCTCTCTCTCTCTCTCTCTATATATATATATATATATATATATATATATATATATATATATATATATATATATGTATATATATATTACCAGCCACTTTATTAGGAACACCTGTGCAATCCAATCCAACAGCTCTGCCATAAATTCTACATTTATGAAGCTTTTCAGTTTTTGTTGACATTGTCAGAAAGGTGATAATTCTACTTTATGTTTATTATTGAGGTGGTAGTGGGTGGTGGTGGTGTACTTGAGTGCATTATATTGAATACATGAATATATATATATTGATACATGACGGTTTTTTCTTTTATGGGGACTACTTTCTACCGAAAAAACATTCCAGGTGAAGACTGATTACAGTATGTTCTGTAGATTATCCAGATTAACATATATATATATTGATTGAAATGTATTTATTAGGACCATGTTAACATTTGGTGTACTGCACCAGAGTTAGCTGATAGCTAATTTTCATCTGCAATATACACACATATTTATTAATTAATTCATATATTAATTAATTTATTTACTTATTCATTTATTCACACATTTATTTATGTATTTATAATTTATTTTAGTTGTTTATATATGCTTTCATTTATCCATAGTGTAACTTGCTGCGGGTAAATAAATAAATCTGTCAACTTCATCCTTCAAAAGTGTGGGGGCAGACTCTGTCCTGCGACTGATGGTTGAACATGAATCTACTGCTTTAGCCTAATTCAAGATGGCAACACCGGGTGCGGATCTTAATGAAATCTTGCTGTGCTACAATGGTAGATATGTTCGCTGTAGCTGAACGGATGGAGGCAAATGCCAATTCCTATGCTTTTTTAGATCAGATTGAGGACTTTGCTGAATGAATTGGAATGATATCAGCCCTGACTGACACAGAAATTAATGAAGCTATATTCACGAACCCAGATCCTGCTGCATCTGTAATACTGTTCATTCACCAATCAGAAGCTGTAACCCACCCCATGACTTTTGATGGATGAAGTTGACACATTTATTTATTTCACTGCAGCAAGTTACACTATGGATAAATAAAAGGATATATACATAGATTAATTAAATAAATTATAAATAGATAAATAAATGTGTGAATAAATGAATAAGTAAATAAATAAATGAATATATGAATGAATAGATAAATATACAACGTGTAAATATTTAAATATATATAAATTAATAAATAAATAAACTTAACATTTATATATTTAACATCTCATTTAATTTGTGATTTATTTATGTATGGTGACAATTATGCATTAAATTATAGTATTATTTATTTATTCATTTACTTAAGCATTTTATTATATAATTATATATTTATTAAGCATTAAATTATATAACATTTATTTACACATCTAATTTTATAATATATTTATGTATTTATATATTTAGTTTTGGATCTTAAAACCCTCCATACACAAATTCCAATCTGCGATCTCTTCAAGCTGCATTAATTGGACAAGCTTTCACCACATCACTTTATAAAGTTGATATTGCAGTGTGTTAGCAGTTTGTTATTTACATATTCATCAGACACACTATCACAAACATTATCATTCTTTGGAGTCACTTTATTTTACTTTTCTTTTTATTCACTCTCTTTTTAGCTCTGTTTTGGTCTCCACCAATTCCTGAGAAAAATATTTGTCTCTTTAGCGTCTAAATGCTCCAGTATGTTCACTAGCTTGTCACAAACTTTGTCTGTCAGCTGTGTGGTGCTGTACAGGTAGTGTACAGTGGGTTTATCAGAGTTTTTTCACTGTAAACAGCTGGAAACCAGGTTGATGACAGCAGTGAGACTGAACCCAGCTGAAAAAAAAAAGGATAAAAAGCTTTGCAGATCTTAGTGGAACTGGGTGATAATTCTCTACGGTTTCATCACTCTAGTGCTGAATGTCCAAAGGATCTGTCTGTTCCGGCTGTGCTCTGGCTCAGTCATGGCTGAGTTGGAGTTTCAATGTCCACTGGAAATGTTTCAGAAACAGAGCATCTGTTCTTCGCCAGCCACATTTCTAAAATAGTTCAGAGTTGTTTTGCTGATATTTTTTGTGTTTCACAAGCATTAATAAATGTTTGCAGCTCGTCTAAATAAGCTTTTTTGACTTTAATGTGACAACCGCTTGT